>NC_056079.1:9952500-11202500 GCF_016772045.2 Ovis aries
TTCAGAGAAAACATAAACTATAATAAAAATATTAAAAAGGAAGTAAATAAATAAATAGATATGTGTTCATGGATGAGGAGACTCAATAGACAGCACAGAGTGTTTTTAGAGCAGTGAAACTATTCTGTATTAATATCGTCCAGACCCACAAACTGTACAAAATCAAGGATGAGCCCTAATGTAAACTACGGACTTTTGCTGGCATTGATTTGTCAATGTAGGTTCATCAGTTATAACAAATATGAAACTCTGGGTGTGGTATGCTGATACTGGGGGAGCCTCTGCTTAGGTGGGAACAGGGAGTATATGAGAAACATCTGTACCTTCCACTCAATTTTACTGTGAACCTAAAACTGCTCTCCAAAATAGTCTTTTTTAAAAGAAGCAAAGGAGATACAGAAGTATATAGAATCATTGAAAGGAATAAATCAGGAATGAGGCTGTGAAACTATATGCAAAACTAATTAATGTACTATAGGGTAATGCAACTATAACTGTGTTTGATCTTTTCTCTTGCACAGAAACCATTTGCATATTTGTAGAACAAAATCATTTACATTGCACTTGGACAAAAACCTATTGCACTGCTATATATTTTCAACAAGGTAACCTCTAGCCTTACAGAGTTGTAAAATGTATTAATCAACAGTAAATAATACTAAAACAAACATGTATACCTACAGAGAATGAGGTAATATTTGGATTGACTTGTTCTGCGTCAATACAAAATGACACAGCCACCTTTTGCTTATTTCCAAGTTTCCAGCTTTTTTTCTTAATACTGTACTGCTCCTAATGATTTAAAATAATTTCCAAATGTCTATATTACAAAAATGTCTTGCTTTATTTTGGTTTTACTAGATTTATTTTATACGTTCTGCTGAAGGCGCTGTTTGATACACCTGTAGTGCAGTTAGCAAATCAAAAATCATACAGCACTGAATAACTACTAAGAAGATAAAAGTAATTTCCATTTAAAAATTTTAATAGGAACCTAGGATTACATTTAAATTTATTTTATATTCACTCTATGAACTTATTATTATTATTATTATTGCATTTAATATTATGAAGTGAACAAGCTGATCTATAAAGGCTTTATACTGTATATGATTCCCAAGGTAGGAAATCAATAGGAATTTAAGTCTCAGATATTCATGTTTATTTTATCTTCAATATTGGTAATATGGTTACACAGTCTCTCCAAAATCAGCTAAGTCACTTACTAACAGTAGGGACTTATCTTATTACCTGTAAAGGGACACTGTTAGTTAGAGATCTGCTATCAAATGACTTTCCTAGAAGGGCCTTCTAGGTGTTGTTTTCAGACAAAATGTACAACCTCTTTTTTTAATGGTGCACCAACTGTACCTCTTTAGACACAATTTATTTCAAATATGACAATCCAGAAAATGTAAACACTGTTTCTGTTTGAGTAATTGATTTGTTGAATTGTGTCCTGATGTTCAAAATTGGCCTATTCTTTTTGTACTATTTAAATAAATACTATGTCTGACGCAGGATACAGCATGCTTGGGGCTGGTGCATGGGGATGACCCAGAGAGATGTTATGGGGAGGGAGGTGGGAGGGGGATTCATGTTTGGGAACGCATGTAAGAATTAAAGATTTCAAAATTTAAAAAATAAAAAACTAAAAAAAAAAAGAAGTGAAATGAAGTAGTTGAAATATTCCAGTTCTTTATTAAAATGAATTTAACTCAGAATACATTGAATGGAGAAAAATAAGTAAATAAATAAATAAATACTTTTATTATCAGTGAAAGTAAAAACAATATTCAGTAAATATGTTTGTTCCTGAACTCTGAATGACTAAATTAAAGATGACATGCAAGCAAAAAAGAGGGGAAAAGCTTCTTTAAATATCTATAAATGGAAAAAAAGAGAACATTCAAAATGATATCAGCAATATTTCAAACAAATAACCATAATTAACTATTCTTCATCATTTCATTAATTCATACTTAATTGATTTTTGTTCAAATAGATATTGTCTGTCTTATAAGCTTTCATAAAATCTTGCACATTTGAAAAAAAATAAGTCCTGAAATTACTGACTCAGTCCCCTTGCAGATTCAGACATTTGTCTATATCATATCAACTAAGAAGCCTATACTGTCAGTCTGTCCTTTAAGTACCATCACTAAAGACTAGTTGGTATATTCCAGTTTATGAAGTTCAGACTGGCCTTCTTTGTGGTAGAACACATTTCTACTTTGCCAGTTTTAACAAAACTGGAGACTGAGCAATCAGAAAATCACCTACAAATGACAAGACTTGATGGTTCTCTAACCTATTAATGATACAATAAACAAAAATACCAAGAATGGAGGAGAATAAAAATACTCTTATTGTATATGGCCAGATTAAAAAGGCTTCATTAGTATTTTCCCTGAAAGTACATAAGAGACATTCTATAAGCAGAAAGGGAACTCCTTAAAGGTACACAATCTCTGCAACTTACTTGTATTAATTAAAATATGCCCAAGAAAAATGAAGAAAAGAAAGATGATTTTCCCTTTTAGTAAGATTTCTTCAGAAAGCCAATGCATTGTTGAGCTAAGCAATAAATCTGGAGCATACCAAAAAAACTATTTCTAGCATTCTACTCTTTTATATAAAAAACTGACCAATAGAAATCTTAAGGTTAGTTTAAATGGAAAAGACATTTTGATTTTTTTTAATTGAGAGATTAACCTCAGGCAGACAAAATCACAAAGATTGTCAAAGGATAGTAGTCAATGGGATTAACAGAGTAAGTTCTTGACAACAGTAAAAATTGTAGCTTGCTGTCTATAATTCAGAGTGACAGAATTTATTCAAAAATACAAATATATGTACAGCAAAAAAACTAATGCAACATTTTAAATCAACTACACTACAATTATATATTACATATACATGTGTATATATATATATATGGAGTAACATGATCATAATGAATCACAGATCTTTCCAAAATGAATTAATTTTAATTGATTATTCTAAGTAATCAAGTATATTAAAAAGTCAGCAACACAAAGTGTAGAAAATTTGCTCTGGTGAGATATAAAATCTCTATCAACTTGAAAGCTTGTAGAAAGAAAACTAAATTTTGCTACCTCCTATTATGAGTGGACTACATATTGTAACATTAAGCATCCTTATAATTTTTTAACTGAATAAAATTGTCAAAATTGGGCAAATTCGCTAAAATTTTAGCCTAATCTCTTAAGTCTTTTCAGACTCTTTATTTGTTGATATGAAACAAGGAAAAAATATTTTCCATCTGCAAACCTTCTATGACTTTTTAAAACTATTTAAATTTTAACTTCACTATCTTCTTTCACATTTTGTAAAAAGACACTTCCCTTCAAAAAACAATTTTATTTTTCCATGAAAAAATGTCATCTTTATTCCATAACATAATATATACATGAGAAAAATTAATATAAAAAATTGTGTAGGTATTTGTGTGCTAAGTTAGGGTGGATGGAAGGGTGATGTGTAATGCCTAGCAACCACTGTGTTGTTAATCTCTCTTACTTAAAACTCATATTAAAATTAATCTAATTCTAGTTCTAAACTAATATTAATTCTACCAGTACCAGGTTCTATGAAACCCTACATGACCTTCTAGAATTAACACCAAAAAAAAAAAAAAAAAGGATGTCATTTTCATCAGAGGGGACTGAAATGCAAACTTAGAAAGTCAAGAGATACAGGGAATAACAGGCAAATTTGTCCTTGGAGTACAGATTGAAGGACAAAGGCTAATAGATTTTGGCCAAGAGAATGCACTGGTCATAGCAAACATCCTCTTCCAACAACAAAAGAAAAGACTCTATCCATGAACATTACCAGATGATTAATATCAAAACCACATTGATTATATTATTTGCAGCTGAAGATGGAGAAGCTCTATCCAGTCAGCAAACCAAGACCCAGGAGCTGACTGCAGATCAGACCATGAGCTCCTTATTGCAAAATTCAGACTTCGATTGAACAATGTAGGGAAAACCACTAGGTCATTCATGCATGACCTGAATCAAATCCCTTAGGATTATACAGTGGAAGCAACAAATAGATTCAAGGGATTAGATCTGATAGACAGAGTGTCTGAAAACTACGGGGGGAGTTTCATAACATTGTACAGAAGGTGGTGATCAAAACCATCTACAAGAAAAAGGAATGCAAAAAAGGAAAATGGTTGTCTGAGGAGGCCTTACAAATAGCTGAGAAAAGAAAAGAAGCGAAAGGCAAAGGAGAAAAGGTAAGACATACCTATCTGAATACAGAGTTCCAAAGAATAGCAAAGAGATAAGAAGCCTTCCTAAGTGATCAATGCAAAGAAATAGAGGAAAACAACAGAATGGGAAAGACTATAGATCTCTTCAAGAAAATTAGAAATACCAAGGGAATATTTCATGCAAAGATGGGAATAATAAAGGGCAGAAACGGTATGAACCTAAGAGAAGCAGAAGATATTAAAAAGAGGTAGCAAGAATACACAGAAGAAGTATAAAAAAAAGATTATCTTAATGATCCAGATAACCACGATGGTGTGAGCACTCATCTAAAGTCAGGCATCTTGGCATCCAAAGTCAAATGAGCCTTATGAAGCATCACTATGAACAAAGCTAGTGGAGATGATGGAATTAAAGCTGAACTATTTCAAATCCTAAAAGATGATACTATTAAAGTGCTACACTCAATATGCCAGCAAATTTGGAAAATGCAGCAATAGCCACAGAATTGGAAAAGGTCAGTTTTCATTTCAATCCCAAAGAAAGGCAATGACAAAGAATGTTCAAACTACCTCACAACTGCACTCATCTCATACAATAGTAAAGTAATGTTCAAAATTCTCCAGCTAGGAGTCAAGAGTACATGAACTGAGAGCTTCCAGGTGATCAAAGTGTATTTAGAAAAGGCAGAGAAACCAGAGATCAAATTGCCAACATCCACTGTATAATAGAAAAAGCAAGAGAATTAAACAAAACAAAACAAAACAAAAAACTATCTGCTTCTGCTTCACTGACTACGCTAAAGCCTTTGATTTTGTGGATCACAACAAACCATGGAAAATTCTTCCATAAATAGGAATACCAGACCACTCTACCTGCCTCCTGAGAAACCTGTATGCAGATCAAGAAGCAACTGTTAGAACTATGCATGGAACAAGAGACTGGTTCCAAATTGTGAAAGGAGGACATCAAGGCTGAATATTATCATCCTGCTTATTTAACTTTTATGCAGAGTACATCATGCAAAATGCTGGGTTGGATGAAGGACAAACTGGAATCAAGATTGCCAGGAGAAATATCAATAACCTCAGTTATGCCAATGGCACCACCCTTAGGGAAGAATTGGACATGGAACAACATACTGGTTCAAATAGGAAAAGGAGTACATCGAGGTTGTATATTGTCACCCTGCTTATTTAACTTATATGTAGAGTACATCATGAGAAACGCTGGACTGGAAGAAACACAAGCTGAAATCAAGATTGCCGGGAGAAATATCAATAATCTCAGATATGCAGATGATACCACCCTTATGGCAGAAAGTGAAGAGGAGCTAAAAAGCCTCTTGATGAAAGTGAAAGTGGAGAGTGAAAAAGTTGGCCTAAAGCTCAACATTCAGAAAATGAAGATCATGGCATCCGGTCCCATCACTTCATGGGAAATAGACAGGGAAACAGTGGAAACAGTGTCAGACTCTATTTTGGAGGGGCTCCAAAATCACTGCGGATGGTGACTGCAGCCATGAAATTAAAAGACGCTTACTCCTTGGAAGGAAAGTTATGACCAACCTAGATAGCATATTCAAAAGCAGAGATGTTACTTTGCTGACTAAGGTCCGTCTAATCAAGGCTATGGTTTTTCCAGAGGTCATGTATGGATGTGAGAGTCGGACTGTGAAGAAGGTTGGGAGCTGAAGAATCGATGCTTTTGAACTGTGGTGTTGGAGAAGACTCTTGAGAGTCCCTTGGACTGCAAGGAGATCCAGCCAGTCCATTCTGAAGGAGATCAGCCCTGGGATTTCTTTGGAAGGAATGATGCTAAAGCTGAAACTCCAGTACTTTGGCCACCTCATGCGAAGAGTTGACTCATTGGAAAAGACTCTGATGCTGGGAGGGATTGGGGACAGGAGGATGAGATGGCTAGATGGCATCACTGACTCGATGGACGTGAGTCTGAGTGAACTCCAGGAGAACGGTGATTGACAGGGAGGCCTGGTGTGCTGCGATTCATGGGGTCGCAAAGCGTCGGACATGACTGAGCTACTGAACTGAACTGAACTGAACTCAGGGAAGAAAGCAAAGAGAAACTAAAGAGCCTCTTGATGAAAGTTAAAGAAGAGAGTTAAAAGCTGGCTTAAAACTCAACATTCAGAAAACTAAGATAATGGCATCCAGTTCCATCACTTCAAGGCAAATAGATGGAGAAACAATGGAAACAGTGACAGACTTTATTTTGGGGGGCTCCAAAATCACTGCTGATGGTGGCTGCAGTTATGAAATTAAAAGACACATGCTCCTTTGAAGAAAAGCTATGACAAACCTAGACAACATGCTAGAAAGCAGAGACATTACTTTGCCAACAATTGTCTGTCAAGTCAAAGCTATGGCCTTTCGAGTAGTCATGTATGGATATGAGAGTTGGACCATAAAGACTGAGTGCCAAAGAACTGATGCTTTTGAAGTGTGGTGTTATTGAAGGTGAGGGTCCCCTTGGACTGCAACAAGATCAAACCAGGCAATCCTAAAGGAAATCAGTCCTGAATATTTATTGGAAGGACTGATGTTGAAGCTGAAACTCCAATACTTTGGCCACCTGATGAGAACTGACTCAGTGGAAAAGACCCTGCTGCTGTGAAAGATTGAAGGCGGGAGGAGAAGGGGATGACAGAGAATGAGATGGTTGGATGACATCACCGACACGATGGACATGAGTTTGAGTAAGCTCTGGGAGTTGGTGATGGACAGGGAGGCCTGGCATGCTGCAGTTCATGGGTCGCAAAGAGTTGGACACAACTGAGCAACTGAACTGAACTGAAGCTGGGAAAGATTGAAGTCAGGAGAAGAAGTGGATGACAAAGGATGAGAAAATTGAATGGCATCATCAGCTCATTGGAGATGAATTTGAGCAAGCTCTGGAAGACAGTGAAAGACAGGGAAGCCACATTTCCACTTTTATCTAAAAATCATAGAAATTATATTTCAGGTGACTTATTACATAACACAATTACTTTTGATAGTTTTTTTTTCAGATTTAGTAACATAGTTCAAGCTGTATTAATAGCAAATTTACATTTTTCTTGATTGTAAACAAGAAATACATTTCATATGGAAACAATATAAGCTTATTTAGTCAGTAAATAGATATAAGGAATTTTTAGAGACATATTAGTTAGCCTTACCATAAGAAAATAAAAGCAAGTTTCATTTTTAAAACTATAAATGTGTTCCTACATTGTACAACATGGATAAAATCTTGATTGCCTTGGGGATTCATTTTGTTTATGAAAACCTGGATTGTTGCATAAAACTACTTTTGAGCTAATAGTTTTTTGTGAGAATAGTTGTTGTCTCCTTGTATATCTAGCATATTTTAAATATTAAAATATTGTTTTTAATATTTTTCTAGGAATGCTTGTTCTCGTGTGTGTGTGTGTGTGTGTGTGTGTGTGTGTGCCCATGCATGCTAAGTCACTTCAGCTGTGTCTGACTCTTTGCGACCCTATGGATTGTAGTCCGTAAGACTCCTCTGTCCATGGGGATTCTCCAAGGCAAGAATACTCAAGTGGTTTGCCATTTCATTCTCAAGAGGATCGTCCCAACCCAGGGATCCAACCTGTTTCTTATGTCTCCTGCATTGGGAGGCAGGTTCTTTACCATTTCCCACATGGGAAGTGTCTATATATATACATTTACATATGCTATTACCTCTGTAGAACAATAAAAACTATACTTTTTCTTTAAGAGACTTTATAGTCTAATTTAGTAAACCATTCTAGACATAGGACATATTTCTAGTTCACATGATATGAAATAAGTTTTTTTTTCCTCAATTATAGACATACATACCATAGAGAGTTTTATACTTGGTTTTACAACTCCAGCCACATTTAAGGTTAAAAAGTGAAAGTGTTGGTTGCTCAGTCATGTCTGACTCTTTGCAACACGTGGCCTAGAGCCCACCAGGCTTCTCTGTCCATGGGATTCTCCAGGTAAGAATACTGAAGTGGGTTGCCAGTTCCTTCTCTAGGGGATCTTCCTGATCCAGGGATTGAAACTGGGTCTCCTGCAGACAGATTTTTTACCATATGATCAATGGTTAAAGTAAATACAACCACAAAAATCACACCAGTGTAGGTTTTAAAGGAATAACATGCTCTTTATAATGAGATATAAGACTTACAGACAGACAAAAATGACTAAACACCAAATATTTTGATATTTCTCATGCGATAGAGAATAAATCCCCATCTCTACATCACAGTGGTCATCAATTGATCAGATGATAAAGCCAATTTTTCAATCATAGCCACCACCAAAGAAAAATGATGTATTGGCTATGAGGAAGTCAGACTTGGCCAATATCAGAAACAGAAGCACAAACAGAGACGGAAAAAAAAATGATGAAAAAGAGTCAGTGAAGGTAAAGTTTATTGCTACTTGGGATTCCTTCCAGGGACACACAGAAAAAGTTCCTGAATCCAAGAATTCCAAGTCTTGACCACCATAGTTTAAATGGCTTTGGCAGTTGAATCCTCTTGGGTATCTTAGTGCAATCTCCATCAGCCATCAAAGATGATTTTTAAAAAGATAAAAACATGCCACTCTGCCAAATATAACCTGAACACCTGTCAAAGATGTATTTAATTCAGTAATGAAGGAACTAGTGATCTGGGAGAGCAAGTTGTTTAATAATTGTTTAAAATTTGATAAATCTCATTTTTAAAGATGGTGTAACTGAAGATGTTTTAGTTCTAATAATGGGCAACACCTTAGCAAGATTTTACTTCAGATTATTAATCAAATTACTGAATTCTACACTTTAAATTGTGGCTTTAAAACTGCTATTCTAATAAGACCAAACTCTCTCAGACATATGGTTTGCAGCCTACCAGGCTTCTCCGTCCATGGGATTTTCCAGGCAAGAATACTGGAGTGGGGTACCATTGCCTTCTCCGTATGTGGATATAAAAATGCCAAATACTTATATAGTTATTTAACACAAAAAAATTATAACATAGTTAACATAGCCTATAACTGTGGATACAACCATAAACATAATATAATTTTTTGTCTCTTTAGAGATATTTCCTACCTCCAAGATCACTTAATGCTATTTTCTTTTATATTGAGAATATATAAAATTGTCTCTTTTAAAATTCCAAGTCTAAATATATTTTTTAATTTGATGGGATAATAAAGTACACAAATGTATCTCTCATCAAGTTTTAAAGATTTTAAATATTTACTAAAACTCACATGCTCCCATATGAATACTATGGAAAACTTAGAAATATTTCAAATGATATGCAATGTAATTTTAGTTCTATCTTTGAAATAATGTTCCAATTTTGTCTGCAGTTTACTTTAAAATATTCACCTATAGGCAGTGTTATACTAGAACTACAGTGGTCAATTTAACTTAAAGCATAGGTTCGTTAGATGCTTTAATTGAAAGCTTAAATCTCACGAAAGATTAACTGATTGATAAAGGCAGTGATCCAAAGGTGACTATGACAGGCATGTAATTTCTCTTTATCTCTGGTTAACTCCAGATGGCTTGGCTTAAATCAGAACTGTTTGTTCTGCTATAATGTATCTGTGTAAAACATGTATTTGTGCTATACAGATTAGTTTGTATCATTCTTAAGTAGGAAATGATGTCAGTTTAATGTATAGTAGATGCTGTGTTAATTCAGATGTGAAGTTTCTCAACTCATTCATTTTAGCACCACCAAATCACATAAGCTGGACATAAGAGCACTGAGACATTTAAATGCAGCACACTGTAGAGAAATACCATTCTGGACATGATGCCAAGTCACTTTACACTCTCCCTCTTAGCACTCTTGCCCTATGTGACGGATCCTGGAAATTCTTATTGTGTTCATTTCTCTGATTTATTGAACATAACTCATCAGCTTCAATCCCTCTTTTCACATCATTCCATGAACTAACTCAAGTTATTCTTAATGGTATATCTAAAATTCAGTATAGTATTTCAGTATCCGATGTTTCATATACTTTTATTTCACTTCCCTGATGATAAATATTCACATGTAAAGAAGAATTTGCTGTGAAGCCTCTTTCCTATATAATCTAGTAACAACTAAGGTTAAAATGTCTGGCTTAATTCTCCCAGTGAATTACTGCCATCATATCCTAAGATAAGTTAACATTTGTGCCGGGTAAAATTGGTATAGATCAGTTTGAATTTTAAAACTTGTAATTTTCCATAAGGTGAGTTTTAAGAAAGGGACTTACTTTCTTGAATTTTTTTTTTCAAGGAAGACTATCTTCTGTGTAGTCACAGGTGCTCTTTGTCAAATGCTGATATCCAATGAACTGCGAGCAGAAATGGTGTGCTTCACCTCCAACACAGAGCAACTAGTTGCTGATGCAAGCCCCACCTACACGGCAAGGTGCCCTCCTTCAAGACAGTTGTTATTCTGCCAGCTTGAGAACCTGAGTTATGAGCACCCTGAATCTTCGAGTTAACAACCATTAGTGATGAATGCCAAACATCCAAGATGCTGCCCAGTTGTAGTTATAAGGACCACAGACCTTATAGTTTAGATCGTCTGTCATTGACTGAAGTATGCTCGCAGGAAAAAGAAACTGGGAGCACATTGTTGGCTGAAAGGTGGGTGGCTTGACTGCTCCCTCCACTTAGTAGTTTGGAATTACAAATGCTCTTTTATATCCTTATAAGAAACTTGTTTAAGGAGCTATAACTCATGGTTAATTGATCAATCATCCATGATTTCTTTCTAAGAACACTCTCTTTAGTCAGTGGTTTTCTTATAATAGCACTGTGCCCAGAGGTTTTATGTAAGACAAAAGAACCCTCAGCATATCCGTCAGGAGAGATAAAAGGAAAACAAGTAAAGAAAGCTAGCAAGCTCCGTAGGCATATATGGGTTCCTCAGTCTGTTTCTGAAACTGGCCGATACAGCTACCACCTGGCTTCTGATCATATTTCCTCCCCAAATCACTTTTCATTTTCTTTGTTTCTACAGCATAGATGGATTCTCAAAGCATGATTCCAAGACTATCTTACTAAAACTCAAAAACACTGAAGGGTAGCAGAATATTTCACACTAAAATATGACTGTAGGAGTTCAGGACATGCCAGTCCCAAACATGCCTCTTTTGTATGTGGACTACTTGTCCCTATCAGCTCAGTTCAGTTCAGTCGCTCGGTCGTGTCCGACTCTTTGTGACCTCATGAATCATAGCACGCCAGGCCTCTCTGTCCATCACCAACTCCCGGAGTTCACTCAAACTCATGTCCATTGAGTTGTTGATGCCATCCAGCCATCTCATCCTCTGTCGTCCCCTTCTCCTCCTGCCCCCAACCCCTCCCAGCATCAGGGTCTTTTCCAATGAGTCAACTCTTCATGTGAGGTGGCCAAAGTATTGGAGTTTCAGCTTTAGCGTCAGTCCTTCCAATGAACACCCATAGTTGATCTCCTTCAGAATGGACTGGTTGGATCTCCTTGCAGTCCAAGGGACTCTCAAGAGTCTTCTCCAACACCACAGTTCAAAAGCATCAATTCTTTGGTGCTCAGCTTTCTTCACAGTCCAACTCTCACATCTATACATGAGCACTGGAAAACCATAGCCTTGACTAGACGGACCTTTGTTGGCGAACTTGTCCCTATAGGTACTTGGAAAACAACAGATGCAGGAATCGTTCTCTGAACTCCTTTATCTGCCTGAAGACAGATCCTCTAAAAGGAACCAGTTGTCACAGAGGCCCTTCCCAGGAATTTCATCAACCAGGGAAAGCTGACTCCTGTCACAGGAGAGGACACTAGAAATGACACCACACTGAGACACACATTGTCATAAATTATCACACACGTCCACTCTTCTAAGGGCCGTTCATCAGCCTAAAAATAATTTCCTCTCCCTTAAAAGGCCCACATCTCCCCTCCCCTTTCCCTAGAAGATGGTATTTAAGCCTGAATTTTAAGTCACCAGAGGGGTCATTTTTCCTCTGAGCATCACCCTTGCTGAGGTAGTGAGCACAAGTTAATACTTTCTGTTTGTTTTCTCCTGTTAATCTGCCTTTCATTACAGAAGTCTCAGCTGAGAACTCAGAAAGGTAGACGAGAATTTTTTTTTTTTTTTCTCTACACCACAAATAATTCTCCTGATATAACATGACAGCACAAGATTATAGCACAGTGACTGGAGTCCTTAACACCGTGTTTATTTGTTAGGATCGATCTGATTCATAGGAATTGACCTTTGTTGGGCCATAACTATTTGTGAGATACTGTTCTAACTATTTGACAATGTGTAAATTCACTTAACACTCATAATTCCCTAAAGAAGTAATTACTATCATAACACATTTTTCATAAATGAGAAAAGAAGTGAAATAATTTCTCCAAGTTTGCACATATAGTGAAAGGTAAGGCAAGCAGTTAAACTCTAAAATCCATGATGTTACACAATGTACTATAATCTCTTTATAGTCCTTACTGGGTCACACAGAGTATTGTGATAATAATAGGAACTCAAGAAATAGGTCTTGAATAATAATTCCTGAGGTCAAACAGGCTATTAATTAATTATATATTATTTTATTAAATCTTATAATTACTATGCATACCACTGGGCACTGTTCTTCAGAACATTAAGGATGTCTTTGCTCATTTAAAAAAATAAAAATGATCTGATAATTGCATTAAGAAATACTTTTATTTTACTATTATATCCATCTAACAAGGTAGGACCACTCAGAAAATTTTCTAAAATGCCACTTCTAATTTGAAAACAACTTTAGCAATTTACCAGTGAGTCTAGAACTCATCTTAGAAAAAATTCTATTATCTAACTGTTCTTACATTTCGGTAAAGTCATTTAGCCTTCTTTCAGTTTCCACTTCTAAAAAAGCAAGATAAATAATTCTTACATAAGTTCAGGAGGCAACTCACAGAGAAGTAAATAAAAGATTCCACACATTCTTAGAATTCTGGAGCTATGATTGACCTTAAGAGCCCCTTCATTCTCCTGGGAATCAGATTTCTTGTAGTTACACGTTTTTTCAATGTTTTTCTCTGTAGCTTCCAATAGTACCTAAAAAATTGCTATAAAAATTAGACAAAAGGAAAATCTAGACCCTAAACCATTTACATATCCTTTTTTAAACATCGGTTCTGATTCAATATTTATCCAAGACTTACACTGACTTATTCTTATATTCCATAATCCAATGTTGAATCTTTAGTTTTGGCTTTAACATCTCGGCAGTTTTGTTTTGTTTTTTTTCCTCTTTCTGAGCAACCTTTCTCCCTATCATGAGACTTCCTGTCAACTCTTCATCAAGATGTAGTATATTTAAGTATTCCTTTTACATCCTCAAAAAGATAAAGTCAAAGTTCCTGTATGTAGGTAGAATTAAAGTTATTTCAGGGAGCAATTCTCATCAATCAATCTGTTTTCTTAAGGTGGTATTTTCTTTAACTCCATGCTTAATTATAAGCAGAGATATGATGTTAAACTTGGTGCTTTTTTTATTAAGCTTGGTACTTAATTCTAATCAGAGATATGAAATTAAACTCAGTACTTTTTAGAAAAGTAACTAATAAGTTTCTAGCTTATAAGGAATCCATATGATCTAGAGTGCTTGACCATCTAACAGAGGCTGATTCCAAGGACTGCATCCTGGGGACCCTCAGAGACAAGTCATTCCCAGATTAGTGCGGTGGGGTATTCATACCAGGGGCACACTAGTGGTAGGAATCTACCTATCTTCCAACTTGAGTCACAGGATGGCTAAGTTTCCTTAATATTAGAGTTAGATCAAGAAATTCTGGCTACTCTTTATTTTTAAAACCTGAAATTCACCTTGTTGTTATCAAGTCATTTTCTCAACTCCAAGTAATTCTTTTTGCCTGCGCTGTGAAAATATGGGCTTTTTAAATGTTTCCCTTTTCAACTGGTACCAAAGGTTTCTCAGTGGAGACTGCTAGAGAAACCCTGTGGGAAGAACGTGTTAGGCTAACTTGGTAGATTCCTGCAATGTGTGTGGCTTCCCCAGGTGCAGCTCCTGCACTGTGAATAACTTATCCCGCATTAGGCTCTTGAAGGATGACATTTCCCCAGCATCCATTCCCTGCAGTAGAGGATGATAAGTAGCTCCTGTCTGTCAATAACTGTCCCCACCTTCCCCTAGAGAGTTTTGCATAAGAGTACCTCCAGCTTTCCCAAGCCCTAAATGATGGATTTCCTAAAGAAACTGAGGCTTTTAAACTGTGGTGTTGGAGAAGACTCTTGAGAGTCCCTTGGACTGCAACAAGATCAAATCAGTCCATCCTTTAGGAAATCAGTCCTGAATATTCATTGGAAGGACTGATGCTGAAACTCTAATGTTTGGCCCCCTGATGAAAAGGACTGACTCATTGGAAAAGACCCTGATGCTGGAATGATCAAAGGCAGTAGGAGAAGGGGACACCAGAAGATGAGAGGGTGCATGGCATCACTGACTCGATGGACCTGAGTTTGATGAACCTCCCAGACCAGCTCCAGGAGTTGGTGATGGACAGAGAGGCCTGGCATGCTGTAGTCCATAGGGTCGCAAAGAGTCCAACACAACTGAGCAACTGAACTGAACTGAAACGATGAATTTCCAGCAAGTTCCAATGGCATCCATCACAGTCAGTTTTCTGCCAAAATGTGAGCCATGGTGGTGTCCTTTCCAACAACTTCTGAATCTTGGCCCATGATGGGGATGTTGCTGGTGTTCAAGTCAGTGTGAGGGCTAGTGATTGCTCCTTATTTCTAATATTCCTACACTCTTTAGAGTTCTCATCATGTTGTTAGTCTATCTCTCACTATTCCATTCTGTTGTTATAGTTAATCATTCTTTATATTAAATTTTCCTTGTTCAAATTACTGCGTGGTTTCTCTCTCCTGATTATACCTGTACTGATACATTTACCAAATGAGATCCTAGAATCAAATTTATGAAATTGTATTCTAGTGTGATAGAAATTGGAATATGTGCTAGTTATCATAATTAAATAGCAAAGCCTTTCCAAATCTATAAACAACATGGGTTGCAGGTCTAAATGTGAAAGTTAACACAGCATAACTTTTGGAAAAATATCAGGGGACATATTTTTGGCCTTAGAAAAGATAAAGGTTTCTTACACAGAGCCGCTAAACAAAAACCATTAATTATAAAGTTCAAAATATGAAAAATTGTATTATGTTCAAATAAGAATGTCCATTCATCAAAAGACACTATTAAATGACCAAAAACAGAAGCTGATTTATGAAAGTCACTCATACAAATCACTACTACTAAAGGCTGACAACACGATAGAAAAATGAGTAAAAGATGAAATATTTTACAAAACAAGATAGATACCCAAATGGCCAATACTTATGAAAAAATGTGTTCAACTTTATTAGTCACTAAGGGAGTACATAAAAATGTGATATGTATTGCCACTACAATGTCCAATAGTTAAATAATAATAATAATATGTAAAAAATACAGACAACATTAAGTACCGGCAAGGATGTAGAAAGCCTGGAATGCTCACAAATTGTTAGTGAGAGTGCAAACTGGTACAACTTTCCCAAACTTTCAATATTTATTAAAATGCATATACTCATAATATATCAACCAGCAAGTCTGTACACCAAAAATGTTCATATCACTGCTATATATTAAGCCCAAGATTTTGAATAACCCTACTGTTCATCAATGGAGAAGGAAACAGCAATCCACTCCAGTGTTCTTGCCTGGAGAATCTCATGGGCAGAGGAGCCTGATAGGCTACAGTCAGTGGGGTCACAGAGAGTCCAACACGACTGAGTGACTAACACCTCACTTTTCATCAACAAACAATGGGAAAATAAATTTTAGTATATTTAGTCAATCAAGTTCCCCTTTCAGTATCCTATCATTTTGCCTTTTCACACTGTTCATGGGGTTCTCAAGGCAAGAATACTGAAGTGGTTTGCCATTCCTTTCTCCAGTGGACTACGTTCTGTCAGACCTCTCCACCATGATCCTCCCGTCTTGGGTGGTCCCACATGGCATGGCTTAGTTTCATTGAGTTAGACAAGGCTGTGGTCTGTGTAATCAGATTGGCTAGTTTACTGTGATTATGGTTTCAGTGTGTCTGCCCTCTGATGCCCCCTCGCAACACCTACTATCTTCCGTGGGTTTCTGTTACCTTGGACGTGGAGTATCTCTTCACGGCTGCTCCAGCAAAGCACAGCCGCTGCTCCTTACCTTGGATGAGGGGTATCTCCTCCTCGGGTAGGTAGGTGCCCAATATGCTACTGGAGATCAGTGGAGAAATAACTCCAGAAAGAATGAAGGGATGGAGCCAAAGCAAAAACAATACCTAGCTGTGGATGTGACTGGTGATAGAAGCAAAGCCTGATGCTGTAAAGAACAATATTGCATAGGAATCTGGAATGTTAGGTCCACAGATCAAGACAAATTGGAAGTGGTCAAACAGGAGATGGCAAGAGTGAACATCGACATTCTAGGAATCAGCGAACTAAAATGGACTGGAATAGGTGAATTTAACTCAGATGACCATTATATCCACTACTGTGGTAAGGAATCCCTTAAAAGAAATGGAGTAGTCATCATGGTCAACAAAAGAGTCTGAAATACAGTACTTGGATGCAATCTCAAAAAACACAGAATGATCTCTAATCGTTTCCAAGGCAAACCACTCAATATCATGGTAATCCAGGCCTATGCCCCAATCAGTAATGCTGAAGAAGCTGAAGTTGAATGGTTCTATGTAGATCTACAAGACCTTTTATAAATAACACTCAAAAAGATGTCCTTTTCATTATAGGGGACTGGAATGCAAAAGCAGGAAGTCAAGAAATACCTGGACTAACAGGCAAATTTGGCCTTGGAGTGCGGAATGAAGCAAAGCAAAGGCTAATAGAGTTTTGCCAAGAGAATGTACTGGTCATAGCAAACACCTTCTCCCAACAACACAAGAGAAGATAACACATGGACATCATCAGATGGTCAACACCGAAATCAGATTGATTATATTCTTTGCAGCCAAAGATGGAGAAGCTCTATACAGTCAGCAAAGACAAGACTGGAAGCTGACTGTGGCTCAGATCATGAACTCCTTATTGAGAAATTCAGACTTAAGTTGAAGAAAGTGGGTAGAACCAGTAGACCATTCAGGTATGACCTAAATCAAATCCCTTAAGATTATACAGTGGAAGTGAGAAATAGATTTAAGGGCCTAGATCTGATAGATAGAGTGCCTGATGAACTATGGATGGAGGTTCCTGACCTTGTACAGGAGACAGCAATCAAGACCATCCCCATGGAAAAGAAATGCAAAAAAGAAAAACGGCTGTCTGGGGAGCCCTTACAAATAGCTGTGAAAAGAAGAGAATTGGAAAGCAAAGGACAAAAGGAAAGATATAAGCATCTGAATGCAGAGTTCCAAAGAATAGCGAGGAGAGATAAGAAAGTCTTCCTCAGCAATCAATGCAAACAAATAGAGGAAAACAACAGAATGGGAAAGACTAGAGATCTCTTCAAGAAAATTAGAGATACCAAGGGAACATTTCATGCAAAGATGGGCTCAATAGAGGACAGAAATAGTATGGACCTAACAGAAGCAAAAGATATTAAGAAGAGGCGGCAAGAATACACAGAAGAACTGTACAAAAAAGAGCTTCACGACATAGAAAATCACGATGGTGTGATCCCTCACCTAGATCCAGACATCCTGGTATGTGAAGTCAAGTGGGCCTTAGAAAGCATCACTACGAACAAAGCTAGTTGAGATGATGGAATTCCAGTTGAGCTGTTTCATATCCTGAAAGATGATGCTGTGAAAGTGCTGCACTCAATATGCCAGCAAATTTGAACAACTCAGCAGTGGCCACAGGACTGGAAAATGTCAGTTTTCATCCCAATCCCAAAGAAAGGCAATGCCAAAGAATATTCAAACTACTACACAATTGCACTCATCTCACACACTAGTAAAGTAATGCTCAAAATTCTCCAAGCCAGGCTTGGAACTTCCTGATGTTTAAGCTGGTTTTAGAAAAGGCAGAGGAACCAGTGATCAAATTACCAACATCCGCTGGATCATGGAAAAGAAAGAGAGTTCCAGAAAAATATCTAGTTCTGCTTTATTGAGTATGCCAAAGCCTTTGACTGTGTGGATCACAATCAACTGTGGAAAATTCTGAGAGAGATGGGAATACCAGATCACCTGACCTGCCTCTTGAGGAACCTATATGCAGGTCAGAAAGCAACAGTTAGAACTGGACATGGAACAACAGACTGGTTCCAAATAGGAAAAGGAGTATGTCAAGGCTGTATATTGTCACCCTGCTTATTTAACTTGTATGCAGAGTACATCATGAGAAACTCTGGGCTGGAAGAAGCACAACCTGGAATCAAGACTGCCAGGAGAAAAAACAATAACCTCAGATATGCAGATGACACCACCCTTATGGCAGAAAGGGAAGAGGAACTAAAATGCCTCTTGATGAAAGTGAAAGAGGAGAGGGAAAAAGTTGGCTTAAAACTCAGCATTCAGAAAATTAAGATCATGGCATCTGGTCCCATCACTTCATTGGGAATAGATGGGGAAACAGTGGAAAGAGTGTCAGACTTTATTTATTTGGGCTCCAAAATCACTGCAGATGGTGACTGTAGCCATGAAATTAAAAGACGTTTACTCCTTGGAAGGCAAGTTATGACCAATCTAGATAGCATATTGAAAAGCAGAGATATTACTTTGCCAACAAACGTCCATCTAGTCAAGGTTATGGTTTTTCCAGTGGTCATGTATGGATGTGAGAGTTGGACTGTGAAAAAAGCTGAGTGCTAAAGAATTGATGCTTTTGAACTGTGGTGTTGGAGAATACTCTTGAGACTCCCTTGGACTGCAAGGAGATCCAACCAGTCCATCCTAAAGGAGACCAGTCCTGGGTGTTCATTGGAAGGACTGATGCTGAAGCTGAAACTCCAGTAGTTTGGCCACCTCATGCGAAAAGTTGACTCATTGAAAAAGACTCTGATGCTGGGAGGGATTGAGGGCAGGAAGAAAAGGGGACAACAGAGGATGAGATGGCTGGATGGCATCACTGACTCGATGGACATGAGTCTGAGTGAACTCCGGAAGTTGGTGATGGACAGAGAGGCCTGGCATGCTGTGATTCATGGGGTCGCAAAGAGTCAGACACGACTGAAGCACTGAACTGAACTGAAGCAATCAAGTACTATACTGAATGCGAAGCACTAAACTATACCACACACAAGAAGCCAGACAAAAGGCAAATAACTAGAAATTAGTCTTAATGGATGAAAGTCCACTTTTGTGGAAGAAAGTGTCTGGAAGGGGATAATGGGGTTTGGGGAGATGCTGGTTATCTTCTGGTTCTCCCTTTTGGTGCTGGAATAAAACGTATTATGCTGGCTTTTCAAATTTCACCAAGGTAAATACTAATGATCTTTTTTCAATTTTCTGGGTGTTTGTTGCAGTACCAGAACATGTTAAAAATAATCATCAAAGTTAGATGCTTCTTGAAGAAAATGAAAAAAAGATTTTTGCACATGTATTTTATGATATGCCTGTTCAGGTCTCTGAAGCACTGAAACCCTCAGGTCACATTACTCACTGAATTATTATTAATTCCCAAGTATCTTTACTGATGTTACTTCCTTAGCCTTTTAATTGACATTAGTCACTTCTTTCCAGTCTTCTTTGAGCTTATCAACTAGCCGTTTAGGCAAATGATTATAGTCTGAAGCTTTCCATATCTCACAGATTTATATGATAAATAACAAAGTTATATTAGAGAAAAACTTTATTACTCTCATCAAATCACCCAGAAAAAGGTGATTGTTGTGTAATAATAACAGTTCTTGCCTTAAACATTCACTACTGAAGCTATTCAAGATTTAAAGGCAAAGAAATAAGAATATGAATCAAGGCACAAGCAACAATCAGAGCTGACATATTTAGCTTGTAAGAATCCTCTCATTTTGCACTACTCAGTTTGCTTAGTTAGACTCTCAAGGCCAACTGAGAGTTTACAGTCTAGGGTCTTGATTCCTCGATGAAGTGCATTTTACGATTGCGATGGTGTGGTGTTCAGTTGGTGGATTAATGTGTTGTGATGGTTGCTCTGCTTGCAGTCTAAAGAATGACTCACTGCTACTGTATTTATTATTTATGGATTACATGGTGGGCCAGCAGAGAGAGGGAAGAAAAGAACTTGCAAACTAAAATCAATACAAATAATAGCCTCTCACAAGAGAAATCCCAAGAGTTTAAGTTGCTCTCTCTTTCCTCTGGCCATATTTTCTCTCTCATTTTTTCTCTTTCTCTTTTGTTCTAAAAAATATTATCTGCAGAGGAGAATTTCATTGTGTTGTTCTATTAAAATTCTTTGTAAATAACAATTAAATTTATTTTGCCTTGCATTTTTCCAAAAGATCCTAAGTTAAAATGGTAACAAGCAGAATACCCTTTGATTAATTCTGTACTCCACTATAATTTTTAGGAAATAAATGTTAAAGAGTACACACTTTTTAAGACCAGGAAAACAGTCAACTTATTAAATCATCAAATACACTAAGATATATGTATTACTCTTTCTAATAACCTTACGTTTTTTTGTGTGTGTGTGTGGGGGGGGGGGGCATTTTAAAGGTCTTTATTGAATTTGCTACAATATTGTTTCTGTTTTATGTTTTGATTTTTTGGTCACGAAAGTGGTAGGATCTTAGCTCCCTGGCCTGGGATCAAACACTCACCCCCTGCACTGGAAGGTGAAGTTTTATCCACTGGACTGCCAAGGAAGTCCTCTCTAATAAGCTTATGAGGAACCTTTTCCTACTAATATTTTCAGAAGTATACATAAAAAGATAAATCTAGAGGCCATAGTTCATATATATGTGTATATGCGTGTACCTAATCATTTATGTTGGAGAAGGAAATGGCAACCCACTCCAGTCTTCATGCCTGGAAAATCCCATGGATGGAGGAGCCTGGTGGGCTACAGTCCACGGAGTTGCAAAGATTCGGACACAACTGAGTGATTTCACTTCAATCATTTTTGTGTGTATATATGTATATCTATGTGTATCTATGTGATATATATGTGTATATATGTGTGTGTATATATATATATATATATATATATATACATTATTTTGCTCAGTGCCTCCAGATAAAATCATGAGTTTTTATTTTCCTGAATAGAACTATACTGACCATGGTTTCACATCAATGTAAATAGTATTTTAGTATTAAATATAGTTACTTCTTAAGGTAAACAATTGCTGTTAAAAATAAAGCTCTCAGAGCTATAAACTTAGTTTGCTTAGACTTAGAAGTAAGTCTCCATAATAATCCACACAAAAAAATTAAGATAATTTCCTTTGATACATTAAAAAACCAACATTGTGCACAATTTTATCTTCTTATATTCTTTCAAGGCAAATATTTTGGCTTATATGTTTACCCAGGTATATTCTTTACTTAATTATGCTCATAACTGGTTTACATTCTTGATCTATTATTTTATTTTTTTGGCTCAAAAATGAAAACTTGATTTCATATAACCACAAAGGCTGATGATTGATGGAGAGAGATTATGAAGAGTCTTATGGACCATAAAGCATTGATTTTGAATCTGAGCAAAATATGAAGCCATGAGATAATTCTCACTGATGAAAAAATGATATGATGTCTGTTTTTAAATTTTAACTTTAGCTGCTTATTTGACAATGGACTGAAGAGTCCAAGAGAGGAGCTAGAAAAACAGGGAGAAATGATGAAACAAGTTTGTAGCAATAGAAATAGTGAAAAGGACTGTGATTTTAACATATATTTTTGAAGAATTTAAAGCCAAAAACAAAACTTCCTGGGTGGCTTGAACATTTAATGTAGGAGGAAAAGTTGATTTAAGGATGATTGATGGTTATTGCAGCCATGAAATTAAAAGATGCTTACTCCTTGGAAGGAAAGTTTTGACCAACCTAGATAGCATATTCAAAAGCAGAGACATTACTTTGCCAACAAAGGTCCATCTAGTCAAGGCTATGGTTTTTCCAGTGGTCATGGATGGATGTGAGAGTTGGACTGTGAAAACAGCTGAGTGCCAAAGAATTGATGCTTTTGAACTGTGGTGTTGGAGAAGACTCTTGAGAGTCCCTTGGACTGCAAGGAGATCCAACCAGTCCATCCTAAAGGAGATCAGCATTGGGTGTTCTTTGGAAGGACTGATGCTAAAGCTCAAACTCCAATACTTCGGCCACCTCATGGGAAAAGTTGACTCATTGGAAATGACTCTGATGCTGGGAGGGATTGGGGGCAGGAGGAGAAGGGGACAACAGAATGAGATGGCTGGATGACATCACCAACTCGATGGACGTGAGTTTGGGTGAACTCCGGGAGTTGGTGATGCACAGGGATCACCACTGGCACCCTGCAATTCATGGGGTCACAAAGAGTCGGACACGACTGAGCGACTGAACTGAACTGAACTGAACTGAGATGGTTGACCTGAACATTAGAAAGATGGAGTTTGTCTTCATTTTGATGGGAAAGCAAGTTTTGGGGAAAAAACATATTAGGTTTAAGATGCCCATTAGATGCCTATTGAATATCTAAATTACAGTGTCAGTCTAATAGTTAAATATAAGAATCCAGAGAGCAGAGAAGGTAGCTGGGCTAAAGGTATAAATTTCCAAAGGATATGTTAAGCATTATAGTATGCTATTGTCTGTTTGGTTGAAAAGGTGATATGTTTTCGAATATTTTACTTAGCATCTTGGTTTCTTCAAAAAAACTAAGGATTTAGTTCAAAAATAGTTTTAAAAATTTACAATCAATATTGTAAATGTCTGAATCTCATAATTTTAAATGTTTTTAAAAGTTAACAAGTCCTTAAAATATATAATGTCTATGGAATTTTTCATTTTGAAAAAGGCTGTGAAAACTACCAAGTTTGGAAATCTGCTAATCACATATTTAAATAACACCTTATAAATGTCTTTTATCCCAAATAACTAAAAAAACTAAAACTTGACTTTTTTCCCCACAAGTTCAAAGTATTATACTTTTTCTTATTAACTTGTAGTAAATATATTAATACATAGATATCATCAAGTAGGAAATCAGTAATGCAGTCAATTCTTATTATTCATGGTGATTGGGTTCTTCATCTAGGGAACATACAGGATGTGTTCCAGTGAAACTCTGGTGACGTTTCATCAGGCAAAAATCAAGACATAAATGTATTTTGTTTGTGTTTCTGTTCAAAACCACTTGTTGATTCATTAACATTGCACTGATGACCAGAAACCCTACAACTCATGACTAAAGGAAAGATATCTTACCTAAGACGCATACTCAACTATTTTATCCATAAGGCACATCACAGCCTTCTTGCACTCACAGACCCTAGACAACACTTCAGCACCACACTTGAAGAGTATTAGCAAAATCACTAACAAAAACTCAAAATGTGGCACCAGAGAAACCATGAAAAGGACATGTTTGTAGGATCAGAGCTGAAACAAGAGAGCAGAACATGGTTTGACCTCAGTCAGGAACATGCATATAGAAAGACTCCACTCTCTGCATGTCCATGAGTAACTGAGAATGAACTACAAATATTGATTATGAGGTTACAGATAGTTTAATGAGTAGAAAAATTCACAAATAGAGTCCATAAATAATGAGAATTGAGGGTTCATATATGTATATATATATCTTCATATTCACATTTAAATATCTGTCTATCTTATCTGTTCTTCCCTATAGACAGGAAACTGCCAAATACTCATTAGGAGAATAGAAAAACAACTAAAGAAGTAAAAATCCAAAACAAAATGCAAGGCCAGTGTTATCAGCACTGTGTTTCTAGAGGAAAACTAGAATGATGGATGTTGGATACTTCAAGAAAAAAAAATGTTGGTCTATAATTGCTTAGACCTGATATGACTTTTAAAACCAATGTTCTTGGTTGTTTTATATTCTTTTTCTTTGCACATATTAATTGCATAATTTTTATTTCACTCTAAAAATGTGTTTCAACTATAGCACATGTGCTAGAATATGCTATACTAGCTTATTTTATATTGATCCCATGAGACTGTTAGGCGTTCCTTCACTCTCATATTGAACTTTATATTCCAATGCTGTCCTAAACTATTAACTATTATTTATCTGTATGCCAACACAGAAAAGATCAACTTGGAATTTTATAGAATAAATGTGGTCATCTGAGCAAGAAAATACAATTATGAACAATTTGTCTCATGTTTATAGTGAAACCTGAGTGAGCAAACATAATCTGCAAATATTTCAAATTCAGCATTAATTCATTATTAACGAAATATATAATGACTGTACAATGGCAATTTTAAATTGCTTCATAATTTTTTTTTAAATTTCATGTCTTTCATACCAATTACTTTACTTATCTTTTTAAAAATATGGCAATTAATTATGTCTAAATTGTAATCATGTGTGTGTGCTCTGTGGCTCAGTTCTGTCCGACTGTTTGCAAACCCACGAGCTATAGCCCACCAGGCTCCTCTGTCCATGGGATTTTATCAGTAAGTATACCAAACTGGGTTGGCATTTCCTCCCCCAAATTGTAATCAAATCAGTATGCTTATAATAGAATGATTTAGAAATAGATTTTAAGCATCATCATATTAATAGAAATAACATTGTGTCATTCTTCACTGATATTTTCTAAACCTATCTTACTACCTAAATTTTACTTTCTTTCTTTGGTCTGCATTTATATTCCCCCAAAATAGTTTTATTAATACAAGAGGCAGATAAGCCTCATATTTGCATCCCATGTACAATTATTTGAGATGGGGAGGGAGGGAGATGGACAATTTACATAACATTTTGAATCACAGAACTTGCAGAAGAATTCCATTTCTTTGCTTTTAGTGACTTTTGGAAATTCAAAGTATCCATTTGATATCAGACTTAACTGAGTAGTTAATTATCATAGGAAAACATCCACCTAACAGTGCTCTTCTATTTAGAGTCATGCTGCTTGTGTATTGCTTGAGTATAGTGTTTGAAATCTTTTAATTCAATATTCCAATGCAAATTTCTTAATACTAGTAATTAAATATTTCAAATCAATACATATTTCATAACAGACAATATTTGTTTCTTATACACTTGGTTCAACATTTCTTCAGCCAATACCTATTTCACTACTAAAAATTCAAAGGAAGAATTTATTATTAAGGATTTTCTAAAGTTTATTTTTTGACATTGTGTTTCTAATTTTATATATATTAGAAATAAACAAATCCTACACTCTCTGTTTTCAAAAAGGCATCACTTTCTTCACTTCAGTTCAGTCGCTCAGTCGTGTCCAACTCTTTGCGACCCCATGAATTGCAGCACACCAGGTCTCTCCGTTCATCACCAACTCCCAGAGTTCACACAAACTCATGTGCATCGAGTCAGTGATGCCATCCAGCCATCTCATCCTCTGTCATCCCCTTCTCCTCCTGCCCCCCATCCCTCCCAGCATCAGAGTCTTTTCCAATGAGTCAGCTCTTCACATGAGGTGGCCAAAGCATTGGAGTTTCAGCCTCAGCATCAGTTCTTCCAATGAACACCCAGGACTGGTCTCCTTTAGAATGGACTGGTTGGATCTCCTTGCAGTCCAAGGGAATCTGAAGAGTCTTCTCCAACACCACAGTTCAAAAGCATCAATTCATCAGCACTGAGATTTCTTCACAGTCCAACTCTCACATCCATACACGACCACTGGAAAAATCATAGCCTTGACTAGATGGACATTTGTTGGCAAAGTAATATCTCTGCTTTTCAATATGCTATCTAGGTTGGGCACAACTTTCCTTCCAAGGACTAAGCGTCTTTTAATTTCATGGCTGCAATCACCATCTGCAGTGATTTTGGAGCCCCAAAACTAAAGTCTGACACTGTTTCCCCTGTTTCCCCATCTATTTGCCATGAAGTGATGGGACCAGATGCCATGATCTTCGTTTTCTGAATGTTGAGAAAAGTTGTTGAAGCCAACTTTTTCACTCTCCTCTTTCATTTTCATCAAGAGGCTTTTTAGTTCCTCTTCCCTTTCGGCCATAAGGGTGGTGTCATCTGCATATCTGAGGTTATTGATATTTCTCCCTTCATCCTTAAAGTAAATCCTAAATTCTTTCTTCGTGGCTAACTGTTTTGTCTTGATGCCTATTGGCCTGCTGAACTTATGTCACATCAAAAAAAAAAAAAAAAACCTATGAAATGAGTTTTAGAAAAAGTATAGAGTGAAAAGTACTACAGCAAAAGAATTTTTATAAGCCTCGCTGCAAGAACAGGTATAAAAAGAGCTTGTGGACTAACTCATAGAGAGAAGTATAAATTATTGGGGAGTGTGGAGATGAAATTATTCTGCCTTTTCTTCCAGTTATTAACCACTAAGTTTTCTTGGAAAAAAATCTGAATTTTGTTAATATATGTAATTTGATCCATACTTTTGATGTTTGTAATTATTTGGCAAGTAATACAATTATAACATTGCTGCTGCTGCTGCTGCTAAATCGCTTCAGTCGTGTCCAACTCCGTGCCACCTCATAGATGGCAGCCCACCAGGCTCCCCCGTCCCTGGGATTCTCCAGGCAAGAACACTGGAGTGGGTTGCCACTTCCTTCTCCAATGCATGAAAGTGAAAAGTGAAAGTGAAGTCACTCAGTTGTGCCCGACTTCGCGACCCCATGGACTGCAGCCCACCAGGCTCCTCCATCCGTGGGATTTTCCAGGCAAGAGTACTGGAGTGGTTTGCCATTGCCCTCTCCGAATTATAACATTAATCAGTGACATTAGATTTCTTTAAATTTTAGACACATGCCATTTGGAAAATACCTAGTTATAGAAACTCTGTTCTTGAGTATATGTCAGAAGTGTTTTATTAAAATAATATCTTGATTAAAACATATAAATCATAACTTTTAATGTTTGTATCAGTGGAGATCATGTTTATTTTTACTGAGTCTGAATCAATAGCACAAGTAAATTAATGATGAAGTAGCAAAGACCATATGGTAAATTCAATTAAATTAATTAAAAATTTAATTAGAAACAAACACGTGCCTTGCAGTCTATTAAATATTGAAGGGCATACAAAAGAAGCACAGAGAATAAAACATGTTCTTTAAATACAAAAAGCATCATTTTAAAAATACATGAGATACACACCTGAAATAGACTAGGATATCTTAGAACTTTGGAGTTAGAGAATCCTAGGCATAAAACTTAAAAGCACAACTTCTAATTCTGTGATTTTGATCACTTTGCTTGAAATCTCTAATCCTCAGAGCCTCAACTGTACAATGGGAATAAAAGCAAACACTCCAATGTGTAATTTAAAGGATAAAATGAGATATTAATATAAAATACTTTGCACAATTTGAAATTTGTTGACACTTTTTAAATGGCTGACAATAAATATGACAGTTCATATCAATATACATGGAAATTAGCTATGATTACACAGTATTCTACCATATGAAGAATCAATAAATGTTAGTTGCTCAGCTGTGCCCAACTCTGTGCGACCCCATGGACTGCAGCCCACCAGGCTCCTCTGTCCATGGGATTTTCCAGCCAAGGATACTGGAATGGGTTGCCATTTCCTTCTCCAGGGGATCTTCCCAACCCAGGGATCATACCCAGGTCTCCTGCACTGCAGGCAGATTCTTTACTGACTGAGCTACAAGGGAAACCCAAAGAATCAATGGTATGGTCTTTAACAGGGAAGATTGCAACTACAGACAAGATGCTGCTATATGGGATGATATAAAAATTAACCATAATTTTTCAGACCTGGGGAGGGTACAAATAATCTTTAAGTTTTGTTTGGTCTTTATTCTCCTTTATATTTTCTGAATAGTTTTTTTTTATATAACAATTATGTGTTACCAATCAAGAAACTGAACAATGAATGGAATATATTGTTTTTGTAAGGGTTTTCCAGAGAAATAAAAATAATAGGAATATATAAATAGATAAAGGGCAATCAAGTTTGGAAAATTTATAATCAAAGAATGCTATCTCTTCCACTATTCTGGGCTTATAAGAAAAATAGTGTCTTGAATTAATAGGACAGTATATAATAAGAATTGAATAAATATTTGTTGAATAGAATAAAATTCATACTGTTATGAGCTCTGGGTATATAAACTCACTCTGTAACTATGGACATAACAAAGAATTTAGAAAATCTTTCTAGACACAGGCTAGAAGTATTACAATACATGTCCACAGCTCATTAGTAAATATTTTTTTAAGTGAATGAATAAATGAACCATAACCAACTTGAAAGGTTGTGGTGACGATTAATAGCATCTAGCCCCATCCTTAACGGATGGTAAACACTGACTAAACAAATGGTTTCCCCTTCCTTCTCATTAATCCCAGCTCTGCCTTTCCCCCTCAATTTAAAATCAAGAAATGAAGTAACTTGTGGAAGACTATGTGGGAAATTTTTAATTCAGCAGGCTTAGACATTTTCAAGACAGGCCTGTCTTCAGAACATGAATTGCTGTGATGGAAATGAACCATGAGTCCTTGGAATATTCTGTCTGACTGTTAATATCTAGTCCAAGCCAGTACTGCTCACCACATGAGACAAGTAAATCAAGAGACAAGCTGTTGGGGCAAAGGATAACAACTTTATTCAAAAGCCAGAAAACGAAGAAGTGAGAGGCTAATGTCCTAAAGAACTATCTTAGTACAGAACAGAGGAGAAGGCAATGGCACCCCACTCTAGTACTCTTGCCTGGAAAATCCCATGGATGGAGGAGCCTGGTGGGCTGCAGTCCATGGGGTCGCTAAGAGTCAGACACAACTGAGCGACTTCACTTTGACTTTTCACTTTCATGCATTGGAGAAGGAAATGGCAACCCACTCCATTATTCTTGCCTGGAGAATCCCAGGGATGGGGGAGCCTGGTGGGCTGCCATCTATGGGGTCGCGCAGAGTCGGACACGACTGAAGTGATTTAGCAGCAGTACAGAACAGAACTTAGGTTTCTTTTATGCGACTAGGAGAAAAGAATTGGCAGTTAATTATCTTCTTATGACATTTCCCCCAGGAGACAGGAGGTCTGCAAATTACTTGTAGGTGGTCTGGTGGTCCTAGTCACAAGCTCAGGAGTCACCCTTATCTGCAGGTGCCAATTGGTTCTGGAAAACAGCTAAGATGCAAGTGATGATACCATGGACCACATTCTTAGGACTTGTGGTTCAGTTAGTGACAACGATGCTGCAAAGGATGAAGGTTAG
The DNA here is from genome assembly GCF_016772045.2 of Ovis aries. Classification (NCBI taxonomy): domain Eukaryota; kingdom Metazoa; phylum Chordata; class Mammalia; order Artiodactyla; family Bovidae; genus Ovis; species Ovis aries. Next base: position 9,982,077 of record NC_056079.1, read on the forward strand.
GAGGACAAAGTGAAGTACTTTAATGAATCCTGTGAAGTAAAGCTTAACCAAGTCAGTTAATAAAATACAGAAAGACATGTGTAGCAAGGCAAGAGGGCAAATTGTCCCTATTACATGATGACTATTTTGTATGCCTGAGGCTGCTGGTTAAGCCTCAATATTCATCTTATTTTACTTTTCAGAATCAGTTTTTCAATGACTTCTTACCCTGCCTAGATAACTGATGTCATATTCTACTATATAATTAGCAGATGCCAGCTGCCTTTGGTTCATTTTTATTTCTCAGATTTGCCAAGCTTATTCCTGAATTGGGCTCTCTCATATTCACTATTTGCTTGGCTCCTTTGTTGGTACCTTCTCATTATTTAGGTCCAATGTCAAAGCTCAGAAGAGTTTCTCAGATTACCTATTCAATCCAGAGTCCTGTCCTTATACCAAACATCCTCTATAATTTGATCATAGTAATTTTCTCCATATCATCCATTAAACTCTGAAATTTTTATTTCTGTGTTTATACCTTTAGATTTGCTTTATCTATGAGAATGTAAGAACCTTGGAGGCAAGGATTCTGCTTATTTTGTTCAACGTTAAATTCCTAATGCTCACTATAGCATCTAGTATATGTTAGAGGCTTAGTAAATACTTTTGATTGACATTATAAATGATGCAGAGTGAATTTAAAAGAGTCAATTGTTTAACTTCATAAGAAACTGGCAGACTGTTCCCAACGTGGCTGGACCATTTTGCATTCCACCAGCGACGGGTGAGTTCCCATCACTCAGCATCATTACCAGCCATTGGTATTACTGGGTTTTTGTTTGCTTTGTTTTGTCAACATTTTATTTCATGTTACCATTGAATAATAATATTGTGATAGTTTCAGGTGTACATCAGAGTGATTTAGTTATACCTGAAGTTAAACATACATTCATCACAACACCCAGTAACTCCAAAGGAGGGAAATAAAATTTCTCTGAGAAACCTGTATGTAAATGTTTATAGCAGCTTTGTTCCGAACCATCAGAAACCTCGAGTGAACGTGCATGTTCTTCAGCTGGTGAATGGATGAGCAGATTTTGCCACCAGCAACACAAAGAACAAATTATTGATACGTACAAGGAGAACTGCAGCAGAGAAAACAAAGCGGTGACTGTCAGGGCCATCTACATGGAAAAGAACTCATTGCTCTATATAACTCTTAGAACTGTACCAAGAGCGATCTCCAAACCTGCATTTACCTAACAACTGTTTGCCAAATTTAAGTAAAGATAATTTGACAGAATCGTAGGAGAGATAAGCAATCTACAATCATCCTGGAAGAGTAAAGACCCTTAACTCTCAATGATTGATAGAAGAAGGAGCAAGAGTCACACTGAGCCAGTAGCTGCATAATAATATATTTTCTCTGTTTTAATTAAAAATATCTTTTATTTATTTTAAAAAAATAAAAATAAAAGAGTCAATTGATTCGGAAAAAAAATTTGAAAAGAAACCTAAGAAACATAGCTGTATGAGTGTGTGCATGCTAAGTCTTCAGTCGTGTCTGACTCTTTTGTGACCCCATAGACCATAGCCCATCAGGCTCCTTTTTCCATGGGATTCTCCAGGTAAGAATACTGGAGTGGGTTGCCATGCCCTCCTCCCCATAGCTGTATATCTATTCCTAAATACTATGCCATCTTTAAATATAAGGTTCATAATATAAATAACTTTTAAAAATGCTATTCATGTCAGATTTTTATCCACATTCTTCATCATTATAATCTTAATAAAATGACAAGCATAGAATGTTCCATCTTTAAGCTGCTTTATAAGTGAAAACTGATGTTAATTAATTAGTATGTATTGATTGATTTGCTGAGTTAGCCTCATTTTAAAAATTTCATTTTATTGAATATAATTTAGAAAGTGTTCAAACAGGATCTCAGACCATTTCTAATCATATATTGTGTCTCAGTAAGAAATGGGAAAGTTTTTTCCCCCTGTACGTTTTTAAATTAGTACAGTTAAAATGACCTTCACCCACCACCTAATTTATTCACAGTCTCACACTTTTCTTTCCAGATCTCAAAACTCTTAAAAGTGTTCTATAATAATCCATTTTCTTATCATAATCCAAACAGCTCACAGGGGATCAGAATTCATTCACTACTATTCTTTCTTCTTCTTTCAATATATCTTGAGTTTTTATATTTTTATAACACTTACACCGCATTTCTGTGTTTTATCACAGTATACTTTATTCTGAGTTTTAGGATATCTAAAATTAATTTAAAAATCTATCTCCATCTCAATCTTAAAGTTTATACATTATGCTCCATGGAGAAATTCTAACCCCAGCAACAACGTATCAACACAGTGGTGAAAGAACAAAACTCATATTTTCAGTGTTATTTACATGAGATTTAATGCTTCCACATTCTTCATTTAGAGGGATAAGAGAAGAAGACCTTTAAAACACTGTAAAACCCAGTATAAATATCTGTTTCATATTATTTAAGAAATAGGAATTATAGAAAAATAATGACACTCACTGAAGAGCAATTTTAAAATCCTCAGTATTTCTGTTTGCTATCTTATCTCTAACTGTTGGTAACAGCAAAGCTGAATCAAATTTCAACTACTCTATGGAGGCCTCTAGTCAATATACCAAAAATATCAAAATATGAAAAATGACTCAGCTTATCCAATAAAGTATAAAATAGTATTTTCTTAGTTTTATTCTTTTAAAAATTTAGCTTTAAATTTGTAGACAGCTATATTGGCAGTGCACCCTGAAGTCTATTTAATGTAGGCATTCCCTCACCCCATATTCTGCTTTTATGATCTTATTCGCTCAAATTTTGCTTAGCAGTTCCTTCTTCAGTTTCTCTCTTTCCTCTAGCAGTTTCTGGAAGCGACAAAAATGAAATCAAGTTTCATGTCTGTGCATTGTTTGGAAAACTCTTCAGGTAAATATTCAAGTTCATTACTTATAAATTCTACTTTCCAACCAATAGAAGTTAATTCAGCCACATTCTTTGCCACGTTATCAAAAGCCTTTTCTTCCTCCAGTATTCAATATACTGTTCCTCATTTCTGTCTGACACTTTGATAGAAGTACTTACAGAGTCATAGTCTCACAGGGTTCTGTTCATGATAACACATGTTTTCCTAAAACTATAGGCATTTTCTCCATGGCTCTTCTGTCTTCTTTCTCAGACCTCACCAGAACTGCCTTTAAAATCCATTATTTCCACCACCACTTTCCAAGGCAACCTAGACTTTTCTATCATGAACATCACAATTCTTCCACCTCTACCTATCACCCAATTCCAAAGTCATTTACATACACATTTTTTTGGTTTCTGTTACAATGGCACCCTACTGCCCAATATCAACATCTTTTTTAATTTCTAAGGGCTGCCATAACAAAGTACAATAAGTCCCTTACATACAAAGAGTTCCATTCCAAGAGTGTGTTTATAAGTCCAATTTGTTCATAAGTCCAACAAGGTTAGCCTAGATATCCAACAAACATTTATATTGTACTGTAGCTATCGACTATACTATCATGAAAGTGAAAGTGAAAGTCGATCAGTCATATCTGACTCTTTGCGACCCCATGGACTATAGAGTCCATAGAATTCTCCAGGCCAGAATACTGGAGTGGGTAGCCTTTCCCTTCTCCACGGGTTCTTCCCAAACCAGGGATCGAACCCAAGCCTCCTGCATTGCAGGTGGATTCTTTACCCACTGAGCCACAAAGGAAGCCTATAGTAATTATCAGCTATATAGTATGGTCCTGTAATAGATTTATAATTCTTTTCACACAAATAATGCATAAAAAACAAACACAAAATCAAAGAAAACATTTTTAATCTTAGAGTACAGTACCTTAATAATTACAATTGGACCAGCTATATTACCACTACTTTTACACTTGCTTCTGAACATCCTGGGCTTGAAATAAAGACACTATACTACTGTACTATATACAGTACTGCTCTGTAAAGTTCACAAAAGAACAACCACTTGTAGAGGATGTATGCACATGACGACGTATGCCAGACGCGTGAACTAACTTATGTGAATGGACATGCTAATGTATATTTACATCTTTGAAGTTTGCAGATTGAATTTCATATGTAGAGAATTTATTTAAATAAACAGAAATTTATTGTCACAGTTGGGAGGCAAAATCAAGGTTGGTACCATCAGAAAACTCTAAAGAAGAAAATGTTTTGTGACTTTTCCAGCTTCTGAAAGTGCCCAGCAATTCTGGTATTTCTTGGCTTGTAGAGGCATCGCTCCAGTCTCTGCCTCTGTCATCACGTGGTGTTTGCTTTGTGTGTCCAAACTTCCCCCTTCTTAATGGAAATTGTATGTGTGTTGTGAGTCTGTGTGTGCCTTCAATCATTAAGTCATGTCCAACTCTTTCCTGTCGTTCAGTCACTAAGTCATGTCCAACTCTTTGCGACCCCATGGACTGCAGCATGCCAGGCTTCCCTGTCCACTCTCTCCCAGAGTTTGCTCAAAATCATGTCCATTGAGTTGGTGATGGCATCCTACCATCTCATCCTCTGCTGCCTGCTTCTCCTCAAGCCCTCAATCTTTCCCAGTACCAGGGGCCTTTCCAAAGAGTCAGCTCTTTGCATCAGGTGGCCAAAGTATTGGTCTTCAGCATCAGTCCTTCCAATGAATATTTAGGGTTGATTTCCTTTAGGACTGACTGGTTTGATCTTCTTGCAGTCCAAGGGACTCTCAAGAGTCTTTTCCAGCACCACAATTCAAAATTATCTGTTCTTTGGTGCTCAGCTTTCTTTATAATTAACTTACACATTCATATGTGACTACTGGAAACGCCATAGCTTTGACTATATGGACCTTTGTTAGCAAAGTGAGGCCTTCACTTTTTAATACACAGTTTAGGTTTGTCATAGTTTTCCTTCCAAGGAGCAAGTGTCTTTTAATTTCATGGCTGCAGTCACTGTCCTCAGTGATTTTGGAGCCCAGGAAAATAAAATCTGTCACTGTTTCCACTTTCCCTTTCTACTGCCATGAAATAATAGGACTGGATGCCATGATTTTACTTCTCACAGTTTAAGGAAGGCACTGTTCAACCCAGTATAGTATATTTTAAGGAAATGGGTAAGCCTGATAACATAACATAAAATAATTTGAAGTTTAGTTATGATGCCCACTCAATATTTAAAATCATGTAAATGTAATTTCTTGAATTTCACCATAACTTGGAAAGATGACATGAAATAATTTGGTGCCTTCACTTTTTATAAGACAAGTAAGCCTGTCATTATAGTGTGATTGGTTTCTTTTTTCACTAACAGAAATTACTACCAGTTGCTAGAAATGACAACTTCCTCCGTGCTTGGGACTCAAGAAAAGTCTTTGGGATCTTTAAGCATCTCCACCCTTAGGGATATAGTCATAGAAACTGAGTCTTGTACCAAAAATGCTTAGGTCCCAAACTGAAGCATGAGAAGACAAGATACTTAGGAAAAATTAAAAAAATACAGCAAAGCATTTCTAGTGGCCATTAGCTCCCTATGTGACCTTGGAAAAAATATTAGCATTACAAGCCTTGCATTTCTTATCTATTAAAAATAAAATGTCTTTTAGTTCTCATATTTTATAGTTCTAATATGAGATAGAGAATGCATAACGACAGTTACTATAAACTGACTATAGAAGTAGACAGGTAGTCAGGGAGGATATAATCCAATTAATTTTAATAGTAGTTCAGTTCAGTTTAGTCGCTCAGTCATGTCCGACTCTTTGTGACCCCATGAATCACAGCACGCCAGGCCTCCCTGTCCATCAGCAACTCCCAGAGTTGACTCAAACTCACATCCATCGAGTAGGTGATGCCATCCAGCCATCTCATCCTCTGTCATCCCCTTCTGCTCCTGCCCCCAATCCCTCCCAGCATCAGAGTCTTTTCCAATGAGTCAACTCTTCTCATGAGGTGGCCAAAGTATTGAAGTTTCAGCTTTAGCGTCAGTCCTTCCAAAGAAATCCCAGGGCTGATTTCCTTCAGAATCGACTGGTTGGATCTCCTTGCAGTCCAAGGGACTCCAAGAGTCTTCTCCAACACCACAGTTTAAAAGCATCAATTCTTCTGCACTCAGCTTTCTTTATAGTCCAACTCTCACAACCATACATGACTACTAGAAAAACCATAGCCTTGACTAGACGGACCTTTGCTAACAGAGTAATGTCCCTGCTTTTTAATATGCTGTCTAGGTTGGTCATAACTTTCCTTACTCCCCTGCAAGGAGTAAGCATCTTTTAATTTCATGGCCGCAATCACCATCTGCAGTGATTTTGGAGCCCCCCAAAATAGTCTGACACTGTTTCCACTGTTTCCCCATCTATTTCCCATGAAGTGATGGGACCAGATGAGATATTCTAAGTATAGTGAAGCTCTCTAATTATTCAGATGGAACCTCAGTGTTTATAATACTTCATTCTGCACTTTATTTATTTATTGACTGTACCTGAGGGCATGCAAGACTTTTTAGTTCCCCTGACCAGGGATGGAATCTGTGTCCCCTGCAGTGGAAGCTCTAACCACTGGACCGTCAGAGAATTCCCTCAACTTTATTGTTAAGAGATACCCAGAAGTGCCAGATAAGAGATTTGCAGAAAAATCAGCTTTTGCTCTTCTGTTCTTTAGTGGTGTCTACCTTTCATTATAGCTAATAACTAATCTCCTTTAGAACAACATAGGCAACATTTATTAAGCTATCTTTTACTCCAAGCAGAGGAGAATCACTTAAGGAAGAAGGAAAACTGAGCGATCTAGATTACAATTAATTTTGCTACTGATTACTGTGTAACTAGAGGTTTGTTCATTGTTCTTTAGCGAGCAAGGGCAAGACTATTTTAATGAATATTGCAAAGAAAAACCAAAACCTGGGACTTAGATGCCAAATAATTCCTTCTTCTTTGCCCTTTTTAGTATGCCCTTTATTATATTCATTTGTGTTGACCATTATTGTCAAGCAAATTTATTCATGGAATAAATTTAGGAATTTAGATGTCAAAGAGTAGAACACAGCTGATTGAACAACAACGAGGAAGATGAATGGAGTTGGGGAAAGGTTCATGGGGGCTTTTTGTTAGGAAATAAAACTGAACAAATAGGACAGAATTTTAAGAGTGATAAAGTTGAGTTATGTGAATGTTCATTATACTGTACTCTATGTATATACTTAAGCATATTTTAAATATTTCACAGTTTTTAAAATTCAGATAAAATTTAGACAACTATCTAGTTTTTCTTTATGCTGGATCACTTAACTATTACTTTGATTCTGACTTCTTCACATTAAAAAAAACTTTGAAGAATAATTAACATACAATAATGTGTTGTTCGGAGAAGGCGATGGCACCCCACTCCAGTACTCTTGCCTGGAAAATCTCATGGGCGGAGGAGTCTGGTAGGCTGCAGTCCATGGGATCAGGAAGAGTCAGACACGACTGAGTGACTTCACTTTCACTTTTCACTTTCATGCATTGGAGAAGAAAATGGCAACCTACTCTAGCGTTCTTGCCTGGAGAATCCCAGGGACGGGGGAGCCTGGTGGGCTGCCGTCTCTGGGGTCACACAGAGTCTGACACGACTGAAGCGACTTAGCAGCAAAAGCAGCTAGCACCCAGGTGGTGCTAGTGCTAAAGGACCTGCTGTCAATGCAGGAGACGTAAGAGATGTGTGTACAATCCCTGGGTTGAGAAGATCTCTTGGAGGAGGGCATGGCAACCCACTCTAATATTCTTTCCTGGAGAATCCCCATGGACCGAGGAGCCTGGTGGGTTACAGTCCATAGGGTCACTTGTAGTTGGACACAATTGGAGTGACTTAGCAAGCAAGCAAACTTTAGCGATCAAACGATCAAAATGAATTAAACAAAAAATTCAAACTTACATTTGATTAGTATAGCTGTTATCCTATTTACTTCTCTCCATAACTTACATAAGTTATTATTTCGTGCCTCTTTAGTGCATCTTAACAAATGAAGAAATTGACACTAAGATAGATTCAATTCTTTACTGGATTCACATGGAAGCTAGGAGACAGATCTAAGGCTTAGTGACATGTTCTAGGATGCTAAGTATGTTTATTTACTACACTAATTCTCAATAATTCTTTGCTCTTTGCTGTTTCTTTTAGTTATTGAATTTTCTAACAATAGATATATTTTATCATCATAAGTGTCTATATTCTCTCCTAACTTGAAGGCTTTTTTGCTTAAAGTCTGCTGGAGAAAGACAGCATGACACTATTGATAGCATTAACATTTAATTGACAAATTAATAAAGATCACATACTACCTATATGCTGATATGGACATTTGCATCTCCAGAAGTTTACAATTATGATTTTATCCCATACATTATTTAAAAATCATTTGATCTCATAGCCCCTGTGTATTAAGAAAGGAACCAAGCTTTGGGCAAGGAAGAATGTTTATCAAAATGGAAAGTAAGATTCATGTCATTATCAGTGTTTTACCTGGAGCCATGGTGCTACTTACTGCAGTGTCTTCTAGCAGATCTTCATTGTTTTCTTGGAAATAGGAGGAAAGGGGTGGGGCCCATGGTGGGGGCTCTGTAGAAGGATAAAAATAGAATTTGTGGATTCATCTACTAGTCAGAAATTTTCTGTAGTGGCTTCAAGTGGCTTATGACCACAATTATTCCATCCATTTTCCTGTCATCCATGGGCAATAGTTTTAAATACCTTTTGTGTCATTTTTTAGAAAGAAAAACCTAAGATTAACAGATGAAATAACTCATGCACGTGGCAAATAAATCCTGACCTGGAAATGATGTTTACAGAATAGGATTGACGTCTACTCTACTGTGAAGGTACAATAAAAGGGGGATTTCCAGCTCTGGATGGGCCTCTCCAGGTCCCGAAGGCTTCCTTTGCAAGACAGTTGGCTGGTAACATACAAGACTTCGTCTGAACATCTGAATTAAAATTCAGTCTCTACCTAGGTGGGGCTTCCCGGGAGGCACTAGTGATAAAGAATCTACCCGTCAATACAGGAGACTTAAGAGATGCAAGTTCAGTCCCTGGATGGGGAAGATCCCCTGGAGGAGAGCATGGCAACCCACTCCAGTATTCTTGCCTGGAGAATCCCATGGACAGAGGAGCCTGGCAGGCTAAATTCTATAGGGTCACAAAGAGTCAGACTCAACGGAAGTGACTTGGCACACGCACACACACACATACACGTGCACACGCACACACCTAAGTGACTCTGATCCAGTGGAGCATCTTATACAAGTCACTTAACTTTTCTGAGTCTCAGTTTCTACCTAACAATTCCGCTTTACTGTGTTCTGGCATTAGAATAAGAGCGTTTATACACGAAAATGCTAAGCCTAATAGTTTGGCACATAATAGGCACTCCTGGAAGCATCCAAGCCAGTTCATTATATCCACACATGCCTCCAGGAAACAAGATTACAAGTCACAGTTAGAAGTCTATTCCTACCTTTAATGACCCTCAGATTAAGTCTCCGAAAACCATTTATTTAACAAGCCTGTTGTTTTCAGCCTGGCATGCTTGAAGTACATTAAAAAGCACCTGTTTGGCTCCTGCTGAAAGTCAGGACTAAAGAATGACTAAGCCAGTAAGCCAACCAGAGTTATGAAATGCTACTAGTGCCTCCTTCAAACTGGGATTTATGTTTGCTCCACAACATGGACAGACCAGGCAGTAAGATTCAAATATAGCAACAGTCAATAACAATGTTTAGAGTTAAGGAAAAGCATAAAATAAGTATCAGAGCACTTCTGTCAGAGAAGTTACACAGATCTAAAAATTATAGCTAGTGAGATTTTATTTATTTAGTTAACCAAATACTGCAAGTGTGATTATTAGTCATTTGTGAAATTGTTCAAGTAAGATCATAATTAGAATTAATACTCTTAAATGTTTCATTATAGAAACTATGTTCCATCACAGTAATATTATTAAGGCAATAAAGATCAGGGGAAAATATTTTCTGTATATTTTATCTATTAAGCATATTTTATCTACTCATTCTGTAAAGCCTGCTGTTGATCCAAAGTTGTAACATAAAGAAATATTAATCCCTCTTCCACAAACATCATGTTTAATTTTAGATAATGGATTGTATGCCAATAAAAGACAATTCTTTTAATATTTTAAAATATTTGAAGCTTCTCTTAAAAATGTTTTCCTACTTGAAAAAGAAAAAAAAATTGAATTCTCATCTGCAAATCTTTCATGTAAAATTTCCTTCCTTTTATGTAAAGAGAAAAAAAGACTATAAAATCTTAGTACCTCAATTCTGTGATGTTATTTTAGACTAAACATAACAGTAACACACAGAAAACAAGAAAAACCCTTCGTAGCCAAACCCAGAAGGAAACATTTTCAGGCAGTGTAGCTGAGGAAAGCACTCTGGAAGCTGCAGTGGGTTAAAACGTGTTAGTTAAGAACAGAGTGCATTTATTCACAGAGCACTCGTCACACTTTGCTTCACGGCTCTTGTCATGCTTTACCTGATCATCGAGGGATGCTTCTTCCTCACCTCAGAGCTTATTTGCAATCTAAGTGCAAGTATGTATTGATTTAAAAACAATTTCAGAGCTGCATTTTTTTCCCCCAAGGAAGTTTAGTATATAATTAACCCCTTGTTTCCGGAAATAAAGGTCTTCATATTAAAAAAATAAAAACATAATTAACACTACCAATTAAAACCTCTATTGCTAAAGGTTTATTCCATTCCCAATATATTCATAGATAGAGTACATCAAATTTGTCTTAAAAAAATACTTGTCCATGATACTCAAAGAAAAAATGTATTTGAATAGAAATGCTGAATTATTTACAGGGACCTAAAGTTACTCCCATGTGTTCTATTTAGTAAAACTTCTGAAGTGCATACTGTGCTTGTATTCTTAAATTATTTACATGGGTGTAGACGATTACAAATTTCTGTAGGGCATAATGTTAGTGATGACTAGGGTAGATATAATGAATAGAAGACTACACTCTATGTCAGATCTATTATATACCTAGGATATTATTCTGACAAAGAAACTGAATGTTAATATGAAAACACATGCTTGTCTTGTACAGTTTCAATATAATAAACCCTTTATCCATAATTTTTTTCTAAGTTTTTGTGTACCAGTTATATTTTCAGTGTTAGTGTTAGCTGATCAGTCGTGTCCAAGTCTTTTATGATCCCGTGGACTGTGGCCCATTAGGGTCCTCTCCATGGAATTCTCCAGGCAAGAATGCTGGAGTGGGATACCATTTCCTTCTGCAGCAGTTTTTCCCAACCCAGGGATCAAACTTGGGTCTCCTACATTGGAAGCTGATTTTCTACCATCTGAGCCACCAGGGGGCCCAGTTTTTCAGTATTATCACCTCTTAAAATAATACACATCATAGGTTTACTAGCCTCTATGTAAATATAGTAAAACCTCAGCTTCAGGAGATCAGCTTTCTAGAATATCTCAGAAATCATAAATATACACTGCCATTAACACACGCACACACACATCTCACCTTAGACTCCCTCAGTGGTTTTAGTGTCAATGGTTCAGCTCAAGAATATAGAGCATACAACAAAAGAGAGAGGGAAGGAAGGAGAGAGGAAGAATTTAATTCAAATTTTAAAGACTATACCTAACGCACTATTGTTTGTTGGTGTATTTCTGAGAAGAAAAAAGAAGTCTATGATGAGTCTATGAAGTTTATTAAAAAAAAGAGCATTTTCACAGAAATGCTGATAAAATGATAGAAGAGAAAGACCAAAAAAAAAAAAAAACCTCAAGAAAGGAAAATGGAGATGCTACTAGTAGTTTGGACAGGATTAAATGCTATAACAACTATGATAACAGTAGACACTGATGGCAGACGTCTTCCAACAGACAAAGAATAAGGGAGATGTGCCAAAGTCTCCTTGTGGGTTCTACTTCCCCGGGAGCTTAAGGGATGTGGGTCAATGATGTGGACTGGGGGAGGGATGTGTCCCTTGATGGTGGAGAGAAGAGAGGCAGAACAAGGTTAGTTTGACTGTCCCTGCATCCAGAAAACCAAAAATCTGGTGAATGGGAGTTTTATCACCCTGAACCATCCATAGTGGGCTACATTTACCCATAACTTCAAAGTCTACAGCCATACTAGGACAGCAAAAGTAGCTTTTGTTTGGCTAACAGGCTTATCCTTAGTTCCTTTCAGAACCAAACGCATGCCTAAGGGTGGAGAAGGATTCCTTTCTTACAGGTCTATGGAATTTACCCTGAAGAGGCAGGGTTCCTGCTAGGAGCGTATTTGCCACTCTCTTGCCCTCCAGCTTGGGGTTTCCCCGTGGCTCAGATGGTAAAGCCTGCAATGAGGGAGACCTGGGTTCAATCCCTGGGTTGGGAAGATCCCCTGGAGAAGGAAATGGCAACCTACTCCAGTATTCTTGCCTGGAAAGTTCCATGGATGGAGAAGCCTGGTAGGTTGCAAAGAGTTGGACATGACTGAGCAACTTCACTTGCACTCCAGCTACTTCTGTTCATTCATGGGCTTAATTTGTGAATTAGGTTTTCAGCTGGAAGTTGAAATAATATTTCAGAAAACATTTTGGGGAAAAACTAATCCATTGTCCATAACTTCCAATCATTAATTCATCTCAGAGAAAACATTTTGGATTTTGCTTATGATGACTTTCTGTTCAAAGTAATATCTAAATTTTGGATATTTGTTCTAAAATGTCTCCTGTGGGAGTTGTCCTCTTTGTGTGACTGGCACACTCCTGGGCCAGCCTTCAGGGGCTTAGAAGAGCCCCCGGCCATCCCCTTTTCTGAACAGTCTGGGAATTAGTCATTTACTCCCTTTCTTATTTCAGTGTTGCTTTGAACCTACCTCTGATGATGTAAACACTTTTTGTATCCTTTCATGATAACTATATGCTTCTCAGACATCACTAAAGATGGAACTGCTTAAGGCAAATTTCACATTTTTTATCCTTAAATTCCCTATAGCAAACACAAAACTTAACATAGCTTTCTGGGTTTCAGTGTTTTGTTTTTTCCTTCAAGTGATGACAAGTAGGACTGTCATTTTTAAAGTTAATTTTGTTGTATATTCAATATAAAAATAGATCAGTGTTCAGAAATCAAAAGTGAATTTGTTAAACATGTTGAGACTTCAAATCTGTTTAAATTTTAAATAGAAACTTATATCAGTTTTCTTAAATATTAATGAGTTTTTAAGCTCTTTATAAATTCAATGAATTCTGAAATCTGAAAAACTTATTAAACACAAAACATTTAAAGGGATTAAAGTTTCTATGTTTTGCAATTTACTAAACTATTTAGTCTTTCCATTTTTCTTTCTACTAAATCTTTTGTTAGCTATTAGAACAGAACAGTCATGTTTTCTTAGTCTGGCATTTTCTGAATTAGTGTCCCACTAATCATCTGCAGCATTATATAAGTGACTTTTTAAATTCCAAATAACAAGATAGACTATTAACTATTATTATTAACTAGGAGATATGTCTCAGAAAGTCTAAAAGCAAAGTTCAAGCTGTAGGCTCTACCATTACACCAGGAGATGTTATAATTTATCAAAAATCTCTTATACTCCCCAAAATATTTTTATTCACAGACCTTCCTATGTCTTATGTCCATCAAAACCCAGAAAGTGAAATAGAACTTCTTGTACTTGCTAAAGACAAGTTGTTTAGAGGTCTTTAGAGGTTTAGAAGTGTTTAGAGGTCACTCAGTCGAGTCCAACTCTGCGATCCCACAGACTGTAGCCCACTGGGCTGCTCTGTCTATGGGATTCTCCAGGCAAGAATACTGGAGTGGATTGCCATTCCCTTCTCCAGAGGATCTTCCCAACCCAGGGATTGAACCTGGGTCTCCTGCACTGCAGGCAGATTCCTTACCATTTGAGCTACAGGGAAGACCTCTGTTTAGAGAGAGTTATTTTATTTAAAGCAGTTTAAATCTTAATGAAGTAAGTGAAAAAACAAATTAGAAGGACAAAGTTACTTTTTTTCTTTCTTCTTCATTAGTTTTCTGTTGGGGAAATTTCTATTTTTTTTTGCAATTAAACTATAAACTAAGCATAAAATGAATTTTGGATGAGAAGTCTTAATTGCACTATTGTGTAGGACCATAAACATCTTTCTGGGCTTCCACTAGAAGGCCTGACCCTGTTAGAACATGGTCCAAAAGAAAATGTTCAGGTCACTAGAGTTGAAAAGGGCAATGGAAACACATCATGGTTGAAGAGCTAATGTGGCAATGGTACTGATTAAGCATTTCAAGTGCACTGGTGTTTATCTTTTTGTGCTAACTTCATATGTAGCAACCATAACAAGGCCATTTAGTGCCATCATGACATTTCTGCTTATCCAGATGTCACATAAATTCAATTAATTTCAGCAGTAGCTAGGTCTTCAAAGACCATATGCTGTCTCTGGGGAATGTTTGTGTGATCTACTTGCCAGATGTGAAACCAGAGCTGTGAATCAGCAGTTTTCTAATTCAAAATGACTGTGTGCATGGTCTGACATCACCATCCATATGAAGGAAGAATGCAAACTTGCTTTACACGATGTATGGTGTTAGGATGTAAGCAGAGACGGAATTTGACTGACCTTCCATTGTGCTCGCTTAATTGTGTCCTAGCATCCTTCACGCGCTCTGTACTATTTATTTATTTATGGCTGCCCTGGATCTTTGCTGCTTTTGTGCGGAGCTTTCTCAAGTTGGTGAGCTGTTCTTTGTGGTGCACGGGTTTCTCCTTACGGTGGCTTCTTGTGTTTTGGAGCATGGGCTGCAGGTGTGTGGGCTTCAGTAGTGGTGGCACAGGGCCTCAGCAGTTGGTGGACCAGTGGGCTTTAGGGCAGACTGGTTCAGTAGCTCTGGTGTAGGGCCTTAGTTGCTCTGGGGAATGCAGAATCTTCCCGGACCAGGGATCGACTCCATGTCCCCTGCATTGGCAGGCAGATTCTTATCTACTTTCCACCAGGGAACTCTCAATGCATTTTTTGTGAGAAGTAAAAATATGTTTGGCAAGTAAATGCATTCATCCTTTAAAATGATTTGTTGTGTTTCCATAACTCTTAATAACTTCTCCCTACATTACATATTCCCTATTAGGGAATCCAAATATCTCTTCTATTGGAAAATATTCAATTCCTATCTGTGATGGCTAATTTCATGCGCCAAACTGACTGGGCTAAGGAATGCCCAAATATCTGGTAAAACTTTACTTCTGGGTGTATTTGTGGGGGTGTTGCTGCAAAGATTACTATTTGATTCAATAAACTGAGTAAAGATATACCCCTCACATGTGTTTGTATGGGCAGTGATATCCTCCAATCCATGGATGGCCTGAATAAAACAAAAAGAGAAAAGAAGGGAAAATTCACCCTCTCTGCTTGAGATGAAACATCCATCTTCTCCTGCCCTTGGGCATCTATGTCCTTGTTTCTTAGGCTTTTGAACTTGAGTTACACAGGCAGCTTTTTTGGTTCTTCAGCTTGCAGATGGCAGACAGTGGGATTTCCCGGTCTCCATAATGACACGAACCAATTTCCATAATAAATCTCCCTATATATGTATTCTGTTTGCTCTGGTTCTCTGGAGAATGCTGATTGGTTCAATATTGAAGCCAAGTTGGAATTATCATGGACTACTCGCACTAGATGTCTTTACTGGGAAGGAAAAACAGACTGGGGAGGACCATGTGCACAGGAGTTAAACCAGGGGGCACGTGCACTCCGATCACAAAATGAATGCCAAGGTAAAGAAAACAAAGGCGAATTACTCTGATCCAGAAATAATCCAATGTATCCTGTTCAGCACTTCCATTTTCTTGTGAACTTTACTTTATTTCCTTTCTTTTCCCTGTGATTATATCGTATCTAATGAGAAATCAAATTTTCACCTTCCTTTCTTTTAGAAAGACAGCAATAGATTCACTTCACTCCAGTCTTGGACTGAGTGATTAAATAAAATTAGAAAATAAACTTCAAGTCTAATTCTAAAAATTGCTGAAAGTGCCCCAGACCATCAAATACATTTCACGGAGAATTTTAAGCAAAAAAGTATTTGGAGAATCTGAATAAACGCAGCATCTACCTGACTGACCCAGAGGTGGCAATGTTGGTGGGAGTTTTCCTTCTGTTTAATGGTTTAGCAGTGTTAGTTGTTTTTGTTTTTGTTTTTGTTTTTTTTTTAAATAAATTGTGTTTTTACTACTTTTGACTTGTTATACTTTTTTGTTTGGGTATATTTTTAGTCCTAACAAACAAATTTGGTTACACTTATACAGCAGTTAGGTTTCTCATCTATCTCAGCTTGCTGTTCTTTAAAAAAATAATTAGATAAGAAGAAAAGATCAACTAAGACAAATTATTTATGAAAAGAAAAGATTTCAAATGCAGAAGTGAACATGCTAAGTCCTTGTCAAGGAATATATGCTTTCTACTTCACTCTTCCTAGATAAAGTGGCTGTAGTAAATCTTCAATGAACCCTATGTTATTCTGGAGTAAGTAAAAATGACTGAAAAAAAAAAAAAAACCCATGTGAAAGGCAGCTTGAAAAAGTGAAGTGAAACTAGAACTCTTCAAACCTTTGCACATTACACAGTTCTTCTCTGTCTAATATTCTGCTTTATATTCAAATTAAATCTGAAGTGATTAGTAGCACTTAAATGAGAGAATCTTCCTGTGATGACACTGTGAGCTTGAGAGAAAATTAGGTTAGGAAAAAGAAGCTTGGTTTGATGAAGTACAGTTGCAAAATTATATGTCAGTGTCTGTATCAGTTTATTATTTTGGAAATGACTGGCAGAAAGCAGTATCATACCAGTATTTTTCTTCAAGGTTTTCATATTGGAAATATTCATTCACTTATAAAAACTAGAGCCATAAAATCCTTACACAGCTTGATTTTAGTTCAGATTCCTTTAAAAAAAAAAAAAAACTTCCATTGTGCCTATTTCTGATCCAAATGCAGAGAACCACAGTGTCATTTCTCAAAGGTAACAACCCCACCACTGCTCTGCCTGAGGACTTTATTAGATTTAATACTGAGAGCTCACAGTCAGCCACTGCCAGTGAATCCCTTGAAAGCTGGAAACTTGGATTATCTTTTGTCTACATTTCTGTTACACAGACTGTTGTTAACCTTCCATTCCCAACTTGAACCTACTTAATGGCTTGCCAGCCAGCAGCTGCACCCCTGAAAGCCTCCAGCAAGAGAAATGTCGTCTTTCACATCTTAGAGGTACTGTCAACTTCCGAGAAGAAAGACAACCTGATCTTTAACATGTCATTTGTACTTGCAAAATATAGTACATCTGCATGATGATATTCCTTCTGGGAGATCAACATGTGGATTATTCTGCAACGTTGGCAAGTGATTGAAAATTTTCAATTTAGTGTCCTGTAAAAGAAATGGTGAGGGGAGTACCATCACGTCACAGTGTGGAAAATAAGGTTTACTAGTTACTAAATCATTAAAACAATAGAATTACTTATTAATAACTTAGGCAATCTTTATGGTCTCTTTTGTTTTCTTTTTTTCTCTTATTGGCTTGTTATTTAAAAGATAGCAAGTATGCAAAAGTGTAACTCTTCATGTTGGTGTGGGTACACATGCTCAGTTGTGTCTGACTCTTTGTGACCTCCCAGACTGTAGCCTGCAGGCTCCTCTGTCCATGGAGTGGGTTGTCATTCCCTTCTCCTGGGGAATCTTCCCTACCCGAGGCTCGAACCCAAGTCCCCTGTGTCTCCTGCATTGACTAGTGGATTCTTTACCCTTGGACCACCTAGGAAGCCCTAACTCTTCATATTACAAGTTAAATTTTCCTGGCTCTTTATATACTAGAAACATACATAGCAAATGCTCCAGGTTACATCAGGATCGTCATAATTGTTTACCTATATCACATATTAAAATTAAAATGGATGTTTATTAGTTTTCTCTCCCAGACATATGTGAATTATGAAAAGAATAGTTCATCTCAATGTAACAGAAAATAATGAATTTTGTCTATGGATAAAATGACATAAGTCATTTAAGAGAATAGCTTTTTATTATGTATCCTAAGGCCATGTACTCCTAATTAAATATGTAAATATTATTAAGCAAGAGTTTTGTTGCATGTAATTCAACATTCTTATTCCACATTTAGAGATCATGGTTGAGGAAGTATTCTATGCAGGATATATACTTAACACGAAGGAAACATAAGCCAGAAAACAACAAAAAGAAGAAACATTTAACAAATATTTCTATTTGTACTGCATAAGAGTGAAGCATTACCTTTTTTCCAGGTTAGAGATATTTCAGACAATTTTATCTAATAATTATAACACTGGGTATTCACTTCATGTTGAAGTGAGAGAATTTAGAAATATTTTCAAAATTGCATTGCCAATTCTACTTTTGGAAATTTGAAAATGCCATCTTGTGATTTTTTTTTTTTTTAATGTCTGATATACAGTTTGGTGCATATCATCCAGCTTAAAATATGTTGACACTCAAAT
Organism: Ovis aries; assembly: GCF_016772045.2. Taxonomy (NCBI): domain Eukaryota; kingdom Metazoa; phylum Chordata; class Mammalia; order Artiodactyla; family Bovidae; genus Ovis; species Ovis aries. Next base: position 10,000,633 of record NC_056079.1, read on the forward strand.
TCTAAGCATGTATTGAGAATATTTCTAATCTATTTCATGAATTAGCAGTGCAAAATTTTTGAATTATCTATGAACACTCTCCATTATAAAGTAAATTTACCTTATTTTTAAAATTTGTTATAAAAAAGTGTTTCCCAAACTTAAGAGGGCACTGGAATCACCAAGGAAGTTTGTTAAAATACAAATTGCTATCAGTTGATCTGGTTTGAAGTCAAACAAACATCATTTCTAACAAGTTCCCAGATGATGTTGATACTGTAGTCTCACAATACAGTTTCAGAACCACTGGAAAGTTAATTCTCCACAAGAAAATATGTGGCAATAAATATTTATGATCATAACATTATTTTTTAATTATCATCCAAAATAAGATACTCAGTTTTAAATTTCTCAAATTAGATAAATCACATTAGTTACTGAATTGAATATTGACATGGTATTTAAAATGCAAAATTTTAGGTCACCTCAGACTCCCCACTACTTCTCATACTAAAGAATCAGTGATTTTTTAATATTTGGGAAATGGTACAGCTAAAATTAATTCTGTTTTTAGTGTGGAATATATGTTTAATAAACCATAAGCTCCAAAACATAAAATATGACTCTGGTCTCACCAGGATTCATTAGCGATGATAGAATACCTAGAATTGTTACCAGATGTCTTGGTCCACTCACCTCTTCATACCATCATGTGTGTTATAGAAAAGAAAAAGAAAGCAGTAAGTTATTAGCCGTATAGACAAACTTCTCAAATCAAATATTTCTTGGTATATGATCAGAAAGAACAAATTACAGTGGAAAGGTTCAGAAGTGCTGGATTCTGTTTTATTACTGTGCATGGAGACAAATTATGTAAACTCTCTATGCCTAAATCTTCTGTTTGTGAGATGAAAGGATTCTTTGGTTGAGCACTAAAGTTTCTTTTATTTCTGTAATACACTGATTCTTTGTTTTTGCTCCTATAAATACTTTTCAACTCACTTGCTCAGAACACCCTGGTGTTCTGACACTGGTCATGCTCACTTCTACGTATTTAGTAAAATAAATTAATTAAGTGTACTCTAATTGAGGTAGCCATAACAAAAATCAATTGGAAGTTATTAAGAGATCATAATTACATTTGAGCGAGCTCTGTAATAATTTAAAATTCATGTTGCTTAAGTAAATGGGAACTTCTAATAAACTTTCTTCCATTAATTTTAGAAAGATTTAGCAATTAAAATGATCACAGTTGTATCCACATATTTGTCACAAGAATGCAGGGAAAGAGCAAGCACAATGACTAAGCAGACAAGAGCAGAAGAAGTAAATATAAACCTCTGAATATTTTATATAAATGTATACATATCTAATTTTTTAGGTTGCAAAACATAACACTCAGATGAAACAATCATAGAGAGAAAATTGTCCTCTCAAATGTCATTTAATATTTGATCAAGTGTAAAGTTGATCTATATGTGAGGAAGAGTCATTGGAGACCCAGAAGGAAACCAAATTATAAGCATTTTCAGGTGACTGACCATGTAAGATGTTTTAGATTAGGGTCAGAACCTCAAGTCTAAATTAAATATTTTGCTTAAAGAAAAGCTTATCAATTTGCAGTTAGTGTGAATATGACCCAGACTCTAGGAAAAATCTGCTGATGTGAGTGTGGATCATAAGTCTAAAAATGACATTTACTGAAAGAGCAAACTGACAGCACAGATAAAAGAAATTACAACAGAGCAAAGAGACGGGGTTTTAAAAACTCAAGTCATTCTATTTAGAGCAATAATTTCAAGATCCACAGACCAAAAGATAACAACAACAACAGTTTATTAAACTGGAAGACTGGAGAGAAATATTCTGATTTTCCTGCATATTGCATTTTTAAGGATGAAACATTACTGGAAGAATATATCTTTTTTTTTTTTTTTTTTTAGGGAGAGCAAGCTTATTAGCATCACAAAGGATTCCCTTTCCCCTACCCCATCCAAGCATCCAGTTCTGGGGGCCTTGGTCTTTGGTAGGTTCAACCTGGAGGTCATTGGAGCTGTTGGCCCTGGGGACCTGAATGTGCAGGTGATACAAAGATTACACCCCCAATTGCCCACCATTGATCACAAGATTGATCCTTCTCCCAGCCACTCAGCCTTCACTGTCTTCTTGGCCACAACGAGAAGGGTCCTAGAAGCTACAGGGAAAGAGGAGGGAGACGGGTGGCTGTTGGTCGTCTTCAACCTGGCTAACCTGAGAAATGGACTTCTTAGGAATTGCCAGAAAGAGTGCAGGAGCCTAAGGGGCCACATCACAGAACGTGAGAAACAGCTGATCCTCATATAAAACACCAGATGGGAGGCTTCGATACAAGATCCAGGAGAAGACGGTTAGGGCTGTTGCCCCAGGGCCTGTGTGCTGGCCCTCGGCCACTTGACTGTGGTGAGTCATACCTGCAGCTCCTCTGACCTGCGCCCCCTCCCCACCACTTGTCCCAACACTGCAACCGCCCAATGCGGCCATGCAGGGCCCAGAGGCCAGCACCAGCCAGCCAGCAGCCAGCACCCAGCTCCAGAGTCTCTGCCATCATCCCCTCTGCCCCCGGGCTATAGCTATTGCTTTGTTCCAACCTTCCAGCAATTTGCTTTTGAGATATTCTGATAAAAAAGATTAATTCTGTAACTTTAGATTTTGGTAATATATTACAATTTTCTTATTATTGCCCTTTCGGTTTACCTGGTTTTATTGAGATTAGTAATTTTTAAAAAATCATTTAATAAGAAACAACAGGTTTAAAACTTGGTTACAATTATAAATCTGAAAATTTGGTTTAAAATGTATCTGATTGCATACATATTTCTAGTGTATTTGCCATAAGGACATAAATCACAAGCAGTTTCAAAATATTAAAATATGTGAGAACAGAAAGAGAAATCTATCATAACCTATTTTAAGAGAGAAAGCTGATTAGTGTCCGTGTTCACTAAATAAAAATGCATACACTAAATGCATACAAGTAGTGTGCCATTTTACTGACTGAAATAATTAAGAAATGAAAATGATACAATTTTAAGACAATAAAAATACAAAGCAGTTATACACTAGACATGGTCTCGTTGATGGAGAACTTTTAGAATTGACATAGATAATGAAAACAAATGGCACAGGTAGATAGATAGATAGATAGATAGATAGATAGATAGATATAAATTGTGAAGCAAATATGAAGACAGAGATAATGGAGTTAAATGACTGAAAAACGGATAACAGTGAGCTCATAAATGTGCCCCCATTCCTGTAAAGAAACAACTCAGGTAATGGCATGGTTTTATATGACTTAAAAAAAAATAATCCATAGTAAAGAATAAATAAAGGACGGTCCTAGTATCTTAAAAAAATTAGACAAGATTATAAAGGACAGAAATGTTAGGGACCTAACAGAAGCAGAAGATATTAAGAAGAAGTGGCAAGAATACACGGAAGAATTGTGCAAAAAAGATCTTCACAACTCAGATAATCATTATGGTGTGATCACTCACCTAGAGCCAGACATCCTGGAATATGAAGTCAAGTGGACCTTAGGAAACATCACTGCGAACAAAGGTAGTGGAGGTGATGGAATTCCAGTTGAGCTATTTCAAATCCTGAAAGATGATGCTGTGAAAGTGCTGCACTCAATATGCCAGCAAATTTGGAAAACTCAGCAGTGGCCACAGGACTGGAAAAGGTCAGTTTTCATTCCAATCCCAAAGAAAGGCAATGCCAAAGAATGCTCAAACTACCACACAATTGCACTCATCTCACATACTAGTAAAGTAATGCTCAAAATTCTCCAAACCAGGCTTCAGCAATACATGAACCATGAACTTCCAGATGTTCGAGCTGGTTTTAGAAAAGGCAGAGGAACCAGAGATCAAATTGCCAACATCCGCTGGATCATGGAAAAAGCAAGAGAGTTCCAGAAAAACATCTCTTTCTGCTTTATTGACTATGCCAAAGCCTTTGACTATGTGGATCACAATAAACTGTGGAAAATTCTGAAAGAGATGGGAATACCAGACCACCTGATCTGCCTCTTGAGAAACCTATATGCAGGTCAGGAAGGAACAGTTAGAACTGGACATGGAAAAACAAACTGGTTCAAAATAGGAAAAGGAGTAAGTGAAGGCTACATATTGTCACCCTGCTTATATAACTTATATACAGATTACATCAAGAGAAATGTTGGGCTGGAGGAAGCAGAAGCTGAAATCAAGATTGCCAGGAGAAATATCAGTAACCTCAGATATGCAGATGACACCACCCTTATGGAAGAAAGTGAAGAGAAACTAAAAAGCCTCTTGATGAAAGTGAAAGAGGAGAGTGGAAAAGTTGGCTAAAGCTCAGGATTCAGAAAACCAAGATCATGGCATTTGGCCCCATCACTTCATGGGAAATAGATGGGGAAACAATGGAAACAATGGCTGACTTTATTTTTCTGGGCTTCAAAATCAGTGCAGATGGTGACTGCAGCCATGAAATTAAAAGATGCTTACTCCTTGGAAGGAAAGTTATGACCATCCTAGATAGAATATTAAAAAGCAGAAACAGAAACAGTACTTTGCCAACAAAGGTCTGTCTAGTCAAGGTTATGGTTTTTCCAGAGGTCACGTATGGATGTGAGAGTCGGACTATAAAGAAAGCTGAGCACAGAAGAATTGATACTTTTGAACTGTGGTTTTGGAGAAGACTCTTGAGAGTCCCTTGGACTGTAAGGAGATCCAGCCAGTCCATCCTAAAGGAGATCAGTCCTGGCTGTTCATTAGAAGGACTGATGCTAAAGCTGAAACTCCAATACTTTGGCCACCTGATGCAAAGAGCTGACTCATTTGAAAAGACCCCAATGCTGAGAAAGATTGAGGGCAGGAGGAGAAGGGGACGACAGAGGATGAGATGGTTGGATGACATCACCGACTCGATGGACATGGGTTTGGGTAGACTCCGGGAGTTGGTGATGTGCTGTGGTTCATGGGGTCGCAAAGAGTTGGAATCGACTGAACAGCTGAACTGAACTGAACTGAGGATGTAAAATATAGCCAGGAAAACAGATTCAGAAATACATAACATTATGGGATAAATGTAATAGTTATTTAAGCTAGTTATGAAAGGATTTCTTGATAATAATATATTTTAGGTAGAGAATAATATCATTAATTTGAGCTCTATATACTATTTAAATGAATTTTTCAAGCTGTAGTGTATACACTTTCTTTATACAAATTCAGGGCAGAAAATGAATGTAAAGGACAAATCAGTGAATTTTGAAACCTAATGAACCTCTTGAAGTTTTAATAAGAAATGGACATTTTATGTTTAGGATCTTTTACCTTTTTCCATAGAGCTTCGCAGGTGGGTGGCTCCTTGCTAAAGAATCCTCCTGCCAATATAGGAGAAGCAAGAGACCTGGGTTTAATCCCTAGGTTGGGAAGATCTCCTGGAGAAGGCAGTGGTAATCCACTCTAGTATTCTTGCCTGGGAAATCCCATGGACGGAGGACCCTGGTGGGCTAGAGTCCATAGGGTCACACAGAGTTGGACACGACTGAGCAACTAAATATCCACGACCTTTTTCCACAATGTCATGAATTAATTGAGAGGTTGTTCTATGTCTTTGCCTTCATGATTCCTTTGTGTACCATTGATATAAAGTTATCTAAATTACATAGGATTATGTCAGTTGTTCCACGGCTAAAAATCAGTATGTTCTAAAAGATAGAATAATTACCCTCTACCAAGTATATATTTACATGATTCAAGACCAGTGTTTTCTTAAGTGAAATATGGTAGTTTCTCTTCATTCTGATTAGAAATACCCCTCTGATTTTCACTGGACAATTCATAGACCATCTGGAAACTACATCTGGAGAAAGAGGCAGAATGAATTTTTTTTTCTTTTGAAAAGCAAGTGAATATTAATAAACACTTTTTTTTCAGTGAATTTAAAACTTCTATCTTTAAAATATAAAACAAAACAAAAACTGGGTTTGAACTGAAATGACTTGTTTCTTAGGTAAATATGCAGGGATAATCATTCCATTAATTATCTCAAAGACAACAATAGTTTCATAGGGATTTCAGAAAAGGTAAGAGGGAAAATTCAGCATTACTGGTTGGGGCATAGACTTAGATAACTGTGATATTGAATGGTTTGCCTTGGAGATGAACAGAGATCATTCTGTCATTTTTGAGATTGCATCCAAGTACTGCATTTCAGACTCTTTTGTTGACCATGGTGGCTACTCATTTCTTCTGAGGGATTCCTGCCCGCTGTGGTAGATATAATGGTCATCTGAGTTAAATTCACCCATTCCAGTCCATTTAGGTTCACTGATTCCTAGAATGTTGACGTTCACCCTTGCCATCTCTTGTTTGACCACTTCCAATATGCTTGATTCATGGACCTGACATTCCAGGTTCCTATGCAATATTGCTCTTTACAGCATCGGATCTTCTATCACCAGTCACATCCACAGAGTATTGTTTTTGCTTTGGCTCCATCCCTTCATTCTTTCTGGAGTTATTTCTCCACTGATCTCCAGTAGTATATTGGGCACCTAATGACCTGGTGAGTTCCTCTTTCGGTATCCTATCATTGTGCCTTTTCATACTGTTCATGGGGTTCTCAAGGCAAGAATACTGAAGTGGCTTGCCATTCCCTTCTCCAGTGGACCAAGTCTAGGCCCCAACCAGTAATGCTGAAGAAACTGAAGTTGAACTGTTTTATGAAGACTTACAAGACCTTTTAGAACTAACACCCAAAGAAGATATCCTTTTCATTATAGGGGACTAGAGTGCAAATGTAGGAAGTCAGGAAACACCTGGAGTAACAGGCAAATTTGGCCTTGGAATGCAGAATGAAGCAGGGCAAAGACTAATAGAGTTTTGCCAAGAAAATGCACTGGTCATAGCAAACACCCTCTTACAACAACACAAGAGAAGACTTTACACATGGACATCACCAGATGGTCAACACCGAAATCAGACTGATTATATTCTTTGCAGCCAAAGATGGAGAAGCTCTATACAGTCAGCAAAGACAAGACCAGGAACTGACTGTGGCTCAGATCATGAACTCCTTATTACCAAATTCAGACTTAAATTGAGAAAGTAGGGAAAACCATTAGACCATTCAGGTATGACCTAAATCAAATCCCTTATGATTATACACTGGCAGTGAGAAATAGATTTAAGGGACTAGATCTGATAGACAGAGTGCCTGATGAACTATGGACGGAGGTCCGTGACATTGTACAGGAGACAGGGATCAAGACCATCCCCATGGAAAAGAAATGCAAAAAAGCAAAATGGCTGTCTGAGGAAGCCTTACAAATAGCTGTAAAAAGAAGAGAAACAAAAAGCAAAGGTGAAAAGGAAAGCTATATGCATCTGAATGCACTGTTCTGAAGAATAGAACATAGAGACAAGAAAGCCTTACTCAATGACCAATGCAAAGAGACAGAGGACAACAACAGAATGGGAAAGACTAGAGATCTCTTCAAGAAAATTAGAGATACCAAGGGGACATGTCATGCAAAGATGGGCTCGATAAAGGACAGAAATGGTATGGACCTAACAGAAGCAGAAGATATTAAGAAGAGGTGGCAAGAATACACAGAAGAACTATACAAAAAAGAGCTTCACAACCAAGATAATCACGATGGTGTGATCTGTCACCTAGAGCCAGATATCCCGGAATGTGAAGTCAAGTGGGCCTTAGAAAGCATCACTACCAACAAATCTAGTTGAGGTGATGGAATTCCAGTTGAGCTATTTCAAATCCTGAAAGATGATGCTGCGAAAGTGCTGCACTCAATATGCCAGCAAATTTGGAAAACTCAGCAGTGGACACAGGACTGGAAACGTCAGTTTTCATTCCAAATCCAAAGAAAGGCAATGCAAAAGAATGCTCAAACTACCACACAATTGCACTCATCTCACATGCTAGTAAAGTAATGCTCAAAATTCTTCAAGCCAGGCTTTAGCAATACATGAACCATGAACTCCCTGATGTTTAAGCTGGTTTTAGAAAAGGCAGAGGAACCAGGGTTCAAATTGCCAACATCCGCTGGATCATCGAAAAAGCAAGAGAGTTCCAGAAAAACATCTCTTTCTGCTTTATTGACTATGTCAAAGCCTTTGACTGTGTGGATTACAATCAACTGTGGAAAATTCTGAAAGAGATGGGAATACCAGACCACCTAACCTGCCTCTTGAGAAATCTGTATGCAGGTAAGGAAGCAACAGTTAGAACTGGACATGGAACAACAGACTGGTTCCAAATAGGAAAAGGAGTACGTCAAGGCTGTATATCGTCACCCTGCTTATTTAACTTATACGCAGAGTACATCATGAAAAACGCTGGACTGGAAGAAACACAAGCTGGAATCAAGATTGCTGGGAGAAATAGCAATAACCTCAGATATGCAGATGACACCACCCTTATGGAAGAAAGTGAAGAGGAACTAAAAATCCTCTTGATGAAAGTAAAAGAGGAGAGCGAAAAGTTGGCTTAAAGCTCAACATTCAGAAAACGAAGATCATGGCATCTGGTCCCATCACTTCATGAGAAATAGATGGGGAAACAGTAGAAACAGTGTCAGATTTTATTTTTTTGGGCTCCAAAATCACTGCGGATGGTGACTGCAGCCATGAAATTAAAAGATGCTTACTCCTTGGAAGGAAAGTGATGACCAACCTAGATAGTATATTCAAAAGCAGAGACATTACTTTGCCGACTAAGGTCCATCTAGTCAAGGCTATGGTTTTTCCTGTGGTCATGTATGGATGTGAGAGTTGGACTGTGAAGAAGGCTGAGCACCGAAGAATTAATGCTTTTGAACTGTGGTGTTGGAGAAGACTCTTGAGAGTCCCTTGGACCACAAGGAGATCCAACCAGTCCATTCTGAAGGAGATCAGCCCTGGGATTTCTTTGGAAGGAATGATGCTAAAGCTGAAGCTCCAGTACTTTGGCCACCTCATGAGAAGAATTGACTCATTGGAAAAGACTTTGATGCTGGGAGGGATTGGGGGCAGGAAGAGAAGGGGACGACCGAGGATGAGACGGCTGGATGGCATCATGGACTCGATGGACGTGAGTCTGAGTGAACTGCGGGAGATGGTGATGGACAGGGAGGCCTGGGGTGCTGCGTTCATGGGGTTGCAAAGAGTCGGACACAACTGAGCGACTGAACTGAACAGAACAGAAGAGGGAAAATAAGTGTTTATATCCAAACTTATTAATATGATTTATAATGAAAAAAGAGTAAATGATCTTTGTAAATATATTCAAATATTGTAAATGCATTTAAGTTTTTGTATTTGTGTACTGAAAAAGACTCTAACCCAGTAAAGATTTATTATGACAAACATTTCTTTTATCAAAATATTTAGATATTTTAAAAGTCATGTGATCCTATTAATATCTATATTATTTCACCTTGCAGTCACAAATTAAAATAATGGGAGAGTCAAATTATCAAAAATAGGTAAGTAAAATTTGTTATCATCTGAAATGTATGCTATTTCAATTTTTTTATTAAAATTAATAAACAGGAAAAAATTCTCAAAAAAGATAATATTTTTGGTAAAGAAGTCAGAATCAATTTGAATAATAAAGAATATCTGATTCTGAGCAAAGGAATTCCATTGGTTTTAAAAATTCATTTCCATTCAACATATTCTCACTGTCTATTACATGTAAGGCAATATGTTAATCACTGTAAGGAATACAAATAAAGATGAAGTAGAGCCCCTATACTACTCTGCTGCTGCTGCTAAGTCGCTTCAGTGTCTGACTCTGTGTGACCCCAGACACGGCAGCCCACCAGGCTCCCCTGTCCTTGAGATTCTCCAGGCAAGAACACTGGAATGGGTTGCCATTTCCTTCTCCAGTGCGTGAAAGTGAAGTTGCTCAGTCCTGTCCAACTCTTACCGACCCCATGGACTGCAGCCCACCAGGCTCCTCCGTCCATGGGATTTTCCAGGCAAGAGTGCTGGAGTGAGGTACATTTGTCTAGTTTTCTCTTATTCAGTGAAAACAACAAAATACTTGCAAACATTAATCATAGAATCCCACTAATTATAACAAATTGCCAACAAAATTGAAGATAGCAGTAATATCATGTTTCATAGTGTTAACACATAAACTTCACATGAGGACCATGAAAATGATATGATGAAAGGAAAGTCATAAAAATACAAAATATTCATGACTTTATATATGATAAAATCCAAGGTACATTTTTGTTTTTATAAGCTATTGAGTTTATTGAAGGCAGGTATAATATATTCTATAACTTATTAAAGGAACTCAATGTCAGAATGCTTAATTATAAAAGTTAAAGAATACGACATTATATATGTTGTTTTCATATAGATTCTTTACAGTTGAATTTTGTCCTAAGGAAACTTTAAAGTGATTAAATAATAATTGCTGAACCCCTGATTACTTTCCTCCTTCACTTTTATAGGCTATAATGATTCAAATAAGGATGACTATAATGGGTAAAATAGTCTCATTACTAAAATTAGTAATATTTTAAATTCAAATAGTATTACATATTTTAAATATATTCATATTCTCTAATAATATGTTATTAAATAATACCCTTGAACATAATTTTATTAAAATAATACATTTTCTCCAAGTAAATAATATCCTTGAGCATAATTTTATTAGAATAATAATTTTTCTGCAAATTAATATTTAAACTACATATATGACATATATACATATTACTGTAAACAGTCTCTTGAGTCATGTCCAACTCCTTTGCACCACTCTGGACTGTAGACTGCCAAGTTCCTCTGTTCATAGGATTCTCAGGCAAGAATACTAGAGTGGGTTGCCATTTCCTACTGCATCCATTGTTGGTTTAGGACATTTAACATGGTCAACAGTTTCTTTCATTTTCATGTATAAATAAGAATGCAGGAGCTATCTCTCTATCTTATCACTGTGCACACACGCTGAAAGCAGTTACCTACATTTAGTGAGTAGATCTGTTGCTGTTGTTTGAAAGATCCATGCCTAGTCATATCTTTGAGCAATTATGCATTTCCTGAAGAAAATAATTGTATTTTCTGAAAGCAAAATTGGTTCTGAGAGCAAAATCAGCATGACAAGTCGCATGACTGGTTCAAGGGTCTTTGGGAGCATTCTGGAGGGACACCTGAATCGATTGAAATAAAACAAGAAAGGTGTCATGAGAAAAGTGAGCAGTGAGTAAAAGCAAAGTTAGCACCAAAGAGAAATGGAAAGTAAGAAATGTTTCCAGTTGGGAAACAGGGAATAGATAAGGAGAGAGGCAGGTCTCTACAGGTAATGTAGCATATATTGCAAGGAGAGGAGTGCAGCGATAGGAAATGACAATAAGTCTGCCCAAAAGTAGTAAAAGCAAGCCCCATGGCACTGGGGTAAATATTTTAGCAAAGAGAATATGGACTAGATGAATGACTATATATTGGACATTTCAATTATAATCAAAGGCATAACTACTCTCACTATTACCATCTTTGAAAATGAAAGACAAGATATATCATCAATTTCACTTTCTTCAAATACATTGGGGATGCTATTTTTCTTAGATAAAGAGGATTTTGAGCCAATTGCTTTTTAAGACAAACTACAAAATATTGTAGTTCAAAACTATGGTGCTATTTTTAAATATAATTTATTTTATACCTGATTTAAAAAAAAATGATCCTCAAAAGCATTGTTTTACTGTATACACACCAAATAAGTTAATTTATCAAGGATAACATTCTGAAGATTCTGCCATATTTCAATACTCTATCTGAAAAATGAAAAAATTTACAGTCTTTCATGCTGCATTAGGAGATTTACTCTGAGTTAACTGGTATACAGAAGCATTTTTGAACAGAAAAGAAAGTGTCGTTGTCCTAATATACAGTTGATAATCATTTCTAGCTTTTGGATTATTGAAAATTCCGATACATTAATGCTCAGAAAAATAACATTATAGTTGCACTATAGAATACTCTTATGGAGTTTTTATGTATTTATGAGAGTCTGATGAAAATTCTCTGCTTGGAAAGATATAAGAAGTATTGTAAAGACCTAATGGATGGTCTTCATGACACTTATTTATGTGTCTACTTGGCTGGGCTTATGGTGCCCAGTTGTTTTGTCAAACACTAGGATGGGTGTTGTTGTGAAGGTATTTTTTTAAGTGTAGAGCAGATTATCTGTCATAATGTTAATGGGCTTTACCTAATCGGTTGAGGCCCTGAATTTAAAAGACTGAAAAAGAAGGAATTCTGTCTCCAGACTGCCTTTGGACTCAAGACTGCAACACCAACATTTCTCTGGGTTCTCTAGCCTGACAGCTTGCACTGCCAATTTTGGACTTACCTTCCCTCAACTGTGTGAGCCAATTCCTTAAATCTCTGACTCTGTCTATCTCTCTTTCTCTCTGTGTGTTGGTTCTAGTTCCTTTGGAGAGCACTGGCAAATAACAGTCTCTCCTACAAAATCCTTGTTTATTATTAAGTCTATTTGACATGGTTATTGACCTTCTCCTGTATACTTTGCTCTGTACTTAGTCTTAAAAATACAATAATAAGAGAAAGCTAACATTGACTTCACCCTTATGGAGTTTAAATATGGTGGTCAGTCAGCATCTCATAAACTAGTCATTATCAAAACAAACAAACTAACTAACTAATTGTAACGTGGGCTCCCAACTCTGACTTCAAGCAGATCAGTCCTTATTTTCCACAAATGTCGTTGAGATTTTCCACAAATGTCGTTGAGATTTCCCAGGTTAGATTCTATCTATGGAGAACTGGTAATTCTTCATATTCACACATTATCTTCTTCTGGGAAAGCAAGAACACACTCCCTGGTGGTGAGTGCTGTTGGAATCCTACCCAGATCACCTTCACCCAGCTGCAAACATATTTCCAAGCATTATTCCCAGCAAGCCTAAAGGAAATCACCTTCCATCCAGGATGCACTCTTTGTAAGTCAACAACAGCTGAAAAATAATGACACAAGAACACAAAAGCACAGCCCCCTTTACTTGGTGGAATCAGTGTTTTGGATGAAGGTCATGCTGCAGAACTCACTGTGAGAGGAGGCTGGAGCTTTCAGACACGTTTGTTTGATGTTCTTCCACTTCCCTATCTTATGTCTCCCATTTCTCTTTCCCCCAAAGTAGTCCCTCAATAAGTCATTATAATAAAAATTTGCATTTCAGTTCTACTTGTAGGAGTCATAACCTAAGACATAATCTTCTTGAGAAGAATGTTTCATACTGTTGGACAAGTGCCAGGATACATATTCTAAAGACCTGGGTGTCCATTAGAGATCGTTCCTGTCTGTACCACATGCTCTTAGGAACACTTCAAGTATGAGGGAGGAGAGTGTCCCTCACAGTGATTTTTCATCAAGGACTTGTAATGGAGAAATGTCTAGAGTTCAATAGCTACGGCTTTAATTACAGCATATACAACTTATCCACATACTGTGCTTTCCCTTTAATATTCACATGTGACCAGGGCACCAGGGACATAATCAATACTCCTCTGTAAAGATCTAAACTTTGGAGTGGAGGCTTGGCCCCCATCTAAACGTCCCCTTTATGTGTGGTCCTGTCTTGTTGCCTCAGTGATCTGCTCCTAACCAGTTTCACTTTTTTTCATCTTATGTATTTTGATCACTGAATTTCAAAGGGAAGGGATCATAATGTGGATGGACAATTATCCATGTATCTAGTTCATGATTTGTAACATATGGCTATAATTAACACATGAGGGAGGCAAACCACCCTAGAACATTCAGTAGAACAAAGATCCGAGGATCCAAAGACCCGAGAATATGCCGGAATACCAGGACGTTTCATCAAAAATGTTAAATCAGGACTAATTTTAAAGCTCTTATTCAACACTAGCCACCTCAGCTGATGATGGAAGTGAAAGTAGCAAGCAAGGTCTATTAGAGACAGAGAGTAAATTTAAGAAGTAACTGTAGAAAACAGCAATGTTTACATGAAAATCAATAAATTAAAACAGTCATCTAATTTTCAAAAGATAAAAATACCAAATGAAAAATTATAAATTGAGTAGCTAGCTTGAAATTTTATTTGTAAGGAGTTTCAGGCATTTTTAGCATCAAGGTGGTAATACTGTGCATATTTATACTTGGGTGCATTGATGTGGGTAAAAAAAAAGGAGATTGTGTTGCAACTTATAAGGTCACAGAGTTTATTGTACAAATCAATCAACCAATCAAAAAATATTGAGTTCTAAAAGGAGAGAAAGAAAGCATATAAAAGATGACCTTTTAGTAAATTTCTGAATTATTTTAGTTGCAGATTGATAAAATGACTTGTATTTTATGGATGTGAAGCTTACTGCCTCAAGTGTTCAAGTATCATAAATTTTAGTCTGAGTTCTTCTGAGAGGCTTGAGAACTGACTCACAGTCAGATTAATCATTAACTAAATCTGAAAGGGAATGTTATGTGCAACAATAAGGATGTATGAGAGAACAGATCTCCTTAGGAAAAGAGGAATCATTTAATATGACTGCAACAGGGAACGTAGGGACATCCTGAGAGGAGATGAGGCACAGAAGTGACACATTATAAAAGGTGTACATGCCTGCTGAGAAGACTTGTCAGTTTATTAATATTTCTTCAAAGTGGCATCAGAATCATATAGGGATATTCTTTAAGAATGCAAATTGTCCCAACAAGAGATTTTATGGTCAATAATGATAAAAAAAATCATTAGGTAAATGATGAAGAACCCTAGAGGGGATTCAAACAGAAGTATATTACAGAAGTGAGGGAAAAAATAAGAGATAAGAAAGAAGGGAAGAGACATTAACAAATGCAAAGAAATATAGCATATATGAGCTACAATCAAGTTCTAAGTTGGAGGATATGGATTCCTTATTGGAATTGTAGATCTATCTCATCCCTCTTTTCCAATCTGTGGTGGATAGAAAGCTATAAAAATAAGGCCAGGAAAGCATGTTTGGAAAAATTCCCCTAATGAAATGAAGAATCGCATCAGTAACTTTTCTGCTTTCAAATAGCCGTCTCAGGAGGCATATTATCTTCTAGCCAATTTTGATTTTATAAAATTGCAACTTGATTGAAATTAATGTTTACTTCCCTTTTATTGACCAGAGGAGGCAGTTATATTGTCAATATATTTTTGGAGATGTGATCAGGAATAGAGAATTAAGTTTTGGTTACTCAATAGCTAATACTTTGAGCATACAAGACGAAATTAACTTTTGGAGGATTTTTACTTTTTAAGATTGATTTTTAGAAATCCCAAAAGAGCAAATGTAATAAATCTCAGTGTGTTCCTAGTGGAACAAATACCTACTAAAAATGCACTTTTACTTGTCATTGAAAACATACATGCCAAAACCTTTATCTCAGATGGACGCCAAGTTAAAACTAGAACTACACAGAGAATTTCTTTACACAAAACATCTTTCCAGCAAATAATATCAGTTCCATAGTTTTAAGAAATTTGGGGATATCTGGACAGCTATGATTCCTAGATTTAAATTTATATATTTGGATAATATTGTATAAACTGTACTTCATTTTGTCTTATTAAGTTTCTACTAGTGTCAGATGATCTGTAGAAGACTCAAGATTGCACAAAAGCACTACATTTTAACAAGAGCCATGAAAATCTAATGTGTAATAGTATATTTTCAAGGTAATTAAACTTAGTACTCCATTGCTTATGAATCTTTAAAAATGACTTAGGCAACTATTTTTCTTGATAAAAGGAGTTGGTAACATTTATTTCTTGAAATTCTTTCAGTTCAGTTCAGTCCAGATCAATCACTCAGTCTGTCCAACTCTTTAAGGCGCCATGAATCACAGCACACCAGGCCTCCCTGTCCGTAACCAACTCCCAGAGTTCACTCATACTCACATCCATCGAGTCAGTGATGCCATCCAGCTTCTGTCGTCCACATCTCCTCCTGCCCACAATCCCTCCCAGCATCAGAGTCTTTTCCAATGAGTCAACACTTTGCATGAGGTGGCCAAAGTACTGGAGTTTCAGCTTTAGCATCATTCCTTCCAAAGTACACCCAGGGCTGATCTTCTTTAGAATGGACTGATTGGATGTCCTTGCAGTCCAAGGGACTCTCAAGAGTCTTCTCCAACACCACAGTTCAAAAGCATCAATTCTTCGGTGCTCAGCTTTCTTCACAGTCCAACTCTCTATCCTTACATGACCACTGGAAAAACCATAGTCTTGACTAAATGGACCTTTGTTGGCAAAGTAATGTCTCTGTTTTTCAATATGCTATCTAGGTTGGTCATAACTTTCCTTCCAAGGAGTAAGCATCTTTTAATTTCATGGCTGCAATCAACATCTTCAGTGATTTTGGAGCCCAAAAAAATAGTCTGACACTGTTTCCACTGTTTTCCCATTTATTTCCCATGAAGTGATGGGACCAGATGCCATGATCTTTGTTTTCTGAATGTTGAGCTTTAAGGCAACTTTTTCACTCTCCTCTTTCACTTTCATCAAGAGGCTTTTTAGCTCCTCTTCACTTTCTGCCATAAGGGTGGTGTCATCTGCATATCTGAGGTTACTGATATTTCTTCCGGCAATCTTGATTTCAGCTTGTGCTTCTTCCAGCCCAGCATTTCTCATGATGTACTCTGCATAGAAGTTAAATAAGCAGGGTGACAATATACAGCCTTGATGTACTCCTTTTCCTATTTTGAACCAGTCTGTTGTTCCATGTCCAGTTCTAACTGTTGCTTCCTGACCTGCGCATAGGTTTCTCAAGAAGCAGATCAGGTGGTCTGGTATTCCCATCTCTTTCAGAATTTTCCACAGTTGATTGTGATCCACACAGTCAAAGGCTTTGGCATACTCAATAAAGCAGAAAGAGATGTTTTTCTAGAACTCTCTTTCTTTTTCGATGATCCAGTGGGTGATGGCAATTTGATCTCTGTTTCCTCTGCCTTTTCTAAAACCAGCTTGAACAACTGGAAATTCATGGTTCACATATTGCTGAAGCCTGGCTTGGAGAATTTTGAGTATTACTTTACTAGTGTGTGAGATGAGTGCAATTGTGTAGTAGTTTGAGCATTCTTTTACATTACCTTTCTTTGGGATTGGAATGAAAACTGACCTTTTCCAGTCCTGTGGCCACTGGTGAGTTTTCCAAATTTGCTGGCATATTGAGTGCAGCACTTTCACAGCATCACCTTTCAGGATTTGAAATAGCTCAAGTGGAATTCCATCACCTCCACTAGCTTTGTAGTGATAGTTTCTAAGGTCTACTTGACTTCACATTCCAGGATGTCTGGCTCCAGGTGAGTGATCATACCATCGTGATTATCTTGGTCGTGAAGGTCTTTTTTGTACAGTTCTTCTCTGTGTTCTTGTCACCTCTTCTTAATTCCTTCTGCTTCTGTTAGGTCCATACCATTTCTGTCCTTTATCGAGCCCATCTTTGCATGAAATGTTCCCTTGGTATCTCTAATTTTCTTGAAGAGATCTCTAGTCTTTCCCATTCTGTTGTTTTCCTCTATTTCTTACTATAAATTAGTAATTCATGAAATAGAAATTCCTTACTATGAATTAATTTGAATTTTTGTCTAATATGGTATGCAGACTCTAAGATTACTCTCTACAATTCATATCTCCTTGTAGTCACACCTTGTACTTTCTTCTCTTGAGTGTCATCTGTACTTATGATCTTGTTAGTATATGTTAGAAGAAAGCAACCAAAGTTTAAGAAATATGTTGCTTTTCTTCGCTGCCACAACAAATTAGCACAAACATGGCAGTTAAAACAATTCAGGTGTATTATTTGAATTTCCATGGGTCAGAAGTCATTGGGTCTCACCAGACTGCAATCATAGTGATATTCAAACTACAGTTCTCAACTGGTCCTCATTCAGACAGTTGGGAAAATTCAATTTCTTGTAGCTTATGGCTGAAGGTCTCTGTTTTCTCCATCGCAGTTGATTTAGTAAAGTCTTACCAGAGGATCTTAGGAATTCTAAAGTTATTCTTTCATTATCAAAATTCAAGAACACTTTCCAAAATATGAAGAATAGTATGATCCTACAATTTCAAGTTTCTAAGTAGCCATTCTCTTATTTTGACATAATTTAAAATGTACATATATTTACCAAAGGAAACTAAAGAAGGACTTTAGTTTTGTTTAACAGAAAAGTCTTTGCTTTTCAAAAAATATCAATTCAATTTACATAACTTTACAATAAATTTAGGGTAAATACTTTTTTATTTTCTAAAAATATTAAGGAATTTTACTTAGAGGAAAGTAACTGCTGCTGCTTCTGCTGCTAAGTCGCTTCAGTCGTGTCCGACTCTGTGTGACCCCATAGACGGCAGCCCACCAGGCTCTCCTGTCCCTTTGATTCTCCAGACAAGAACACTGGAGTGGGTTGCCATTTCCTTCTCCAATGGGTGATAGTGAAAAGTGAAAGGGAAAGTCACTCAGTTGTGTCTGACTCTTAGCGACCCTATGGACTGCAGCCTACCAGGCTCCACTGTCCGTGGGATTTCCCAGGCAAGAGTACTGGAGTGGGGTGCCATTGCCTTCTCCAAGGAAAGTAAATACTTCTTACTAAATCCAGTAATACGCATACTTCTGTATACTTGTGGTGTACTACTGTAAAATTCCAGATTTATAAATAAATTAGGAGTGAATAATTACAAGTGATTACAATATTCCCTGGTCAAATTCTTACCCTGAAAATAAAGCCAGTCTGATTTAACCAGATGTATCCTTGCAGTCAGCTGCCTAGATAACTAGAATGTTAAAATACCAGCTAGGCAAATGTGACTAAAAAAGCAGACGTGCTGACTCCTTGCCTAATGACTTCTTAAAAGTCCTTCTTGGATGTGATACTATCATTAGTGGTCTTGTCACTTTACTTTCCTATCAATTTTCTGAATATTATTTTCCTTAATTTAAAAGGTCAGTGAGAAACACAGATTATGGATAATACTGAATGAGTTAGTATGTGTCCGTGTGTGTGTTGGCCATACAGCATGTAATTATTTGAACAAAATGCTGAAAATGTTTTCTTAATTTGAATCTATCATTTGGCCAAAATAAAACACTTCTGGTCTTTGAATTGCTATTGCTCATAGGAGTTTGAATTTAAATCTAGTATTAGGGAAGAATAAGGCTCATGAATGTTTCTATAAATTGGTGGTGGGTGGGAAGCAGAGTTTGACTTATTTAAACCATAATTAGCTTATGTCTCTGATTAAATGTTTCTGTACATAAAGAAAATTAATCCTTTGTAACCAAAGCTGTTTCAGTATTGACCACATGTGAGGATATCTTGGCTTATGGGAAGATGGAGGGAACATCATTTCTGTCATAGAGGTCAATATTTCTAATCCCAAGCTTGCTTGTTAAAAATTGAATTAAAAAGATGATGACACAACTTTTATTTTTAGCACTTATTCTTTCAACTTACTTTCACAATTTGAGCATTGTGCAAAAAAGTACCATGTTAGTTATCGGAATAAATGAAAATTTTCAGTGAGTCAGTTAGGAGGGCAGTTTCTTAGTCTCCTTCTATGCACAATGACACCTAAGTCCTGAGTGTCAATAATATAGTAGTCCCCTCAATAAAACCTTAATAGTATAGAATGACCAGTGAGAGGAAGTGAGTATATATTCTTTTGAGCTGATACTGGTTGTCATATGACATGAATGCCATGCAGACCTTTCTATTTCCTTCTAAAAGGAAGGTGCAGGTTAGCTGAGATTTTTGGCTAGTGATTATGCCAGAAAGGGGCAAATACACTTTGTGACCTATAGTTGAAAGTAATCTACCAAGGCTAGAATCAGGCATGGGTTCTTGGGGAGTCCACAGCACGAGCAAGGGCAGAGGTAGGCTGATCCAGCTGGGAAATTTCCTGAACCCTGTAAAAGGTGTCAGACAGGGCTGTGCATAATTTACCTATTTCCGGGGACCTTATTCTCACTTCCTGTGCAAGGCTGAGGAATGCCAATCACTGATAAGACTGGGAAGTCAATGTTTGTGTGGGTACAGTCTAAACATCTTGGCTGTCTCTTGTGCAATGGGCTTGCTCCAGATTGTATTGCTTTTCTCTTCACTCAATTTTCTCTATGAAATATACCAGAATCTTTATGAAATATACCAGAAATATAGGAGAATCTGTTTGCCAGCTCTTCTGTCCATGATTCAAGGGAACTTCAATTAAAGAGGCTAAAGAGTAAAAAATTTGGCCCTTGGACAAAAAGTATCACTTGATAATCCATTTTCCCACAATTTGCTGGTCTTATTCCACTCCTGGCATATATTTTTTTCTTGTTTTATAATCTAGGAATCTAGGGTAGAAGCAAGAAGTGGTTATCAGCCTAAAACACCAAAGATTAGTAATGGATTACTTATTGATTCATTCATTGATTCACTTAACAAATTTTTATTAAGCACTTAATAGATCCGGAAGATAAAGTAATAAACAAAAACTTATATGATTTTCAATCTCATCCTGTCTATGGCTTAGTAGAGAAGATTGATATTAGTAAAACTGCCATAGTAACACATGAGTTTCAAACTGAGATCATATATTGTCAGCACATTATGAAGGAAATTGACCTTGATTGATTCTTAAGGAGAAAGAGTGTAATTTCAGGGAAGATTTATATATATATATATATATATATATATATATATATATATATATGATCCTTGAGGATATTCCCTGGCGGTCCAGTGTTTAGGACTATACAATTACACTGCATGAGGCACAGATGTGATCCCTGATCCAGAAACCAAGATCCCACAAACTGAGTGGCACAGTCAAAAAAGAAAATGAGCCTTGAGGAAAATTTCAAGATGGGTAGGAAACAAAGTAAAAGACTGGAGGGAGAGAATTCTAATGAAAAAATCAGCAAGAGTTGGGTCCTGCAGATAGCTCCTGTGTTCAGATTTTAGGCAGTTTGTGTTTACCAGGGACCTTGAAAATATTGGTTTTCAGTGGGACCCAAAGCTGTGTTCTGTGGCCTTGACTACGATTTGAAAACAACAGGATTCTCAAGAATCACAGAGATGGCTGATATGGTTGAAAACCAGAGACAGCAAGAAAGTGGGAAAGAGACATGAGAGTTAGAAACAGCAGAGATGAGAAATGTCTTCGTGAGAAATAGTCTTTTTTTTTTTTAAATTATGTGAACATTTGGAGGTAGTTGAAGAATTTTATTATCAGAAATGTGTTCTGAAAATGTCATTCTAATTGCAGTGTGGACACCAATATGGGTGGTGAAGAGTCATAGTTGATTAGACACTAAGAGATTAGGGTATAGTCCACATGAGAAATGATAATAAACTAAGATTATAGCATGTATTTTAGAGAGATATTTAGAACTTGAAGAGCTTCAAAGCTGGGAGACAGCTATACCATGCTGAATAGCCATGCATCTGATTTGGGCAATTTAACTAATGATTTTAACTATTAATTCAGAATCTTAGCTATAGACATGATTTAGAGGAAATGATGTCAATATGGTTTTGAATATATTTAGATTTAATTGTATCTATGATATGTAAGAGAGCCAAAGCTCAAAGGAGAATATAGAAGTTTGCATATAAAAGTGAGTTATCATATAACAATAGAAATGAATATGGATGTACATGTAAGTTTTCTTACAGAAATACCTTCAAGTCAAAACCTGAGTACTTCCAAGATTTAGTGGTCAGGAGATGATGGAATGCAAAGGAGAAAGAAGGATTCAGCAGAAAAAAAAAATGCAGGAAGAAAATAAGGGACATGTGGATGGAAAGTGCTTCAAAAGGGTCATGGTCGATGTATTTGAATGATTTTAGACTTAAAAGATGAGAAGTGAAAAATCTTCATTGAATGTAATGGCATGAAAGTCATAGGAATTCTTAGCAAAAATTACTCTTGGAGAAATTCTAGAAGGTATAGAAGACTGAGAGGGTGAAGAAGTGAGGCGTGAACAAGAGGTAACAACTCATATGCAGTGAGTAGAGACAACTCTTTAAAAAAGATTGGCTAAAAATTGGAGGAGAGTGATGACGGGGTGAGAGCTAGGGGGCAAGGCAGAGTGAAGCTGGAGCAGTTGCCTTATTATTGTTGTTGAAGAGGTAGTGTGGATTAATTTCACAAAGGGAACATACATTTGATCAATGTTGAAGAGAAAGATTGATTTCACAAGTGGTTGTTGACTATTGAGATAAAGAGAGAGGGAAACACAATTCAAAGAGGAATGAGCCACATAAGCATTTTGTCAGACATTAAATGAGTACCTACTTAATGAGCATATCTGAGAAATGGGACCCCCAGGTATTGGTGAACATTTCTACTGAGAGTAAGCTTGACTGAGGCCACAGAAAAATAATCTGTCCTCTGAGAACAAACTTTATAACCTTTTCACATTCAACTTTTAGAAGTTGCATGTTTATTATTCTAAAGCTATTTACTAAAGTTAACTCATCTTTCATTTATAATCAGATTCATTTAAAACATAAAACCCTATGTGATATAGCCTTTGCTAAAGTGTTTCTTCAAAAAGGCAGATGAGCTAAATGTATAAACAGACACCTAATTGAACTGTGAAATTTTGCTATTGCTGTTGTGCTCAATTTACTTTGTTGAATTTTAATGTTAGAAGACTATCAAAGCATAGCCACAGGAAAAGGCCCTGCATTACAAATGTATATATGGAATTCCATGAATGTTCATTATTTTATTCACACCAAATTCTCTATTCAGTGAAATGCTTGACTTTTTTATCTTTATAACTGTTTTCTATAAAAATGTATTAAAGCACTATAGATATTTACTCTGACCCCAAATTTTAACACAATTATCTTCGTATCTTACTGAAGGATTAAAATGACATTATTGCTCAATTTATTAACAACAACAACAACAACAAAAACCTCTTAAGTAACAATAAAGTTTAGATTTTTTTTTTTAATTTCAAGGGCACTTAGACTTATCTGTCAGTAAAATCTAGTCGATATTCACAGAAGGTGCTGTCTATTATATAGTGAAAGTTATGATGAAAGAGTCTGGCTTTTAGCAAGTGCAAAAGTGAAAATTTAAATGCCACAAAATGTATGGAACTTGAAGAATATGCATTCTAGCTTCATTTGACAAGGGAAATTTGTCAAACTCTCTATTATGCTTATTATCCATGTGACTTCATAGTATGAGACTTTATCTCTTCTTTTAAGTTACATTATAAATTTGTCTTTTTGTTGCAGGAAGGGGGACGCCTTCCAGGGCCCCAGACTGGGCTCTTTTCTAACATTTGGAAATGAATTGTCCAAGGAAACACATGTGCTGACAAAGCAAGAGATTTTATTGGGAAAGGGCACCCAGGTGGAGAGCAGTAGGGTAAAGGAACCCAGGAGAACAGCTCTGTCTTTATGGTGATGGGATTAGTTTCCAGATTGTCTTTAGCCAATCATTCTGACTCAGAGTCCTTCCTTATGGTGCATGCCTTGTTCAGCCAAGAGGGATGCCAGAGAGAAGGATTCTGGGAGGTGGTCAGACGGGTGGGGTCTCCTTTTGACCTTCTTCAAACTCTCCTGGTTGGTGGAGGCTTATTAGTTTTCTGTTCTTACCAGGACCTCCTGTCATAAAACAAATGGTTACTATGGTGCCTGGCCAGGGTGAGTGGTTTCAGTCAGTGTGCTTCCCCTAACATTTTTATTTAAGAAAATATCTTGACGCAATAAAATTTTACACTTTTCATTTACTAGTTAATACTTTCAGTATTTAGCTTTAATTTGTATTATTCTTATTGTACTTATAAGTTACTGAAAACAAGCTTAGTTCCTAAGGTTAGAGTTAGTTAGGTACCATCTAAATACTCATTTTTGAACTGTGTATCATAACTGGGAAATCTGGAAATGCCAACAGAAACAGGTGGTATTTTCAAACAGAAAACAGCCACCACTGAATTCATTTATATTAGGTAATTACGCTTCTCATTAACTTTTCCTGTTGATGCCAGACTGGTTGTTACTCTACAGGGAATACATAAGTAAAAACTGCATTTTCACAATTACCTGACACATATTTGGTGGCAAAATTGAAGCCAGGATATAAAAATTTGCAGATTGTGATCAGATATGGTTTTCTTGCAACTAAAAGTGTGCATGAAAATTTAAATATTCTCACTCAACATGTGATCACTCTTCGTTTCCCTTAATCAATAAGAATGTTCTTAAGTAGTAAGAAACAGCAAATTATAAAGAACCCAACGTGTTTCTAATACAAATTATGTACTATTTTCTTAAAATGAAACTTTGAATAGCACAAGCAAATATTACAGTTTTTTTATAAAGGTAAATCAATATTTTGATTGATCCATCAACAGATATTCAACCTCAGCTAGCTAGTAACTCTGAGCTTTTTTCTTCACTAACAATAATATGAGGTATTTTCTTTTGAAAGAGCAAAATGATGAAGATCCGTTATACTGAGAGTGGATAGACATGTTTCAGGAAATAATGAGGCCGAACTGGGCTTTACCTTAGACACATACAGACTCCTCATCAGTTAATGTATTGTTCTCCATTTAAAAGCTATTGAACTAAAGATTATTGTTATTCTTAAATTTCATTCTCATAATATCATTGTATGTTGGGTTTTTATGAGAAAATCTAGTATATTTAATTTGCAACATTGTGGAAAATAATCAAGAGAGAAAGTACACAAAAAGAGAGGATCTATATGCTGGCAAAAGTATTATTTCCCTCTCCCACATAAAAATGCAAACTCTTTCCCATTTCTAACTCCTTCCACTACTCAAACTGTTAGATTAGCTCTTTAACTAATTAACCAATTGCAAGAATCATAATTTTTCTCCCTTAATACGAATTTCCTCATATTGCTCACATTTCTATTTCAGATAGGCATGCCTTTCTTACATATCCCAGACAGCTCACTGAATTAAAACTTTCAGTATTTAAGGAAGGCTTTTTGTCCTGATGTCTAGCAGTCTTGACTACTTCATGTCCAAAGGCAGCAGCTTTCATCCATAAAGCATCATTTTGCTAGCAGTATTTGCTCTTTGTTCAAAATTATGCACATTCATTCTCTCTTCAAACTTAATTATAACTATTTTGTTTACCTTTCACAGAAATTTGGGGAAAAAAATAAAAGATTTTCCACTGTATGACTTTTTTTCCTCTTCCCAACAAACTGTTTTTCAAATGTTCTACCCCATAGGCACTTTCCTTCATTTCTATTTCTATTCTTGCTTAAGTCACCTGTCAGTTCATTTAATATTTTCTATTATCTCTTCAACAAAGGGGCCTCAGGCTGTATAGCTTGGCAAAGGCACCCAAAGGTATTGAAGTATCAAGTAGACTCCAGCTGTCACCACCTCCCCAGTCCTCTTGTTCTAAACAGGAAATGATTGAGGTGTTTGGTCTAATGATGTTTTTACATTTATTTAGGGCTCATTTTGTGGCAGGTCTTTAACATGTAAAAGATACTGGTCCTTCCTCCAAGGAGCTTACATTCCAAGGCATTCAAAGAAAAGGAATATGAAATGGGACTCTTTGTGAAATGTATTTTTCCCAAGTGCAAGAGAACACACAGGAAAAAAAAAATAGGGAAACATTAAAGGAAAATGTTTGACAGAAGCAGAAAAGATTACTCTCTCCCTATCGCCATTTTAATTTTAATGACACATAGCCTTAAACAATAGAAATGAATTTATGTTAGAGAATCAAACTGATTAAAATAAAACTCTACTTCATGTTTGTATTCTTATTTTTCTGTAATTCTCACTGTAAATATTGATTTGGAGATAACATATGATGGCTTATTTCAGGACAAATCTAGGTTGGAAACATTTTGGTTTTTGAGCAGTTGGGAAGATTTCAATGTTGTTTCACTTGGGAATGAATCTTAAAAAAAGATAAATACTGGGATTTCAGGTGGCTTTGAAGTCTAGAAAGCAAAACAGGGGTGGATTTTAACTCTTCCTTAACTTGTATTCAGACTATAGAACAGAAGGCGGTATGAAGAGCTTTGGCCCTTAAGATAGCGATGAAGAGCAGCCTCTGTTGTATTTAGAGCTCGTGATTTATGATAACAGATTTATAGGTAATATACAAGAATTTCCCCCTACACTAGGGAAGAAGAGTTGTCAGGAAAATCTACCATCTGTAAAGAGAGCTAGAAAAGAAAATATGAAGTACAGGAAAAAAATTTGATAAAAACCATAGGAAGAGAGAGTTAAAAAATTACAAATAGAACTACCTTATGACCCAGCAATCCCACTGCTCGGCATACACACCGAGGAAACCAGAACTGAAAGAGACACATGTACCCCAATGTTCATCGCAGCACTGTTTATAATAGCCAGGACATGGAAACAACCTAGATGTCCATCAGCAGATGAATGGATAAGAAAGCTGTGGTACATACAATGGAGTATTACTCGTCCATTAAAAAGAATTCATTTGAATCAGTTCTGATGAGATGGATGAAACTGGAGCCGATTATACAGAGTGAAGCCAGAAAGAAAAACACCAATACAGTATACTAACACATATATATATATATATGGAATTTAGAAAGATGGCAATGATGACCCTGTATGCAAGACAGCAAAAAAGACACAGATGTGTATAATGGACTTTTGGACTCAGAGGGAGAGGGAGAGGGTGGGATGATTTGGTAGAATGGCATTCTAATATGTATACTATCATGTAACAATTGAATCGCCAGTCTATGTCTGATGCAGGATACAGCATGCTTGGGGCTGGTGCATGGGGATGACCCAGAGAGATGTTATGGGGAGGGAGGTGGGAGGGGGGTTCATGTTTGGGAACACATGTAAGAATTAAAGATTTTAAAATTTAAAAAAAATAAATAAATAAGAAAAAAGAAAAAAAATATTTTGTGACAAAATGTTATTCTCGGTGTTAAAAAAAAAAACAAAAGAGGAGGAATGAAAATAGTTCCTATACCCTACTATATATATATAGAGAGAGAGACACTCAAATCTCTAGTAGGCTCCAGCTGTAACCACCTCCCCGTCCTCTTGTTCTAGACAGGAAATAATTGAAGTATTTGGTCTAATGATGTTTTAACATTTATTTAGGGCTCATTTTGTGTCATATCTTTAACATGTAAAAGATATAGGTGTCTCCCTGGGAGGACCTGTGTCTTTTACATGTTAAAGATCTGACACAAAATGAGCCCTAAATAAATGTTGCTGCTAAGTCACTTCAGTCGTGTCCGACTCTGTGCGACCCCATAGATGGCAGCCCACCAGGCTCCCCCATCCCTGGGATTCCCCAGGCAAGAACACTGGAGTGGGTTGCCATTGCCTTCTCCTAAATATATGTTAAAATAGCATATATATATATATATATATATATATATATATATATATATATATATGTGTGTGTGTGTGTGTGTGTGTGTGTGTGTGTGTATGTCAACACACAGTTTTTGTTAAAAATGCTCCAAAGATAGAATTTTAATCTAGGGAAGAAATTATGATGAGGTTATCTAGAACAGAGACCACCAAGAAAATTTTTCCCCTTTGTGGCCAGATTGTGTATTTTTAAGATTTGCTAAACATACAAGTCTCTTTAGCAAATCCTCAGTTCATCCCTTAGAAATAGTTCTAAACAAAAACCAAACTCAATCAATTCCTTGACTCATTTATCCCCCATTGTGAGAAAAGATTATTAGGATATACTGGCCAATAAGTCTGCTTGTCTTAGTCTGGCATTCCTTCCAAAGTCATGGACAAATACTTAAACAAAAAGCATGCACATTTACCAGTAACAGACAAGGTATTTAAAGCACTTCACAGGCTAAAATCATATTTAAGAGAGAAAAATAGATCCCCAACATTTCAGAGACATGGGTCTATTAACAAACCTGATTTGAGTTAATAAATTCAGTTTAATGGTGACATTACACTTTCTTGTAAGAACAATGAAGCTACTGATTTTTCTATCTATGCAACTAAAGGGACCCTAATTTGAGATTTTCCTCAAACAAAAGGAAATCTGCCAAAGATACATTGGCTATCTCACTGCCTCTAAAGACAGAAACTGTGGCAACTTTTAAATACATGTGGTTTAGCTCCATAAAGATTAAGACTCAGTATTCACCAGGCACCCAGTTCCAATACAATTAGAATAAACAAGTATTGACAGCAGATTTCCTAATGTAATCTCCAACGACAAACAGAAAGCTTTCAAGGGAAGCTAGAATTGAAGCATCTGGAAGCAATCACTGTAGTAATTCCTTTAAAAGATGAAAATGCCTTACAGAAAGCCAAATGGAACTAATAAATAGTTTAAACACCTTTTCAAACAAAATCTCATATGTTTACCCTTGCTATTCCCTCTGCTTGAAATTCCCTCCATCCCATGATATCTGCAGGGTTCACTCTCTCACATCTTCCAGGTCTTGTCTCAAATGACTCCCTGGTGAGACCCTCTGTATACACTCCACCCTGAGCCGAAATCCTCCTCCCCCCTTTCCTCCGCCCTCCACTCCTCTGCCTTATTTTTCTTATTAGCCTTTATCATCATCAAGCTTTACTCTGTTTAGTATATGGTTTCTCCCACAACCCTGCAGGAAAGCAAGGACTTCCATCTTACACATAGCAGATGTGCGATAATTATTCAGTAAATAAATAAATGATCGAGTGAATGAATGCATAAATAAGTAACTCTTTTTCACACGGAACCTAAACCATTCCATTTCCCATCACCAAAATTTAATAGAAATTTAGGATTTGTGGAGACATGCAATTAAGAAATAGACATTGCTTCTACTACAAGCTCATACGCTGTTTTCTTCTCTTGGCTGATTCAGATTTTTCTGAAGCTTTCTTTAGCATTTAGTGCTTGATAATGATACTACAGACCACCACGCAGATATAGTGGTATTATATCAGAGGTCCACATAAGTTATGTAAAAATCAGCTTTGTCTAATGGCATGGAGAGAAAGAAGAAAAATACTTTATTAGCCTAAGTCATTCTACCAACATTACCTTACTCTGTCTCAATCTTTGCACTGCCTATAATGTATGCATCTCATCTTTAAACACAGAGGGTGTTGGCAGTATATCTATCTATATCTATCTGTTCTGTTACATATTATGTGTAACTTAATACCTTAATATAACCTAGAAATGAGAAAAAGCATTGCAATAAAATGCTTTAAAAATCTAAAACACTTCAGGATATACATTTAATATGAAAGACCAGGAATTATACTATAGAAGTATATTGAATATCTCAAAACATCTGAATGAATGGAAAAGTATTATGTGTCTTTTTTGGTGGAAAGACTTAATAAAAATGTCAGTTCTCTCAAAATTAATATAGGAATGTGATCCAAGTTTAATTAGCATCCCAATAGTTTTTAATTGGATAAAGTAATCTGAAAAGTTATATAAAAAATTAATGCCTAAAATTGTCAGGGAAATGTATAAATGAAGAACAGTGAGAAAGAATTTCCTCTGATTTTGCTGTTGAGGAAAAGATGTCTTCATATATTATTATCTGAAATATGCAGTGCAATAGCTTTGGGAAGAGAATAGACAGTATAGTATCTGTTAAAATTAAAAACATACGCCCTTTGATTCAACTATACTTTCCTGGAACTCAGCCTATATAAGGCTTTGGTATATGGAGTATATGTACTAGGATAGTTATTATAGTATCATGCAAAAGAAAAATAATTAATACTTTTTCTCACATCTATAGATAAGGGCATGTGTGGAAAAATTACGGTAAATTCAAACTATGAAATATCATGAAGAGACTAAAAATAATGAGTTTATTCTATATCAGTTGACTTGGAGAGGTTTATATTGGGAATCATTTAGTAAAGAAAGTAATGTGCAGAAAAGCATACATATACATGTGTTTATATATAAACATGGGGGCAGAACAGAGGAACAGTGGAACGATGTAAAGTGGAAAAAAAGATGGTATTAAAAATGAAACATCTATACTATGAATGCTATCACGCATGCATACAAAATCACACACACACTCATTAGCTATCAGGGAAATGCACATCAAAACCATAATGAAATAGCACTTTATACCCTCTGGTTGTGTGCATAGTTGCTCAGTCATGTCAAACCCTTTTCAACCCCATGGACTGTAACCCACCAGACTCCTCTGTCCATGGAATCTTCCAGGCAAGAATACTGGAGTGGGTTGCCATTTCCTGCTCTAGGGGATCTTCCCCACCCAGGGATTGAACCGGCATCTCTTGCATCTCCTGCATTGGCAAACAGGTTCTTTACCACTGAGCTGCCTGGGAAGGATGGCTATATTCAGAAAACTGACACCAAAATGCATTGTTAAGGGCATGGAGAAATTGGAACCCTCACATACTGCTGATAGGAATGTAAAATAGTACAGCTGTTTTGAAAAACATCTCAACAGTTTCTCAAATAGTTAAACATATAGTTACTATATGGTCCAATTTTACTCCGGAGTACATACTCATAAAAAACGAAAACATGTCCCCCTAAAAAAAGTTCATAGTGCATAGTTCATAGTAGCCAAAAGCTGACACAAAATGCATGTTCATCAACTGATAAATGGATAAATAAAATTTGAAATAGCCACACAATGGAGTATTCAGCTTCCAAAAGGAACAGAGGGCTGACACATGCTACAACATGAAGCCAGTCACACAGAACGTCTTGTATAATTCCATTCATATTTTTAATGTCCACAATAGAAACTATAGAGAGACAGTAAGTGGATTAGTGATTGCCAAAGGTTAGGGGAGATGGGGAGATCGGGGTTATCACTAAGGGGAACAGAGTTTGCTTCAAGTATATTGAAAATATGCTAAAATTGATTGTAATGATGGGTGCACAAGTTTAAATATACTAAAAGCCATTGAACTGTGCATTTTAAATGGCTGAATTGTATGGTATATGAATTCTAACTCAATAAAAACTATTCTGTTACACACATAGCATGTATAAATCTTTGTTAGGCCAACCATAGGCATAGATTATGTTAAACTATTACTAACTAACTGTAGAATTTTGTGTTTTACTAGCAAGAAAAAAAAATTAGTCAATATTTCTCTTGCTGTTCAATTTTTCAAATTGTTTTTAGTTTTCTGTAAAGAAATGCTAATCAAAACCTTTAAGATCCTAACCCATGAGCAAACACAATATTAGAGCCATTGACTATACAGGAACATCTTGGTTTGTTCATTGGAATCATTGCTTATTGAATGTGTAACATAACTGCACATTTTTGCTGTCCCATGGCTGTAGGCAATTGAAAGATAATGTTGCAATTTCTGGTTTCTAAAGCCAATTGTGCTTCTCTTTTCCCAACTCTATTTGGTGACATCAACTTGATAGCTTGAAATAGGACATTGTGGCACATATATACCACAAAAATCCACAAATACTATGTCTTTCTTCCACCTCCCATATTGGTTTATCAGCACAGCACTGGGTATAAGTAAAGAGGCGCAGGGTTAAGAAGGAAAAGTCATTGAGGGCCATGAAGAAACCAGTTGCATGTGCAATCCCCTGGATGGGTTTGCTGAACTCACTCATTTCTCCAACTCGCACTCCACCACTTCCTTCCAGTGGAAGAGACAACTGCAGTCTCAGGGCAAAGCAGAGGGCCTCACTCTTCTCAGAAATCCGTTGAAGGAAGTCCCTAGAGAACCATTGGGACATTGGCTCTGCCGCTGCTAAAAGAGAAGATACACATATTGTTCTATGGTGACAGCTGGCAGGAACACGGGGTGCTCATGTCCACCTTGGTACCACCACCGGAGCAGAGTGAGCTCGGAGGATCTCGGGAAGGTGTTCTGGAAGGCTCCAAGTCCTGCACAGCTTCCTTTCAGACATTCCCTGAATATAAGACAGATGTGGAGTGTTTGTCCCTGGATCGCCTAAGTTTGGGGTGAATACTTGAACATAACAATGGAAGCCTATTTTGGTGGAGAGGTCTGAATTCAAGCAGCCTTGTGCTGTCCTAAGTGCCAGCAGACCTTTAAGGCTTTAGGACTAAGTGCTTGGATAGAAGTTAGGACAATCTCTGTGCCATCTCCCTCCTATGTAACCATCTAAGGGTGCAGAAGACCTCAGAGTTCCTTCTCATTTCCTGGACTAGAACAATGAGCAACAGGTGACCATGGGCGCAAATGATGGGATGCTCAACCAAGGAGCTGTTGAGGGGATATCTTCAGCAGGTAAGGGGAGTCATGACTGGTCCTCCACAGGGATCCTCAATATTTATGATTAGGAAAGTTGAATACCACTCCAAGACCACACGGGCACAACCTGAATGGTGAGACATCCATACAAGCACAGTCCTCTAGCATCGACTAGAAGGATGCCTCCCGACTGTTGTAATAGCATGTAGAAGTCCTGCAAGGGGACACTGCCTCTTCTGTGCCTCCTGCCTTCCTGCCCCCTGGCAATAGCAGAACTAGATGAAGGAGGAGACAATGGCAGCAATAACCAGCCCACAGATGAGCTTGGCAGGAGTAAAGCAAAGGCCAAAATTTGTTAATTTGTAATTTGTGTAATTGAAGTTTGGGAAATGAATAGGACTGAGGTTTAATAGTAACTGAACGGCAGGAAATGTATAGGATCTGAGAAAGCTACCTAAGTTAAGTAACCTCCGACCCAGTGGGACACCTAGATTCCTCATAGTTTAGTAAAAAAAAAAAAAAAAAAAAAAAAGGCATTGCCTGGGCAAAATAAAATGAATTTCTGTTTGTATCCCAGTGAGGTCTTCCATAAACTGGCCACATTATTTGTTATTATTCTCCTTCCCTGCTGGATCCTTTCCATCAGCCCTTAAAGATGCTTGATTCTTTTTTCTTTTTTTACTAAAAACATAACAAAATGAATAAAACCTTTATTTTTTCTTCTTTGGTGCTGGGAGTTTTATTGAGAGTTTATGTCTACTTGCCATTTTTAGTTATTTTTTTCTTCTCATTTTTTTCCTCCTACTCCAATATTTTTCTCTTCTCTCTCATCATTCCACCAAATCAGATCTTGAGCTCTCTGTTGTTGAACACGAGACTGTTCAATAATCACTTAACTCAGACTCACAGCACAGTGTGATATAACCGTGCATCCCCTTAATTTAACTTGTTTATTTTATAATATAATGTTCTAAAATACCTTAAAGTACTCATACCAAGATATTCCATAGTCGAATCCTTAAGCATGATTCTTTTTGGGGGGAGAATCTTTTTAAATTGAAGTATAGTTGATTTATGATGTTCTGTTACTTTCTGCTATACAGCAAAATGACTCAATTATTTATACATATTATTTCATATTTTTTTCCATTATGGGTTAC
Organism: Ovis aries; assembly: GCF_016772045.2. NCBI lineage: Eukaryota > Metazoa > Chordata > Mammalia > Artiodactyla > Bovidae > Ovis > Ovis aries. Next base: position 10,034,018 of record NC_056079.1, read on the forward strand.
CAGATAGTGAATAAAATCCCTTATTCTTTATAAGAGGACCTTGTTTTTATCCATTCTTTTCTATTGGAATAGAATTGCTTTACAATATTGGGTTAGTTTCTGCTGGAAAACATTGTGAATGAGCTATTCACAAAGTTATTATATTCACAAAGTGTAAGTTGCTCAGTCGTGTCTGACTCTTTGTGACCCCATCAACTGTAGCCCACGGAATTCTCTAGGCAAGAATACTGGAGTGAATTGCCATTTCCTTCTCCAGGGGATCTTCCCAATCCAGGGACTGAACCTGTATCTCCCACATTGACAGGCATATTCTTTACTGTCTGGGGCACCAGGAATCTGCTGTACGTATACATATATCCTCTCCCTCCTGAGCCTTCCTCCCACCCCCACATTCCACCCATGTAGGTAATCACAGATCAGTATTACTAATTATATGGAGTGCTACAGTCCTGTTTTAGTTTTGTAAGGATTTGTGTGAGTATGTATATATTAAAAAATCATGCTCTCTGCCCTATAATGACCTAGACAGCATGATTTTTTATTAAACTCGTACAAGTCCTTACAAAGCTAAAACAGGACTGCAACACTTCATACAATTAGTAATAATGCCATAAATCATATAATACTTGGTCCATAATCAAATCTCTACAATTGACCCTAAAATATTCTTTATGATTAAGCTTTTTCTCTAGAAATACTCTCTTCTCGAAACTTTCAGGACTCAAGTTTCCCCTGATATTCCCAAGGTCCCTCAGGCCAGAGTTCTCCCCTGAGTCCTGTCAGGACATTACATGTAAGATTCCTTAATATACTTCCCTCGAGACTTTTTTCTCACCTGGTCTGTGATCTTACCCACATCTATGACTTTATCACCTTATATTATATAATACTACAATTTTCAGCCTCCAATATCCAATTCATTGAAGTGTATGATATTTACTTCCTAAACAATTTTTCCTTTCCCACTTTTCTTATGTCTCCAGCCACTTCATTACGTATCAGCTTATATTTCTCCTTGACCTCTGCTATGAAGCCATCTCCCTGCCACACTGCCAACTGGCTTTTTAGATTTTGCTTACCTATTTATTTTCATATTTGATATTTATAAACAATGTTTTTATTAGCACTTGGACAAGTGTTTGCATCTTTTGCTCAAGGGGGTAAGAAATTGGTAGTTGAGAAACTGCGAATCTGTGGGTGTATAGAGGAGGGCAAGGAAGTTTGAAAAGAAGCCATGTAAATGAGTTGCTGTTTCGTTGCTAAATCCTGTCCAACTCTCTTGCGACCCCATGCACTGTAGCCCACCAGCCTCTTCTGTCAATGGATTTCCCAGGCAAGAACACTGGAATGGGTTGCCATTTCCTTCTCCAGGGGATCTTCCTGACCCAGAAATTGAACTTCCGTCTCTTGCACTGGCAGGCGAATTATTTACCATTGAGCCACCTGGGAAGCCCACGTAAAGGAGAAGGGAAAATAAATGACACAGGCAAGAACAGACTAAGTAATTCCCCAAGAGTTCAACGCTGAGCAGGAGAATGATGAAAATGTGTGTGGGGCTTAATAGGGGAAGGGACTTGTCAAAGACAGGGGCTAAAGTGACAGCTTCAGTGACACCCAGCTACTGAGACAGAACAGAAAGATAGAGAAGATTGCTCCTTGAAGATGTCACCATGAAAGGAAAGAAGGAAGAAATGAGGACATTCAGAAATCTGCAGAAATCAAAGAAAAACAAGAACCTCCCAAACTCCTCTTATTTCTCTTATCACCACCATCAATTGCATCAGTTAAGAAGACTGAACATCACTACATAAGATAAAGGGCCTTCTCTCTACCACATGTGTAGAATTGGAAGAAAATTTTAATAGAAAAAAAAAGTACAGTGCTACTGTAGAAAGAAAAATAGGAAATATAAGTCATAACATTTTAATTGATAAACATCACCCTATATAACCTTCCAAAGAAATGCAACAGGAGTAAAAGAAAATTGTAAGATCACAGACTGAATCAAAACCTTCAAACAAATGTACAGAGATAAAGATGCAAACACAAATAAAATCAGATATGCAAAAAGACAAGATCAGAAATGGACCAAAAAAGAAAAATAAATCAAAAGCTGATCAAAGTCAGGAAAGACATTAAACATAAAGACAAAATTATCTCAGACAAACAGCAAATTAAAATTGACCAGGAATGATCAAATATTAGATATATCTTGGCAAAATTATCAAATTTATTGGCAGGTAATATCTTCAGGGACTGCGAGAAAATGTTTCAAACCACTTATAAGGGTAAAACAAACACGATTCATCACTGCTTCTCTGCTTGCTGCTTCTCCAGTGCTGCTGGGGGTCCAGTCCACTGGAAAACTGGTCCTTCTTTGGGCACTTGAAGCTGAAAAGACTGTGATGCTTACCATAGCCGATGGAAAACAAGGGAGGGTTCAAGACACAGGAATCCATCATATTAACTTACAGGTGTCAGGGTAGAATGGTTCCACGGCGCAGCTTAAGACTAAGAGCCATATGCCGCTTAGTAAACTAATGGGACTCCATTGTGAATGATAGTTTGCCAATGAAACAGATTGGATTCAGACTTGATGGGCAGCAAATCAATGACACAGACACATCAACACAGCTGGAAATGGAGGATGAAGAAAAAATTAATATGGCATACTGGACTGGGCTGCCATTTCCTTCTCCAGGGGATCTTTTCGACCCAGGGATCAAACCCGGGTCTCCTGCATTGCAGGCAGATTCTTTACCAACTGAACAATTAGGGAAGCCCATGTTATAGTAACTGACAGTTTTGAATACTGAAAAAACAGGAACCGGATATTTTATATTTTTGTTCCCACAGACAAGACATGTCCTCAGTTAATAAATGTTTTTGCACCACTACATCCTTACTACTTTAGTAAATCCCCTCCCAATTATTTATTTAATAAATATAACTGATGTATAGGCAAAAGCACAATGGTTTTTCATTGTTTTTTACTACACGGCTCATGGCATATCTTGATGTACATCACATATAAATTGGATGAGAAGGAAAAGCAACCTGGCTCTATAAAAATGTCTCTCTTTCTCCTTCAGTGCCTTCAAGACCCAAGGAGGCCATCATACATTGTTCTTCCTTCTTTGTAGTAGATACGGGGGTTGGCAATTTGATTTTCTTTGAAGGGTAGATCTTGGTATACTCCCAACCACTGGCATGAAAATGACTTTACTGAAGTGACTTATTCTGAATCTTCTCGACCACTCCTGTCCTCTGAATCCCTGTGTCCTAGCAAGCTTGCAGCAAACAAGCCTCCTCTTGCTCATCCTACACAATCAGTATGATGTCATCAATGCAATGAATCAATATGAAATTCTACATGCTGTCCAGATGGCCTTGACACTTCACGTTTTATTAGAACACATGAGAGTTGATAAAGATCTGGATAAAACTCTGAGTAAATATCTTCGTCTATATTCCAAGGCATATTCCTATCTCTTTTGACTGGAATAGAAAAGAATTTTTAAAAGTGAAAATGTTAGTCTCTCAGTCATGTCTGACTCTTTGTGACCCCTTGCACTGCAGCCTACAAGGCTCTTCTGTCCATGGAATTCTCTAGGCAAGAATACTGGAGTGGGTAGCCATTCCCTTCTCCAGGGGATCTTCCCGACCCAGGGACCAAACCAGGGTCTCCCACATTGCAGGCAAATTTTTTACCATCTGAGTCACAGATGGTAAAGCCCACAGAAAATAATATGTTCATTCAGTTGACGATCAAAATACCAAGTATCTGAAGCCTTGTGAATTTGCTCCAGCAATGGTACCATATATAGTGTGGTAGCTATAATCAGGAGTACTATTTGGTTGAGCTGGCAGTAATCTATAATTGTTCTCCATGATCCATCTAGACTTTTCTTCTGGTGTCAAACAAGTGAATTGCACAGATACATAAAGATCACCCAGCCCATGTAATTCATCCTAGAGCTTTAAGGATAGCAATAACCTGTGCCTCTCAACATCTCCGTCTGCCAACACACACACACACCTACACACACACACATACACACACACTGGCTTGCAACTTTGATTTTATATCAGTGTTTAGTGTTAGTCACTCAGTTGTGTCTGACTCTGACTCTTGGACAAGTACATATATGTAGTTATGTTCATATAGCCTTCCTCTCTTAGTGTCTCTTTTCAGTGAGAACATCTCAGATCAGGTTTATAAAGCAAAAGTTTCCATTTCATTCATATACCTGATAATACTCTTGACTATGTTAGAAGATAGCTTATACTAGAGATACCATTTATTATGCAGTTTCTGTCTCTCTCTTTTTTTTTTTTAAAGAAATAGCAATATGGAGCCTCTGAACAAAAACACCTCAAACATATTTTAAAGATAACTTTTAATGTATGCTGTACCCGTAAAGTTGTATCTGTATTTATACTACTATAGGTACTGATTAGAGTAAAGAATCCTACTGCCAATGCAGGAGACAGAAGAGATGCGGGTTCAAGCCCTGGGTGGGGAAGATTCTCTTGGAGTAGGAAATGGCAAGCTGCTCTGATATTCTTGCCTGGAAAATTCCATGGTCAGATGAGACTGGCAGGATACCATCCATGGGGTCATAAAGAGTCAGACACAAGTGAGTGCACAAGCATCCAAAACATATCTAGCAAATGATGTCCTAAGGATATGCTAATATACTTCAACATTCCTGCATCAGAATGGGAGTATATATGTATATAGAGAACACATATATTAAGGTAACCTTATAACTGGTTATGCTGTTAGTCTTTCCTTCATGTTTCTATACCCACCTCAAATGTGAGATTAAAGACAGAAATATAAAAATTGCACATTAGTTAATTAACTGATTATAATAATAAGCAAGAAGATGATATACCATGTTGACATGCAACATTTCAGTCACTAGTTTTTATTATTATTCTGAATATGCAAATAAAAGAACGATAATCACAGAGGATTCTTTTGGAAAAACAAATTCTAAAATGAGGAATAAGTGTTTGTCCATCTGTGCATTTTGTAGCCATAATGACAAATTGTTGATTTCATACTATGGGCATTTTTAAACTCCAAATCCTGCCAACCCAGCTTTCATACTTAACAGATTGTACTAATTATCTCCTGGGGCCAAATTCATGCTCTTGCTATTAACTCTTGTTTACCTGAGTAGATAAAATCAACTGCATGAACTGTAAAAGCAAGTAAAGTACAAAACTAAAAATAATTGTAGCAGAAGATGCCATTAACTGATTTTATAAGTAAATTGAAACAACATTGTGTGACTCTGAATAGGCTTTTCTGCCACTTTTATCAAATTATATCAAACACACCTGAAATTGTCTGGATTTAAAAATTTTTACTTCTCCATTAATATTCTTTCATTTGTTTTGATCATTTACTTTTTACCCCAGTTAGATTTCTCTGCTCTCTGGGTAAAATTAGAAAAGGATAGATTAAGCATTCTCTCGGGGATCAATTAATGACTCTTTCCTTTAACAACTATTCACCAGGCATCTACTACTTGTCTGATAGTCTTGACTTTATTCTTTACATAGTTTGTTTAGATTATTAATGAAATCAGCCTATCCTGAAATCCTATGCTCTCTGTTGTAAGAAGTCCATTGTTTCAGTACTACTCCTATCCAACTACTTAATATAAATTCCATGCATGTTTCCATTAAGAAATTACAGAAGGTCCCCAACTTAAAACTGTTTGATTTATAATTTTATGACTTCATGATAGTATGAAAGTGGTACTCATTTACTAGAAACCTTACCTAAAATTTTGAATCTTGATCTTTTCCAAGGCTGATGATATGCAGTAAGATAATTTCTCATAATGCTAATGCAATCCATAGCTCCTGGTCAGCCCCATGATCACAGAGGCAAACAATGGATACTTCACAGTGTCCTGTGGTTGGAGCAAGATGAAGAAGAGAGTAGAAAAGATAAGAGTAAGTTGATAGGCTTGGACCATATCATGCTTGGACCATGAAAAAGAGTGAATCTCCTTCCAGGTGAAATGTAAAATTTTGATGTGTTTTAAGTAAAGGCCATCACAAGATAAGACTTACACTATTACTGCTTTTCTTACGAAGGAAAATAAAAAGTCTGAAAAGCAGTGAAGAAAATAAGACAAGTCAAAAGCTATGTAATACTCTAAGACGATGATAGTTTAGATTAGGATGGTAGCAATGAAAATGTCAAGATGATGGTAGATTTAAAATACATAATAAATAAAGATCTAAGACTAAATTGGAATAAAAATCATGAGCTATTGTCTTAAGTGGGGTTCCTTAGAAAGAAAGTCTGATATAGAAATTTGTATTCAGGCATTTTTCTTGGAATGTGCATGTGGGAAAAACAACTCTGAGGAAGTAAAGGAATCAGGATTGGGCAAAGAGAGAAGCTGAATTTTAATGCAGTTGGCAGCATTAATGTTGTTCAGTTGCTAAGTCATGTCTGACTCTCTGCCATCCGATGGACTGCAGCACACCAGGCTTCCCTGTCCTTCACTATCTCCTGGAGTTTGCTCAAACTCATGTCCATTGAGTCGATGATGCCATCCAACCATCTCATCCTCTGTCGTCCCATTTGCCTCTTGCCTTCAATCTTTCCCACCATCATGGTCTTTTCCAATGAGTTGGTTCTTCACATCAGGTGATCAAAGTATTGGAGCTACAGCTTCAGCATCAGTCCTACCAATGAATATTCAGGATTGATTTCCTTTAGGATGGGCTGATTTGATCTCCTTGCAGTCCAAGGGACTCTCAAGAGTCTTCTCCATCAGTTGCCACAGAGACCTCAGCAGATTTCATAGGTGCCCCCAAGCTGGATAATCCTTTGGAATTGTCCAAATGGAGATGGTTAGAACTGACATGCATATCTCTGATTGACTGGTCATTTGATACAGGCCACTCCGTGGACAGGGTTTCACCTTGGGTGAAGCAGCTACCTTGGGTGGAAGTCAATTCCCAGAAAGAGATGCATCTGTAGCTGTCAGCAACAAATACTGCAAATAGAAGCTGGGGGAACAAGTGACTCAAAGGGTTTAGAAAAGGGGATCAGGATAGTCCATCACATCATCCACTATATATCTGTAACAAAAACAAAAAAACACCTTTGGCTAATACAAGCAAGATCTATCTTTTCGGAAAAATTCTTAAGTGTGTTTTCTAGCCAATGCTTCTACATGGGTCACCTCAGAGAGATGTCCTTTCATTAGTGGATACAGGAGGAGAGCCTGAAGGTGTCCTAAATCTTCATACTTGGGGCAAACTCCTTTGATCATTTTCTCAGAGCCCCTTTCTCCACAATCTGAAATTTTCTTTGATTTCCACTATCTTTTGTGGCCACACCTAAAATGCGTATTGGAGGATATACCCTCTCTAAGGGTTTTATAGCTTTCAGGGCCTAATTCCTGCTTGGACAAGGCAGAAGGGTAGGTAATGAGGATAGTTTTTAGCCTTGAAGAGTCAAAGGTTTCTGAGTTCAGGACCATGTCAGTTTAATTTATTCAGAAACTGAATAGACATCTGATTTACTCCACTTTGGTGAGTAGCACTAGTGATTACTAGCACTTTCTATGTGCTAGTAATCAGCACAACGTTCATTCTCAGACATTTTTCTCAAACCTGCTTTATTGTACTTCCTGCTTTATTTTACTTTTCTATTTCTCTCTTTAGTTAGTGGTGACTATCCTGAGACTATATGAAGGAAAAGGAAGAAATACCTTATTCTGAACCTGACCTATTGCTTGAGTCACTTTATTTTACTGAAATGTTTTCCTGGGCCCTAGTCACTAAATTCACAATCCCTATTTTTTAGAATTTATCACCTGTCACCTTTTCCTACTCTGCAAGGCTTTGAATTTCTGGGTCCACTTACAATTCCTTTACATTTCTGCCTGCAAGCTGGCCAATTCTTCTCTAAGCTCATCTCTGTCTGTTAAAATAGAACCAATAATAACCAAACAATAAGCATACTTTTAAAGTCTTCCTACTTTTGCTTTATAGATGCTAGCAGTAGGCATATGTCCAGAAGTGACAGTTTTATAAAACACTGCTGTTGACCTAATGGTCATCTTTTCAGGTTTTTATATTAGCAGCTTCCTAGCCATCTACCACACAGCAAAGTCAATGTGATATAAGTAGTTATCTACTGTACTAAAGTAAGTACAATAAACTACATTTTCAAGGGACCAACACTAGCTGCTATAATAAACAGCACTCAAATTTTAGTGCCTCAATACATTAAAGGTCTGTTTCTTGTTTGTCAATGAATATGCCTGTTTGGATAGAGACCTTGCAGAACTTGTATAAATTATAACTGAAAATTCTAGGCAGTTTCCTTTTGGGAGTTATAATAGTACTGAGATTTTGATATTTATTTAATAAATGAATAAATGATTCAATGAATAAAGTCAAATGAGTGATAAAAACTATGTGTGTGTGTGTGTGTGTAGTATACTATATGTACTATATATATATAGTATATTTTGGAACAATAAATGGAAACTGGAATAGGAAAAGCATCAAAAGCAAAAAAGAAATCTCATTGGTAAATCTTACAAAGAGATGTCACTCTAAATTTGATAGATGTGTTGGTATGTTTGACAACTCAGTATATACTTATTTCCATGCATCTTCAGGCTTTTTTGGAATTTGTGATTATCAAAAGAGAGGAGGTATTGATCTCATCAAAGCCATTGTCCAAATATATCTGTGAAGCATAGACACCTAGAGTCCATCCAGAGGACTATGATGGATTGGATTCTCTTAAAATCCTGACATATCAGGTCCTTCTAGACATAAGTAAAAAGCAAAGGGAGTTTGAGGGAAAAGATAAATACAATGAACACACATAAACAAGAATCTTATAGTTTACCTGAACTTTGTTCCTGCTTTTTAAACCTCGCTAGACAATGACAAATTGGAAAGAGGTACATGAAAGGGAGGAAGTGATAGGATGAAGGGAAAGATATAGTTTGAATACCATAACTATGAAATTAGGCAAGCACCATTTTTGTTTTGTGGGACTATTTTCAAAAAAAGGAAGAAAAGCATAACAATGTAAATGAAAATGACAATGATGGTGATGATAAAGGTTAACCCTATTTACTGCATGATAGACATTGTTCTAAGTGCTTTAATTTTGGTAATCTATTTAAATTTCACAGTATCATGAGTTAACTATACTACTACTAGCTTCATTTTACATGGGCAAAAACTGGACTACAAATTCTGTCTATATATACATTAGACTTGTGCTTCATCCAGCCTGGCATTTCTGTATTGAGAAATATCAATAACTTCAGATACGCAGATGACACCACCCTTATGGCAGAAAGTAAAGAGGAACTAAAGAGCCTCTTGATGAAAGTGAAAGAGGAGAATGAAAATGTTGGCTTAAAACTCAGCTTTCAGAAAACTAAGATCATGGCATCTGGTCCCATCACTTCATGGCAGGTAGATGGGGAAACAATGGGAATGGTGACAGAATTTGTTTCTGGGGGGGTGGGCTCCAAAATCACTACAGATGGTGACTGTAGCCATGAAATTAAAAGATGCTTGCTCCTTGGAAGGAAAGCTATGACCAACCTAGACAGCATATTAAAAAGCAGAGGCATTACTTTGCCAACAAAGGTCCGTCTAGTCAAAGCTATGACTTTTCCAGTAGTCATGTATCGATGTGAGAGTTGAACTATAAAGAAAGTTGAGAGCTGAAGAATTGATGATTTTGCACTGTGGTGTTGGAGAAGACTCTTGAGAGTCCTTTGGACTGCAAGGAGATCCAACCAGTCCATCCTAAAGGAGATCAGTCCTGAATATTCACTGGAAGGACTGATGCTGAAGCTGAAATTCCAATACTTTGGCCATCTGATGCGAACAACCAACTCATTGGAAAAGACCCTGATGCTGGGAAAGTTGAAGGTGGGAGGAGAAGGGGAGGACAGAGGATGAGATGGTTAGATGGCATCACCGACTCAATGGGCATGAGTTTGAGTAGGCATCTGGAGTCAGTGATGGACAGGGAGGCCTGCAGTCCAAGAGGTCGCAAAGAGTTGGACACATTTGAGCGACTGAACTGAACCGAAACATTAGAATTACTTTACCTAGAGTAAAATAAATAAATAGAATCTTGACAAAGTTAATCTATGGATTTTGAGCAAACATTTTTAACTGCAAAAATCATAGTATATTTAAATAAAAATAAATCAAATATAATGAAATTGCAAGTATCAGTCAGTCAGTCATGTCCAACACTTCGCAACCCCATGGACTGTAGCCTGTCAGGCTCCTCTGTCCATGGAATTCTCCAGGCAAGAATACTAGAGTGGGTTTCCATTCCTTTCTCCAGAAATTGAAGTGTGCTCCAATTGCTCTTTCCCTTTAACACAGAATGTTGTGGAGACCTTATAGTCCCTTGAAAATCTTACTTTGTAAAGGCCATAAGTGTTAAAATACTGCACTTCTAACCTCTCAGAGATAAAGTTATTTATTTAACCTTCTAAATAAATACCAATATTTTTTGTAGTACTGGGCATTGACACATCTTTCCTGTGAATTTATAAAATCAGAGAATCTTAGAACTGAGATAATTCAGCTTTATGCAGGTTTAAAAGGCTAAAGGCATAGAATGATTTAAGTAGTATTTAGAAGGGTAAAGTAGTGATTTCTAAAGCAAAGAAATCACTCTGAGTTATTCAAAGGTTTTCTTCTCCTCAGGGCAGCTTAAATAATTGGATTCATGGGTATCTGAATTACTGGAAGGTGGTAGAAAGTACTCAATGTCACTTCTTATATTCATCTGAAAGTATTTGCTCCATTTTACTATGTCATTTAAAAATAAATTCTTGACATAATTTTTAAACACCAAATATGTAAACGAGGATCTCAGGCAAGATATTTTGACAACAATGGAAAGGAAACCACATAAATTCATAAACTATATAAACATACTGCTGTTTAACAAATCATATTCAACAATATCATATTTAACAAAATTCTGAGTTCTTCCTTTTGATGAATGTCCCACTAAGTTATGTGCTAACTAATGAAGAACATTCTAGTTGTCGTAAGAAATAATGAGAACTGGGTAAACAATTATAAGATTAAGCTGAAATATTTTATAGAATCAGTTCAAATACCTTAGAGTTTATTTCAATAACAGAATAACAGGGGAAGATATCCAGGTTTATGAGTTGATTCACATAATATGTATTTTTGTAAAGGTTATGTTAATATATTAGAGATTGTTGATGAGATTAAAAAATATGTGGAATATTGACTTTTTCATCAGGAATAAAAGAGGTAGTTTGCCTCAGTGAAAAGAGATTCTCATTGATTAGTTCAGTAAAATAATAGTTGGTACTAATTCTCAAATGGAAAAGATAGGCCAAAATGATTAAAAAAAAAAAACATAAAAGAGTTAACAAAACCTCCTTAAACTACTGAACAGACCAAGAGGTCCTTTGAGATGAATGTGTGTGCATGTTAAGTCACGTCAGTCAGGTCTGACCCTTTGCCACCCTATGAACTATGGCCCACCAGGCTCCCTCATCCATGGGATTCTCTAGGCAAGAATACTGGAGTGGATTGCCATGCCCTCCTCCAGGGGATCTTCCCGACCCAGGGATCGAACCCACATCTCTATGTCTTCTGCATTGGCAGGCAGTTTTTTTTTTTTTTTTTTTTTTACCACTATCACCCTCTGGGAACTCCTGGAATGAACATATGGCATATAATAATTGTTCATCCTATTTTGTGTTATGTCTCAAGATAAAATTACAGAATCAAGTTGACATAGGTTGAGATTTGATCCAAAGATTAAAATAGCAAATCCTGTTGGCATACCCCAGGGAACATGTACTTGGTTCTTAACAGTAAAAAGTCAAAGTATTTGAGCATCATCCAGGGAATAAGCTTAGTAGAGAAAGAATCTCTTGGACCCAATATTCTATGATATAACTTCCACTCATCTAATATTTGAGAAAAATGAACTTGAATTTCTTGAAATACAGCAAAATTTCAAAACTTATGAATACAAGTCAAATATAATTGTAACCCTTGGACTGCAAGGAGATCCAACCAGTCCATTCTGAAGGAGATCAGCCCTGGGATTTCTTTGGAAGGAATGATGCTAAAGCTGAAACTCCAGTACTTTGGCCACCTCATGTGAAGTGTTGACTCATTTGGAAAAGACTCTGATGCTGGGAGCGATTGAGGGCAGGAGGAGAGGGAGACGACCGAGGATGAGATGGCTGGATGGCATCACTAACTCGATGGATGTGAGTCTGAGTGAGCTCCAGGAGTTGGTGATGGACAGGGAGGCCTGGCGTGCTGCGATTCATGGGGTCACAAAGAGTTGGACACGACTGAGTGAACTGAACTGAACTGAAGGATCTTGAGAGAGGAAAAAAAGTCCACTCTGTTCAAGATTCCAACCATTAACTTAAAAATTATAATAGTAATTGGCCACAGTACTTAGAAGGAAATGATGTCAAAATCAATAGCTTTGAAGAGTACTATTTTGAGCTCAAGTTAAGTTCAAGAGGTTAGTTAAGGATCTGTAATATATTTGGAAAGCCAAAATGCCTCCAACACAACATATAAGCTAGTTTAAGATCTGTGAGAGATTGTATTAAGGAAAAAAAAAAAAGGAAAAGAAATGTGTGGGCTGAGAGCCTAGAAATTTGATGGAAGACATCAAGGATCAAAGAATTGTTCAGTTCAGTTCAGTCGCTCAGTCCTGTCCAATTCCTTGAGACCACATGAATAACAGCACGTCAGGCCTCCCTGTCCATCACTAACTCCCGGAGTTCACTCAAACACATGTCCATCAAGTTGGTGATGCCATGCAGCCATCTCATCCTCTGTCGTCCCCTTCTCCTCCTGCCCCCAATCCCTCCCAGCATCAGGGTCTTTTCAAATGAGTCAACTCTTTGCATGAGGTAGCCAAGGTATTGCAGTTACAACTTCAGCATTAGTCCTTCCAATGAACACCCAGGACTGATATCCTTTAGGATGGACTGGTTCGATCTCCTTGCAGTCCAAGGGACTCTCAAGAGTCTTCTCCAACATCACATTCCAAAAGCATCAATTCTTCGGCGCTCAGCTTTCTTCACAGTCCGACTCTCACATCCATACATGACCACAGGAAAAATCATAGCCTTGACTAGATGGATATTTGTTGGCAAATATCTCTGCTTTTCAGTATACTATCTAGGTTGGTCATAACTTTCCTTCCAAGGAGTAAGCATCTTTTAATTTCATGGCTGCAATCACCATCTGCAGTGATTTTGGAGCCTCAAAAAATACAGTCTGACACTGTTTTCACTGTTTCCCCATCTATTTCCCATGAAGTGATGGGACCAGATGCCATGATCTTCGTTTTCTGAATGTTGAGATTTAAGCCAACTTTTTCACTCTCCTCTTTCACTTTCATCAAGAGGCTTTTGAGTTCCTCTTCACTTTCTGCCTTAAGGATGGTGTCATCTGCATATCTGAGGTTATTGATTGTTACTAAAAAATAATTTTTTAAACATTGTCTTTATTGCCCATATCTTGGTCTTGTGTATATATATATATATAAAAGTTTACCAAAGCAGAAATTTTAAAAAGACTTAAATAGAAACAAAACTATAGCTTAAATATTCAAATTTGTATTTTGTCCATAAAACATAAATAATTATGGGAAGTCTTAACCATACAGCTTGATTTTCAGGATATGGCAAATTATATACTTTTGTGGCTTTTGTTGCCTCTGGATTCCACAACACAGCTCAGTTAAGAAAATAATAAATCATAGAATAATTAACAGATCACTACATAGACAGTAGGCATTAGATGCTAAGATGGCAGACACAAACAAGTTACTTTATGTTACATTTATTTTAATTTGTTACTTCAGTTCTATTGTTATTAGTGCAACTGTATTCTGGTATTCTTCTGCTGATCATTTACTTCTTTGGTTTATATAATGCTATTTTACAAGAGCATTTAAATGTTCTATTCAAGTGAAATGATTCCAATTCTTTAATAATATATTTACCTTTTTTTAAAAAAAAAGAATTTTTTTTTCCTGTTCATTATCTTTGAAAGGTTCTAATACTATAATCATAAGTGTGGTTTAATCTCCCATATAGTAACCAGTCCATCCTAAGGGAAATCAATCCTGAATATTCGTTGGAAGGACTCATGCTGAAGCTGAAACTCCCAAACTTGATGTGAAGAACTGACTCACTGGAAAAGAACCTGATGCTGGGAAAGATTGAGGGTGGGAGAAGAAGGGGAAGACAGAGGATGAGATGGTTGGATGGCATCACTGACTTGATGGGCATGAGTTTGAGTAAACTCCAGGAGTTGGTAATGGACAGGGAGGCCTGGCGTGCTGCAGTCCATGGGGTCCAAAGAGTTAGACATGACTGAGCAGACTAAACTGAATTGAACTGATAGTAACTTAAAATAATATTTTAATCATGATAAGCTTCCTTTTGATCCACTGGTAGATCTTTATTGGCTCTTATTTTCTTGAAGTCTTTGAAATTGAATACCTATTCATAAGTAATTTTGTTTTCTAGAAATTGTGAGATTCAAAAATTAAAAATATCTAATTTGGTGATGGGCAGCAATCAAAATTTCTTTTGAGTCTACTAGGCCCTCATTTAAGTACAAGAACTTTCCACCTTTAAATAAAAATATAACTCATTCTGCTTGAAGAGGGATTAGGATTTATAATATTAAATTTAAGAAAAAATAAGAATGGAAGTGACTATAATATTAGAATGTTATTGTATCATGACATATGGATATAACATGAATATAAGCATTTTTTCAGAACAAAGGTTAAAAGATATCTATATAATTAAAAATTACAACCTGGAAACAGATTGAAAGTTCAAAAGCAGATGTTAATTTTTGGTGTGTTTGCTGAATGAATTATCAGATAGTCATTAATGAAATTCCATGAAGATATTATATTTGAATATTGAGTGACATTTTTAATTCCTCTGGATTTAAAGACTAGGAGCTAGAACAAAGCAATATAAAGTCACTTCACATTCTAAATGAGCCTCAGGTCAACAGAGCCAGTCCCTGGATGGTGCAGTACAACGTTCCTCTGGGATTACAGATGAGGGGACAAAGACTTGTTTAGAGAGTGGATTCCAGAATGCCAGGACATAACTTGGAATTTGGAATTGAGCAGCAGTTAGGGCTTCCTTGATAGCTCAGCTGGTAAAGAATCTGTCTGCAATGAAGGAGACCCCAGTTCAATTCCTGGGTTGGAAAGATCCCCTGGAGAAGGGAAAGACTACCCACTTCAATATTCTTGGGCTTGCCTGGTGGCTCAGATGGTAAAGAGTCTGCCTGCAGTGCAGGAGACCGGGGTTTGATCCCTGGGTTACAAAGAGGGCATGGCAACCCACTCTAGTATTCTTGCCTGGAGAATCCCCATGGACAGGGGAGTCTGGCAGGCTACAGTCCATGGGGTTGCAAAGAGTCAGATACAACTGAGCGACTAAGCACAGCACAGCAGCACAACCAGCAGTTAAGCTGATTATGCAAGGTCTACTCTTTCTAAATCTGAGTACATATGTAAATTTCTGCACTTAGCATTGAAATATGTATATTAACATATGTAAAATAGATCCACTGCCAGCCAAAGGTGCTCAGGGCTGGTGCACTGGGATGACCCTGAGGGATGGGATGGGGAGGGAGGTGGGAGGGGTGTTCAGGATGGGGAACACATGTACACCCATGGCTGATTCATGTCAATATATGGCAAAAAACACTACAATATTGTAAAGTAATTAGCCTCCAATTAAAATAAATTAATTAATTTTTAAAATGAATATTTAAATCACTTCACCCTCAGTTTTGCCATTTAAGATGTCCAGTGGCTACTTATTCAAATATTTACCCTCACCACTATTTAAAAATAATGAAAGTAGCTTAGTTGCTCAGTCATGTCTGACTCTTTGCCACCCTATGGACTGTAGCCCCCAGGCTCCTCTGCCCATGGGATTTCGCAGGCAAGAATACTGGAGTGGGTTGCCATTTCCTCCTCCGGGGATCTTCCCAACCCAGAGACTGAGCCCCCGTCTCTTGTGGCTCCTGCCTTAGCAGGCAGTCTTTACCCTGAGCCACCTGGGAAGCCCAGTAGAGATGATGAAGCTATCTTTTTTTTTTTTTTTTTTGGTCTGTTTTCCAAATAACTGTTCTCTGTTTTTTCTTCTAAGAGTTGGCCTCAATTTACAGAACAGTTGTTTTTAATTCCTCAAGGAATTGGGCTGCAACCTGAATGCTATTTAAAGCACTGACACACCCATCCAATTATATTATCTTTAATTGCTTCATTGTATCAGGGAAAGGATCTTTAGGTAAGATGAAATTGAAAACTCCCCCTGTGCTAAATTTAGGAGTGTCGTCTGTGGAATGTTTTACTTTCCCTCTGAGTTTATAGGGAAGAAGCCCTAAGAAAGTTCCTAACTGGCTCTGATTTGGCCACCTGGTGCCATCTGCTTCTAATTTGGCCAACTTCTGGCCACAGGGCGGCTGCAAAAAAACAAAACAAAACAAAACAAAACAACAACAACAAGAAGAAGAAACCTGTTCAATATCCCATCAGGTTTCAGCTTAAGGACAACCAGTAAACATTCCTGGTCATACTTATTAATTAAAAAAAAAAAAATTACCCTTGCGTAACACAGAGCGGCCGTGCTGTGGCTGTTAGCCGAACCCGTTACTAGGCAACAGTTCCGGGAGGCTGGTTAGTGGTCCTGTTCAGCCGTTGGTTGGTGCCAGTGTAGGCTCCACCCCTAAATAAGCAACTGTTGAAGAGAGCGACCGTTAGCTGTCCTGCTCAGCCATTGGCCGGCGCTGCAGTATGCTCCTCCCTCAAGCGACCAACTGTCACTGGGCGACCATTAGTGGGCTCTACAGACAACTGTCAGTGGAACGGTGGTTCTTGGGCAGAGAATGAGGTAAGACGTGGATCCTGGCCTTCGTCCCCCGGCCCTCCAGCCTTGGGCCAGCCGGTGAGCTCACAGACCCAGGGAACAGGCCGAGGGCTGTGTCCTACAGGGCTCCAGAGCCTTCCCCAAGGTGACTCACTGACCGGGCTCAGGCCTTGAGGCGGCAATAACCCTCTCCCGCTTCCCCCCGCCTCTGTGACTTAATGGCAGCAGATGCAGACTGTGGGGCCTGGGATACCGCTGTCAGGGCAGCCTGAGAAACCTGAGGGCCATTTGGCTCCTGGACGCCTGGCTACCTCAGGGATGACAGCTGGACAAGATTTCTGGGGACCCGACCCTGAAGGAGCTGCCAACTGAGCTTTGCCTCTTCTCAGCAGGACTTGAACCTCGGAGAGTTTGGTTGAACCTTGGAAACTTTCTCTTTCTTATCAGATGGAGAAAAACACTTATTTGATAGAGATTTATAGGAACATGGTTACCTGACCATGACCTGACTGAAGAACAAAGGCTCTGAAACCAAGAAGTTTGCAACAACTCACCATACCCGTCCCTCACCATTCCTAGAAAAGGGCATTGCTGAGAGCTTTTGGTGAGCCTAACGTTTTTAAGACATGTTCTACCCATCTCTTTGGTTGACTCTCAATAAACGTTTCTCTGCTCCACATTTTGACATTTTGATATTGTTTGGCCTGACTATGCTTCAGGCACATGGACTTGCATTTCACTAACACATGGATACAGTAAGAGTCCCCAGATAAGGTGTAAAAGCCCCCCCCCCCCCCCCCCCCCCCCCCCGCCCCAAGATCCACAGCCTCTCCCAAAGGCAAGCAAAGGAAAGAAAGACTCAGACAATTCCTCTGACAGCTAGCAACCCTGACAGGACCTGAGGTGCAGAAAATGAAGTGGGAGCCTCATTTCTGTCTGCCTATCATTTTGAGGCCCCCACCCTCATGATTGCCAAGCCGGGTTCTCAGGATACAAAACAAAACAGACAAGAAGGCAATAGCTGTCTATCCTGGGAGAGAAAGGATCAGTAACTACTGGGCCAGAATTTGTAAGGAAACAGACAATGCGCAATTTCATTTTATGTGCTTGATTGAGCACTGCAGACAGAGACCTGGAACTGCTCTGATAAGAATTTCACTCTTCACTGGCTCCTGTCCATTTCCCCAGAATCCTGAGTAAGTGGGGTTTAAAGTAGAGAGTGTAGCTCCAGTATCGATCAGAATTTGGAAAGGTTTACCCATCATTTTAATTTTCCCTTGAAGGCCTTGAAGGGAATAGCAGGTGGCACTTCAGTTGGAGAATCCTAAGAGCCCACAAGGACACCCTGCTTGGAAGGTTGGACTTGGGGGTGTCAGTTAGGCCACTAACTTGGTGGACTTTTGTTGATGGTTTTGTGGTCTATTTAGAGTAGAAAAGCAATTTTGAGAGATGATTAGTACTTAAGTGCTCAAGTAAAGGAGAACAGAGGGGAGTCAGAGGAGCCATGTCAGTATTATAGTGTTGCACTGGGTTCCTCCTATGTCTAATTTTTCATTACCTGTTCATGAACCTTCAATAAAGCTATTTCAGAATTTTGAAGGGTTTTAGATGCTTCTGCATCTTGCCTAGTTAGGACATTCCCCATAATGACCATTGGAATTCTAGTAAGAATTGAGTAAGATTTTGACCATTTTTAGAGATGCCTACGCAGCTTCCTGGACCACAGTTCTTAAATATAAAGTAAGTGATTATTCTGGAAGATGGTGTGCTCAATTCTTTGAGACTTGAGGATTCTATTAATTTAGATAAACTTTAGATTTCTCAGAACCAAATTAATACTTGAGGGCTGTGCTTCTTTGTTATGGCTTTTGTGTTGCTTTACTGTATACCTCTTACACAGAAATTCTCTTGAAGTTGGCAGGCAACTTAGTGTCAATCCAACACACTTCATGGTAAGCTCATCTCAGCATGGGAGTCTTAGAGTTAAGGGAAGAGCTCTAGAAGTTTTTAAGTGCTCGAGCCAGCCATGCTCATCAATTTTGAGGCTTTGATTTTTGACAGTCTCAGTAGCAACAGATTTATTATTCTTTTCATGAGACCATTTCTTTATAGCTGTCCTCTCTTGGTTACATTCAACATGAATCAGTAAGTTAGACTTTTTACCTCCTCTTGTGTGTGTGCTCAGTTGCTTCAGTTGTGTCCAACTCTTTGCAATTCTATGGACTGTAGCCACTAGGCACCTCTGTGTGTGAATTCTCCAGGCAAGAATACTGGATTGAGTTGCCATGCTCTCCTCCAGGGTATCTTCCTGACCGAGCGATCAAACTCATGTCTCCTGCATCTTCTGCATTGCAGGCAGAGTCTTTAACACTGAGCCACCAGGGAAGCCCCCTTTACCTCCTCAGTATATATATAAAAATTATCCATTTCGCCATGCTGCGTTGCCAGCCTCCTCGTTATAGTCATTGTTGCTATTCACCTTGGCTATGTTATAGTTTGATAATTTGTCACTCACATCTCTTCTTGGATCTGCTCTAATCATTCTCCACATACACTGAAAGAAGTAATTTCCCCGCAGAAATTTATTCACCATGTCACTTATAGTAGAGCTTGTGATTCCAAGCATTCCCTTTCCCTATGGGCTACTCATCACATATGCAGGTCAAGAAACAACAGTTAGAACTGGACATGGAACAACAGACAGGTTCCAAATCAGGAAAGGAGTACATCAAGAATGTATATTGTCACCCTGATTATTTAACATATGCAGAGTATATCATGCGAAATGCTGGACTGGATGAAGCACAAACTGGAATCAAGATTGAAGGGAGAAATATCAATAACCTCAGATACTAGGCAGATGATACCACCCTTATGGCAGAAAGTGAAGAACTAAAGAGTTCTTGATGAAAGTGAAAGAAGGGAGTGAAAATGCTGGCTTAAAGCTCAACATTCAGAAAACTAAGATCATGGCATCCAGTCCCATCACTTCATGGCAAATAGATGGGGAAGCAATGGAAACAGTGAGAGACTTTATTTGGGGGTCTCCAAAATCACTGCAGATGGTGATTCCAGCCATGAAATTAAAAGATGCTTGCTCCTTAGAAGAAAAACCATGACCAACCTAGACAGCCTATTAAAAAGCAGAAACATTACTTTGCCAACAAATGTACACCTAGTCAAAGCTATGCTTTTTCCAGGAGTCATGTATGGATTTGAGAGCTGGACTATAAAGAAAGCTGAGCACCGAAGAATTGATGCTTTTGAACTGTGGTGTTGGAGAAGACTCTTGAAAGTCCCTTGGACTGCAAGGAAACCCAACCAGTCCATCCTAAAGGAAATGAGTCCTGAATATTCATTGGAAGGACTGATGCTGAAGCTGAAGCCCTAACTTTGGCCAACTGAGGCAAAGAACTGACTCATTTGAAAAGACCCCGATGCTGGGAAAGATTGAAGGTGGGAGGAGAAGGGGACAACAGAGAATGAGATGGTTGGATGGCATCACTGGCTCGATGGACATGAGTTTGAGTAGGCTCCGAGAGTTGGTGATGAACAGGGAGGCCTGGTGTGCTGCAGTCCATGGGGTCACAAAGACTTGGACATGACTGAGTGACTGAACTGAACTGAACTCATAATGTACTGTCTTATCACCTTCAAGGAGCCTTTATGATCTCTCCCACTCTGCAAATCTCTTTCTCAGCTCTTAGAGCACCAATCATCAGTCTTTCAGACAAATTCTAACATGGCTATTGTATTTTGACTGCATAATTACTTAGTTGATATTTAACTTTCCCATTACATCAAGCCTACAAAGCAGGGCCATGTCTATGTTACATATTTTATCTTAGCTCTAAGAATGCCTGGCTCTCAATAGTTATTCTAACAATGTGTTAAATGATTAATGTTTAATGTTTAATTAAACATTAATGATTATTGTTATATCCTGTATCTAATATCAGGCCCCACAGGTCTGGCCATTATCTAATATCAGCACATGTCTCTAGATCCATCCTACTATAGTCACACTGAGCTGCTTTCATTTGTCTGGAAGGTTTTCCCACCTCAAGATATTCCAAAGCATGTTAACTTCTACTTGAAATCCTCTCTCTATAGTTCTTTTTTGATCTTTAATTGAAGTATAGTTGGTTTACAATGTTGCATTAGTTTCTGCTATCCAGCAAAGTGAATCAGCCACACATATACATGTATCTGCTCTTCCTTAAATTTCCTTCTCATTTAGATCACCACAGAGGTTTGAGTAGAGTTCCCTGTGTTATACAGTTGGTTCTCGCCAGTTATCTATTTTATACATAGTAGTGTTTATATTCCAACCCCCAACCTATGGTTCCTGATGTAATAGCTTCTCCTCATCTTTCAATAGAGAGTAAAACGTAACTTTCTCAGATTTCTATCATATGACCTCCTTTGTGAATTGGCAAGTCTGCTTTATGATTCTAAATTATTGATAAATTTTAAAATCTTTTTCATATTTTTCATAACAATAATTCATATTTATCTGTTATACATGTATCATTCCTCAATAAAAATATTTTATTTGCCAACATATATTCAGAACCTAGCAGAGTCCCAAGCACAAAAGAATTTAATAAATACTCTAACCAGGAGGTTTCTGCACTAAAGCACCTGCCTGCAATACAGGAGACCCGGGTTCAATCCCTGGGTCAGGAAGAACCATGATAGAAGAAAATGGCAACCCTCTCCAGTATTCTTGCCTGGAAAACCCCATGGACAGAGGAGTCTGGTGGGCAACAGTCCATGGGGTCATATAGAATCAGACAGGACTGAGCAACTAACACTTTGTTTTCATTTCTGTAAAATAAGGTAAGATTGCTTACTGCATTTTCATCATCATATCCAATTTCTAACCTTAGCTATTGTCCCCTGCATATAGAATACATCTAAACTTTTACTTCTTCGAAAAGACCCAGGTAGAGAAGGAGTAGGCTATGAGTCAGTTAGTCAAGTTCCTAGAATGCCAACTTACAAATGGTACTGTTTCTCTGTGTTTCCAAATACTACTGATAGTGTAGAAGACGGATTTTATCAGAACACATCTCAAGTCTAAATCCTCTGTGCAAGGAAATGTTAAATTTTTCTTTTTACTTTTATATGTACTTTATTAAGGAATTGCTTACATTCCTCTGCATAAGGAATACAAACGTGATATACACTTTGCTCAGCCATCTGATGCCTGCCGAAAAGCCTTCTGAATAAAGCTTTCAGCAAATTGCCAGGTTTTGTTGCGGTTGAGGGGAATATGAAAGTTTAGGGTGAAAAGGGAATTCTAGGGACAACAAGTTAAGAGAGTACTGACACTAGTAGTCCTATTCTACCCTTCCCTTCCTATGCCATATTGCAAATTTATTATGAAAACACCATTTAAGATATTATAGCACTGAGGACTTTTATAAACTATAGTCTTATCTCTAGATATAATATGTAGTAAATATATTTGTGCTATGATATATGCATATCAGTTCAGTTCAGTCACTCAGTCATGTCCAGCTCTTTGTGACCCCATGGACTGCAGCATGCCAGGCTTCCCTATTCATCACCAACTTCTGGAGCCTACTCAAACTCATGTCTATCGTGTCAGTGATGCCATCCAATCATCTCATCCTCTGTCGTCCCCTTCTCCTGCTGCCTTCAATCTTTCCCAGCATCAGTTCTTTGCATCAGGTGGCCAAATTATATATAAATTTTTATATATTATTTATTCATATTTACATATTTGATCCTTCTTAGTAATTTCATTTATTTTATAAGTATGTGCTAAGCACATCCAAACTTCCAGCCAATCTGCTTGTTCTTATTCTCATGCTTTTTGAGAACAAATATATTCTATAAACTCAGAAGATACATTTTTAAACATTTCCTTGATTAAACTTGTGAAACATTTTTTTAGCAAATACACTGAAACATCTATTAACTATTTGGGTGGTTGTTGTTACAAGGCTGTCTAAGCACGTAAGTTTTGTGGGGAAAAGTATTCACCAAAGTTTCACTACACATACTGTTAGGCCATTTGTTTATTTTTTGCTACTCCTTGTTTGTTTTCATTTATAAGTAACCATCTAAGCAAACAAGAGCAGGCTTATAAGATATGCATTATAAATTAAAGTCATCTGTTTGAATCTCCAAATATTTAGATCAAGGCAATATTCTCTCTTGACATATGCAGATAGAACAAAATTGTCTTTCTGCGCTCATCATGAGCCCTGCTTTGCAAATGAGGAATGTATGCTTTAAAATGCATACAATTTTGACCTTAAAATTACAAACTGTTAGCTTCAAGAGCTATAATTATAACCTCTTTATAAGGCTCTTGAATAACCTCTTTAGAGTCCTCAGCATTTCTGTGCATTATCCAGAAAACCAACTAAAAATGTCATATGCAGGGATAGGGAAATAAAATGCTGTTAAAACCTTGGCCATAAGGATGGGAGACGTTGACTATACTGACTATAACCTTACATATCCTTAGTACGTTCACCTTAGAAAGTCTCCTTAAATGCATAATAAAATGATCCGTTTTCATTATTGTTAATTTGTGTAGATTCATCACTGCATTGCTTTTGAGGGTTTTGGTACACTTGTTGAAGTCATAGAATTAAAGAAATTAAAATTGTTAAAAGCCCATCAACCCATCTTACTCAATTCATTAGTGAAGGATTATTTGGTGTGACTTATTCTTAGTGTTTAGTCAAATTTCAAATGAGCTCAGCAATAGCATTTTTGGGAAATGACCTCAATGATAAACAAAGCTTGGGACATGCATTTTCATCATTATCACTTTTTTTAAAAAAAAAAAGAGTGTTTAGCCATATCCTAGCCATTCATCTAGTCAAGGCTATGGTTTTTCCAGTGGTCATGTATGGACGTGAGAGTTGGATTGTGAAGAAAGCTGAGTGCCGAAGAATTGATGCTTTTGAACTATGATGTTGGAGAAGACTCTTGAGAGTCTCTTGGACTGCAAGGAGATCCAACCAGTCCTAAAGTTCCAGGGCTGATCTTCTAAAGGAAATCAGCCCTGGGTGTTCTTTGGAAGGAATGATGCTAAAGCTGAAACTCCAATACTTTGGCCACCTCATGAAAAGAGTTGACTCATTGGGAAAGACTCTGATGCTCAGAGGGATTGGGGGCAGGAGGAAAAGGGGACGACAGAGGAGATGGCTGATGGCATCACTGACTCGATGGACATGAGTTTGAGTGAAGTCAGGGAGATAGTGATGGACAGGGAGGCCTGGCGTGCTGCAATTCATGGGGTCGCAAAGAGTCGGAAACGACTGAATGACTGACCTCAATGATAAAAAAGCTTAGGACATGCATTTTCATCATTATCACTTTAAAAAAAAAGAGTGTTTAGCCATATCCTAGCCATTTTAGTAGCAAAAAAGTGATTCCATTTTTTTGCAGGATTTGAAATTCTCCCCTAAAATATGGTAATGCTGTAGGGTATGCATGTGTGCTAAGTCACTTCTGTTGTGTCTGACTCTGCAACTCTGAACTGTAGCCTGCCAGGCTCCTGTGTCCACGGGATTCTCCTGGCAAGAAGACAGGGGTGGGTTGCCCTGCCCTCCTCCAGGGGGTCTTCCAGACCCAGTGACCCAACCTGTGTCTCTTGCATTACAGGCAGATTCTTTACTGCTGAACCACCGGAGAAGTCCCATGTTATAGATATTTAGTACTAAATGCTTCAGACAGGTTAAGAAATATTACTGGAGTGGTCAGGACTATATGCATTTTAACTTACTTCCAGGAAAAAAAAAAAGATTCAGTGTTTAGAATGTAGAATATAATATCAAGAAACCTATTGTGGGAGAACTTATTTTTCTTAGTCCTGCCATGACTTTTTGAAATACCTGACCTAACTCGAGATCTTGCCATGACTGTTTCCTCACCTTCAGTAACTAACAATCCCCATAATCCATCATTTCACTTATTCATTCAGGCAATTCTTCATGTCTATCTTTCGATTTTTTTTAAGGCCATAAATATTCAAAATATTTCAGCACAGTCACCATAGGTTAATCTTCTGCAGATGACATATTCAAGAACATTATCTTCAGTAAGATGGAAGTTGAATAAATCCCTTGATCCCTCATCAAACTCTAAGTCAGTCTATGTTGATGAATATTTTGTTACAAACAATTGTGTCTGTTTCCTAGATTTAGCATGGTGTCTGAAACAGGGAAGATGAGAATTACTCTCAAATCCAGCTGCAGTCAATCATATACTCTGGAATATACTCTGGTCCCTATGAGTGACACAGCAGAATAATTAAAGTCCTCCTCTGTCAGAAACTGAATATATTCAGAAACATTTTAGATAGAAATAGACTTTTTAACTTTTAATTTTCAATTGTTCCTAATGAATTCCCATAACTATGATTTAACTCATCTAATTTTTTATTCTATCTGACAGATGTGAAACCCTTCGAGCAATAAGAAATTATTTTTTTCCATTTTTATTTCCCCCTGCTCACACATTTTATTATATTTATATCATGTACTAATGGTTTTGAAAGAATCATGCATTTGGGGATGTTCTTCTCAATGTCTCTTTACTACTCACATGTATCCACCTTTAGATATAAAGTAATCTTGATGCTGTTTAAAGATTAATTTGATAGTGTTCATTCCAAAGTAAATTAATTTTTACAGACATCTTCTATCTAATGCCATCATTCTCATGATCAGTGTATTAAAATTCAAAATCACCTCTGTCACCAATTCATTTCTCTCTTACAGTTAGGTACCTCATTCTTTTTATCTGCTCTTTTTCAATGATTCTAACTCTAAACCATTTAGTTGAGTAACATTTTTTCCTTTTGATGTAATCTAATTTTCTTTTTTTTCCCTAAAGCTACTTTGAAGAAATGTAGAAAAAACAATTTCTTACTTTGGTTGAAATTAGGCTCTCTTTCACCTCTCAAATATCCTAAAACCATTAAATGATTAACTCAGTAGTAACCTCATCACAGTATCTGATCACTCACTCCTTTCAAATTTTTAAGCTTAGCTATTCAAGGGAAATTAGCATTTAATGAATTTCATATAAAAATAAATTTTTGTGAAACATGGAAACTCAGTGTAAGCAAGAGTGAATGAAAAGTTTTAACAGAGGGTTCTGAATGCATCCTTTAATCTGGAGGATGATTTAGTTCGCCTAAGAACAAAGAAGCAGAGGAAAATGCCTGAAAAGCAACTGCTGACAAAGGAAAATGTAGTTTAATTCACACAGGTCCTTAAAGATTCTCATTAGTACCCTTTAAATATTTCATTAAGTAGTGACTGAGCAGTTAGTGTATGTAACAGACTAAGCTAAGACATTATATAAAACCATTTCCTTTACCATTAAGTGAATGTATATATAATGTTTCTGCTGAGATATTCAATAGTTTCTATGCAATGAATAGTTTCTTCAAATTTTTTACAATCTATTTAAAGAAGAGTAACCACCAAGAGCACAATTGTAATTCAAGTGTTTAATAATAGAATATCTCATAAAGAAGATTT
Source organism: Ovis aries (assembly GCF_016772045.2). Classification (NCBI taxonomy): domain Eukaryota; kingdom Metazoa; phylum Chordata; class Mammalia; order Artiodactyla; family Bovidae; genus Ovis; species Ovis aries. The sequence goes on from NC_056079.1 coordinate 10,060,539, forward strand.
TGACTAAGTCAGAAGTGATTTATATAGACACTGTGATCCCACGGACTGTAGCCCGCCAGGCTCCTCTGTCCATGGAATTCTCCAGGCCAGAGTACTGGAATGGGTTACCATTTGCTTCTCCAGGGGATCTTCCCCACCCAGGGATCAAACACAGGTTGTGTCTGCATTGCAGGCAGATTCTTTGCCAAGTGAGCTATTAGGGAATCCCATTTTCATACACTATTGAGGGCTTCCCTGGTGGCTCAGTTGTGAAAAATCTGCCTGCAATGCAGGAGACCTGGGTTCAAATCCTGAGTTGGGAATATCCCTTGGAGGAGGACATAGCAACCCACTCCAGTACTCTTGCTTGGAGAAGTCCATGGATGGAGAACCCTGGAGGGTTATAGTCCATCCACAGGGTGACATAGAGTCGAACACAAGTGAAACAAGTAATCAGGAACAGCATACACCTTTGAATGATACAAACAGCATAAGGCCAGCCATCTACTGAATTTTGTCCTTGAATCTCACATCTATAAAAACCTAATAGTATACAATACAGAGTTATTGGATAATTTTAGGGAATAAATACTTTGCATTATTAAAGCTTGTATGTATAATAAAAAAAAAAGCCTCAGAAAATATTCAGAGCTATACAAAAGAAGTGAACTTGTTTTTTCAAAAGATTATTGTTGTTTTGAGCAGTGATTCCCAGCAAGGACAACTTAATTCCCCAGAGAACATTTAGCAATATCTGAAAGTAATTTTCATCTTCACAGCTTGGGAGAGGAGAAGCTACTGGTATCTCTTGGGGTGAGACTGGGGATACTATAAAGCATCCAAGGTACAAGAACAGCCCCTTCCCACAGCACTGAATTATCTAGCCCCAAATTGGCTCTTCTGTTGAGGCTGAGAAACCTTGGTTGAGAGCATTTAGGAAGTGACTCATAAGTGATATATAAAAGTGCACAAATCTTAAAGAATGGACCTGAATAGAGTGGAGGTGTTAGAGGGAGAGGAAAAGCAGGTGACAATGTACAGTAGTCCACACTTATCCATAGTTTCATTTTCTGTGGTTGCATTGCCTGTATTCAATCACAGTCTGAAAATATTAAATAGGAAACTCCAGAAAAAAACAATTTGTAAATTTTTGAACAGCACACCATTCTGAGTACCATAATGAAATCTCCTGTAGCTTTATTTAGTTTCACCCGGGAAGTGAGTCACCCCTTTATCTACGAATCACTCCAATTAGTCACTTAGTAACTGCCTTGGTTATCACATTCCCATTCATGGTATCTCAGTGCTTAGGTTCAAGAGACCATTATTTTACTTCATAGTGGCCCCAAAGCTCAAGAAAAGTGATGTTGGCAATTCAGAGATGTCAGAGACAGGCTCTAAAGTGCAAAGGTAAAAGTGTTCTTCTTAATAAGGAAAGAAAAAATTATATTCTGAGGTTGTTAGTCTCTACATAAGAATGGATGTTCTTCAGGAAAAAAAAAATTGCAAAAGTTGTAGCTGCGGTGTTTTAAGTGTTTAAAGATAGAAAAGGCATTAAATTTATATGATAAGATATTTTGGAAGAGAAAGACCACATTCACATAACTATCATTACAGCATATTGCTATCACTGTTCTATTTTATTAGTTATGGTTGTTACTCTTTTGTTGCACCTAATGCTGCAGTCCCTGGGGTTGCAAAGAGTCGGACGTGATTAGCAATTGAACAATAACAAAAATTTATGTTGAACTTTATCACAGGTATATGATAGTTATATATCACAGGTATGTATATAAACTTTATTATGTGTGTGCCAAGTCACCTCAGTCATGTCTCTTTGCTGCCCTTTGGGCTGTAGACCACCATGCTCCTCTGTTCCTGGAATTTTCCAGGCAAGAATACTGGAGTAGGTTGCCATGTCCTCCTCCAGGGGATCTTCCCGACCCAGGGATCTAACTCGGGTCTCTCATGTCTCCTGCACTGGCAGGTCGGTTTTTACCATTAGTGCCGCCAGAGAAACTTTACCATAGGTATAGGGAAAAAACAGTATAAAAACCAGTTTGGCAGTATCCATGGTTTCAAGCATCCACTGGGGTTCCTGGGAAGTATCCTCAGCAGATATGGGGAAACTATTGTAGTTTCTAAAAGGAAGCTTGTTTTCAATAATGGATTTGAAAGGCAACAATAGAGCAATGAGGTAAAGCAAGTTTGTTGGTTTAAATATAAGCGGGTCTTCAATAAACAAACTGTGATTGAGAGAATAATTATGTAGTTAACACAGAAATTTAAGACTAGTAGAATTTGGGGAATTTTATATATGTAAAGGTAAGCAAATATTGAGACAGAAAAGAAGAAAAATAAGGAAAACAGAAGAATGTTATAGTAGATCCTATAATAAAAACCTAGCAATGAAAAAACTGAATGGAAAGAGTGGTTGAAAATATGAAATTGCCAAAGACTGTAGGATGGGTGGACTGAGCCCCGAAGGAAAACATCACTAGTTTACCTTAGAAAAGAATGTTCACTGCTTTGGGCACTAGAACACTGTAATCTGTATTGATTGTCTGGAAAATTCCATATATTTGGACTACTTTGCTGAGGAACTAACACTTTACTTCTCAGAGATTTTCATTTCAATAAGGTAAGCAATGCATAATATCTATACTATAATATACATGATACCATAAGAGTTAAAAGAACTCCATGGTTAAGCAAGTATTTTTGAGAGGAAAGAAAATTAAAACTGTCTTAAATTAGCAAGAATTCATCAACTCTGAGACTCATATATTTAACCATTTCTAACACTTTTGGCTAACTTCTGCCTCCCCAGGGGTAAAGAAACTGTAGGATTTTCTTTCCATTGGTGGTAGGCTGCAGAATATTTGGGGTTAGTGCATTAACCTTCCTTTTTCCCTTGGCAGCTCAAAGAACCATGCTATTCCTGATTTACATCCCACAACCCAGACAAGAGCTGGGACTAAGCATTCTTGGCTCTCATATTCTCATAATACTCTGAAAATAATATCCTCACCCTGGCCATTCAAATCTACAACCCCACCCCATCCTACAGTCCTGAAACACTTGTTTTCTTACCAGACGCTACTCTTCTCAAACCACAGCTTAAAGGATTTTTATCTTGGGAGTGAAAAATATTATATGGGAGGCAAGGAGAAAATTGTTCTGTCACATAATATGTACTTTCAAATCTTCCAGTCTTCATCAGTTATAGGCTTTTGATATTAAAACCCCATATAAAAAGGGGCAACCTCTTGCTCTGTGAGAGAGTCTGTATACCTCCTAAGACAAAAGGAGACAGATGTTCTTGGGGAGGAGATGACAGGGGTGCTGACTGTGAATACTTCATACACTGCCTCACCCAGACACCTATACCATCAATTTGAATGAGATCCAGCATTACTGACTCCTTTTAGGAATGCTATCATAAAGGTCAGGGGAAAAGACATTTAAGTTATTAAATGCTTTGCTCTTTCCTAGTAGGTTCTGTCAGAGAAAGTCATTTAGTAAGAGTTTAAATAGTCTTTTTCAGTTTCTTTATATTACCATTTATGCCAATCACCTTGTCATTCTTCCATTTTACCAAGTTAGGAATGTGTTAAGTCTTTCATAATTTTTTTCTTATTTCACTGTGTAGTTTCCATGTCCTTCTGGTACTTTCCTTATATTATATCTTTGTTTTGTTCTAATCCCTCCAGTTTTTTATATCCCTACTCAAGATAAAGATTTTTCAATCTTTGGTCTCTCCTAGTCCACCATGCAAAATAGGAACCAACCAATAAAGTGGATGTAATTTGAACGTTCTTCATGGTAAATAGATGAGGAAACAGTGGAAACAGTGACAGGTTTTTTTTGGGGGGGGGCTCCAAAATCACTGCAGATGGTGACTGCAGCCATGAAATTAAAACATGCTTGCTCCTTGGAAGAAAAGTTATGACCAACCTAGACAGCATATTAAAAAGCAGAGACATTACTTTGCCAACAAAGGTCAATCTAATCAAAGCTTTGGTTTTTCTAGTAGTAATGTATGGATGTGAGAGTTGGACTATAAAGAAAGCTGAGCAAAAAAGATTTGATGCTTTTGAACTGTGGTGTTGGAGAAGGCTCTTGAGAGTCCCTTTAACAGCAGGGAGATCCAACCAGTCCATCCTAAATGAAATCAGTCCTGAATATTCATTGGAAGGACTGATGTTGAAGCTGAAATTCCAATACTTTGGCCACCTGATATGAAGAGCTGACTCATTTGAAAAGACTCTGATGCTGGGAAAGACTGAAGGTGGGAGGAGAAGGGGATGACAGAGGATGAGATCATTGGATGGCATCACTGACTCAATGGACATGAGTTTGAGTAAGCTCCAGGAGTTGGCAATGGACAGGGAGGCCAGGCATGCTGCAGTCCTTGGGGCTGTAAAGAGTCAGACACAACTGAGAGACTGAACTGAATATTAATATATTCTTTTTTATGATGTTTCCAATGAGTATACAGTAGACTTCTTGTTGTTGTTCAGACACTAAGTTTTGCATCCAACTCTTTGCAACCCTGTGGAATACAGCATGGAAGTCTCCCCTGTCCTTTACTATTTCCCAGAGTTTGCTCAGATTCCTGTCCATTGAGTCAATGATGCTATCTAACTATACCATCCTCTGCTACCCCCTTCTCCTTTGGTTTCAATCTTTCTGAACATCAGGGTCTTTTCCAATGAGTTGGCTCTTTGCATCAGGTGGCCAAAGTATTGGAGCTTCAGCTTTAGCATCAGTCCTTCTAGTGAATATTCATTGTTAATTTTCTTTAGGATTGACTGGTTTGATCTCCTTGCAGTCCATTGGACTCTCATGAGTCTTCTACAGCACCACAAATTAATGAATACAATTACATGTGTGTGTAAAACACTATTTTTGTAAGAGTAAAAGCAATTAAATAAACAAAATTTCTTATTTACTTGACAGAAAAAGCTTTAATTAACATGTATTCAAAGAAATTTGCTACTTCAAGAGGACATTTGTAATTCTTCATAGTGACGTTCTACCTTGTGAATTCTTCTTGCAGAGAATTTCCCACATTGCTAGTCTCTACCATGGCCAGTAGGTACCAAATTCCACTTTTCCAGCCTCTCTTGTTGCTAGGATAGGGGCAAGGGACTTCGTGCTTCACCCACAACTGTTTGTTGACACCTGGGTATGGAGTGGCAGTCATTTTAGCAGCAGAATTCCATGGCCAACTCAGCAGCAGCAATAGAGACACAAGCTTCAGTGAACTGCACTGTGGTGACTCAGTGTGAGATTGCAGCCCTGCAGGGGTGTCCTGGGCTATTATTACTGGTGATGCAGTCTTCATCATCAGATTGTGAGCCTTCTCAGAGATGACGTGAGCTATCTGTAATTACTTATTAGATTGATTTTCTGTGTTGCCAACAATGATGGATGTATTAACTCATCAAACTCAGTTCACTGGCAACAACAAATAATCCAATATGTCGATATGAATTAAAAAATTGACTAGGAGACCCAGGGATTGGAAAGGGATAAGAACATAATGGCTTCTTATAGCACAAAAATGTAAGCAAAATCCTTATTTCTTAATCAAATCTTCATTTATATAAAATATACTTTTATAATGTATAATCTATTTCCCGTCTTCCTGACATCTAAAACTTGTCTAGATATAAAAGGAATATCTTTATTTTCACAGTCTATTAATCTATGGAAAATACTAAAATAATAAGGAAACCAAAATGTATCTATCTGTGATAAAAATGTGTATATACATAGATATATAGAGAAATTAGGTATAAGAACTAATACCATTGCCATTGTTACTGCTTTTATTGTTATCATTAAGTATAAAACTTCCTGATGGTCTCTCATCCTAAATAAAATTTTTTTATTTGTAAGTCCTCTTTCACAATAATATACAAAACCAGAATAAATATTTTTTTTAAATTTCACTCTAGGAAGTTCTTTATTTTGTTATCAGTGTTGTAAAAAACAATCATTTTAAGAATCTAGTCTCATATAACATAAATAAACTTTATAGAAACTAACCAAGGGGCCTGCTATAATTCTAAACAGCCTTTTTTTTAAACATATGAAAGAATTGTTCTAATTCCAAACAACCAACTTGTGTGTGAAGTTTTGTAATATAAGTATTTGAAAGCTGAATTTATTAATTTTCTTTTGAAATAATACGAAGCAAACATGATTAGAAGATGTCTTAATTGAAGATGAGAAATAAATTTTAAATAGTAGAAAGAGTGAATGTTTAAAAATAGATTTTCAGATGGAAAAATTGGCTTCCATTTTACTTGGTAGTTCTTGAGAAACATCATGCAAGTTGCATTCATAAAAACAGAAATAAAATAGCAAAATAGGAAATAATTTTTTCAATCAGTTCAGTTCAGTTGCTCAGTCATGTCCGACTCTTTGTGACCCCATGGACTGCAGCACGCCAGGCCTCCCTGTCCGTCACCAGCTCCAGAAGTTTACTCAAATGCATGTCCATTGAGTTAAAAAAATAAACTATTTAATTTAAAACAAGGAAAATAAATTGTGTGATGAAATCAGCAAAGAAAAACCATGCCTCTGAAATCTGTCCATAAACCTATAGTGTCAGCAGATATAAACAAGTCTACTCTGCAGCTATCTGAATCAATGACTCATTAAGAACCTTTTAAGAAGAAATCAATGTATTTTAAACTCCCTCTACATTGAAAATACATAGGGACTTCAACAGGCACTTAGAATAAGTCTTCTCCATAAACACTCTTATTTACATATTTGCTGGGCACCATGTCATTTATTAGTTCAATCTTTTCCTACTGCCAATTCTTAATGAAGAGAAAAATTCCACAGATTCTGTATTTGGATATACTTTTCTTACTTCTTTTTCATATTTTTTAACCTTGATTTTTGAAAAGGGTTAGACTAAAAAAGATTGATATATATTCACAGTTAAGATGAAACAATAATTTTGCTTAAACATTTAAGAGTAAATCTTATCTTCTATAGATATAAAAAGAGAAATGCATCTATGGTTGATGTAAATGAAGGCTTTTAAATTTAAAAATATTTCTGGAATTTAAATAATTTATAAATTCTAAGTTAAAATCTTATTTATATCTTAGATAATACTTTTCAAGAATTTCTAAACTAAATGATGAAATTTCAAAGAAAGTGAAGGTCTCTCAGTCATGTCCACTCTTTGCGACCCCATGGACTATACAGTCCATGGAATTCTCCAGGCCAGAATACTGGAGTGGATAGCCTTTCCCTTCTCCAGGGGACCTTCCCAACCCAGGGCTCGAACCAGGGTCTCCTTCATTGCAGCTGAATTCTTTCCCAACTGAGCTATGGGGGAAATTTCAAAGTCTACTACTAAAAGCAACTGATGTTTATTTATTGATATATAAAGATATTCCATGCACAATAAAATTACTGAAGAAATAATGCTGATTAATACTTTATTGTTTCTGAAATATTAATAGTTAAGAAAAGGCAGACGTGTAAAGGCTTAGTTACAAATAATGTGGGTAATTTAATTAAACTTGTACAAAGTAGAGTCACAGGCTAGAAGAAAATGATTAGTAACACCTATATCTCAAAAACATGTTTTGAAAACAAATATTGACAAAGTAATTAGTAATTAATTAAATGAAATTTAAGGAAATAAATTATAAGAAGGGGTATAGAATATGTAGACACAGAGGTGTAAGATGGTCTGTTTTGAACTACATATCCTTTACTAGTGCTAATGTCTGAGACAAACACACCACACTGCATTTATGCTAAAATTTTATGTAAGTTTAACATATCATAAAACTCACCATTTTAACCATTTCAATATGTAAAAACGTAATGGGCTCTGTATGTTCAAATATTGTGCAGCCATCATCACTAATTCTTGAACTTTTCATTAACTCCTAAAAGAAACTCATACATATTAGCAGTCAATCCCAGTTCCTCATTCAGCTCCCGGCAACTAGTTATCTATTTTCTGCCTCTGGTTTTGCTTATACTGGACATTTCATATAGATGGAATCATACCATATTTGGCCTTTTGTTTCTGGCTTCTTTCACTTACCATAATGTATTAAACACCCATCTGTGTTGTAGCATGTATCAATACTTTGTTCCTTTTTTTCCTGAATAACGTTTCATTGTATGGATATAACACCTTTGTTTATTCATTCATCAATTGATGTACGTTTGAGATATCTCCACTTTTTGTCTATTGTGAATCATGTTTCTTCCCTAGGCACAGTTACCAGAAATGAAAATTACTATTTTCAATTCTACTGCTGATCCAAGTAGTAGAGAATGGAAATAGAGTAAATTAAGACACCATAAAGTCTACACTTAAAGAGAATCATCTATTTTTTAATCTAAATTTTTGAATGTATAAACTTAGAATTGTTCATAAATTATTATTCAATTAATATCTGAATGATCTATACTTAAGCTTTTCACTCATGATGTTGGTAACTTGTGTGTTCAATTATTTTTCTTGAGGAATCTGGCTAGAAGTTGATCAAATGTATTAATTTTCTTGAAAACTCACATTGTTTCAATTATTTTCTATTATTTTCTATCTTGCATTTATTTTGGCATTTTTAAACCAATATTATTTATTTATGCTCACCCTGCTTTTAATTTCTTCTTTTTCCAGTTTCTTAAAATAGAAGCTTAGACTCCTGATTTAAGACTTTTCTCATTTTTTAAATTTTAGCTAAATGCTAAAAACTTCCCTCTAAACACTACTCTGTCTCACAGATTTGATATATTTTCATCTTTTCTTGGTGAGAAACAATTTTTAATTTCCCACTGACTTCTTCTTTAACCCATGGGGTTTTTTAGAATGTGTTATTTAATTTCAAATTAGAAACTTCTAAATATCTCTCCACTATTTAGGAATTTCCAAATATCTTTCCACTGTTGGTTCCTAGTTTAGTTCCTTTATGAGCCAATGGCATAGTTGATGCTATTTATAGATTTTTCAAGTTTTTTTATGGCCTAGATTGTAGTCATATTTGATGAATGGTCCATGCACTTGAAAAATATGTACAGTCTACTGCTATTAAGCATTTTATTAACATAAATATCAATTAGGAGAAGTTAGCTGTTGGCATGTTCATATCTTCCAATATCCATACTAATTTTCTGCCTACTCATTCTACTGATTATTGAGAGGAATGTGAATTCTCTCATTTTAAATGTGAAATTGTCTATCTTTTCAGCATTGTCAGTCTTTGTCCTCATGTATTTTGAATATTTATTTATTATTAGATATGTATCATCTTAGGATGTTTAAATCTTTATTGGAGAAAGAACTGTTTTTCATTTTGCAATGTTCTTTTTCATCAGTGTTAATATTCCTTGCTTAGAAATCTACTTTATCTGATATTTAAACAAGCTATATTTCTTTGGGTTAGTGTCTGCATCATATACCTTTATCCATCCTTTCACTTTTAATCAATACTTATCTGTATATTTAAAGTGAGTTTCTTATAAATAGCATATACTTGGGTCCTCCTTCCTTATCCCATGAGTCTCATTTATCTCATGTTTTCTCTGTTGTTTCTCACTCAGATTTTTTACTTATTTGCATATATTTTTATAATTATGGATTGAGGGTTACTGAAAATATGAATGCTGTAATTCTAAACTATCCATAAATGTATAGAATAATTGTTTTGATAATTTAAATACATTGCTGCATTTGTTTTATCAATATTTTGGTTAAAATGTCACTAGTGAATAGTTTTATAACTATCATTTGCTTAGTTTTAGCTTCCATTTTACTCTATTGCAGGATACCTTAACCATAATAAGGTTTATTTTTCTAATTAAAATATAGTTGATGTATATTATATTAGTTTCAGGTATATGCATAATGATTCAATATTTTTATAGATTATACTCCATCTAAAGTTATAACAAGCAATGGCTAGATTTCAGTGTGATGTGAAGTATACCATTGCTCTTTATTCTATACACAGTAGTTGGTATCTTTTAATTTCAGATATTTATACTATCCCTCCCATTATAAGATTTCTCTTCTTTATAAAAGATGTTATAATAAGCCAATAAAAACCTCTGATTTTCCTTTTAAGCATAGGTATTTAACCAATCTTATAATTTATTTTTAGTTTTTAAAATATTCACTTTTTCTACTTTTTCCTTAGTATCTTGTTAGTTTCCATTTCAAAAAATCTTGAAATCTAGTTTTACTATGCTTTTACATATTTGTATATTATCTAATCATAGTTCTAAAAAATACATTCACAAATATTCTTTCCTCTTTTATTAAATTGCTTATACTATTTACCTATTATTTTTCTTTAGTTAAAACGTTTAAAAAATTAGACTTGACAAATAATTATATCAATCTAGACTTTTGAAAAAAATCTCTGATATTACTTTTACAAAGGTATATTTTATTAATTTTCTATTTTGTTAGTTGTTGGGGAGTTATCTTTATTAATTCATTTTTGTATATTTGTTTTGTTGCTCTTTACTAAATATATAATGTCCTTTACTAAAAATATATGATACTAAATAAACAACTCTACTTGAATAAATAAGGGTGTTCCTGTCAACATTCATAATTTAATTACTAAAGTACATTTTACATCTCCCTAATAAAATAATAGTACCCATTTTACCCAATATAATGGAAGCATACATACGGTACATTGGTTTAGAGATAAATTTTTTTCTCATTTTGCTAGAAAATGGGAATACAATGCCTACAAAGAGAAATATGGAGTGATCATGACCTCAGTTTTGTGATTTTAAAGGCACTTCAGATTGAGCTGTGTGAGATTCACAGGTCGCCAGCCTTAGGCACTTTGTAGAGGTTTAGTTTGAGTAAGGAGATCCTTTAGGAAGGATTTTGATAAGTAAACATAAGATAAAAGGCAACAAGTTTATTTTAGATGACCAAGTGACCAAGTGAAGTTGCTCAGTCATGTCCCACTCTTTGCAACCCCGTGGACTGTAGCCTACCATGCTCCTCCATCCATGGGATTTTCCAGACAAGAGTACTGGAGTGGATTGCCATTTCTTTCTCCAGGGGACGTTCCTGACCCAGGGATCGAACCCGAGGCTCCTGTATTGTAGGCAGAGGCTTTACCGTCTGAGCCAAAAGGGAAGTCCACTTTAGATGAAGTAGTGGATGGAGGAGCCTGGTAGGCTGCAGTCCATGGGGTCACTAAGAGTCGGACACGACTGAGCAACTTCGCTTTCACCTTTCACTTTCATGCATTGGAAAAGGAAATGGCAACCCACTCCAGTGTTCTTGCCTGGAGAGTCCCAGGGACGGGGGAGCCTGGTGGGCTGCCGTCTATGGGGTCGCACAGAGTCGGACATGACTGAAATGATTTAGCAGCAGCAGCAGCAGCAGTGGAAATGTTGAGAAAAGGTTAGACATAAGGGTCATTTTAAATGGAAGACTATATTACATGCATTTGGTTTCTTATTCCAAGAAATGATATAGTGTCTAGTCTGAGATTTCAAACTCAGTGACATAATTCATTATGAGCATTTTAAAAGGAAATTTGATCACTTCCTAAATCATTACTGAATTTGAATTTCCCTCTTCACAGCTTAAATTATACTTGAGATGTCAAGATGAAAACAAAACAAAACAAAAAAAAAGAAAATGGAAATGGAAACAGTTAGGCAACATGTTTTTTTAATTTCTAGTTTATCCCCTTAAAAATTTTTTTCCCAGAACATTTATAAAATACTTAACCTAAGATTTTTATAAGAGCTTTCCTTGATAAAGATATTTTCCTGCAATGCTGGAGACCTGGGTTCGATTCCTGGTTCATGAAGATTCCCTGGAGGAGGGCATAGCACTTCACTTCAGTATTTTGCCTGAGAATTCCATGGACAGAGGAGCCTGGAAGGCTCACAAGGAGCTGGACATGACAGAGCAACTAAACACTACACACACTAAGATTTTTGTGTATTATCCACTTGCTCATATGTTCTCAGAATGTATTTGGAAAATAGCACTGCATTAATACTGCCCAAAATCATTTTTAGGAGCTTATGTACCAACCCAAAGAACCCTGAGAAAATGTTATAAGCCAATTCTAAGAGCCAGGTACAAATCTGTACCTTGAGAGAGAGGGCAGATAATAGATAAAACAACATAAATTTAATTTAAAGGTAAAACATACTAACTGAATATAGAATATTAAATATGTTAATGATATTTCCATAGCTACATATTTTATTTTGAACTTTTTCTATTCCAAATATCAGTTGTAAAATATCTTCCCTAAATTTATCTCTAGCATGAGTATGTGAGAATTAAATGTGAGCTGTTATCAGTGACAAACTTCAGTTCAGTTCACTTCAGTTGCTCAGCCGTGTCCGACTCTTTGTGACCCCATGAACCATGCCAGGCCTCCCTGTCCATCACCAACTCCCGGAGTTTACCCAAACTCATGTCCATTGAGTTGGTGATGCCATCCAACCATCTCATCCTTTGTTGCCCCCTTCTCCTCCTGCCCTCAATCTTTCCCAGCATCAGGGTCTTTTCAAATGAGTCAGCTCTTCACATCAGGTGGCCAAATTATTGGAGTTTCAGCTTCGTCAGTCCTTCCAGTACACACCCACAACTGATCTCCTTTAGGATGGCCTGGTTGGATTTCCTTGCAATACAAGGGATTCTCAAGAGTCTTGTTCAATACCACAGTTCAAAAGCATCAATTCTTTGGCACTCAGCTTTCTTTATAGTCCAACTCTCACATTCATACATGACCACTGGAAAAACTGTAGCCTTGACTAGGCAGACCTTTGTTAGCAAAGTAAACTCTCTGCTTTTTAATATGCTGTCTAGGTTGGTCATAACTTTCCTTCCAAGGAGTAAGCTTCTTTTAATTTCATGGCTGCAGTCACCATCTGCAGTGATTTTGGAGCCCCCCAAAATAAAGTCTGTCACTGTTTCCACTCTTTCCCACCTATTTGCCATGAAGTGATGGAACCAGATGCCATGATGTTAGTTTTCTGAATGTTGAGCTTTAAGCCAACTTTTCCCCTCTTCTCTTTCTTTCATCAAAAGTCTCTTTAGTTCTTCTTCACTTTCTGCCATAAGGGTGGTGTCAATTGCATATCTGAGGTTATTGATATTTCTCCTGGCAATCTTGATTCTAGCTTGTGCTTCTTCCAGCCCAGCATTTCTCATGATGTACTCTGCATAGAAGTTAAACAAGCAAGGTGACAATATACAGTCTTGACGTACTCCTTTTCCTATTTGGAACCAGTCTGTTGTTCTACATCCTGTTCTAACTGTTGCTTCCTGACCTGCATCCAGGTTTCTCAAGGGGCAGGTCAGGTGGTCTCTTTCAGAGTCTGTCAAGTCCATCTCTTTCAGAATTTTCCAGTTTATTGTGATCCACACAGTCAAAGGCTTTGGCATAGTTTAAAGCAGAAATAGATGTTTTTCTGGAATTGTCTTGCTTTTTCAATGATCCAGCAGATGTTGACAATTTGATCTCTGGTTCCTCTGCCTTTTCTAAAACCAGCTTGAACATCTGGAATTTCATGGTTCACTTACTGTTGAAGCCTGGCTTGAATAGTTTTGAGCACTACTTTACTAGAGAGTGAGATGAGTGCAATTACTTTACTAGCGTGTGAGATGAGTGCAATTGTGTGTGTGGTAGTTTGAGCATTCTTTGGCATTGCCTTTCTTTGGGATTGGAATGAAAACTGACTTTTTCCAGTCCTGAGTTTTCCAAATTTGCTGACATATTGAGTGCAACACTTTCACAGCATCATCTTTTAGGATTTGAAATAGCTCCACTGGATATCCATCACCTCCACTAGCTTTGATAAACTTATTTATACACAATTATAATTCATATGAAATATAAGCACTGAATTAGTTGCTTTTTGCATGTAACAAAGAGACTAGCTATATATGATTTAGTATAAGCTGCATGTCATTCCAAGGACATCATTTATAAAATTATTGAATTGGATATGTTATAAGCTTGACTAGATACATTCTTATATGTAAGAAATACACAGACTGAAAAAGAACATTATTGAAAGTAAAAGTAAAAATACATTAAAAGTAATCCCAGCATTCTCTATTCAGACATGTTCTTCTGGTAGACTTCTGTTCTATCTCAAAATGCACGTAATTAACTTCTAAAAATAAGTACCTATCATAAGAATCTATATTGTTATTGTTCCATCACTAAGTTGTTTCTGACTCTTTGGAACCCCATGGACTGCAGCATGCAGGCTTCCCTGTCCTTCACTATCTTCCTGAGTTTGCTCAAACTCATGTCCATTGAGTTGGTGATGCCATCCAACCACCTCATTCTCTGTTGCCCCATAATTTGACTATATGGACCTTTGTCAGTAAATGATGTCTCTGATTTTTAATACACTGCCTAAGTTTGCCATAGCCTTTCTTTCAAGGAGCAAACTTTTTAATTTTTTTAAATTTCATAGCTGCAGACACCATCCATAGTGATTTTGGAGCCCAAGAAAATAGTATTTGCAATTGTTTCCATTTTTCCCCATCTCTTTACCATAAAATAATGGGACCAGATGCGATCATCTTAGTTTTTTCAATGCTGAGTTTTAACCTAGATTTTCCACTCTCCTCTTTCAGAAACCCTCATTAAGAGCCTCTTTAGTTCCTCTTCACTTTCTGCCATTAAAGTGGTATCATCTGCATATCTGAGGTTGTTGATATTTCTCCCAGCAATCTTCATTCCAGCTTGTGAGTCATCCAAGCTGGCATTTTGCCTGATGTACTCTATATATAAATTAAATAAACAGGGTGACAATATACAGCCTTGAGGTACTCCTTTCCCAATTTTGAACCAGTCTGTGGTTCCATGTCTGGTTCTTACTGTTGCTTCTTGACCTGCATGTAGGTTTCTCAGGAGGCAGGTAAGGTGATCTGGTATTCCCATCTCTTTAAGAATTTTCCACATTTGTTGTGATCCACACAGTCAAAGGCTTTCGCGTAGTCAATGAAGCAGAAGTGGATGTTTTTCTGGAATTCCCTTGCTTTTTCTTTGATCCAGCAGATGTTGGCAATTTGATCTCTGGTTCCTCTGCCTTTTCTATATCCACCTTGTACATTTGAAAGTTACTGGTTCATGTACTACGTAAATACACCTAAACTGAGGTTAAAAAAAAAAAAAATTCAAGAACTCTTAGGTTAAAATTGCTACTCTTGAGGAATATTCTCTCCTTGACCAAACTCTGAAGAAGCCCCTCTGACTTCTCAACTAAGCCTGTGTTTGTGTCTGTATTATGCAGTTTAAACAAGAATTCTCCGAAGTCTGTGTAGCCAGGATCTTCCACCCTCAACATCTGATCACCTTCTGTACATGATCAACTTCCTCACCCTCCAGCATCTCCCAGGGGGTATCCAAGCACCCTGACCTGCCTTCAGCATGCACCTTGTTGAGTCATTTTAGCCAGAATCTCTCCTATTTTGCAGTTTTCCATCCACCAACAGCTTCCTTCCCACACCTACTCCTTCAATATAAATTTATACTTTCCTTATTTTTTTTTTTTTCAAATTTAAGCCCAATCTCTCCCTCCTAGGACAAAACACCAATGCAGCGGTCTCATATCAGTCACAATAGTCCTTTTAAATAACATCTGTATTATCATTCTTTAAAAAGTATCATGAATAAAATTTTCATTAACACTACATTACTCAAATATATAGACATTGGAAATCTGTAAGTGTTCAGATTCATTGTATTTAAGGTCTAGAAGATACCATTTTTTAATAAGAGCTTGAATATGTGATTCAATACGTCAAAAGAAGAATCAGTGAAGCACCATGTCATGTTATCTTATGATAGGACTATCCCAATGCTGAAACAAACTCATTAATTTTGTACAACACATTTATACCTATTAGTTTAGAGCTATAGAATCCCAAAAGAAAAACCCATTGCATGGTATTCCATTTGCAAATTAGAATATATTTTATAGAAAACAAGGAACAATGAAAGACTTGTTTCATGTTGACTAAATCAAGTGAACATGAAAACCATCCCTATTTAACATATTTTAAAGTGTCTCTCATGAAAAAAACTGGCCTGTTATGGATATCTTGATGTTGTCAACTTCTTAAAAGCAAAATAGGTCAAATGTGTTATGAGAGCCATTACTGCTTTTGACAAATATTTCATTCTTTTCTAAATACATGATGGCAGTTTGCTTCTGGCTCCCCTGAGGTTTAGAATGGGAGTAGAGTTTTAGAATGGGAATGACTAGAGATCTCCTCAAGAAAATTAGAGATACCAAGGGAACATTTCATGCCAAGTTGAGCACAGTAAAGGACAGAAATGGTATAGACCTAACAGAAGCAAAAGATATTAAGAGGAGGTGGCAAGAATAAACAGAAGAACTATACAAAAAAGATCCTCATGACCCAGATAACCATGATGGTATGATCACTCACCTAGAGCCAGACATCCTGGAATAAGAAGTCAAGTGGTCCTTAGGAAGCACTGGTATGAACAAAGCTAGTGGAGGTGATAGAATTCCAGTTGAGCTATTTCAAATTCTAAAAGATGATGCTGTGAAAGTGCTACACTCAATATGCTGCTGAATTTGCAAAATTCAGCAACAGCCACAGGACTGGAAATGGTCAGTATTCATTCCAATCCCAAAGAAAGGCAATGCTAAAGAATATTCAAACTACTGCACAATTAGACTCATCTCACATGCTAACAAAGTAATGCTCAAAATTCTCCAAGCAAGGCTTCAACAGTATGTGAACCAGGAACTTCCAGATGTTCAAGCTGGATTTAGAAAAGGCAGAGGAACCAGCGATCAAATTGCCAACATCTGCTGAATCATCAAAAAAGCAAGAGAGTTCCAGAAAAATATCTACTTCTGTTTTATTGACTACACCAAAGACTTTTACTATGTGGATCACAACAAACAATGAAAAAATTCTCAGAGAGATGGGAATTCCAGACCACCTGACCTGCCTCTTGAGAAATCTGATTGCAGGTCAAGAAGCAACAGTTAGAACTGGACATGGAACAACCAACTGGTTCCAAATTAGGACAGAAGTACATCGAGGCTGTATATTGTCACCCCACTCATTTAACTTATATGCAGAGTACATCATGAGAAACACTGGGCTGGATGAAGCACGAGTTGGAATCAAGATTGCCGGGAGAAATATCAATAACCTCAGATAGGCAGATGACACCACCCTTATGGCAGAAAGTGAAGAACAGGGAGACCTGGCATGCTGTGGTTCATGGGGTCACAAAGATTAGGACACAACTGAGTGACTGGACTGAACTGAACTGAAAGTGCCTCTCGATGAAAGTGAAAGAAGAGAGTGAAAAAGTTGGTTTAAAGCTCGACATTCAGAAAATGAAGATTATGGCATCTGGTTCCATCACTGCATAGCAAATAGATGGGAAAACAGTGGAAATTGTGACAGACTTTACTTTTCGGGGCTCCAAAATCACTGCAGATGGTGACTGTAGCCATGAAATTAAAAGATGTTTGCTCCTTGGAAGAAATGTTATGACCAACCTAGACAGCATATTCAAAAGCAGAGACATTACTTTGCCAACAAAGGTCCGTCTAGTCAAAGCCATGGTTTTTCCAGTCATGTATGCATGTAAGAGTTGAACTATAAAGAATGCTGAGCCCCAGTGAACTGATGCTTTTGAACTGTGGTGCTGGAGAAGATTCTTGAAAGTCCCTTGGACAGCAAGGAGATCCAACCAGTCCATCCTAAAGGAAATCAGTCCTGAATATTCATTGGAAGGACTGATGCTGAAGCAGAAACCAATACTTTGGCCACCTGATGCGAAGAACTGACTCATTGGAAAAGACCCTGATGCTGGGAAAGATTGAAAGAGGGAAGAGAAGGGAAAAACAGAGGATGAGATTGTTGGGTGGCATCACCAACTCGATGGACATGAATTTAGGTGAGCCTCGGGAGTTGTTGAAGGACAGGGAAGCCTGGCATGCTGCAGTCTATGGGGTCGCAAAGAGTTGGACTGAGTGACTGAACTGAACAGAACCCTTTAGGTTACAGAGGAATGTATAATTCAATCTGGTTAGATAGTTGGGACCGTATGTGAAATTTGCCACTTTCAGGCAGGGGCACCTAATTGCTGGTCTGAGACCCTCTTAAACTCACTATTCTCTCTGTAACAGCTACCAACAGCAATTGAAATTTTAGATGTTCTTTCAGCCCACTAGGTCCCTAAATGAGCAGAACATCTGTGCTTTCCAGAGATGGACATGTAGTTCTCCTACAAGAAGGACTTCCAATACTTAGATTTTGTACTTATAACCACAGCATAATATAGCCTGTCAGCACTAGTAGTCATACCACCTCTACTTCTATGGAAATTACCATTCTTAAGAAAAATAGACAATAAAATGCATAGTGTGGTGATGCAATAATTTGTTTTAGCCTTTAAAAAACAGAAAAGTTGCTGATTTTGTCATGTATAGAATTGTACAGGATAAAGGCTAACCATTTAGGATATTTTTTAGAGTACAATTTCTAGGATTCTTAGATATAAATTCAATTTAGATTATTCCATCTAATTTGTCTAGCAGCATTTAGTTTGGAATTACTTATTTAACAATACAAATAAAAATTCATCTGTTTTTGAAAGATTGAGTATACTTAATAGTCTAGCTTGATTTCTGGCTTCTTTGCAGTCTTTTCACTCCCTACAAATGAGGGAGTTCTATTACTTTTTTGCGACTTCAGAACTTGAAATATTTGAGATATCTGAGAAATTTTCTTGTACTAAATTTTTTGCTCAGATTTTCTAGTTTTCCATACTATTGAAATGTTAATGTAAGTATATTCAAAGCTGTGTTTATCTCTGTATTTGTGTATCTATATTTTCACCTATACAAATATTTTGTTTAGTACTGAGATCTGTGATTATATCATGTACATATCAAACAAATGAAGAAAAATTTCAAAAGGCAACCTCAAAATGACTTTGTTCTTGACTGAGTTTAGAGATTCATGGTTATAATCAATCTATATGCAATAGCCACTGTCTGGAGACTCTGGGAGAGATATCTTCCCTGGAGTCTCAATTTTTCCACTGTAAAACATGGGCAGTTGTTTTTGTGTAAACCTCAGCTTTAGAAAGGGAGGAATGGAGACTCAAATTCATATATTGGTCAGAAAAGATTACAGACCAAATAAGCACTTGTGTCTGAGTTACCCATCGATTTTTGTCACTAGATCATTACTCATCTTTAAGCGGGGGGGGGGGAAGGAAAGAGTATAGCTGTCACCTGTAAACCTACCACCGAAATAAGCAAACATGGGAATTTTTGCATTTGGTTTCCTGCTCTTGCCCCAGAGTTGCCTCCAGCTGCCTGTGCCCATCACAGGAGCCAGATCTCGGCAGGCTGTGGCACGGGTCCTGATTACTGCTGGGTCTTTCTGTTCTGCTTCTGACCCACAGTGATTTTTTAAAAAAATAATAGCTTGGATGGGTTTTAAGCTTTTTAAAAAAACATTTAAACTGTCACTATGGTATTTGGGTTTTGGATGAGTAACATAAGAAAGATCCAACTTAACTGGCAATTTAGTGTTTGGAAAATGTATCTGTTATACACAATGTAAAACAGAGAACAAGAGTCCATCTTCTTACCATCCATGCAAGAAAGTTGTTACTTACTAAGTTATCATTAATATTAAGTATTATCAAACTTTCAAAATATGGCCAATCTTATTTCATCAAAATGACAGATTTCTCTCTATACTATTGTTTTGACCATGGTAAGATTAATCAACTTTCATGGGCTTAATGTCCATCTGTATTCCACTTTTTTCCACCATTTGAGGATGATGGCTTTTCTTTATTGGTGTTTGGGAATTCATTTTAAATTACGGTTATAAATCTATATGTTGCATAAATTACAGATATGCCAATATGTAACCTAAGCATTAATTCCAGATATGCTGTTGCACTGACAGAAGTATATGTGTTTGCATCTGTCTACTTTTTCTTTTCTAACCTCTGGGGTTCCTCATTATGTAAAGCTCATAAGCATAGTGCCTGGCACCACAAAAGCAATGCAAAATCACTTGCAGCTATTATTCTCTGTTTTGCTTTCAGTGAAATTATCCTGAATTAGAGTTGAGGACGTCATTCTGGTAGCAACTCTTTCTAAAGGCAGGTTCTCTGTAAACACAGGGAAGGAGAACTTCTACACACATGTATGTTATAATTAAAATAACGAACAATTATGTTCCCATGATTATTCCTGCTTGTTTTAATCTGGTGAAGGCATGTTTGGGGTTTCTCTGTCTCTATTAAGAAAAATTACTATTGTCTAAAGTGGGCTTTAATTTAATAAGGTTTGGGTGGAAGATTCTCTACTCAGTATTGCTTTTCAATCAAATCTCAAGTGAAATTTCCTCTTTTTCAATTCCATTAGTGGTATATTTTAGATGCTCTGGCATCATTATAGATTTATTCATTTTTTAATTGTTATAAATTTATTACATTCTTATTTTATTATATTGTGGCATTTAAGAGAAATTCAAGGGAAACATTTTGGTAGAAATACTCAATCTTCAATCTTGAAGTAGAGATTTAATTTCTTGCCTTGGTTTAAAAAAAATCTCACATTAGAATTTTTTTATAAACATAAGAAGTTTTAAAATGTAGAAGCATGTCTTGATAATAACAAATTTCAAAATGTGTGACTCATAAGATAAAGTAAAGCAAAGGTGGGTTGAAAGAACACCAAGAAAATGCAAATAAAAAGAAAAAAAATTGACAATGGTAGCTACATATTTATATATATTTTTATATGAGTGTATATATATATATATATATATATATATACACACACCTATATGTACCTGTATGTATATGTATATACATATATACATATATAGAGTAATAGTATAAATAAATACAAAAAGCCATAAAATAAGTTTAATTCTTTATTGTAGTTATGTAACATTCACAAAAATAAAATATATAACAATTTTTCTTTTACACAGTATAATTCTGAGCAGTGGCGGTCATATCTCTTTTGAGTTCTGATTTTCAGTTCTCAAACGATTAGCAATGTGGAGCATCTTCTCATTGGTTAAAAAACAAAAAACACATACATTCAATTGACCTCTTAAGTTTGGATCTTGAACATAGTCTTGTTTTCATTTCTTTTTCAATAACCTACCCCAGGACATTTCTTGAGGAGCAATGTCTTTTACAGACCTACAAGCCTTGTGAATACAAACTATCTATAAACCATGATTTAAAGGTGTTATAGGAAATGTCCACAGTTCAGTCTCTCACTCCTGTCTGACTCTGCGACCCCATGGACATCCTGCAACATGCCAGGCTTCCCTGTCCATCACCAACTCCTGGATCTTGCTCAAACACATGTCCGTTGAGTCATTGATGCCATCCAACCATCTCATCCTCTGTCGTCCCCTTCTCCTCCCGCCTTCAATCTTTCCTGACATCAAGGTCTTTTCTAATGAGCCAGTTCTTTGCATCAGGTGGCCAAAGTATTGGAGTTTCAGCTTCAACATCAATCCTTCCAATGAATATTCAGGACTGATTTCCTTTAGGATTGACTGGGTTAATCTCCTGGAAGTCCAAGGGACTCTCGAGTCTTCTGCAACACCACAGTTCAAAAGCATTAATTCTTTGGCTCTCAGCTTTCTTTATAGTCCAACTCTCATATCCATAAATGACTACTGAAAAAAAAAAAAGCATAGCTGTGACTTGATGGACCTTTGTTGGCAAAGTTGGCAAAGTCTTTGCTTTCTAATATGCTGTCTAGTTTGGTCATAGCTTTTCTTCCAAGGAGCAAGTAAGTGTCTTTTAATTTCAAGGCTATAGTCACCATCTGCAGTGATTTTGGAGCCCCTAAAAATAAAGTCAGCCACTGTTTCCATTATTTCCCATCTATTTGCCATGAAATCATGGGACCAGATACCATGATCTTTGTTTCTTGAATGTTGAGATCATTTCTGTCCTTTATTGTGCCCATCAATGATTGAAATGTTCCCTTAGTATCTCTAATTTTCTTGAAGAGAGCTCTATTCTTTCCCATTCTATTGTTTTCCTTTATTTCTTTGCCTTGATCACTAAGAAAGGCTTTCTTATCTCTCCTTGCTATTCTTTTGGAACTCTGCATTCAAATGGATATATCTTTCTATTTCTCCTTTGCATTCACTTCTCTCTCTCTCTCTCTCTCTCTCTCTCTCTCTCTCTCTCTCTTTTTTTTTCCAGCTATGTAAGTCTTCCTCAGACAACTATTTTGCCTTTTTGCATTTCTTTTTCACGGGGATGATCTTGATCAATGCCTCCTGTACAATGTCATGAACCACCATCAATAGTTCTTCAAGCACTCTGTCAGATCTAATCCCTTAAATCTATTTGTCACTTCCACTGTATAATCATAAGGGATTTGATTTAGGTTATACATGAATGGTCTAGTGTTTTCCCTACTTTCTTCAACTGAAGTCTGAATTTGGCAATAAGGAGTTCATGATCTGAGCCACAGTCAGCTCCCGGTCTTGTTTTTGCTGACTGTATAGAGCTTCTCCACCTTTGGCTGCAAATAATATAATCAATCTGATTTCGGTGTTGACCATCTGGTAATGTCCATGTGTAGAGTCCTCTCTTGTGTTGTTGGAAGAGTGTCTTTGCTATGACCAGTGTGTTCTCTTGGCAAAACTCTATTAGCCTTTGCTCTGCTTCATTTTGTACTTCAAGGCCAAATTTCCCTGTTACTCTAGGTACTTCCTTCCTTAACTTTTGACTTCCTACCTTTTCATTCCAGTCCCATATGATGAAAAGGACATCTTTTTTAGGTGTTAGTTCTAATATGTCTTGTAGGTCTTCATAGAACTGTTCAACTTCAGCTTTTTCAGCACTACTGGTTGGGGCATAGAGTTGGATTACTGTGATATTGAATGGCTTGGCTTGGAAATGAACAGAGAACATTTTGTAATTTTTGAGATTGCACCTAAGAACTGCATTTTAGACTTTTTGTTGACCCTGAGGGCTACTCTATTTTTTCTAAGGGATTCTTGCCCACAGTTCAGTTCAGTTCAGTCGCTCAGTTGTGTCCAACTCTTTGCGACCCCATGAATCTCAGCACGCCAGGGCTTCCTGTCCATCACCATCTCCCGGAGTTCACTCAGACTTACGTCCATCGAGTCCGTGATGCCATCCAGCCATCTCATCCTCTGTTGTCCCCTTCTCCTCCTGCCCACAATCCCTCCCAGCATCAGACTCTTTTCCAATGAGTCAACTCTTCGCATGAGGTGGCCAAAGTACTGGAGTTTCAGCTTTAGCATCATTTCTTCCAAAGAAATCCCAAGGTTGATCTCCTTCAGAATGGACTGGTTGGATCTCCTTGCAGTCCAAGGGACTCTCAAGAGTCTTCTCCAACACCACAGTTCAAAAGCATCAATTCTTTGGTGCTCAGTCTTCTTCACAGTCCAACTCTCACATTCATACATAACCACAGGAAAAACCATAGCCTTGACTAGACGGACCTTAGTCGGGAAAGTAATGTCTCTGCTTTTGAATATGCTATCTAGGTTGCTCATAACTTTTCTTCTAAGGAGTAAGCGTCTTTTAATTTCATGGCTGCAGTCACCATCTGCAGTGATTTTGGAGCCCAAAAAAATGAAATCTGGCACTGTTTTCACTGTTTCCCCATCTATTTCCCATGAAGTGATGGGACCAGATGCCATGATCTTCGTTTTCTGAATATTGAGCTTTAAGCCAACTTTTTCACTCTCCTCTTTCACTTTCATCAAGAGGCTTTTTAGCTCCTCTTCAAATTCTGCCATCAGGGTGGTGTCATCTGCATATCTGAGGTTATTGATATTTCTCCCGCAATCTTGATTCCAGCTTGTGTTTCTTCCAGTCCAGCGTTTCTCATGATGTACTTTGCATAGAAGTTAAATAAGCAGGGTGACAAGATACAGCCTTGACTCACTCCTTTTCCTATTTGGAACCAGTCTGTTGTTTCATGTCCAGTTCTAACTGTTGCTTCCTGACCTGCATACAGATTTCTCAAGAAGCAGGTTAGGTGGTCTAGTATTCCTACAGTAGTAGATATAATGGTCGTCTGAGTTAAATTCACCCATTCCAGTCCATTTATGTTCACTGATTCCTAAAATGTTGATGTTCACTCTTGCCATCTCCTGTTTGACCACTTCCAATTTACCTTGGTTCATGGACCTAACATTCCAGGTTCCTATGCGATATTGTTCTTTACAGCATTGGACTTTACTTCCATCACCAGTCACATCAACAACTGGGCATTGTTTTTGCTTTGGCTCTGTCTCTTCATTCTTTCTGAAGTTATTTCTCCACTGATCTCCAGTAGCATATTGTGTACCTATCAACCTGGGGAGTTCATCTTTCAGTGTCTTTTAGCATAGTCATATACAGTTTTATGTATATTACTGGAAATGTATTTAATTCTTTTTAATGTAGAAGTCATATTCTATTTTGCATATATATTTTGTTGTGCAGTCACAAAGTTGTGTCCCATTCTTTGCCAGCCCATAGACTGCAGCACGCCAGGCTTCCCTGTCCTTCACTATCTCCTGGAATTACAGACTCATGTCCATTGAGTCAGTGATAGCAACCAACCATCTCATCCACTGTCTGCCCTTCCTGTCATCAGTGTTTCCTAGCAGCAGGGTATTTTCCAGTGACTCACCTTTTTGTATCATGTGGCCAAATTTTTGGAGCTTCAGATCAGTAACTGTCCTTACAGTGAATATTCAGGGCTGATTTCCTTTAGAATTGACAGGTTTAATCTCTCTGCAATCCAAAGAACTCACAAGAGTCTTCTCCAGCACCACAGTTCGAAAGCCTCAGTTCTTTGATGCTCAGTCTTCTGTATCATACAATTCTCACACCCATACATGACCACTGGAAAAACCATAACTTTGACCAAATTCGTTAACAAAATGATGTCTCAGTGTTTTGATATACTCTCTAGGTTTGTCATAGTTTTCTACCAAAGAGCAAGTGTCCTCTAATTTCATGGATGCAGTCACCATTAACAGTGATTTTACAGCCCCAGAAAAGAAAATCTGTCACTGTTTCCACTTTTCCCCCATCCGTTTGCCAAGAAGTGATGGGACTGGATGCCATGATCTTAGTTTTTTGAATATTGATATTTAAACTAGTCTTTTCACTCTCCTCTTTCACCTTCATCTAGAGGTTTTTTAGTCCCTCTTCACTTTCTGCTATTAGAGTGATATATTCTGCATATCTGAGGTTGTTAATATTTCTTCCAGTTATCTAGATCCCAGTTTGTGATTCATCAAGCCTGGCATTTTGCATGATGTACTCGGCATATAAGTTGAATAAGCAGGATGACAATATACAGCCTTCAGATACTTCTTTCCCAATTTTGAACCAGTTTGTTTTTCCACGTCTGGTTTTAACTGTTGCTTTTTTGGCCTGTATATGGGTTTCTCAGGAACCAGGTAAGGTGGTCTGGCATTCCCATCTCTTTAAGAATTTTCCACAATTTGTTTGATTCTACACAAAGGTTTCATCATAGTTTGTGAAGCAGAATTATATATTTTTTCTGGAATTCTCTGTTTATTCTATGATCCAACTGATGTTGGCAATTTAATTTCTGTTTACTCTGACTCTTCTAAACCCACTTTAAACACACATCTGGAAGTTCTTGGTTCATGTACTTCTAAAACCTAGCTTGAGGGATTGTGAGCATTACCTTGCTAGCATGTGAAACGAGCACAATTGTACAGTACTTTGAACATGCTTTGACATCACCCTTCTTTGGGATTGGAATGAAAACTGATCTTTTCCAGTCCTGTGGCCACTGCTGAGTTTTCCGAATACCTGATATACTAAGCACTTTGTAACAAAGTCAACTTTTAGGATTTGAAATACCTCAGCTGTAATTCCATCATCTTCACTAGCTTTATTTATAATAATGCTTTCTAAGGCCCACTGACTTCATAACCCAAGATGTCTGGCTCTAGGTGTGTAACCACACCATCATGGTTATCCAGGTCATTAACACTTTTTGTAATTTTAGGTTTATTTCCTTTTTAATTGAAGGATAATAGTTTTACAGAATTGTGTTGGTTTCTGCCAAACACCAGTTCTTCTGTATATTCTTGCCACCTCTTCTTAGCATCTTCTGCTTCTGGTAGGTCATTACTATTTCTTTTACCAGGCCCATCCTTGCATGAAATGTTCCCTTGATATCACCAATATTCTTGAAGAGACCTCTAGTCTTTCCCATTCTATTGTTTTCCTCTATTTCTTTGCAATGTTCACTTAGGAAGGCTTGCTTTGTCTCTCTTTTCTGTTCTTTGAAAGTCTCCATTCAGATGGGTGTACCTTTCCTTTTCCCCTTTGCCTTTGGCTCCTCTTCTTTTCTCAGTTATTTGTAAAGCTTCCTCAGACAACCAGTTTGCCTTCTTGCATTTTTTTTTTTCTTTTGGATGATTTTGGTCACTGCCTCCTATACAATGGTTCTTCAGATACTCTGTCTACCAGATCTTATCCCTTGAATCTATTTGTCACCTCCAGTTTGTAATCATAAGGGATTTGACTTAGGTCATACCTGAATGGCCTAGTGATTTTCCTTACTTACTTAATTTTAAACCTGAATTATGTAATAAGTAGCTAATGATCCAAGCCACAGTCAGCTCCGGGTCTTGTTTTTGCTGAATGTATAGAGCTTCTTCATCTTTGGCTGCAAAGATTATACTGAGTTTGATTTTACTTACTGACTGGTGATGTCCATGTGTAGAGTATCTCTTGTGTTGTTAGGAGAGGGTGTTTGCTATGACAGCTATATTCTCTTGACAAAACTCTCTGTATAGACCTATAATCTATCTTTATATCTATATATATATACATATATATATGTTTGTATATCTCTCTATATAGATATAACTGTGTATATCTCTATATATCAGTTCAGTTCAATTCAGCCGCTCAGTCGCATTTGACTCTTTGCAACCCCATAAACTGCAGCATGCCAGGCTTCCCTCTCCATCACCAATTCCCGGAGCCTACTCAAACTCATGTCCATCGCATCAGTGATGCCATCCAACCATCTTATCCTCTATCACCCCCTTCTCCTCCCACCTTCAATCTTTCCCAGCATCAGAGTCTTTTCAAATGAGTTAGTTCTTTACATCAGGTGGCCAAAATATTGAAATTTCAGCTTCAACATCAGTTCTTCCAATGCATATTCAGGACTGATTTCCTTTAGGATGGACTGGTTGGATCTCCCTTCAGTCCAAGGGACTCTCAAGAGCCTTCTCCAACACCACAGTTCAAAAGCATCAATTCTTCCGCGCTCAGCTTTCTTTATAGTCCAACTCTTACATCCATACATGACTACTGGAAAAACAATAGTCTTGGCTAGATGGACCTTTGTTTACAAAGTAATATATCTGCTTTTTAATATGCTATCTAGGTTGGTCATAGCTTTTCTTCCAAGGAGTAAGCCTCTTTTAATTTCATGGCTGCAGTCACCATCTGCAGTGATTTTGGAGCCTAAAAAAATAAAATCTGTCACTGTTTCCACTGTTTCCCCGTCTATTTGTCATGAAGTGATGGGTAACACATGGTGATGATCAAGAAGCCAATCTCAAGAGGTAAATTGAACAAACGTGTCTCTTTTTAAACACAGGAAATGTTGCTTGACATTGCTACAGGTAATTGTTCAGTTCAGTCGCTCAGTCATGTCCGACTCTTTGTGACCGCATGAACTGCAGCACGCCGGGCCTCCCTGTCCATCACCAGCTCCCGGAGTTCACCCAAACTCATGTGCATCGAGTCGGTGATGCCATCCAGCCATCTCATCCTCTGTCGTCCCCTTCTCCTCCTGCCCCCAATCCCTCCCAGCATCAGACTCTTTTCCAATGAGTCAACTCTTCGCATCAGGTGGCCAAAGTATTGAAGTTTCAGCCTCAGCATCAGTCCTTCCAATGAACACCCAGGGCTGATCTCCTTTAGGATGGACTGGTTGGATCTCCTTGCAGTCCAAGGGACTCTCAAGAGTCTTCTCCAACACCACAGTTTGAAAGCTTAGACAACTGCAAATCAAAACTCTAATGAGGTATGATCCACCCTCCCACCACTCAAAATGGGCATCATCAAAAAGAATATAAAAAGCATAGACTGGATAGAACTTGAGGAAAAGGGAACCCTTCTACACTGACTTGGGGAATATAAATTGGAATGAGGCACAATGGAAAGCAGTGTGACGGTTCCTTTAAACCTTCTAATAGAGGTATCACACCATCCAGCAATCTAACTCCTGGGCCTGTTCACACAGAGAGAGCATTATTTGAAAATATTCTTTTACCCCAACTTTCTAGATATAGATGTATATACATATACCTATTTATAGTTTTGATGGATATATATATTTTTGATATAGATACACACACACACACACACATATATATATATATATATACACACACACCAAATCTTTATCCATCCTTATCACAACAGACATTTTGGTTTCTTCTACATCTTGGTTATTCTAGAGTGTTTCATTGAAACTTGGGGTATAAGAATCTTTTCAAATAATGGTTTCTCTGCGTGAACAGGCCCAGGAGTTAGATTGCCGGATGGTGCGATACCTTTATTTGCAGGTTTAAAGGAACCGTTACACTACTTTCCATTGTGCCTCATTCCAATTTATATTCCCCAAATCAGTGTAGAAGGTTCCCTTTTCCCCAAGTTCTATCCAATCTATATTTTTTATATTCTTTTTGATGATGCGCATTTTGAGTGGTGGGAGGGTGGTCATACCTCGTTAGAGTTTTGATTTGCAGTTGTCTAACAATTACCTATAGTAATGTCAAGCAACTTTTCCTGAGTTTTTAAAAAAAAGGACACATTTGTTCAATTCAGCTCTTGAGACTGGCTTCTTGAACATCTCCCTGGTTTGAATTAGTTGTGATTACCTACTCCAGTACATTTCTTGAGGGTGTGTGTCCGTTACCACCCTGCAGACCTTGTGAATACAAAGTTCCCCTAAACCTTGGATTTTAAAGGTGTTGTTACAGGAAGTGTCCACAAGGCGGCAGCATTTCTTCATGACTCATTTAACTGCCCAGGGCAAAAACAGCCCTTAGAGAAATTTCCCTTCCTGAGTTTTTGGTTAGACTGGATTATGCCAGAGCTGGTGTCTCCTACTTCTTCCACCTTACCTTCACCCCCAGACAAATCCCAAACCCTATCCAAACTCAATGCTGAGGATGCTCTAGTACTGAGGTGAGGGTTCTCCAAAAAGGGAGGGAGCTAATGGGAAACCAACCAGTGGGAGAATAAAGACGGACCTACTTCAGAACGTGTCTAGCTCAAAGGGCACACCGTTCTTTGGGTTCACTGGGCTTGGTTGAGCTCTAGGAGGGCCCACCAAGTTTGGTGTCCCTTTCCCAGGGGACTAGGCACTCCAGGTTCACAGGCGGCTCAACTGCTGGCACTTCCCCCAAAACTTTCTCAGGTCTAATACAGTCCAGCCTGGGGACCCACGGCTGCCCAGCTTCTAGTAATGTGACACCAGACCCGGTCACCCAGTCCTGAAGGGAATACAGTTGCTGGTTCTTTAATTTATATTTTTATATAAATAATCTTTAATTTACATATCATATAAATATTACCCAATTCAGTTATAGTACACATATCTGCTGCTGCTGCTGCTAAGACGCTTCAGTCGTGTCCGACGCTGTGTGAGCCCAGAGACGGCAGCCCACGAGGCTTCCCTGTCCCTGGGATTCTCCAGGCAAGAACACTGGAGTGGGTTGCCATTTCCTTCTCCAATGCATGAAAGTGAAAATGAAGTCCCTCACGTATCTATTCTTCTTCAAATTATTTTCCCGTACAGATTATTACACAGGATCAAGTAGTGAGTGTTCCCTGTGCTGAAATGCAGACCATTGTTAATTACCTATTATTTACACATATTTGTTGGCTCAGATGGTAAAGAATCTGGCTGCATTGTAGGAGGCCCAGGTTCTGTCTCTGGGTTAGGGAGATTCCCTGGAGAAGGAAATGGCAAACCACTCCAATATTCTTGCCTGGAGAAGTCTATGGACAGAGGAGCCTGGCGCGTTATAGCCCCTGGGATTGCAAAGAGTGGGATAGGACTGAACAACCACTACACTGTATATCTTACTGTGTATATGCTAATCACAGCCTCCTCATTTATGCCCGCCAAACCCCACCTATTCCCTGGGGTGACCGCAGCTTGGTTTGCTACGTAGTCATTTCTCTTTCTGTTTGGGAATGAGTTCATTTTTTCTTTTTTTGAATTGTTGATTCTACCCCAAAGTAATACCTAGGATATTTGTCTTTTCTTTCTGATTTCTTCACTTAGTATAATCATGCCCAGGTCTTTTTTGATGTCTGAGTCATAGTCTAATTCTTTATATATATGCACACACACACACACACACACACATATATATATATATTTATATATATCTCCACCACACCTTCATTATCCATCCCTCTGACGATGGACATTTTGGTTTCTTCCATGTGTTGGTTATTCTAAAGATGCCCCAGTGAAACTTGAGGTGAATTAATCTTTTCAAATTATGATTTTTCTTCCTGAACAGGCCTAGGAGTGACACTGTAGGATCATACAGTACCTCCATTGTTAATTTTAAAGGAGCCTTCATGCTGCTCTCCAAGGTACCCCATTCCGATTTATAATCCACATTAGTGTAAGCAGGTTCCCTATCCTCCATGTTCTCTCTCACATTTATTGTTTTTATTCTATTTGATGATGTCTCTTCTGAACAGTGGGAGGTCACACCTCCTTAAAGTTTTGATTTCCAGTTTGTTAACAGTTCTCCAAGAGATGAGAATACCAGACCACCTTGCCTAGCTCCTGAGAAACCTGTATGCAGGTCAAGAAGCAACAGAATCAGACATGGAAAAACAGACTGGTTCAAACTTGGGAAAGGAGTATATCATGGCTATATATTGTCACCCTGCTTATTTAACTTATATGCAGAGTATATCATGTGACATGCCAGGCTGGATGAAACTTGAGCTGGAATTAAGATTTCTGGGAAAAATGTAAACAACCACAGATATGCAGAAGATACCACTTTATTGGCAGGAAGTAAAGAGGAACTAAAGAGCCTCTTGATGAAGATGAAGGAAGAGAGTGAAAAAACTGATTTAAAACTCAACACTCATAAAACTAAGATCATGTCATCTGGTCCCATCACTTCATGGCAAATAGACGGAGGAACAATGGAAACAGTGACAGACTATTTTCTTAGGCTCCATAATCACTGTGGACAGAGACTGCTGCCATGCAATTAAGAGACAATTGCTCCTTGAAACAAAATTATGACAAATCTACACAGAGTATTAAAAAGCCGAGACATCACTTTGCCAACAAAAGTCTGTATAATCAAGGGTAGGGTTTTTCCAGTATTCATGTATGAATGTGAAAGTTGGACCATAAAGAAGGCTGGACACTGAAGAATTGATGTTTTCTAACTGTGATGCTGGAGAAAACTCCTGAGGGTAGCTTGGACAGCAAGGAGATCTAACCAGTCGGTCCTAAAGGAAAAAAAAAAAAAAAAACCTGAATATTCATTGGAAGGACTGATGCTGAAGCTAACTCATTGGCCACCCGACACTTTCGCCATCTGATGAGAAAGTTGACATTGAAAAAGACCCTGATGCTGGGAAAGATTGAAAGCAGGAGGAAGAAAGGATGACAGAGGATGAGATGGTTGGATAGCATCACTGATTTAATGGACATGAGTTTGAGCACGCTCTGGGAGATAGTGAAGGACAGGGAAACCTGGCGTGTTGCAGTCCACAGGGTCGCAAAGAGCCAGACACCACTGAGCGACTGAACAAAATTTATGATGCACAGCATCTTCTCCTGTGTTTTTTTTTTTTTTTTTAAATCCACTTCACCTCTTGAGATTGGCTTCTCGAACATTGCTTTGTTTCGGATTCTTTTCATTACCTACCCAGGACATCTCTTGAGGGCACATGTCTCTTACAGCCCTTGCACACCTTGTAAAAAGGAGGTTCCCCTAGTGAAGTGAGGTGAAGTCGCTCAGTCGTGTCCGACTCTTTGTGACCCTGTGGACTGTAGCCCACCAAGCTCCTCTGTCCATGGGATTTTCCAGGCAAGAGTACTGGAGTGGCTTGCCACTTCCTTCTCCAGAGGATCTTCCTGACCCAGGGATCGAACCTAGGTCTCCCACATTGTAAGCAAGACGCTTTACCATGTGAGCCACCAGGGAAGTCGTTTAAAGGTGTCGTTATAGGAAATGTCCACAAGGCGGCAGCACTTCTTCACGCCCCACTTGGCTGCTAGGGCAAACAGAGCCCTAGAGAAAAATTCTCTCTTGGTTGTGAATAACTAGAACGTTCCAGGTCTTGTGTTTCCTTACTTCTTCACCCGTTATCTTCATCCCCAGACATATCCCAAACCCTGCTCAAAGTGTGATTCTGAGGGTGCCTGGTACTGAGGTGGGGGGATTCCAAGGAAGGACGGTGCTGATGAGAAACAACCCCTGTGAGACTTAAAGACCAGTCCACTTTGCAAACCTTTTTCAGCTCCAAGGGCTTGCCGTTCTTCTTAAGCTTGGTTGAGCTCCAGGAAGGCTTGAGTGGATCAGGAGATTGGAGTCCCATGCAAAGGGGACCAGGAGCTCCAGGTCCTTTCTCCCCAGCTCACTCTGGCCCACCACACTCTCGCCTCAGACCCAAGGCTGCACAGGCTCCAGAAAGGTAATATCAGCCCAGGTTATGCGGGGTAAGATGAACACTGTAGGCATTGTTTTTCTTCTTTTTTCTTTATAAATTTAATTTGTGTTTCATATGGAATATAAGCTGATTCAGTGATACATATTCATAGATCTATTCTTTGGATATTTTTCATATAGGTTATATATAATAATACAGGGTCAAATAGAATTTTCTGTACTCTAATATATGTCCATGTGGATTACCAATATATGTATATATTTTTACTTATGTAAATATGTGTATATTTTTACTTTCAATTTATTCATATCTATCTCAAACTGTGTACATGCTAATCACATCCTCCAAATTTATGCCCCCCTCATCTTCACTTATACCCTGGGATAACCATAACTGGGTTTGCTAAGTCCTTGCATCTGTTTCGGTTTAGAAATGAGTTCATTTACTTCAAATGAGTCTTTTTGGATTATGGTTTTTCTGCTTCAGAGACCCAGGAGTGGCATTGCAGGACCATGCGGTGCCCCTGTGTTCAGTGCATACAGCTCTCCATAGTGCCTGTTTCCAATTTATATTCCCCCAATCACTGTAGGAGGGCTGCCTTTCCTCTGTGTTCTCTCCAGGCTTTATTGTTTGTGTTCTTTTTTAAGATGTCCATTCTGAGCAGTGGGAGGTCATACCTGTTTTGAGTTCTGATTTGCAATGCTGTAACAATTACCAACCAGAGACAGAGAGTTTTGAAGAATAGCAAGGAGCAATAAGAAAGCCTTCCTCAGCGATCAGGGCAAAGAAATAGAGGAAAACAACAAAGTGGAAAAGGCTAGAGATCTCTTCAAGAAAATTAGAGATACCATAAAACACTGATGAAAGAAATCAAAGAGGACACAAATAGATGGAGAAATATACCATGTTCATGGATTGGAAGGATCAATATAGTGAAAATGAGTATGCTACCCAAAGCAATCTATAGATGCAATCCCTATCAAGGTATCAGTCCCTATCAATGTAATCCCTATCAAGCTACCCATGGTATTTTTCAGAGAACTAGAACAAATAATTTCACAATTTGTATGGAAATATGAAAAACTTTGAATAGCCAAAGCAACCTTCAGAAAGAAGAATGGAACTGGAGGAGTCAACCTGCCTGATGTCAGGCTATGCTACAAATCTACAGTTATCAAGACAGTATGGTACTGGCACAAAGACAGAAACATAGATCAATGGAACAAAATAGAAATCCATGCACCTATGGACACCTTATCTTTGACAAAGGAGGCAAGAATATACAATGGAGAAAAGACAATCTCTTTAACAAGTGGTGCTGGGAAAACTGGTCAACCACTTATAAAAGAATGAAACTAGAACACTTTCTAACACCATACACAAAAATAAACTCAAAATGGATTAAAGATCTAAATGTAAGACCAGAAACTATAAAACTCCTGGAGGAAAACATAGGCAAAACAATCTCTGATGTAAATCATAGCAGGATCCTCTATGATTTCACCTCCCAGAGTAATGGAAATAAAAGCAAAAATAAACAAATGGGACCTAATTAAACTTAAAAGCTTTTGCACAACAAAGGAAACTATAACCAAGGTGAAAAGACAGCCTTTAGAATGGCAGAAAGTAATAGCAAATGAATCAACTGACAAAGAATTAATCTCAAAAATATACAAGCAACTCTTGCAGCTCAATTCCAGAAAAATAAGTGACCCAATCAAAAATGGGACAAAGAACTAAACAGACATTTCTCCAAAGAAGACATATAGATGGCTAACAAACACATGAAAAGATGCTCAACATCACTCATTATCAGAGAAGTGCAAATCAAAACCACAACAAGGTACCATCTCACGTCAGTCAGAATGGCTGCTATGAAAAAGTCTACAAACAATGAGAAAAAGGAACTGTCTTACGTTCCCTTGGTGGGAATGCAAACTAGTACAGCCACTATGGAGAACAGCGTGGAGTTTCCTTAAAAAACTGGAAATAGAACTGCCATATGGCCCAGCAATCCTACTGCTGGCATACACACCAAGGAAACCAGAATTGAAAGAGACACATGTATCCCAATGTTCATTGCAGCATTGTTTATAATAGCCAGGACATGGAAGCAACCTAGATGTCCATTGGCAAACAAATGGATAAGAAAGCTGTGGTACATATACACAATGGAATATTGCTCAGCTACTAAAAAGAATGCATTTGAATCAGTTCTAATGAGGTGGATGAAATTGGAGCCTATTATACATAGCGAAGTAAGTCAGAAAGAAAAACACCAATTCAGCATATTAATGCATATATATGGAATTTAGAAAGATGGCAACGATGACCCTCTATGCCAGATAGCGAAAGAGACACAAATGTAAAGAACAGACTTGTGGACCCTGTGGGAGAAGGCGAGGGTGGGATGATTTGAGAGAATAGCATTGAAACATGTGTGTTACCATATGTGAAACAGATCATCAGTCCAGGTTCGATGCATGAGACAGGGTGCTCAGGGCTGGTGCACTGGGATAACCCCAAAGAATAGGATGGGGAGGGAAGTGGGAGAGGGCTCAAGATGGGGAACACATGTACACTCATGGGTGATTCATGTCAATGTATGCCAAAACCCACCACAATATTGTAGAGTAATTAGCCTCCAATTAAAATAAAATAAATGAAAGTCCAACCTCCAAAAAAAAGAAAATTAGAAATACCAATGAAACATTTCATGCAAAGATGGGTTCAATAAAGGACAGAAATGGTAGGGATCTAACAGAAGCAGAAGATATTAAGCAAAGGTGAAAAGAATACACAAAAGAACTATACAAAAAAAGATCTTCACGACCCAGATAATCACGATGGTGTGATCACTCACTTAGAGCCAGACCTCCTGGAATGTGAAGTCAAGTGGGCCTTAGGAACAATCACTATGACCAAAGCTAGTGGAGGTGATGGAATTCCACTTGAGCTATTTCAAATCCTGAAAGATGATGCTATGAAAAGTGCTGCACTCAATATGCCAGCAAATCTGGAAAACTCACCACTGGCCACAGGACTAGAAAAAGTCAATTTTCATTCCAGTCCGAGAGAAAGGCAATGCAAAAGAACACTCAAACTACCACAGAATTGCACTCATCTCACAAGCTAGTAAAGTAATGGTTAAAATTCTCCAAGCCAGGCTTCAACAGTACATGAACTTCCAAATGTTCAAGCTGATTTTAGAAAAGGCAGAGGAACAAGAGATAAAATTGTCAACATCCATTGGATCATTGAAAAAGCAAGAGAATTCCAGAAAAACTTCTACTTCTGCTTTATTGACTATGCCAAAGCCTTTGACTGTGTGGATCACAACAAACTGTGGAAAATTATTAAAGAGATAGGAATACCAGACCACTTGACCTGCCTCTTGAGAAACCTGTATGCAGGTCAGGAAGCAACAGTTAGAACTGTACATGGAACAACAGACTGGTTCCAAATAGGAAAAGGAGTGAGTCAAGGCTGTATATTGTCACCCTGCTTATTTAACGTATATGCAGAGTATATCATGAGAAATTGTGGGCTGGAAGAAGCACAAGCTGGAATCAAGATTGCCAGGAGAAATATCAATAACCTCAGATATGCAATTGACACCACCCTTATGGCAGAAATTGAGGAACTAAAGAGCCTCTTGATGAAAGTGAAAGAGGAGAGTGAAAAAGTTGCCTTAAAGCTCAACATTCAGAAAACGAAGATCATGGCATCTAGTCCCATCACTTCATGGCAAATAGATGGGGAAATAATGGAAAGAGTGAGAGACTATTCTTTTGGGGCTCCAAAATTGCTGCAGATGGTGACTGCTGCAGATACTTTACTTTGCCAACAAAGGTCCATCTAGTCAAGGCTAAGGTTTTTTCAGTGCTCATGTATGGATGTGAGAGTTGGAATGTGAAGAAAGCTGAGCACTGAAGAATTGAAGCTTTTGAAATGTGGTGTTGGAGAAGACTCTTGAGAGTCCCTTGGACTGCAAGGAGATCCAACCATTCCATTCTAAAGATCAGTCCTGGGTGTTCATTGGAAGGATTGATGCTGAATCTCCAGTACTTTGGCCACTTCATGCGAAGAGTTGACTCATTGGAAAAGACCCTGATGCTGGGAGGGATTGAGGGCAGGAGGAGAAGGGGACGACAGAGGATGAGATGGCTGGATGGCATCACAGACTTGATGGACGTGAGTCTGAGTGAACTCTGGGAGTTGGTGATGGACAGGGAGGCCTGGCGTGCTGCAATTCATGGGGTTGCAAGAGTCAGATACAAATGAGTGACTGAACTGAACTGAAGCTTTATCCTTACCTCCTTATCCCCTTAGGCTTCATCCGTTCCCTCCCTCCAACCCAGACAAATTCCAAACCGTGCCCCAGGGAGATACTGAAGGTGCTCTGGTAAGAAAGCTGAGGAAGGAATCTGAAGAAGCTGCAGAAGAGAAACCAACCACTGGAGATCAATCCACTTCGCAAACCCTTTCTAGCTTCCAGGGCGCAGGGTTCTTGGGTGCACTGGGTTTGGTTCAGCTCCCGGAGGGCCTGCCTGCATCCAGAGGTTTCCGGTCATTCCCCAGGGGCCCAGGCATTACAAGCCCTAGGCGGGCTCCACGGCTGGCATGTCCTTCCAATCTTTCTCAGCTCTACCCCAGGCCAGCCTTGGCACCCAAGGCTGCTAGGACTCCAGAACCGTGACCCCGGGCCTGAGGGGGATACCGCTGACATTTTTTTCTTCTTTTGCTTTTTAAATTTAATTTGTATTTCATACGGAATGTCACCTGATTTAGTCATAGGCATTCTTTTATCTATTCTTTTTCACATTCTTTTCCCATTTAAGTTATTACACAGGGTTCATTAAGTTCACTGTGCTATATACTAGGTTCTTATTGATATCCTAATATATATATATATATGTGTATATTTATTACCATATATATATATATATATATATATGAACTATAGCATCCTAATTTTTTCCTTCCTTAGCCCCACCTTTTCTGTGATGTAACTAACCACCAGTTTGCTTGCTGTGTTTTTGAGTTAGCTTTTGTTTGGAGAATCATTTTTATTGATTTTTGGTTCTACCCAAAAGTGATATCCTAGGCTATTTGTCCTTCTTTGACTTCCTTCACTTAGTATGATATTGTACAAGTCCATGTATTTTGCTGGAAAGGCGCTCTTTCTTTGTTTTAATGTCTGAGTCATGTTCCATCGTATGTATATGTATATGACACATCTTCCTTATCCATCCCTCTGATGATGTTTTGATTATTCTAAAACATGCTTCATTGAATGTTTGAGTGCATTTGTCTTTTCAAATTATCATTATTCTCTACCAACAGGCCTAGGAGTAAGACTACGGGATCATGTGGTATCTGTATTTTTGATTTTAGAGGAACTATCATACTCTTCTCCATCATGCCTGTTTCCAATTTGTATTCCTGAGGGTTCCCTTTACAACAGGCCCTCTCCTCCATTTATTCTTTGCAGTCTTTTGGATGATGGCCATTGTGACGGTTGTGATAGGAAATCTGTACCCATGATATATATTTTGGAAACAGAATTTTGCCACCATCACTGAGACTGCCCCCTGTCCTGTCTCAGACAAAAATGCCACCAAACATATCCAGTATGCTTACTTCTATCATCATTAATTACGGTGTTTTTATTTTTTGAGCTTTAGGAAATGAAATAATAGATTATGTCTTTTTTGGTTGTCACATTTATTTCACTCAACATTTGTTGTTAACTTTCCAATTTGTTGTAACGGTAGTTTGTTAACTGGCATTGTGGGAAGTTTTCTCCAGTGTGAATAGATGGACATCTGTTCATCCGTTCTTCTGTAGATGATTCTCGTGTATGAGTTTTTCAAATTGTGTTGCTATGAATCTCCTTTGACATGTCTTTTGGTAAAGTTACATGAACATTTATGTTGATTTTATGCTTAGAACTGTAACTGTTTAGCTATACATATATTTTCAGTATTAGTAGACAGTGTCAATTTCCTAAAATATTTCTGGCGGAAAATTATGCTCTCATCAGCAATGTATGAGAGTGTTTTAGTTTCTGTTAATAGGACCATATGTTTTTCTCCTTAGTTTAACCCTTCTGGTGGGTGTATCAGCTTCCCTGGTGGCTCTGATGGTAAAAAATCTGCCTGCAATGCAAGAGACGTGGGTTCAATCCCTGGGTCAGGAAGATCCCCTTGAGAAGGGGATGGCTACTCACTCTAGTATTCTTGCCTGGAGAATCCCAGGGACAGAGGAGCCTGGCGGGCTACAGTCCAGGGGATCTCAAGGAGTTGGACATGACTGAGTGACTTAGCACACACGGTAGTGGTGTGCTAGTGTGTTTTAATTTGTATTCATCTGATAATGAAAGTGGTTCAGCAAATTTTCATATTTTTTAAACAACTTTTACATCATCTCCAATGAAGTGCCTTTTCAAGGCTCTGAGTCATTTAGCTATTGAGTTTTCTTTTGCTTACTTATTGATTCAAAGGTATCTTGTGGCCATGAAGTTTCTGGAAAGTATGTACCTTTTTTTCCCTCAAAATGTGTTTTGCTCTCTAGATCGAATCTTTTGAGGTACAAGTTTCTTCATTTAAGAAAGTCCAACTTGTCATTAAAAAAAAATAAATAGCACTTTTGGATTTCTTTGTACAATCTTTCTTTGCTCGTGATCATATACATATTCTTCCATATTTTCTTCTAGGACCTTTATTAACCTTTGCATTTAAATATGTAATGCCTAGATCTTTAATCTGCTTGAATTAGCTTTTGTTTTTGATACAAAATAGAAATCAAGATGCATTTTTTCCATATGGATAACCAATTCAGCTGTTTATATATTT
Organism: Ovis aries; assembly: GCF_016772045.2. NCBI lineage: Eukaryota > Metazoa > Chordata > Mammalia > Artiodactyla > Bovidae > Ovis > Ovis aries. Next base: position 10,100,158 of record NC_056079.1, read on the forward strand.
TTGCTTATTTTTATGTAAATTGGTTTACAATATTATATTAGTTTCAGGTATACAACATAGTTATTCAAGATTTAAAGTTGTAACAAGATAATGGTGTTATTTCCCAGAACTTTATAATGTATCCATGTTGCTTCTCTCTTTTATACATAGAACTTTCTATCTCTTAATCTCATACCCTTATCCTGCCCCTTCATCTTTCCCTCTCCCTCCTGATAACCACTAGTTTGTGCTTTATATCTGTGAGCCATCTTCTATTTTGTTATATGCATTCATTTGTTTGTTTTTTTTAGATTCCGCATATAGGTGATAACATAGAATATTTGTTCTTCTCTGTTTGATTCATTTCACTAAAGCATAGTGAAATGCTTGGTCCAACATTGGTGAAATGCTTGGTCTGTTGGTCCATCCACATTGTTGCAAATGGTAGAATTTCATTCTTTTTTATCAATCATTTAAAAATATTTATTTTATACACATAGAAGTATATATGCATAGGTTATCAATTTATTTATCTATATGGGTATATATCTATATACATCTTTATGTTTGTGTATATGTATATGTATAGATTATATTAGCATATATATTGGCTTGTTACATATTAATTACGTATAAGAGAACATTTTTTTCCTTATTGTCATGGAATGCACATTCTCAATGTGCAAAATACTTGTTGCTGATTAGTAAATTAAATACCATGAGAGGAGAATATGTACAACTCTGTTCCTTTCTCAGGTTTTAAATATTGTGATCTTTGCAACCACCATGTAAAGTTTATAGGGCAGGTGCATTGAATGCACTGAGAAGAGAACTGTACTGCATTAGAAGTCCTGTGACATCTGAAGATCATACTGGAGAAAGAATGGGGACTGATTTGTTATGAATATTCTGATTCCACTGCTTCCAGGCTCACTGGCTTTAAAATGACAAATTAAATTACGAATTCCATACTAGTAATAGGCAAACTTAGTAATTCAGTCAGGCTAGAAGATACAGTGAAGTGAATGCCTGCACACATGGGGCCCCTATAGCTTCCACAGGTGTTAATGAATGGCAGACTATTGCTGTCTTTATAGTGTTTGACTTTGAAGAACAGTAGACACAGACAAGTCAAGGCAAGTATTAATTATCCTGGCAATAGAACAAAGGTTAATATTAGGATTTGGGTCTTAATTGTTGAACTTAAGTAACTTCTACTGTCTATCAAGTTAGCAAAGTGTAAATAATATTCCATTAACACATACGCCTGAAAATTGGAGAATTAGATAAGTTATTGTAGCTTTACAATTACATAGGAAATGAGAAGAAAAGGAGAATAAGCATGCTTAAAACATTTATTAGGAAATTAAATAAAAACATAAAAACATTAACAATAACATTCAAAAATTAGTCTCAAATTATCACTAAACTTGTCAAATAATATTATAAACAGTTTATAGTTTTTCTATAATTTTTAGCTTTCTCTAGAGTTTATTTTTGGAAATGCATTTATTTACCAACTAGCAAAGCAATTGCTTTATAATCATAGCAATGTAATTAGAGGGCAGATCAATGAAAAAAAAGTTTTGCAATTGTAATTATCTGAATTTTGTATCATAATGTTTTTCCTACATTTGTATGTTCTTCAAATAATAGTTTTCAAAATGATACAAGCATAACAAGGTCAAAATAAAAGTGAATATTTTGTATGTAAACTCTTAATTGTTTTTGACTACAATTTAACCTTATTTCAATCTTATTACAGTTTGATCAGAATGTACATCTCAAATCCATCTTGAATTTTTTCTTGGACTTAATCACTCCTTCATGAGTCCTTTTTCTTTCTTTTTTTAAAGTAGACTGCATTTTAATTTAAAATGTAGCTGTGATGTGAACACACTTACTAAATTTGAAATATGACTTTCTTGACAATATCAGAAAAGAACCGACTGTACTTTATCATCTTTCTTCAGTGTCTTATGAACTTATTCAACCTGGCCATGACCCAATTTTCTTTACACATTGACTAAGGTTGTCTGAAATGAAAGGTTCATCATACATGTTAGCTGGAAGAGGAATATGTTTGATTATTTCTATGATAGGACAGTGTACTTAGTTCTGTCTTCAAATATGATTTAAGAGTCATCTTACTTGTTTCTCGTTCTACTATGGTGACAATGGATCTGTCTAATTATTTTTGATACTTTTTAGAAACTGCTTATGATCCAGAGGCAACATCATGGCTTAGTGACTGTCATTGGCTAGCTGTTGACTGTCAGTATCATTATGATTCTAGTTGTCATTGTGATAGACATACCTTCCATTTCATTTGTTTGTTTATAGCGAGTGTGTTCATCTTCCTTATTTTCTTTTAGATTCCACTCTTTTTCTCTGTTCTTAGGCACTTAAATTCAGTATATCAATCCTTATTTCTGTGCTACAAGTTACTTATATTAATAATATATTGATATTACACATCTTTGTAAAATTTTACTTTACTGTGACATTTTTAAGCTTGAAGTATTTCATTGATTACCCAATTTTACTTCTTCACAACAAAATGTATGCATAAGTTACTTTACATTTTATAATAAATTAGAAGATGGTAAAACTTTTGCTTTTTGGACATGCAGCTCATAGTGAGAAGGTAAAGGGAATAGTTAATTATGCCCTAACTAGAAAAAAACAAAAACAAAAGAGAGTTCCTTGACACAAACAGTTCCAACTATCACTTCGTTTCACATTTGCATTTCTAAGAAAGCTATCTTAATGAGATTCAAAATGCCTCTGTATTCTAAACAGTGAATAAAGGATGATGGTGAAAGGAGAAAAGAGAACCACTCTGATCCTCTGTCCATGTGTACCTTCTAAAGCAAATGAACTTCAGAAAACAGTATTAATAAATATGGAAGTTGAAGGTCTTAGAAATAATTTCCCTAAAACTATTTATGTCCCTGTCCCTTTAGGGAAGCCTGCATGAGTTGCCAGAACACTACACATCCCCCCAGGGCAGACTGCTAGTCTGGTGGGTTAACTGATAAGAAGTGAGGTCTGTGGAGGAATCTGAACCGTTCAGTGTCCCAGGGTGTCAGAGAGTGGCACAAGCAAGTATCAGAGCAGAGAGAACAAAGAGGGAGGGGTCAGGCTGCTCTCACTGATGTTCAGCTGGGCTCTCCAGCAGACCAGTCAGACTGCTGCCTGGGTGCTTGGAATCAGTCCCTCATGAAGGCCAGCAGTCATAATTTCCAGGTCATTCAGGGTGACTTTAATCCTAATGAAAAATCCAATAGAAAATAAGAAGACCCAATTCAATATTAACCAAAATGCTGCAAAGGAAAATTGCTTAAAAAGAAAATATTGTAAAAAATGTTATAAATTCAGAGCAAATGAAATTCCAACACTTGGCTTTAATGTAGTCTACATTCCTACCAATGGGCTATTTCCTTTTGTACCCACTTTGTTGACACTGTTGTTCAGTTGCTCAGTCTTGTCCTACTCTTTACAACACCGTGGGCTGCAGCATGCCTGGTTCTCCTGTCCTTCAATGTCTCCTGGAGCTTGCTCAAATTCATGTCCATTGAGTAGGTGATGCTATCTCACCATTTCATCCTCCGCTGTCCCCTTCTCCTTCTGCCTTCGGTCTTTCCCAGCATCAGGGTCTTTTCTAGTGAGTTGGCTCTTCCCATCAGGTTGGCAAAGTAATGGAGCTTCTGCTTTAGCAGAAGTCTTTCCAATGAATATCCAGGGTTGATTTCCTTTAGGATTGTCTGGTTAGACCTCCTTGCAGTGCAAGGGACTCCCTAGAGTCTTCTCCAGCACCACAATTCAAAAGCATCAATTCTTCAGCACCCAACCTTCTTTATGGTCCAACTGTCTCATCCATACATGACTACTGGAAAAACTATAACTTTGACTATATGGACCTTTATCAACAAAGTGATGTCTCTGCTTTAAAATATGCTGTCTATGTTTGTCAGAGCTCTCCTTCCAAGGAACAAGCATCTTTTAGCTTCATGGCTGTAGTCACCACCTACAGTGATTTTGAAGTGCCCTAAAATAAAACCTGTCACTGCTTCCACTTTTTCCCTTCTATTTGCCATGAAGTGATGGTACCAGACATCGTGATCTTAGATTTTTGAATGTTGAGTTTTACGTCAGCTTTTTCAGTCTCCTCTTTCACCCTCATCAAGAGGCTCTTTAATTCCTCTTTACTCTCTGCCATCTGCATATCTGAGATTGTTGATATTTCTCCCAGCAATCTTGATTCCAGCTAGTGAATCATCCAGCCTGGAATTTCACATGATGTGCTCTGCATATAAGTTAAATAAGCAGGGTGACAATATGCAGGCTTTTTGTACTCCTTTTCCAATTTTGAACCATTTCTTTATTCCATGTCTGGTTCTAACTGCTGCTTCTTGACCTGCATACAGATTTCTCAGGAGCAGATCAGGTGGTCTGGTATTCCCATCTCTTTAAGAATTTTCCACAGTTTGTTGTGATCCACACAGTCAAAGGCTTTTGTGTAGTCCACAAAGCAGAAGTAGATGTTTTTATGGAATTCTCTTGCTTTTTCTATGATCAAATGAATGTCAGCAATTTGATCTCTGGTTCCTCTGCCTTTTCTAAATGCAGCTTGTACATCTGGAAGTTCTTGGTTCACCTACTGCTAAAGCCTAGCTTGAAGAATTTTTTAGCATAATCTTACTGGCAAGCCAACTGAGTGCAAATATATGGTAGTTTGAACATTCTTTGACATTGCCCTTCTTAGGGATTAGAATGAAAACTGACCTTTTCCAGTCCTGTGGCCACTGAGTTTTCCAAATTTGCTGACCTATTGAGTGTAACACTTTAACAGCATCATCTTTTAGGATTTTATATATCTCAACTGGAATTCCATCATTTCCATTAGCTTTATTTCACATTCTATACACACTAATCAACATTAAATATTGAGATTTTAGTTGCATAGGGAACTTCTATTAACATCTGTTGTAGCTCAATTCTATAGATAATTGGAGTCTGCAGTCTAATGACAGTATAAAAAAACCATTAAAAGAAGTAAATATTTAGACAAAAAGTAAAAGGACAAACAAAAATACTCCCAAAGAAACCTCTTATAATTTGTGTATTATAAAGCTATTAAATATGAATTTATTTCTATTTTATTGCTACTAAAAAGGTGACTATATTTGTGTTTATTAATGTTTCTGGGAAATTACTTCTATTTTACCTTTTATATATAACTAAGGAAATTTTTTTGTCTCATAAATACATTGTTTTAAAATATTAAATAGTGTTTCTTAGACACCTGTTGAAAACATCCCTGCCTTGCTATTGGTAGTGTATGAAGGCATAAAAATGTTTTCTTTAAGAATTCATGTTCATAACAAATCACTCACAACTATCAGAAACTTTATTTCACACAACTATACACCAAATATTATAATGTAAGCCTGTAGTAGAAGCAAAAGAAAATAACCTTTGATACAATTCTACTTCAATAAGATTTCCATTTTAGTACAAAAAAATTCTAAGTAACACTTGTTCACAGGAGAAAGACTAACAAATTTCATAAGCAATTAAGATACCATCAGTGACAAACAGTGGAAACTCCAGACAAGATTACTATTACAGGCAAGCAATGACTTGCATATGAAAATTCAGTTCAGTTCAGTTCAGTTCATTCGCTCAGTCGTGTCTGACTCTTTTTGACCCCACAAATCACAGCATGCCAGACCTCCGTCCATCACCAGCTCCCGGAGTTCACTCAAACTCACGTCCATCAAGTCGGTGATGGCATCCAGCCATCTCATCTTCTGTCATCCCCTTCTCCTCCTGCCCCCAATCCCTTCCAGCATCAGAGTCTTTTCCAATGAGTCAACTCTTCACATGAGGTGGCCAAAGTACTGGAGTTTCAGCTTTAGCATCATTCCTTCCTAAAAACACCCAGGGCTGATCTCCTTCAGAATGGACTGGTTGGATCTCCTTGCAGTCCAAGGGACTCTCAAGAGTCTTCTCCAACACCACAGTTCAAAACCTTCAATTCTTCAGCACTCAGCTTTCTTCACAGTCCAACTCTCACATCCATATGTGACCACTGGAAAAACTGTAGCCTTGACTAGACAGACTTTGCTGGCAAAGTAATGTCTCTGCTTTTCAATATGCTATCTAGGTTGCTCATAACTTTTCTTCCAAGGAGTAAGCGTCTTTTAATTTCATGGCTGCAGTCACCATCTGCAGTGATTTTGGAGCCCCCCAAAATAAAGTCTGACACTGTTTCCACTGTTTCCCCATCTTTCCCATGAAGTGATGGGACCAGATACCATGATCTTCATTTTTATCATACACTAAAATATGATAATCAGAAGTTAGCATTATCTGATTTTAAAATATATTTAATATGAATAACAAATGACAGCACATTTTAAAAAGATGAATGATAAAAATGAACTGGTCTAACACATTATATATATATTCCCATATATATATATATATATATTCCCATATATATATTCCCATATATATATGTATATATAAATGGGAAAGATTGAAGGCGGGAGAAGAAGGGGGCAACAGAGGATGAGATGGTTTGATGGCATCACCAAATCAATGGACATGAGTTTGAGTAAACTCTGGGAGTTGGTGATGGACAGCGAGGCCTGGTGTGCTGTAGTCCTTGGGGTTACAAAGAGTTGGGCATGACTGAGTGACTGAACTGAACTGAAAACATAAATCATTTGGATTTAAAAACAAAATATTAGAAAGAACATAACCCGGAATACCACTTATTTAAGTTGATGTTGAAAAAGAGAAAGAGGAAGAAAGAAATTACTCACCTAGGCAAAGCATGGTAAAGCTGCTAAACCAAAGAGGGAGAGAAAGTCTTAAAAGCAGATGGAGGTGAAAGGAGACTGCTGATGAAGGAACTTCAATTACTATGAGAGATGAATTTTCAAGGGCAAGAAAGGAAGTGAAGGAAATTGTCGTATCTTTAATGTGCTGAAAGAAAGCACATTTCAACCTAGAATGTTATAATCAGTGAAGCCACCTTTCAGAACATGAACAGAACAAGGATACAATAGACTATGGACATATCTCACAAAAAAAAAGCAAGTTTTTCCCCTTCAAACAGACAATCAAAGTTAGCAAGAACAATTAATTACTTAATTTGATGAAACTGAATTGAGAAACAATAATAAAACTCAAGGTTAGACAGACTGAAAAAGAAGGAAAAACAGAAAACACTATTCAAAACAAATTAAAATGCTAAATTCAGGAAACTTGTCTGAAAGAAAACATTTGAAATTAATTCCGCATAATACTGCACTGAGTACATGTTAATTAATGCTGATAAATAATTATTAATATCAGGTATACAAGCAAGTAAAGCAAAAGTGTTGGCATTATCTAGAACACCACCCTAGGATTAAACAATTCAAAAAGTCAAGGAAGATACATGAATTAAAGCTGTTGGTATCATACAGAAAATAAACCCCTAACAAACACAAAACTAGAGAAATCATGTTCATTTGAAATACAAAAAAAAAATATATATATTTCTAGTTCATGGATCAAAATAAAATTATTTTATTCCAAATTAAAAAGAGTTTTAATTCATCATTAAGGCACGTTGTTTGCCATGTGAACCGCCAGGGAAGTACAAAATGTGTGGTGGTAGACAGCGCCGGGGTGTCCCGTGGGTCATTACTGAATAAGGAATGTACACGACTGAAGCGACTTAGCAGCAACCCATCAAAGCTACCAAAAGGCTCATCGGAACGGCAGTTTTTGTTCTGTTTTTAAGGGCAATACTTAGTAAGGATCCAGAAACAACGTGACAAAACATACATGAAAGAAGCCAGGCACAGAAGAACCTTTGTAATCCCTTGGCTAGTAAGTCGCAAAGTAAGTAGTGGTGTCTATCAGGTAGTGGGGAATGGCTGTGACAGGCCCAGAGACAGCCTGTGGGGCAAAGGAGGTCTGTTTTACCTTCATTTGTATAGTGGTTACGTAACAGTAGACATTCTTAATATTCATCAAACTCTGAACCTTGACATGGTACACTTTGCTTTATGACATTGTTGTTTTACAGTTGCCAAGTCATGTCATGTCCAACTCTTCGAAATCCCACAGACTACAGCATACCAGGCTTCCCTGTCCCTCACCATTTCCCAGAATTGCCCAAGTTATCTCCATTGAATGGGTGAAGCCATTCAACCATCTCATCGTCTGTTGCCCTCTTCTCCTTCTGCCTTCAATCTTTGCCAGCATCAGGGTCTCCCAATGAGTCAGTTCTTCGCATCAGGTGGCCAAAGTATTGGAGCTTCAGCTTCAGCATCAGTCCCTCCAAAGAGTAGTCAGAGTTGATTTCCTTTAAGATTGACTGGTTTGATCTTCTTGCTTTCCAAGGGATTTTCAAGAGTCTTCTCCAGCACCACAGTTCAAAAGCATCAATTCTTCGGCACTCTGCCTTCTTTATTGTCCAGCTCTTACAACCATACATGACCACTGGAAAGATCATATCCTTGACTATGTGGACCTTTGTCAGCAAAGCGATGCCTTTGCTTTATGACATTATGCCTCAATAAAGACAAATTAAACCAGTTAAATATAGTGAGTGTAAACAAAAGTTGTGAGAAAAATCTAAAGCAAAACATAGAGAGAAATTCAAGAAACTTATATGATAAGAATTAAATACATAATTATAAGTATCTTATTCTAACAAATAGTAGAAAAGAGAACAGCTGGGAGAACTGAAGAAACAAAGAAAATAATTATCGGTTCAGTTCAGTTCAGTCGCTAAGTCCGACTCTTCGCAACCCCTTGGACTGCAGCACGCCAGGTCTCCTTGTCCATCAACAACTCCCAGAGTTTACTCAAACACATGTCCATAGAGTCAGTGATGCCATCCAACCATCTCATCCTCTCTTGTCCCCTTCTCCTCCCACCCTCAATCTTTCCCAGCATCAGGGTCTTTTCAAATGAGTCATTTCTCCAATACTTTGGCCACCTGATGTGAAGAACTGACTCATTTGAAAATAATTACAGTGAGTCAAATTAATGAAAACAAGTGGAAAATAAAAGTACAGATTTCTTTTTTGTAAAGCCTATGTAAATATTGAAACAACACTCCAAGGTTTAAAACATTAAAAGGAGAATAAGATATAAGAAATTTCTTTCAAATAAAATGGGATGCCTTACTGTAGATTTAAAATTATTCTAGTCTTAGATAGTATTGTTTCAAATAATTGATGAAAAAAATTGAAAAGCTAAAATGGGAAAAAATGTCAATCAGCATGACTCAAAGAAGAAAAGCAGAATAATTCTGTAATCATTCAGAAACTTGAACTTTTAATCAAAGTCTCTTCACAAAGAAGGTAAGAGACCAAACAATTTTAAGGACGAGTTCTACCACTTATCCAAGTAACAGGTGATTCTGATATTATATAATCCAAAGATTAAAGAAAACACACATCCTGGATACATGAACCATATAAGAACATTAGAACAAAGAAAAATTAAGGCCAATCTCATCCATGGATATAGAAGCAAAAATACTAAAGTAGGTAATAGCGAATGAATACATCAACATATTCAGATATTGCCTTCTGAGCAATATAGAGACATACCAAAAATGCAAGCTTGGTTTCAAAATAAAATGACATAAGCAGGCAGATTTAAAAATTAAAGAGAAAAATATAATTATCATGTGTGTTTCTGTGTTTAGTCATGTCCAGCTCTTTGCGGCTCCATGGACTATAGCTTGCCAGGCTCCTCCACCCATGGAATTTTCCAGGCAAGAGTATTGGAGTGGGATGCCATTTCCTATTGCAGGAGATCTTCTTGACTTAGGGATTCAACCTGTGCCTCTTGTGTCTTCTGCATTAGTAGGCAGATTCTTTCCCACTAGCACAACCTGGGATAATAGATACCAAAAGAGCATAATGAAATCTGATATCCCATCATGATAAAAATCTATCAGCAAACAAGGAATAAAAGTTTGTTACTTACATACTAAAGGCTGTATTGAAAAATTTACTACAACGATTTTCCTTAGTAGTTAGGTTTTATTACATTACTTGAAGATTAGGAATGAAATACAGAGGCAAACTATTTATCTTTTTTTAGTTTAGGCAGCTTACAAAAAAAAAAGATTTAAAAAGGTGAAATGAAATTATAATTACTTGTAAGTGGAATTCTTGTGTATATATAACACATGTAAGGAATTTACAGGTATTTACATTAATAAGAGTTTATTAGCATAGTTGATTTACAAAAAATCAATACATGTGAACAGTCATTTTAAAATTTTCTAACATTTTCAAAGCATGTTTTCCATAACTTGTCAATATCAATATTCTTTACAATAGAAATATCTAATAGTTAATATAAAAAAACAAATGTAGTGAAGCCTTTTAGAAACAAAATTATAAAACTATATTAAACAATAGGGACGAGATACCATTTAGCATAATAAAGATGACAACTTTTGTCAATTGACTCAAAAGATACAACGAATAACTAATGCAACATATTATGCAGTGGACTGCTGCTGCTGCTAAGTCGCTCGTTGTGTCCAACTCTGTATGACCCCATAGATGGCAGTCCACCAGGCTCCACCATCCTGGGATTCTCCAGGCAAGAACACTGGAGTGAGTTGCCATTTCCTTCTCCAATGCAGGAAAGTGAAAAGTGACAGTGAAGTCGCTCAGTCTTGTCCAACTCTTTGCAACCCCATGTTCTGCAGTAAGCCAGGCTTCACTGTCTCACAGTCTCTAAGAGCTTGCTCAAACTCATGTCGATTGAGTCAGGGATGCCATCCAACCATCTCATCCTCTGCCACCCCCCTTTCCTCCTGGCCTCAATCTTTCCCAGCATCAGAGTCTATTCCAGTGAGTCGGCTCTTCACATCAGGGGGCCAAAGTATTGGACCTTCAGTTTCAGCATCAGTCCTTCCAAAGAGTATTCAAGGTTGATTTTTTTTTTTTTAAGGATTGACTGGTTTGATCTCCTTGGGACTCTCAAGTCTTCTCCAATACGACAGTTCAGTTCAGTTCATTCGCTCAGTCATGTCCGACTCTTTGCGACCCCATGAATCAAAGCACACCAGGCCACAGTTAGAAAGCATCAATACTTTGGTGCTCAGTCTTCTTTATGGTCCAGCTCTCACACCCATACATGACTACTGGAATAAACATAGCTTTGACTATGCGGACTTTTGTTAGCAAAGTGATGTCTCTGCTGTGTAATATACTGTCTAGGTTTGTTTTATCTTTTCTTCCAAGAAACAAGTGTCTTTTCATTTCATGGATGAAATATATCAAATAGCAAAAATATACTTTGGAAAAATAAAAGCAAGTTGCAAAATGATACATATTGCAACTATTTTTGTAAAGTGAAAAAAACAGGCAAACATTTAAAAATAGACATTTGATTGCTAATATTGACCTTTATTATTTAGCTTATTTTTAGCAACCCTCAATGTCTAAAACCCAAAATTTCAGAACCCAGTTATTTCTCATGAAACTGTCTAAAGGACATGCTCCTCTTGGAGGGGTAGCTTTATTTTGCACGGTAACTCCTTTCATTGTGTCACTCGGTCGCAGTGGCTTCTCTCATTGCGGAGCGCGAGCCCCAGGCTCATCAGTAGCTGCGGTACACAGGCTCTGTAGTTGTGGCTCCTGGACTCTTGAGTACAGGCCCAGTAACTGTGGTGCACTCACCTGGTTGCCCAGCATCGTGTGAGATCTTCCCAGACCAGGGATGGAACCTGCGTCACTTGTGTTGGCAGACAGATTCTCAACCACTGGGCCATCTAGGAAGTCCTCTTGTATGTTTTAATCAACTTTCTTATAGGATACAAATGAAAAACTAAAAAGGAAAGCATAGGAATGAAAAATATAAATAACAGTTATTGAGAGAAGATATAGAACGCAGTCACAGAGGGTATAGTGAACTTTTCAAAGATACAGACTCTATTATACTTTATGCACTTAGTGTAAGTACATAAGTCTATAATACTGTTATTAAAATATGCATACTTTCTATGAATATTGTATATACAAAGTTAATATATGTGAACAACAAAAGACAAAAGATAGGATAGAAGGAAACATAATAATAATAATAAATAGCATTTATTAAGGACTTACTGTAGACTAGGAACTGTTGAAAGCACTTTGAATGTTAGACTTAAAGATCTTCATAATAAATGTATAATACCAGCACTATAATCCCACTGTATTAAAGAAAAACTCATTCAGAAGGACAAAAACTTGCCAAAGTCCCATAACTTAAATGAGCCAAAAGTGACAAAACTAACTTTTGGCTTGTAAGTAGCAAAGAGATAAAGCATTAACTATGACAAAGATGACAATTTTTCTAAATGTGCATTAATGAGCATACAGCTCTTCTCCAAACTAAAGGCTCTTTACATCAGGTTCGTAATCTCATCTCTGTTTTCACTTCACTCTTCACTCCTCTGAGAGCTTGATTGTACATACTCCTCTGCACGACCTCTTAGTCATTCCTTCACTCTGTCATATAGAATTCTTTACCTTGAATAAATACAAATTTTGTGTGTTTTTTTAAAACATTGAGTCCCTTTCTACTATGTGTTACAAAATGGAAATAACCCTCATTTAGAAATTAAAAAAAAAACTATAGGGCTTCTCTGGAAGCTCAGCTGGTAAAGAATCTGCCTGCAATGCAGGAGACCCCATTCGATTCCTGGGTCCGGAAGTTCCCCTGGAGATGGGAAGGCTATCCACTCCACTATTCTTGGGCTTCCCTGGTGGACAAGGAATCCACCTGCAATGCAGCAGACCTGGGTTCAATCCCTGGTTGGGAAGCCTCCCTGGTGGAGAACATGGCAATCCATGGCAACTCAAGGCAGTATTCCTGCCTGGAGAATCTCCAAGGTCAGAGGATCTCGGCAGGCTGTAGTCCATGGGGTTGCGAAGAGTTGGACATAACTGAGTGAATAAGATTTAATTAGTTAACACAAAAGATCATAAAAACCGTTGTATTCTTTAGCTGGACAGAATCAAATTTCTGGCTGATCCATTAGCTATTCTGGACAGTGTTATTCAATCAAACAATATAATTGTGACGAAAGTGTTATGTTCAGACAGCACTTGTACAAGTGCAGGTGAAAACTGGGGAAGATCTACCATACTTTGGTTTCCATGAACAGCCACTAAGGCGTTTAATTAGGTGCCCAAAAAACAGAAGCTGTAATCTTTCTGAAACTCGAGCCTAGTTATATCACCATTGGCGGCAGAGTTAAGAAAATTATACTTCACTCTTAAAAAGTTAATATTGTTTCCAATGGCTTTGTCTTTTTGGATAACAAGCTGAAATACTTAAGTAGTTGACCAAAGACAAATCTGGGAAGCCCTCTCTCATTTGTCATGGGCTTGATGAAAATGTAATCACTTTGTTGATGGTAATTTTTGGTTGTTTCCTTTGTTCTACCACTTTATTTCTGTTTTCCTTCAAGACACAACATTTAAACAAAGATAACTGTTACTAACAACATCTTTATAAGATCCTCCAAACATTTTTCTATTTAATTAGAATGATATAAGTGAATATAACCATTTATACAATAAAGTAGACTTCAGAGGTTTCCACAAAATATTGAATTTATTTCTTAGTGTGCTAGTACTATTTTATGCATTATAATATGTATAATCATACTTATTAACCTTCCCATTCCTATTCAAAAATCTTTCCAAAACTCTGCTTATGATTGAGACAGAGGGAAATTATGAGGCCAGATTGAATAATCTCATTGCTGAAAAGCCTTCATGATTAAAGCTGTCTGGCATCACTAAGCTTATTTTTTTAACAGGAAAACTTATTTTTCAAACATAAAAAATATCTCTTCAAATATTTCCAGCCATCCATGAATGCTAATCTGATTATTTAACAAAAGAAAGTTAAAGTTTAGAACTTTACTAATGAATAATCTGTAAAAGATTTTTTACCATTGATGATAACACTTGTTAAATTTCCATAATGAGAAACAGCCCTGTATGTGTGCAGGAAAGCTTTTAGGAACAAAGAGTGCATATTACTGAAGCAAGTTGTATTTCTATAAAAGATTTTTAAAAAGTTCTTTGAATCTCTAAAACATTAACCAAAATGAAGATCTCAAGAAACAAAAACATGGAAAAATTATGAGCGAATTTCAGCTTATTAAAAGCTTTAAAGTTTTTCCTATGATTAACATTGTCCTTTAAATATTGACATTTTATCAACTATTTAAAATGTATCCAGATTTCATGGGGCAAGATAGATAATTTCTTCCTCTCATTTACTGAAATGTTTTTATAAACCAGTTATAAATAGTTTAATACAACTATGACATGGGCAAAATCTCTGCAAATCTCTGCAAATCACTTAATCTTTTAAATATTTATATATTTTTCAATAGCCCAAAAGGGAGTATGTCAAGGCTGTATATTGTCACCCAGATTATTTAAGTTTTATGCAGAGTACATCATGAGAAACGCTGGACTGGAAGAAGCACAATCTGGAATCAAGATTGCTGGGAGAAATATTAATAACCTCAGATATGCAGATGATACCACTCTTATGGCAGAAAGTGAAGAACTAAAAAGCCTCTTGATGAAAGTGAAAGAGGAGAGTGAAAAGGTTGGCTTAAAGCTCAACATTCAGAAAACTAATGGCATCTGGTCCCATCACTTCATGGGAAATACATAGGGAAACAGTAGCAGACTTTATTTTGGGGGGGGCTCCAAAATCACTGCAGATGATGACTGCAGCCATGAAATTAAAAGACACTCCTTGGAAGAAAAGTTATGAGCAACCTAGATAGCATATTGAAAAGCAGAGACATTACTTTGCCAGCAAAGGTCCATCTAGTCAAGGCTATGGTTTTTCCAGTGGTCACATATGGATGTGAGAGTTGGACTGTGAAGAAAGCTGAGCGACAAAGAATTGACGCTTTTGAGTGAACTCTGGGAATTGGTGGTGGACAGGGAGGCCTGGCGTGCTGCAATTCACGGGGTCACAAAGAGTTGGACACAACTGAGCAACTGAACTGAACTGAACAGAACTGCATACTACTGTATTGTTACTTGCTTTCTCTTTGTCCTATCTAGTCTGTGTTCCATTTTCTTTTTTTTTTCCTGCCTTCCTTTGCATTAACTAGTATTTTTTTCATTTTCTTTTATTTCCTATATTGGTATATCACCCATAACTTTCTTTTGGCATTATTTTAACAGTTGCTGTAATGTTCATAGTATACACTTTAACTGCTCACAGTTTATACTTACTGTATTTTTTTTTTAGTTTACTTTCAAATGATAGTATGCCAATTAATGTATAATAAAATATCCTTACAATGTACTTCTATTTATCTCTTCCTAGCCTTCATGTTCTGTCATATATTTAATTTCAACAGCTGCTGCAAATCTACAATATGCATAAATAGTGAGTTAGCTTTTAATTATTTCAATAATAATACCTTACAATTATTTATGGATTTACTACTTCTGATGCTTTTTTGTCTCTTGTATAGATTCTGGTTTCCATATGGTATCATCTTCCTTCTGCTTACAGCTCTTCCTCGGATATATTGTTACTTCCGTATGTCTGAATAAAATTTATACTTCACCTTCAATTTCTCAAAAATACTAACACTTGGTAGTAGTTGTTCAGTCACTCAGTCATGTCCTGTTCCTTGCAACTCCACGGACTGAAGCACACCAGGCTTCCCTGTCCATCACTATCTCCCGGAGCTTACTCAAACGAATGTCCATTGAGTGGATGATGCCTTCCAACCATCTTGTCTTGTGTTGTCCCCTTCTCCTCCTACCTTCAATCTTTCCCAGCATCAGGGTCTTTTCTAATCAGTCAGCTCTTTGCATGAGGTGGCCAAAGTATTCGAGCTTCAGCCTCAGTCCTTCCATTGAATATTTAGGGTTGATTTCCTTTAGGATGGACTGGTTGGATCTCCTTGCAGTCCAAGGGATTCTCAAGAGTCTTCTCCAACACCACAGTTCAAAAGCATCAATTCTTTGGCACTCAGCTTTCATTATAATCCAACTCTCATGTACATACATGACTACTGGAAAAACCATATCTTTGACTAGACAGACCTTTGTTGGCAAAGTGATGTCTCTGACTTTTAATATGCTGTCTAGGTTTGTCATAGCTTTTCTTCAAAGGAGCAAGCATCTTTTAATTTCATGGCTGCAGTCACCATCTGCAGTGATTTTGGAGCCCAAGAAAATAAAGTCTGTCATTGTTTCCCATGTTTTCCCATCTATTTGCCATCAAGTGATGGGACCAGATGCAGTGTCGTGAAGTTGTCATGAAGTCACTCAGTCGTGTCTGACTCTTTGTGACCCCATGGACAGTAGCCCACCAGGCTCCTCCATCCATGGAATTTTCTAGGCACGGGCACTGGAGTGGGTTGCCATTTCCTTCTCCAGGGCATCTTCCCAAACCAGGGATCGAACCCGGGTCTTCCACATTGTGGGCAGACACTTAACTGTCTGAGCCACCAAGGACTCGCTGCCATGATATTAGTTTTTTTTTTTTTTTTTGAATGTTGAGTTTTAAGCCAACCTTTTCACTCTCCTCTTTTGCCTACCATCATCAACAGCCTATTTAGTTCCCTTTGTTTTCTGCCATAAGGGTGGTGTCATCTGCATATCTGAGGTTACTAATATTTCTCCTGGCAATCTCGATTCCAGCTTGTGCTTCATCCAACCTGGCATTTCTCATGATATACTCTGCACAGAATTTAAATAAGCAAGGTGACAATATACAGCCTTGACGTACTCCTTTACCAATTTGTAATCAGTCTGTTGTTCCATGTCCAGTTCTAACTGTTGCTTCAGGGTCCAGAAAAGGTGGTCTGGTATTCCCATCTCTTTAAGAATTTCCCTTAGTAAATGATTATATATAAAGTGATTTTCCTTTCTTTCCTGGTAGTTGAAAGATGTTGCTCTACTCTTTTTCTACTTACATTGGAAATTTTGTTCCATTATAGTTTTAATAATTTTTTTCTCACCCCAATCTCAGCTCTATGGAACTCAAAATAGCCACATACTTGGCTGCTTGAAGATGTTCCACACTTCACTGATGCTCTGTTCATTTCTTTCATTGAATCTTTTTTCTCTCTTGTTCACTTGTGGTTTAATTTCTTTACTATGCCTTCACATTTACTAATTTTTGCTTCTGAAGTATCTCGTCTAACATTTATCACCTTTAGTATATTTTTACCATGAGATGCAGTTTTCATGCTTAGAATTTCAGCTTGGGTCCTTTGCTATTTCTTTCATCTCTCTCTGTAACATGTTCAATATTTGTTCTGGCTTCTTGATGGAGTATGCAAAAGAGTTATAATCCATTGTTTAAAGTCATTGTCTCATAATCCTATCATTTGTACAATTTTTGAGTCAATTTTGTTTGATTTCTCTCCCTGATATTAGTTATAATTTCCTGTTACTGTTGCTTGATACATACTTTTTGATTAGGTGCTGGACACTACAAATTTTATGTTGTGTATCCTCAAAATTTTTGTATCCAGTGAAGATTTTGAGCTTTATTTATTAATTTACTTGGAAAAAATTTCATTCTTTTGGTCTTGCCTATGAGTATTCTTAGCTAGACCAAAGCAGTACTTAATGTTTTCCCCCATTACAGAATCAAGATCTTCTTAGCACTGTCTTCAGTGACCCAATAATTTGAGGTTTTGCTCTCTGGTTGGTGGGAAAAGTCACTCATTCAAGCTTTATCGGAGCATCAGGCAGTATTCCCCCTCATCTTCTCATGCGGTTCACTTGCCAACCATTGTTAGTTTCTTCATCAATTTTTGCTAATCAGTACATGATTCTATACTTGACATGGACCCTCTGCAGATTTCTGGAGTTCATTGCCCACGTCTCCTCTTCTGGTGCTTGAGCCTGCACACTAGTGATACCTTGACCTGCCCACCCACTCACTGCTATATCACTGTGTCCATGGGTCCCCATGACCTCAGTATGTCCAGCGAGAGACCTAGAGCAGCAGTATGAATCACCTCATTTGATAATTTCCCATCTCTGAGGGAATCACTCGGAGAAGGCAATGGCACCCCACTCCAGTACTGTTGCCTGGAGAATCCCAGAAACGGGGGAGCCTGGTGGGCTCCTATAGCGTCGCACAGAGTCGGACCCGATTGAAGCGACTTAGCAGTAGCAGCAGCAGAGGGATCACTATACTTCATTGTCTGATACTGAATTCCTTGACAGCCATGGATTTTTCAAGACAGAGGATGGAGTGCAAATTCTGTTCCAGTTACTTTGTTGTGGAAGGATGGAAGTTGCTGTACCCCCTAAATAGCTGTTTAGCAAATCAGTAACTTCCACACTGAAATCAGTTTTCCTTATTACTTTCACATGTAACTCCATTATCTTCCACCATTAATTGCTGCAGGAAAAACATTGCTGTAAGCCTTATTATTATTATACTAGTTAACATTTTTCCTGGTATTTGTTTTCAAAGACTTCTTTTTATTCCTGTGTTCAGTGTCTCAACACGGAACTGCCTATGTGTAATTTTTCCCCATGAATATTTTAACGTTATGCTTTTCAAAGAAAAATATTCCCGTTGAAAATATTGTTTTAACTCTGAGTGTCACTTCTTTGCTATTTCCTTCATTCTCTATCCTCAAACTTATCAGAAAAAAATTTAGCTTCTGTTTTTATCTTTCTGTTTACCTGCTTTTCTATATTTTTAATCATTTTTATCTTGTGATGCTTAATTCTGTGTGATTTTTGTCAATTTTGTGTTCTAATTTGAACTGGACATGGAACAACAGACTGGTTCCAAATAGGAAAAGGAGTACGTCAAGGCTGTATATTGTCACCCTGCTTATTTAACTTCTATGCAGAGTACATCATGAGAAACGCTGGACTGGAAGAAACACAAGCTGGAATCAAGATTGCTGGGAGAAATAGCAATAACCTCAGATATGCAGATGACACCACCCTTGTGGCAGAAAGTGAAGAGGAGCTAAAAAGCCTCTTGATGAAAGTGAAAGAGGAGAGTGAAAAAGTTGGCTTCAAGCTCAACATTCAGAAAACGAAGATCATGGCATCTGGTCCCATCACTCCATGGGAAATAGATGGGGAAACAGTGGAAACAGTGTTAGACTTTATTTGGGGGGGCTCCAAAATCACTGCAGATGGTGACTGCAGCCATGAAATTAAAAGACACTTACTCCTTGGAAGAAAAGTTATGACCAACCTAGATAGCATATTCAAAAGCAGAGACATTACTTTGCCGACTAAGGTCTGTCTAGTCAAGGCTATGGTTTT
The DNA here is from genome assembly GCF_016772045.2 of Ovis aries. Lineage (NCBI taxonomy): Eukaryota > Metazoa > Chordata > Mammalia > Artiodactyla > Bovidae > Ovis > Ovis aries. Next base: position 10,119,477 of record NC_056079.1, read on the forward strand.
TCCTCTGGTCATGTATGGATGTGAGAGTTGGACTGTGAAGAAGGCTGAGCACCGAAGAATTGATGCTTTTGAACTGTGGTGTTGGAGAAGACTCTTGAGAGTCCCTTGGACTGCAAGGAGATCTAACCAGTCCATTCTGAAGGAGATCAACCCTGGGATTTCTTTGGAAGGAATGATGCTAAAGCTGAAGCTCCAGTACTTTGGCCACCTCATGCGAAGAGTTGACTCATTGGAAAAGACTCTGATGCTGGGAGGGATTGGGGGCAGGAAGAGAAGGGGACGACCGAGGATGAGATGGCTGGATGGCATCACAGACTCGATGAACGTGAGTCTGAGTGAACTCCAGGAGATGGTGATGGACAGGGAGGCCTGGTGTGCTGCGATTCATGGGGTTGCAAAGAGTTGGACACGACTGAGTGACTGAACTGAACTGAACTGAACTGTTCTAATTTACTATTTTTATACCGTCTAGAGTCTATTCCTCTATCCATCTTTAAGTTTTAAAACTTGAATTTTTCATGTCAAAGAAATTGAATTAATTCACTTTCATATTCCAATTAACTAATTTCATTTGAGTTTTATTTCATAATTTCTTTTTTATGGATGTGATTTTTTATTCCTTTGAAGATAAATCTAAAATATTTCCTAAAATTTTCTTTATAATTCATAAACAAAAATATGTTAGTGCTTTGTCATAATTATATTACTTATCTTTCATAAATCAGAGGTTGTTTTTTTTTTTTTTTTGCTTTCTATTGGTTTTTATATGCTCATTTCAAATGGGAGGCTTTTATTTTTTGTTTCACTTTTAATTTATTTTTTTCACTCTGTCCTTCTGGGCTCACCCTTTCTTAGATAGGGACTGTGAGGACTCAAGGATAACTAACTTCTGGTAAATTATACTTTGCCAGCCTCATGATCCAGCCATAGGTTATAGACAGAATGTTTGTGACAGCTGATAATCATTGTTTATTACAGGCTACTTATTGAGAACTGATGCAACTACCTCCCTGCTTCCCACCTTGAAACTACCTTGGTTCCAGATTTAACATGAACCCCTTTTATTCCTCTTAAACATCTAGAGTCAAACCACTATCATCTTTTCCTAATTTATAGCATAGTAGGCTCAACACTTAGTCACCACTCTACTGATTCCTCCTTTTTCTAATCTACAAAAATACCATTTCTAAATCTATATATACACATCTTTAATTATGTTGATTATAATTGATGGCTAAAAGTAGGAACCAAAGCATACATTTATTATGCCACTATTTTGGTAAAATCTTTAATCAGATTATTTATCATCATGAAACCAATATATCAATTAAGAGCTATATGAACAACACTTTCATTCATTCTAACATTTTTTTCTAAAAACATCAGGAAAAAAAATCCTGAGAGAAATTCACAACAAAGATGATTTTCTAGCCTCTCATGTCTTTTTGATATGAGTTAATTTTGTAAACCAGGTGACAAACATTAGTAATTTTTCTTAATTGAAATGGTATAATTTCTAAAAATCAATTTTTTTTCATAGCAAAAGCCATGAAGGTCAGCTGTTTATAATATGAAACACAGAAATTAGACTAAAATACCTTAGTCAAATATAGATACTTACTTCCAAAGAATTAGTTATAAAAATACTTTTTCAAACTTCTAACTTAGAAAGCATGTATCCAATTAACCATTGCCTTGAAGGCTTTTCTACTTGGACCTCTTGAGGTAGAGGTCAAACAGAAGAGTTAATTGCAATTTTCAAAGTGGAATTTTAGGACAAATTAAAGCATTGCTCTCAGAAATCTGATTTTTCATAGATACCTTGTAATTTGCCTGAAGATACACTCCGCCAATGTCTTCATGTAAAGTAGTTTCGTATTGGTTAACAATGCAGGATAGTAAAAGATAAATTAGTTTAATTACTTCATTGAATGTATGGTCTCAATTTGGCAGGTCTGTTTAATGACAGATTAAAAGTGGAAAGATATATGTTGTTAAGAAAAACAGCATAAGGGTTACTTAACCTTAACAACAGCATAATCTCAACCCCAAGCACAAAGTTAACCATATTTTGATATGCAGCTCAGCTAGGGGGTACTATTTAAATAGATAACTCATGCAAGCCCTAAGACTATTATTATCTTGAATAATTTATTATCACTAACCTCCTTTATCCCATCAAATTTCACTAGAAAAATTTCTCTTCTAAGGAAGGCAGCAACATTAGCTTGCACCCTATCATTTAGTCTCTTGGAGAATCTCTCTGGGATCATCACACCACCAAACAAACACCAGAAATTAAATTAACGTGTTCAAGGTGTGCTTAGGTCAAGTTGGAATAGACAAAAACTAGATCCTGACTCCATAAAATGGTTCCTTTGCTCTTTGGCATATATCCTCCTTTTTCTTTAAAGGAATGGAAGAAAAAAAAAAAAAGCCTGGAAAAGAGTCCTTTATTCATCTATTACTTTTCTGCTATAATCGTCTTCACAGAATATAGCTGCTAAGATTCGCAGTGACTTATGCTCAGGAAGTATTGCCTTTAAACAAAGACCAAGAAAACCCCACATATCAAACTATCAAGCGCACACACACACAAACGTAGTTCAATAAATCATATGGATATCTATGTTTCTGGGGATTAGTACTCAGAGATCCTTCAGTACAACCTGTATACCTTCAGGCCCAGGTAAATGCTTCCCAAATCTCTTGCCATTTGTGCTTAAAACAAGAGTTTACTCTGTCCAGATGCCATGGTCTTCTGTGGCTTGTGCCTCTATTCTTGTTGAAAATGAACCATGATTTGGAGTGTAGAGAGGGACTGAGCAACTAAAATGCATAGGATGCTCATTTTTCCTTTGAGTGAATGAAATAAATATTTCATAATAAAGTATTTTTCTAAAATTGATGAAAGTTCATTTTTCACCCATATTTGTGTTCCAACTTGTGACCTTGAGTATATTCACAAATTATTGACATATTCTGCCCTTTTGAAAGTGGCAGTTGAGGAAAATTTAGTAAATTGAGCAATCTGATTTCTATTTTTTAGATGAATGTAAGTTAAATTGATTGAGAGGAATGCCTGTTTCCACATGCCATGTTAGTCCGTTCACTTTGCTATGTAATCTTGCATTATATCTGATTTACTCATGCACGCACTTGTTTGAAGTGTTTGCATGTCTTCTTTTGTGAAGTGCTCCTGTTATAATTCTTGTACATGTCCCCTTTTTATATGTGCAGGATTTCTTCTGGGTATCTACCTGTGATTGGGATTGCTGAAGTAAAATGTGATGTGCAACACCAGTTCTTGATCTTGGCAACTAGATGGGATATTGAATGTGAGTAGCTTTATTTTTTTAATGTAGTAAATGGAATTAAATTTCAATTTATTTAATTAGAATTTGCTAAATGTGTCAGTGTATTAGAAAATGATACATATAATGGCCAGTAATAAAGCCAAGCAAGGAGTTCCTGGAGTCCTGGACATGGGGGAGAGAGTGCATTTACAAAGAGAAGATAAGGGCATAAGATGCTACTTGGTCCTATACTTGAAGAAAGGGTGGGCATAACCATGAGAAGGAAACCATGAAGAATCTGGAAGAAGGGGTTATAGACACTAAGGCTATGTCGTGCCTGAAATGTTTGAGAAAGTGTAGAGAAATTCATGTGCCTCAGTGATGTGAATGAGAAGAAAATGACAGAGATGAGGTCTCAGAGGTGAGAGTTTATGAGTATGTTTTTCTCTGTATTGATTGTGGTGTGTGTCTTTGGGAAGGAAGCAGGCATGTTTATTATCTTAGTCTGCTGGTAGAAAGGAGACAATGGACTTTCACTCCACTTCATCAGTGGAAATAGTGTATAGAAATATCTATCTGTAAAATAAACAAAGCCCCTAACTTCATCAACCCTTAAAACAGTATTCCATGCATGAAATGGTTTCACTAAGAGGCCTGCTTTTTCAAACCTGAAAGATGACTGACGGGATTAAGAGTTAAAATGGTATTGCTGTCTGACAGCTAAGTGGAGATGTCATGGGCCATGAGAGAGTGAACATTGAACTGGGGAAAATTTGGTCTAATCTTCAAGGCATCTGAAATTTTTATTGTCATATAAAAGAAACTCTATTCTGCTTCTGAATCTAGATGAGCTATTTCTCCAAAGTCTGAGGAGAAAAGTTTTTCCTAGACATTAATACTTTTCCTAAAGATTTGGTTTAAATTTTTTTGCAGAGGTCATTAGAAAAGTTTTTGTCCTGGAAATTATACTAGGTCAATAGACTTTTATTTGAAGTTGCAAGTGCTCAGAGTGCTTCAGAAGCAGATGCTTATTTCTGCAGAGGTATCAGATATTGTTCTTGTAAAAATATTACCCTATATGGTAGAAAATAAAAAACAAGTATTATAGAGTGTCTCACTTTCTGCCAAAGGTTATTCGGAAACTTCTGAATGATAAGGTCAGTTCTTTGAACAGTTAATGCCATTCTCAAGAATCTATTTATAAAAGTAAAAATTACAATAGACAAAGTTTACAGATTAGTTCAAGAAGCTGAAATGTGTGAATCTGTTATTTTTATGACTTTGTGTAAAGTGAAAAACATGCATAAAATTGTAGACGGTTTCATGAAGCATTAGAAAGTGAGAAGGAATATCCTTATTTTGAATATTTATGAAGAATTCATGGAGAGAATTCTTTAGAATATATTAGGAAAGACTTGACAAAATTAATATCATTCTAATAAATATCAAATATTTTGTGACATAGGATGGTTTTTAAGTCTGCTGCCTGCCTAGGTATCTATCTACCTATCCAGTTTCTTTGTCTTACATTTAGAATGTAAAGGTTTGGAAAATTAAGGAGAGCTAAGGAACATGTATGGATGTGAGAGCTAGACTGTGAAGAAGGCTGAGCGCTGAAGAATTGATGCTTTTGAACTGTGGTGTTGGAGAAGACTCTTGAGAGTCCCTTGGACTGCAAGGAGATCCAACTAGCCCATTCTGAAGATCAGCCCTGGGATTTCTTTGGAAGAAATGATACTAAAGCTGAAACTCCAGTACTTTGGCCACCTCATGGAAGAGTTGACTCATTGGAAAAGACTCTGATGCTGGGAGGGATTGGGGGCAGGAGGAGAAGGGGACGACAGAGGATGAGATGTCTGGATAGCATCACTGACTCGATGGACGTGAGTCTGAGTGAACTCCAGGAGTTGGTGATGGACAGGGAGGCCTGGCGTGCTGCAATTCATGGGGTCGCAAAGAGTCATACATGACTAAGTGACTGAATCGAACTGAACTGAAGGAACTCCAGAAGTAAAATATCTAGAGAAATAAGCAAGACTTTGCAATTCTGAAAGGGTTGGTCATTAAGATATTATCCATATTAAAAAGCAGGGAGCTAAATAGATGGCTAGAAAACATGCTGATGGAAGAAAAGCATCTGATGCAAGAGACCCCCTAGGACCCTCCCTTCTCCTCTTGCACACTCACAGCACTGCTAAGACATAGAGCATAACAGAGAGGTTCTGTTCAGACAGGGAAGCTATGGAGCAACTATTGTGACTTACCAAGAATAATGGATTTAAAGGTCAAAAACAATTCCTGGCCCTGTCTTTCTTTTTCCTTATTTGCCAACATTAAATAACTCAAATACAAATTGGATGAAGGTGTGAAGGAATGATCCCATAGTCATTTCTGGCCATCTAACTTAACCAAAAGTTTACCATGGCTTATTTCTCTGGGCTGTGTGTTATGGAGGAAAAAAAAAAAAAAAAAGGTTGTTCTGGAGAGGACATCATTTGCCAGCATGTGAATGATATTTTTGTTATGAAAAAGCCTCACTATGAAATTTGGTTGGTGGCAAGATTATAGAAATCTGCAAAGCTAGGTGTGTCCTCTCACCTGGAGCCCTGGCATATGGCAGAGGCCGAACTAGTAAGATGCCATCACCCACAGGGATGAGCCAGAGAGGGCACACAGAGGCAGCCTCAGGTTTATCTGGCAGCTCTGCTGAAACTGAGGACTGGAGTATTAATGGCTGGGTTCAGTAGTGGCAGTAGCAACAAGAGCATTCTAGTCATACTGGTGCTAAGTGGCCAAGCCTCTGGTCTCTTGATGCTTCTGATTCCAGGGAGATTTCAGAATCTGCTTCCCTGGGTTTCTCAGTCAATGAGCCAGTTTATATATTTCTAAATTCATTTTCTTCCTATGTGGCTGCACTGCATTTCTAATGTCTGCAGCCAGCAACCAATAAGGCTGACTAAGGCAAGCATTGAGAAATGTTTCCTAGATTTCAACAACGTTTGCTTATAATTTGATACTTTTAATAGCTTTTCACTTTTCATGTAAATAAATATCTGGTAATTTGATCATTTACATGGTATTTTACTTAAGAATTGGACGTGGAGTTGTGATTGGATGACATGTGTGAAAAATAGATCTTATTAGTTGATACTGTGCTTTTTTAACTTAGTGATTTGGGGGAGATTGATCCTAAATTGCTTTTTCTCAATCAATAGGTTAATCTTGTTAATTGTTTGATAATAACACATACTTTCACTTCTGCAACTTGGAAATATTTATTCCAATCTTGAGCATTCAATAAACGAGAATCATCTGTACTTTGAGACAAATTTATTTTTTAAAGGATACAAGGAAAAGAGCCATCTTATAAGGAAGACATAATATTTCCATCTTCTGTCTCTTCTTTGATTTCTAAACTCTTTAAGTGGAACCAAGTAACCACAAACACTAGGGAGACCTGACCTTTCTGTGACAAGTTTAGAATAAGGATGAACCTCGGGGACAAATTTGAAAGGAAATATCCTAAAGATAATTAAGTACATTTTTCAAACTAAGGGAAAATGCCTATGTGGGGCATATTTTTGTTGAAACTCATTTTTTAACCTGAAACTACAGGATAAAGATTATTGTTGCAGGTTTTCAATAGAAATTGCCTTGAGAATCCTTCTCTTTGAAGGTTGTCCCTGAGTTGCATATAAAATTTGCAATAACAAAGTGATTATTATCATTGTATTCATTTTTTTTCATATTTAACATACCTTGTAAGTGAATCTGTACCAAATGAAATACTGTTCCCCGTTAGCTTAACTTATACTTTCACCTTTACTTCAACCAGAATGAAGAACTTAAATTAATGGAATGGTGAGATGTGTATGAAAAAAGAAAAGGTTGAAAACTAGGCCCTCCTGGATTTTCTTAGCTCAAATCCCACCTGATCTCTTCTTTTGCTACAGTACAAAAGTTAGTCTTTGTGTAACCAAGTATAAAACTGGCCCAAATCTAAGCAGAATCTCATTTTTAAAATGAATACTAAACTAAAACACTTAAGCATATGAATTGTAAAGATGCCCTGATGGCCACAGGTTTCATGGATGGGGACAGTGCAGTGATTTGGAATAAAATAGTTACATGTAACTTACTTTGCTCATCTCATGCACGGTTTGCTGGTAACACATTCAGACACATTCAATGTCAAGATGCTCTTTATAGAATGTTGTAAACACAGCTGTAAATATGCACTATTTCTTTTAACTCTTCATTTTTATTGCCATTATGCATAGTAGAGTTGTGAGAGTTTCACCAGGGATTTGTCAGGTTTGAAACATGTCCTTGAAAGATTTTAGTAAAGAAAGGAGATACCCAGGTTCATGATCCTGGGGTGTTTCATCAAAATCTACATCGAATACAAGTTGATTATAATGTGACCTATGATTCAGAAATGCAGTAAATAAGGTAGCAAGGAAAAATGCAATTGAAGAGATAGTGATCTAGCACTAAATATTCAGATGGGTATCATATAAATGCAAATAGTTATTTCAATTAACTATTTGCATCAGCCAAACAGGAACTTTTTTTTACCTCTTCACCAAAAAAACAATGAAAGACCTGACATTTCCCATCAGCTTCCATATATTTGTTTATTCAAATTATATGCATTGATTTCCTATTAAGTACAATGTGAAATGATTCATTACAAAGTTAAGTGTGAGAACTGACTCAGCATAAGTAAGCTGATGTGACACCATAAGTTAAGTGAAATTTTTGTGTAATTATTCCCAAACATTGCCACTTTTAGCCAATAAATAATTATTTAAATATTCAAAGTTAAACAATTATGATTCCAAAACAAATCGTATCTTGAATAGGAAAAATAAAGCCTGAAATGTGCTGTATTATATAATAATTCACTACAAAATTCAAAATTTATAAACATAAAAATGTTTTGCTTGCTTTATGACCCACAAAGTCCAATAAATTTGAGTTAACATATGAATAATTTAGTGTCCAAGTTTTAAAAATTGGGTGAACGCTACATTAAATAGAACTTATTTTGAAAACATTTATAACCAAAATATGTGTACAGAGAACATAACAAAGTTTGTTATTATACACATACTATTTCCAGTTTGTAGATTCTGATGTTATTGAAGTAATTTGCACATCTAAAGGAAAAATATAACAGGTAAAGTTGTTTTGATTTTATTAGTGTGTATTTTTTCCTTCATTATTAAAATAAGTATATAATTCCTTTTCTCACCACTTGTGAAGCAGGTATTATTATTTTCATAATTCAGATGACAAATAGAGAAGTCCACAGATATGTATTCATAAGCAACTTTATTCGAAAGCCACAGGGCAAAAGTATGTGATACTCTATCTCTTTTCTTACTCATGTATTTTCCTACTCTTTCCTGCTCTTTCCAAAGCTTTAAAGGAGAGTTGTATAATTATATCTCAAAATAGCTTTTTAAAATTAACAATGTAAAAATAAATAAAATTTGGAAAAGTAAAAACTACAGAATATAATATACTTTATTAAGCAGCTGGAGCATCTGCACTTGAGTATATTTTTAGTTGAAATCTCAGTGAAATAAAATAACTCAAACATAATGCTTTAGAATGACAATTTTTAATAGGAAAAATAAAGTAAAAAATTCAATTTATTTAGACTAGATATACTAAAATTGATATGTAAATGCTCACACACACATTTGAGGAAGATAACGGAATATGTGAAAAAATTCTGAAATCTGCATAATAACTAAAGATGTGGGAAAATTCATAGTGGTTTTGGATGTCTAATATTTTTAAGTAGCCTAAGAAACTAAGATAGGATAAATTTCTATTTGAAAAAAAAAATCGCATTATTTTCCTTTTTGACAAATAATTATTTTTCATATAATGTTAACAATATAAATTATATTATGACAGACATTACATCAGTTATTCAAAGCTTAATTTTTAATTAAAATTCTCATGAGCTACAGGCAAAGTGAAAATTAATGCCTTGGAAAACTGAGGTGAGAAATTCTCCCAGAAATGTTTAAGAAAGCTACAAATAAAATATGAGAAAAAAATCAATATAAAGAATAGAATTAGAAGAACTGATTTCTCTCTGAGGAAACTTTAAAGAAATGGATACTGAGAAGGAAAGAACATATTTATAGTAATAATATAAACTGTCTGATTCCAGAGATATAGAAAAGCATAGTTTAATATATTTACCCTGAAATGGCTGGCTCATAAAGCTCCAAAAAAGGAAAAACGAGCAATAACTTGCTAGGGAGTTTTAAGAAAGAATATCAGTGACAATCTCCCAGAAAGAAAACAGAGATCACATAAAAGGAAAGAATATGAGATCAACATCATGTTTGTCAAGTACAGCACTGAATGAAAGAATAATACGAGGCAATCTCCCTGAATTGCTCTAAGGAAAGAACTTTACCCAGTCGTTTAAATGCATAAGTGCTAAATAAAGAGATGCCAAGCATTCAAGTCCTTAGAAAACTTACTGTATAAAGAACATATCTAGAAGAAAAACTTTCTTTTATAAATAGGCAGTGATTCACAAATATAAACACAAGACATGGCTGTTTGAGAGTACAGGAAAAACATAAAAGATACACTCAGTTTTTAAACTTACTGGGAGAGTAAACATAATGATTAAGTTTTAACACCGATAAGGAGAAAAGTAGAAACATGGACCTCAAAAAAATTAGAAGAAAATTATAACTAGTATAAATTTACCTCTAAATGTAAAAATGGCTAACATTCTAAAGTCATCACACTTTTAAAAGAACATATATTGCATCCAAATGCAAATATGCACACAGTTTAAAGAATAATAAAAACATGAGCACCCTTGTTCTCCACTCCCACATTAAGGAATAGAACCTCAATAGAATATTATTGGGGGTTTCCCTTGTAGCTCAGTCGGTAAAGAGTCTGCTTGCAGTGCAGGAGACCTGGGTTTGATTCCTGGGTCAGGAAGATCCCCTGGAGAAGGAAATGGCAACCCACTCCAGTATCCTTGCCTGGAGAATCCTATGGACAGAGGAGTCTGGCGGGCTACAGTTTATGGGGTCGCAAGAGTCAGACACGATTAAGCAATACAGCACACACAGAATGTTAATTGTCCTTTGATTTTGATTCATCTTTTTTTTCTTCTCTCTGAAAGTAATCAAAACGAGGAATTCTTGATATTTTTGGTTTGGTTTTATGGTTTTGCTAGATACGCCTCCCACTATCTATTATCTATCTATAATTTTGCTGCTTTTTTGTAGAAATAGAATCATAGAATTTAATTATTTTTTGATTTTATATTAATAGTGCATTTTGAGAATCAATCATACTTATGCACCCAGATTTATTTCACTTTTTAACTTGCTTTACAGTCTAATATTCTTTGGTATGATTATACCATAATCATCCATTCTACTATTCTACTAATGGAAATCTAGGCCACTGTTTTTTGGTTTCCTATTCTGATAAATGCAGCTATGGAGAAAAGTCTTCTAGTGCAAGGGCTTTGTTTGTTTGTTTGGGGGTTTCTTTTGGTCTTTATTTTTTTTTTTTTGTTTTTCCTTTTGGTTTTGGTTTGAGAGTTTTTGGTAGGGTTTGATTCCTGGGTTAGGAAGATGCCCTGAAGAAGGGATAGGCTACCCACTCCAGTATTCTTGGGCTTCCTTGGTGGCTCAGATAGTAAAGAATCTGCTCACAATGTGGAAGACCTGGGTTGAAGACCTAGGTTGAAGACCTGGGTTAGATCCCTGGGTTGGGAAGATCCCTTGGCAGAGGGCATGGCAACACACTCCAGTATTCTTGCCTGGAAATCCCCATGGACAGAGGAGCCTGGTAGGGTACAGTCCATGGAGTCACAAAGAGTCCAACATGACTGAAGGCACACAGCAAAATTTAAATCTTGCTTATTCCATGAACATATGGGAAAGTTAACTTAGGTAATTTCTTGTAGACATCACTGAGAATCATAGTTCAGTTCAGTCACTCAGTCTTGTCCAACTCTTTGAGACCCCATGAATTGCAGCACATCAGGCCTCCCTGTCCATCACCAACTCCCGGAGTTCAGTCAGACTCACGTCCATCGAGTCAGTGATGCTATCCAGCCATCTGATCCTCTGTCATCCCCTTCTCCTCCGGCCCCCAATCCCTCCCAGCATCAGAGTCTTTTCCAAGGAGTCAACTCTTCGCATGAGGTGGCCAAAGCACTGGAATTTCAGCTTTAGCATCATTCCTTCCAAAGAAATCCCAGGGTTGATCTCCTTCAGAATGGACTAGTTGGATCTCCTTGCAGTCCAAGGGACTCTCAAGAGTCTTCTCCAACACCACAGTTCAAAAGCATCAATTCTTTGGTGCTCAGCTTTCTTCACAAACCAACTCTCACAACCATACATGACCGCTGGAAAACCATAGCCTTGACTAGAAGGACCTAGTCGACAAAGTAATATCTCTGCTTTTGAACATGGTATCTAGGTTGGTCATAACTTTTCTTCCAAGTAGTAAACATCTTTTAATTTCATGGCTACAGTCACCATCTGCAGTGATTTTGGAGTCCAGAAAAATAAAGTCTGACACTGTTTCCACTGTTTCCCCATCTATTTGCCATTGAATGATGGGACCAGATGCCATGATCTTCGTTTTCTGAATATTGAGTTTAAGCCAACGTTTTCACTCTCCACTTTCACTTTCATCAAGAGGCTTTTTAGTTCCTCTTCACTTTCTGCCACAAGGGTGGTGTCATCTGCATATCTGAGGTTATTGATATTTCTCCCAGCAATCTTAATTCCAGCTTGTGTTTCTTCCAGTCCAGCGTTTCTCATGATGTACTCTGCATAGAAGTTAAATAAGCAGGGTGACAATAGACAGCCTTGACGTACTCCTTTTCCTGTTTGGAACCAGTCTGTTGTTCCACGTCCAGTTCTAACTGTTGCTTCCTGACCTGCATACAGATTTCTCAAGAGGCAGGCCAGGTGGTCTGGCATTCCCATCTCTCTCAGAATTTTCCACAGTATATTGTGATCCACACAGTCAAAGGCTTTGGCATAGTCAATAAAGCAGAAATAGATGTTTTTCTGGAACTCTCTGGCTTTTTCCATGATCCAGTGGATTTTGGCAATTTGATCTCTGGTTTCTCTGCCTTTTCTAAAACCAGCTTGAACATCAGGAATTTCATGGTTCACATATTGTTGAAGCCTGGCTTGGAGAATTTTGAGCATTACTTTACTAGTGTGTGAGATGAGTGCAATTGTTTGGTAGTTTGAGCATTCTTTGGCATTGGAATGAAAACTGACCTTTTCCAGTCCTGTGGCCACTGCTGAGTTTTCCAAATTCGCTGGTATATTGAGTGCAGCACTTCCACAGCATCATCTTTCAGGATTTGAAATAGCTCAACTGGAATGCCATCACCTCCGCTAGCTTTGTTCATAGTGATGCTTTCTAAGGCCCACTTGATTTCACATACCAGGATGTCTGGCTCTAGATGAGTGATCACACCATTGTGATTATCCAGGTCGTGAAGATCTTTTTTATACAGTTCTTCTGTGTATTCCTGCTACCTCTTCTTAATATCTTCTGCTTCTGTTAGGTCCATACTACTTCTGTCCTTTATCGAGCCCATCTTTGTATGAAATGTTCCCTTGGTATCTCTAATTTTCTTGAAGAGATCTCTAGTCTTTCCCATTCTGTTGTTTTCCTCTATTTCTTTGCACTGATCACTAAAGAAAGCTTTCTTATCTCTTCTTGCTATTCTTTGGAACTCTGCATTCAGATGCTTATATCTTTCCTTATCTCCTTTGCTTTTGCCTCTCTTCTTTTCACAGCTATTTGTAAGGGCTCCTCAGACAGCCATTTTGCTTTTTTGCATTTCTTTTCCATGGGGATAGTCTTGATCCCTGTCTCATGTACAATGTCATGAACCTCATTCCATAGTTCATCAGGCACTCTATCTATCAGATCTAGGCCCTTAAATCTATTTCTCACTTCCACTGTATAATCACAAGGGATTTGATTTAGGTCATACCTAAACGGTCTAGTGGTTTTCCCTACTTTCTTCAATTTAAGTCTGAATTTGGCAATAAGGAGTTTGTGATCTGAGCCACAGTCAGCTCCTGGTCTTGTTTTTGTTGACTGTATAGAGTTTCTGATTTCGGTGTTGACCATCTGGTGATGTCCATGTGTAGATTCTTCTCTTGTGTTGTTGGAAGAGGGTGTTTGCTATGACCAGTGCATTTTCTTGGCAAAACTCTATTAGTCTTTTCCCTGCTTTATTCCACATCCAAGGCCAAATTTGCCTGTTACTCCAGGTGTTTTTTGACTTCCTACTTTTGCATTCCAGTTCCCTATAATGAAAAGGACATCTTTTTTGGGTGTTAGTTCTACAAGGTCTTGTAGGTCTTCATAGAACCATTCAACTTCAGCTTCTTCAGCATTACTGGTTGGGGCATAGACTTGGATTACGGCGATATTGAATGGTTTGCCTTGGAAACGAATAGAGATCATTCTGTTGTTTTTGAGATTGCATCCAAGCACTGCATTTCGGACTCTTTTGTTGACCATGATGGCTACTCCATTTCTTCTGAGGGATTCCTGCCCACAGTAGTAGATATAATGGTCATCTGAGTTAAATTCATCCATTCCCGTCCATTTTAGTTCACTGATTCCTAGAATGTTGATGTTCACTTTTGCCATCTCTTGTTTGACCACTTCCAATTTGCCTTGATTTGTGGACCTAATATTCCAGGATCCTATGCAATATTGCTCTTTACAGCATCGGACTTTATTTCTATCACCAGTCACATCCAGAGCTGGGTATTGTTTTTGCTTTGGCTCCATCCCTTCTATCTTTCTGGAGTTATTTCTCCACTGATCTCCAATAGCATATTGGACACCTACTGACCTGGGGAGTTCCTCATTCAGTATCCTATTATTTTGCCTTTTCATACTGTTCATGGGGTTCTGAAGGCAAGAATACTGAAGTGGTTTGCCATTCCCTTGTCCAGTGGACCACATTCTGTCAGACCTCTCCACCATGACCTGCCTGTCTTGAGTTGCCTCGCAGACATGGCTTGGTTTCATTGAGTTAGGCAAGGCTGTGGTCCTAGTGTGATTAGATTGACTAGTTTTCTGTGAGTATGGTTTCAGTGTGTCTGCCCTCTGATGCCCTCTTGCAACACCTACCATCTTACTTGAGTTTCTCTTACCTTGGGCGTGGGGTATCTCTTCATGGCTGCTCCAGCAAAGCGCAGCCGCTGCTCCTCACCTTGGACAAATGGTGTCTCCTCACTGCCGCCCTTCCTGACCTTCAACTTGGGATAGCTCCTCTAGGCCCTCCTGCGCCAGCGGAGCCACCGCTCCTTGGATCTCGGTTGATCTTCCCGGCTGCTTCCCCTGGCCTCGGGCGCAGGATGGCTCCTCCCAGCCTCTGTCTCTGGCCTCAGACACGGGGTGCCTCCTCCCGGCCCCGACCCTGGCCTCATACACGCGGTGGCTCCTCCAGACCATTGCCCCTGACCTCGGATGCGGGGTGGCTCCTCTTGGCCATTCCTGCGCCATCGCAGCCTGGCACTTTCAGTCGCTGCCCCTGACCTCATCATCTTAAATCATCTTCCTAAAGTGGTATATAACAGTTTAAACCAACCTCCTGCTATCTGACAATTCCTATTGTAATAACCAATCATTATCAAGGTTAAACTGCCTTCTCATTTCCACTTTATAAGCCAACCTACAATGTCTTGCCTCTGAGCTTCATATCAGCTTTAGATCTGAAGACTTCCACTTCTCAGTCTATTATTCCATGCAATAAATTCTTACTAATAGTATGTTACTGATCTGATGTTATTTTTTACAGTTTCTGGATTTTTTATAACACACAGTTTCAGCTTCACTAAGATTGCTGGATTATTTTACAATGCACTTGTACAAGATTCCATTTCAAAACCACTAGTGTGTAATAAGAATATCTCTTATATCACATCCCATTCCTTCTGTATATGGTCATGTTCTGCTTTGTTTTATTTTTAAAGAAAATAAGTTGTAAATTTTACTACAGATAGTGTAATCAATACTTTCCATTATGGTCGGTACCATTTATTGGATTTAAGAAATCCTTAACCACTGGAGGAGGAGAAAGTACATTCCTGTAGTATCTTGTAAACATGTTTTGTCTGCTTTCTCTTGCCACAATACCCCGGAGTCTTAAGACTCTTGGTGACTCTTACTCTATTTTTCAGGAAAGTCTTGGTTATTTCTTGCCCTTTGTTCTTTCATATAAATTTTAGAATCAGGTTATTGAGTTTAAAAAAATATGATATTGAGATTTTGATAATGATTGCATTCAACTTCTCCAGTGATCAACATGGGAAGAATTGACAGTTTCACACTATTGAAACTTGCAATCAAACTCATGGTAAATTCTCCCTTTATTTACATCTACATTCAGTGTCTTTTAATGAAGTTTTATTCTCTATAAGGAAATAGTATCCTATAAAAATGTTGTAATCGTAATTTGTATATAGTGATAAGCATTTTTTATATTACATTAAAAATACTATTGCTAGTGTATAACACTGCAATTGACTTAATATTGTTAATCCCAAAAGCTTGGTACATTTTCTAATTCTAAAATTTCCATTGGTTTCTTTGGGGTTTTCTGTACAGATAATCATGTGATCTGAAAACAGTGATGCTTTCTTTTTTTTTTTTTTTTCTTTTCTTGTCTTAATGTCAAGAGTGTTTACTACAATGTAGAACAGAAGTGGTGATAGTGTATGGTCTAAAAGTAACTGCTATAAATGTTTTTTTCATATTATATTTTCTTTATTTTATGATGCTCTTCATTAAGGCACTGTATTTTAAATTTGTAATAATTTATTTTCCTCACAACTGGATATGGATTTTTATCAAAACCTTTCTTTGGTCTATTGAAATAATTACATGTTTCATTGTTTTTCCTTTTATCTGTTAAACGGGAATCAATCCAACTATGTTAGGCTTACCTTTTTTTAATTCATCGCTAGATTCATTTTGCTAATATAGTACTCTGTGTTAAAGACTAGGATGGTAAGTAATTTTCTTTTCTCCTATTACTTTCCTTGTCCAGATCTTGCTATTAAGATTTTGTTAATATAGTATAACAAGATGACTAATACTCCTCCCTTTTCTATTCTCTGTAAGAGTATATGTAAGATTGGGATCATTTATGTTTTTAATATTTTGTAAGACTTGCTCCTAGGGCCACTTGAGTCTAGCATTTCATTCATGTAAAGATCTTAAGGTACTGGCTGAGTTCTTTAATTGGTAGTGAACTATTACAGCTTTCAAGTCAATCATGACTCTATCTTGGTAGGCCATTTCTAAATTTATTTTTATTTTATCAGTGTATTAGCATGACAGTTGTCATATCTTATAATGCTAATTTAATCTCTGTAACATCTATATTATTTCTCCTTTTTCATTTGAATATGTGAATATATTCTTTGTATATATGTGTTTGTGTATTCATATTTGCATGCATATGAGTAGCCAAGTTTTTTTTTTTAATCTATTTTATTATTTTCACAGAACCAACTGTATAGGTTAGGTTATGCTGTGGGTATAACAATTCCACACTTTCAGTGGTTTAAACTTTCTTGATCCATTATACTTAATTTCTATTGCAATTCAGCATCCTTCTTTTTGTTTGTTTGTTTTTAAATTATAGATCCTCTCACCAGGTTGTAAGCTGAAAGAACACCCTCCATTAGGTACTTCCTCACTAGTCATCAGTGCCACCAGTACGTAAGTTGAATGTGCACTCAAATTCTAAGTCACTGCTGTGCACAATTCCTTAGCCAAATGAGCTGCAAGGCCATCCTTGAGTTCAATGTCATAGAAAACAATTGGAAGGAGAATAAAGATAAAAAGTAAAGAGTTCTTAAGTTGTCCATGCAGACTTTTGACTTAATTGATACTCTCTTTTCATTGATTTCAGCTTTATATATATATATATATATATATATATATATATATATATATATATCTGTATCTATATATCACATCTTCTTCATCCAGTCATCTCTTTGTGGACACTGGTTGTTTCCATATCTTGGCTATTGTGAACAATATCCCATATCTTGGCTACTGTGAACAATATCCCATATCTTGGCTACTGTGAACAATATCCCATATCTTGGCTACTGTGAACAATATCACATATCTTGGCTACTGTGAACAATATCCCATATCTTGGCTACTGTGAACTTGCTGGTGCTTGTTTTCATTCCCTGTGGATAATAACTCAGAAATGAGATTACTGAATCATGAAGCATTTCTATTTTTTTAATTTCTTGAGGAACCTCGATATTATTATCCATAGTGATCTTACCAATTTATATTCCCACTATTAGTGCACGAGTGCGCTTTTTTTCCACATCCTTGCCAACACTTATTATCTCTTGTCTTTTTGACAGTAGCCATTCTAACAAGTGTGAGTGATATATCAGTGTGGCTTTGATTTGCATTTTCCTGATGATTAGTGATATTGAACACCTCTTCCTGTCCCTGTTGCCCATCTGTATGTCTTTTTCAGATAAATGTTTATTTAGATCCTCTGCCCACTTTTAAATTGGATTTGGGTTATATGATCTCTTTAGGTACTTTGGATATTAACCCCTTATCAGATACATGGTTTGCAAATATTTTCTCCCATTCCATGGGTGGCTTTTTCATTTTGTTGATGGCTTCTTTTGCTATACAGAAGCTTTTTACATTTTCTGAACAGAGCTAGGTTCTTTATAAAACCCTTTAAATTTGATGTCACTTCTAGTATGAAACTTTTGTATCCTTCCATCTTTTAATCACAAAATCAAACATTAACTTTACTGTTTGCACACCTAATATTCATTTGGGATTATTCACCTTTATATTTTTCCATTTGTATTGAAAAATAATTGAAATATATCACTATAAAGTGGAGCTGTGCAGCATGACTTGGTTACACATATTGTGGAATGACTACCACCATAGATTGAGTAAAGATAACAGTAAAAAGAAAGGGAACAGACATTTTTCCTTGTGATGGGAGCTCTTAGGATCTACTCTGTTAACAACTTTCCTGTATATCGTAGAGCAGTGTAAACTGTGATCATCATGCACTTTACAGCCACAGTAATTATTTACCTTAAATGTGGGTTATTTGTACCTTTTAGTTGTTTCCTCCGATTCCATCTCCCACCCACTTTCCTCCTATAAACACAAGTCTGATCTCTTTTTCTATGAATTCTGTGTTTGTTTGTTTTAAATTTGATTCTACTTATAAGCAAGATCATACAATATTTGTCTTTTTCTGGCTCATTTATTTCACTTAGCATAATGCCTTCAAGGTCAAAATATACATATTCATACATATTGGAATTACATCTGGCCACCGTATTCTTAATACATTAGCCTTCACAATGCAATGGGACAACACCTTTTATATAACCCAGAAATTTTTATACTAAACAAATAATCAAGTCCAACAGAAAAGTTTTAGAGAAATTCAAGGGCTAATAACCTATTTTTACACACACAGGCTTCAAACCATATCAACACATATTCATGTTCTTTTTTTCTTATATACCACGATTTCAAATTAAAAATATAAAGAATAATTGAAAATTAATAGAAAACATGAGAAATGTATATAACATATATGATGAAAGTTTCAACAATTGTATTGAGAGAGTTAAAAAATGTGAACGATAATACATCCTATCCTACATGGAAAGACTTAGATATTTTGGAGAAAGATAGCCATTCTCTCCAAATTAAGCTATTGCTCTAAAGCAAGTGAATGAAAACAATGTTTATTTCATATTAATGTTTTAGCTTCATTGTGGATCAGTTATGGTCTTACTAAATATATCTTCACTCTGGAGTCTAGGAGAATGAAGCTGTCTCTATCTGGGACATAGCTATTTTTGTGGCAGAGGAAATAAAAAGCATAGTGGAAATATGATGGCTGTTTCTCATTGGAAGTGGCATCTTACTTCGTCTCATGATTCATTAATTAAAACAAGTTACACTGGCAAGAATGATGTCAGTGTGGTAGGAAAGTATAATTTCACACTGAATGTGTTTTTATTAGCTTCCTATTACTATGGTACGGAGAAGGAAATGGCACCCCACTCCAGTACTCTTGCCTGGAAAATCTCATGGACTGAGGAGTCTGGTGGGCTGCAGTAAACAAATTAGTACAATTTGTTATCTTATAGATTTATTATCTTGTTCTAGAAGTCATAAGTCTTAAAATCAAAGTATCAACAGGGCTGCATTCCCTATGGATGATGTAAGGTGGAACCCTTTTCCTTGGTTATCCAGCTTCTAGAGGCCACCTGTTTCTTGGTTAGTGGCCCCTTCCTTTATTTCAAAACCAGTAGCACAGTTTCTTCAAATTGCTCCTTCTCCTTCTCTCTCTCACCTTTGCCTTTGTCATCACGTTTTCCTCTTTCACACTACTCTCTTGTTTCTCTTTGACAAGTGCCTTTGTGATTACATCGGGCTCAATTGAAAATCTAAAATAACCTCTCCATCTCAAGATTCAAAAACTAATCACATCTGCAAAGTTCCTTTTGCCATGTATATTAACATATTCACAGTCCCTAGGCATTAAGACATAGACATTTTTGGGAGATTGGTTTTCACCCCGAATAACAGTAGAAAAGAGATAAATTACTGAAAATTAAGCAATTTATATGGGTTGTCCTCTTGATTATAAAATTTACATCTCTGCTATTTACACAGAATATGCTCACGCCCCTTGTCCCCAGAAGTATATGGAAAGGTCCAACTTAGCATCAGAACCAATGTCCAGGATTACAAATTTTCTATGTCAGATTTGTATATAGCCTTTCTTGGAGCAGAGATCAAAGAATTTAAAGGACACATTAATAAATACAGTGTGATTAAGCTAGGTGTCAGCAGTCTGTGAACAGAGAATTTCCAGATGTACAAGCTGGACTTAGAAAAGGCAAAGGAACCAGACATCAAATTGCCAACATCCACTGGATCACAGAAAGAGCAAGGGAATTCCAGAAAAATAACCACTTCCGCTTCATTGATTATGCTAAAGCCTTTGACCATGTGGATCACAACAAACTGGAAAATTCTTCAAGAGTTGTGAATAACAGACCACCTTACTTGCTTCCTGAGAAACCTGTATGCAGGACAAGAAACAACAATTAGAACCAGACACGGAACAAGGACTGGTTCAAAATTGAGACAGGAGTACGTCAAAGTTGTATATTGTCATCTTGCTTATTTAACTTATACGCAGACTACATCATGCAAACTGTTAGGCTGGATGACTCAAGCTGGAAATAAGATTTCTCGGAGAAATATCAGCAACTTCAGATATGCAGATGACACCACTTTGATGGCAGAAAGTGAAGAGGAATTAAAGAACCTCTTGATGAAAGTGAAAGAGGAGCATGAAAAAGCTGATGAAAACTCAACTTTCAGAAAACTAAGATCATGGCACCTGGTCCTATTGCTTCATGGCAAGCAGATGGGGAAACAGTAGACACAGAGACAGATTTAATTTTTTGGGTTCCAAAAATCACTGCAAGCCAAAACGCTTGCTTCTTGAAAGAAAAGCTATGACAAACCTAATGCAGTTCAATTCAGTTCAGTTGCTCAGTCGTGTCCGACTCTTTGCAACCCCATGGACTACAGCACACGAGGCTTCCCTGTCCATCAACAACTCCTGGAGTTTACCCAAACCCGTGCCCAGTGAGTCAGTGATGGCATCCAACCATCTCATCCTCTGTAGTCCCCTTCTCCTCCCGCCTTCAATTGAAAAACCAGCATCAGGGTCTTTTCAAAGGAGGCAGTTCTTCCCATTAGGCCACCAAAGTATTGGAGTTTTAGCTTCAGCATCTGTCCTGCCAATGAATATTCAGGATTGATTTCCTTTAGGATTGACTGGTTGGATCTCCTTGCAGTTCAAGGGACTCTCAAGAGTCTTCTCCAACATCACAGTTCAAAAACATCAATTCTTCAGTGTTCAGCTTTCTTAATAGTCCAACTCTCACATCTATACATGACTACTGGAAAAACCATAGCTTTGACTAGAGGAATCTTTGTTGGCAATGTAATATTTCTGCTTTTTAATATACTGTCGAGGTTGGTCAAAACTTTTCTTCCAAGGAGCAGGTGTCTTTTAATTTCATGCAGTAACCATCTGCAGTGAATTTGGAGCCCCCAAAATAATCTGTCACTGCTTCCATTGCTTCCCCATCTACTGCCATGAAGTGATGGAACCAAATGCCATGATCTTAGTTTTCTGAATGTTGAGATTTAGGCCAACTTTTTCACTCTCCTCTTACACTTTCAACAAGAAGTTCTTTAGTTCTTCTTCGCTTTCTGCCATAAGGGTGGTGTCATCGACATATCTGAGGTTATTGATATTTTTCCCAGTGACCTTGATTCCAGTGTGTGCTTCATCCAGCCCAGCATTTCTGCATATAAGTTAAATAAGTAGGGTGACAATAAACAGCCTCGACCTACTCCTTTCCCGATTTGGAACCAGTCTGTTGTTCAATGTCTAGTTCTGTGTTGCCTCCTGACTGGCATACAGATTTCTCAGGAGGCAGGTCAGGTGGTCTGGTATTCCCATCTCTTTAAGAATTTTCCACAGTTTACTGTGATCCACACAGTCAAAGGCTTTGGTATAGTCAATAAAGCAGAAATAGATGTTTTCTGGAATTCACTTGCTTTTTTGATGATCCATGGAAGCTGACAATTTGATCTCTGGTTCCTCTGCCTTCTTTAAATCCAGCTTGAACATCTGGAAGTTCATGGTTCACATCCTATTGAAGCCTAGCTTGGAGAATTTTGAGCATTACTTTGTACAGTAGTTTGAGCATCTTTTGGCATTGCCTAGATGGTGTATTAAAAAGCAGAGACATCAAATGCTGACAAAGGTCCATAGAGTCAAAGCTATGGTTTGATAGACTTCCCTGATATCTCAAAAGTGAAGTCGCTCAGTCGTGCCCAACTCTTTGTGACCCCATGGACAGTAGCCTGCAGGATTTTCAAGGCAAGAGTACTGGAATGGGTTGCCATTTCCTTCTCCAAAAGAATCTACCTGCTATGTGTGAGAACCCAATTTGATTCCTGGATAAGAAAGTTCCGCTGGAGAAGGAATAGGCTACCCACTCCAGTATTCTTGGACTTTTCTGGTGGATCAGCTGGTAAGAATCTGTTTACAATGGAGGAGACCTGGATTCAGTCCCTGGATTGAGAAGATCCTCTGGAGAAGGGAAAAGCTACACACTCCAGTACTCTGGCCTGGGGAATCCCATGGGCCTTATAGCCCATGGGGTGGCAAAGAGTCGGACATGCCTGAGCGACTTTCACTTTCATGTATGCATGTGCTAGTTGGACCATAAAGAAGGCTGAGTGTGGAAGAACTGATGCTCTCAAACTGTGATGCTGGAGAAGACTCTTGAGAGTCCCTTGGAAAGAAGGAAATCAAACAACTCAATCCTAAAAGAAATCAACCCCGACTGTTCATTGGAAGGACTGATGCTGTAGCAGAAGGTCCAATACTTTGGCCACCTGATGTGAAGTGGTGTCCCCTGATATGAAGAAAAGTCCCTGATGCTGGGAAAGATTGAGAGCAAGAGGAGAAGAGGTTAATATGGTTGGATGGGATCACTGACTTAATGAACATGAATTTGAGCAAACTCTGGGAAATCATGAAAACCAAGAAGCCTGGTTTGCTGCAGTTCATAGGGTCGCAAAGAGTCGGATACGATTGAGCAACTGAATAACAACAAAACCACCACAGCAAAATCTCAGTAACTTACAACTATGTTATGTTTATGCTTAACTTATTTTATGTGTCCATTGTGGGTCAGTTTTTCCATTCTATATTCTTAGATTCTGCAGCCAGATTATAGAACGCACTAAGTTATAAATTACTTAATTACAAGGATCTCATTTGTTATATGGTACAGGTTTTAGCATATAGTAGGCCATTATTACTCATATTTTTCATATACGAGATTTTATTATTAGAAAAAATCACAGAGGAAAAGGAAACAATAAATGATATGAACATCTGAATATATGTGTGCTTGAATGTGTGTATATATATTACATATATAATTATATATATAATATAATATATGTGTGTATATATATATGTTAAAAACAAAAGTTAAAAGGAGCAAAACTGAATCATTTGTAGAGATGTGGGTGGACCTAGAGGCTATCACAAGGAGTGAAGTAAGTCAGAAAGAGAAAAACAAATATCACATACTAACCTAGTTAATATAAGAGAGTTATATTAAGAATGTTTCTCACAAAGAGCTGGACATGACTGAGTGACTAACACATTCACATACATAACTTATAGTTGTGAATCTAGAAAAATGGCACAGATGAACTAATTGCAAGGCAGGACTAGAAACGCAAACATAGAGAATGGACAAGTAGCCGGAGGGGAAGGGGCAGTGGGAAGAACTGGGAGGTGGGAGTGGCGTATATGCACTACTATCTGTAAACTAGATGGCTAGTGGGAAACTGCTGTATAGCGCAGGGATCTCAGCTTGGTGGCGCCCTGGAATGACAGAAATGGGTGGGGGGGTAGGGCTGTGAGGGAGGTCTAAGAGGTGGGGGTTATATGCGTACGTACAGCTGACTCACAGTGTACAGCAAAAACTAACACAACCTTGCAAAGCATTATACTCCAATAAAAAGATAATCGAATAAGAAAAAAAGAAATGAAAGTTTGCATTGTCATGTCAGATTCACATGAAAGAGTCCCTACCCATTATGAAATGCTTTCTGATAATTTTGGTGTAGCAAGTAATCATACACAGTGGAGGCAGGGAGGGAAGACTGAGACATCGAGGGCATGTTCTCTGGTCTTTTATTTTTTGCCCAGGGCATGAGCTCCCTGGCCCAAAATAACAAAAGAGATTTCTAGTGAGAGTCATCAGATGCCTCAAAAACAAAGAGAACACTTTGGTTATGCATTGTACAGTTGTTGCTTAAGCACATTTTCCAAGGAGAGTACCTTGTAAATAAACAGATTCTAAGTTTGTTTTTGAAAAAGCAATACTAACCTGCAGGCAGTCTGCTAAAGGCATTCCATAGATAAAAGACTCTTCTGGTAGCAATATAATTAGTCTGTTTGCTAAGAGGTCCAATTATCAGCATGTTTTCAGGAAGATTAGCCTAGGTCACCTGCCTTTCTTCTCAAAATTTCCCACAGGTAAGAAGAGAAAAATGGGTCACGGTCCACTCTTTAAAACTTTGGTAAAATCAGAACATCAGAAATAAAAGTCTAAGGACAAATTTCATATCCGTAAGAAAATATGCTATAAAATAGACTAGTAAGTACATTTTATATAGTTTAATAAAATGTTCTAGAATCTAATAGATATGTGGGCAATTGGTACTGATAACAATTGTAATGTAAAAAAACAACTTAATTAAAGAACATATATTTTGCTTTACTAACATTATGAAAGCAGAAGTAACAATAAAATATTGACAAATTTATACTTGTTATTTTTCCTTCGTCTGTATCATGGTAAATTAATAAAAGGACTTTATAAATCAATTTACCAGCATGTTATAGTCCATGGAGTTACAAAGAGTTGGATATGACTGAACAACCGAGTGCACACACAAGTGCGCATGCACACGTGTGCATAGACACACACACGAATGTTGAAGAACTACATGTGCTTCTAGATGATCAGATGTAATGATTGCTAATATACTTGTGACATTAAATAGGCATGTGCATGCATGAACGTTGTGTCCAAATCTTTGCAACTCCATGGACGGTAGCCCTCCAGGTTCTCTGTCCACAGGATTTTCCAGGCAAAAATACTGGAGTATTGTTGACAATTCTCTCTCCAGGGGATCGTCCCTATGTAGAAAAGATCAAACCCACGTCTCTTGCATCTCCTACAGTGGCGGATGGATTCTTTACCACTGTGCCAGGTAAGAAACCCTACTACAGGCATAGGCAAAGCTGTAAAGTAAGACTATAAATATAACATTATTAATTATAAAAGTGAAAAGTTGTAATAGCCAAAGAAACTGCAATATGAGAAGAGATAAGTATGCCAAAAGGTAGCAACTCTATGTCAGCATGAAAAGCTAATTATCATGGATACCCTATGTGTAGATAGATCCAATGTCTCCATCTGCAGCCCTACTTCTAAGTTGTCTGACATATGAAAATTGATGAGAATTTCAAATTCCTTATTGCACATGATAAAAGTAATAGTAAATATTTTTTTTAAAGTTTGTACAGCAGGTAATATGGTTACCTAGAAGTAAAAATAAACCTAAATTTTAATGCAAAAGAATACCCCTAGTTAGCATTTCTCGGGACTGTACATACATACTAACTAGAACAAAACTGCTATGATCCTAAAATGATACAATATATAGGTAATAAATCAGTGAGTAACAAATCAAAATTAATTTAATCTTCAATAATATGAGAGGATTTCATCTCCAGAATTCGATTTAAGCTCTACAATAGCTTAGATTTGTTTTATTGTCTGTGGAACTCCTCAGTATAGCATAGACTCTGACCCTGGATCTCTTCCTTGTTTGATTGGCTTCAACTTAATGTTAAAAGATTAATGGTAGTTATTGGTGACTCCAAGGATTTTGTGACAGTTTAAATTCAATAGTATTGGATTTTTTTGTTTAAATGATTATAATTTTTTATTACTATTAGAATATGTTTTACTTCAAAACTTAAAAATAAATAACTTTAAAGGGTTTCTTTTTCTCCATCTTGATACAGTTTTGTCCAAGGATAGCAAGTAGACATAAACATAATATGTTTTATTGCTGAGTCTTCACATAGTCATCTGTATAATGGAACCCAAGTATAGAGCCTTTAAATTTCAAATGCAAATGAGTTTATATACTGTGAATTATGAGAGCATTTCAGGGCACACAAAGGTCTTCAGAATATTTGGGTTCATGTGTAATTTCTGTAAACCTTTGATATAAACCATTTAGCTTTTACTTTATTACTCTCCTGTATGTATTCCTGAAAGGTGGAAAACTATAAATTATATCCCAACACTAGGAGTAGAGCTACACAAACCTAAATTATTACAGTACAATAAGAACTGTGACATCACAGTCTCAGAATTTAAAAAAGAAGAAAACTTTCAGTATATTGAGAGACCTAATTTAAAAGCTATGTTAATATTAACCCATTTAAATTGTTTCTTTTCAGTGTAATTATTCAAGGGCTGCTCATATTTCTTCCCTGTTTCAGGAGGGGAGGAGGGGATTTTACATTGATGTTATCAATAAAATATGTATAGTGGCAGAACACAGTCTTGTAGAACTGAAATTGACAACTAGATTTTCAAGTTGTTAAGACAGGATCACTTAATGAGATCAGTTGAGTTCAGTTCAGTAGCTAAGTCATGTCCAAATCTGTAACCCCACTGATTGCAGAATGCCAGGCTTCCCTGTCCATCAAGACCTCCCAAAACTTGCTCAAACTCATGTCATTGAGTCAGTGATGCCATCCAACCATCTCATTCTCATTCGTCCCATTCTCCTCCTCAATGTTGCTCAGTTATGTTTGGCTCTTTGTGACCCTGTGCGCTGTAGCATGCCAGGCTTCCTTGTCCATCACCACCTCCCATAATTTACTCAGACTCCGGGAGTTGGTGATGCCAACCATGTCCATAGAGTCAGTGATGCCATCCAAACTCCTCATCCTCTGTCATCCCCTTCTCCTCCTGCGTTGAATCTTTCCCAGCATCAGGGTCTTTTCCTATGAGTCAGTTTTTTGCATCAGATGGCCAAAGTTTTGGAGCTTCAGCTTCAGCATCAGTCCTTCCAATGAATATTTAGAACTGATTTCCTTTAGGATGGACTGGTTGGATCTCCTTGCAGTTACTCTCAAGAGTTTTCTCCAACACCACAGTTCAAAAGCATCAATTCTTCTGCGCTCAGCTTTCTTTATAGTCCAACTCTCACATCCTTACATGGCTACTGGAAAAATGATAGTTTTGACTAGACAGACATTTGCTGGCAAAGTAATGTCTCTGCTTTTTAATATGCTCTCTACCACTACTACTACTAAGTCACTTCAGTCGTGTCCGACTCTGTGTGACCCCATAAATGGCAGCCCACCAGGCTCTGCCATCCGTGGGATTCTCCAGGCAAGAATACTGGAGTGGGTTGCCATTTCCTTCTCCAATGCATGAAAGTGAAAATTCAAAGTGAAGTCGCTCAGTCGTCTCTGACTCTTAGCGACCCCATGGACTGTAGCCCACCGGGCTCCTCCATCCATGGGATTTCCCAGACAAGAATACTGGAGTGGGGTGCCATTGCCTTTTCCAATATGCTCTCTAGGTTGGTCATAACTTTTCTTCCAAGGATCAGGTGTCTTTTAATTTCATGACTGCAGTCACCATCTGCAGTGATTTTGGAGCCCAAGAAAATAAAGTCTGTCACTGTTTCCCAATTTATTTGCCATGTAGTGATGAGACTGGATGCCATGATCTTAAGATTTTTGAATGCTGAGTTTTAGGCCAGCTTTTCACTCTCTTCTTTCACTTTCAAGAGGCTATTTAGTTCCTCTTTGCTTTCTGCCATAAGGGTGGTATCACTTGCATATCTGAGTTTATTGATATTTCTGCCTGCAATCTTGAATCCAGCTTGTGCTTCATCCAGCCTAGCATTTCACCTGATGTCCCCTGCATATAAGTTAAATATGCAAGGTGACAATATACAGCCTTGATATTCTCTGTTCCCAATTTGGAACCAGTCCGTTGTTCCATGTCTAATTCTAATTATTGTTTCTTGACCTGTATACAGGTTTCTCAGGGGGCTGGTAAGGTGGTCTGTATTTCCTATCTCATGGAGAGTTTTCACAGTTTGTTGTGATCCACACAGTCAGAGGATTTAGCATAGAAAAGGAAGCAGAAGTAGATGTTTTTCTGGAACTCTGTTGCTTTTTTGATGATCCAGTGGATGTTGGCAATTTGATGTCTGGTTCTTCTGCCTTTTCTAAATCCAGCTTGAACATCTGGAAGTTCTCGGTTAACATAATGTTGAAGCCTGGCTTGGAGAATTTTGAGCAGTACTTTGCTATTCTGTGAGATGAGTGCAGTTATGCAGTAGATTGAACATTCTTTGAAATGTTGGAATTGGAATAAAACTGACATTTTCCAGTCCTGTGGCCACTGCTGAATATTCCAAATTTGCTGGCATATTGCATGCAGCATTTTCACAGTATCATCTTTTAGGATTTGAAATAGCTCAACTGGAACTCCATCATCTCCACTAGCTTTATTCATAGTGATGCTTCCTAAGGCCCACTTGACTTCTCACTCCAGAACGTCTGGCTCTAGGTGAATGATCACCCCATGGTGGTTATCTGGGTCATTAAGGTCTCTTTGTACAGTTCTTCCGTGTATTCTTGCTACCTCTTCTTAATATCTTCTATTTCTGTTAGGTCCATACCATTTCTGTCCTTTATTGTGCCCATGTTTGCATGCCATATTCCCTTGATATCTCTAATTTTCTTGAAGAGATCTCTAGTCTTTCCCATTCTATTGTTTTCCTTACTTCTTTGCATTGATCACTTAGAAAGGCTTTCTTATCCGTCCTTCTTATTCTTTGGGACTCTGCATTCAGATGGATATATCTTTCCTTTTCTCCTTTGCCTTTCCTTTTTCTTCTTTTCTCAGTTATTTGCAAGGCCTCCTCTGACAACCATTTTACCTTTTTGCATTTCTTTTTCTTGGGGATGGTCTTGATCACCACCTCCTATACAATGTTACAAAACTCCAACAAAACATGGTCCACTGGAGAAGGGAATGGCAAATCACTTCAGTATTTTTGCCCTGAGAACCCCATAAACAGTATGAAAAGGCAAAGATATGACACTGAAAGATGAATTCCCCAGGTTGGTAGGTGCCCAATATGCTACTGGAGAAGAGTGGAGAAATAGCTCCAGAGAGAATGAAGAGGCTGAGCCAAGGTGAACACAATGCCCAGTTGAGTATGTGACTAGTGATGAAAGTAAACTCTAATGAGATAAAGAACAATATTGCATAGGAACCTGGAATGTTAGGTCCATGAATCAAGGTAAATTGAAAGTGGTCAAACAAAAGATGGCAATAATGAACATTGACATTTTAGGGATCAGTGAACTAAAATGGACCAGAATGGGTGAACTTAATTCAGATGACCATTATATCTACTACTGTGGGCAAGAATCCCTTAGAAGAAATGGAGTAGCCCTCATAGTCAACAAAAGAGCCCGAAATAAAGTACTTAGGTGCAATCTCAAAAATGACAGAATGATCTCTGTTCATTTCCAAGACAAACTTAATGAGATAGAAGACCAAATTTTAACATCACAAATATGCACTCTATTTTCACCATAAAACATTTCTTACTGCCCACTTGGTGGCATTTCTTAGCTTTTGTTTCATTGTTAAACATATTAAACTTCACTTTTTTCTCTCATTACTAGAATACTTTATAGGTAAATCAACACAAGGAATGTATTGTGCTTTCTGATCAAAGAAGAAAATGATGCCAGGCTATAACAAGCAATTTAATTTTTAATGGCTTTATCCATGCCCAAGGTCATAACAAAGTTTAAATTAAAAAGTTAAAATAAAACTACAGCAAAACACTAATGATAATGCCCTAAATATGGCCAGGGCCAAATAACATTTGTCAGAGAGTACTTTCAATGCATCCCAGTGCTAATTTTTAAAATTTTGCCTTAGAATAGTAACTTAGCTCAAATAAGGTATAGAAAATTAAATATTACAGACATACAAATACAATGCATGAGTCTTTGCCCCTGAATAAGAAAGCTAAGATGTTCATGGACTTTAAATCTCTAACCTAGAACTGTTTAAGTGTATTTTAGTAAATACTGTGTTGTTAACTTATTGTTATTTTCTGACTAAGGAGATAACAATTTGGTACTTTGTTTTACTCAATTAAAAAAAACAAAAACAAAAAACTTATAGCACCTAGGGTGTGGGAGTACTTAAATACTCAATTTGGTCTACTGTTTGAGTAATGATTGGGCTTCCCTGGTAGCTCAGCTGGTAAAGAATCTGCTTACAATGCAGGAGACCCTGGTTTAATTCCTGGGTCAGGAAGATTCTCTGGAGAAGGGAATGGCTACCCACTCTAGTATTCATGGACTTAGTCAACATTTGAGATGTGATAGTAATTGTTCTATTGATTAATAAATATTTAAAAAGCTAGAAAAATATTTCAAAATAACATCTATTTTAAATTATAATGCTTTTAGAGTTTGTGCTTTTTGTTGTTTTGATCTGAACATATTTCATGTTAAGTAAAATAAATATCCTAGATTAAAACTTCTTTAAGATAAACTAAGACCATTTCTGGTTAATAGATATGCTATGCCTTATTTATATACTTGATTTTTCAAGAACTATTTTAATTCTTTCATGTTAACAGGCACTGAGCAATAGAAAATCTTTCAAAGTACTTTTGGTTCAATAATGATTTTACACATTGACCCTAGTATTGCACTGATAAATGGTAAAAGCAACTAATAAAATATGAAGAATAATAGAAGAAGGCTCAAAAATTATTTTAACATCCACTGATATCTTTTATTTCCTCACTATTTATTAACATCTAATAATTTTAGTTGAAGCAAGGGCTTGTTCTTGGTTGCCCTTGTGGAAAAATGTAGGTATAAGTCTTTTGCCCCCTTATTGAACAGTAAATTTATATATTTATGGGGAAAACGGGATAAAATTAGCCATGACCATAGTCCATTGACATGAGAAAATTAGATCACTGCACAAAGTCAGAAAATGTTCAGAGAGTTATTTCATTAAACAGGATTAGTAAGTTTTGATTCAGTGTTAAAATTTAAAAGCTGGTAAGAGTTCTTTTCTTTTATTGAACCTAATAAATTCCAGTTGAATATTATACTGTTAGAATATCAGTAACACTGCAACAGATGAGTCAAAATCAGAATTGGCGATCCTTAAAGATTCAGTTCCTAATTTCCTTTACAGTTTTATCAAGCCCCCTGATTCCCAAACAAAATTGGGACAGTGAAAATATCCTAAAATAGTTATATATAAAAATTAAATTTAAAGTTCTGGAAAAAAGACATATAATTCCCTGAAAATGTTGATAGACCACAAAACAAACTGGCAGTGTACAAAAACAACCCTGAAAAAAAATACATTAAGTGGGATTCACGATTTTCCAGCAAATCATTGTTTTAATTTATTGATCATTTTCAGATTGGCCAACTTGATATACCATATCATCTGGCAGTATACAAGTATTTTATTACATTTTCAAAAGTTTGTAATTCAAAGTTTTTCTCTTTTTGTATTATTTTCCTCTTGCTGCATGACACAAAAATAGAAGCTAAAAATAAGAACCATATATGAGCTCACTGTTCTGAGTTTCAAAAGTCTAGCACAGGTTGACTGCATCCTCCGCTCAGGGTCTCCTCAACGGTGACACCCAAGGGTGTCAGGGGACCACATTCCTGTTTCTCTGGAGGCTATGGTGAAGAATTACCTACAGGATTATTCAGGTTGTTGGCAGACTTCATTTCCTGGTGGTTGTAGGACTGAGGTAGCTGTTTCTTTGTTAGCTGTTAGCTGAGGTCATTCTCAGTAACTACAGGATGCTTTTAAGTCCTTGCCATATGGTCTCCTGTATCTTCAAAGCCAAAAATGGAAACTCTCCTTCTGGCAAAGCCTCCTCATGCTTTTAATCCCTAACATCTTCCTCAGTGACCAACTAGAGAAAATTCTCTGCTCATAAAGGGGTCATCTGATTAGATTAGATATGCCCTAGAATATCTCTGTTTCTTAAAGACTACTCTGCATTAGGTCTTCTCTGTAGCTCAAATGGTAAAGAATCTGCCTGCAGGGCAGGAGACCCTATTTCGATCCCTGGGTCAGGAAGAATCCTCTGGAGAAAGAATAGGCACTCCAGTATTCTTGCCTGGAGAATCCCATGGGCACAGGAGCCTGGCAGGCTACAGTCCATGGGATAGCTGAGTCAGACTCAACTGAGCGACTAACACTACTACTACTACTACTCTGCAATATACAATAACCTAATAACAGGAATAAAGTCCATCATATTCATTCTCCAGGGATTGTGAAGATTGCATGGGTAGTGGGCAGATATCTTAGGGTCTGTCTTAGAATTCTGCTGACTACAGATTGTCAATGGCTATTTTCCTATTGGTAATCATCCAAATGGTAGCAAAATATATGTCATAAAGAAGTGGAAACTTTTCAGATATAATGAATTAAAACAACTCCTAAATTGTTGTCTTTTGGGGTATATGCTTGTGTGCTTGCCTATGTGTGTCTACATGCTTGAGTTTCATTCTACTTTTTAAAATATTTTTTGTGCTAAGGCAAAAGGATCATACTACAAACAGATGAGAGAGTAGGGACTTACAGGAAAGACTTTAGTTATCTTTTTTACACAAGCTACCAGAGGTAATGAATGGTTTACCATAACACATATAGAAACTGATTTCACAATTAACACACTCACTGATTAGTACAGCTCACTTCAGAATCCAGAGGAGAGTGAAAAACTTGGCTTAAAGCTTAACATTCAGAAAACTAAGATCATGGCATCTGGTCCCATCACTTCATGGCCAATAGATGGGGAAACAGTGGCAGACTTTATTTTGGTGGGCTCTAAAATCACTGAAGATGGTGATTGCAGCCATGAAATTAAAAGATGCTTACTCCTTGGAAGGAAAGTTATGACCACCTAGATAGCATAATAAAAAGGAGAGATATTACTGTGCCAACAAAGGTCAAAGCTATGGTTTTCCAGTGGTCATGTATGGATGTGAGAGTTGCACTGTGAAGAAGGCTGAGTGCTGAAGAATTGATTTTTTTGAACTGTAGTGTTGGAGAAGACTCTTGAGAGTCCCTTGGACTTCAAGGAGATCCAACCAGTCCATCCTAAGGGAGATCAGTCCGGAGTATTCATTGGAAGGACTGACGCTGAAGTTGAAACTCCAATACTTTGGCCACCTCATGCAAAGAGTTGACTCATTGGAAAAGACTTTGATGCTGGGAGGAATTGGGGGCAGGAGGAAAAGGGGACAACAGAGGATGAGATGGCTGGATGGCATCATCGACTCAACGGACATGAGTTTGAGTGAACTCCGGGAGTTGGTGATGGACAGGGAGGCCTGGCATGCTGCGATTCATGGGGTCTCAAAGAGTCAGACACGGCTGAGCGACTGAACTGAACTGAACTGATGAAATTCTGCAAAATCTTCCAAGAAGATTTTCATTTGAAATATGATTAAATGTAAATCTAAAACTTTAAGTCATAAAGTCAAATATCTTAATATGCTCATGTTTATATAAAATGAAATTCCCCACTGGTCATTAAGTGTGACATTGCTTATGAATCAGAATTGGTGTTCATTCTCTACAAATAATTAAAGGGATATTGGAGAGCAAGTGAAAACTTAATTATCAAAGCCCTTGCTCTTGCTCATAATTTTAAAAAAGCAACCTTATTGCAGAACAACCTATTTTATAAAATGTGTAATATGTATAGGAGAAAAGACTAATAATATTTTCTACCTATGGGCATTACTGAATCTTCCTATCATTCAGTGAGTTTTTCCTCATTTTGTATATTAAGCTGTCTGTGTGTGTTTGTGTGTATGTGTAAAACAACATAATACATAGATTGTGAATTTATCAATGATTTAAAATATCATCTAGTGCAACCTCATTTTTTGTCCTAGGTCACTATATAATTTCACAAGTTGATGAACTATCGAGTACAATGCCAAAATTTCACAAGTGAAAATCCAGAAATAATACTACAGAATTAAATGATTAAAGAACATGGTGGCTCCTTCTACACTATAATCCATGATTCCATCTTCCATAATTCTGATCTTGTTCCTTTTTTAAACCTATTAAAATATATACAGATATTTCGTAATATTCACAATGTAATATACGTCTATAAAGTATGGATATTTAGTGATCTCGTACACGTTAGCATAGAAACCCCATGAAATAAGAGAAGAGTGTACCAAGTTCTCATCTCATTCTTTTTCAGTTCTTTTAATCTGTCCATTTTGGCTCCAGGGCACATGAATTTATTCCATGTGTCACGAATAACAATGGACACATTGCAATTAATTATCAGTAAACTCAGTTACTGCTTTATCATTTCTATTTGAATCCTTTAAATATGAACCAAGTTAGCAGACAAAAGATTTCAAACACATGACATTCTATGAGAAACAGATTCAGATGTGGAGGAGTGGCATAAATTTGGGTTTGCTTGTTGCCATATTTGTTGTTGTTCAGTCACTCAGTTGTGTCCAACTCTCTGTGACCCCATGGACTGCACCATGCTGGGCTTCCCTATTTTTCACCATCTTCTGGAGCTTGCTCAAACTCATGTCCATTGAGTCAGTGATAGCATCAAACCATCTTATCCACTGTCATACCCTTCTCCTCCTGCCTTCAATCTTTCCCAGAATAAGGGTATTTTCGAATGAACTGGTTCTTCACATGAAGTAGCCAAAGTATTGGAGCTTCAGTTTCAGCTTCAGCATCAGTCCTGCCAATGGATATTCAGGACTGATTGCTTTAGGATTTACTGGTTGATCTCCTTGCAGTCCAAGGGACTCTCAAGAGTCTTCTCCAACACCACACAAAGGCATAAATTCTTCATCACTCTTCCTTATTTATGGTCCAAATCTCACATCCATACATGACTACTGGAAAGACCATAATTCTGACCAGATGGACCTCTGTGGGCAAAGTAATATCTCTGCTTTTTAATATGCTGTCTAGGTTGATCATAACTTTTCTTCCAAGGAGCAAGTGTCTTTTGATTTCATGGTTGCACTCACCATCTGCTGTGATTTTGGAACCCAAGAAAATAAAATCTGTCACTGTTTCCATTCTTTCCCCATCTATTTGCCATGAAATGATGGGAACAGATGCCATGATCTTCATTTTTTGAATGTTGAGTTTTAAGCCAGCTTTTTCACTTTCTCTTTCATGTATATCAAGAGGCTCTTTGGTTCCTCTTCATTTTCTGCCAGAAGGGTGGTTTCATCTTGTATATCTAAGGTTATTGATATTTCTCCTGACAATCTTGATTCCAACTTGTGCTTCATCCAGTCTGATATTTTGTATGACTTACTCTGCATATAAGTTAAATAAGCAGGGTGACAACATACAGCCTTGACATACTCCTTTCCCAATTTGGAGCCAGTCTGTTGCTCCATGTCCATTTCTAACTTGTTTCTTGACCTGCATACAGACTTCTCAGGAGGCAGGTAAGGTGATCTGGTATTCGCATCTCTTCAAGGGTATTCCACTGTTTTTTTGTGATCCATACAGTCAGTCTTTAGCATAGTCGATAAGGCAGAAGCAGATGTTTTTCTGAAATTCTCTTGCTTTTTCTATGATTCATTGGATGTTGACGATTTAATATCTCATTCCTCTACCTTTTCTAAATCCAACTTGAACATCTGGAAGTTCTCAGTTAATGTACTGTTGAAGCCTGGCTTGGAGAATTTTGAGCATTACCTCACTAGCATGTGAGATGAGTGCGATTGTGTGGTAGTTTGAACATTCTCTGGCATTGCTCTTCTTTGGGATTGGAATGAAACCTGACCTTTTCCAGTCCTGTGGCCACTGCTGAGTTTTCCAAATTTGCTGGCATATTGAGTACAGCACTTTCACAGCGTCATCTTTTAGGATTTGAAATACCTCAGCTGGAATTTCATCACCTCCACTAGCTTTGTTCATAGTGTTGCTTCCTAAGGCCTATTTGACTTAACACTCCAGGATGTCTGGCTCTAAGTGATTGTTCACACCATCACAGTTACCTGGGTAATTAAGATCTTTTTTGTATAGTTCTTTTGTGTATTCTTGTCACCTCTTCTCAATATTGTCTGCTTCTGTTAGGGCCATACTGTTTATGTCCTTTACTGAATTACTGAAAGGCATATTCTGTTGCCACATGACTTTCTGTAATTTTGTACTTCACAGTTCTTTATACCCTATAAATACTCTCCTTAGTGTTGGGAAGCAGTGTGAATATTTTTGTTTCTGCATAGTCAGGGCTTTCTGAGCAAAATTTTTAAAGACCTAAATTAAATAACAAGCCTTTAACATTAAAGGGTGATTGAATAAATAGATAGGTCCAGAGTTTTATAGAGATTTATTTCTGCAATTATGTGTCTACATTCCAAAGGGCTCTAAACTAGTGACTTTCAATTTCTCTTCTTGAAGAATCTTCTTCTTCTTCTTTTTTTTTTTAAGAAAAATCAGGAGGAGAGGCTGGCAGGTGTGTACCAATTACTATATAAGACCTCAAATTAATAATTTTGAGATTTCTCTGCTGTGGTACAGACTGCATTGGCATAACCATTTGGCTCCTATCACATTGCCCTGAAGGAGAAGAATGTGGACTAGAAAACCTCTGCAGTTATTACTTTTAAGCTTGCCTCTGATTCAGAAAACCCACGTTTGCTTTCTGGATCAAATAAATAAATATAGCATTAAAATATATCACATTTTTGAATGTTAATTGAATATTATTATTTTCCACTCATTAGCACTGTAGACTAAAAGCTAATAAGGAAAGCAAATGAAAAAGAAAAGTTTAATGAAATATTTTGATAAATTTCATAAAATAAGCAAGGTCTGGTAGTGAAAATCAGGAGGTGAGAAATAGACAATGCTTTTCTGCACTCTTATACAATATTAAATTAATATCTCTGTTATATCAAATATCATATTATAAATCAACTTTTCTTCACTTCCCTTACTTATTGGCTTGTGAGATTTTTGAAGATGAGGAATAACCTTATTCATCTGTCTATACCCAGTAAATAGTGTTTGGAATTTAATGAATATTCCAATACTTATAAATTTGGAAGCGGTGTGTTTTTCCATGTCCAGTACTAACTGCTGCTTCTTGACCACATTTCTTAGGAGGCAGGTCAGGTGGCCTGGTATTCCTATGTCTTTAAAAATTTTCCACTGTTTACTGTGATCTCCACACCCAAAGGCTTTAGTGTTGTCAACAAAGAAAAAGTAGATTTTTTTTTCTGGAATCCTCTTGCTTTTTCTACGATCCAATGGATGTTAGCAATTCTATCTCTGATTCCTCTGCCTTTTTCTAAATCCAGCTTGAACTTCTGGAAGTTCATGGTTCACTTACTGTTGAAGCCTAGCTTGGAGAACTTTGAGCATTATTTTGTTAGTGTATGAGATAAGTGTAAACGTGCAATATTAGAACATACTTTGGCATTGTCTTTCTTTGGGATTGGAATGAAAACTGACCTTTTCCAGTCCTGTGGCTGCTGCTGAGTTTTCCTAATTTGCTGGCATATTGAGTGCAACACTCTAAGAGTATCATCTTTTAGAATTTGAAGTAGCTCAACTGAAATTCCATCACCTCCACTAGCTTTGTTTGTAGTGATGCCTCCTAAGGTCCACTTGATCAGGAAAGTAGTATGTCAAGGCTGTATATAGTCACCCTGCTTATTTAACTTATATGCAGAGTACATTATGAGAAATGCCAGACTGGATGAAGCACAAGTTGGAATCAAGATTGTCAGGAGAAATATCAATAGCCTCAGATATGCAGATGACACCACCCTAATGGCAGAAAATGAAGAAGAACTAAAGAACTTCTTGATGAAAGTGAGAGATTAAAGTGAAAAACTTAGCTTAAAATGAAACATTCAGAAAACTAAGATCATGGCATCTGGTCCCATCACTCCATGGCAAATAGATGAGGAATAATGGAAACAGTGACAAACTTTATTTTCTTGGGTTCCAAAATCACTGCAGATGGTAAGTGCAACCATGAAGTTAAAAGACACTTGCTCCTTGGAAGAAAAGTTATGATCAACCTAGACAGCATATTAAAAAGCAGAGACATTACTTTGCCAACAAAGGTCAAAGCTATGGTTTTTCCAGTAGTTATGTATGGATGTGAGAGTTGGACTATAAAGAAAGCTGAGTGCTGAAGAATTGATGCTTTTGAACTGTGGTGTTGGAGAAGCCTCTTGA
The DNA here is from genome assembly GCF_016772045.2 of Ovis aries. Classification (NCBI taxonomy): domain Eukaryota; kingdom Metazoa; phylum Chordata; class Mammalia; order Artiodactyla; family Bovidae; genus Ovis; species Ovis aries. Next base: position 10,157,902 of record NC_056079.1, read on the forward strand.
GAGTTCCTTGGGTTGTAAGGAGATCCAACCGGTCCATCCTAAAGGAAATCAGTCCTGAATATTCATTGGAACGACTGGTGCTGAAGCTGAAACTCCAATATTTTGGTCACCTGATGTGAAGAATTGACTCATTGGAAAAGACCCTGATGCTGGGAAAGACTGAAGGCAGGAGGAGAAGGAGATGACAGAGGATGATATGTTGGATGGCATCACCGACTCAATGGACATGAATTTGAGTAAGCTCCCGGAGTTGGTGATGGACAGGGAAGCCTAGCGTGCTACAGTCCGCGGGGTCAAAAAAAGTTGGACATGACTGAGGGCCTGAACTGAACTGGACTGAATATCTATAAATTAATGGATAATTTCACTGTTCTGATTCAGAATGACTAATCTCAAGGAAATAAGCATTTCCAAGTTTATTTCCTATTCATTTAACTGAAATGACTTAGCAGCAGCAGCAGCAGCATTTAACTACATCATCTCATAGTGTTGTTGAAAATTTGAAAAATAAAATATCTCCTGATTTCAGAAAAGATTTTTAACAATGACAATAGGTGTCATTTCTTTCAGTGAGACTGGATAGATATTTAATTTCAAAGTCTACAATTCAAAATTCCATGAAGAGAATTCCAACATTCAAATTAACATAAAGGACACGAGTGAGCGACTTCACTTCTCTCCCTTCACTCACTTCATACTTGATCGCTAGAGAAGGAGATGGCACCCTACTCCAGGGTTGTTGCCTGGAGAATCCCATGGACAGAGGAGCCTGGGGGGCAACCCACTCCAGGGTTGTTGCCTGGAGAATCCCATGGACAGAGGAGCCTGGGGGGCAACCCATTCCAGGGTTGTTGCCTGGAGAATCCCATGGACAGAGGAGCCTGGGGGGCCATGGTCCATGGGGTCACAGAGAGTTGGGCACGACTGAAGTGACTGAGCACACGTCTTCAATGGAAAATGAATCCCATCTGTTTTAGAGACGCCTGTGACACAATTGGAGATCTTTCTTGCCTACAAAATGATTTTATGAAATAAACATGGACAATATCAAAATAGTGGCATTTTGTATGACCTTGAAAGAAAATTATACTTTTGATCCCTGTTTTCCTCTTGATAATTTATGCTATGTTTTTCAAATATATCATGACTGTTCTCACTATGCATGTAGGAAATAGGAACCAATTTTCATACATAATTGTCAAAATAAGTCGTTTGTAACCACTTAGTTACTTCAGTATGTTAAATCTGTGTTATCTTCTTTCTATGAGCAATACTGGACTTTTTTTTCCCATTTTCATCTTCATACACATACCTAAACCTGCTTTGGGTGTAGTTATTCTCTTTCAATTTTATTTTCAGTTTTATAATCCTGGTTCTATTCAAGGAGAGTAGTCAGTATGTTGTGATTTATGGTCCAGTCCAACCCTCCTCTCTCAGAAGAGTTCTACCTGATTTGCTCATGTGTACACTGCCTGTTAAGTCATGGTTGGTAATAGGCTGTAAGAGTTGTTTCCTTACTCAAGTGTAACTCTTGTTTTCTAGGTATAGCATTTCAAGACATGTCTTTAGATTTCTGGTTTTATTTATGAAATAGTCACATCTGTGCCTATACTGTATTATTTACCCTGCATTTGTTTGTGGACAGGAGAGAGCTATTTAAACTCCTTAAGATGAATAATTTTATTATTCCTGATATCACATAATTATCTTAACTCATTCTGTTTATTAACCTTTAACCATATGAAATTAAAGTCTTATTAAAGTCTTGTAAGATTATAGGTAAAATCATGGAAAAGTAAGAACATTTTCTTGTTTCACTGTATTTTGAAGATCAAAGTAAAATAAATTGGGTGATATAAATGCCAAGTGATAAAAAGGCATAAACATACACATAAATTATTCAAACGATACTTTCTTTGTCATGCTATAGATGAGGTTCTCTTATATATATAGTCAGACTGTTTATTTGTATATGGTTCTCCCCAAACAAAACAAGGTCATTTTGTAAGAGCAACAGATAATTGCATATGTACTGAGACTAACAGAAGTAATAGATTAAAATATTTTATAAATACTAATGGTAGAATTTTGTTGTTACTTAGCTCTCTAAGTCGTGTCAGACTCTTGTGGTTCTGTGGACTGTGGCCTGACAGGCTCCTCTCTCTGTCAATAGGATCTCCCAGGCAAGAATACTGGAGTGGGTTGCTGTTTCCTTCTCCAGGATATCTTCCTGACCCAGGAATCAAACCCCGGTCTCGGGCATTTGCAGGCAGATTCTTTACCACTGAGCCACCAGGGGTGTCTTGCTAAAAGTGAAAACCACTATTGGATGGCTATATTATACTAGTGGGCTTCCTTGATGGCTCAGATATAAATAATCTGCCTGGAATGCGATGACCTGGGTCAATCCCTGGGTTGGATAGATCCTCTGGATAAGGGAATGGCAACCCATTCCACTGCTCTTGCATGAAGAATTCCGTGGACAGAGGAGCCAGGCAGGCTATAGTCCATGGGGTTTCGCAGAGTCAGACATGGCAAGCAATGAACACACACACACACACACACACACACACACACACACACACACACACACTATACTTGTATTGCAAGCCATTTATTAACTGTTTTCTTTTGGAGAAACTACTTCTCTCTGCTCTGGGCTTCCCTGGTGGCTCAGAGGTTAAAGCATCTGCCTGCAATGTGAGAGACCCAGGTTCGATCCCTGGGTCAGGAAGATCCCCTGGAGAAGGAAATGGCAACCCACTCCAGTACTCTTGCCTGGAGAATCCCATGGAGGGAGGAGCCTGGTAGGCTACAGTCCATGTGGTCGCTGAGTCAGACACAACTGAGCGGCAAACTACTGCTACTACTTCTCTGTGCTTCTAGAGTTAAAATAACACCTCTCATAAAGAAGAATGAAGTAATAAGAGTTTTCTGTAATTTGCATTCAAGTCAAATGTAAAATTAATTGGAAAACATCAATTGCTTTTACATCACTTGAAACAAAACAAATGCTCCCATTTAAATTTTAAAACACTTTCAAATGGTAAGGTGCATTTCAATGAGGGAGATATGATCATTTTTTGAAGAAATCTTTCACAAATAATATGAAAATTACTGATTATGCAAACATATAGAATGGAGAGGAAATTACAATACAAGCTAAATATCATTATATAATAAATTTGTATTCTTAATAAGATTTACTTGATTCTGACATATAAACAATAAAAACATAATTATCTTTGTAAAATAATCTTTATTTTTTGTTTTATAGAGAGCTCATATGCTGCTTTAGGATAAGAAATTTTAGTGAAATTCAGAAACCTTAAAATTTATGGGAATAATACTTAATGGATTTGAGACTTTTGAGAAAAGAGCTGTGAAATCAGGAGTAGAAGAAGGTAAATTAAGCTCAATCTGCTTCATAAAGTGAGATATACTTGAGTGATGATGAGCAATGCTTTTTTTAATGGAGAAAAAAATAACCATTACTTTCCTTCAAAATTGCAATTTTCATTTTAGTTTTTATCTTATTATAAAATTCCTCAGTAGTTTAACCTCAGAATGTCCCACTTCTGTTTGGCTCTCATTTTTTTTTTAATTTTAATTTTTATTTTATTTTACTTTACAATACTGTATTGGTTTTGTCATACATTGACATGAATCCATCACGGGTGTACATGAGTTCCCAAACATGAACCCCCCTCCCCACCTCCCTCCCCATATCATCTCTCTGGATCATCCCCGTGCACCAGCCCCAAGCATCCTGTATCCTGCATCAAACCTAGACTGGTGATTCGTTTCTTACATGATAGTATACATGTTTCAATGCCATTCTCCCACATCATCCCACTCTCTCCCTCTCCCTCAGAGTCCAAAAGTCCACTCTACACATCTGTGTCTCTTTTGCTGTCTCGCATACAGGGTTATCGTTCCATCTTTCTAAATTCCATATATATGTATATGTATACTGTATTGGTGTTTTTCTTTCTGGCTTACTTCACTCTGTATAATCGGCTCCAGTTTCAGCCATCTCATCAGAACTGATTGAAATGTATTCTTTTTAATGTATGAGTAATACTCCATTGTGTATATGTACCACAGCTTTCTTATCCGTTCATCTGCTGATGGACATCTAGGTTGTTTCCATGTCCTGGCTATTATAAACAGTGCTGTGATGAACATTGGGGTACATGTGTCTCTTTCAATTCTGGTTTCCTCAGTGTGTATGCCCAGAAGTGGGATTGCTGGGTCATAAGGCAGTACTATTTGCAATTTTTTAAGGAATCTCCACACTGTTCTCCATAGTGGCTGTACTAGTTTGCCTTCCCACCAACAGTGCAAGAGGGTCCCTTTTCTCCACACCCTCTCCAGCATTTATTGCTTGCCAACTTTTGGATCGCAGCATTCTGACTGGTGTGAGTTAAAAAAAAAAAAAAAGTGTCCACCACCGCCTTCCCCACCCCCACCCCGAGTCAGGACAGAAATCAGACACTGAAGAGACCAGCAAACAGAAGAAGTTAAACAGAGGGAACTGCCCTGGAAGTGACCCCACACTGCCCACAACACCAGAGAAAGGGACAGATATATCTCTACTATTTTTAAGATCTTTTTAAAATCTTTTTATTTTTTTGTTGTTGATGTTGTTATGTGGTTGTTTTTTCTTCTTCTTTTCTTTTTTTCTAACTTTTAAAAATTGTTAAGTCCTCTATTTCTCCTTTAATTTTTATTTCTATAACCTATTATTACTTTTCAAAACAAAAGACCCTATTTTGGACTTTTGGACACAGAGGGAGAGGGAGAGGGTGGGATGATTTGGGAGAATGACATTCTAACATGTATACTATCATGTGAATTGAATCGCCAGTCTATGTCTGACGCAGGATGCAGCATGCTTGGGGCTGGTGCATGGGGATGACCCAGAAAGATGTTATGGGGAGGGAGGTGGGAGGGGGTTCATGTTTGGGAATGCATGTAAGAATTAAAGATTTTAAAATTTAAAAAATAAAAAACTAAAAAAAAAATAAAAATAAAAAAATAAAGCAAACACCATATATAGTCTATGTGTGGTTGTTGTTTTTTAATAATTCTTGTGGCTTTTTTTTTCTTCTTCTTTTCTTTAATATTGTATTTTTGACAATCCAACCTCTACTCTAGATTTTTAATCTTTGCTTTTTGGTTTTTGTTGTCAATTTTGTACATTTAAAAACCCAAACTTCACTACCCAGTTTTACCTGAGAGTGAGATTACAGGCTTGACCACTCTCTCCTCCTTTGGACTCTCCTTTTTCTCCACCAGGTAGCCTCTGTCTCTTCCCTCCCCCTTTTCTTCTCTACCCAACTCTGTGAATCTCTGTGTTTTCCAGACGGTGGAGAACACCTAAGGAACTGGTTACTGGCTGGATGTGTCTCTCTCCTTTTCATTTCCCTCTTTTATCCTCCTGGCCACCTCTGTCTACTTCCTCCCTCTCCTTTTCCCTGTATAACTCCGTGAATATCTCTGAGCGGTCCAGACTGTGGAGGGCACATAAGGAAGTGATTACTGGCTAGCTTGCTCTCTCCTCTTTTAATCCCATCTCATCTCATTCCAGTCACCTCTAACTACCCTCTCCCTCTTCTCTTCTCCATGTAACTCAGTGAACCTCTCTGGGTGTCCCTCAGTGTGGAGAAACTTTTCATCTTTAACCTAGATGTTTTATCATTGGTGCAGTATAGATGGAGAAGTCTTGAGGCTATTGTAAAAATAAAACTGAAAACCAGAAGCAGGAGGCTTAAGTCCAAATCCTGAGAACATCAGAGAACTCCTGAATCCAGGGAACATTAATCAATAGGAGCTCATTAAATGCCTCCATATCTACACTGAAACCAAGCACCATCCAAGGGCCAACAAGTTCCAGAGCAAGACATACCATGCAAATTCTCCAGCAACACAGGAACATACCCCTGAGCTTCAATATACAGGCAGCTCAAGGTTACTCCAAACCATTGATGTCTCATAACCCATTACTGGTCACCCCATTGCACTCCAGAGAGAAGAAATCCAGCTCCACCCACCAGAACTCCAACACAAGCCTCCCTAACCAAGAAACCTTGACAAGCCACTGATACAACCTCACCCACTGTGAGGAAGCTCCATAATAAAGAGAACTCCAGAAATTCCCAGAATATAGAAAAACCACCCTAAACGCAGCAATATAACCAAGATGAAGAGACAGAGGAATACTCAGCAGGTAAAGGAACAGGAGAAATTCCCACCAAACAAAACAAAAGAGGAAGAGATGGGGGATCTATCTGACAAAGAATTCTGAATATTGATAATGAAAATGATCCAAAATCTTGAAATCAAAATGGAATCACAGATAAATAGCCTGGAGACAAGGATTGAGAAGATGCAAGGAAGGTTTAACAAGGACCTAGAAGAAATAAAAAAGAGTCAATATATAATGAATAATGCAATAAATGAGATCAGAAACACTCTGGAGGCAACAAATAGTAGAATAACGGAGGCAGAAGGTAGGATCAGTGAAATAGAAGATAGAATGGTAGAAATAAATGAATCAGAGAGGAAAAAAAGAAAAAATAATTAAAAGAAATGAGGACAATCTCAGAGACCTCCAGGACAATATGAAACGCTCCAACATTCGATTATAGGAATCCCAGAAGAAGACAAAAAGAAAGACCATGAGAAAATCCTTGAGGAGATAATAGTTGAAAACTTCCCTAAAATGGGGAAGGAAATAATCACCCAAGTCCAAGAAACACAGAGAGTTCCAAATAGAATAAACCCAAGGCGAAACACCCCAAGACACATATTAATCAAATTAACAAAGATCAAACACAAAGAACAAATATTAAAAGCAGCAAGGGAAAAACAACAAATAACACACAAGGGGATTCCCATAAGGATAACAGCTGATCTTTCAACAGAAACTCTTCAGGCCAGGAGGGAATGGCAAGACATACTTAAAGTGATGAAAGAAAATAACCTACAGCCCAGATTACTGTACCCAACAAGGATCTCATTCAAATATGAAGGAGAAATCAAAAGCTTTACAGACAAGCAAAAGCTGAGAGAATTCAGCACCACCAAACCAGCTCTCCAACAAATGCTAAAGGATATTCTCTAGACAGGAAACACAAAAAGGGTGTATAAACCTGAACCCAAAACAATAAAGTAAATGGCAATGGGATCATACTTATCAATAATTACCTTAAATGTAAATGGGTTGAATGCCCCAACCAAAAGGCAAAGACTGGCTGAATGGATATAAAAACAAGACCCCTATATATGCTGCCTGCAAGAGACCCACCTCAAAACAAGGGATACATACAGACTGAAAGTGAAGGGCTGGAAAAGATATATCACACAAATAGAGACCAAAAGAAAGCAGGAGTGGCAATACTCATATCCGATAAAATAGACTTTAAAACAAAGGCTGTGAAAAGAGACAAAGAAGGCCACTACATATTGATCAAAGGATCAATCCAAGAAGAAGATATAACAATTATAAATATATATGTACCCAACATAGGAGCACCACAATATGTGTTTGGCTCTCATTTAATTGACCAGGTTCTTAGTCATATGGCCTTGGATAACTTCTTGGGCAGGGAAGGATAGTCCTCAGAATATTCAAAGAAAAGCATTGTGAGGAAAATTTGACGAATACATAATATCATATCTGTCTCATGTATCTTTTCATCCCCTAAGGGTCTATATATCACACTGTGTTATATAATGTATTAATTTATAAGTTGGTCAATGTCTTCACTAGACAATGTAGTTCGAGAGTAAAGATTATTTTTTTCCCCTCTGAAGCCTCAGCACTGAATATAATGTTTGTTTCTCAGTAAACACTATAAATGCTTACTGAATTTATAGAATTTACTGAATGAAAGAATTATAAATGAATGTTATTTTTCCATAGTAATTTTCTCTGCTATTGTAATTCTGTGATACAGTATTAAGCACAGTTCACTGGATATTACAGTATCAAAGTGGCCTTTTAGGACTTTTTGTTTCCACCAATATTGTGGAGTAAACCTCCAAGGGGGTTTCCCTTCCTGATAACTAACTCCTCATGTGGTAACAGAAAATACTACAAGAGAGCTATAGAGAGAAGTATGAGCTTGAAACTGAGTGATGAGTAGAGAAAACACATAAAGTGCAGGATTTGTAGATAGGAACAAATAAATATCAGTATTGCTTCTGGGATACTTCTCCAGAATACTAAGAGACATCCTGAAATTGGGCCTCTCATGCAAAACTGAAGACTTGGAATGAGAGGGTGTGGTTCCATGTCTGAAGGCTTTAGGCTCTGAGACTATCAAAATCAATAACTCTCTGCAGGGAAGCATCTTTCCAGCCAGCACCCAGAGATTCAAATAATATAATGAACCAAGTATGAATCATAATCCAATAACACCAGAGAAATAATAAATAAGCCACCCTCACTGGGAATTATAAGAGACTACAAAAGTAGACTTAGGCCACAAACAACTTGATACTTACAGTACAAGAGCTACAGCCAGATGGATAATGACTTTCAATTATCCTCCATTAAATGCTCAGTAAAATTTTAAACTGCGGATGGTTTTTAATAAACGCACAAAACTTTGAAACACATGAGACATCTCATACTTTTTCTCACATTTTTCCAAATAATTTATGCAAAAATAAAATGAATAAAATATGTAATGTCACAGTCTAATATTGACATTTCTCAAACTGAGCAAAGAATTATTAACCTCTTGGTGCACTGTCTTAAATATATATTGGGTAAAGTGGCTTAATATAATAAAATATTATGTATACTAAAGTTGAATGTCTTTTTTTATGTTAACACTCTATTCATATTATCATTTAACTCTATTCATTTCCAATGAGAAAGTTCATCTTCAATCTGTCTAGAGATAAGTTATTTGGTAATATTGTTCTATTATTATGAAAGTAACAAGAATATTAAAATTTCACAATTTTGGATTATTACATTCCCAGCATTATTCCCAGTAAACTGAATTACTAACTCATATCATGCAAAAAAAGAGTCATCAGGGTAGCCCTGCGACTATCATCCTTAGAAAGGCTCTCTTGAATGTTTGGCTCTTGGATGGCTTTTAGAAACGTGGTTTTGAAAGTGTTTCCATCACCCTAACTGGTTAACAATGTGGTCAGTTGTTCCTACAAGATGGTTTATGAGGAACATATATTTTCCTCCTGAAAGTGTGGAGCTTTGAACAGTGCTACCCAGAGGGTGCCCATATAACAGCGCTGGCTGAAAAACCTTGGACACTGAGTCTCTCATGAGCTTCCCTCACAGACAACATCTCGTGTGTGTTGTCACACTTTGTTGTTGAAGGAGTTAAGCTTGTCTATATAGCTCCAGGAGGAGAGGAACCTTGTTCTTGGTTTCCTCTGAACTTTGCCCCATGTACCTTTTCCATTTGTTGATATTGTTTTGATTTTTTTTTTTTTTTTTTTGCTACTAGAAATCATAGCCAAGGGTAGAATTATATGCTAAATCTTCTGGGTCCTCCTAGCTAATTGACAAAACTGAGAGTCAGCCTGGGGACTCCTGACACTCTGATACAGAGAATTATATATTTGGTGGGTTGTGATAACTTTGTTGTTGTTCACTTGCTCAGTCGGGTCCGACTCTTTCCAATCCCATGGACTGTAGCACACCAGGCTTTCCTGTCCATCACTGTCTGCCAGAGCTTGCTCAAACTCATGTCCATTGAATCAGTGATGCCACCCAACCATCTCATCCTCCGCCATCCCTTTCTCCTCCCATCTTCAATCTTTCCTAGCATCAGGGTCTTTTCCAATGAGTCAGCTCTTCACATCAGGTGGCCAAATTACTGGAGCTTCAGCTTCAGCATCAGTCCTTCCAGTGAATATTCAGGGTTGATTTCCTTTAGGACTGACTGGTTGGATCTCCTTCTATCCAAAGGACTCTCAAGAGTCCTTTGCAGCACCATAGTTTGAAGGCATCAATTCTTTGGCACTCAGCATTTTTTATTATTAAATGTATTTTAAGTGAAATAGGATAGAGATTCAGTTAAATTATAATAGGAAAAGGGAAAATCTGTCATAATTGTAAAGGTTTAATTTATTCTCTTTCTATCAAGACAGAAATAGTTTGTGTTGACTTTAAGTGAATTGTATTTTTCATATTAACCATTATCCTCAAAAGTTCCTTTCCAGGCCATCCTCATCTGAATGGTTTCCACAGAAAGAATTAAAAAGTATGCCATGGTTAGAGTCAGCTTCTGTTTTTCAGGGTTTGCTGCTATAAGTAGATTTTATTGAGGAGGAGGAAATTTTCTCCCATCCTTCTTGAGTTTTTTAATTTGATCTAATAATTCAATGGACATAAGACGGATTAACAGGAGAAAAATCAATTAATTCATATGCATAGTGATCTCACAGAAATGAGATCCCCAAAGTGACCAAAACAGGTGGTTTACACATCATTTTTAGACAACGAAACAATTGTTTGTAAAGATTTTACAAATTAAAGGACTTGTACTTGGGATAGCAAACTAATGAGCAAGTGGCAAAGGCAGTTTTGTTGTTTCTTTTAGCCTTGGATTCCCTAACTCGCGATATGCTTTCTATCTTCCTGTTACTGGGAGCAGACTTTCACATGAGAAACTTATTTCCTTCTTTCAGGAGGAAAGAGGATAATCAGAGTGGTTCTTTTAATAAGTTTTTTCACCTGCTGTTTCTCAAATACCTTTAATTCAAAATGATCAGTATAACATTGTGGTGCATACTGAAGTGGCTTGCTCTGAGCCTCAACAATTTTTATGGAAATGATACGTTATGATTGTCTTTAATCTTCTATTTGTGTCAGTATGTGAGCCTTATATTAAATATAACTACATCTGCTATATACATTGCTGCATTTTAATCTGTATTTCTTTGTAGAAGCATTTTGAGATAATCTTATGTTCACTTATGCTCACAAAAAGGAGCGATAACTTCCTATAAGTTATAGAATAATGAACTGTTATTTTAGAGAAGATTTTAAATTTTACTGCAAAAAAAGAATCTCTGGGATATACTTTAAATTTATTTCTAAGACAGTTTAAAGTGCATTGCAAAAAACAGTATATTCAGTGACATAAACTGGCTTTTTTTTTTCAATATGTTTCTTCATGTATTTTCTATAAATCCTTTTGAATATTTTGTTGAGTTTACGAAGTGCAAAAGAGCTTCAAATTTTGACTTCTTGTTTATATTTCTCTAAAGCTAAAAAGCTGCGAAATCTTTATTACTGCATTTTCTCTTGACACTTGAAATAAGTCAGGTTTTTCCTTAGATACATCAGTCATATATTTGACCATACACACAATTTTCCAATTCTTTCTGCTTTGCAAATTTTAACTTCAACTTTAAAACTGAACTTCTGCAATAGAAAAATGTATTATTTATCTTAAATTTGAATATCTTATTAAGATAGGTCACTTTGCTGTAGTTATTTCATAATCATCTCATTTTGACAGTAAGCTTGTAAGTTAGATTTTCTCTACTTCAGAAATAAGAAAATGAATGTTAAAGTAACTCTGGAACAAGAAATTTTTTACTATGACAGATTTTTATAAAGATACAGTGTTCAGTTCAGTTCAGTCGCTCAGATGTGTCCAGCTGTCTGCAACCCCATGAACCGCAGCACGCCTGGCCTCCCTGTCCATCACCAACTCCCAGAGTCCACCCAAACCCATGTCCATTGAGTTGGTGATGCCATCCAACCATCTCATCCTCTGTCATCCCCTTCTCCTCCTGTCCTCACTCTTTCCCAGCATCAGGGTCTTTTCAAATAAGTCAGCTCATTGCATCAGGTGGCCAAAGTATTGGAGTTTCAGCTTCAACATCAGTCCTTCCAATACATACCCATGACTGATCTCCTTTAGAATGGACTGGTTGGATCTCCTTGCAGGCCAAGGGACTCTCAAGAGTTTTTTCCAACACCACAGTTCAAAAGCATCAGTTCTTTGGTGTCCAGGTTTCTTTATAGTCCAACTCTCACATCCATACATGACTACTGGAAAAACCATAGCCTTCACTAGACAGCCCTTTGTTGGCAAAGTAATGTCTCGGCTTTTTAATATGCTGTCTAGGTTGATCATAACTTTCCCTCCAAGGAGTAAGAGCCTTTTAATTTCATGGCTGCAGTCACCATCTGCAGTGATTTTGGAGCCCAGAAAAATAAAGTCAGCCACTGTTTCCACTGTTTCCCATCTATTTCCCATGAAGTCATGGGAACAGATGCCATGATCTTAGTTTTCTGAATGTTGAGTTTTAAGGCAACTTTTTCACCCTCCTCTTTCACTTTTATCAAGAGGCTCTTTAGTTCTTCTTCACTTTCTGCCATAAGGGTGGTGTCATCTGCATATCTGAGGTTATTGATATTTCTCCCAGCAATCGTGACTCCAGCTTGTCCTTCATCCAGCCCAGTGTTTCTCATGATGTACTCTGCATAGAAGTTAAATAAGCAGGGTGACAATATATACCCTTGATGTACTCCTTTTCCTATTTGGAACCAGTCTGTTGCTCTGTGTCCAGTTCTAACTGTTGCTTCCTGACCTGCATACAGGTTTCTCAAGAGGCAGGTCAAGTGGTCTGGTATTGCCATCTCTTTCAGAATTTTCCATAGTTTCTTGTGATCCACACAGTCAAAGGCTTTGGCATAGTCAATAAAGCAGAAATAGATATTTTCTGGAACTCTCTTGCTTTTTTGATGATCCAGTGGATGTTGTTAATTTGATCTCTAGCACAAAACATAACTTCTGTTTAGAACAGAAATTCTGAAGACTGTTTGATAAATTATTTCCAGTCAGTGGTGATAAAAAACAGTTAAATGATAGAGGTTCACTATTACTTGGAATAAGGACTGGCTTATCAGAGACCATTACAAAGCTGGAGCAACAGCCAGGTCAGGTGATGTTAAATTTGAGTCTAGGTAGCTTCCTCTGACTATTCTAACACGGGTTCCTAGTTTCTTCATAGTTTTACATGTTTCTCACCAAAGTATGTGACATTAAAGCATTTAGATTGCCAAGATAGCTGTTATTAATTTAAGAAACTTAAGAAAAGAGAGGAAAAAAAATCAACAGAATTACTTATTTTTGAACTTTTTTGTAAGTTAATTTGCTCTTTCTTATCAGCTAAAGAGATAATTTTCTAAATACTGCATAATTGAAGATAATATTCTGGCTAATTTGTGAGGAAAGACATTTCTAAATCTAGACTTTCCCCTTTCCAATTTTCAATTGCCAATATTATATTTTCAGAATATAATTAAACTTATAGACAGCCTAATATAGTTGATATCCTCTCAAGTAAAGATCAATTCCTATACCTAAAAAATATGAGAAAAATAAGAAACTGAGTAATAATAATATAGGTGATAATATATGAAATAAAGACATCTAACATGCATTTATTATTCTAATTTTAATAGTTTTTTAAAAGACTTTTTCAAATTTACTTTCGGTTGTGCTGAGTCTTCACTATTGTGTAGACTTTTGTCTTGCAGTGAGCAGGGGCTGCTCTAGTGGCGGTGCGCCGGCTTCTCGGGGCAGGGGCTTCTCCTTTTGCAGCTCATGGAGTCTAGAGCACAGGTTCAATCGTTGGGGCACACAGACCTATTTGCTCCTCAGCAGGTAGGGTATCCCCAGATTTGGGATCAAACCTATTTCTCCTGTATTGGCAGGCAGATTCCTTACCACTGAGTCACCAGGAAAACCCATAATTTTAAATAGTTTTAAGCACCAAAGATATATTTTTACATATTTTACTTATTAAATCTCTTATATGACAAATCAAAGATGAATTAAAAAAATCTTACAAACAACACATGACTACCATTTACTAAATGTGGAATGAATTGAGAAATTTTGGGACTACCTTCTGAATGAATTATATCTATGTCTACCAATATGGAGAGATATCATTGAGATATAGTTGCAGAGTAAGGCATTTTATGTGGGAAAAGAAACACTGTAAAATAAATCTGAAATTAATATGTTTTGTGATAGTGTGTGCATGGAGTAAGATTAAAAGAATACCTGTAAAGAAATCCAATTAAAATGAAGCTTATTTTCAATTGTGTTTTCTTCTTATAACTTTACAATGAAACATAAACATATTTTCACTGAAAAGAGTCAATTATAAAAAGATTAAATTTTGAAAATTCCCTTTACCAGCTCCCTTGACAGTTTTTGTGATTCCTATTTACTAGTTAGAAATTATCATTCCAGTCTCTTTCATAGATTCACACACATACCTTATATCTCTTACTCCTGGGCCTCTCTCAGTCTCTAATTCACCCATTCTTGTGATATGTTTGAGCCACAAGTCAGTTTTTCTCTCTGGACTGGAATTATTTTTCTATAGTATCATTGAGCTTCTCTGGTGGCTCAGCTGGTAAAATATCCTTAAGAGTCTTGCAGACTGTAATCTAGGACACCTTTTCCGAAGTGTGTGTAATATCTTACTTATTTTCTAAGATATTCATTCTCAGGTGGGAGAACCTTTGAAATCATGTCTCATATCATCATCCAAAAAGGAATTTTATTTCTGAAGAAATGTTATCCTTTACAATTAGGGCAAAACAAAATTTGAAATCTATGTATAATTAAACAAACAAATGATGCTTCCTAGATTATGTTCTCTGCCAATATAACCAAGACAAAAGAGAGACCATTTGAAATTGTGACTTATCTCCTCTAATCTTTGGATTTCTGGTATCATTTCCAACTTCCTTCACTTGAGGATTGAGCCTTGCTCCTGCGCTGTTGCTCCAGTTGACTGGCAATGCTACTAAAACTGTGCTTTTGGTTTACCTCCAGAGAGATATTTAGTCCAAGATAAATCTTTGGTTCAAAACTCTGGAACAGTCTTCCTCCCTTCGATATCAGCCTACTGAAGTTATGACTTGCTTATATCAGTCCCAGAAAGTTTACAGTTTCAATGAAATTATAAATAAACATTAGAAATGACAATTCTGATTCTGGATGAGCTGATGTAAATACACCTCACCCTGCCTCTTCCATTGTTTGCAGCTGTGAAGCCTGAAAAGCGTACAGGAAATAGGGAGAGACAGGGAGAGTTCAAAGATTCCCTCAACCAGTAATGAGTTTATTGTTGCTGTTTCCCCTGGCATATCCTGCCTTGAAGTCAAAGAAAACCATTAAGTTAGTGCAGTGATGTGGGGAGAGCTTCAATAGTCCTCCTGCTCTGGCTCAGGGAATGGGAATGGAAAAGGCACTCCCCATGTTCTGAGACAGTACAGAGTACCCCACCGCCCATATGCTTTTTGCTTTTTGTTCTCCATCCTCTCTTGACCCAGACACAAAGCAATCCTGTATTCTTAGAGGCAGCAATGGCATTAGAAACCTTCAGAAGCCAAAATACTGAGGGAGGGGAATACTTTTCTATTTAGTAAAGTTGGGGACCCAAGGGGATGGAGCCAACTCCCCTTTTTTTTTTCTTTCTGTTCTCCCCTGCTTGACTCCAGACACAGGTGTTGGTGTAGCATGTATAGAGGAGTGGGATAATTGAAGCTACAATTTTCTGGCTCTTAGTGTGATTCCCAGGGAAACACAAAGTACCAAGGATACAAAATATAGGGAAGAATTAGTGAAATAGTGTGACTCTGATGTTGTTTGTGAACTCCTGGGCTTACTCTTAGCTGTAACTGGATGCTGTGGGCTGTGCTCAGTCCATAAGGCATGTCCAACTCTTTGCAACCCCATGAACTGTAGTCCACTAGACACCTCTGTCCATGGGATTTCCCAGGCAAAAATACTGAAGTGGGTTACCATTCTCTTCTCCAGGGGATCTTCCCAACCCAGAGATAGAACCCCTGTCTCCTGCTTGCCTTTCCTGCATTGGCAGGCAGATTTTTTTTTATCACTTGAGCCACCTGGCCATACCCATACTTGGGTGGATGTGATTCTATTCCACATTTCAGAGACATTAAGAACTGGATTAATAAACCATTGCCCAATTCAGGGCTTCTCTGCTGGTTCAGACAGTAAAGAATCTGCCTGCAATGCAGCAGACCTGGGTTCAATCCCTGGGTCGGGAAGATCCCCTTGAAAAGGGAACAGCAATCCACTCCAGTATTCTTGCCTGGAGAATCCCATGGAAGCACTCAGGGGAGAGATCTACACAGGCACTACTGAGAATGCTAACAGTAAGTGACAGGACATTCAGGACCTGTTCTTTTTCAGGAACAACCCTGTCTCTTCCTATAAAGTAAGTTTGAATGTCAAGACTCAGTTTCAAAGGTCAAAGTACTCAGTTTTTATGAATGAGCATTTTTAAACGAGATATTGGCACCCATTGGTATATACAATATTCTTTTTATTAAAAATTAGTGTTAAACTGAATTCAGCTGTGTGTAATTAGGGTCTGAGAATTAATGCCAGAGAAAATCACCAAGGGAAACTTATGAAACCTAATTATTTGCAGATTTCTCAGGAACAAAATGTCATGCTACCAAAACATTCACACAGAGGTAGTAGGGTACTGTAGTAGGGTAGGTGAGCAAGGGATAATCGTGCATGGCTTCTCAGGAACCCTCTGAAATGGCCCAATGACCTCCTCAGTGCATGCTGCCTTGAAACACACTTTCTTCTTGAGTAAAAGAACATAGTACAGGAATGATATTTACTTTCATTGCCTTCTTATCTTACTGATAGATCTTGACACAATGAAATAGAAGGCTTCATTTTACACATGTGGTTTGGTATGATTATTTCTTTATTTACTCACTAGTCCATTTAAAAACTAAACAATTTACAGTATACTTAGCAGGGCTTCCCTGAGGGCTCAGTTAAAAAGAATCTGCCTGCGCTATATCAGACCCCGGTTCAATTCCTGGGTCAGGAAGATAGGCTGGAGAAGGGATAGGCTACCCACTCCAGTATTCTTGGGCTCCCCTTGTGGCTAAGCTGGTAAAGAATCCTCCTGCAATGTGGGAGATCCCAGTTCAATCCCTGGGTTGGGAAGATAATCCTGGAGAAGGGAAAAGCTACCAACTCCAGGATTCTGGCCTGAAGAATTCCATGGAGTGTATAGTCCCTGGGGTCGCAAAAAAGTTAGACACAACTGAGTGACTTTTACTTAACCTTCATGTAGACAATATTATAACCATATCAAAGCAAATTGTGCCCTAATAAATAAAGAACAGAAATTATAGGGACCTAACAAAAGTAGAAGATATTAAGAAGAGGTGGCAAGAATATACAGAGCTATACAAGAAAGATCTTCCCGACCCAACCTGATAGGCTATAGTCCATGGTGTCGCAAAGAGTCAGACACTACTAAGAGACTTCACTTCACTTGACTTCACTTTACTTCATGTGATAGCAAAGTAATGCTCAAAATTCTCCAACCAGGTTTCAACAGCACATGAACCGTGAATTTCCAGATGTTCAAGCTAGATTTTTAAGCCAGAAGAACCAGACATCAAATTGCCAACATCCATTGGATCATCAAAAAAACAAGAGAACTCCAGAAAACGTCTACTTCTGTTTCATTAACTACACCAAATACTTTGACCATGTGGATCACAACAACCTGTGGAAAATTCTTGGATAGATGGGAATACCAGTGTACCATACCTGCCTCCTGAGAAATCTGTATGCAGGTCAAGAAACAACAGTTAGAACCGGACATGGAACAACAGACTGGTTCCAAAATGGAAAGGAGTATGTCAAGGCTGTATATTGTCACCATGCTTATTTAACTTATGTTCAGAGTACGTCATGAGAAACCCCAAGCTGGATGAAACACAAGTTGAAATCAGGATTGCCAGGAGATATATCAATAACCTCAGATACACAGATGACACCACTCTTATGGCAGAAAGCAAAGAAGAACTAAAAATCCACTTGATAAAAGTGAAAGAGGAGAGTGAAAAAGCTGGCTTAAAATTCAACATTCAGAATACAAAGATCATGGCATCTGGTCCCATCTCTTCATGGCCTATTGGTTAAAATAGTGTTAGGTGTTGCAACATGCTTGTTCTAGACAATTTATTCTCATTAAAGAATAGTTATTGCTAAAATAAGGAAAGAAATTAAAGGACTGTAAAACTTATGAAGTATATTAGTCCTCAGAAACAGAGAAGGCAATGGCATCCCACTCCAGTACTCTTGCCTGGAAAATCCCATGGACAGAGGAGCCTGATGGGCTGCAGTCTGTGGGGTCGCAAAGAGTCGGACATGACTGAGTGACTTCGCTTTCAGTTTTCACTTTCATGCATTGGAGAAGGAAATGGCAACCCACTCCAGTGTTCTTGCCTGGAGAATCCCAGGGATGAGGGAGCCTAGTGGCCTGCCGTCTATGGGGTCCCACGGAGTCGGACACGACTGAAGTGACTCAGCAGCAGCAGCAGCAGCAGCAGTCTTCAGAAAAAGAACACACTGAATGGGAGTATTTAGAAAGCCATCTAAGTTGGTCTTCCATGGTCTCCTTTTTTTGTTTCTACAAGCATCTCTTTTCAGTTAGCCACTCTTTTTCCTTCTTCCTGCTCCAGTGCTTAATGACACTCCAGTTGCACCCCATCAGCATTTGCCTTTGGATTTATGTGTCTTCATACCCACAATACCTATGACAGTTTTCCATGTTCCTTCAAAACTAGGAAGCAAAAGTGCTACCTCCTTGGCTGAGTGTGGCTGAGAGACTCTCATTAAGTTCGCAATAACACGTTTATATCTGCCATCTTACTGGAGAGAATGCTCACCTATTAGGGTCATTTCAGTTTCTCTGGTGCAAGGCTAAGGTTTGTGTTTTTTTTTTTTTTTTTAATCTGTTTGCTGTTGTACTGCTTTTTTGTTGTTTCTAGGTAAGAGAAGAGGGGATTAATTAAGGAAAATTATAAACATGAGACTTCCCTGGTGCCTTGGGTGGTAAAGAATCTGCCTGCAATGCAGAAGACCCAGATTCGATCCTTGGGTAGGGAAGATCCTCTGGAGAATGGAATGAAAACCCACTACAGTTTTCTTGCCTGGAGAATTCCATGGGCAGAGGAACTTGGTGATCTACAGTCCCTGGGGTTGCAAAGAGTCAGACACAACTGAGCAACTAACACTTTCATAAACGTTTAATACTACATTTATAGAGGATTTAAAAGGATAGATGTAAAAGACAAAACACCATGTGGGCAGGACTGTTTTTGCCAGCACAGTATTTAAAAATGAATGGCTGAATGCCAAAAACTAAACATGGCTTTTGTGGCCCCACAGACCCCTCTAGCCCACTGGGCCTATTTATGTGACTGTCCAGTACATGATGACGCCTGAGTGTGCAACCTCTAACACAAACCTATTCTCTCACATATAAAGATGAGACTTCTTCATCTAATCGAAAATTTACTGAGTTCACATTTAACAAGAAAGGAAAAAAATAAACAAATAATGTATGTTTATAACAAATGGTATCTGGTGAGGACAGGAAATTTGGGACCACTTTTCTTCAGATTCACTGTCTATATGAATGAAGCTATTTGAAAAATAAACTCTATTTTCATTTTCTTCCCCTTTTTTGTTTTATTGGAGTGTTGGTATGTAGGTAACTTAAAATAATCATTCTAGATAATATGAAAGTCACTCAGTCATGTCTGACTCTTTGTAACTCCATGGATGATAGAGTCCACGGAATTCTCCAGGCCAGAATACTGGAGTGGGTGGCCTTTCCCTTCTCCAGGGGATCTTTCCAATGCGAGGATTGAACCTAGGTCTCCCACATTGCAGGAAGTTTCTTTACCAGCTGAGCCACCAGTGAAGCTGAAGAATACTGGAGTGGGTAGCCTATCCCTTCTCCAATGGATCTCCTCAACCTAGGAATCGAACTAGGGTCTCCTGAATTACAGGTGGATTCTTTACCAGCTGAGCTACCAGGGAAGCCCCTACTTTGCCTTTATTAATTTCCATCTCAGTCCAGTTTGCAAAAAGTTTCACTGTCTATATCCACTATGACAGTCAGAGTCAGGAGTTGGGTGAGACAACAAGGCATAGTGTCTCACGCTATAATTCCAGGAGGCACTCAGGCTCAGATGCCCTGCAGCCACATGTCTGATCCCTGAGAGTGAGTGCCTTCATAAGTTTTGAACCCTGGGTTCTTCATTCTTAAGAAGGTATTTATGGTAATCTTACTGGTGGTAGTCATTACAAACCCATGATTTACCCATGTTAATGTATTAAAATTTGCTTAGTTAAATTTATAATAATGTAACTAAAAGTTCTCAATTACAATACCAAAAATGAGTTCTGTTTGTTTAGATGTAGTGATCTGAATCCTGTTTGTAAACCATGTTAATAATTGTGTTTCTGAGGGTTTGTCTGTTTACAAAGGATTTTGTAAGATGCAAGGATGCAAGGAGTTATTATTCCACTTCTTTTCACCTTCTGTCATCCACTATCATCCCTACTAGGATTTCTGCAGTAATTTGTGTCCATTGTGGAGGAGACACCATTGTCCTCAGCACTTCATGGGACATCCTAGAGTTTTCTCTCACTGTAAACTACAAATAGATCCGTTTGTTACTTTGGACTGCATGATAGACAGGAGTCTACATTCTCCTGGAATGTAGTCACAGTAGAGGCACAGGTGAGGGGCCTTTGTCAAGTTGGAGACAAGATTAGAAATGAGAACTGACTCCATTAGGACACGTTTTTCTTCAGAATTACCAAACAACCAAGGCCAACAATGTTAGGTGACTAAAAAACCTGGATTCTGAAGTTGGAGCAATTTGAGGAAAGTTTGAATATTACTATGACTTCATAGGTACCCACATGATAATAACATGAGTTCATATAGGGTGCATTTTAAAAAATTATCCTGAGTAAGTTTTATCTCATTGTGTATTTTTTGACATTAAGAACTAAATGCTTAGAATAATATAGCTACTTACTATGTTTTGTGGATTATATTATTAAAGAGTTTCAACATTTAAAATCTACACTGGAAAAAGAAACATTAAAAAAAATCTACAGGCTTGGTTCATTTGCATGAAAACTGAGGGAAAATCCATTTTTATCTCTTAAACAAAGACTTACCAGGCACTCATTTTCTCCCAATTCGTCAAAAAAATTTGATGACTAAGTAAAACTGCTTGTGATAAAATCTTGACTGCATTAAAAATTATCCTGAAAAATTCAGGTAATCACTAGCAATTATTATTTGAGCACTCCTGGTGTAGTCCATGCTGGATACCATGAATTATCATTTATAAAATATTCTACTGAATTTTTTCATGGTGAAAATTTACCATTTTCTTTTTTAGATAATTTTTTAGGAAATTCCTTCTATCAACTAAAATACAATTTGTTTTTAATCATAAATTATTTTCATTTGTTTTAATCATAAATTATTTTAATTACAACTTAGAGCTATTAAAATGTATTATTTGATTTATATAGAAGAATGTGTGTATGCAAAATAAATATAAGCTATAAATCATAATTTTGAAATGGCAACAATGATTAACCCCTGAAATTAAGCATTAGAAGCTAGCTGATAATGATTGTGTTTCCTTGCATTCTGACCATTTCCTTTTCGTATCCATGGAAGTTGTCAGTACCTTGACTATCTCATTATGATACTTAAACATTATTTTTAAATGGGCTTTCTCAAAATACCTAGAAGTAGAATATCTGAGTCAAATGAGGTTTACATAAACTCTATTATGCAAGATAGTTCCAAGTTGTTTCCCAGTGGGTTCAGATCAATTTTTATTTCCATTAGCATTGTCCAGGTGTTTGAAATGATTGACACCAACCTTGGAATTATAAAACTTCTTAATTTTGCCAATCTAGTAGAGTATAAAAGTGTCTCTCATTATGGTCTTAATTCCATTTTCCTGATAACATACAATGTAATATATCTTATCATAGATTAATTGGATAGTTTCTATTATCTAAATTCTTTCTGCCTTTTTTTTTTTTTACTCATTAGGATTTATACATTTTGGGTATAAATCCTTTCCTACCTGTTTACACTTAATCATTTATTAGCAATGTGAGCATCTCTTTACTTAGAATGCCTTGTGAAAATAAAATGGTTAATTTTAGTATAGTGAATTATCTAATATTTCTACCTATGTTACAATTATTTGTGTCTTTTAAATAAATTATGTCCTAAACCAGATACATAGAGATAGTCTGTTTCTATGTTTTTTAAATTTTCCTTTTGACTTTTAAATGCTAAATGCATTAAAATTTTTATGGGTATTCAACTATATTCCTCCTCCCCCACATTTGAATAGCCAATATTTTCCCAGAATATATAGTTTAATCTTGTCATATATCAATTTTCCTTATATATGTGGGTCATCATATCCACCAATTTTTATTGACTTAAAGTTGGTTAAGTTGATTGTCCGCATCTTACACTTCTGCAGAAGTCACTTGGGCTAGACATTTGTTTTCCATATGAATTTGAAACAAACTCACCAAGTTACTCAAAAAATTCTTTCACAGTTTTTAAAAACTTTTTATTTGATATTGGAGTATAACTGAATACTTTGGCCATCTGCTGCAAAAAACTGACTCCTTGGAAAATACCCTGATGCTGGGAAAGATTGAAGGCAGAAGGAGAAGGGGACAACAGAGGATGAGATGGTTGGATGGCATCACCAACTCAATGGACACGAGTTTGAGCAAGCCCCGGGAGTTGGTGATGGACAGGGAATCCTGGTGTACTGTAGTCCATGGGGTCGCAAAGAGTCGGACAGGACTGAGCAATGGAACTGAACTTAATAGCTGATTAACAATGTTGTGATAGTTTCAGGTGGACAGCAAAGGGACTCAGCCATACATAGGCATGCATCCATTCTTCCTCAAACCCCCTTCCCTTCCAGGCTGCCACATAACATTGAGCATATTTCTCTGTGCTATACAGTAGGTCCTTGTTGGTGGTCCATTTTATATATAGCAGTGTGTACATGTCCATCCCAAACTCCCTGTCTATCCCTTCCCCCCACCCTCACCCTCCACAACCATAAGTTCATTCTCTAAGTCTGTGAGACTGTCTCTATTTTGCAAATAAGTTCATTTGTATTATTTATTTTTAGATTCTACATGGGATGTCACAATATTTCCCCTTTTCAGTCTCAATTACTTTACTTATTATGACAATCTCTATATCCATCCATGTTGCTGCAAATGGCATTATTTCACTTTTTTAATGGTGGAATAATATTCCATTGCATATATGTGCCACAACTTCTTTTTTTAAATATTAATTTCTCTGTTTTTATTTTTTTATTTTTTTAATTCTTATTTTTAAACTTGCTTTCTTTATTGTTTCCTTTCTCTTTTCTTTTTATTTTATTTTATTTTTTTTACTTTACAATACTGTATTGGTTTTGCCATACATTGACATGAATCCACCACAGGTGTACATGAGTTTCCAACCCTGAACCCCCCTCCCACCACCCTCCCCATATCATCTCTCTGGGTCATCCCAGTGCACCAGCCACAAGCATCCTGTATCCTGTATCGAACCTAGACTAGCGATTCGTTTCTTACATGATAGTATACATGTTTCAATGCCATTCTCCCAAATAATCCCACTCTCTCCCACAGAGTCCAAAAGTCCGCTCTACACATCTGTGTCTCTTTTGCTGTCTCGCATATAGGGTTATCATTACCATCTTTCTAAATTCCATATATATGTGTTAGTATACTGTATTGGTGTTTTTCTTTCTGGCTTACTTCACTCTGTATAATCGGCTCCAGTTTCATCCACCTCATTAGAACTGATTCAAATGTATTCTTTTTATTTTTTATTTTTTTAAATTTTAAAATCTTTAATTCTTACATGCGTTCCCAAACATGAACCCCCCATCCACCTCCCTCCCCATAACATCTCTCTGGGTCATCCCCATGCACCAGCCCCAAGCATGCTGTATCCTGCGTCAGACATAGACTGGCGATTCAATTCTTACATGATAGTATACATGTTAGAATGCCTTTCTCCCAAATCATCACACCCTCTCCCTCTCCTTCTGAGTCCAAAAGTCCGTTATACACATCTGTGTCTCTTTCCCTGTCTTGCATACAGGGTCGTCATTGCCATCTTTCTAAATTTCCATATATATGTGTTAGTATACTGTATTGGTGTTTTTCTTTCTGGCTTATTTCACTCTGTATAATCGGCTCCAGTTTCATCCATCTCATCAGAATGATTCAAATGAATTCTTTTTAACGGCTGAGTAATACTCCATTGTGTATATGTACCACAGCTTTCTTATCCATTCATCTGCTGATGGACATCTAGGTTGTTTCCATGTCCTGGCTATTATAAACAGTGCTGCAATGAATATTGGGGTAAACGTGTCTCTTTCAATTGTGGTTTCCTCAGTGTGTATGCCCAGAAGTGGGATTGCTGGGTCATAAGGCAGTTCTATTTGCAATTTTTTAAGGAATCTCCACACTGTTCTCCATAGTGGCTGTACTAGTTTGCATTCCCACCAACAGTGTAGGAGGGTTCCCTTTTCTCCACACCCTCTCCAGCATTTATTGCTTGTAGACTTTTGGATCGCAGCCATTCTGACTGGTGTGAAGTGGTACCTCATTGTGGTTTTGATTTGCATTTCTCTAATAATGAGTGATGTTGAGCATCTTTTCATGTGTTTGTTAGCCATCCGTATGTCTTCTTTGGAGAAATGTCTATTCAGTTCTTTGGCCCATATTTTGATTGGGTCATTTATTTTTCTGGAATTGAGCTGCATAAGTTGCTTGTATATTTTTGAGATTAGTTGATTGTCAGTTGCTTCATTTGCTATTATTTTCTCCCATTCAGAAGGCTGTCTTTTAATCTTGTTTATATTTTCCTTTGTTGTGAGAAGCTTTTAATTTTAATTAGATCCCATTTGTTTATTTTTGCTTTTCTTTCCAGAATTCTGGGAGGTGGATCATAGAGGATCCTGCTGTGATTTATGTCTGAGAGTGTTTTGCCTATGTTCTCCTCTAGGAGTTTTATAGTTTCTGGTCTTACATTTAGATCTTTAATCCATTTTGATTTTATTTTTGTGTGCAGTGTTAGAAAGTGATCTAGTTTCATTCTTTTACAAGTGGTTGACCAGTTTTCCCAGCACCACTTGTTAAAGAGATTGTCTTTACTCCATTGTATATTCTTGCCTCCTTTGTCAAAGATAAGGTGTCCATATGTGTGTGGATTTATCTCTGGGCTTTCTATTTTGTTCCATTGATCTATATGTCTGTCTTTGTGCCAGTACCATACTGTTTTGATGACTATGGCTTTGTAGTAGAGTCTGAAGTCCGGCAAGTTGATTCCTCCAGTTCCATTCTTATTTCTCAAGATTGCTTTGGCAATTCGAGGTTTTTGTATTTCCATACAAATCTTGAAATTATTTGTTCTAGTTCTGTGAAAAATGTGGCTGGTAGCTTGATAGGGATTGCATTGAATTTGCAAATTGCTTTGGGTAGTATACTCATTTTCACTACATTGATTCTTCTGATCCATGAACATGGTATATTTCTCCATCTATTAGTGTCCTCTTTGATTTCTTTCATCAGTGTTTTATAGTTTTCTATATATAGGTCTTTAGTTTCTTTAGGTAGATATATTCATACTCCATTGTGTATATGTACCACAGCTTTCTTATCCATTCTTCTGCTGATGGACATCTAGGTTGCTTCCATGTCCTGGCTATTATAAACAGTGCTGCGATGAACATTGGGGTACATGTGTCTCTTTCAATTCTGGTTTCCTCAGTGTGTATGCCCAGAAGTGGGATTGCTGGGTCATAAGGCAGTTCTATTTGTAGTTTTTAAGGAATCTCCACACTGTCCTCCATAGCTGCTGTACTATTTTGCATTCCCACCAACAGTGTAAGAGGGTTCCCTTTTCTCCACACCCTCTCCAGCATTTATTGCTTGTAGACTTTTGGATCGCAGCCATTCTGACTGGTGTGAAATGGTACCTCATTGTGGTCTTGATTTGTATTTCTCTGATAATGAGTGATGTTGAGCATCTTTTCATGTGTTTGTTAGCCATCTGTATGTCTTCTTTGGAGAAATGTCTATTTAGTTCTTTGGCCCATTTTTTTGATTGGGTCATTTATTTTTCTGGAATTGAGCTTCATAAGTTGCTTGTAAATTTTTGAGATTAGTTGTTTGTCAGTTGCTTCATTTGCTATTATTTTCTCCCATTCAGAAGGCTGTCTTTTCACCTTGCTTATAGTTTCCTTTGTTGTGCAGAAGCTTTTAATTTTAATTAGATCCCATTTGTTTATTTTTGCTTTTCTTTCCAGTATTCTGGGAGGTGGATCATAGAGGATCCTGCTGTGATGTATGTTAGAGAGTGTTTTGCCTATGTTCTCCTCTAGTTTTATAGTTTCTGGTCTTACATTTAGATCTTTAATCCATTTTGAGTTTATTTTTGTGAATGGTGTTAGAAAGTGTTCTAGTTTCATTCTTTTACAAGTGGTTAACCAGTTTTCCCAGCACTACCTCTTTATCCATTCCCCTGTTAATGGACATTTAGGTTGCTTTCATACTTTGGCTTTGTAAATAGTGCTGCAATGAACACTGGGGTACATGTATCCTTTCAGACTATGTTTTCTCCAGATAGAAGCCCAAGAGTGCACATGTTGGGATTGCAGGGTCATAGGGTAGTTCTATTTTTAGTTTTTTAAGGAACCTTCATACTGTCTCCATAGTGGCTGCACCAATTTATATTTCCACCAGCATTGTAGGAGAGTTCCCTTCTCTCCACACCCTCCCTAGCATTTATTATTTGTAGATTGTTTGATGATAGGCATTTTGGCTGGTATGAGATAGTATCTCATTTGAAGTTTTGGTTTGCATTTCTCTAGTAATTAGTGATGATGAGTATCTTTCCATGTGCCTCTTATTCATCTGTATGTCTTCTTTGAAGAAATGTCTATTTAGGTCTTCTGCCCACTTTTTGATTGGGTTGTTCTGATAATATTAAGCCTCATGAGCTGTTTGTAAATTTCAGAGACTAATTCTTTGTCAGTCACATCATTTGCAAATATTTTCTCCCAGTCTGTGGGTTCTCTTTTGTTTATTTTGTTTATTGTTTTCTTTGCTGTGCAAAAGCTTTTGAGTTTAATTAGGTCCAATCCATTTATTTGTTTTTATTTCCATTATTCTGGGAGATGGATTGAGAATGATATTGCTGCAATTTATGTTAGAGTGTGTTCTGCCTATGTTTTCCTCTAGGAAAATTATGCTGTCTGGCTTCATATTTAGGTCTTTATTTCATCTTGAGCTGATTTTTGTGTATGGTGTTTAAGACTGATCTAATTTCATTTTTTTTAACTGTAGCTATCCAGTTTTCTCAGCACCATTTGTTGAAGAAGCTGTCTTTCCAACATTGTATAGTCTTGCCTCTTTGTCACAGATTAATTGACCATAGATGCATGGGTTTATTTCTGGGCTTTGATTGAAACTAAATCTATAGGTAAATTTGGGGATGACTATTGGCTTAGTCAGCAAAGAGCCTGCCTGCAATGCAGGAGACCTGGGTTTGGTTCCTGGGTCAGGATGATCCCCTGGAGAAAGAAATGGCAACCCACTCCAGTATCCTTGTGTAGAGAATCTCATGGCCAGAGGAGCCTGGTGGGCTACAGTCTATGGGGTCACAAGAGTTGGACACGACTAAGCACACAGCACATTGGTTTAAGTTGTTGCTTTTTTCTGTCTAAACATTATGTAGATCTCCATTTAATTTTGTCTGCTTAATGTGTTTCAATTGAAATTTATCAGGTTCACTATAAATAGCTTCCCTGATAGCTCAGTTGGTAAAGAATCCACCCTGGTTCGATCCCTGGGTTGGGGAGATCCCCTGGAGAAGGGAAAGGCCACCCACTCCAGTATTCTTGTCTGGAGAATTTCATGGACAGTATAGTCCATGGGGTTCCAAAGAGTCGGACATGATTGAGTGACTTTTTCTTCACTTCACTTCATAAATGGCTTAAGAATTTTTTTTTAGATTTATACATAAATGCACACAGACATTTCCTTGGTATTTTATTATATCTAATTTTCACTGTTGAAAATGTTTCTTAATTCCTTATGGTTTTTTCATTGAGTTGAACTTTTTTAGTTATGTTCATCAATTTCAAGTCATATGTTGGTTTTTCTATATATATCTTTTTCATTAGCATATTTTCATTGTGATTCTAATTATTTGAAATTCATAGATATCTGATTTGTGACTCAATATATGTTTCCTTTTACGAATATTTTATTAGAAAAAATATGCATGAGTATTGAGATGGTTAAATTTTCATATCAACTTGATAGGCCACAGGATGCCCAGATTAAACATTATTTCTGAGTGTATCTGTGAGGATGTTTCCAGATGAGAGTAGCATTTAAATTGACAGACAGGAGATTTCCCTCCCCAATTTGAGTGAATATCATCCAGTTTCTTGAAAATCCAAATATATTCTCTATTTATATAAAAATCTGTCAGAATAAGATTTATAATATCAACTCCCTTTATTCTCAGGCCTTGGGAAGCTAACTGAATTAAATCACTGGCTCCCAAGCTTGCAGATGGCAGAATGCGGTCCTTCCCATCCTCTATAACAGGAAATACATTTTTTTGTAAGGATGTGTGTGTATCCTACTGATTCTGTTTATCTAGAGAAATTTAACAATATGGACTTTCACTAGTTATGTTGAAGCTGTGGTACTAAATGTACAGAACTTCAGAATTTTAAACTTTTCCCCATGAATGGGCTATTCACTATTAGGACCTAATCTATTTTCTCTATGCTAATGTTTTTCTATCTAAAAATACCATTATCTATTGTTAGTAACTTTCTTTGCCTAATATTTCCCTCATTGATCTTTTTAATGTTAAGTATTCTGGTGAAGATTTTTTATATCTACTATTTTTTTTATTAAGCCTCTTTTTAGAGCAGTTTTAGTTTCACAGTAAAATTGGGAGGCAGGTACAGAGGTTTCTCATGTAACTCCTGTCCCCACAGATGCATAGCCTCCCTCACCGTCAACATCCTTCACCAAAGTGGTACCTTGATTATCAACACCTTTCACCAGATGTTTACTAGTGATGGACCTATATTGACACAGAAAATCACCCAAAGGCCATAATTTCCATTCTGACTCAATCTTGGTGTTGCATATTCTGTGAAGTGATATGAAAGTCACTCAGTCGTGTCTGATTCTGCCACTCCATGGACTGTAGCCTGCCTGGCTCCTCTGTCCATGGATTTGTCCAGGCAAGAATACTGGAGTGGGTAGCCTTTCGCTTCTCCAGAATATCTTCCCAAACCAGGGATCAATCCAGGTTTCCCACATTGCAGGAGGATATTTTTTACTGTCTGAGCCCCCAGGGAAGCCCATGTATATGCTATAGATGTGGACAAAAGTATAATGACATATATCAATTTTCACTGGCCTAAAAATCTCCTGGGTTTCATCTGTCCTCTGTTCCCCAAGATCCCTGACATTCGTTGATCTTTCCACTGCCTCCATAGTTTTTACCTTTGCTAGAATGTCATATGGAATCATATGGTATGCAGCTTTTTCAGAATGTTTTTTTTTTTCACTTAGTAATAGGCATTTAAGGTTTCTCTGTCATATTGTGAATGATAGATCAATTTCCTTCTAGTACAGAGTCATATTCCATTGTCTGGATGTACTACAGCTTGTTCTTCACCTATTGAAGAACATCTTGGTTGTTTCCAAGTATTGGCAATTAAGAAAAAATCTGCTAATAGTATCTGTGTGCAGGTTTTGTGTGAACATGACTTTTCAATTCCCTTGAGTGAATACCAAGGAATGCAATTACTAGATAGTAAGAGAATGTTTAATATTTAAGAGGTTGACAAACTGTCTTCCAAAGTGGTTTTACCCTTTTATATTCCTACTAGCAATAAATCAGAGTTTCCTTTGAGTGATATCCTCCATAGCATTTGGTGTTGTAATATTCCAGAGTTTAGCCATTCTCATAGGTATGTGGCAGTGTGTCATGAGTGCTTCATTTGCATTTGCTTGATAAGTGATAGAGTATATATTTTTATGTGCTTATTTGCCATCTGCATATTTTCTTTGTTGTGGGGTCTGTTAAGGCCTTTGTAACATCTTATGGAAAAATCTGAATGATCTTTTAGCCAACCTAATAATTGAGTTGTATACTCCTTAATGCTGCGTTTTAAGTATTCTTTGAATATTTCGGATGACAGTCCTTTATCAGATGGCCTTTTGCAAATATTTTACCCCCATATGTAGCTTGTCTTCTCAATCTCTTAAAGAGACTCTTTAATAGTACAGAATGTTTTAATTTTAATTACATCCGGATTATCAATGATTTTTTTCATGAATCTTGCCCTGTTTGTGTATTAGTTTGTATGAAGGACCATGTTAGGTATTTTCCCAGCCTAGGGTTTCCCAGAACCAGCAAGATTACAGTGTATTCAAGTGAAAGAAGGCCTGTGTTTTCCAATGCTCATGGGTTCTCGTGGGTCCTCATCTAGATCTTAATCTGAGAAATACATCTCTTTTTTATTCTTTCATCCATTTATTCTCTTATGTGAAAGAACAATTCTGTTATTTTAGACCTTTATCTAGATTTGAGAGTCCTGGGTTCATTCAGGAATCCTGTATTTGTATCATTAAGACTAACTTTAGGGATATGTTGAGATGGCTGGATGGCATCACCAACTCAATGGACATGAGTTTGAGTGAACTCCTGGAGTTGGTGATGGACAGGGAGGCCTGGCATGGGGTGGCAATTCATGGGGTGGCAGAGTCGGACATGACTGAGTGACTGAACTGAACTGAACATAAAACCAAAATTATTGTTGTTGCTGTTCAGTCACTCAGTCCTGTTCGACTCTTTGTGACCCCATGGACTACAGCATGCCAGGCTTCCCTGTCCATCATCATCTCCTAAAGCTTTCTCAAACTCATGATCATTGACTCAGTGATGCCATCCAACCATCTCATCTCTGTCATCCCTTTCTCCTCCTGCCCTCAATCTTTCCCAGAACCAGGGTCTTTTCCAATGAGTTGGTTCTTCACATCAGATGATCGTAGTATGGGAGAGCTTCAGCTTCAGTATCAGTCCTTCTAATGATTATTCAGGACAGGTTTCCTTTAGGATTGACTTGTTTGATCTCCTTGCAGTCCAAGGGACTCTAAACAGTCTTCTCCAATACCACAGACCAAAGCATCAATTCTTTGGCACTCAGCTTTCTTTATGGTTCCAACTCTCACATCCATACATGATGACTGGAAAACCCATAGCTTTGACTAGATGGACCTCTGTGGGCATAGTAATGTCTCAGCTTTTTAATATGCTATCTGTGTTTGTCAGTGTTTCCTCCAAGGAGCAAGCGTTTTTCACTTTTGTGGCTGTTGTCACTATCTGCAATGATTTTGGAGCCCCCCAAAATAAAGTCTGTCACTGTTTCCCCTGTTTCCCTGTCTATTTGCCATGAAGTGATGGGACCAGATGCCATGATCTTCATTTTTTGAATATTGAATTTTAAGCCAGCCTTTTCACTCTCCTCTTTCATTTTCATCAAAAGGCTCTTTGGTTCCTCTTTGCTTTCTGCCATAAGGGTGGTATCATCTGCATATCTGAAGTTATTGATGTTTCTCCCAGCAATCTTGACCTGCAAAAAGGTTTCTCAGGAGGCATGTAAGGCGGTTGGTATTCCCATGTCTTTAAAAATTTTCCACTATTTGTTATGATCCACACAGTCAAAAGCTTTAGTATACTCAATGAAGCAGAAGTAGATGTTTTCTTTTCTGGAATTCTATTGCTTTCTTTATGATCCAGCAGATGTTGGCAATTTGATCTCTGGTTCCTCTGCCTTTTGTAAATCCAGTTTGAACCTCTGGAAGTTCTTGATTCATGTACTGTTGAATCCTGGGTTGGAGAATTTTGAGCATTACTTTGCTAGCATAGTTTATACCAAAAAAATAGTTTAATTTCTCTCCGGTTAAAAAAACATATTGAAGGTAGTTAGTCTAGGGTAAGCATGATAATTCAACAGTTGTTGTAAACCCAATTTCCTTATCTATTTATGCTCTGTCAGTTGAAAATAAAACATTTATCTCTAAGACTGCCTAATTATAAATGAGTGATGCATCCCTTTGTTCCCTGTTCCTGGCAGAAGATGGGAAAGAAAGAGAGAAACACACTCCAACAGCAGTCTCCTATAAGGAGATTTCATAGTTTACCACCCAACACCTACACTTGCATATCACTGGATAGAATCTATGTTTCCATCATTATTTCTTTCTGGGAGAATGACTGGAAATTTAATCTTTAGCCATGTGGCATACTGCCACTGAAATAAAGTTAGATTTATTCAGATGTATTAGATGTGTTCAGTAGTTAGATTAATGAGGAAAGTATATTAAATATGCAATAAGCGTTCTCTGCACATGAAGCTAAGTCCTTTTCTCTTGTTCACTGCTGTCATTGACCCTAAGACTTGAAATCAAGGGTGTTGCCAAAGCAAACAAAAGACATCACCCTCTAAGGGCCAAAATAGCATCAATTTTTACCTTAAAACTATGGCTGAAAGTTCCTATCATGTTTGAAAATCTTGTTTACTTACAAGCTCAGCTGTATACTTTACAAGCTGTTTGCAGTATTTTTATCAAGTTCTTTGTTGCAAAGCATCATTTCAGAACACAGCAATCTTCCACTCAAGGTGAATGATGTGATTCTAAAAACCTAACATTCTATATGAACATATTTAAGGGAATAATAACCTTGTCCTCATCACTTTAAGTGGGAAAAAAATCATAATGCATTACACCTAAATCAAAACCCCAAACAATTCCTAAATCATTACCAAGCACAATAAAATGCTTACTTATAAGCTATAAAATATCATCTTTAGATGTAAAAATGCTTAAAAGTTTGCTTCCTGACCATCAAAAAATCAATGTGGTCATTAAATTTGTTTTGTATACAATAAAATGTACAGTTTGCATGTTGCACCATAAACATTTTGTTTATGATATGGAAAGACCAATAACACACCACAATAAATACATTTGTGAGGAAAACTGCATGTAAAAATTTACAATGAAATGCCAATTTCCTTCAATAAACCAGATGAGTTAGAGACAATATTTGAAAGAAGCTGAGAATTGAGGAGTGAAGGAGGAAACAGTCACTAATTATCTCTGGTTGCAGAAGTTGATGACACAGACAAATCAGATAAAGAGGCAGCAACTCTAGGTTAACTATCCAGCTCAGAAGAACCAGTACAGATTCTTTGCCACTCTGATGTGGCTGTAAGAATCTGTGAAAGAAAAGCTTCAAGGAAATTGGCTAAAGGTTTAGGTTGAGAAAACTGCAAATGGAACTTTACATTTCTAATTGAAACATTTAAAATTTTTCATAAGCCAATGTAAGACATTCTACTTTTGTCAATTTAAAGAAAGATTCTCATACTAGTGCCATAATATTCAAGAAAAATATGTATTATTGCATCTACATAATTCATCCACTATGATACCTCTCTAAGTGCCAGCAACATCTGAGATTCAGATCTCACCACCCCCCACCCCCACCCCGCCTTTTAACCGTCAATGTGCTTTTCAAAATATCTATGTGGGAGTCTAACAGTCTATTAACAGGTTTTGGAATGTAATTTAAAGTTTTTTCTTTATATAACCTGTTTAAAATGTGCTCTTTTATTTTAAGGATGTAGTTTTTAATAAATAAATTTTGCTTAGAAATAAAATAGCTTAGACAAGATGACAACTGTCTCCTAATTGGTCTATAGGTTTAATCCAGCTCCTCTTAAAATATCTCTGAGACACCCCGCCCCCACCTTTTGCAGATATAGATAAGCTTTTCCCAGTATTTATACGGTAGCACACACGACAGAATAATCAAAACCATTTTGAAAAAAAAAAAAAAAAAGGAGCAAATTGGAAGAATCAGTCTGCCCGATGGAGAGGCTTGCTATTTAACTATAGCAATCAAATTGATGTGATACTACTGATTCTTTTGATGGAACTATTCCTTATCTTGCCTGTTGTGCTTGTCACACAAGTCAACAATTGTGTTAAAATTTCACAGAAGCAAATATACACAAATGAGTGCATGCCAAATGGGTGAACATTTTTGTATTCTTAATAAGGCTTTAATCATCATATTATAAAAATTCTAGGATTTCTACTATATTGCATATGAATGTATTAAACAAATAAGCACGCAAAATATACATATTTTTAAAATTTAGGTCTTTAATCCACCTCATTTTTTTCTGTGCACTGTTGAGTATGAGCATAGTCCCATTTTTTCTTCAAACAGTTACTTTTTTTCTTACACTGTGTACAGAATTGCTCACTCTATGTCACAATTTGAATTTCCAAATTTTCTTGCATTTATATGAATCAATCCCTAAACCTGTAATCCTATCCCATTAAATTGTTTCATTTATATGTTAGTTGAGATAACTAACTGTATTAGTTTTCTATTGCTATATAAGAAGAATGCATATTACCTCATGGTTTCTGAGAATTAGAATTCTGGGCATGGTTTAGTGGGATCTTCTGGTAAGAACCTTCCAGGTTCAGCTTTTGTCGGGACAGAGGAGATGTCCATGTCCAGTTCACTGAGCTTGTTATCAGAACCCATTTCCATGTAACTGAAGTACTTAGAGTCCTGGCTTTCTACTGTCTTCAGTCTGGATACCAAATCACTTCCTAGGACTGCCCTCTGCTCCTCACTGTATGGGCCATCAATAGTATCTGCTAATGAGTGAAGTCTTGTAGAAAAGGAGGTAATAAAAAAAGTGACACCCTATTACTTTCGCTATATTCGATCTATTAGAAGCCAATAAAGACTTCTTATAGCAGTGGCATTATGTAAGATCAAACACTAGAAATAACACAAATGTTCGTTGAAAAGAATTTGGATGAATAATCATGTAGTATTCAAATATCATATCCATTATAAAGAAAAAAAGGAACAGGGGGAAGAACCTTAGAAGTGAAAGTCACTCAAGTGTGTCCAACTCTTTGCAACCCCATGGGACTATACATTCCATGGAATCCCCATGCCAGAATACTGGAGTAGATAGCCATTTCCTTCTCCAGGGTATCTTCCAAACCCTGGGAACTAACCCAGGTTTCCTGCATTGCAGGAAACTCTTTACCAGCTAAGCCTGAGAACCCTAACCCTACTTGAAAAACAAAGATAATCCAAACTCTACAACAGTATGCAGATTACATTTGGAGACACACATTCCAGTGACATACTTATGGGTGCATGGAGTCGATGATGCCATCCAACCATCTCATCTGCTGTTGTCCCCTTCACCTCCTGCCTTCAATTTTTCCCAGAATCAGGGTCTTTTCCAATGAGTCAGTTCTTTGCATCAGGTTGCCAAAGTATTGGAGTTTCAGCTTCAAACATCAGTCCTTCCAATCAATATTCAGGACTGATTTCCTTTAGATGGACTGGTGGGATCTATTTTCAGTCTAAGGACTCCCAAGAGTCTTCTGCAAAACCACAATTCAAAAGCATCAACTCTTTGGTGCTCAGCCTTCTTCACAGTCCAACTCTCACATCCATACATGACCACAGGAAAAACCGTAGCCTTGATTAGACGGACCTTAGTCAGCAAAGTAATGTCTCTGCTTTTGAATACACTATCTAGGTTGGTCATAACTTTTCTTCCAAGGAGTAAGCGTCTTTTAATTTCATGGCTGCAGTCACCATCTGCAGTGATTTGGAGCCCCAAAAAATAAAGTCTGACACTGTTTCCACTGTTTTCCCATCTATTTCCCATGAAGTGATGGGACTGGATGCCATGATCTTTGTTTTCTGAATGTTGAGATTTAAGCCAACTTTTTCACTCTCCTCTTTCACTTTCATCAAGAGGCTTTTAGTTCCTCTTTACTTTCTGCCATAAGGGTGATGTCATCTGCATATCTGAGGTTATTGATATTGCTCCTGGCAATCTTCATTCCAGCTTGTGTTTCTTCCAGTCCAGCATTTCTCATGATATACTGTGCATATAACTTAAATAAGCAGGGTGACAATATACAGCCTTGACCCACTCCTTTTCCTATTTGGAATCAGTTTGTTGTTCCATGTCCAGTTCTAACTGTTGCTTCCTGACAAGCACACGGATTTCTCAAGAGGCAGGTCAGGTGGTCTGATATTCCCATCTCTTTCAGAATTTTCCATAGTTTCTTGTGATCCACACAGTCAAAGACTTTGGCATAGTCAGTAGAGCAGAAGTAGATATTTTTCTGGAACTCTCTTGCTTTTTCCATGAACCAGCGGATGTTAGCATTTTGATCTCGTTCCTCTGCCTTTTCTAAAACCAGCTTGAACATCAGGGAGTTCATGGTTCACGTATTGCTGAAGCCTGGCTTGGAGAATTTTGAGCATTACTTTACCGGCATGTGAGATGAGTGCAATTGTGTGGTAGTTTGAGCATTCTTTGGCATTGCCTTTCTTTGGGATTGGAATGAAAACTGACCTTTTCCAGTCCTCTGGCCACTGCTGAGTATTCCAAATTTGCTGGAATATTGAGTGCAGCATTTTCACAGCATTATCTTTCGGGATTTTAAATAACTCAACTGGAATTCCATCACCTCCACTAGCTTTGTTCATAGTGATGCTTTCTAAGGCCCACTTGACTTCACATTCCAGGATGTCTGGCTCTAGATGAGTGATCACACCATTGTGATTATCTGGGTCATGATCTTTTTTGTACAGTTCTTCTGTGTATTCTTGCCACCTCTTCTTAATATCTTCTGCTTCTGTTATGTCCATACCATTTCTGTCCTTTATTGAGCCTATCTTTGCGTAAAATGTTCCCTTGGTATCTCTAATTTTCTTGAAGAGATCTCTAGTCTTTCCCATTCTGTTGTTTTCCTCTATTTCTTTGCACTGATCGCTGAAGAAGGCTTTCTTATCTCTTCTTGCTATTCTCTGGAACTCTGCATTCAGATGCTTTCCTTTTCTCCTTTGCTTTTCGCTTCTCTTCCTTTCACAGCTATTTGTAAGGCCTCCCCAGACAGCCATTTTGCTCTTTTGCATTTCTTTTCCATGGGGATGGTCTTGATCCCTGTCTCCTGTACAATGTCACAAACCTCAGTCCATAGTTCATCAGGCACTCTATCCATCAGATCTAGGCCCTTAAATCTATTTCTCACTTCCACTGTATAATCATAAGGTATTTGATTTAGGTCATACCTGAATGGTTTAGTGGTTTTCCCTAGTTTCTTCAATTTAAGTCTGAATTTGGCAAAAAGGAGTTCATGATCTGAGCCACAGTCAGCTCCTGGTCTTATTTTTGTTGACTGTTTAGAGCTTCTCCATCTTTGGCTGCAAAGAATATAATCAATCTGATTTCAGTGTTGACCATCTGGTGATGTCCATGTGTAGAGTCTTCTCTTGTGTTGTTGGAAGAGGGTGTTTGCTATGACCAGTGAATTTTCTTGGCAAAACTCTATTAGTCTTCGCCCTGCTTCATTACGCATTCCAAGGCCAAATTTGCCTGTTACTCCAGGTGTTTCTTGACTTCCTACTTTTGCATTCCAGTCCCCTATAATGAATAGGACATCTTTTTTGGATGTTAGTTCTACAAGGTCTTGTAGGTCTTCATAGAACCGTTCAACTTCAGCTTCTTCAGCATTACTGGTTGGGGCATAGAGTTGGATTACCGTGATATTGAATGGTTTGCCTTGGAGACGAACAGAGATCATTCTGTCGTTTTGAGATTGCATCCAAGTACTGCATTTCAGACTCTTTTGTTGACCATGATGGCTACTCCATTTCTTCTGAGGGATTCCTGCCCGCAGTAGTAGATATAATGGTCATCTGAGTTAAATTCACCCATTCCAGTCCATTTTAGTTTGCTGATTCCTAGAATGTTGATGTTCACTCTTGCCATCTCCTGTGTGACCACTTCCAATTTGCCTCAATTCATGGACCTTAGAATCCAGGTTTCTGTGCAATATTGCTCTTTACAGCACTGGACCTTGCTTCCATCACCAGTCACACCCAGAGCTGGATATTGTCTTTTCTTTCGCTTAGCCTCTTCATCCTTTCTGGAGTTACTCCTCCACTGTTCTCCAGTAGTTTTTGGGCACCTACCAACCTGGGAAGTTCATCCTTCAGTGTCCTATCTTTTTGCCTTTTCATACTGGTCATGGGGTTCAAGGCAAGAATACTGAAGTGATTTGCCATTCTCTTCTCCAGTGGACTACATTTTTTCAGAACTCTCCACCATGACCCGTCCATCTTGGGTGGCCCTACACTGCATGGCTCATAGTTTCATTGAGTTAGACAAGGCTATGGTCCATGTGATTAGATTGGTTAGTATTCTGTGACTGTGGTTTTCAGTCTGTCTGCCCTCTGATAAAGAAGGATAAGAGGCTTATGGAAGCTTCCTGATGGGAGAGACTGACTGAGGGGGGAACTGGGTCTTGTTCTGATGGGTCTGGCCATGCTCAGTAAATCTTTAATCCAATTTTCTGTTGCTGGATGGAGCTGTGTTCCCTCGCTGCTGTTTACCTGGGGCCAAACTATGGTAGCATTAATGAAGATAATAGTGACCTCCTTCAAAAGGTCCCATGCATGTACTGCTACACTCAGTGCCCACTTAGTGCTATACTCATATAGGAGCAAATCAGGCCTCAGATGTACCTGGACAAGCAGTTCAAAGCCATTCTGCAGAGACTGGTACTCACACACAAAACTCTGTTCACAGTGGAGAAGTGGAGTGTCTGTGGAAATGGAAGAAATGGGTGGTACTAGCGGGAGCAAAGGACTTAGGGTAAATATTTTATCACAAAAGAGTTTTAGGCACATACACACAATCAGAATTTATAAGAAACAAACAAAATAGGATGGGGGAGGCGGTTCTGAAGAACATAGCAGAAAACAAGTATAACTTTTCCAGTTTTCCTAACAAATAACTAATATTTTAGAGTATGGTTATACCACTGTTCTCTATTATCAATGTATCATACCATCATACTAACTCTGTGTTAATATTTTTAATAACTTCATGGAAATAATTTACAGCAGACTGTGTGATTTTTATTTTTTAATATAGCAACTCTTCATTATATTTTTGAATCCATTAATATATGATAAGGTATACTGTAGAAAATACACGTTTTTCTTATATAAAGAAAATGTTAGGAAGAAGCTTGTAGTCTTGAATATTCTGCAAAGTGTGATGACCTCATTTGAGTGATAAATTGTTGAGATTAACTCTCTAATTCATTACAGCCAATTCTTTTGAAAATGGTAATAGATATTTCAGTGAATTAGAGAATTAATCTAACAATCTGCCAAACAAGCTAACCTGATAGTTTGAAGCTTTCCAAGTGTAATGTAATTTTAAACTAAGAGAGATGGTATCCCATGAGCAACAAATGGAGATACTCTATGTAACTTAATTTTGAATGGTAATTATATTAATGAAATAAGATTTTAAAAGCACTTCAAATCCATACATACCTACAAAGAGTTGTTTAATCAACTCCCTAAAGCAGAAGCTAGTTTAATTTTCTAAATTTCATAAAAGACTTGCCTTTAATAAATACTTACTGGTACAGTGATTAGTCCTTCCTAATCAGCTCTTTTTAAAGCTTCTTTTTTGTTTGTGCCATCTAGGCAAAAGTAAACGGGTGTATATGTATATATGTTATTGGTGGAGTGTATCTAGTGTAATCATGAGAACTTCCTGAAGTTGACTTAGAGAGTGCAAATAACAGGAAGAAGTCAAGTGCTGAAGTTATATTTATTAAGTTAACAGGGAGTGATGCAGTTCTGTTCAAAACAAAAGTAGCACAGTCTCCGATTCAAAGATGCAGAATCAGAAATTGTAGTGCATTATAAGCATTATTCCCTTCTCTAGCAGATCTTTTTGGCCCAGGGATTGAACCCAGGTCTCCTATATTACAAGTGGCTTCTTTACTATCTGAGCCACCATGGAAACCCTTATAAACATCATAGCTTTCAGAAGACAAAATAAATTAGAACTGATTATTGCTTGCAAGCATTAGGAAATATCTTTTTTTTTTTAAAGGGAGGTAAACTTGGGCCAGGTGAGTGAATGTGTGTGTTGGTGTGCAGGGGAGTGTGTGTGTGTGTGTGTGTATGGGTATATGTGAGTTGAGGGCAGTGGTGGGGATGTAGAATTGAAAGGAGAGGATGCTTAAAAATGTCTAATTTGTGTGGAAACTTCACACTATTCTAATGACTCTACTAGAGCTTCTTTAAGTGACTTTAGACTGCAATATTAGTCCTACTACATATCCATGCAGTTAGTACTGAAGATGAAACCCCATTTCATGTTTAGATTAACAGGTTTGTTTATGTTAGTGCTTATTCTACTTGAGCCTTTTTAAATATCTTCCTGGTTTTAGAAAAGGCAGAGGAACCAGAAATCAAATTGCCAACATCCAGTTCAGTTCAGTTCAGTCACTCAGTCATGTCCGACTCTGACCCCATGAATCGCAGCACACCAGGCCTCCCTGTCCATCACCAACTCCCGGAGTTCACTCAGACTCACGTCCATTGAGTCAGTGATGCCATCCAGCAATCTCATACTTGGTTGTCCCCTTCTCCTCCTGCCCCCAACCCCTCCCAGCATCAGAGTCTTTTCCAGTGAGTCAACTCTTCACATGAGGTGGCCAAAGTACTGGAGTTTCAGCTTTAGCATCATTCTCTCCAAAGAAATCCCAGAGCTGATCTCCTTCAAGATGGATTGGTTGGATCCCCTTGCACTCCAAGGGACTCTCAAGAGTCTTCTCCAACACCACTGTTCAAAAGCATCAATTCTTTGGCGCTCAGCCTTCTTCACAGTCCAACTCTCACATCCATACATGACCACAGGAAAAACCATAGCCTTGACTAGATGGACCTTAGTCGGCAAAGTAATGTCTCTGCTTTTCAATATGCTATCTAGGTTGGTCATAACTTTTCTTCTAAGGAGTAAGCATCTTTTAATTTCATGGCTGCAATCACCATCTGCAGTGATTTTGGAGCCCCCCAAAACAAAGTCTGACACTGTTTCCACTGTTACCCCATCTATTTCCCATGAAGTGATGGGACCGGATGCCATGATCTTCATTTTCTGAATGTTGAGCTTTAAGCCAACTTTTTCACCCTCCTCTTTCACTTTCATCAAGAGGCTTTTAGTTCCTCTTCACTTTCTGCCATAAGGGTGGTGTCATCTGCATATCTGAGGTTATTGATATTTCTCCGCTGGATCATTGAAAAAGCAAGAGAGTTCAAGAAAAACATCTTTCTGCTTTATTGACTATGCCAAAGCCTTTGACTGTGTGGATCACAAGAAACTATGGAAAATTCTGAAAGAGATGGAAATACAGACCACCTGACCTGCCTCTTGAGAAATCTGTATGCAGGTCAGGAAGCAACAGTTAGAACTGGACATGGAACAACAGACTGGTTCCAAATAGGAAAAGGAGTATGTCAAGGCTGCATATTGTCACCCTACTTATTTAACTTCTATGCAGAGTACATCATGAAAGACACTGGGCTGGAAGAATCACAAGCTGGAATCAAGATTGCTTGGAGAAATATCAATAACCTCAGATACACAGATGACACCACCTTTATGGCAGAAAGTAAAGAAGAACTAAAGATCCTCTTGATGAAAGTCAAAGAGGAGAGTGAAAAAAGTGACTTAAAGCTCAACATTCAGAAAACTAAGATCATGGCATCTGGTCCCATCACTTTATGGCAAATAGATGGGGAAACAGTGGAAACAGTGGCTGACTTTATTTTTCTGGGCTCCAAAATCACTGCAGATGGTGACTGCAGCCATGAAATTAAAAA
Organism: Ovis aries; assembly: GCF_016772045.2. Classification (NCBI taxonomy): domain Eukaryota; kingdom Metazoa; phylum Chordata; class Mammalia; order Artiodactyla; family Bovidae; genus Ovis; species Ovis aries. The sequence continues at coordinate 10,199,761 of NC_056079.1, forward strand.
GCACTTACTCCCTGGAAGGAAAGTTATGACCAACCTAGACAGCATATTAAAAAGCAGAGACATTACTTTGCCAGCAAAGGGCTGGCTAGTAAAGGCTATGGTTTTTCCAGTAGTCATATATGCATGTGAGAGTTGGACTATAAAGAAAGCTGACCACTGAAGAATTTATGCTTTTGAACTCTGGTGTTGGAGAAGACTCTTGAGAGTCCCTTGGACTGCAGGGAGATCCAACCAGTCCATCCTAAAGGAGATCAGTCCTGGGTGTTCATTGGAAGGACTTATGTTGAAGCTGAAACTGCAATACTTTGGCCACCTGATGTGAAGAGCTGACTCATTTGTAAAGACCCTGATGCTGGGAAAAATTGAGGGCAGGAAGAGAAGATGATGGCAGAGGATGAGATGGTTGGATGGCATCATCAACTCAACGAACATGAGTTTGGGTAAACTTCAGGAGTTAGTGATGGACAGGCCTGGCATGCTGTGGTTCATGGGGTCACAAAGAATTGAACACAACTGAGTGACTGGACTGAACTATCTTCCCTGAGCTGAGTACAATTCATCCACTTCCACAAGACAGGCACTCCCTGGTGGGTCCTGCGGGCTTCCTTTGCCTAGAACAGTGCTTAGCATGCTTGATAGTGTTTGAATCTAACAACCTCTATTGCTAGCCTACCTAATAACAATTGTGGCCTCCTCCTTCTTACTTGAACTTTGTAAGGTAACACTGGCTAGAGTCTAGAGTTTTTTCTCTAGAACTGAGAACCATTATTGTGAGTCCTATGTTGGAAGAGTTAGTGGGAAAGCTTTATGCCATAGTCTTCAAAGAAGATCTGAAATCAGGAGGAGAGAAACCAGATGTGAAAGTGAAGATATTAATGATGCAATGTAAAATAATATGATATCTATTAAGGGCTTATTCTAGGGCTTATTCTAGGCAGTGTTTTATACATTATTATATCATTTAACTGCATAATGATCTTTAAGAGCCACTATAAACACCCCCAATTTCTAGAGGAGGAGGTGCAGGTTATGCAAAACATCTTGCCCAAAGACATACAATTAATACAAATTATGTATTAGACATACAATTAATGAAAATGTGGACATGGGATTTATGCAAAGTGAGGCTGATTCCAGAGCTTGTCTAGAGGCTGCCACATTAGACGTCTGGACACTATATTTTAAGTCATATTTTAAGGACACTATATTTTAAGTCATGCTACTTTATGCCTCATTAATAAAATAATATGCATGAAAAATTAGAATTAGAAGTATCTGGCAAGCTACAGAAAATTTTGGATATGCTTAATTGTCTGATGGCCCTGTATCTTGGAACAAAAGAAACCTTAGTGATCATCACATATTTTCACAAGATGGAAATAGCTGAAAAATTACTGAGGTGTGACAGCATGCCGCACTGCAAAACCCCCATGGAGAGAATCTCTATGAGTTCAACATACGTTCAAGTTGCCCAGCTCTGGAACACTTGCCAGCCTGACTGGGGAATCAGGCTCCTTGATGGTTCAAGGCTGACCTTGATGCTTCCCCTGTGACTACTGGACAATTCATTTCTAATCAGTGGGTGCACTGTTGCTCAGAGCGGTACTGACATGTCTCCTGGAACACCAACGTACAGGCACACTGTTCCACCTCGAAACACACTCACTCTACTGGCATCCTTTGTGGCAATACATTGATGTTACCTTTCATTTCTTCCTCATTAGAAGTGGCTCTTTCCAGAGAACATAAGTTTGTCATGAGCTATGCCTCCCACAAATTAAATACGTGCAGGAGTTTGCAGCCATTCATTTTCAGATGCCAACTCAGAAACGTTTCAGGAGCTCCACAATTCCCGCAACGCTCTGGCAGTTAGAGAGCTGTATCATGCAAATTATCCAATCAGTGATGTCAAATTTGGAGTCAAGTTGAGCCAAAAGTTTACTGAAGTATCCTTAAATGGGAGCGTACAGGGGACTGCTCCTTTACCTGCTTACCATGCTCAGTGTGATTGTATGATTATGAGTGTGATGTTGATCATTACACATACAAGTTCACCTACAAGTTGCCACCCTGTCAAAAATGAATTGCATCTAGGGGAAGTGGATGTTGATGGAACAGCTCTAAATTCTTTAAGAAGAAATGCATAGTGCTGGTGTGAGAAACTTCCTATAAGCTAAGGGGCAGCATGGGTTTGCATAGTTGTCCCTTTCCTGACAGACTGGGGTTATTTTCTCATTCAACACTGTGTTCACTGGAAACAGTGATTAGGGAGTAATAGTTCCTTTCACAACCATAATCTCTATTATCACAGTGTCAGACAATATCTGACAAAGAGGTTGATTCTAAAGAGAAAATTAGAATTATATTAAACAGATTCAGAATTAGCAATCAGGCAAAGAAGGTATCCACCCAGAAAGAATACGGAAACAAGAGTCCAAAATTACCAAGGATGCTAGTATTTTGTTAGGTCACCTTTGGGAACTTTAAATGTGTTACTTGAGTATATATATATATATATATATATATATATATATATATATAACAGTTTCATTGAAATATGTTTTATATTTATATCTTAAATGTATTTTAAAATGAATAATGCAATAGTATTTAGTGTTTTTATAGAATGATGCAGTGATCTCCACAATCTAATTTTAAAACATTTCCCCACTCCCCAAAAAACCCTATACCTACTGATAGTCATTCAACATTCTCTTCTTTCCCCATCTGCTGCTGACTACTCATCTATTCTCTATCACTACAGATTTGTCTATTCTGGGTATTTTATATAAATGGAATCACACATATATATGATATTTATTATTATTATTATTTTATGGAGTAAAGTTGCTTTACAGGGTTGGGTTAGCATCTTCTTTCACTTCAGGTAGTGTTTTCAAGGTTCATCCACATTAAAGTATGTATTAGTACATTATTACTTTTTATTGCCAGGAAATATCCCATTGCTTGAATATGCCACAGTTTATTTTTCCATTCATCAACTGGTGAATGTTTGGGTTGCTTACATCTTTTAGCTATTATGTGTAATGCTGCTATGAACATTTATATGCATTTTTCTTATGGACATATTTTTTATTTCTCTTTAGTAAATACGTAGGAGTAGAATTATCGGACCATGTTTTATGTTTTAGCATTCTGAGAAATTGCCAAACTGGTTCCCACAGTAGGTGCTCCTTAGTATAGTCTCACCAGCGACATATGAAGGTTTCAGTTTCTCCACACACTTGCTGATGTTTGTTATTATCTGTCTTTTTAACTTTAGCTACTCTCCGATATGGGAATTGGTATTGCGTTGTGTTGGTTTTTTTTTTTTTAATTTTTATTTTTACTTTATTTTACTTTACAATACTGTATTGGTTTTGCCATACATTGACATGAATCCACCACGGGTGTACATGCGTTCCCAAACATGAACCCCCTTCCCACTTCCCTCCCCACAACATCTCTCTGGGTCATCCCCATGCACCAGCCCCAAGCATGCTGTATCCTGCATCAGACATAGACTGGCGATTCGATTCTTACATGATAGTATACATGTTTCAATGCCATTCTCCCAAATCATCCCACCCTCTCCCTCTCCCTCTGAGTCCAAAAGTCTGCTATATACATCTGTGTCTTTTTTGCTGTCTTGCATACAGGGTCATCACTGCCATCTTTCTAAATTCCATATATATGTGTTAGTATACTGTACTGGTGTTTTTCTTTCTGGCTTACTTCACTCTGTATAATCGGCTCCAGTTTCATCCATCTCATCAGAACTGATTCAAATGTATTCTTTTTAACAGCTGAGTAATACTCCATTGTGTATATGTACCAAAGCTTTCTTATCCATTCATCTGCTGATGGACATCTAGGTTGTTTCCATGTCCTGGCTATTATAAACAGTGCTGCGATGAACATTGGGGTACATGTGTCTCTTTCAATTCTGGTTTCCTCAGTGTGTATGCCTAGAAGTGGGATTGCTGGGTCATAAGGCAGTTCTATTTGCAATTTTTTAAGGAATCTCCACACTGTTCTCCATAGTGGCTGTACTAGTTTGCATTCCCACCAACAGTGTAGGAGGGTTCCCTTTTCTCCGCACCCTCTCCAGCATTTATTGCTTGCAGATTTTTGGATCGCAGCCATTCTGACTGGTGTGAAATGGTATCTCATTGTGGTTTTGATTTGCATTTCTCTAATAATGAGTGATGTTGAGCATCTTTTCATGTGTTTGTTAGCCATCCGTATGTCTTCTTTGGAGAAATGTCTATTTAGTTCTTTGGCCCATTTTTTGATTGGGTCATTTATTTTTCTGGAATTGAGCTTCATAAGTTGCTTGTAAATTTTTGAGATTAGTTGTTTGTCAGTTGCTTCATTTGCTATGATTTTCTCCCATTCAGAAGGCTGTCTTTTCACCTTGCTTATAGTTTCCTTTGTTGTGCAGAAGCTTTTAATTTTAATTAGATCCCATTTGTTTATTTTTGCTTTTATTTCCAGAATTCTGGGAGGTGGATCATAGAGGATCCTGCTGTGTTTTATGTCAGAGAGTGTTTTGCCTATGTTCTCCTCTAGGAGTTTTATAGTTTCTGGTCTTACATTTAGATCTTTAATCCATTTTGAGTTTATTTTTGTGTGCGGTGTTAGAAAGTGTTCTAGTTTCATTCTTTTACAAGTGGTTGACCAATTTTCCCAGGACCACTTGTTAAAGAGATTGTCTTTACTCCATTGTATATTCTTGCCTCCTTTGACCAAGTGGGCTTTATCCCAGGGATGCAAGGATTCTTCAATATCCGCAAATCAATCGATGCGTTGTGGTTTTGATTTGCATTTCCTAAGGGGTAATGATATTGAGAAACTTTTCATGTGCTTATTGGCAATTTGTTTATCTTCTTTGGGAGAAATGTCTATTCAAATCTTTTGCCCATTGAAAAATTACATTATGTGTTTTTTCATTGTTGAATTTTAAGAGTATTTTGTATATTCTGGATCAATAGTTCCATATCATATATGTCATATGCAAAAATTTCACTCCATTTTGTAAACTGTCTTTTTACATTCTCGATGGTGTCTTTTGAAGCACAAAATCTTTTAGCTTGATAGTGTTTGATTTATCTGATTTTTCTTTTGTAGTTTATAGTTTTGTATTTTATCTAAGAAATAACTGCCTAACCTAAGGTTACAAAGATTTACTACTATATTTTAAATTTTTGTTTATACTTTTATCTTTTAGATCTATGATCAAGTTTTGTACAAACTGATGTTTAGAATTTTCGTTGTTCAGTCGCTGAGCCATGTTTCTGAATGGCAATGTCCAGAGTTAAAAAAGCAAAAATGAATGCATGCACTCTACTGAATACTGTGATGGAACCACTGTTATCTAGCTAAAAATATGCAAAGCCAAAGAAGCAAGAACCTCTTTCCATTTGACTCAGTTTACTACAGTTTACTACATCATGATTATTTCCTTTTTCCTATCAATTAATATTCAAATATGAATTGCTTTGGGTCAGGTACAGTAGATTTCTTCTTTTAGCACCCATTTTCACCTTATCTGACTTCTGTGCAGTCTGAGAAACCTGGAAGAGCTCCAGGAACTGAGGGATCTGCATGTGCCCACATCCCTCAGCACAGATATTCCTGTATTAGTTGTAGATGTGGAAGTGAGCAACCTGATGCACAAGAGTGGCTCAATTCACAAGTGACCAGTGTCAGGGGCATTCATTATTCACACCAACTATGGCTTATTATTTTTTAGTTTCCATCACTAGCATCAGAGATTCCACATATAGACGGGGATCCTAGCAGAGTTATTGGAAGCATGTGTGTTTGAACTGTGTTGCCCTAAGCTCTGTTTCCTGGTTGTGTGGGACCCTCCTGTAGTAATCTGGTTCTTTAATAGATCCTTTTTGATCAAGATAACTGAAGTGGGTTCTATTCTTTGCAACTAAAAACCACAATTAATACAATTCCTCTGGTGTCCATCATCTCACACTCACAGTCTGGGCCAGCCCCCTCTTCTTTCAGTTCAGTTCAGTTCAGTCGCTCAGTCGTGTCCGACTCTTTGCGACCCCATGAATCGCAGCACACCAGGCCTCCCTGTCCATCACCAACTCCCAGAGTTCACTCAGACTCATGTCCATCGAGTCAGTGATGCCATCTAGCCATCTCATCCTCAGTCATCCCCTTCTCCTCCTGCCCCCAGTCCCTCCCAGCATTAAAGTCTTTTCCAATGAGTCAACTCTTCGCATGAGGTGGCCAGAGTACTGGAGTTTCAGCTTTAGCATCATTCCTTCCAAAGAAATCCTAGGGTTGATCTCCTTTAGAATGGACTGGTTGGATCTCCTTGCAGTCCAAGGGACTCTCTAGAGTCTTCTCCAACACCACAGTTCAAAACCATCAATTCTTCGGTGCTCAGCCTTCTTCACAGTCCAAGTCTCACATCCATACATGAATACTGGAAAACCATAGCCTTGACTAAGACAGACATTAGTCGGCAAAGTAATGTCTCTGCTTTTGAATATGCTATCTAGGTTGGTCATAACTTTTCTTCCAAGGAGTAAGCGTCTTTTAATTTCATGGCTGCAGTCACCATCTGCAGTGATTTTGGAGCCCCCAAAAATAAAGTCTGACACTGTTTCCACTGTTTACCTCTTCTTTAGCAGCACAAAATGTGATACTTTGTAACTTCTTTGGTTTGGCCTGTATTTTTTAATCCTCAGTTCAGTTCAGTTCAGTTCAGTTGCTCAGTTGTGTCCAACTCTTTGTGACCCCTTATAAATCCCTTTCTTGTGCCTTCTAGAACATGATGAACATTTTTTTCTGTGCTTTTAATTTCAGTCCTCAAATGTTCTATTTCCCAAATCACTCATTTAAGTGTTATGTTCTCTGTTTATCTACCTCCTTTGGCCAACTAGCCTCACTTAATATTTTTGACCATCTTACCACTTTTGTCCCAGTATTATTTTTCTCCACTGTCTTTTACTTTCTAATTTAGTTAAAATATTTATTAGTTGATAATTCTATCTTATTCTTATGACACTTTTTTCCCCTCCTGGGCAACTGAACACAGCTAGAGTAAATTACCTAACTTGACAAGTTGGTACCACTATGAATCCAGGATCACTCACTATAACTAGGTCCTCTTTATAGAATATTGTCCAACATTTATTTGATCAATTTGCACTATATTATCTACTTAAAACATGTCCAACATTTCCTACTCACCCAGCATCAAGCACTCTTGCTGCCCTTATCACTGTGTCAGCAGGTGACCTCCAACTATTCACAGGGAGTGCATAAACATTCTGAAGTCTGTCAAAACACTTTAGTCTTCTCTTGTAAGTCTACTAGAATTTTATTCCATCCAATTATCCTGTTTTATATTCTTATAAAATCATATTCCTACCTGGAGGTATTTTGCTGGAATAATAGTTCAGGAAGTAAGGGAGAAAAGAAAGATGGAAGAAAAGTCCCTAAGCATCTCTTTTTTCAAATATTACATCTCTAATAGGGTGCTCCAAGGTTCTTAAAGGCCAGTTCAAGCAGAGAGCATCAATTAACTAATTCTCCACTTCTGGCAGTATCAGAGAACTGCTAATTTCTGTTAATTTCTGCTAATTTCCTCTTCTAGGTATTTCATTAGGTAAAGGATTTTGCATTGGTTTAGAGAGGCTCTTTTTTTGTTGTTGTTCAAATTCACTAGTTACTGGTTATACCTTTGTGGAATGAGTCTAACGCTGTGGCTGAGAGGATGGAAGAAGACATTGAATCATGCTTCCTCAACAGACCTCCCATACTTCAGGCATGGGCAAGACACGTGGCTGAAGAGGAGTGCTTGCAATAAAAAGGACTTCTCTGAGCATTCTCAGCTGTAGGGGCAGAAATTCAGAGTTGTAGGGACTATGTATCTATTTCTTGTCACTTCATAGATGACTTCTCCCTATGAATTGTAGTATGTCAGAAATATCCTGATCCCTTAATAGAGTTAGAACCCTCTTGGAATCTATTTATTTTGTAACTGTCCATCTACTCTAGAGAATTTTCAGTGCTCTAAGATTTGTGAGGTACTCAGATCTTTTATAAAGACCAACACTTAGAAGATTCTAAGATGTCTTTTATTGATAAGGCATCACTTCAGGAAACATTTTTCTGAAATACTGGAAAATAACTCTGTTTCTAACAGACACATCCTATGTTAGGCAATCTCACAGAAATTCCAGCCTCAAACACCCAGAAGAAAATGTTTTACATTGAACTTCTGCTATTTTTATTGTTCTCAGAAAGCACATTTCAAAAGACTCAATACAAATGCAAATCCAGAAAAAAAAATTATCACATATTATAAAAGGAGGCTGTCTAGAAAACAGAAAGCTAAATTTCACTTATTAAATGTCTCTAAAGGGTGGCCTTACTAGATCCTACTTTGAATCTTTTAAATACTGTTCTAGGGCCATGAAGCCATCTTAGTCATGGTAACCATTTTTATATAGATGCATGCCTACAGGGACCATGTTGTCCTGGTTTGCCCAAGATTTTCCCAGTTTTAAGACTGTAAGTCCCATATCCTGAAAACACCTTCAGTTTGGGACAGAGCAGGATGATTGAGCATCTCGTAACAGACTCTCTTCATGCCTTGAATACCTTGGTCCTATTTTTCAAATAGTCTTCTGAGGAAGAACAACTGGCTCATTAAAATCATCATTTCATCTATGATCCCAGCTCATGTTAAGTCCTGTAGTGTCCTAATTAAGGCATTTTTATGCTCAGAAACGTCTGTATTACCAGCCACAGAGAAAAGATTGCAAGAAAAGTATGTGAATACTTTTTTGGAAGGTTAAATCACTTACCAGACTCATGCTGAATTGCTGCACCAGACAACTAAAGAAGAATTTTTCTGTAGCATATTTACCTGTCTCCATTCAAATGAAATGTCATCATAGTAGCCTCCATCTACCCAAGAGATTCTCAAAAGATAACTTAGGATAACCCATTCCAGTCCATTGCTAGAAATGGCCTAAGTGTTGGCCTAAGTGTTAGCCTCTCTCCCTGCCACTACCACTCTCATATATTTAGAGGCTGCTCAGGGTTTTAGCTCATTTATGGAAATTCACCTCAAGCATATTCCCAACTATTAGACAGCTGCAAATCAATAATCAAAGATTTGGCTGAGACAGAAATTGATGGATGAGGGAGTAGAGATAAGCCTTACTTAATAATGACCCTTAAAGCTGTGGAAATAAATGTGTTGGCACAAAGAACACTTCATAGGTCATTGAATCAGCTGCAAAAACACCCAGAATATGTTTGGTTTTGTCATGTCCTCTTACTTGTCAGTCCTCATTCATTTTCCTATTTCACTTCCGCATGTATTTTGTAGCTTGTTGGTTTTCTCACCTGTCAATCATCACTTATTTTATTATCTGACTTCTGCATTGGCCTTATAACTTTTTAGGCCAATTGAATAAACATCTCCTGTCCAGACTTTGAGTCCAATCAGACCTTGTTTCTCCCTTCTAGCATATGACGTCTCTAATCCTATCATTGAAAACAAGACTGAGGAATTTCCTGTGCCTCTAGTTTTGTAGGCAGCATTTATCAGACAAGCCCTGACAACCATCAGATAATCTGATTTTTAAAGATGATTATAATCATCCATTATTCATTGGCAACATTGTTCCATATATCTTTTAGTCATATTCTATATATCCCAATTTTATATATCCCAATTGATAAGAACACTCAACAATAGTCAAGAGGGGAATTTTCATGATAGAGGAGTTTTGAGATAATTTTATGGCAGACATAAAAATGGTCATGGATTATGGCTTCCACCCTCTTCCCTATACCTGAATATATTTGGTTTTTGTGCTATGCTAAACATTTAAGATAATTCAATGATCAAAGTAGTGTTCATGAAAATTGGGCATGGAGAAAAAATCACTCTGAAGAAAAGCACAGCTTCAGCTTCAGTATTCACCATCTCAAATAAGAAACATAATGGGAAAACTGCATTTTATTTATGAAAGTTATACTCGTTATTAACCTGAAAATGTGTGTAGGTATGTGGGGGTGTGTTTTTCTCACCAAAGGTGAAAGATAGAAGAAGCTTGGTTGCTCATAGAAGGAAATTTCTGAACATTGCTTTCTTTGTGAATGTGAAAAGGGGGTGCCACCTTTAGGAGGTAGGTAGGAAATGATGAGAATTAATATTGTACCTGACAGCACCAGTAATATTGCCAACCATCGCTATCAGCGTGTTAAATACAAATTTATTTCACTCTTTCTACAACCCTCTGAAATTCATATACCATTATTATTCCTCCTTTAAATACGAAGACAGGGAAATGGAGAGATTAAAAGCTTGCTCAAGTACACAGGAGGAAACAGCAAATGGAAAAGGCAGGGCTTACTCCCAGGCAGCCTGGTTCCTATGTCCCCACTCTGAATCACTATGCTGTGTTTATTGGCTCCCCACTGCCTAGAAAAAGATGTGTAATTTGTATTTTGAGTGTCTGAAAGAAGTAGCAGCCACAAGTCCAGAGGAGATCAGGAGAAGTCAAATGATACGTTGAATGTGTGATGAAGGCAAACTGGAAGCCAGTCCTGACCCCGCATGTGGTTCTGGCTTCTGCCCTGGGAGATGACAGAATAAGATCAAAGTGAACCTTAGTACTATGGTGGTGGCTTCTAGGAGCTCAGCCTATCTGGGGCTAATGATAACTCTGGTGCTCTCATTTGTGGTGGCTGCAGGTGGAAAATGCCTTTTAAATCCCCCTGCTTGGCAGATGAGTGGAGGTGTCCCTCACTGCAGGGCGTTCAGTATGTGCAGTATTTCGTAGCTCAGAATTAACGCTCTGAAGGGCTCACAGGGAACAGCAGGCAGTGCTGCCTCCAAGTGAGCTCCTGGCAGACAAGCCCCCCTTTCAGGAAATGCTTAGGAACTTGTTACTGTAATTGTCAGGAGTGTTTATTAACATTAAAAAGGATGCCTGGTCATATCCCTTGAGTTGTCATCCAGAGTCCTTGGGAGTCCTTGGGAAAGAAACTATAGCATCCATAGTATTGATTTGAATGTAAACAGATTTCCTTACATGGCAAATGTTCCATAATGGAGTTTTGACTGGAGGAAAAGATAATGTAGATCCAGAAAATAAATAATTATGAGTGAAGAAAGGCTTGGGAGTGTAATTGAAGTGAGGATGTTGTCTCAAGCACAGCCATACCGGCAATGCCCGTGTGTTCAAGGAGAGTGAGAAATGTGGCACACAGGGCAAAAAGCACACGATTTCTCACCCAGTAGAAAGAGTCACTCTAAAGCCACACTGTCCAAGATGGTATCCACTGGCCATATGTGACTATTTAAATATAAATAAATCAAAATTAAATAAGAATTTAGGAGTAGGTTCCTTGATTGCAGTAACCACATTTCAAGCACTCAATACATACATGTGGCTAGATGCTGTTTATTGCCAGAACAGAGAACATTTTCATAATCACAGAGCATCATATTGTACCAAACTGCTTAAAAAAACTAACTTGTCCCTGAATGAAGCAGAGCACTGGTCTGGAAGCCACTAGGAAGAGCAACTGCATGCAGTGAAAACAAGCAGCAAATGCAGAAGCGGAAGCCTCAGAGGGCAGCATCATTTATTACACATGGCACAGAACCGGCTAATCAAGTGGGCAGTGGCTCCAAGGTATGTCAGCGGGAATTGCTGTGACAAGGATTCTTTCAAGAGGAAAGACAGCTAGATGGTGGTAGACAGAGAATTACCTATGCATGAAGCTCTGGGCTGTGACAAATCGTAGGGGTGGAGTATTACAATCTTCACTTATTCTGAGTCATGAGTGTAACATGGGTTACACTTTTCCTTTTTTAAATAAAAAAATATTTCCTTGTTTCTTTCTGCTTATATAAATAATTCATGTTCATTGTAAATTCTTCAAACAGTTTTGGAAAATGTAGGAGGAAAGTCAAAAGCACTTGAAGTTTTCAATTATTGGAGATGACCAGCAATAACCTCTTATTGAGATAGATGGATAAGAAATACATATATGCATGCATATGATTTTTATATAAATATGATCATTTATGTCATACTGAATAGTTGTTTTTATTATCATCTTTTTGTTATACTGTAGTGGGACATTTTTTAATCATAGTATTTTTATTTTGGTTTTTGCTTGCTCTCTCCACTAATCCACTTGTTCTCATCTTTCACACAATCAAGTAAAATGTAATGTTTATATATTTTCCTTACCTGCTTATGACATTGAGATTTGTCATCTGTGTTACTGCAACTTGATTTTTCTCACTTGCAGTTATATCATGACATTTCTATAAGGCATCTGATATTCATCACCCTTGTGACTGCCTAGTTTTCCGTGGGGATTGTTCTATGATTTTGCCATCAGGGTCCCTACTAGGCCTTTAGTTCATGTGCAGGCTTACTCTCATTACAGTGAGGTCCATCAGACCATTAATTTTAGTGATCTCTATTTTCAAATGTTTGCCATATAAATAAATAAGAATAGGTAAATCATCTATTTCCTGGAATCTAACCGAGGGATCACAGAGGTGTTTGTTTTTAATATAAATAGACATTGCCAGATTTTTTTCCAAAAAGGCTAGATAAATTCACCTTAATACCAGTTATGTATGCATCTGTGTTTACCCATTATCCCTATTAGTGCCAACACTGAGTATTATTTTATTTTTGACAATCTTTGTAAAATTGCCTTGTTCTTTTAAGCTGTGATTAAAATTTACAATTTAATTTACAGCATTTACTTGTGAGATTCATATCTATTTATGTGTTTAGTGGCTATTTGATCATCTCTTTTGTAAGAGAATCACTAAAGAAAATTCACAAGCTATTCTATTCTGTTTTCTTTTGCATACAAACATGTAGGAACTTCCTTCACATTTAGAATCTGCAAATCCTCCTGCAACGCAGGAGACCAGGGCTCAATCCCTGGGTTGGGAAAATTTCAATCCTAAGTGAAATCTCAGTGAAATTTAATATGATGAACAAGTTTCCTTAAGATTAAAGATCTCTGCTGATCAAAATAAACTTTTAAGAGAGTTAGAAGTTTGGTTGCAGGGAATTCCCTGGGGTCCAGTGGTTATGATTCCAGAATTCCACTTCACTACAGGGGGATCCTCTGCTGTGAAGAACTAAGGTCTCTCAAACCAAAAGGAGAGGAAGAAGAAAAAAAAGAAAAAAAAAAAAGCTTCATTGCAGACTAGAAGAAGAAATTTTCAATACATAAATTTTTAAACAGGCAATACACACAAAACATATGAAGAACTCCTACAAATAAAATCTAAACCCAGTTTACCAAGAAAAAGCAAGAAAATTCAAATACAAAAGCAAAATTTTGAATATTCCATGTGCCTGTGTTCCTGTGTGTCACTTGCTTCACTACAAGCCAAAGCTCTTAAAGAAACGATGTGTTTATTTCCATCACCGTAGATAATTCTGCTAATTCTTGAACTTTATATAAATGGAATCACAGTTTTTACTTCTTTGTTTCTGAAGTATTTCTCTTAACATTGGACTTCTGCTGAGTGCACTGCTGCTAATGGGATTATTGGGACTGCTTGATTCTGTTTGTTCTTCTGTGTAATATGAGTCTGTTTTCTGAGCCTGTTCATAAATTCCAGTTTATCATTAGTGTGTCTAAGAGGGTGTGTGTCTGTGTATTGTCTGGCGTGCATATGTGCGTGCTGGTATTTTCCTTAAGGTTCTTTGAGTCTTTAGAACCTGTTATTTGATTTCCTTCATTATTTCTGGGAAATTTTCAGCCATTTGAGCTCTTTTCATTGTTTGTGTATGAATATCATTGTTTGCAACTTTTTATATTTGAAGTGGAAGCAGAGGTATACTGTGTCTTTATTTTTAATGGATAATGCTAAACATTTTCCAGAACTGTTAGACAAATTTAAACTCCCACTATTATTGTCTGTAAAGATAACAAGTTTCTCCAATCCTCATTTATTCTTTGAGGTTTTCAGTTCTCTTAATTGTAACTGTTCTGGTGGAAATGAAGTTATATCTATTGTGATTTTAATTAGCATTTCCTTAATTAGAATTGATGGTTACTGTCTTTTTTCATGCTCATAGTTATTTAGTTATCTTTTCCTATACTGAGTTTTCTAAAGAAATACAACCCCCTTTTATTTTATTTTTTTGTAAATTGCAGTGTCTATCTTTTTATGTGTAACTATAGCATATTAGTCTTTTTTAAAAAAATGTGTATTGAAATCATATTCTAGTACACATCTTTTAATGCTCTTAAAAGTTTCTTTCAAAGAACTGAGATTCTTAATCATAAAGGTTATCATTATCATTTTAATGATTTGTTTTGCTCCTTTTAAAGAATCTGAGTCTATTAAAATACACACAGATATTCTCCTAAATTTGCTCTAGAAAAATTTATAGTTTCAGATTCCACATTTAGGTCTATGGTCAGAATGAATTGTGTGTTATGTTGTGACTGATGGGTCTACAGTTTTTCCTTTTCAGTTGGAAATCGTCCAAATGACCCAGATCATTTATTGAAAAGACCATAATTCCCTCATTGAATTACAATGTTGTCATTGTTGTAAATCAGATGACTCCATAAGTTAGGTCACTTTGGATTCACTGTTCTCTTCCATTGGACTATTTATCTATCATTTTGCTAATAACAACTTTCTATTAAATCTCAATATCCAGTAAGAGAAGTTCTCCATCTTGAAGAAAATTGGTATTTAACAACATTGTATCTTCCTATCTATAATCAATTATAACCTTTCATCTGTTTATATGTTTAAAAATTCCTCTTAGGATTCTTTTTCATACTTTGCAGTTTATTCTCATACATTAACTGTTGTTATAACTCATAAAATAGATATTCAGATTTCATTTTCTATTTGTTTAATAATTGTTCACTGAAGTATGACTAAGCATTGTATAGTAATGTTGTATCCAGAGACACTCCTAAATTCATGCATGATATAATTTTTAAAAATTATTTTCAGTCTATTCCCTGTGAATAATGGCAATTTTATTTTTCTTTTCTTTTTTGAAGACCTATAACTTTTTTCTTTACTGTTCATTTTCAGTGGCAAGGATTTCCAGAGCAATACTAAATTAACATGGTGAAAGTCTGCATTTTTACTTCATTCTTAAACTGAAGGATTGAATATTCAATATGCCCCCATTAGTATCAGTAATAATTGTAACAGTTTTAAATAAGTGCCCCTCATCAGATTGAGAAAGTCCTTCTTTAATTCAGTTTGCCTAGTTTTATGTCTTTTCCTTAATCATATTTTTTATGAGTAGCAGTGCTTTTTCTGAATCTATTAAAATGTATTTTTTCTTTATTTTGATACAGAGGAAATTTGTTTATTTTAAGTGATAAATTCCAATTACAGGATGAACTCTCAGTCAGTCATGCTGCATTATCCATTTTACATATCACTGAATTTAAATTGATATTGTATTGAATATTTTTGCATAGTTTTAATGAAAAAAATCAGAGCCTATAATTGCATTTAATGTCTCATTTAGTGGCCTTGTAAGGTTTTCTACAAAGGTTATTTTAACTTCATAAGCTGAGCTGAACATTGATTCCTTAATTTCTAGTTTCCAAATAAATTTGTACAAGATTAGTATTATTTCATCAGTGTTAAGAATTCCCACTGAAACTACTAAGCATTTTATATGTTTGAAAAATTTATAATGATAGATTCAATTTCTGAAGTAGATATAGTCTATATAGAATTCCTATTTCTTTTTGAGTTTTTTCTTTTTCTTTTTTTTTTTTTGCTTTTCAAGAAATTTGTCCATTTAAATTTTCAAATGTATTCTCCTAAAGTTATTATCATTTGTAAACTTTGCTGACTGCAATATCTATACTGGTGTTCCTTCCTTCTTGTGTGTTTAAGCTGCTCAGTCATGTTGAACTCTTTGCAACCCCATGGACTGTAGCTTGCCAGGCTCCTCTGTCCATGGAATTCTCCAGGCAAGAATACTGGAATGAGTAGCCATTTCTGTCTCCAGGGGAATCTTCCCAATCCAGGGACTGAACCTGGATCTCCTCCATTACAGGCAGATTCTTTACCATCTGAGCCACCAGGTAAGCTCACTAACCATAATATTGATAGTTTATTCAAATTTCCTTAGTGTCTACTTTGTTTTTGTTTGTTTGGTTTTCTGTTCCAAGATCCCATCCAGGATATCATATTACATTAACTTTCATGTGTCCTGATTCCTACATTGCATTTTATATAATCAATTTCTGATATATCTCTTGATTTCTTCCTTCATATTTGAAGTTCCATTTTTGTTCTTTTTTTACATTTCTTGAACTGATAGCTTATATTATTGTTTCAATTTTTTCTGTTATGTGTATACAAAGCTATGAATATCTCTAACTGCACTTCAGTTTTGATATATTTTCATTATCACTGAGTTAAAAATATTTTCTAATAGCTCATTTTGTATTTTCTGTTTTTAATCATACTTGTTATGAAATGTGTTGTTTAAATCTAAATATTGGGGGTTTTGTTGTTATCTTTCTGTTATTGACTTATAGTTTAATCTATGTTTTTGATAGTATGCCTTGCATGATTTTAATTAACTGGACTTCGGATTTTTTTCATAACAAGATATTGTCTAATTTTTTGAATATTACATGCACATTTGTAAAAGATGCATATTCTACAGTTTTAGGAAATTGATCTCTTAATATCAATTGGTTGATAATATCAATATCAAATAACCAGTTGGTTAATTGTATGGTTCAAATCTTCTACAGATTAATGAATTTGGGGGGGGAGGAGTTCATTTCTTATATTATTTGGGCTTCCCTGGTGGGTCAGATAGTAAAGAATCTGCCTGCAATGCAGGAGACCTGGGTTTGATTCCTGGGTCAGGAAGATCTCCTGGAGAAGAGAATGGCAACCCAGTATAGAATTCCATAGACAGAGGAGCCAGGCAGGCTACACTCCATGGGGTTGCAATGGCTCAAATCCTCTGTAGATTAATGAACTTTTTTTTATTGGTTGATTTATTATATTATTTAGAGAAGTATATTAAAATCTCTAATGTAATAGTGCGTTTTCTTTACTTTTATCTCTGCTTTTGGAAATTTCCTGAGAGAAATCCTGCTAGTGATACTAATTTTGAGGAATGCCTTTACTGATCTATTTTACCAGGATGGAGAAACAGCCAGAGACATAAATCTATGATAATTTATGAGTAGCACTCATAGGTTTGCCAGATTACAAAGATTTTAAAAGAGTATGATCTGAGCACTGGGAACTAGGGTATGTAGGGAAGAATATATGAATAAACTCAAGAATGGGGATATTGTTAAGACTTTTGTATATAATTACATGTTCATTAAAGGGTCCACTGAAGAAGAGGCTCTCAATAATCAGGAGGAAAAGACGATCTTGTCTTTGGAAGTGTGTCAGTCATTTCTCCAAGCCTCCCATGATAATCTGCAATGTAGTCATGACAGAAAGGGTGAGATAAACGAACTACCCTTGGCTGAAGTCATCCTGGCTACCACTACTGCTGAATGCCTAATCTGCAAGTGGGATATGTCTATGTTGGGCTTCCTGTATACACCTCTGTGTATACAGTGGAGGGAAAGGGTCCTGTGAAATCATGTCTCGGCTGTCCATCATTGAGGAGGCAGCAACTTGTCCTCATTGAAATAGACACATATTCTATATGTGCATTTTCTTTCCTTAGTGGAAATTTCTATGTCAACACTTTATATATATATGTGTGTGTGTGTGTATAAATATATAATGCCTTATATATATACACACACACATATATATATAATGCATATAAAATGCCTTACTCACATGATTGGTATCATATAAAATACTATTAAAACCAAGGAACCATTTTATAAAAATAAAAATCAATTAATTATGCTCACAGCATTCATTGACTTTAACTCATACCACTTCACTCAAATCTGCTAGCATTATAGAATTTTTGAAAGGTCTGTGGAAGGCAATATTATGGTACCAGCCCAGAGACAACATCCTCTGACATAAGCCGTTCTCCTGGATATGGCATATGTTCCAAACCAAAGTTCAAAATAAGGTGCAGCTTTCTCTAAAAATCTGTGTCCTTTAATAAGAGTATTGACTACTTCTCATAATTTGTTTTAAAACTGTTGCTTCTCCTTCCATAGGTTTGTGTTCCCCTAGTTCCCAAGGGAAGAGGGTTTAGTCTGTAGACAAAACAATGATACCTTCGTACTGTAAGCTTGCCATCTGCTGGTGAGCGCTGTGGGTTGCTAGCACTATTGAACCACCAGGCATATTACAGTATTACCGAACCTGAAGGTGTGATGGACGCAGTTTACATAGGAGGAATCTGACTATAATCAGGGCAGGGAAGAGCATTCTGGAACTCAAAAAAGGACCTCCAAAGTTTCCAGTAGTCAAGGTTTGGTGTTACAGTGTTCCCACTGTAACAGGACCACCAACAGCAAGACCCATCAGGAATGAGGTTTGGATCCCCAAACTGAGAAAATAATTTCTTAATGAGTTAGTAAGGAATCTAGTGAAACAACACTCTCACATACTTAAAAACCATAACTTTATCTTAAGATGCACTGCAAAATTATGGGGCAAACTCTATTTGAATTGTAGTAGATGAGAAATGGAAAAATCAGGATGAGCTATTCTGAAAGATGTTGAATTATTTCTTTTTATATTTATGAGTTTTTTATTAGTATATATTTATACTAATATAAAATAAAACTAAAATATATTTTCTTTTATCCTGTGAAGTTTAACCTGATACACTTGCTAATGAAAGAATATGTGTATGAAAGAATACCCTTCAATGAAGGAATATAAACTAAATGAAATCTTTAATAATGTTTTCATTCTTCTGGGAGGACAGTCTACCTGAGAAAGCTGCAAACCTCAGCAAACATCCTTGAGATAATTCATCATCCTTGAGATAATTCATATATATATATATATATATATATATATATAATTCTTCCCTGGAAATATAGCCAAAATAAGTTACCATATACAATAATTTTTTAAAGAATCAATAGTTTGAATTTGATAATTACTTTGAATAATTACTTTGATAGTTACTTTGAATAAGATTCAGGTCTGCCTCATGGAAAACCTATGTAAATCTGGGCATTTCACGTATAGAAGAGGATTCGCTGAATATTGAGAGTCAACTACTGAATGAATAATAGATGAGTGAAAATGATCAGTTTCTTTTCTATAAAAGTTTGCTAATGTATCAATATAGTTTTTACAGGAGAAGAGAATAAGAAGGCATGGGAGTATAATTTAAAATTGTCCACTTGCACAGATAAGCTCTCTTTGAATGCTCATGTTCTTAGAAAATCATACAAATTTCACATTCTACCCAATAATGCCATTATACTTATTGTAATATAAAATACTTTGAATTGCTTGCTATAGAGTAAAATAAGCTCCCCAGAAATTTATTCCATGATTATTCTATAACTTTGTATATTTTTAAGAACATAGCTATCTACTATAATACTTCTTAGAGAAAGTTAATAATTGTGGCAAAGTAACAACATATGTTTTTCTTATTACATAAATAATTTTATAACTAGGAAATAAAGTGGAGATGGAAATGGCAACCCACTCCAGTATTCTTGCCTGGAGAATCCCAGGGATGGCGGAGCCTGGTGGGCTGCCATCTATGGGGTTGCACAGAGTCGGACACGACTGAAGTGACTTAGCAGTAGTAGTAGTAGGAAATAAAGATCTTGCAAGCATGATGTTCTACTGAATTTATTTCAGGTCAGGTACCAATATGTTTTCAGTTTTACGCATCGGATTTGGGTAAATGTAACACATGTAACACATTTAATATCAAATCAAAAGAAAAGATCTCCCTAGAATCTACAACATCTGTAGTCATTCTAATGAAATTATAATCTGTATTGTTGGGTAGGACACAGACTCTTAACAATTTCTGGGACTTAAAATATGTACTGAAATTAAGGATTTCTGTGCCATGGGGGTCATCTTTTTGCATGAGCCATATTTAATTATGAGTGTGTTACTCATTCATTTGTGTCCAATTCTTTTGGGACCCCATGGACTGTAGCCTGCAAGGCTCCTCTGTCCATGGAATTCTCCAGGCAAGAATACTGGAGTGGGTAGCAATTCCCTTCTCCAAGAACATTCCAGGAGATGTTCCTGACTCTGGGGTTGAACCTGGGTCCCCTGTACTGCAGGCAGATTCTTTGCCATCTGAGCCACCTGAGAAGACTATTTAATTATGACAGTTCCTCAAGTATGCTTCACTTGGCCAGTCATACGCTGTCTTGAATAACTTGATCTCCTTCCTTTGCTAGTGACACTCAGATCCTGACTGGAAACAACACTTTCTGAAACAGTGTTTTTGATACTTTCTTTCTTTACCTTTCCTGATTACCCTCCCTGTATGTACTGTCTTACAGTTTTCAATTTTTCCTTCAGATCGTAAGCTCCATGGGGAAAAGTCTATGTCTTTGTAACTACTATCTTCATTATCTAGGACAGAATTGTTACTTCAGTTCAGTTCAGTTCAGTTCAGTCACTCAGTCGTGTCCAACTCTCTGTGACCCCATGGACTGCAGCATGCCAGCTTCCCTGTCCATCACCAATTCCTGGAGCTTGCTCAAACTCACGTCCATCGCATGAGTGACACCATCCAACCATCGCATCCTCTATTGTCCCCTTCTCCTACTGCCTTCAATCTTTCCCAGCATCAAGGTCTTTTTTCAGTGAGTCAGTTCTTTGCATCATGTGGCCAAAGTGTTGAAGTTTCAGCTTCAGCATCAGTCCTTCCAATGAATATTCACGACTGATTTCCTTTACAATTGACTGGCTTTATCACCTTGCAGTCCAAGGGACTCTCAAGAGTCTTCTCCAATACCATAGATCAAAAGCATCAATTCTTCAGCACTCATCTTTCTTTGTAGTCCAACTCTCACATCCATACATGATTACCGGAAAAACCATAGCTCTGACTATACGGACCTTGGTCAGCCAAGTGCTATCTCTGCTTTTCAATATGCTATGTTGGTCTTAGCTTTTCTTCCAAGGAGCAAGTGTCTTTTAATTTCATGGATGCAATCACAATCTGCAGTGATTTTGGATCCGAGAAAATAAAGTCTATCACTGTTTTCATTGTTTCCCCATCTATTTGCCATTCAGAGAATGTTGAGCTTTAAGCCAACTTTTTCACTCTCCCCTTTCACTTTCATCAAGAGGCTACCTAGTTCCTCTTCACTTTCTGCCATAAGGGTGGCATTATCTGCATATCTGAGGTTATTGAAATTTCTCCTGGCAATCTTGATTCCAGCTTGTATTTCATTCATCCCAGCGTTTCTCATGATGTACTCTGCATATCAGCTAAATAAGCAGGGTGACAATAGACAGCCTTGACGTACTCCTTTTCCTATTTGGAACCAGTCTGTTGTTCCATGTCCAGTTCTACGTGTTGCTTCTTGGCCTGCATACAGATTTTTTAGGAGGCAGGTATTATAGTCTGTTATTCCCATCTCTTTAAGAATTTTCCACAGTTTGTTCATAGGGGCTCAATAAATATTTTAAATGAATGAATTATCATTGAATATTGGAGTACACCTTGAAACATGGCGATACTTGAAGAGAAAATGAGTGAAAATCTAGAATTTGCTTTTAACATCAGTTTTCTCCTTTTCTTCTGAAATCTTAAAATGAAATGAGAGCTATGTATAAGAAAGCCAAGAGGAGATTCTATGCTCTACAAATGTTGATACAGATGAAAAGAGAACCTCTATGTGGTCCATAGCAGTTACAAGGAAATTTGCAAAGATATATTCAAATACAGCTGAATTCTTAAGAGCAAGTAGTTATGTAGATTTGGCTGAAATTTTCAAACTACATTCACTTCTGGATGTCTAACTTAAAATGAAACATCCCAGTCTCCGATATCTTTTTTTCTGGTTTAGCATGTCTCTGTTATCTAGCTATAACGAATAGTCTTATGTGGGGATTTAGCTAGGCATGTAGCATTGTTTCTCTCTGGTCTCCTGAAAGTTGTTGTTATTTTTTTTCCTTCTGGTCCTAAATAAAATGAAGCTTCAGTGCAAGCATACTTCCTTTATCCATTTCAAAATATTTACTGAATGCCTATCATGTGCTAGAAAATTTTCAAGAAGGTTCTTAGGAATTCATTTATTGATGGCCCAATTTTCTTCCTATTTTTTTACACTATAGCTCATATGTAATGTGGGGATAATTTTTTTGCCATGTCAACATGATGAACTTGATGTTAAGCCTAACAATAGGTAGAAGACTATGTCCCAGAACTATGTCATTGCTGTTTGACATGGTCTGTAGATAAAGCTTTGTTACAGCCACACTATGCCCCCTCCAAGAAGACATGCTGGCTTTCTTAAATCTATGGTATTTGATGATATTTTCCTACATGTTGGAATCAATACAGAATATTGTGTCTGTAATAATTGTAATAATTTGTTTCATTTTCTTATTAGTAGTAAATGTTAAGTGCAGAGAAGGTATGTCCAGATATAGCTTTTTCCCCATTTTTTATTGTAGTATGATTGACACTAATAAACTGCACAAACTTAACCCAATTTGATAAGTCTGATGTCATTTAATACATAGACACTTTGAAACCAATCACTGCAATCAAGATGTGAATATATCATATTCAATACCATAAAAGTTTTCTGATGCCCCTTTATAATCTCCATCTCATGGCCCACTGGACTACCAGGGAAGTCCCACAATTCTACTTTTCTATATCCACTAATTGTCATTTTCTTTTTCTCTGCCCATGTATTAAGAGCCATGTGATTCAGAATATTTGAAAACAAGATGCTATTTATTTCTACCTCCAAAATTCTCTCTTGTCCATACTTGCACTTGTCCCAATAGAGGAAGGCTCTCTAAGCACTTTTACTGCCCCTCTGCATTCTCCACCACACCTTTCTGCCAGATGAGGGGTTTGGAATTTATTCCTCCATCCATCTGCCTCTTTCCCAAAACTCCTGTGTTACGCTGGGTTGTATTGCATGTAGAATTTCAACAAGAGCAGGTCCCTTCTGTTAGTAAAGCTGCTATTCCACAGTTATGTTACATATTCCTGGGTCCAGGGTATAATTTTCCATGATTCACATATGCGCATGGAAACACAGAATGGGATGCTCTTTTCAATCCCCTTTGCTTTCTTTCCCCCCTCATCGTGAAGTTTCTGATTCAGAATAATTCTGTATGTAATTAGGGATCTTTTTCTCAAGTACTTTCCTCGATAGGCAAATGAATTGCATACACCATGGTTTTCCTGTGTGGTCACAAAGTATTTCTGACATATAAGTGCTATCTTGCTTGACTGGGATCCTCTGGTGACAGTTTTCTGTGTTTGTAGATATTATTTCAGGCTCCTCTCACTTCCAACACTGCATGAAAGAAAGTGAAATTGTTGTGGCTGACTCTCTGTGACCCCCGTGACTGTAGCTTGTCAGGTTCCTCTGTCCATGGGATTCTCTAGGCAAGAATACTGGAGTAGGTTGCCATGCCCTTCTCCACGCGATCTTCCTGCCCCAGGAATTCAACCCAGGTCTCCTGCATCGCAGGCAGATTCTTTACCTTCTGAGCCACGAGGGAAGCCCCAACATTGCATGAGAGACCTCCAAACACTAGTTTGTTTCCCCTTTTGTAAGGAATCTATACTTCCACCCTGTGCTTGTGTTATTTTTCTCTGTGTCCTTATCTTTCTGGAGGTTTACAGGATATGCCAAGCATGTTTCCTTTCTCATCAATACAGACTGGATCTCAGCAAGCCCTCTCAGTCTGTAGAGGGAGGTCTTTTATAATCACAGATGAATTACTTCCTATTATGTAATTATTATCTTTCTTCCATCTGTGGAATACCTGTGATTTTTATTACGTGTTTCCTAGATCTGTCCTATAGTCTCTTTATTATCTTTCAGGATTTCTGCCACTGTATATTTTGACCTTGATCTTTCAGGGCCTGATTTTGGTCTCAATGTGATAGTCTCTCCCTCCAATATCCTACTTAATTGGAAAAATGTTTTTTGTATACATATATGTCTGTGTACAAACATACTACTCCTTTGTGTCCTCAAGTGCTCCTATGTTTACTTTAATTTTTTATCCAACTCCTCTTGGAGAAGTATTTCAATGATAATATATTTTAAGTCTTGTGCCTAATTTTCTTTCGTTGGCCTGTTGTACAATGTTCATACATCCCATGAACCCAATAATATATTCCTTAATGGCAAAAGGGACTCTGCTTGTGTGATTAAATTAAGGATCTGGAAATGGGGAGATTTTTCTGGCTTACCTGGCTGGGATGAGGTTCACTAATGGTGCTGTAAGAGGAGTTACAGTTACGTGACAGTTATCACTAGGAAGAAAATCAACAGCCCAACCAAACAATGAGTGATGACATGAAAGTATAGTTTACCCTATGAACAAGGAAAGATATAAGCATCTGAATGCAGAGTTCAAAGAATAGCAAGAAGAGATAAGAAAGCCTTCCTCAGCGATCAGTGCAAAAAAGATAGAGGAAAACAGCAGAATGGGAAAGACTAGAGATCTCTTCAAGAAAATTAGAGATACCAAGGGAACATTTCATGCAAAGATGGGCTCGATAAAGGACAGAAATGGTAAGGACCTAACAGAAGCAGAAGATATTAAGAAGAGGTGGCAAGAATACACAGAACTGTACAAAAAATATATTCAAGACCAAGATAATCATGATGGTGTGATCACTCACCTAAAGCCAGACATCCTGGAATGTGAAGTCAAGTGGGCCTTAGAAAGCATCACTACGAACAAAGCTAGTGGAGGTGATGGAATTCCAGTTGAGCTATTTCAAATCCTGAAAGATGATGCTGTGAAAGTGCTGCACTCAATAGGCCAGGAAATTTGGAATACTCAGCAGTGGCCAGAGGACTGGAAAAGGTCAGTTTTCATTCCAATCCCAAAGAAAGGCAATGCCAAAGAATGCTCAAACTACCGCACAATTGCACTCATCTCACACGCTAGTAAAGTAATGCTCAAAATTTTCCAAGCCAGGCTTCAGCAATATGTGAACCGAGAACTTCCAGATGTTCAAGCTGGTTTTAGAAAAGGCAGAGGAACGAGATCAAATTGCCAACATCCCCTGGATCACTGAAAAAGCAAGAGAGTTCCAGAAAAACATCTATTTCTGCTTTATTGACTATGCCAAATCCTTTGACTGTGTGGATTACAAAAAACTGGAAAATTCTGAAAGAGATGGGAATACCAGACCACCTGACCTGCCTCTTGAGAAACCTATATGCAAGTCAGGAAGCAGCAGTTAGAACTGGACATCGAACAACAGACTGTTTCCGAATAGGAAAAGGAGTCTGTCAAGGCTGTATATTGTCACCCTGCTTATTTAAATTCTATGCAAAGTGCATCATGAGAAACACTGGGCTGGAAGAAGCACAAGCTGGAGATTGTGCTTTTCTCTCTGCCGGGAGAAATATCAATAACCTCAGATATGCAGATGATACCACCCTTTTGGCAGAAAGTGAAGAGGAACTAAAAAGCCTCTTGATGAAAGTGAAAGTGGAGAGTGAAAAAGTTGGCTTAAAGCTCAACATTCAGAAAATGAAGATCATGGCATCCGGTCCCATCACTTCATGGGAAAGATGGGGAAACAGTGGAAAGAGCGTCAGACTTTATTTTGGGGGGTTCCAAAATCACTGCAGATTGTGATTGCAGCCATGAAATTAAAAGACACTTACTCCTTGGAAGAAAAGTTATGACCAATCTAAATAGCATATTCAAAAGCAGAGACATTACTTTGCCAACAAAGGTCTGACTAGTCAAGGCTATGGTTTTCCAGTGGTCATGTATGGATGTGAGAGTTGGACTGTGAAGAAAGCTGAGTGCCGAAGAATTGATGCTTTTGAACTGTGGTGTTGGAGAAGACTCTCGAGAGTCCCTTGGACTGCAAGGAGATCCAACCAGTCAATTCTAAAGGAGATCAGCGCTGGGATTTCTTTGGAAGGAATGATGCTAAAGCTGAAACTCCAATACTTTGGCCACCTCATGCAAAGACTTGACTCACTGGAAAAGACTCTGATGCTGGGAAGGATTGGGGGCAGGAGGAGAAGGGGACGACAAAGGATGAGATGGCTGGATGGCATCACTGACTCAATGGACATGAGTCTGAGTGAACTCTGGGAGTTGGTGATGGACAGGGAGGCCTGGTGTGCTGGGATTCATGGGGTCACAAAGAGCTGGACACAACTGAGCGACTGAACTGAACTGAACTTAATAAACGTTACAAGTGAATCTTAAAGATGTAAAAGACCAGACAATAATAACTAAATATTAATATGTAATGAGTATTACTTTACCTATTAGATTTTGAAAGATTAAAAAGTTTAGTGATAATCATTTTGGCCCGTGATGTTGCATAATCATTCTTAACATTTCTGATTGTTATCTAGCTATAAGATAACAATCCTAGGAAGCTAGGATTTATTTATTTTTGTATTTCTAATGTTAAACCCATACTATAACATATAATTCAATTTACATTAAAAAAATAATGTAGCTAAAGATCATGTTGCTGAGAAGGTAGAAAATACTTTGTCTATTAAAGGAGGAACCATCTTAACATTTACAGAAAAACTGATAAATTATTGAAACAAACTATGCCAATTAACTCTCAGTCAAAAATGTAATTAATTATATACAGCAATTCTAGAGCATTCTAACTAATCAAGATTTTATCACAGCCATCCTTTTGTCATTGGAATCTATCAGGTTAGATTATCTCAATGCAAAATACATTTTTTGTTGTTCATTATTTTGACTTAAACTGATTTTGTTTTCTTCAGTGTAGGTTGTCTTCTATTACCAATGTGTTTTCAAAATTATAATTATCAGCAAGTCACAGCAACTAATAAGCTCACATAGCACACTATTTACAAGTTTATTGACAGTACTAATTACTTACTAACTTGAAGAGAATCTTCCCTTTCTACCATCATCATTGAAATTCTAGTAAATTGCACCAGTAAATTGTCTGAAATTCACCAACATTTAACAATTCTGTCATGACACATCTGCATAACAGAATTTCAGTCTAAATTCCTGTTCATTAACAAACATAATTAAGCTGTTGCAAAATTTTTTGAGATGAGCATGTAAAAATAATTAAGTGAAAATTTAGATTCTTCTCCTTTACAACTGATTATATTTCAGAAGTAAAAAGAAAGCATTAAAAGAATATCTTGCTTTTGAAATAGTTTTCTCTTCTGTGGACATTAGTTTGAATTAAAGCGATGAATATATATTACTAAAACACAATAAGTACAAACTGTGAAAATCTATAATTTTAATATGCTCATTAAAATATCCTTCTGGCATAAAGTCCAATCTTGTATCAAATTATATATATTTCTCTCTCAAAATTACTGGGACAATCCTGGGCATTCAGGTGTAACTATAATCAATTAAGTGAATAATAGATTATTTTTCTCTCTCTTCCCCTTTTAATTTACTGAAAATAAAAATAATCAGAGTGAATTGAAGGTAAATATTGAATGGTAGATAATGCTCTCAACCAAGAAAGAGAGGAGAGAGTATGTAGTATGTTATGATCTCTTTCTGTTGGTAGGAGCAGACATGAATTCACGTCTATTGTCTTAACATATATCCACTTGAAGAGAAACACCAGCATTAAATGCACAACACTTCTGTCATAGATACGCTTACCATTTTCTCCTAAATGACCTTGAAGATTAATGAAATTCACATGAAAGATTTTACTATGCGTGTTTAAAGAAAGCAGTTAAAAAGATTCAGATGGCTTTATAAAACTGAACTTCATTTCATTAAGAAAAAAATCCTCTGTTCTCATCTGTTGAGAAAATAAAGTACTCCGACTCAAAGCAGTTTACCAGCAACTTTCACGGTCTTTGTTGTCACATGGCAGCGTCTACTAGATTGGCAAGTGGTGCAGTGGTCTTTGAGGACTGATTTCTAAGGATGTTAAAAGAGCGTGAACTTCATTCTTTTTAAATACCTTCTTAAATACGAGCTTCAAAACAAAGTCAACGACTGCCCCAACCATTTAAAAAAGAAGGGTTCAGTGTTTGACAATGGGAAACACTACAAAGAAGAAAATGTACATTAATCTAGTTTATTGTTTTCATCTGACAAAAGTAGAGATACAGAGCTGTAAAACAATGGTAACTGTATGCTCTGTTCAGCAAGGTAAATCTACATGCAGCCACTAGTGGTTAAGATAAAAGGAATCTTAGAGTGCCATATGCTGACATTTAGAAGGAAATCTATTAAATCTATTAATATCTCAAACTTTTCCTTGAGCTTTCAGAACATTTGCAGGCTTCTGGATTTATGATTTCCCTATACAACATGAAGACGTGATTTCTTTGGGTTAGAAAATGCTTTAGGCACGATATACACGGAATGGGTTTTTACTCACTTGGCTGCCTGCCTCCCTGGGGCATCTCTCCTCCTGGGGCAACTCCCTGGGCACTCTTTCCAGCTGTGATTCCCATCAAGAAAGTAAGACAATTTCGACCTAACAAAAATAATCCCACTGGTACAGAAAGAAAAAACTGCTGCAAATAGAGATTTGGATTTTATTCCTTACCCTTTCCTGAAAACAGAGAAAATCCAAATAAAGAAAATTATAAACTCTCATCAATCTGATACAATTTATTTCATAATGCAGAACCTCTCCTGTAGAATGTTAAATATTATTCTCTCAGTTGTGTCCAGCTCTTTGTGATTCCCCTGGACTGTAGGCCACCAGCTTCCTCTATCCATGGAATTCTCCAGACAAGAATACTGGAGTGGATAGCTCTTCCCTTCTCCAGACCTAGGAATAGAACCCAGGTTTCCTGCAGGCAGATTCTTTACCATCTGAGCCACCAAGGAAGCGTCTTCTGTACAATCTCCTGATATAATTTGTCTACCTGTTT
This sequence comes from Ovis aries, assembly GCF_016772045.2. Lineage (NCBI taxonomy): Eukaryota > Metazoa > Chordata > Mammalia > Artiodactyla > Bovidae > Ovis > Ovis aries. Next base: position 10,228,804 of record NC_056079.1, read on the forward strand.
AATAGAGGTGTTTGAACCCAGAGGATTTATATTTGACAATGCGTAGTATGGAGAAGGCACAGAGCAATGCCGTGCTGAGTCGTAGTGGACTCTGAGCCAAAAACAAAATTTTGTAATACTGACCCATCTATCTGTAAAATTTGGACAGTTTCTTATGTTTTTAAATTAATTCTTATTTGAAAATATATTGCATTTTAAAGAAAAAAAATAGATAACTGGACTACATCAAAATTAAAAACTCTTGTGCATCAAAGGGCACTATCAATAAAATGCAAAGATAAGCCACAGAATGGGAGGAAATGTTTGCAAGTCACATACCTGATAAAAGATTAAGATACAGAATGTGTGGGGCTTCCCTGTGGCTCAAATGGTAAAAGAATCTGCCTGTAATTCAGGACACCGGTTCTATCCTCAGGTCAGGAAGGTCCTCTAGAGAAGGGAACCCACTCCAATATTCTTGCCTGAAGAATTCCACGGACAGAGGAAACCTGAGGGTTACAGATCATGAGGCTGCAGAGAGTTGGACACGACTGAGCATCTAACACTAGCGTAAAGAACACGTGAAAAACTTCTACAACTGACTGACAACAAAGCAACCCGTCTTAAAACATCAGCAACAGATTTGGATAGACGTTTCTCCAAAGATACGCGGCCCCAAAGCACATAAACAAATGCTTGGCGTAAGCGATCACGAGGGAAGGGAAATGCAGCAAACCAAATCACAGTGAGATGTAATTTCCCAGACATTCAGAGGGCTACTGAGGGTGCAGGGGAGGGAGAAAGAGAGGAACAAGGAAAAGAAAGAGAGAGGAAAAAAGAAGTACAGAAAAAGTTGCTGAAAGAAAGAAAGAAGAGAGGAAAAAAGAAATACAGAAAAAGTTGCAGAAAGAAAGAACAACGGATACAGAAGGAAAAACAGAAAAGAAATATAAAGGGTTGACAATGATGCGCAGGAACTGTAACTGTGTACCACTACTGGGAGCGAAAAATGCTAAGGCAGCTATGGGGGACAGTAGGGCATGTCTGCAAAAAAGGCATAAAATCACCGACACATGGCCCAGTAATTCCACCTCTGGATGTATGCCCTCAAAAACTGAAAGCAGAGGTTTGAACAGATGTTTGTACATCCATATGCATAACAGCAAAACTTCCCTAGTGGATCAGTGGTGAAGAAGCCTCCTGTCAGTGCAGGAGAAGTAGGTTCAATCCCTGAGTCAGGAAGGTCCCCTGGAGAAGGAAATGGGTACCCTTGCCTGGAGCATCCCATGGACAGAGGAGCCTGTAGGCTACAGTCCATGGTTCGCAAAACAGTTGCACAAGACTTAAGTGACTAAACCACCCCTATGCATAATAACATTATTCGTAATAGTCAAAAGGTAGAAGCAAACCATTAAAGGATGAATGGATAAATAAAATGAGGCATATAGATAAAATGGAATATTATTCAGCTTATGAAAGGAAGGAAATTCTAACACATGCCACAACATGAATGAACAGTGAGAAATTATTAAGAGAAACAAGCCAATCATAAAAGGACAATATATTCCTGCCAATAGGAGTTCCCAAGGTAGTCAGATCCACAAGACAGAGTGGAATGGAATTGCCGAGGGCTGAAGGGAGAGGGCGTGGGGAGTGATTGTTTACTGGGAACACAGTTTCAGTTCTAGAGAATGAAAAAGTTCTAGAGATGGATGGTGGTGATTGATGCACAACAAAGGGAATATAATTAATGCTGCTGAGTGGTACACTATAAAATCATGTCAGTGATAAATTTTATGTTACATATATTTATTCAATTTTAAAATATAGCTTTTAAATATTACTGAACTCAAGTTTTGGTATTCCCTGCTTCTGCCCCTTAAAGGGTGCACCTGTGAACCCTGCTTCACTGGCTCTAAGTACAGTTAGTTCAAGGTTGCTTTCTTCATGCTAATGATCAAGAGAGGAGATCCAGTTGCATGTTTAGGAACATGTGAAATTTGTCAGCAACCATGTACCACAGAGGGACTTCCCTGGTGGCCCAGATGGCAAAAAATCTGCCTGCAATGTGGGAGACCCAGGTTCAATCTCTGGGTCAGGAAGATCCCCTGGAGAAGGACATGCAACTCACTCCAGTATTCTTGTCTGGAGAATTCCGTGGACAGAGGAGCCTGGTGGGCTACAGTCCATGGGGTCGCAAAGAGTCAGACATGACTGGGCAACTAAAACTTTCACTTTCTTCATCAAGCATAAAATATTAATATAATGTCCTCATCTGCTTCTCTTTCCTCGAAATTTCACGTGTGTTCTTTTGTGTGATACGTTAAACTGGACTTCAGTTACTGTTGAAAAAATGATGTTGGTCTCTAAGACCCAGGTTCAATACCTGGGTCAGGATGATCCCATGGAGAAGGGCAAGGCAACCCACTTCAGCATTCTTGCCTGGAGAATTCCAGGACAGAGGAGCCTGGCCAGCTACAGTCCATGGGGCGGCAAATGGTTGGACAGGCCTGAGTGACTAATACTTCCATTTTCACTTAGTAACAGGGAACCATCTTTACTGAGTTTGCTTCCCTCCACTCTCATTTACAGCTTCCAAAATGTTAGACTTAAAATTAATTTTAATAGGAATAAATATTAAGAGTAATATGTGAAAATGCTACCAATAACTTTGAGAAATGTCACCTTAAAAAAAAAACAAGTTGGCTCTTGGCATGGCTCTTGACCTGTTGGATGCGCCTATCAAATAGAACATTTTGAGATTGACTCATACATTTTATATATATGTATATCCATATATGGGTTTCCCTGGTGGCTCAGAGGATAAAGCATCTGCCTGCAATGCAGGAGACCCAGGTTCGATTCCTGGATTGGGAAGATGCCCTGGAGAAGGAAATGGCAACCCACTCCAGTATTCTTGCCTGGAGAATCCCATGGACAGAGGAGCCTGGTGGACTACAGTCCATGGGGTCACAAAGAGTATATACAATGATGAATACTTTGATAAATATAATCTTTCAAATGCATGTGTGGGACTCCCTATCAAGGAGTAAATTTAAATGAAAAAACTTCAAATTATATGCATCGTTCCTTTTATGGTAAACACTTATGAATTTATCATTTGTAGATTGTATTTAAGTGTAGAGAACTTTTTAGGTATCTTCAGTGGGAAAAAAAAGAAAAAACATAAGCTCTTTGAATTATAAAATAAAAAATATAAATGCTTAAAACTTCAAGTTTGCATTGCTGTTTAATGTAAATGAAATCTAGAAAATTATGTTAAATATTTTAATATGAGATAAATATTATGCAGCAGTTTCCAAAAAAGGTAAAAATTAATATGGGTTTTCTGATATCAGAAGTTTCCATGAAAGTGAAAGACTATGAAAAGTACCTTTTAAGATCAAATTTTGAGAAAGGTCAGTAGAAGTATGGGCATTCAGAATGAGGTTAAGTTGCAAAAGATCAAGCTTCAGAGGAATGTAAATGGTCTATGAAAATACAGTCTCAGTAAAAAGAGAAATTTTGTGCTCTAAATTTCCACTTGTCTTTGACATCTGCATTTAAAAATCTGATTTTCTGTGAATGTCATAGTTGGGAATAATTGGCATTAATTATTTCTTCTTTTCTTCCTTACTCATATACTCTGTTGTTAGTAATATAAATTTTCCTGAAGACATTCCCAAATTTGTACTGAACATACTATAATTAATTCAAGACAGAGCTGAACTTTTTATTAATAAGGAAAAATTCAAAGCATAAACAGAACTTCTCACAAAATTGGCCAAGAATAAAATTTGTTTATGTAGAATATCAACATGCTGTAATTTCATTTTCTTTCTTGATAATTTTCCACTCCTTTTGGTCATACAATTTTTTTTTTTTAAAAAAGGACTTTCTTCACAATAAAGCACCAATGATAAAAAGTACCCTATTTTTGAAAATATTCTAGGATTTTGAAAAATACCAGGGTTCCATAATAATGATGGAAATAGAATCTACGTGGATAAAATGAAGTAGTTTTTCTTTACCCTATCATGGCTTGCCTGGTGGCTCAGATAGTAAAGAATGCACCTTCAGTTCTGGAGACCTGGGTTTGATCCCGGGTTGGGAAGATCCCCTGGAGGAGGGCATGGCAACCCACTCCAGTATTCTCGCCTGGAGAATCCCCATGGACAGAGGAGCCTGGTGAGCTATGGGGTCGGACACAACTGAGTGACTAAGCACAGCACACCATGTCCCAAGTGTCCAGCATCCCACTGACCAGTCCAGACACTGGCCATCCTGGATTATATTGACTTTTCTTTCATATATTAATTTAATAAGAATGTACTTTTGGCAACTACTTTGCAACAAGCCCTGCACTAAGTGCTTAAGATACAATGAAAATTCCTCTCATGGAATTTCTAGTCCAGAGCTGGGGAAAATATTCGGTAAATATTTCAGTTGTATGAATTTTGAAGTTGTCCTGTATACACTAGAGGAAAGGTCTGGGAGCCATGATAGCAAATTTTAGGAAGTAATCAAGCAGGAAGTGTTTAGCATCCTTATGTCATCCTCAGTGCGTGGCATTTCCCGGAGCACGAAGACGAGCAAGAGTGAGTTGAGGATGGTGGTTGAGAAAATGCAGGGGTTCTAAGCAGAAGGAACAGTGTTTGCAAGGATCCTGAGGAGGAAGGAAAAACTCACAGGAAGAATCAGAGGAGGCCAGTTTGTGACACAGGAAGAAGCCAAGAGATTAACGAAGATGAGCTCCAAGTTTCTAGACACAGGGACTCTTAGAATGACCACATTCAAGCACCAGCATCCACAGAATTAGATACAGTCACAATCGCCACAGTTTCCAGAAATGGCACTGGCCTCTCTGGGGAATGAACTTTTTAATCACTTGGAATTTCTACTAATATAACCTTAAATTCACTAACAGTTAATTTACTGCCCTTCTTTATCCACACTTGAGGTAAAACAAGAACTTGTCTGAAGGTTCCCTGATCTTTTACTGAACACTCTAAATGTGGTGACTAAAGACACCAGGAGTAGGAAAAAACAGGTTGAGTTTAGTAGTGGTTGGTGAAGGGTACTATTGTCCCTAGATATTTGCAGGGGATTAGTCCCAGCACCCCCAAGGATATCAAAATCTGCAGAAGTTCAAGTCTATTATATAAAATGGCCCAGTACTGTTGACGCTCTGGATCCCTGAGTTCCTCATCCAGGGTTTCACTGAAACCTGAGTCAGAGGTTGAGGAACTTAGTGATGCCTAGTGATGCTACCTGGTATGGGAAAGAGGAACCTGCCTTCTCAACTTTGACAGGTGAGATGAGCATAAGAAACTTAAGACTGAAGAGGTGGATTGAGAATCTTTGCTTTATAATGTGCATATTTGCGTCAAAATGTGTATACATAGAGCAGGGACTTTTTTTGTTTGTTTTTTTTTGTTTTACTGAAACAATAATTATAAATGTTGGAGAACCTGAAAAGCAAGAGACTTAATGCACTAAATAACTAGGAATGAATTACTAAAGAGGGATTTTGGAAAAGGGGAGTATGTGTGACTTGCTCATGAACATTCACAGATTTAAAACAATTACTAACATTTGCTACCAAATATAAATATGACTCAGTTTATCTTTTATGAAAAGTGAGTCAATTTATTGATTGGGGAAGTGAAGATTATTGATCTGATTTCATTCTCTAGCATAGTTTTATTACACAGGCAAAAAAGTGGTGTCTAAGCAAATTTCCATAAATTCAGGATCTTAAGCAGTGATTTAAGGAGTTTCCTGAGGGTTCTAGCTATTCTGGGCCAGAAGTGAAAGGACACTAATAATATCTTTGACTCTCTTCATGATTCCCACCATCTACCTATCATGTCACCTACGGCCTCAAAACAGCTTCCTTATCTGGGGTCAGAATTTTCATTTTCTTTAATCTTCCTTTTTATTTTACATCTAAAGCCTTTGACTGTGTGGATCACAATAAACTGTGGAAAATTCTGAAAGAGATGGGATACCAGACCACCTGACCTGCCTCTTGAGAAATCTGTATGCAGGTCAGGAAGCAACAGTTAGAATTGGACATGGAACAACAGACTGGTTTCAAATAGGAAAAGGAGTACGACAAGGCTGTATATTGTCACCCTGCTTATTTAACTTCTATGCAGGGTACATCATGAGAAACGCTGGACTGAAAGAAACACAAGCTGGAATGAAGATTGCCGGGAGAAATATCAATAACTTCAGATATGCAGATGACACCACCCTTATGGCAGAAAGTGAAGAGGAACTAAAAGCCTCTTGATGAAAGTGAAAGTGGAGAGTGAAAAAGTTGGCTTAAAACTCAACATTCAGAAAACTAAGATCATGGCATCCGGTCCCATCACTTCATGGGAAATAGATGGGGAAACAGTGGAAACAGTGTCAGACTTTATATTTTTGGGCTCCAAAACCATTGCAGATGGTGACTGCAGCCATGAAATTAAAATACACTTACTCCTTGGAAGAAAAGTTATGGCCAACCTAGATAGTATATTCAAAAGCAGAGACATTACTTTGCTGACTAAGGTCCGTCTAGTTAAGGCTATGATTTTTCCTGTGGTCATGTATGGATGTGAGTGTTGGACTGTGAAGAAGGCTGAGCGCCAAAGAATTGATGCTTTTGAACTGCGGTGTTGGAGAAGACTCTTGAGAGTCCCTTGGACTGTAAGGAGATCCAACCAGTCCATTCTGAAGGAGATCAGCCCTGGGATTTCTTTGGAAGGAATGATGCTAAAGCTGAAGCTCCAGTACTTTGGCCACCTCATGTGAAGAGTTGACTCATTGGAAAATACTCTGATGCTGGGAGGGATTGAGGGCAGGAGGAGAAGGAGGCGACAGAGGATGAGATGGCTGGATGGCATCACGGACTCGACGGACGTGAGTCTGAGTGAACTCCGGGAGATGGTGATGGACAGGGAGGCCTGGTGTGCTGCGATTCATGGGGTAGCAAAGAGCTGGACACGACTGAGCGACTGAACTGAACTGAACTGAATCTCCTTTTATTTGCCTTGCTCACTGTAAGAAGTTGAAGAATATTTTAAAACAAATTTAACCAATCCAGGGAATTCCCTGGTGCTCCAGTAGTTAAGACTCCTTCCTTTCACTGCAGGGGTCACAGGTTTGATCCCTGGTCAGGGAACTAAGATCTTATGATGTAGCCAAAAAAAAAAAAAATGCAAAAGACAAATTTAATCAATCCAATAGTTATATATTTTATATAAAATGGTGGGTTTTTTTGATATTTCTCAAAATAAACTCTCAACATTGCTATTCTTTAATATCTGTGTAATGATTAATATTTACTTTCCCTCTGATTCAGTGACCCTTAACGAATAAAAAGGCTACACACCCCCTTTACATTTCTATAATTCTAATTCCTTCCACACATATCTTACAAATTCTATGAAGTAAGTCTTATGCTGTGGGTACAAACATAAACACAGTCATTGAAACAGATGAAGTTCAAAGATAGTAGACATTTTAAAATATTCAATGATTTACTACGATGATTAATATCAGTTCCCGGTTTAAGCATGTTTTCTCCATCTCTGATCTCAGGTTATGATGTTTGCTGCACCTAGAGGCAGCGTCTTTCTCAGCACCAGATGTGTGTATTCCTAACGATAGTCACAATGACCATCACTGTGTGGCTTGCATCTCCTGTGAGCACTGGTTACTCTGGACACTGGAGTACAGAAGCGTACTGGAAACAAATGTATACGGAGAGGTTGAAGAAAGTGGTACTAGGGCACAGCTGTATTCCCTGAGAAAAATTTTAGATATGAATGCCATCTCAATCGTTTTTCAGCCAATAGGAACAAACCAACAAGATATGTACCCAGAGACGGTTGTATGCAAAGCACTATAAAAGGATCAATGAAGTCAACGGACACAGGTTTGAGCAAGCTCCAGGAGATGGTGGGGGACAAGGAAGCCTGGCGTGCTGCAGTCCATGGGGACACAAAGAGTCAGGCACGATTGAACAACTGAACAACAACAATAAAGGTATCAACATCAGATAGGTGTTCCCCCGTGTTAGATGCTGGCCACATGGGGGGGTGGGGGTGGGGTTGTATTCTGTAGAGATATACATGCTTCCAAAGTCATGGGTCTTAAGTTACAAGTGGTCCTTTTAAGTTCTGAACAACCATCTTACTTCTTTACTGGCAGCGACGCCCTGAGAAATGGGCACACCCTCATATCCACCATTTGGTTGACCAACGAGGCAGTCCCTGCTTTGGGGGGATTATCTCTGGATCCTACCATAGAGTAGGATCCAGAGATAGGAGGGTCTTAAATTCAACTAGAGTGGCCCCTTTTCTCGTAATAAGCTGGTGCTTCATGAGTGAGGGGAGAGCTGGATGTCCAGATATTGGTGCTTCTTTGAAAATGACAAGTGTATATTAAACCTGGTGCCAGAGAATAGTAACCTTCTGAAAGGATGATTTTTTTTTCCCCCGTTTTCTCCTGTTTCAGAATTTCACCTGTTCCTTGTCTGACCTCTGGGGGGCTTACTCCAGATATCAATGAAAATGTAAAATCAGTGAAATAATCAGCTCTTTAAGGAGTATTTGTACATTTACCCGGGAATCTCTGAGAAAAGATCTAAAACACTATGGGATGGCTATCTGATGAATACGTTGCAGAGAAGTTGGACGTTATTTTTGGACAGAAAAAACAGTAAGTGCATATTATAACAGGTAATGGTAAGGACTCTAGTGTCACAGCGTTGCTATAGCTGGAGCCCTACTACGATATAGCCCCAAACTGTTAGGACTTTGTAGGATAAATTACCGAGGAAAGGAGCCCTGCTTCCAAATGCAAGAGGTGAGAACTGCTCTCCAGTCTCAGATGGTGATTCGTTGACTATTTATCTATTCGAGAATTACTTCCTTTTATTTTTCCCCTTTCCAAGACTGAAATCAGGAACCCGTAAAACAAAAACCCAAACCAGATTTGCCTAACGGGAAGCCTGCAAGGGGTATGCGCTGAAGAAGCCGTTCCAAAGTAGGTTCGGGAAGATGCAAGTGGAAGATCAATTTCATTACATGGGAGCCGGGCTCTTCCCGGCCCGGCGTTGAGGCCGAAAAGGGTGGGGGAGGGAGGCCAGCTCTAAGGTCATCCCTCCTGCAGTTTTGGGAACCAGGTAGACTGTCACTGAAAGACCGTGGCATCAGCGGTCAATGGGCACAGGCGAGCTCATTAGGGGGCGAATCGTAGCATCGGAGACATCCGTGTGCCGGAGCTCGTGGGTGGATTTTGAGCGTGACCAGGGCGCCCCAAACTGCGCTCGGAGGCTGCGGTCTGGGGCCACCTCTCGCATTTCCTACCGTGGTGAAGCCAGCCCAGCGAGGCGCGGGCGCCGCACCGGGGGTGGACTGCACCTCTCCCAGTAGTCGGGGGCGAGGACGGTGAGGAGAGGGAAGCCGAATTGCGTAGCATTTAAACCACTATTTAGAAAAAAAAAAAAAGGCCATCTCGCGCCTCCCTGGCTGAGCGGTGGTGGCGCGTTGGAGCGTCCCCGAGGGGTTAGGACGAGCCCGGGGCGAGCTGGAAAGGCGGCAGGGCGGGGGTCGGCGGGCGGGGGCTGAGCCTTCCAGGCGGCCGGGAGGCGGGGGCCGCGGGGTCCCGGGGCGCCGGGGCTCTGCCGGGGCCGGGAGGTAGCCGTGCCGGCTTCTTCCGCGTCGCCCTAGCCTCCCGGCTGGCGGAAACGCGCCGCACGGTCCTCCCCGCGCCGCCTCCGCCTCTGTCCCCTCACCTCCGGCCCGCGGTCCTCGCCTTCCCCGCCCGCCCGGCTCCCGGGCCCCGTCCCCGCGCCCCCGCCCGGCGCGCAGCCCCGGCCGCCGCAGCCCCCGCCAGCCGCGCGCAGCCTCGCCGCGCCGCAGCCGGAGCGCCGGGGCCGGCCGCACGGACCCGGGGGCCGAGGAGGAGGGAGGGCGGGGCGGGAGGCGCGGGAGGAGGACGCAGCCGGGAGGAGGAAATAAATAAATAAAACAATAACCTCCGCGCCAATAAGAGCGAGCGAGCGAGAGAGACGCGGCCAGAGAGCCCCTGGTGCCCGTTCGCTCGCCTCTGAGAGGTTCTCCCGGCGCGCGCGCGCGCGTGTGTGTGCGTGAGTGTGTATTTGCCGGGACTGGAGCTGGAAAGTTCAAACTAAACGTGTTGCTCGCGCCGCTCGCCTGGGCTGCGGAGGAGGCTGCCCAACTTCTCTGGGCCAAGTGCCCAGCGGTGCCCTGCGCCCTTGGCGCGGCGGCGGTGCCTCGGCCCTGCGCCCGGGCGCGGCAGCGGTGCCTCGGCTCGCGCGGGAGGGAGCCGGCGGCCAGGGCTGGACTCTCGCCCCGCCACCTCTAGCGACGCTCCCTGCTCGGCCTCCCGCCTGGCGATCGCAGCAAGGTACGTGGCACTTTCCTGCACGGCTTCGACCCCGGCACGGCCCGCGCGGATTGCGGGCTGCCCGGGGTCTCTCCTCCTCGGGAGCAATCGTCATTTGTCAAACTTTACCTCCGCCTGGCGCTGCCCGTGGCGGCTGCAGCCACCCTCCCCGGTGGCGTGGGCATTGCTGGCCGAGGGTCTCCGAGAGGGGCGGGGAGGATCCGCTGGCCGTGGTGTTTCCCCATCTGGTTGAGCATCGCGGCTCTGATTAAGGCGCAGGTCTTACCTTGCGGGAGTGTCCTTTATTACTGTTCCCTGTGATGCTTATAATGGTTTTCCTTGGCCCTTCTGCAAGGAAGGACGTTCAAGTTTGCAGGAAAAGGTACATGTGAAGCAGGGGAAGTTTGCAGCCGCTCGACTCCAAGAGAGGAGTTAACGCTGTCTTTGCAGTAGCGGCTGCGGTGGCGACTGTGGTGGCGGCGGTGGTGGCGGGGACGGCGGGGACAGCTTGGCGGGTGGCGGCGGCTGCACACTGTCCCGTCTGTGACTGGGAGCTGGAGGAAAAGTGTGGCTGCCTGGTCCGAAAGCGCGACACCGGAGCTGCCTGCAAAGATGCTGCGGAGGAAAAAAGCCGAGGGCTTCCTGGTCTTTGGGTAAATCCTCTTTGGACAGGCATTATTTTATTCTGTGGTCTTTATGTGCTTACTGATAGGCATTTTTTTTAAATCTCTTTAAAACTTTTATTCATATATTTCCATTTCTCGATGAGGAGAACGACTTCTTAGGACCCTTAGGAGAAACGTCTACCTCTGTGGTTGGAGCAGTGTGCAAACCTGCCACGGATGTATAGCCTAGTTCCTTCTTGTTTGTATTAGATCCCCTACGGTGAAGCGTATCCTCAGTGCCTTACTGTTTTAATGGCGATTGAGGGCTCCTCATTATTATTATTTTTTTAATTACCGGTGAAATTGGAACTCTAGGCGAAACACAAATTAAGAAGTCACAATAAGTTTCTCAAGCAACATTCGTGAGCCTTTTGAAGCCACCTGCTGAATTAGTTCGTGTTACTTTTTAGAGGTTACCACTTGGTGCAGGCGATGTAGGCTGATCCAGCAGATGGAGCAGTGGAAAGCTGTACTAGAACCTGCCTAACACACTCATTTATCCCTGTTCGGTCACCATGACTCCAGTAAAAAAAAAAAAAAAAAAATGTACGTGGAGCTCATTTTAGGAGAGGCAGTGGATTTTCTGTCCTATTCGGAAAAAAAAAAAAAATCATGCCAACTGAAATATAATTGAAGCATATCTGTAGAAATTTCAATTCCTTAAGCTTGTTTTCTTCCATAATACATTAAAAAATAGTTCCTTGTACCGATTAAAGTATAATATGATTCACTCATGTGAGAAATACCAGTTAGTCATATAGTTACATTTTGGAGGTGATTCACAGAAGCATGGAAAACAGTTCCTCCTGTCATAATAAAAGTCTAACCACTGTGTGATCATTTGAAAGACTACATAAACTTTTATTTAAAAGTGAATCAACCTTATCAGTTTGAATACTTTTCAGTAGTTCGAATGTAACTCAGTTTGTGTTATACAAAGTTAAGCTAGGCCGATATATACATATTTCTTGAAATAATTTACTGTACCTGAAATTGAAGAAGAAAAGTTGATAAAACTTTCTGGTAATTCTGGTGAATTGCTAGTCCTTCTTCCCAAGACTCACACGAATTTTTTAAGTGCTGTGACCTGAACACATGAATCATACATGCAGATAGAAAGGAAACAATATTCAAAGGCTACTTTTTTGTGCCTGTACATTGGTAATTATTGTAACAATAATCATGTAGAGAGATAATCTGCCTTCCTACATAAATTCATAAACTTTACAGGCAGTCACACATCTGGCAATGTAACTTGACAGTCAACAGAGGAAAAATAGGCTGTCCATTTTACAGGCAAAGCAGCAAAGGCTGAAGAAACTTCAGGTCTTTGTTGTGTTGTTTCAATAGAGAGCCTGTTATCAAATCTCGGCTGACCATCTTCAGTCTCTGCACCTTCCATTGTATTCTGCTATAGATTTCGCTGTGTCTTAGAACTCTGCTTAACTACTCTGGAAGAACTCAGTTATTTTATTTTTATTATTTAGTACTTTAAAACTTACAACAATGTATCAGACATCTCAGGAAACCTAGGGACAAATAGGATGCTTTTGGAAAATGTAGTACCAGTACTCATTTGAACTATACCTGCTTTAGATTGAGTGTAGGTTTATATGATATAGGTGATTATTTTATAAATTATCAGATAACATCTCTAGAAAAGTACTTAACTGTGAATCCTAAAAACTATTTCCTTTACATTCCCATAATATTAAATAAGGCTCGGAACTCCTCGTGTTGTAATATAATTACTTTTCTGAAAGAACTGATTTTATCTTGTCTGTTGCCACACAAATTATGGGTTTTTAAATTTATCACATACCTTTCCCCATTCACACATTGCAAAACCAAAAAGATTTCAATGTAAGCTGTTGAAATATTTATTCCATGTCTAAATGTTTAAAAATATGAGAACAGGATATTTAATAAATTTTTATCTTTTTTAGGCATGTTAGATTCCTTGAGCATGATAACTAATTGATAATTTAAAAGGCAGCTAGTAACAGCAATGTTGATTTAGTAAAATAGGTAGAAGTGAGTATGTATAGTCATTGCTTATGTGATATATATATTTTCAAACAAAACCAGGTGTGTTTATAGGTATAATTTAGTCTCAATGAAATATTGACACAATTAATATAATTCTGGTATAACATTGACTTATAGATAGATAAATTATATTTTGGAACTTTTAAAAATGCTCAATACATTGCAGTCTGGCAATCACTGAGTATTTGTCCATTTTATTATAGTGATTTTTATCCATGTTTTTCATTATTTCTATCTTTTCAGGACTTTAATCTGTTATAGCTGTATTAGGTAGTTTTCTCCCAACAGTATAAAAGTGTAGCTATTGATTTTAGGATTAAATATATTTCAATTGAATGAAACTTTAAAGAAAACATTTAGACGGTCTGAGAGATTATGAAGAAGCAAGTTTTGTTTTTTTTTTCTCCATTAAATTATCATCTAAGAGATGAAATAGATTTATCAGTCAGTGAAGATCAAACAAAAGATGAAATCTTTTTATCCTTTAATTTCTATCTTGTCAGCAGCCTGTTTGACTTCACCTGTAATGTAAAGAATAACAGAATATGACTTTCACTGTAATTTTTAGAAAATGCACATATATTTGAACCTTGGGTTTTATTTGGGGTGACACTTTTAGCTTCTAAATGAAGAAAGAGTTTTAAGCAGTATATATGAAAGATTGGTTATAACATAAGAAAATAAAAATTATTCTGGATGAGCACAGCAGTTAAAAATATATCTTAGACTATAAGTCTTAGCAGAAAAGGTGAGAATCTGAAGGTTTATTTCAAATGATATTTCCAAATTTGAATATTACTCTAATATTTATATGTTTATGATGTATTGAGTGCAATACCTTTATATCTAAGAACTCTTTTCATTTTTCAATCAGCACTTTCTCTTACAAAACTCTACCAAGAATAAACATAACTTGATTATATGTATTTAATCATCTGTATTAAATATATATATATACATTTTAAACATGAGTGTAATTTTGCTCTTACATATCAATATTAATGAACAGATATTACTTCATTGATTATCCAACATTCTTTTTGAAGTCTAGGGACTTCTGGCATTTTTTTCTATGTGGTTTTAGAGATACTCACTTGTAGAAATATGATTAGAAAGGCACCTTACTAGTCATCCAACTACCATAAAATAGGTGATAGATCCCTAAGTATAGCATATTATACAGATTACTTGTAATGTTATTTAAAGGTTAAAATCATTGGCTAAGAGAGACCAAGGTATTTCTTAGTGATGGTGGAAAACTATCTTCCCTGTTTTTATAGGACATACATTTAGAAGTTTACTGAAAAAAGGTGGATGAATCAAAACTTGGTATTAAATTAGTGAAAAAATTAAGAATTTAGCAGAATCATCTATCAGTTACTACAATAAACATATTTTCTAGGCATTTTTCCAAGAAGTAGGAGATTTGAAAGAAATAGAAAGAAGCATAATTAAAAGAAAAAGAAAGCAGCATCATGGAAGAATTTACTACCTGATATTGTTAGAAGAAAACAGTTGTCTACCTAGTGCTTGCATTATGAGAGAGATACGTTTTATGATTTGGACTGTTTCACAACCCCCCATGTCCTCAAAATTGTTCCTGTTTTCTGATATGAATATTTTAAAGGTTTTTGTAGTATTTGGCAAATTTTCAGAACTTTGTGCCTAAATTGAAAGATAAAATGCTGTTGCCAAAATAAAAGACTGAATAACTGTTTTCAAAATGTTCAAATTGGTATTGCTTCACATATACCCCCCAACTCTGCTGTTGATTTTAGTAAGAATATAATCAGATTATAGTCCTGTTCAATTCCCTGTATTCAGTAGAATAGAGTATGTTTAGGAATCTGCTGGGATGTTTGATGCTAACATCAGGTTATGAACATTACCGTATAAAAAAATAAAGAATCCAAAAAATGCTGTAAGTCTATAGAATTTACTTAACTAGTGCCCCAGGCAAGTAAGAATGGAAACATGCTCTCCTAGTTGAGTTACACGAAGATGAAAGCAAGGTGGCTCGGTCACCTGTTTATATCATGATTTCTTGCCCTCCAGTTTATACAAGTTTGTTAAATTGTATTTAATAGTAACTAATAGCAGTTACAAGTACCAACTCATTCATGGACTGCATTGATACTTAATAACTTTGGGTTTATGGCTCCACCAGTTATTCATTAAGTGTTAACTAAAGCAGAAAGATTTATTCATGTTACCTTTTAAAATAAAAAATATTTCAGCAGTTATAGGGTGATACTAGTATGGACTGGTTTTGAGCAGTTACTGATAAAACTGAAAAGAACTTGATGCAAATTTCAGGAATTAGTTTTATTATTTGGAAGATAAATATTTCTAGATTTAAGCTGTGATTATATACAAAATAGCAGCATAAATAGAAAAACCGACATTTCAACAAATTTGACAACTAGAAATGATAAGTGGGTTTCCATGTGTGTATGTGTCTATGTTGATTAGTTTGAACTATCTTAGAATAGAATATCCTGAGAGGATAATGATATCCCATTGAATAGAGATTTAAAAGTTGTGTTGTTATATTATTGAAAACAAATATGTCAATTTACTTTATTTCCGTGAACTTCTCCCCACCCTGGGAGAGCATTTTCCTAAGTTTAGACAGTATTCATAAGCTTGATTAAAAATTATTTAAAAGATAAATATAAAATTATATGCTCTATAAATATTAGGTTCCTCCTACCATTGATTTGGGCTTCCCCCTTGGCTAAGCAGTAAAGAACTCGCCTGCCAACCAGGAGAGGTTTGATCCCGGGTCGGGAATGTCTCCTGGAAATGGAAATTGCAACTCACTCTAGTGTTCTTGCCTGTGAAATCCCATGGACAGAGGACAGAGGAGCCTGATGGACTATAGTCCGTGAGGTCACAAAAGAGTTTGACAGGACTGAGCAAATAAACAGCAACATCATCATTGATTTGTTCATATCATCAAATTAAAAAACAAAGAGTACACTGATATTTTTCTTTTAAATCCAGTTGCTTACAGGATAATCCAAGAGGTTAACCATTGGAGAATGTTTTGTCATGGGATGTATCACAATTTCCCTTTCTCATTATCGTAGAAAGCTGATATTTAATTTTAATTTGATGTGGTATATAAAGATTCCCAAGGTAAAGTATGTTTGTTTTATGATCAAATTAAATACAGTGAAAATACCTTGCATTCTTATGTGTGATACATACAGGAATTGAGTTTAGAATACTAAGTCTTTATTTCAAGTATATCATTACTTATACTGTAGGTCTTTCCTAAAATGCAGATCCAGGATCTGTTTATCACTCAAAGGTTCCTTATTCACATTTTTCACAATGCTTTTCCATAGAACTTAATATTCTGCTTATTAAATTCAACGCACTTGATAATGTTTTAGTTACTGCCAACTTCATTTTACTTTGATTCAAAACTACATTAAAGTAATGAAAAGTATTATTAGCCTTGGTGGTGGTGGTGGTTGAGTCGCTAAGTCATGTCCAACTCTTGTGACCCCATGGACTGTAGCCCACCAAGCTCCTCTGTCCATGGGATTCTCCAGGCAAGAATTCTGGAGTGGGTTGCCGTTCCCTTCTCCAGGGGATCTTCCCGACCCAGGAACCAAACCCTGCATTGCAGGCAGTTTCTTAACCCACTGAGCTATGAGGGAAGCCCTTAAATATATTTTTATTAAATATATTTATTATCATTAGCCTTAAATATATTTTATTTCTAAAGTTATCTGTTTAAATCAAATTTATTTTTCATTTCTTCAAAATATTATTAGTAACTGTGGGATCAAAACAGTTCATTACTTTTGGGACTTCCCTGATGATCCAACGGTTACGAATCTACACTTCTACTGCACAGGGCATGGGTTCCTCCCTGGTCTAGGAACTAAGATCCCAAGTACTTTATGGTGCAACCAAAACAACAACAATAACAACCAGTTTATTATTTTAAATATAATCATGAATCAGTGATATTTCTATTGTGTTTATAGTCTGTCACTTAGAAATTTCATAGTAAGATTTTAAATAAAATATTTCCTGTTGATGTTTGTCTGGCATATTATATATTTTAAGATTTTGCCTTTTAATAGTAATTAATTTGAACAAAAAGGAAAGCAAAAATTTAATGGTTTTAACATATATATTTTAAAATGTTTCAGTTAAATGAAAAGTTGTTTGATGACTTAATCCAAATTATGTGTGTGTGTGTCTCCTTTATATTAGATAAATCTCATTATTTAATAAATTTTGAGGGAAAATAACCTTGAAATAGTGCAGAAACCAATGTTAATTGAGTTTTCAATTTCCTGGTACTGATTTGGCAAGACTTTTTCCAAATTGTCATGCTAATAATATTTATATCAGATCATTTAATATTTTAACTTTTAAAAAATTTGTGCATTTCAATTGATATTGTTTGATACAATATCAATAGCTTCCAATTTAGTTTAAAAATATTTTAAATAAAAAAACTGTTTTTGCATTTAAATAAAAGTGTGTATGTACCAACAAATGAAAAAATTTTAAAGCAAGTGAAAAAAATTAACAGATGAAAAAAATTAAAACAAATGGAAATTTCAGTTTACAAAATATTGAAACAATTTACTCTTGAATCAGCTTTGGTATTGATTTTTCATTATATATGATATATTCATTTAAATATTATTTCCCATGTTTAGCCAATCATATGTTGAAAGTCTTATTTAAAAATATTTTCCATTGAGCAATGTCAAAAAACTTTTTATTTTTGTTTAAAATATGAATAAATCTTAAAATCTTTTATTACATTGTGTTGGTAATATAATATCCAGGAAACATTGTCCTTGTAGGCAAGAGTAAGAGAAAGATCCCTCACAAATCTCTTAAGGCTTCAAATAAACAGTTACATAATAATGGATGAGAAGACACCTCATGATATGAGACCAAATCTACACAAAAAGAGCCTCTACCAAAAAGAATAGAATTTGTTCCCAAGGCAGCTTCTCTCATCTTACTGACAGGGTTGACGATATCTAAGGGACAAATGTTTCTATGCTGTGGCTCAGTCGTGTCCGACTCTTCAAGACTCCACTGTATACCCAGCGTGTAAGATAATGCCGACATATAGTAAGCTGAATGAATGAATGATGACTAACATGTCGTGCGTGTGTGCATGCTAAGTCACTTCAGTTGTGTCCCACTCTTTGCCACCCTATGCACTGTAGCCCGACAGGCCCCTCTGTCCATGGGGACTGTCCAGGGAAGAATGCCAGAGTGGGTTGCCATGCCCTCGTCCAGGGGCTCTTCCCATACCAGGGATCGAACCAAGATTTCCTGCATGGCAGGAGGATCCTTGCCCAGCTGAGCTACCAAGGAAGCCCCAAATGTTTCTAACAGGTATCGACAAGATAGGGACAAACAAATCCAAAATCCCAAAGGCGCAGTTTGGTGATCTTCATCTTAATGCCCTTCCAGGAATACCGTGGGGGGTTAGCCTTCTGAACGTTTGATGCAGTAGGCAGGCTTGGGCTAATAGCATTAGCAGCATATTCTATAAATAAAATAACATGACTAACTTTTTATGGTAAGTCAGTGCTCACCAAGCAACCTTCCCATAATCTGTTTATTCCCATGCATTTTGTTTAGGGAAGGGAGGAGTTTGAGGGGTTCTTGCACAGTTGTCTGGGAACTCTTGTATTTCTGTTATAAATGACTGAATTGGCATGTTGTGCTCTACCTTTCATTCTCTTGTGAGTGTTGCCAGTGTGAGAACCATCCTCAAATATGATTAGCTCTAGCACACTGCCACATACAGTGGCAAAAACTGCAGAACCAAGTCCACCAGAGCAGTGTCACGGCCAAGGGCTGTCAGTCAGCCACCGCTGAGAGAAGTCCCCATCACCTTCCCAGGTAGAACGTTTCTTTCAAAGCCTGCTAAGACAAACAGGAACAAGAACCACCGGCCACCCCCAGCCCACTGTCTTATTAAAATAGCATGAGAATAAAGAAAACTAAAATTATTCAGGGAACAAAAAAGAAAAAAAGGAAAGTTAGGATAGATAACATTATGGAATGAAGGGAATGAAAATACTTCCAACAGAAATATTTCTATTGTGACATTTATTGGGATGTTTAATTATTTACTCTCCCAAAACCAAAATTCAAGATTTAAAATATAGCCTTAATAAAATTTTGTAATTTTAAAGATTAATTTAAAAGAATAGTAGAGTCTTAAAATTCATTGCATGTTTACCCTATGGAGGCTTTTACAAGTTTGTTTTTTACTCACCTTTGTATTGCTAAGATTTTTCTTTACTTATGTATTTTGAACTTGTTTGTTTAACATAACCACTGCTGAGTATTTCCTTATATGATTAAACTGCAGTTTGAGTATTCCTTTGCCGACATAAGAAAAAGTTCTTAAGCATAATAATGTAGTAAATACAAAAGAGAAATGCAAAACACAAAATATGCAGCTGTATAAACTGTAAAATATATTGTGATATATATATCATTTTATTTTGTTTTTATCATGTATTTAACGTAGCATCATATGTATACTTTTTAAATTAAAAATATCTATGTCATTAAATATCCTCCTACCACAGTATCAATTTAATGACTATTATTTCATTGTGTAGGTTTAAAAGAAGTTACTTAACAATCTCTTATAGTTAGATGTTTTGGTGGTTTTCTTTTATACTTTCATAAGATTCAAAAAGCTAAATGAAGTGTTTTATTGTGCTTTATGTTTTTGTTGCCATCCAAAAACATTTATTTAAGATAGATTATCAAAAGTGAAATTAAGTCAGAGGGTATGCCGGAATGTTTTTGATTTTTAATATAATTAAAATAATGCAGTAGCTTTCATAAAAGCATGTTCTAAAATAATTGGAGCTGTTGTATTGTTGTGGTTGACTGTTAAGTGAGTTATTGCTTGAAAAAATTAATCTTGATATTTTATTATCATAGACATAAAATGAATCCTGCCAAAATCTGAGATTTGATTTCACTTAAATCTGTATGATCTTGTGTGGGTAATTGAATATCTCCTAGTATCAATTTCCTGATTGATAAACCCAGGAGCTTTAACAATGCTTAAGAGAATGTTGCCTACACTGACATTTTATTATTCTAACTGCTGATTTTGGAA
This sequence comes from Ovis aries, assembly GCF_016772045.2. Lineage (NCBI taxonomy): Eukaryota > Metazoa > Chordata > Mammalia > Artiodactyla > Bovidae > Ovis > Ovis aries. The sequence goes on from NC_056079.1 coordinate 10,249,048, forward strand.
AAAAGGTAACTAGATGGTTGGATGGCATCACTGACTCGATGGACATGAGTTTAAGTTCTGGGAGCTGGTGATGGACAGGGAAGCCCGATGTGCTGCAGTCCCTGGGGTTGCAAAGAGTTGGACTAAGTGGCTGAACTGAACTGAACTACGTAGTGTGTAGGGATAAAAACAAGTTGCTGTATTTCAACGACTTAATCAGTGTTAACTCACTTATTGCTAGTTGCAAGGTTGCAAGAATTTTTTTTTGTCAGCTACTTACAGTAATGTTTAATAATAGAGCCAATTATTTGTGGACTCAAATTAGCCTGCAATTTAACATTTCTTTAGGTTTCTTTGGGCAAATATTTTCACAGCTGACTACACAATCTTTTGGAATATAGACAGATAGTAGCGTGAAGATTTACGATTAATTCCCTACATCATTTTCTCTAACTTATTCTGTGGAAATAACATGTGTATATGCATCTATTATGTATTGATTCTTGCATGAATCTACACTAATTATATTAATATATGTTATAGGCTAATATTCAAGTACACTTCTAATTTGTATAAAAAGTCTGAAGATATTTAAATATTTGTCAGCAGTTTTTCATTTAATTTTTAAAATATTTGTGCCCAATCACTAAGTTTCCAGAAAGAAAAATGCTTTCATTATGTTTGGAAATTTCTCCAGATTAGGCAAGTTTTAGAATTACTTACTACTTGCCTAGTAAATGAACTTAGAAGTAGACTGGCCCATGCAGGATGCTTGAAGTCCAGTGACTTTGGTCCTCTACCTGAACCTGATTATCTAGGGCCTTATTTTCAAAAATAATATTTCCTCTTTCAGCCTTCGTCTTCCTCCTGAACTGTAAAAAAATGCCCTGTCTCTCCAGAGCTTTTGCTATTACAAGATGTGTACAAATATTTAGTCAATGTAATTTATCAATATATTTGAGGTTATATGTGGAAAATGGTTTCTGTGATCATAGAAAATATTAGTGCTCCGAGTCTTGCTATTTTGCACTTTCATCCTCTAATCAAAATGTGTGTGTGTGTTGTACATATATGCATATATAGGAGAGAGTGCTTGTGCACATAACCTCTCAAATAATGGACACTTACACAAATACACTTTTACTGGTTATCATGCCAAGTCTCCCATCCTGCCTTCAAGCACAGGAGATGGAGACTAATGGGAATCATAACCTTAACCCCGTTTAAGAGATCTTTAATTCCTGCCATCACGAGTTAGATTCTTTATAGCAGGGCTTCCGGGATATACCCTATCCTAGATCAAATTGGTTGTAAAATATGTAATGGGAAAGAGCGATTAGTATATTCTAATTAACTGCAATCAAACAGCACCTTAACAAGTGTATACTTTAAATTAGCTGTATAAAGACCTTTGATGGAGATAGAAAATTAGAGACCAACATTCAGCGGCAGGCAAATTTTCAGTTGATCATGGAGTAAGAACTCTGATTGTTTGCTGCACACAGTGGAAAGTTTCCTAAGTGTGTGTAGAAGTGTCAGGTAACAGGGGAACAGTGCATTATGGAGAATCCTAGGCTCATAGGATGTTCCTGATTAGCCAGTAGTTGGTTTTGTTGCCTTTTTTTGTTGTTGTTGTTATCAGTAGTTTTTCTTTCCCTTTACCAGATTACATAGTTTTATTAAAAGACTGGAGAACTGTGAGATCGCATAAATTCCAATTAGGCTAAAGTGATCATAAGGACCGTTCCCTGTGAGTCCACTGCCTTTTACAGACTATTTCATGTGAAGAAAAACACAGATGATAACAGGTTACCTTGTAAATTAAATGGTCAAGGCCCAAATGCCTTCTATTTTTTTTCTAAATAACCTCAAATACATTATGTGTGTTCTTTCCAGAAAAAGCTGACAAGACATGCTTCTTCAAAATTACAACTATGTACATTTTTTTTTCCTTTAAACTCCTGGTTATTTTTCTGGAACTGAATGTATTTTTATTTCTCATTGTCCTAAAATAAAATTATGCATTGGTATTGGAATTATCTATACCTAGATGCACATGAGTTTTGGGCAATATTTACAAATATTTAAATATTTTAAAGGTATTTAAAAATATTTTATATTTTCCCATTTAAGCTTTAAAGCTTTTACTGAGGAGAATTTTTGTCTCTGGACTGTTAGCTCGTTGTCTCTAAAGCCCAACACTTGACTAATACAAATTTTTTCTCCTCTGCCAGAAAACCTATCACTTTCTCCTTCCTGTTCTTTTGGTCATTCGTGCTCTCCTCTCCTTTTTCACTGCCACGAGGTCACCTCACTTTGTCCCCTTGTCTGAGAGCTCACTTCCATCTGGGCATCTCACCCACAGCATTCTGTCCTTCTTGTTGTTAGTCCCTCAGTTGTGTCCAACTCTTTGCAATATCATGGACTGTAGCCCACCAGGTTCCTCTGTCCATGAGATTTTTACAGGCAAGAATACTGGAGTGGGTAGTCATTTCCTTCTCCAGGGGATCTTCCCAACCCAGGGATTGAACCTAGGTCTCCTGCATGGACAGGTGGATTTTTTTTTTTTTTCAACTGCTGAGCCACCAGGGAAGGTTTGAGCTGCTGCTGCTGCTGCTAAGTCGCTTCAGTCGTGTCCAACTCTTAGTGACCCCATGGACTGCAGCCCACCAGGCTTCTCTGTCCATGGGTCTTCCAGGCAAGAATATTGGAGTGGATTGCCATTTCCTTCTTCAATGCATGAAAGTGAAAAGTGAAAGTGAAGTCACTCAGTCATGTCCAACTCTTAGCGACCCCATGGACGGTAGCCTACCAGGCTCCTCCGTCTAAGGGAAGCTTTAGTGTGATCATTAATGCTTAGTAAGTACCTAGGTGACTATGGTCTTGAAAATTACTGAAGAAAAAGAACTGAAAATTATTTCTCATAGCCAGACCCTAGGAGGAAACCAAACAGAAAGATAATGTTAGAGTTTGAGTCTTTCTGTATAGTTTAAAGAACTCAGTGGCTATCAAAAGATTCACTGTACAGAAAGATGTTAAAATTAATTCTTGCAGATACTAGAGAAATGCAAGATAATATCATCAAGATCAATAAGAAAATGTAAATTTTTATATGATGAGTCTTTTTTCTCCTCCCCAGGAAGCATAATAATTCATTTGCATATCATTAAGTGAGTGTCATAGTAAATGAACCATTCTTTTGTCAGTAATGTTAAGCTTCTTTCGCTTCTCTAGCATTGTTTGATCAACAGTACACGTTCACATGTCTTGTCATAAGTCTCCTTAGGCTTATATTGCCTCAGAGCCTCACTTTGAAAAAGGAAGCAGCTTGCTCTAGATCCAGCCAGTCAACCACATTTTAAAAGGCAAAGTCATTTTCCCGTAACCTAACGTTCATGTATCTTGACATTTCTCTTCAGGTGTTCTCCCAGCTTTTGCCTCCTTGTTGTAGTTAATTGGGAAGTCAATCACCAGAAATTCTTGATTACCTCTTTGAGAGATGCAGAAAGAACAGTAACTGCTTTGAAGAAGATCAAAGCCCCCAAAAGAAATATTGACATAGATGGTGGCTTTCTTAGAGCTGCCATAACAAATTGCCGCAAACTGGTGGCGTAAAAGAACTGAAATTTATACTCTCACAGTTGTGTGTCGTGTTGAACTCTTTGTGACCGTGTGGACCATAGCCTACCAGGCTCCTCTGCCCGTGGCACTTTCCAGGCAAGAGTACTGGCTGCTGCTGCTGCTGCTGCTAAGTCGCTTCAGTCGTGTCCGACTCCGTGCGACCCCAGAGACGGCAGCCCACCCGGCTCCCCCGTCCCTGGGATTCTCCTGGCAAGAACACTGGAGTGGGTTGCCATTTCCTGTACTGGAGTCGGTTACTATTCCCTTCTCCAGGGGATCTTCCTGACCCAGGGATCGAACCTGCATCTCTTGCACCTCTTGCACTGCCAGGTGGATTCTTGACCACTGGGCCACCTGGGAAGATCACAGTTGTAGACGCCAAATTCTCAAATCAGGATGTCAGCAGTGGTGACTCTTTAGGCAGCTCTGAAAGAGAGTTGGTATCTTGCCTCTCTGAGCGTCTGGTGGGGCCAGAAACCCCTGGTGTTCCCTCGGTTTGTAGAAGCCTCTCTCCCATCTCATACTCGTACTTAACTTAATTGCTTCTACACAACCTTTTTTTTCCAAATAACATTACATCCGTAGGTACTACGGTTTAAAAGTTGGGCATATCTTTTGACATGTGCCTCCTTCCAGGGTCTCCTGGTCTGTATCTGTGTATGCCAACCCTCCCTCTCCTTCCTCTTATTAGGACATTAGACACTGGATGCCGTGCTCACCCTAAATGATGATCTCATTTCCAGACCCTTAACTGCTTCTGCACAATCTTTTTTCCCAAATAACGTTACATTCATAGGTACTAGGGATTAAAAGTTGGGCATATCTTTTGAGGGGACCCTATTCAATCCGCAGCAGGAAAAAAAGGCAACTTTGGTAGGAGTTAAAAGGTTAGTTTTGGATGAACCATTTAGACTACATCACCTACAGAAAATCTCTCTATACGTGGTATAAAATGTACATATGGTGGTTGGCAGAATTGCTAAGTTTTTGGCAGAGATAAGCAGTCTAATGTAGAAACCTGAGATGTGAGATGAATTTGATTTGCTAACTTGCATCCTGGTAAGAACCCTGAACATGATTCAGGGACCCTAGCAGGAGACCTGGAATCTAGGAAGGCTAAGGGTGAATGTTCCAGGACAAGTTGTGCCAGTGGCATCTCTAGTGAGATTTTTGAGGTCAAGACGTGAATGGGCAGGGGCTTTCCTGCAGCCAAACCTAAATTCTACATAGTAAATGGAAAAAACTGGTGGTTCAGCAGTCAGATAGGACGGAGGTAAAGTCTTTGTTTTGTCAGTTATCAATATTCTGAATATAAACAAGCTGTTTATTTTCTTTGAATTGTAATTGTCCTATATAAAAGAAAAATAATGAGAATTAATTTTCATTATTTTGGGGACGAAAAATGTCTGTCCCCAGTGAGGTCCAAAGAAACATTCTGTGGTGATGAGAGTGTTATCCATCTATCTATGCTGTCCAAACCCCTGACCCCAAGGTGAGGACTGGGAACGTACTTGATTTTAATTAATTTAAGTATAAACAACTACTTTTTTGGCTATCATATAGGGCAGCGACTCTGGCACAATTTCTGGAATATGAAAAAGTTTCTCTCTTTCTCTTTGTTCCCATCCTGTCCGTTGTTTTCCCTTTCTTCCCTTCCCCTCCTCCCTGGTCCTTCTCCTTCCCTCTCTCTTTCCTTCCCTTTTTCCTACTTCCCTCCCTCGCTTCCTTTCTTCCCTCCTTCCTCTCTAGATGCAGTTATTTAAGTTTGTGGGGACCAGAAACTGGTATGTATGTCTTGAACCTAGTGAATTTTAAATATCCTCTTTTTAGGACAATAGCTTTTATTCTTCTCAGGAATTTGTTGAAAACATGAGTTCTATAAGCTTTAAAGTAACAGCACTATAAAAAGAGAACATTAAATACAAGTAATTTCTTAGATTTCCCCTTCTGATGTTTCCCCTTCTCATGTTTAAATAATATGAGAACTCAGTTTGCAGTACCCTGACTTGTGATTCAGTGATGTAGATTTCAAGGATACTATGATTGTAAACTGTGTGTGTGGATTCAGGAAACATCCTGAAACTTCCCTTTATGTGATTTATGGTTGAAATTATTCATTGTTCTCCCTGCCAGTTTTAGTCATTTTATTTTATGATTGTCATGGGTGTAGATCGTAGGAGGCTACAGACCATACAATTTCATGTATTGCTTGACTTGGAAAGTAATTGGAAATGGAGAAGGGTTTTTGATTACACTCTGAAATCCTCCACCAAAACCACAACAGAAGTGTCCTCCTCCCTCTAATATCACATTTTATAATTTAATTTATGGCATAGAATTTAAATATGTAATATATAACTGCTACATCACAAGGAAGAAGTGAGAAAAACAAAGTGATTGAATTTAGCATACTTTATACACGATTAATATGTAAGAATTAAACTGTGCAAGGTTGGTTTTACTGACAAAACAAGATCACTGGATAGATGAGTAGCAAACTTTGTCTTGCACAAGCAAATAAAAGTTGGTTGTGAGCAAATTCTGTCTCACTTATGCTACCATATACTTAGCTACACACACATCAGTTCAGTTCAGTTCATTCGCTCAGTCGTGTCTGATTCTTTGCGACCCCATGAACTGCAGCATGCCAAGCCTCCCTGTCCATCACCAACTCCCAGAGTTACTCAAACTCATGTCCATTGAATTGGTGATGCCATCCAACCATCTCATCCTCTGTCGTCCCCTTCTCCTCCTGCCTTGAATCTCAGGATCTTTTCAAATGAAACAGCTCTTTGCATCAGGTGGCCAAAGTATTGGAGTTTCAGCTTCAGCATCAGTCCTTCTAATGAATATTCAGGACTGATTTCCTTTAGGATGGACTGGTTGGATCTCATTGCAGTCCAAGGGACTCTCAAGAGTCTTCTCCAGCACCACAGTTCAAAAGCATCAATTCTTTGACACTCAGATTTCTTTATAGTCCATCTCTCACATCCATACATGACCACTGGAAAAACCTACACACACACATACACATGTGCAAAAAAGTAAAACCTTTGTGGTAAATTATGAAAAACTGGTAGTTATAGGCAATTCTCTTTTTAAAATAAGGTAACAAATTTAGAAATCACTCACCCCAAATTAAGAAACTAAAGCTGTAATTTCAGAAAATTTAGGAAATAACAGGTAAAAAAATACTGCTGTATACAAAATCTGTGGGTGCAGACAAAACTGTAATGAAAAGGAAATTAATATCTTCAATATTTCATTACTCAATTCAAAATATAGGAAAATGAATTCTTTAGTTAAAGATCTGAAATAGAGCTTTCAACTATGTTGTATATGCTCAGGGGTGGGATTGCTGGATCATACGGTAGCTCAATTTTTAATTTTTTAAGGAAGCCTTTATATTGTTCTCCATAGTGACTGCAATTAGGACCTATTGTGCAGTGTAGAAACTATACTCAATATCTTATAATAACCTATAGTGGAATATATATATATATATATATATATATATATATCTGTATATATCTGAAATAAAATTCTCTGTTGTACACTTGAAACTAACACAGCATTGTAAATCAACTATACTTCAATAAAAAAGATATAAAGAAATCTGAAAAAATCAACAAAATAAAAAGAAAAGTACAAATAATAATTTAATAAATCTCAAAAAGTAAGTTAATAAATAGCAGAATTTGAAAATAAAACAGTAAACACTTTGTGAAAACAATAAACACGATGTAGAATATTTGCTGGTCAAAAAATATGAGTAAAACTGAAAATACAAGAAATCAGAAATGATGGACTAAAACCTGCATCAGATTGATTTTTTAGGTACTTTAAGTTAGAGGACTTGTCTCAATAAGTACTATAAAATATAAATTTACCATGAGAATACTGCTATTGAGCTGTCCCCCCAGAAGACCACTATGCATTGAAAACATTATTGTTGAATTCCTTTAGGAGTCAAAAAGCCTATGATATTTTAATTACTGGAAAAATATGGATAAAGGAGAAAATTTTCCTCTTTTATTTTAGAAATCAGTATGATTGATGTCAGTAAAACTGGAACAATCATATGACCATTATAAAAAGGCATTTAGTAAATTTTAATGTCCATTTCTGATAAAACAATTGTTATATATTGTTATATAACATAGTATTTAAATAATTATTTTGCAGTGGAATCAGAAAATAGATTCCAGAAACAATGAAGCCACATTATTATCATTTACAGATGGTAATCATTGTTAAAACCTAAGGCAACTAAACTATAATTGGAAATAGTAAACATTCAATCAATTGGTCATTTTAAAATAAATGATAATATTTGTGATGTCAAACGTTTTCTTTGTAAATATAATAATTAAAACCTGCAGCTAAAAACATAAAATATGTGGATATAAGTTCAACAAGACATGTACAAAGTTCAGGTGACGAACATTTAAAACTATAAAAAACCAATAATACAGAAATGAAGAGATTTACCTAAATTGCATAGTTATGTGTGAGGACTCTCTCTTCAAAATGCTTGGGTGCAGTATCTGCTCTACTGTTCACTGGTTACTTGACCATCGTTAACTTATGTACCATTTCTGTACCTCAGTTTTTCCACCTGCAAAATGACAAGAAAAATATCCTGTTTTACAGAGTTGTGATGGATAAAAGAGATAACAATGTCATCTGGAAAACTGTTTCACACTGATCATTTAGTCATCCTTTGCTATGCTTCCTATTATTCCTACTAACCCTTCGCTGCTAATGAGAGAAGTACACTGCTCTACTGAGAAGTATAAAACGTTAAATATCGAATTCTCTAAAAACTAACCTGTGCATTCAATGTAAAATCAACCCGAATCCTACTAGGATTTTAAAAATCTGTCAAGTGGTTTTAAAGTACCTCTTTGAAAAGATGTCAAACAAGTGAAGGACCACCAGGCAGCACTCGAGGAGGGGTTATGCCCCAGTAGAGATTAAAATCCATCATAAAGTTATACAATTTGAAATGGCGTCCTGATGGAGAGAATAGAGTCCAAAAAACACTGGATCTATGAATGTATGGAATCTTAGTATGTGATCCAAAGGCATTTTACATGAGTGGGGAAAAAAATCCCTATTTTAATAACCCAAGGTATATATCCTTCTAGGCAAATACATACTGGGCTCCAGAAAAGACATGTAAAAGATAAAAAAAAAATTATACTTCACTAGTTATTGAAGAAATGGCAAATGAAATATGCATCTTGTATTTCTATTTGGATGGGTACTTAAAAAAGAGAGCACTATAATTTCTGTACTTTTGAATGTTAGGGAACGTGTATTTTCCATAGACTCCTTGACCCTTGTTTTAGGAACAAAAGTGTCACATGGATTTGGGGAAGGGTGTAGATTGGAGACAGGACAGAATGAGGATATAGTTCAGAGGATGAAACAGGGTCAAGGATGTTGAAAGTGGCAGAGGCTTTTCTGCAGTCATCATTTGTAATGAAGGCTAATAAAACACTGATTTTACAATTTGACATGGCAGTGTCAAAAAGGCCAGGCTTTGTGTCTTGCCTGTTGTTAAACAGTAGACATATTATGAAAATGCATTGTTGGCCAGAGTGTAGAAATACAGACATGAACACACTGTTGATGGAATATAAAGGTACATAGTCTTTTTGCAGGACACTTTTTCAGCATTGCTCAAACAGAAGCACTGAGTTACTTAGACAGTATCACTGACTCAATGGACATGAGTTTGAGCAAACTCTGGGAGATAGTGAAGGACAGGGAAGCCTGGTGTGCTGCAGTCCATGGGGTCTCAAAGAGTCAGACAGTACTTAGCGACTGAACAACAGCAACATACTTTGCTACAGAGACTGTCTTTATAGAAACCATTTCAATGAGATACAATTGCATATGAAATTGAAAGTCATTTAGTAATGTCCGACCCTTTGTGACCCTATGAACTGTAGTCTACCAGGCTCGTCCATGGAATTCTCCAGGCCAGAATACTGGAGTGGGTTGCCATTTCCTTCTCCAGTGGATCTTCCCGACCGAGGGATCGAACCCAGGTCTCCCGCATTTTGGGCAGACTCTTTACTGACTGAGCCACCAGGGAAGCCACTATAATTAGTTGAGAAGTTGTATCTAGAGAAGGGAAAGGCTACCCACTCCAGTATTCTGGCCTGGAGAATTCCATGGACTAGCCCATGGGTCTCAAAGAGTTTCACTTTTCACTGTATCTATATATATACACACAAATTGATATATATATATGCACACACAATTAATTGAGAATACATATATATACATATGTATATGTGTATGTAATATATATATATATACACATATGTATGTATGCTTCTCAGCATTGTTTATAGTACCCAGAGGGGAAAACAGGGAAAATAACCTAGATGTCTAGGAATAAAGGATTGTTTACAAGAATCATCTAGCATTCAATAGCAAAATGCTATGCAACCATCAGTGGATGCTGTAGATTTACATTTACTGAAATAGAAAACTCTGCACAGCATATTGCAAAGTGTAAATATTTTATGCATATGTATATTTGTGTATGTGTATTTGTCCTCAGAGAGCGCTGCCTTAAAGGATGTTCAGAAAAATGTTAACCATGAAATCCACTACCCACTGGCTCCCCACGTGGCATTTTGGTAATTTAATTATTTCTGTTTTAAATACTTGTTTGTGAAGATTCTTCCAGAGCATGTATTATAATTTTTTCTTAATGACTGATATTTTGCCTAATCTTTTAGCCAGTTCTGTCTATCAGTTACTGTGTTTAGAATCACACCAGTGTGATGGGAGTTGCTCTCAGGCAGAAGCAATTTTGATTAAGACCAAAGGAAAGCAAACTTGCTTTTCAAATTTAGGTTACCTTGGCAGAGAAACTCTTTGGACAGCCTGTTGATACTGGACTCCTGGACCAAGGGAAAGTACACAGAAGCTGCGAGAGGGACTCAAAACTGGAGGTAAAAGAGAATAAAAACGTGCTGTCCCTCCAAGATCCAGTAGCGGCGGTGGTTGTGCCTCATGGAAAGTCTCCTGGACTTCTGCTGTCCTCTCGAAGATGACAGATGCCTAATTCAGTAGATCAGTGTTACTTCAGAAGGTATTCCATGCTGGCCTTCCATTCTGTCTGAACTTAACTCCCCAAGCCCCAGTTTCACGATGGCCCTATCTTTTCCCTTTAAGTGATGACAGTGCATCTGAGTTCTGCCCCTCCCTGCCTGTGACAAGAAGCACAGGGAGATATTTTATTAATTAATCCAGCATGTACTGATTTTTCCTCCTGTGCCATGGCCAGCGCCACATCCTGGAAGCCAAGCCTCTGTAAACCTTGTCAGAAAGGCAGATGGAGAAATGATCAGAATGCAGCTGGTAGTGTTAAGATGGAAGCGTATTCATCTGGCATTTCTAAGAAATGTCCAGCGTAGGCAAGGAGAAAGTAGATTAATGGTGGAGGCATCAGTGCACTTGGTGGGTGACTGTTAATATGCATGGTGCTTCTTTCTAGGGAGGTGAAATCTTCTAAACTTATGTGCCTTTAAATTGGTAAATTTTATAGTATGTGAATTATATGTAAGTAATCCTGTTGTTCAGTCACTAAATGATATCTGACTCTTTGTGACCCCATGGACTGCAGTCCTTCAGGCTTCTGTGCCCTTCACTATCTCCTGAAGTTTGCTCAAACTCATATCCATTCAGTCAGTGATGCTGTCTAACCATCTCATCCTCTGCTGCCCCTTTCTTCTTTTGCCTTTGTCTTTCCCAGCATCAGGGTCTTTTCCAGTGAGTCAGCTCTTTGCATCAGGTGGCCAAAAGTATTGGAGCTTCAGCTTCAGCATCAGTCCTTCCAGTGAGTATTCAGGGTAGATTTCCTTTAAAGTTACATGAATGAACATTTTACCCAACTTGGGTGACTGTGGGGACACTGTCTGGTCAAAGGCAGCAAAGGAGGTGTCAGAGGGTGCCATCTGAATTAATCAGGATTTAGGTTGGTGAAGCAATCAGGCCGGGGCAGTCTGAGCAAGTGCAGCTGGACACGAGAACATACATGGTTTGGTGTCTTCGGTTTGTGTTGCGAGGAGGCTGGGAAGCTGTAGAGGATACTGTGTCTTGAAGGGCCTTGGTCCTACAGTGAGAAGTTTTAGGGTGCCATGAAGTTATAGTCCACTTCTGGTTTAATGAAATGTGATGTTTTTCTTCTGTAAGCGAACATTGTGACTCAGTGTGTAGAAGATTTACCCAAACAGCTTGTTTAGAATGTAGACATCTGAGATCCATGACCAGCGATTCTGACGCAGGGGTTTTTAAGCGGGGGCCATGTGTGTGTGTGTCGCGTGTGGTAGTCACTCAGTCGCATCTGACTCTTTGCGACCCCACGGACTACAGCCCACCAGGCTTCTCTGTCCATGGAATTCTCCAGGCAAGAATACTGGAGTGGACTGACATTCCCTTCTCCAGAGGAACTTCCCAACCCAGGGATCTGCATTGCAGGCAGATTCTTGACCGTTTGAGCTACGGAGAAGTCATTCATCAGCCTTTTAAATAAGTATTCTTTGTGATTCCAGTGCAGGTGGTGGTTTATGCATCAGGTTTGGAGAAACATGACTTAGAGAGATCTCTGTATTTAGTCTTCTTCATATCCCCGACGCTAAATGCTCTATGTAGTACTACAATCACAGTCAGAAGCATTTAGGTGCTCAAGATACTAGATTGTGAGCCAGTTCTTTGTCCTTTGCATTCAAATTAAATTGGAATTGCATGTTATAAGGGAAAAAAATCCTACTATACTTATCATGCCTACTATAATCTTTTTTTCTGTAATACATGGTGTATGAAAGAAATCAAAGGTGGGTGGGATTTATAAATGTGGAATGGACCAATTGAAATGTTGCACACAAAATGAAGGTTACCATGTACAACTTGGTACAACTGGGTTACCATGTACAAAATTATTAACAAATATGATTTTAGTGGGCCCCCGTATGGTAATCTTTAAGGCTAGGGAGAATTTAGGATAGTATTCAAATTCTGTTTTTCTTCCTGGAGGAGGATATGGATCTATGATTTTTTTTAATACATTAAAAATAATATAATGAACATTATTTGAAGCAACTTATTACACTTCATTTAAGCCATGATCACATGCATTGTATTTCTTTTAAGAGGAAGATAAATATCAAGACTGTAATTGCAAAGCTTTTCTTCCCTTGAGAGTGTTTGCTACGAACATCTATTGATCGGAGTGATTGTACAGAAAGATATACCATTGTCCATATGAAATTAGTGTTGATACCTAGTTTTATAGATACGTATATACTCTACTTAAGGCATTTTCCTGCTTCAATTAGCTATACTTTTTTTTTTTTTCTTCTCCCATACTCTTCAAGACTCTGCCTAGGGAAATAATACCTCTTGATTGTGGCCTTCCTTAGGTAGCCAGTGAATCTAACTCATTTTCACTAAATGTTATTCTGCTGTTATGGCCATCATTCTCAGTTAATTTTAATTTCCCCCCTTGACTATGCTTTTCAAGAAGTATATATCATCAAAAAGATTCCTAATTACTGGAAGGATTTGTTAGATGTGGAAACTACAGAAAACAGAACTCTAATAGTCCTAGAGAGCGTGGGACAACCACATTTAGTCTTACGAGCAGGAAAACTAAATGATGTGAAACATTTGAAGAAACAGCTGGTGAAAAAAAATAGCTTTTACATGTATCAATGATTACTACTTAAATTTCTACCAATAGAAAGTGAGAATGACCATTCCGAAAGCAGTGTCCCCATTAGAAGAAAAGAACCTTGAGAGGGGCAAGGCTCATTCAGCTAAGTGTCTAATTTGCATCCTGACTCTAGGCTTCCCCTGTGGCTCAGTTGGTAAAGAATCTTCCTGCAGCAGGAGGTGTAAGAAACCCAGGTTTGATCCCTGGGTCAGGAAGATCACCTGGAGAAGGTAATGGCAACCCACTCCACTATTTTTGCCTGGAAAATTCCATGGTCCGAGGAGCCTGGTGGACTACAGTCCATGGGGTCACAAAGAGCTGGACATGACTGAGCGACTAATAATGTGCCAACCACATAGTGGTTTTTTTTTTTTTTTCATCTTTGCACTATACCACACTGTCTTCTTTTTTTTAAAAAAACTATAACCTGCATCATTATCATCGCTTTCAATGGTGAAAATTAAGATGCAGAGAGTATAAAGTTATCATCAAAGAATCCCCATTTGTAAGCAGTCAAGACATGGTTTAAAGGAAATCTGTTTAATTCTGAAACCCAACCTATTCCTATACCATGATATTTGCATCTTAGGAGGAAATGTGTTAATCAGTTTGAAGAAACAGACTCTGAGACTAGACGAAAAGGTGAAAAGTCGAAGATGATGGACATTGGTTTCACTAATACCTGCAGCTGATAAGAACAGATGCATCAAAAGATTAAGTGCTTTTTCAAATAATCTTGACTCTCCTAGTAGAAATTTTGGAACTGGGAGTTAAAGACTGTTTATTCCAGTCCTCCTTATTTTCTAAATGAGAACTGAGGTTCTCAGTCTCAGAGGTTTAGAGGTCATTTGCGGGTTTCCTTCCCAGAGAGGAGATTCAGGATGGAGGGTCTGAAACCCCAAATCCCTTGGCATCAGGGAGGCTTCCCCTGGAGCAACTAACAGTCAGGTTGTAAGTCCTGTTATGAAGAAAATACTTTGCAGGATGGTCTGAGAGTCACTTAGTAAAGGAAATGTAGCAGTGTCTGCCAGTTTTGTCTGTTCCTAAAATTACAGCCTAATTTTATTTAAGCTAGGTTTTTCTGTGAAGAAACTGTGAACTTATCTGTTTTCTTGTCTTACAGAAATACTGCATTAGATATGATATCCATGCTACAGTTTAAAAGTATATTACAGAATGTTATCTTTAAACTCGTTAGAGTGTGAAAAATATATCTTTTTCATTGATAGTATATTTAATTCAGAATGCATTTTGGCATTTTGTGAGGAAACTGCAAGTTTTGATAGATTTGAAGTAGTTTATATAAGACATTTGGTTATTTACTCCTAATTCTATTTGACAGAGCTGTGTGCACATATGGATGTTTATAATATCACCTCTTTAAAAAGATTGATTAATTTTAAAATAAAATTTAAGTTAATTTCAAAATAAAAGCATTCCAAATTTGTTTTTGAAAAAAATGGAACGATCCTGTTTGCTCAATTTCTTCTCTCTGTACTCTAATATGCTTGCCGTGTCCTTTATCCTCACTATTATTTGAAGAACCAAAACGTAACCTCTCTCTGTAACTCTGGAGACCTCTTATCCAAAGTCATTCTCTACTGAATTGAAAGCTTCTCATAGTCAATAATCACTTCATCTATCTTATCTAGTAGTTCCATGATCACATTAAGGTGCTTTATTGTGGGACATTCTCTTTGATACTTTCCTCTGTCTGGTTTAAATCCATCAAGGCCCTGAATCACTTACTCACGTGAAAACATATGGACCCCAAGATAGATAAGGCAGGTGACCTTAAAAGCAGATAGTAACATTAGTTCACTTGCAGAATTGGGATTGTTGTAAATGCTGATGTTTGTTATGGGATTTTCTTGTACCCCTTTTTTTTTGTACAGAGTAATTTTATTAACCATAATTATGTAATTCTCCTTTATAAAAATGTAACTCAGAAAAATAAAACATGTGACTGGTACCTCAGAATTAACTCTGCTTCATCTGTTAATTGTTTAATGGGAGGACCCCAGCTCTTTCCATAACTAGAGGACATGTTTTTTTACATTATCTATGAGGGATTCTGAGAGTAGAAAATATAGCATATGCCCACTAGGTTTCTCTGTCTATGGAATT
Organism: Ovis aries; assembly: GCF_016772045.2. Lineage (NCBI taxonomy): Eukaryota > Metazoa > Chordata > Mammalia > Artiodactyla > Bovidae > Ovis > Ovis aries. The sequence goes on from NC_056079.1 coordinate 10,264,514, forward strand.
TTCTAACCAAGAATACAGGAATGGATGACCATTTCCTACTCCAGGAGATCTTCCCAACACAGGAATCGAACTCTCATCTCAACTCTGCGTTGACAGGTGGATTCTTTAACCCTGCACCATCTGGGAAGCCCCATGTTCATTTCTCTGTGGGTGTTAGTTGCTCAGCCGTGTCATTCCTTTGCAACTCCGTGGACTGGAGCCTGCCAGGCTCCTCTATTTATGGGATTCTCCAGGCAAGAATACTGGAGTGGGTTGCCATTTCCTTCTCCAATGTTTGTTTCTAGGGAAATATTATTAACACATGTTTTACGACTTTAAAATGCCTTCCTTTGGGAAAGTGAAACAGCATGATGGGGTTAAGTGGAGATGAGAGACAATGTAGTAAGGAATTTAAAGTATTATTTTAAGAATTTTGCCCTATAAGTGAGTGAGTGAAAGTCACTCAGTCATGTCCAGCTCTTTGGAAACCTATGGACTGTAGCCCACCAAGCTTCTCTGTTCATGGGATTCTCCAGGCAAGATTACTGGAGTGGGTTGCCATGCCCTTCTCCAGGGGTTCTTCCCTACTGAGGGATCAAAACCAGGCCTCCTGCATTGCAGGCGGATTCTTCACTGTCTGAGCTACCAGGGATGCCCCCCCCCCCTTTTTTTTCTTTTTCACCTTACTAAAGAATAAATAAAAGAATAAAGTGTACAGTTATGAGATTAGACAAAAGGTCTAGCAAATAGGGAAGCTCATGTCAATGTAAAAATTCATGTAGAAGTTCACAGTGTAACCAAAGAGCTTTTGCCCTGGCTGTACTTCCCCTGAGAACGTGTTTGCCTATCTTGCTTGACAAAATATGTAAATGTTCTTTGAATATGTCTGTAACATTATCTCATATTATGCCCTGCAAATATTTTCTCTATCGGAGAAGGCAATGGCACCCCACTCCAGTACTCTTATAACCTTCAAATATTTTTTGATCACTCAGAAGCATTTTCTCACAGCAATTGTTTCCTGGAGCCGCTGACTCAGTCTAAAAATTTCCCCAAACTTTCAGCAGTCTCGTATTCACCTTCTGCCATTTGTCTTTACCTGTATTTGCCTCATCGATTTTCAATGTTGTGGTTCCATGAAGATAGAGAAGTGAAATCTTAAAAGGATTCATTCATAACTCTGTTAGCATCATATATTTTGTTATGAGGGATATTTTCCTTCTTTACTTAACATATTTGTATAGAACTTAAAAGATAAAAGTTCTGTCCCTGAAGAGTTTTATGTATTTTAGTAATATTTTTAAAAAATAAAACATTTGGATACGGGCTATTTTAACTCTAAAGCATGGTACAATGCGTTTTCTGGCTACTTATCAAATGTAACATTTTGTAGGTAACTTACAATTTCTTATGATAGTCAAAAGACCTCCAGGATTGAGAAAGAATTCCAGGTTTAATAATTTGTAATTGAAATAAATGAAATTGTACTGAATATTGGCAGTGATTAGGTAAAATAAAATTTCTGATTTTATCCAATTTCATTATTACCTCTTTAATTAGAATTTTATTTATATTTCTAAGAAGATGTAAAAATAACAGATTTGGATTTTGTCTTTTTCTAGCCTTAATCCATTCCCTGGTAAAGTTTTTATTATAACTGAAGTAGTTGAAAGTTAAGCATTTAGAAATAAGAAATATTAGAAGTTCTATAACTCCAAGAATAAAAATCAGTACCTCATATCATTTCAGTTTGCCTATAAATATACTCACATAAGATCTCAATAAATTAGAGATCGACATCAAGAAAACCTTCTAAAGATTTTCCTTTACCAGAAAGTCTAATTCATTTTAGAGCAATCCAAATAAATCACAAAGTATATTATTTAAGGTTTTTTTTTTTTAAATCGCCTTCCTTCCAAATAAAGCATTCATCTCCAAAGTCAATATTATTTTAAAAAGTATTTTTCATTTATTCTTAATTGAGTGATACAGTAAATCTATATTCAGTGTTTCCCCTGGGCCAAAGCTTTTGTGGACGTGTAGCAGTGAACCAGGAAGAGATTTCTCTTATTTCCTTAATGATTCCTCTGGTTGTCCTCTGTGACAAGCACTGCACACTTGAATTAGGACAAAGGAACCGAATAGCTGGGCGGCTCCTTTACTTTTACACTGGCTCATTAGAAATGGGCTTGCTGGGACCTTCCTGGTGGTGTAGTGGCTAAGACTCCATTCTCCCAAGGCAGGGAGCCTGCGTTTGTTTTCTTGCCAGGGAACTAGACCTCACATGCCCCAACGAACAGTTCTGCTGCAACTGAAGATCCTGTATGCCGTAGCTAAAAAGATCCCACAGCAAAGATAGAGGATCCTGAGAGCCACAAGTAAGACCCAGCGCAGCCAAATAAATTTTTTTTTTTTTTAATAAAAAACCTGGTTGCTAGAGAGATGATTGTTAGAGGCAACAGATAGATAAAAACTTCCTGCTTATGCAGATTGAGAAGAAAGGAACTAAGAAAGAGCTGGTCAAGGGTCCTGTGGTGGAATCAGGGGACTCAATCAACTATAAATTTCTTTCAGTTCAGACATGGCATTAATGAGCATAAAAATAGTTGGAAATCAGACAGGTGAGTATGTGGACCTGGAGGATAAATTCTTGGAACAATCAGCACGACTTCCCACTCTATTTTCCCATGGAAGACATTGCTTCTGCTGCATCTTCATCATCCTTCTCAACAGCACAGCAGTTAGATAATCAACACTGGCTCATGAGATGAAGCAGACAAATACCTCATTCTGTTCCTATGCCCTGGGTAAAATTGTGGCCCAAGCCTCTTTTCTAGTAAGCCCACCTTCTATAGTCTTTCTGTGAATCCTTTGGATATGAGTTTATTAATCCTGTGACCTTTTAGTGAATAGTGGTACACAATCCTTCTTTATTGTAGGAGCACCCAGGGAGTTATTTTTAAAAGCTCTGTGTCCCAAAGCAGACCATTTTAATCAAAGTCTGAGTGCTGCCCCCAGGGTGGGTATTCTAAAAGTTTTCTAGAAGTGTGTGCACTATGCCTTTGTCTCATGCTGCTTCAATTAGTACACTATCCAAAGAAGAAAACAAAGCAAAACTCTTTAAATGACTTCAAAATGACCATCTACCAGTGTTGGATAGCATTCTGAAATACTTCTCCTAACCCAAAGTCCTTTTCACTCTAAACTCTTATTAACTTTCCAAATTTATATAGAGTTGAGTGCTTTCCAATAGAAATATAATGTGAACTGCATGTGTAATTTAAAAATTTCTAGTAACCACTTTAAAAAAGTATTAAGATTAAATTAATAGGCTTCACTGGTGGCTCAGTGGTAAAGAATCTGCCTGCCAATGCAAGAGACCCAAGTTCCATCCCTGGATTGGGAAGCTCCCCTGGAGGAGGAAATGGCAACCCACTCCAGTATTCATGCCTGAGGAATCCCATGGCCAGAGGAGCCTGGTGGGCTACAGTCCATGGAGTTGCAAAAGAGTCAGCCACAACTTAGCAACTGAGCTTGCATGCACAATAATTTAATTAAGCAATATATCAAAAGATACAGTATTTTTAATACTGTATTTAATATACACAAAATATTTTTCAGACTTTAAAAACTACTGCACAAAATCTGGTGCATATTTATGTTTTTCTGTACTTGCTGTATTTCAAGTGTTCATTAACCCAAACTGGCCAGTGGCTACCTACTGGAGAGTGCCAAGCAAACGAGTCAACTCCTGTTTTGATCTTGATCTCTGCTAATGTGCTACTGAAAGACATTAAAATAGGTATTATTTTTAAATTATTCTGGAATTTAATTACTGTAAAACAACTTATTACTGTTTCTTTATTAGTAGGAATTTTATTTATTTATTTATTTATTTTGGTCTGAGATATCTTATTGAGACAGGGCTTTCAAACATTGCACAAATTCATGCGACATAGAAAATGTGTTACAAGCATCTCTCTCTCTCTCTCACATACACACACACCTTGGTTAGTTGGTAATCAACATATCACTCAGATCTAAAGATAGGGAAAACCAACTCAGGCAAACCTCAGTGATCTCAAACAACTTAGTGAGTAATTCTCAAAGGGTTGAAGAATTGATTGCCTCCTGATATTTCAAAGACTCTGGCAAAACTGGGTGTTCTCTGGAAATGTAGCATCTTATTGCACCTTTGAAGACTCTCATTACACTGTCTGAAGATTTTTTTTTTTGCTAAATTGGCAGAACTTTAATCCCTAAGGACACTTTTAACTTCTGAGTCCCAAAACCTTATAGGGACTAGTTACTATTAGATATAAAATAAGAAAATGATCAATAAAAGTCCCTTCATCCTTTGACTTTACTGTTTGAATGAGGCAAGAAAATATGTTCAGTTTTATGAAGCAGTTTGTACACTGTACGTATGTACATACCTACTAAGTCACATTAGTCGTGTCCAACTCTTTGCGACCCTATGGACTAACCCACCAGGCTCCTCTGTCCACGGGATTTCCCAGGCAAGAATACTGGAGTGGGTTGCCATTTTCTTTTCCAGGGATCTCCCTGACCCAGGGATCAAACCTGAGTCTCTTATACCTCCTGCCTTGGCAGGCAGATTCTTTACCACTACAGCCGCCATCAGGCTCTTTAATTCTTGCATTGCTTTATGTAGTATGGAAGTTATTGCAGTAATATAAATATACATAAGATATGTGATTTCAGATAGAACAGAGTTATTCAACTGATTGTAAATTAAAAGGGAAATGTTTACATGTAAATTAACTTTGTTTCTATTTCCAAATAAACATAATTTTCTCTTCAATAATTTCTCTTAATTCTACATTTTATTTTAAAAATCCATTTTGGAACATATTTCAATATTTAATCCTAATAGAAAAGAACTGTTACTTTACAGTTAAGTAGAAACAAAATATTTGTGTGCTGATTGGTCTATTTCTTTGGTTTTAACTAGCCACTAGGAAGCAATTCTATTTCCTTTAACCTACTTGAGCCCAGCAAATGATATGTGGTCATTGGACTCAATCCATGGTGGGTTAAATCTGCAGATGTGGAAACAGCAGTTACAGAAGAACAAGTGTAATTTGTAGTCATTGAAGCTAAGAAGGTATTTTTGGATACCTCCTGATGGACTTTTCTAAGTGACTGATCTAAGTCTAGGGGTAAATATACTAGAAAAAAACCCTTATCATTCAGCATTTGGGATATATAGTGTCCTACTGCAAGAAGAAAATAAAAGTGTTATGATCCAGGAAATAGTAGAATATCCATGTATATATCTGCATGCCTGTGTGCTTAGGCACCCAGTCTTATCTGAACTCTGTGACCCCTGGACTACAGCCTGCCAGGCTCCTTTGTTCATGGAACTTTCTGGATAAGAATACCAGAGAGGGTTGCTATTTCCTTCTCCAGGGGATCTTTCCAACCCAGGAACTGAACCCATATCTCCTGCGTTGGCAGGTGGGTTCTTTACCACTGAGTCACCTGAGAAGCCTAGTGTTTGAAAAAAATAAATACATTAGTCTCATCAATGTAACTCTGTTTCTAAAGCCTAGATTTTAATTATTTTTGAAACTATAATAATAAAATAATAGTAATCAAGTAAATAGTAAAATACATTTAAAACATTAATTTCATAGACTTTTTCCTACCATACTTTATCAGCAAATGGGAAATGTTGCTCTTAGCTTTAGGAAGTGATCTTTAGGATATATGTTTTGAAGAATAGGGAGGGGAAAGCTTTATTCCTTTTACCTGCACTTTGACAGAGGGAATCACTGTTACTGGTAATTGCTCAATAAGGCAAAAGGAGCACTAATATTAAAAGTGCGCAGGTACTTTTGAAAATTCTAAAACAATGTAATTAGTTGAAGCAAACACAAAGAGACAGCTAATACTAATTATGAGACAGAGAAATGTGTTTAATATTCAATTTAATCTATAATACACCAAACAATTGCAAATAGATTCTATCTTGTCTCTTTAGAATTTTAGAGGAAGAATGTGTCCTGTCTGCTTTTCAAAGCTTTGTTCTTCTGCCTGTGGGACTAAATTGTAAAGTTCAACTAGCAAAGCTTAGTTTCCCAAAGGACGCAGCAGGCATTGATAGTGTACTCTAGCTGTAATTCTATAGTGACACCAGATTGGCGACGGACAGAAATCTCTTGGGCCAAAGTGACAAAGCTGTAATATTTCCACAATGGACTGACTGATGTCTTTGGAAGCTCTGTTTGATTTCAAAGGACATTTTATATTTTTCTGTGAAGATGAAAGTATATTAGACCTTTGTGATGAAAACCATCTGACTGCATAATAAGCACTGTAATAAATAAAATTATAGCATTTCTTTCCTGAGCTATTTATCGCTTGAAGCTGATTAAGAATATTTCAAAGTGTAGATCAAGTACTATTTATTTTTAGTACAAAGTGGATATGAGGTTATCTTTATTTCTATCTGATTAATAGAGAATAAATTATTTAGAAAATAGAATGCATTGCCTATTCTTGTGAAGAGCATATGTATTTTTATGAGACGGAAGATTTATTATTTATAGTTAAAATAATAAATATTTTAGTAGATTATCACATAAAGTATTTTGTTTATATTCAGGTTTGAAACAATACATGTAGCATCGTTTTAGTTTTTTCTGCTTAGCTTTGTTAGTTTTACCTTTTGGTGGCAGATATCATGAATTCTTGGAAATAGTAAACTAGACAATTGTGCCCAAACTATGCTAATCTAATTAAAATTTAAATTTAAAAATTTTTGAAATTTTGAATTCCACATATAAACTTTATAAACTTTAATTTCTTTCTGTGGTACTTAACTTCAGTAAAATGTGATGAGTAACTTTTACAGTATCACAGAAATACTTGTTTATTATGGTATGTGTGTTAAGAAAAAAGTGAAAAATAATTTTTATTTTCACTTCAGTATCCTTCCTTCAAATTTTTAACTGCATGGTTAAACCCTTACTGTGTAATTTTAAAGCTGTTTTGCATATTACAGCTTACATAAATTTGAAAAAATATACTAAAATATTAACATGAATTTGGCTTAAAATTGAAATATATGGATATTATAGATAGACATTTTTAAACAGCAAAATATTGTTCCTTGTTAACTTCTTAGAATAACCAATATTTTGCTTATTTTCTTATGTATGACATATGAATCAACAGTTTCAAATCATCAAGTTTGTCATGCTGTTTATTTTAAAGTGATTTAAAATAGCATTCATATTTCTTTTGGGTCAGAAATGTATTTCTCCCTTCTTTGGACTCCCATTAGATTCCATGCTAGCAATGGCTTCTTAATGATATCCTGATAAAAGAGTTGGTCTAGAAAGTTAGAAATACAATTGCTTACCACATAGGTTTCACTGAAAGATGTAAACAATATAGTGTGAAATGGGCCTGACCTAGCCGTTTTATTTGTAAGAAATCTGTTTATAGGAAATATGGCCTATACTGCATTGAAGGTGATCTTTATGGTTTATCAGAAGATTTTAATTTCTCCATTAGAATCTAGCTATATCATTGCCAATTTACATTATGGGAAACTCTTTATTAATGAATGGGTTCTAGAACTGCACAAATCTGGGAATTTGGAAAAGTAGAAGGGGCTTTTTAGTTGTGGCAGTAACTCGGGAGCATTCTTGAAAATAGATTTCAACAGGTAAGGATGCTAATAATCTTAACACTGTGCATGACAGCCTTCCACTGTATCGGTTCCCTATTGCCGCTGTGACAAAGCAGTGAAAATTTAGTGGATTTAAAGCAACACAAATTTGTTCTCTTAAAGGCTATGTAGAAGTCCAAGAGTGATCTCACTGGTCTAAAAGTGTTGGCTACATTCCTTTCTAGAGGCTCCCGGAGAGACTCTATTTTCCTTGCTTTTTTCAGCTTCTGGAAGATACTTGTGTTCCATTCTCAAAATTGGTGACATTGTATCTCTCTGACAATTCTATTCTCATGTCTCCCTCTGACTACCTCTGAGAAAGACTTTTCGCTTCTAAACACCGCTGTGATTAGAATACACCTACCCAAAAAATCCAGTGTAATTTTCCTATCTCTAGGTCCTTTTTGCCCTGCTGCTGCTACTGCTAGGTCGCTTCAGTTGTGTCCGACTCAGTGTGACCCCATAGACAGAAGCCCACCAGGCTCCCTTGTCCTTGGGATTCTCCAGGCAAGAACTCTGGAGTGGGTTGCTATTTCCCTCTCCAATGCATGAAAGTGAAAAGTGAAAGTGAAGCCGCTCAGTCGCATCTGACTCCTAGGGACCCCATGGACCACAGCCCACCAGGCTCCTCTGTCCATGGGACTTTCCAGACAAGAGTACTAGTGTGGGTTGCCATTGCCTTCTCTGCCTTTTTACCCTGGGATGTAACATTCACAGGTTCTGAGATCGGAACAGTTTTGCCATGGTGGGACAGTCGGTGGCTTAGATTACTCTGCCTGTTAGATGCACAGTGAAGACTTTTCTCTAGCAAGAGCTTGCCCACTGAGTAGACTGCAGTGGAGGGCAAAACATGGGACCCCCAAGGAAGCCAGTAACCTTCAGTTTTTTTGTGTGTTCTCATGTGATAGCACTAATAAAAGGTTTCCCCACTACTTTCATATACTTACTTGGTAGCTTCTGCCTAAAATAAGCGAAAGTGTGAATATTAAAATGAAGAATCAAGATATTGAGGATAGCTCTGAGTTAGTGCCAAGATATAAATTTATATAGGTACGTGTAAGATTTTTTCACTTAAATCCTTGAAGAGATCCGCTATAATCCATCTTCCTTAGTTGCCCTCCTCAAGCTCACATTCTGTGGATTCTTGCTCTCTGATTTACTGTTGGATAATGAAAACAATAATATTTATATTGTTCATGTATAATTGCAATGAAATTTAACACTTGTTGAACAATTTACTGTTGTCAAAGATATTAAGTGAAATCTTCTCTGTAAGCCTTATGTAATATAGCTATTAGTATTTCTGTCTTAAAGTATGGCAAATGAAGTTCATAACAAGTTTGTCCAGTATCAACACACTCAACTAATGATGAATCCAAGAGCGGGTCTATGATTTTGTGGCCTATTTTTGGCAGTTTTGCTAGAATATAATTGTGAAACTTTATCTACAGTTGATTATGATTCCTCAGTTGCTATTAGTGGCCCTTGTTCAGTAATGATATGAACACAATTTTGAGTTACTAGTTTGAATAATTATACTTGTTTATAATGGTATCTTTGTTCCTTAAATATATCCTTAGACAATCTGTGATTTTATTTAATAAGTAATTCAGAGGGCCAAATCTTCAGGTTGACATTTTTTACATACAGTTAGCTATATAAAGCTGGTTGCAGGGGTTTATTGCTGAGGAAAGTGAGAACTAGCTAAATTAATCCTATGAAAATCTCATTGTCTTGATAAGCTTTTAGCACATGACCATAAATAAGAAACGAAAGAAGACTCTCCTTAGAGATTTCCTTTGTCCCTGATGCTCTTTCTTATATTCTTTCTTACATTTGAACTTTTATTTTTTTTCTATTTATTTTTTTAAATAATTTTAAAATCTTTAATTCTTACATGCATTCCCAAACATGAACCCCCCTCCCACCTCCCTCCCCATAACATCTCTCTGGGTCATCCCCATGCACCAGCCCCAAGCATGCTGTATCCTGCGTCAGACATAGACTGGTGATTCAATTCTTACATGATAGTATACATATTAGAATGCCATTCTACCAAATCATCCCACCCTTTCCCTCTCCCTCTGAGTCCAAAAGTCCGTTATACACATCTGTGTCTCCTTTGCTGTCCTGCATACAGGGTCGTCATTGCCATCTTTCTAAATTCCATATATATGTGTTACTATACTGTATTGGTGTTTTTCTTTCTGGCTTACTTCACTCTGTATAATCGGCTCCAGTTTCATCCATCTCATCAGAACTGATTCAAATGAATTCTTTTTAACAGCTGAGTAATACTCCATTGTGTATATGTACCACAGCTTTCTTATCCATTCATCTGCTGATGGACATCTAGGTTGTTTCCATGTCCTGGCTATTATAAACAGTGCTGCGATGAATATTGGGGTACATGTGTCTCTTTCAATTCTGGTTTATTGGTGTGTATGCCCAGCAGTGGGATTGCTGGGTCATAAGGCAGTTCTATTTGCAATTTTTAAGGAAACTCCACACTGTTCTCCATGCATTCCCACCAACAGTGTAGGAGGGTTCCCTTTTCTCCACACCCTCTCCAGCATTTATTGCTTGCAGATTTTTGGATTGCAGCCATTCTGACTGGTGTGAAGTGGTACCTCATTGTGGTTTTGATTTGCATTTCTCTAATAATGAGAGATGTTGAGCATCTTTTCATGTGTTTGTTAGCCATCCGTATGTCTTCTTTGGAGAAATGTCTATTTAGTTCTTTAGCCTATTTTTTGATTGGGTCATTTATTTTTCTGGAATTGAGCTGCAGGAGTTGTTTGTATATTTTTGAGATTAGTTGTTTGTCAGTTGCTTCATTTGCTATGATTTTCTCCCATTCAGAAGGCTGTCTTTTCACCTTGCTTATAGTTTCCTTTGTTGTGAGAAGCTTTTAATTTTAATTAGATCCCATTTGTTTATTTTTGCTTTTATTTCCAGAATTCTGGGAGGTGGATCATAGAGGATCCTGCTGTGATTTATGTCGGAGAGTGTTTTGCCTATGTTCTCCTCTAGGAGTTTTATAGTTTCTGGTCTTACATTTAGATTTTTAATCCATTTTGAGTTTATTTTTATGTGCGGTGTTAGAAAGTGATCTAGTTTCATTCTTTTACAAGTGGTTGACCAGTTTTCCCAGCACCACTTGTTAAAGAGATTGTCTTTACTCCATTGTATATTCTTGCCTCCTTTGTCAAACATAAGGTGTCCATATGTGTGTGGATTTATCTCTGGGCTTTCTATTTTGTTCCATTGATCTATATGTCTGTCTTTGTGCCAGTGCCATACTGTCTTGATGACTGTGGCTTTGTAGTAGAGCCTGAAGTCCAGCAAGTTGATTCCTCCAGTTCCATTCTTCTTTCTCAAGATTGCTTTGGCTATTCGAGGTTTTTTGTATTTCCGTACAAATCTTGAAATTATTTGTTCTAGTTCTGTGAAAAATATGGCTGGTAGCTTGATAGGGATTGCATTGAATTTGTAAATTGCTTTGGGTAGTATACTCATTTTCACTATATTGATTCTTCCAATCCAAGAACATGGTATATTTCTCCATCTATTAGTGTCCTCTTTGATTTCTTTCATCAGTGTTTTATAGTTTTCTATATATAGGTCTTTAGTTTCTTTAGGTAGATATATTCCTAGGTATTTTATTCTTTTCGTTGCAATTGTTTCAGGAATCTTATAAATTAGTTATAAACATTTTTAATGGTGACTTGATATCAATAAATTAGGATAAAAATGTTAAATTTTACTAGTGCAGCAATTGATCATTCAAAATAACTAAAATATCATAAGTGAAGCTTAGACACAAACATTTAAAAATGTCAATATTGTAGAAAGGTTTTTATTATCTGCATATTCAATGACCATAAACTCTGCTCACAATGGTTTTTAACTTATTATTAGTTAAAAAATGTTAAATAAGAAAAGTTAGGCCAGTGAAATAAAATGAATTTAAAGCAATAGAGCTGATGAAAGTTGTTTTAGTGTAATATACTTTCCTTTTTTAACTTTCTTACTTTGATGTTCTTTTGTCTCATCAATTTTTCTTTGTAACTTATTATAGCATAAAACCACAGAAAAAATTTTGAGAGCTTGACTAGTTGTTAATATTTATTATTTAAAAACAATTAAAATTTTCATGCATTAATAATATAATAATGCTAACTATAGTATCATATTTTTCTTATTCTGCTTTGGTCAAATATGCATATATTTTTACTTGATTTTGTTTAGCATATCTGATAGCATATCACCATATAATTCTCTGCTTATTGGTATAAATGAATATTATATAATATTTTTGAAGAACCAATAATATCATAGTCTTTGTTTTATTTGATTTTAATTGGGTTACACCTCAAAAACATCTTTCTTAGTTATGCTTATACCAGTTAATGTTACAGGAAATTTTTTGACTTATTTAATATGAACATTTAAATTAGGGAAGTAAACAGTATTGATAGTCATGAAATCATAAATCAAGGGATAATTTATCAACCTTAGTGGAAGACTATAGTACACACAGCATCTCTTTTTAAGCAATTCTCAGCTTATATTTTTCAAAATACAGTTGTTTTATATTTTGAATATTTGTTCTCCTTTTAATTCAATCAATATATTTAGTGTTGTCCATTCACGATTTCCCAAATGGGAAATGATTGGGTCTTGTTTCATGAAAACTTGTGTTGTCTGTGCACAAAAGCACTGATTAAAAAACAAACAAACAAATAGGAAAAATGCTTTTCAAATCAGTATGACTTGATTTTACTTAATCAAAGACCAAGCATTAACAAACCAAATGCTTCTGTTTGGTTGATCAGAAAAAATAATTGCCATTTTATTAAGTACTTCTTAGACTTCAAAACTCATTGGAAAAGACTTATGCTGGGAGGGATTGGGGGCAGGAGGAGAAGGGGACGACAGAGGATGAGATGGCTGGATGGCATCACTGACTCGGTGGACGTGAGTCTGAGTGAACTCCGGGAGTTGGTGATGGACAGGGAGGCCTGGTGTGCTGCGATTCATGGGGTCACAAAGAGTCGGACACGACTGAGTGACTGAACTGAACTGAGACTTCAAAACAATTACAATAAATAGAGCACTCTATACATTTTGCTATGTTTTAATACTATAAAATTGATTTACTTTTCACATAAGAAGTAGATGAATGTAAGTGGTAAATAGGAAGATGACATTTGTTGAATAAAGGGCTCTTCCCTCCCCATGAGACTTACTCAGTGCGAAATAACCACTGGAACCATGGCGGCCTCGACTTATCAAGTAACTGGAGTGAAGCTGATTATACCTGCAGTGGCTGGAGTCAGGTTCTGGCTCATAAAACAGACCTTTTCATCCTCTGCTATTGCTGGGTCAGGAAAGCTGCCATATGTAGAGCACTTGTGCATAAATCTTGGAATACGATTTCTTTTAGCTTTTGAATACCTCCTTCCTGAAACACAGATGGCAAAAATGAAGGCAGGAGTTTTAGTGTTTATAACAAGATTGTTTAAATTGTACTTTGAAATATTCAACTAAAATTTCTGGATCTTCTTTATAAGCATCATTTCAACCAGTCTTCTTTTGGCAGATATTACAAAGATCAACACTTGTGTAGGGACTTACCCGTTGGTCCAGTGATGAAGATTCCATGCTTCCACTCCTGGGGGCACAGATGGAGAACTAAGAACAAGCAAACCTAACAAACAAACAGACAAGCAAAAAAATCCCTAAAACTTTTGTGTAAAAAACCCTAGCAAACCTAACAAACAAACAAACAAAAAGTCCCTAAGACTGCTCTAAGAATGCATATTAAAAATATATTTTTATTATTTGACTTGAACCAAATATTAGACCTCATTTCTTTATCTGGCATTGATTACTTATTTAGTCAACTAAGACATATTTATTGAGAACCAAGCATGCAAAGACACCATGTTATTGCTTTTTAAAGCCTCCTACCAATTGGAATGAGCAGATATAAGAACATTGTTTTACTTAGACATAAATATTTGCATCTTCTAAATAAGCTTTCTTAAAGGGCCAATAGAAGACAAAGGAGAACCATGAGAAAAATCAGTAGGAATGAATACTTCTGTTTCTCATCCCAAATTTCAACTTCTGAAGACTGTCTGTATGTGGGACAAAGTTGCAAGGATGGTCTCTACTCCCACTGTTCACTGACTTTCATTTTTTTGTTTTTTTCCTGTGCTGGTCAAAACCCAACCAGAGAAAGAAGGGAAAGTGTCTTTGATCACAGGGATGGTAGTTGCATTGCTCTTACAATTTTTTTCTGAGCATTTCGTTCACCATCTTTTGCCTTACTGGGAATAAGAGCACTGAGTTAGGGGACCACTGACTTAGTTTTCAGTAGGTGTGGAATCATCAATGTCCTGTGACTTTGGGGAATCTTATCCCGAGGATACTAATATAAACTACTTGTTTTGGAGAGTAAGATAGAAACATGACTCTATCTTCATTGATATTTGATGATACTTTGAAAGTGAATTTTTCTAAGCCATTTAAACACATTCCTTCCTGTCACACTGACAATTTAACAGTATATCTAATGGAGAACTGAAGTGAAAGTCTCTCAGTCGTGTCTGACTCTTCGAGACCCCATGGACTATACAGTCCGTGGAATTCTCCAGGCCAGAATACTGGAGTGGGTAGCCTTTCCCTTCTCCAGGGGATCTTCCCAACCCAGGGATCAAACCAAGGTTTCCCGCATTGCAGGCGGGTTCTTTACCAGCTGAGCCACAAGGGAAGCCCAAGAAACTCAGTGTTAAACACAAAAATGAATTTTATTTTTCTACTTCTAAAAAAGGATCAAGAAGAGTTTATTTTTTTTTTAAAATATTGACCTACTCTGTGCTTCCTCATACTGAAATAATTTATTTTTCCCTTGGGGCTGAAACTATAATGTTATCTCACTGATTTCATTAACCATTATTTAGAGTCACATGGATGGAGCACACTAGTGATAATTTTATTTGGTTAAAGGGGTTAGTTAAGAAATTTTTAGAATACTAGAAATGCATTATTTTTTAAATGTTTGCGAAAAGAGTTTTTATAGTTTTTCACTTACTAAAATAATTGACATGCACTTTGGCTAAAATTTTTAACTTATATATAATATTTTGGTTTTAGTGCTAAGTTATATTGTCCCAGTTTTTGGAGAAAATTTCCTGAAACATTGTATGTTTTTTCTGCTTGTATAAATAATAGATTTTATTGAAAATACCTTGGAAAATTAAGAACTTCCAAATATTATGTTATCATGGAAGATAACATTTAATTTTTGTCAAGGTAAAATTTTTGATTATTTACTTTATCTGCATAAATGTATAACACAGAGCAATTGTAAATTTCAATAAGTACTGTATTCATCTTAGTAAGTATACTTACACTTACTAAAGTATTCTGGGAAAGATTGAAGGCAAAAGCAGAAGGAGGAGGCAGAAGATGAGATGACTAGGTGGCATCACTGACTCTGGGCATGAATTTGAGCAAACTCCAGAAGATGTTGAAGGACAGGGAAGCCTGGCATGCTGCATTCCATGGGGTCACAAAGAGTGAGACATGACTTAGCCACTGAGCAACAACAACAAAAAGTATGCATTATAAGGATTACACTCACTCCACAAGTCTTTTTGAGAGAGGTAAGTAAAGGACACACTAAGGCAGTGCAATAATTAAACATCAAAATAGGTCATGGGCTTCCCAGGTGGTGATAGTGGTAAAGAATCCGCCTGCCCGTGCAAGAGATGCAAGAGACAACGGGTTCCATCCCTGGGTCAGGAAGATCGCCTGAAGTAAGAAATGGCAACCCACTCCAGTATTCTTGCCTGGAAAATCCCATGGACAGAGACACCTGGTGGGCTACAGTCCACGGGGCTGCAGAGTATCAGACATGGCTGAGCACTAAGCAAGCAAGTATAGTTAGATGATATACATAAAATGGAAATTTATGTATAACCACTTCCAATTAAATTTGTGTAGTTTAAGATTTTTTAGTGAGCATTATCAAAAGTACTATTTAAGCATGGTTGCTTTTAAGAAAAGTGCTCTTTAGATAGACTGTAGATTGAGTTCCAGTTATTTATCAACAAAACCATAGCTGTTCTCAGTAAAATTTAAAGGGAGTTTTTCTAAGTTTATCGGCTTGAAAGCTTATGGAGAAGGAAGAGCAAGTGTCTCCTTGTATTTCCTCCAGTCCAGTTAGTCATCACTGTTAGAATCGTTACAGGATTTTAGAATTGCAAAAAATGTTCATACATATTCCATATCCTCTACTTTAGAAATGAGCCAGTGGACACCCAGAAATGTTATCCTATCTCATCTTATCCTTTCAAAAAGATGACCTCATGATATAATTGTGATCTTTGAGACTGTCAACTCCACAAGGACAAGGGTTCTTTTGGCTTATTCAGGGTATACTGTTGCTAAAGTAGTACCCAGTATGTGATCAACAAAGTAAGTGCATCAATTTATTTGGCACATGCTTTTAGAAAGCCCACATGCCTGTTTAATGGGTCAGTCATGTCCGACTCTCCACCCCCATGGACTGTAACCTGCCAGGCTCCTCTGTCCATGGGGTTTTCCAGGCAAGGACACTGGAGTAGGTTGCCATTTCCTTCTCCAAGAGAGCTTCCCAACACAGGGATAGAATCCACATCTTTGCATTGGCAGGCGGATTCTTTACCACTGACCACCTGGGAAGCCCTGAGGGGAGGGTGGTAAGCACCTGTGTCACCCACGGCACTTGCTTACTCACAAAGTTCTCCTCCTATGTGGAAAAGAGGATCAAGAGGATCAAAAGATTTCAACAACTTAATATTTTTTTCTCTTCCCCAAGAGATGTTAAGCCCTTCAAGATACGCAGGACCTTTAGAGAATAGAAAATGAGGCCTCAAAAAACAAATTTATGAGGGAAACTAATAGTTCCAGAATGCAGCTCTGTATTATAATTCTCAAGGTTCACTAACACTATGCCTTGTCTGAGAGAAACACCCCTGCCTTCCCTGCCTTATTTTTTTATACTCTCTCTCTCTTTATTTTTCCCCTCAGGAGAATGTTCTCAGAGTTGTCAGACTAGAAAATACATTCAGAAAAAAACTCACAGTGAGATAGAGATGTTTGATTATAAGATACGTTTGTTAGTATTTTTGTTTAAAGAATATGAAGAAAAAATTAGCAAAATAGTTTTAGGCAATGGACACTCATAATGGTAGATTTGGGGAGTTGAGTTACCTTGCTGATCTTTCTGTCACACATGGAATGCAGTTAGAAGTCTTTATGTCATGCATTTAGTTGAATTTGGTTATTCATGAATATAATATCAAACATTTTCTTTAAAATGCTTTGTTATCCTTGATTTTTACCCAACATTATAACTAGGATATGTATTAGTTTTCTTAGCTATTTAGGCCAGCCTTAACAGAGCTTATGGAATAGGTTATCAGTTTTGAAGTATAAAACAATTTAATATCCCAGTTAAATTTTCTGTAAAAGCATGCTATTTTGCATACACAATAAAATGAAATAAATGTTTTCTCACAAGTGCTAGAATCGCACATTTACTGACACTTTATTCATATATTAACTGACATTAATCAGTTACTCCAGAAAGTATTTTAAAGGTTATCTTAATTGGCCTTTGCAGGCACCATGTGTTCTTGCAACTTTGTACATATTTCATAATATCTGACTTTAGAACTCAGAGCATGTAGAGACAAAGTCTTGAGTCTGGATGATCTACAGCCATTTTATATGACATGTGCTTCGAATCGTGCACAATTAGGGTCAAGTCGTTTGCATGCTTTTTCTTCTTTCTTTCTTCCTCTCTTACATGTGGACTAAAAATTGCAAGGGTTTGGTATCCTAGATCCTATTGACTATGAAGATTATATCAATTAATCTTTTAAACATTCATACTTTTTAACTGCCTCAGCATGAGGAAGATATGCCAGCTGCAGGCATTAATATTTTGTTATACCAGTCACAGGAGGAATTTATAGAAATAATTTGACTACATGTTTGTAACAGAGTGAATAAAGGTAATTCATTTTTAAATGTGTCTTTGGAGAAGGAAATGGCAACCCACTCCAGTACTCTTGCCTGGAAAATCCCACGGATGGAGGATCGTGGTGGGATACAGTCCATGAGGTCGCAAAGCGTCGGACAGGACTGAGCGACTTCACTTCACTTTAGATGCTAACATCTGCCCCCCTCCCCCGCAAACAGAACATTTTCCCAGTGTTTGCATTATTTCTCCAAAATACCTCTTTGAAATATTTTAATTCAATATAGCTCCGAAGTTTTCTCTGAAAATATGTAATTTTCTGCATAAAACATTTAAATAAGAGGAATGTTATAACTGTAGCAAATTTAGTGCTGCAAGATGAATTTTAACAGACCCTTCATATATAAGTGCCTATAATTTTGCTAAACTGAGTTCAGGGCTACAGTTTAAATGCAAACATTCTTTGCTCAAATGTAAATTGTCTTTAAAAGTTAAAGAAAATACTCTTTCAATTATTTTTGTGGGAGGCCATGATCTATTTTCATCATAAAAACAGTTCAAATTTTAGTGTATCTTGTTACTTCAGTGTAGATGTATTTAGAAACTGATGATGGATTCATATATTTTAAGTTAAAAAATGATTTACCTATTTTGTAATGACAATGATCAGACACATAATAAACTAAATGTAAAGTTCAGTATCTGAAGGTATATTTCCTTTGTATTCCTAGGGAAAAACATCACTGTTGAGAATACAATACTTCCACATCTCCTGTATAACTGAACTTACCGTTTTAGAATTACACATTGCAATTTAAGATTTTTAACTTAAAATGAGAAGAAAATTTAAATTCTGAAAAGATAAAGTAAACAATAAAATATCTACACGTGTTAATGTAATTTAGTCATTTTAGGGAGCATACTGAAAGATGGTATGCCATTTTCTACCCATAAACATGTAAAAGTGAGTCCTTGAAATTTAGTGGGCATGAGAACGACAGAAATTCTTAAAAATGTGAATTTATATGACATCTCCCTTACCCACCAATCTATATTTTAAAGAATATAACATAGAGGTCACTTCAAGGCAAACTAATATATGAATAGTTTAATTTTTCCCATATGTGTGAGCTCTTTTTGATTTTTAAATCAAATATTTGTCTATGTATCAATATGCCATTTATTTTAGAAACTGACCTCTGTAACACTGAGGGAGGTTTTGTAGTTGTTATTGTTTTGCTTTTTGATGAGCCATCATAAATATTTGGAAATGATTAACAGCACATCAACACATATTTCCCGAATGAATGATACTTGTTTGCTACTCTGCTAACTTGTGGAAACCAAAAGCTTCAAATAAAATCTATGACCTCTCAAGATGTTTAATTTGGTTAGGAAATTAAAGCACCTAGATGAAAATGTTAACGACACTATAAAAATATGAAATGAGCTATTCTAAGACTCTCAAGATCTTGTTGGTAAATTCAGAGAACATTAATAATCAGGAAATGTGAATGTGGTTACTCTCTTAGCAGTCCTTTGATGTGTGTCTTTTAACATTTGCACTTACTACATTGCCGCCATTAAAATTAGTATGAAAACATTTTCCTTTTTCAAATTGCTAGCTTATTGTGAGATATGTTTGTAATAATTGATATGAAATCTGATGTTATAAATAATTCAATAAATATATGATTCCTAAGAATTTTAGGAATTAAATGCTAAAAGATACCAAAAGGCTAAGGTAATAATTAAGCATATGTGTGTAAATTATTGCCAGGGGAATATTTTGACAAGTAGAAAAACGTAATGAACACAGATGGTCATATGACAACACATGAAGGCGTAGCTCTAGAGAGCCACTTTTGGGAAATTCTAGAAAATATTCTTACTTTTAAAGGAGAGATAGAAAGCTCTCTTGTGTACTATAATTTTAGGCATTATTGTAGTAGTATATGTTTTTATTGTCAGGATTATGTATTACATATATACTTATAAAACTTAACTGTAAATTAATAGCAATGGGATATTATATATGCATAAGGAAATGGAATTATGGTTGCTAAGGGAAACATTAGCTTGAATTTTCTTGATTCATTATATGGAAATCTCAACAGAAGCACTTTATTTAAAGTTTTATTTTAAATCATACAAATCAATTATATTGAAATAATTTGTAGCAATCATAATCAGGTCTTTATTTCTGCTAATATTTTTACTTGTGAAGAATTCTTGTACATCTAAAATTCGGTGCATTAGCTAGGAAATGTTTATTGAATGGATCTACATGTAAGACACCACATTTAAAACTCTATGCCCAATGATGGAAAAGCATAATGTAAAGTATTAACAGTTAAGAAACTTGCACTCTAGTTGTAGGGTTAAGATATGCATTGCAATATCTGTAGGTCAGTAGAATCGCTTTGTAATTAACATTAGCAAAGTTGACTGGATAAAAGATAGAGTCATTCAAAAGTGAAAAACATCCTGATTCACTGGACCAGCTGGAGAATGGGGAGAGAGCCTGAGTCACAAGTTCAAAGTGACCTTTACATGGTCGAAGAGGGCATTTCAATATAGGCAATTGTGAGCAAAAAAAAAGCAATATTTTAGTGAATAGTATGGGGGGGTATTCTCTCAATTAGGCATCAGAAATAGGTGTCAGAGAACATTCTCATCAGTTAGGCTTGCCATGAAGAGATGAACTCATTTTTTTGTGTTAGTCGTTCTTCAAATGGTAAAGCATCCGTTTGTCCCGTCTTCTGTGTCCTTCTGATCCTTGCATCGATTCTCTGGTGCCCTGCCTGTGTTCCTGCAATTAGCTGCTGACTCTTGTTGCTCTCCACTCACCTGCTGCAGTGCTCCCTATTACCTTCTGCACAGACCTCTATACCACCCACAGCTCTGTCTTCACTTTTCTTATCAGATAGCGTAGACAGGGTAGACAAGAATTGATGTCCCAAATCAAATTTCAGAAATCTCCCTCCTACCAGAGAAGAGTATAGCATTAACAGTTTGATGTGCTGCCTTCCAGTTTTTAAGACACAAAGATACAGTGTGTATATAGTATATAATGGGGCTTCCCAGGTGGCGCTAATGATAAAGAACCCCACCAGCAACGCAGGGGACGTGGGAGACTCGGGTTCGTTCCCTGGGTGAGGAAGATCCTTTGGAGGAGGGCATGGCACCCCACTCCAGTATTCTTGCCTGGAGAATCCCCATGGGCAGAGGAGCCCGGCGGGCTACAGTCCATGGGGTCACAAACAATGGTACATGACTGAAGTGAATGAGCACACACACACGCATAGTATATACACAGTATTAAAAAATTACTACTTTATTACATCTCACTTAATGATTTTTGAGAATTTTACCCACATAATTAACCTTGTTTTGAAACACTATTTTACTGGCTGTATTGTATTCTGTGCTATGGTTTAGGCTTCCTGAATTTCATTTTCCTCATCTGCAAAATGAGACTAATAACAGCTTGCAAAGATATTTTGAGTTAAATGAGATGACATGTAGTGAAAGATGGCAGCAGGTGAGGGAAAAAAAGATATTGGAAGTTGAATTCATGACTGGGGAGTTGGGGAGCAGGGAATGAGGGTCGTGAGAATATGAGGCTGGTTCAGATGTGTTTTACTCAATACTCTAGCAGGCCATCCAAGTGGAGACCTTGAAAAGACATTTGGAAGGGAACCTGGGGCTCAGGACATAGCATTGCAGGAGGCACACATATGGTTTAGGAATCCCCACATACCTTCCACAGTGTAGACCCTGAGAATGTGTGAGTCCCAAAATCTGATGTAAAAAATAGGATATATCCTGGAATACTGTCATAGGCAGTTGTAAGCGGCCTCGGATTGGAATCCCAGATTTCACACTGGCTGATGATTTGGATATGGTAGTCACTTTCTCCGTCTAGGACTGAGGCAGAGCTAAAGCCGTTCTCATGTATCAGTGGAACACCCTATAGGAGGTCTGTGCCCAGCTAGGAGGCCTGGTTCATAGGGAGTTGATAAAATACAATTGATTAAATTCAGTGAGTACTTACCATTGCCGCAGATGCCTCTAACTCCGCAGGTATTTCCTCACTTAAGCTTCGCAAAAGCTCCGAGAGTCAGGGGCCTTCCTTAGCTTCATTTTACTGCTGAACCAGGTCAAGCACAGGAAGGTTAATCACTGCAGGGAACAGTGTCTCTACAGGTGCCACGTGAGAGCCCGGCCAGCCTGGCTCTGAGTCTGCGCTCCAAACCGTCAGTAACACCAACGTGGTAAAATTGTGCTTAGCATGTCTGTGCTAAGAAAATGGAAAAAGAAACCAAAAACAAAGAAAAATTGGTGTCCTGGACAGTAGAATGCCTTGGAAGAAGCAAAGAACATCCTCTAATGATATGGTTCAGAGGGGGATGTGTCTTAGTTCCAGGCAAAAGAAAAAATTATCAGAACGACAGGACCAGTATATGAAACCTGGATGTACGTGAAGCTCCTAAGGAAGGATTGGGTTCTCCTAAAATAGTGCAACAATCCTCACTGGTTGCATCTTCATATTTTGAGTCAAGAAATGATAATAGCAAAAATTTAATTATATTTAATATCTATAATAAATATGACACATTTAAATGCTAAATAACAGACAACTTTGGTAATTACACATAAGATTTTTATATATATATATATTATGTGTTACATACTTTAAGGATAACAAACGTGCCTTAGACTTTTATTTTCGTAATATGAGACATTACTCATTCCAGAGTGGGTGCTGATTTACTGTTACTGATTTAACAGTTATATAACATAGTCTATTTTTCCTTTATTATTTTCAAGACTTTATGAATGGAGTACTATTTAATTTGGCTTATTTATAAATATTTTACTCTAATATAGTTAATGTAAATGTTAGAAGCCTTTCCATGATTCATTCCTTATTCACACACTCATTCTCCGTTCATTCCACAAGTATGCAATTCTCTACGTCATCATCACATTTTCTTCTCTCCTCTGTCATTCCTACAAGCTCTTGTTTCTCCCATTTAAAACAAGTATTTTATTTATATCACTTTCTCCACCAGTTACTGCCCCCATTTCTTTATTCCTCTTTATAGCAAAACCCTTGAGTGAGTCATCATTAGACAAGATTATCAATTAATCTGCTCTCATTTTATACTTCTCCCACTCCAAACAGATATTGCCAGAAACTGCTCCTCTTAGAATCATCAGCAACCACCAGACTGCTTAGTCCAAGGTCACTTCCCAGTCTAATGGTGCCTTTGCGGCCTTTGACTGGCTGTTTTCTTCGTGTCTCAGCACTCACTCCTGACTTGATCCATCTCTTCTCCTGACTTCTGGAGGTGGGAGAAGGCCTGGGGCACTTTTCTTTATCCTGGAATACTGGAATGAATGAAGTATCTGAGCAATTCAAGAGAGATGATGGTAGTGGGTACTGCTAGAATTGCAAGCAGCTGGGGTCGCGCAGATTCGGACACGACTGAAGTGACTTAGCAGCAGCAGCAGCAGCAGCTCTCCTGAAGGAACAAAGGCGTGATCCCAAAGGAGACTTTTTGCCAGGAAAGAGAGGTTCAGACTAAGTTGGTCAGAAGCTGAGACAGTTTGCTAGTGAATGATCTGGGGGAATTAATCTCATACTTCAGCCTTGGTAACGAAATGAGCCTGTGCTATAAGTAAAAGGTAACCTTAACCCTCGGTAGAATCCGCTAAATTAACTGTTCCTCTTTTTCAGATTTAAACTTTTTGAGTAAATCTTATGGTTTCAAGGCCTGTAAATTTGACAAATTCAAATTTTCTGTTTATTTTATGCTTTTGTGTGTGAGAGTTGTAGTCTGTTGGCATATGGATATAAATAGATTAATTAAGACATAGTAAGCAATTGATTAAATATTTGAATAGATGTGATCTGATGAGCATTAGATGAATAGGCTTATTTGGTCCCCATATTATTAACTCCAGTTATTCTTATAAATTCTAATGTGAGCTTTTCTAGAATAAGATTAACCTTAAAAAAAATATTGGTTACTTCTGCTATAGCCAAAAGAAAGAGTTCTCTTATGCCTTTTATCTACTCTAAATTTTAAGCTCTACCAAATATTCATTCACAGTTGAATTAGACCAGATAGACAGTTTTAAAAATTTGATCATTTTGAGCTTAATTTAATATGAGCCTTATTTAGTGGGTAACTTCTGGATAATGTAAAAAAAAAATCAGTGAAAGAATCATTCAACTGAAAAAAGGGTTGTTTTTTTTTTTTGTTGTTGTTGTTGTTGTTGTTTTGGTGGGGCAGGGGAGAGCAGCTATTACTCTTTGTTTCCCTCTCCTTCTTCAGCACACTTTGCCAAAATGTTAAAATATAAAAGAATTTAACTAGCTTATTTTTCAGTTACCATTATTAAGCCACAAATAAAGACTCAGCTCTACCAAAAAGTTCATGGATATGAAGATCCACCTGCTCAGAAAGCTGTGGGTGGGGACTTTGCATCACTGAATTAGCCCCTGTTGTGTGTAATTTTTTTTTTTTCACAGTGATCGAATGAAGCCAAAACAGCAATTATATCATCATCACCATTCTCTTTTTTTCTCCCTCACGCCTGTTTCTCTTGTAACCTTGCATTGATTCCCTCTTGAGGCTGAACTTCCATACTCAGAATTCCACCAAAGGAAAAGGAAGACATCTCACCAGCTTCAGTTGGAAAAAAAATCCCAGGAAGAACCCTTACTGACCTGCTTAGGGAATAGGAAAACCCCACCCTGAACAGAATGATGAGGTACAGGTGTGTAGTTGACCCAGCCTGGCTGAGATGTCAACCCCAGTGGCCACAGCAGTTAAATGTTATGTCCATGAGCTTTCACCAGAGTCAGGGACCCAAGAGCTGAGTGGAGAAGGGAGATTTCTAGTAAACTCTACTAAACTCTGCAGTCCCTTCAGTGCTTTATTTTTTCTGTTCTTTCAGTCCCTATAAATCTCTTCATTCCCTGCTGAGCCTGGACCCCATATTTGGTAATCAGAACCATTCCATTCTAATATCTAATGTTCCACAGTATTCTACATATTCCTATGCAGTAACTTGGCATCAGTACCAGGGTTCACTGTTTATTGTTACACCCAGACAGTATTCTACTTGGAAAAAGTCACACAGTTGTGCATTTGGGCTGCAGCATTCACTTCTGAGTTTCAGGAGACATCGTCTCAAGCCAGTCATTGTCCTTTGTCAACCAGATTCTCTTTCTGCTGCCAGTGATCTCAAACCTTCACCAGACTTCTCAAAATCTGATCTCCTCACCCCTGACATATGACAGTTCCTGCCATTTACTGAGAATATTTTAAACATCTGGAATGGTTCTTTATGTTTCACTTCACCCACTCTATCTTCTAAAATATTTACAAACCCATGTCCATCTATACCTTTCTAATCTATTTCCTTTTAGGTTCAGGAGGTGAAAGCTGCTTCAAAGTCAAACCATTCACCTATGCTATTAACCCAAACCTCTGTTGCTTCATTCAAGGCTTTATCCAATCTGTCCCT
Source organism: Ovis aries (assembly GCF_016772045.2). NCBI lineage: Eukaryota > Metazoa > Chordata > Mammalia > Artiodactyla > Bovidae > Ovis > Ovis aries. Next base: position 10,289,779 of record NC_056079.1, read on the forward strand.
TATCTGTCTTGGGTCAACACTCACCTCCTCTCTAAGAACTATTTCTCTAGATGAGGTTAACTCTGCAATAATTAAGAACAGACACAGTCACCATACTCTGGCACATATGTGTGCCTGCATGCACACAGACTTCCTTTGGACCTTTCTCCCCTCTTGGCTGCCTCTCTTCATCACTTTCATGAAATTTCTCCGAAGAGCATTTTCCAATCATTGCCTCCGACCTTCCAACTCTGGTCCCTGCCCACCCTGCTGCCTTCTGGCTTCACGTCCTTGGTCCACAGTGATGGTTTTAGTAGGATTCTAACAACCTGTTTGCCAAATTCACTGAGCATTGCCAGTTGTTGTGCTGGACTTTATTTTTACTTTTGTCTCTGCTAGTCACGCTCTCCTTTTCCAGACGCTATTCCCATGTCGTCTGTGACTCTGTGCCACCCAAGTTAGACCAACACCACCCCACCCCACCCCGCCAAGTTCTGTTCTGACTCTCTAGGGCTTATCATTTTTCTTTTCTCTTAAATTTTATTTCTCCACGTTTTTGTGATTCCGTAACTGTCATATTGATTTTCTCGACCATCATACTCTCCCCAGGATTAGATTGGTAATATCTTATTAGACTGTAATATCTTGTTAGATGGCACTGTAGTGCCATGCGGGCATTTCCACATGGATGTCTTCCTCCATAGCATCTGAAATTTCCAAAGTTAAACTCATCATTGTTGTTGTTTTTTTTTTCTCCTGAGCTGACCATGCTTCTGTTTTCTTCATTTTTAGTCATTGGTACGACCATGTGTATGCAATTCCTGACAGTATGAAAGGCTAATACCTAACTAGCATTTATTGAGTTCATAGTATGTGCCTGACCCTGCCAGTTACCTCATATGGATCATGTCAACTAATATTAACAGTTCGTGAAGCTGATGGCACTTTATTTCCATTTTTAAATTTTGGTATATGAATTGAAATGTGTTAAATAATTTGCCAAAAGTCACTCAGGAAGAATAGCATTGGGATGCTCATTGGGAATGCATGTTGAACCATATGGTCCTTCCTGGTAATGATTTTTGACTTTTCTTTATTTCTCTATTCTGAACAGTCACTTTGTCTTGTCACTTTACTTCTCCGGTATTTCTTGAGCTTCCCAGGTGGCACAGTGGTAAAGAATCCACCTGCCAATGCAGGAACTACAGGAGATGCAGGTTTGAGCGCTGAGTTGAGCCCTGGTTTCTTGAACATGTTGTCCTCCCCAAAGTCTCTCCATCCCATCAAAATACTCTTATATTTGTGCTTATTTTTACTATGTTGAAATATTGCATTGATACCCTTACTTTCCTAAGAACTGTATACTTCCTAAATACATTAATCTAGCAATCTACAGTACTCTTGCCTGGAAAATCCCATGGACAGAGGAGCCTGGTAGGCTGCAGTCCATGGGATCGCTAAGAGTCAGGCACGACTGAGAGACTTCACTTTCACTCTTTCATGCATTGGAGAAGGAGATGGCAACCCACTCCAGTGTTCTTGCCGGGAAAATCTCAGGGACAGAGGAGCCTAGCGGGCTGCCGTCTGTGGGGTTGCACAGAGTCAGACATGACTGAAGCAACTTAGCAGCAGCAGCAGCCATCTACAGGGGGTTAATATACAAGGATTTAATCTACAGGGACATATATATATATATATATGGAAAAGCAAATCAAGATGAAAAACAGACACACTTTCTGGGGTCATTCTTCCCTGTTCAAAGCGTTTGCCTGGTTTCCACTGCTTCTGAGATAAAGTCCAAACTCCTAAATGCAATTTGCAAGGCTCTGTTGACCACGCCTCCGTGCACACACATCCTCAGCTCCCTCACTGCTGTTCCCCTTTTCATTAAAGATGCAGACTGCTGCGGCTCTTGCTCTGTGCTGCCCCTCACTCCTTCCCTTTGCTCTCACTGCCGCCTCTTCCTTGGAGCCCTCCTCCTGCTCTTTCCCATTAACTCGGGTCACTCCCGCAGTCCCCAGCCAATCAATCACCTGTCCATACCTGCTCCTTCCAACTGGTACGTCTCTGCTTTCAGAAAGTCTTCCTTGAATTTCAGAACAAAATAATGACCATTTTCTTTTTTCCATGTTAATTTTTGTGATGTCTTTTGATGAACTTGTCATTTAGTTTTATAATTATCTATTTAGGGGGCTTCCCTGGTAGCTCAGCTGGTAAAGAATCCAGCTGCAATGCAGGAGACCCCAGTTCGATCCCTGGGTTGGGAACATCCCTAGGAGAAGGGAGCGGCTACCCATTCCAACATTCTGGCCTGGAGATTCCCCTGGACTGTATAGTCTGTGGACTGTATGTAGTCCATGGGGTCTCAAAGATTCAGACATGACTGAGCCACTTTGACTTTCATTTCTATCTAGGCTTCTTGAAGTCAGGGTCTACATTCCTTATATTCTATTGCCTAACCCTAGAATGCTCTATTTCCTTAGTGTGTTATTTCTTTTTCCACAAATAATAGTATTATTCCACAGAGTAAATGAATTTTGAGTTTGATCCTGAATAATAGGTTTAGAAATTGATGGCCTAAAGGAGAGGAGATATATTTGAACATATGCCTGACCATCTTGGAGATTAATTTGACTGTATCTAGCCTTTGTATTTATAATAGTCCATGAGTTTTTTTGTACCATGTATTCTACACTGTATTTTTCATGAACTATGCATATATTTAGAAGGTGAATAATGAACTAGGTATGGAAACAAAACTGTTTCCTAAAATCGGTTAATTGTGTGATTAATTATAAAGTACATTAAAAACTGCACTGAGTGAGATGGCATCTGTGGTTGGCAATAGACATGCTGGGGATAATTTATTATTAAAGACCTTTAAAATTTAAAAAACCCAATTAAAAAAACTTATAATTGATGGATAGGAAAATTTCTCTTTAAAAAGCAGCAGTAAGATTAGCAACATCACACAACCTCCAGGCAAATGCTGATCTCAAATAATAATAAATTATCTGCCTAGTCTGTTTGTGAGTTAAATATCACTGAAAAACCTGCTCTGATAGCACCTCAGGCTATCATCATGTTAGATTTCTGTAAATGATAAGAAATGCAGACCAGTGGGGGTAGGGAGAGGGGGGAAAATTTCAGAAAAGGAAAAAACAATCTCCATCCTTATAGATGGCAGTCTTTATTTTCCTTTCTGATCTGTGACAGTTACCCTGACTCTGGATTAGTAGCTTAAGCTCTTACTTCTCAGAACCAACTGCCTTTCTTTTCTAAGGCTGCTCAGTTACACATCTCCATTAGATAGTGAACTTGAGCGAAAATTTTTGACAGTAGAAAAAGATCATCACTATTTAAAATGCTCATATATGTTCTTACATAAAAATAAAATGAAAATTTCATATGAAAATTTTATTGTTAAGTTTAATTCTGAAATATCCTACATTTTAGTATTTATTATGATTTTCTTGTTTCTTTCACAAACATTTAAAAATTAGCTTTGCTCTCTTAACTCCCTTGATTTGTTGATTTCTTGGGAGATTTTTAAACACTTGTTAAAATAGCAGAAACTCAAGTTTGATAAAATTGAATTGATTGAATTATTTTAAGATACTCATTTCATCACTGCAAGTCCCTGCAGTATTATTCATCAACCTTTTTACTGACTTTTATTTTTTCTGATGTAGCTTATGAGTAAAGGGATACGTTAAGGTAAATATTTTAAACTACTTTGACTGATGTAATAGAAGATGCTGATGAATTGGAAAATAAAATATTTCAGAGAACAGCTAGATTGGAAGAGAATGTGTTGTTACTTCCAGAAAAATTCCATTTTCCTGGCAAAATAATAAACATAAAATCAGTAGAAAGTGCCCTTGGAGGCTTGGCAGCCGTTGTGCAAATGAAATCAGACCTGGTTATGTTGAAGCAGGTTCATTTGGAGACGGAAAATGTGACTCTCTCAATCTTCATTTTCTGGTTAAGCAGAGGCTAATAGAGTTTGGGGTCTTGTCACAATACCTGTTTTAAAGGTACATAGTCTTTAAAAGGAGACTAATTAAAAAAATTAAAGAGTGCCTGTCTCATCAAATGCTATAAACCTCTTCATTATTGATCTATTCCTTTGTAACAGCAGGAGAGTTGTTTATGTTAGAAGTCGCTCAAGATTCATAGAGAAATAGTTTCTGCTTTTCTGTAGTTGTTAACATTTCCGTTTAAATACAAGTTTAGGGGACCATCAGAGTTTTGCTAAATTCTTTGTTGCTGAAATAAGGCTTAAGAGAAAAAAATTATATATATATATATATACACACACACACACACACAAATCTTTGCCCTCTTTGGCAAAATCTTTTTGGCAGCATATTCTTTGCCATCACTATAGTAAAAAAAAAGTCTTTTGTGCAATTTTATTCCACCATAAAAGCAAATTTCAAATTATGGATGCTAGTGAGAAACAGGAAAGCAAACTTAAAATGTGGTAAAGTTCATTTAAGTATTTATAATAAAGCTTAATTTGTATTTTATTATTTTTCATAATGCATTAGTACTAAACTGAAGTTGGCTTTGTATTACACATCAAGAATTGAGTTCTGCAAACATGATGGGACATAAAATGTAAAACAAATTTTAGTGTGAATACTTTGTAGGCAAAAATGTACTTATTCAGAAATCTATACCGTTTAAGTGAAAATCACTCAGTCGTGTCTGAGTCTTTGTGACCCCATGGACTGTAGCCTGTCAGGCTCCTACACCCTTTATCCTTGCACCCTTTACAACAGATCATAATTAATATTATTTTAAATAACACCTGTGTGTGTGTGCTAGGTCACTTCAGTCGTGTCTGACCCTTTGTGATCCTATGAACTGTGGCACCAGACCCCTATGTCCATGGGATTCTCCAGGCAAGAATATTGGAGTGGGTAGCCATTCCCTTTTCTAGGGGAGCTTCCCCATTCAGGGATCAAACCCGGGTCTCTTGCATTGCAGGTAGATTCTTTACTGTCTGGGCCACCAGGGAAGCCCCAAATAATACTTACATTGATTTAAAATATTGTCTTATTTTTATACCTCAGAATAGTCTCCACCAGTCTAGAGAACTGATTAATTTTTATTTTATTTCTCACCAAAAATTTTATGAAATCTCAAAGAAGTGATGCATTTTAGTCTTTATTTTTATATCCTTGCTATCTTCTTCAATTTTGGAGAGATTAATACACAAAAAGAAATGATCAAATAGACAAAAAGATAATGGGAAAAATGATGATTTGCGTTATTTTTGTAAAATCAATTCCAGAGTAATTAAATTCTGTTGCTGCCAATGCAAAATTGTATTGAAATTGTGTTGATATCTATCATTGAGGAAGTACCAGTTTCTGTAACAACTTGATTACTTTGAGAGAAATTGCATTTTCCTGTCAGCATATCTCCTAATCCTACTACTTTTGTTCAAATGATTAAAACATGAGCAGGAAGACTCAAGACTGACTTCGTCATATTCTCTTCCTCGAGGCCCTTGTGGTTTATAAGAGCTCAGCTTTTGCCATTTCTTTGTCCTTCCTCAGACCTTGAGATTCATGTATTTGGTCACATACTGAAAAAAAAAAAAAAAAAAACCAAAAACCCACGTCCAAAACAAATGCTTCATTGTTCTGCAGACAGACGGACTCCACTTGCCAACTTTGCTCTTGAGCTCCATCACATGTGCGTGGTGGGCACGGTGCCGGGCTGCGGGAGCAGCAGTGACTGCACTTGAGGCTCTGCTCACTTAGCCCTGGGCTGTCTCTTAGTCTCCCATCCACAACCCTGCCCCGCTCAGGGGCCCTGGCCTTCACCCTGTGCGTTCTTCCAGACCTCGTTTCCAAACCTAGGAAGGTTCTTGGCCATCCCCAGCCTTCATTTCTGAAATAACTTCTGAACTCAAAAGGAATCCCTTGCATCTAATACTGCTTGGCTCAGAAGTCATCAGAATTTTAAAATGAAGATAAATTATACTTCCTTATTTTCTGTGTCCATAATTTAGCTGATTCTGTATATCTCATTTCTTGTGTCTTTTATAAAACGGTTTTTGTTATATCAACTCTATTTCCATATCACAAACAATGCTTGCTTTGAGCTATCTATTGCTGTTACAATCCTCTTATTCCTCTTTACCACCTGGCCATATATCACTTACCTTCTAAGTTCCCCTGAAGTTCAGTTATTCCTGGAAGACTTCACATCTCCAGTGATCATATACCTTCAGCTTTTCTGTCATTCTTGCACATAAGGGTCAGAGTCAGTCCTTAATTATTATCTAATCTTTCTTTCTCACTAGTTTGTGTTGGTTAAGTGCTTTAATGGTTTTCCATTGATCTGACAACAAACTAGAAAATCCCACCGTGGTTCACAAGGACCTTTACTCTCTGACCCATCTTTACCTCAATATTAGCTTCTCTCTGCCACATCCCGTGATGACATAGTCTAGTCAGGGCGGAGCCTCCACATTTTCACAAATATTCTAGTCTTCCTCAAGCTCCTAGGCCTTTGCACACACAGATTCTTCTACCTGGAACCGTCTCTTTTCATCAGACCTCCCTTCCGCCTGTGGCAGACTTTGGAGAGTCTAGACGGTCATGTCCTTCTCCAGTCTTTGTTTATCAGGCCCATGGGAGCAGGCACATCCTCTGTGCCCTCTCGAATACCCTGTAAGTGTCCTTTCCCGGGACTCACTGTTCTCTGGTGTCTTCCCTTTCAATGTGTGGAGGTTAGAACATGTCAATCCCATTCCATGTTTTATTCCCAGTATTTGTTGAAAGCATGGAAAAATTAAACTACTGCTGGTGTTTTCATCTATTTAGCTTAAGTTTTCCCTTTAGGTAGTTTTGAAGCTTTCCATGAACCTAAAGCATATCTAAAGCATAACTATATTATATTTAGTAACTTTCCCAAAAATATGTCAAGCAGAGGGGCTGTCTGCTTTCACAAAGGATATGGTTAATTAACTAAATGCTAATTCTGAAAAACTTTTAATTTTGTAGCATTCATGGTACTTAAAGACTATGTATCCTTACTTTACTAGTAGAATAATTTATTCCCAGTTAAAGGCAGATTACAAAAATGTAACAAAAGAAAGTTTAGGGAAACAAATATTCAAGTTTTCAACATTAAGTTCTTGGCAGTTATGAGAAAGACAATTTATCAACAGTAAAAGGGAACTTATCTCCAAAACAGAAAGAGACTCACAGGCATAGAAAACAAGGTTAACGTTACCAAAGGAAGAAGAGGGGGTGGAAGGAGGGATGAATTAGGAGGTTGAGATTAATATGTAAACACTATTTTATATAAAGCAGGTGAGCAGCAAGGACCTACTGTATAGCACAGGCAACTATAGTTAATATCTTGTAATCAGAAAGGCAAGAGAATTTAAAGACTCATATATTTCATATATATAGATACACATATGTACTTCAGAATGAGCTGAATAAATGCATTTTTGTTTGATAAAACCACTATAGTAGTTCTAAGGATTAACTTTATGATGTTCTGATAACAACAGAGGGAATTTTAAATAGCAGAGGTGCATTTGATATTTGAGTTCATATATAGATTTAAAATTTTTAATCATCATGTGCTCTGGAAGTAGAAAAAGATCTGAAAAAAACATTCAGTCCAACGCCCATGTATTTTAAATAAGAAGAATAAAAATGAGGAAAATTATAAGAACTTCTCACAAGCCTAGGACAAGCTTAAGAAAAAACTAAGATTAAAATTTCAGTTTCAAACCAAGATTAAAACTAAATTATCACCCTACTGTCTAAGATGTTCCTCAAAAACTGGATGATAATTTGGGTTCAAAGACACCAGGCATATGATTTAAGTACTGAACACAGCATTACATACTGAACACAGTACAACCACTTCCTAAACAGCACAAGATCAAGAGAAAGGCTAGATAAATAATTATTTAATGGGAAGTATGATATGAGAAATGATATACAGATGTGTGTATTCTTTTTGTTTGGTTAGTTTGACTTTTATTGAAGCATAGTTGATTTATAATATTGTGTTAGTTTCAGATGTTCACCGCAGCAATTCATATATATATAACTTAGCTATATATAATTTATATATATATATATAATTTTGGTGGAGAAAATGGGAAACATTGCTTACACAAATTCTGACACCTTCTCTTGTGGTTTAGAAAAATGATGGATATAGAAGGCAGAAGAGTGTACAAAGACAGGAAAGAAACGGTAGGACAGGAAAATAAATGCCATGTCGTAACATTTTGAAGGCCAGGAAAGGGGCTGCGCGAGCTGCATTAACCTAAACGTGGCGGAAGGAAAGCAGGGAGGCAGGGGGGTGCTTCTCCCGCAAGTCCTGATGGGAGGGCTTTCCAGAAAACAGCTGGCCGCCTGTGCGGCGCTTTACTCACGTCTGGAGACAGCTCAATAAAGCAGCTTTTCCTTTTCCAGAAACACGCCAATGCACCGAGACAAGGTGAGCGATGTGGTAGCCCCCGCTCTCTTCTGCCAACCACAGGCTTGACCCTCGCGCCATTTCAATCATTTCTACAGCCAGAGAGTGGGAAATTGTAACTCTGGCAGGCTCTCCTCGGTGCCATGACTTTAAGAGCTTCAAAATAAAGATTTAACAAAGGTAGTTTAAATTTAACTATAAATGCTCAGTCAAGGGTACTTGAACCGTTTGACTTTACTTTTTCAAGACAATAAATATCTTTTGTGCCAACCTGTAGCTTGCATTCAGGAAATGATTCCATACAAAGGGGGAAAAAAAAAAGGAATTTACTGTTTTGAAAGATTTTTCTGTCACATAAAAATATTGTTTTTAAAATTAGTAATTGTTGGAGTCATTTGATAAAACTATAAACACAAATCAAAATTTAATTTTTCTTTACAATCTTCTCAAAATACAATTACTCATGCCTATGTGTAAGTATTTCATTTTGACTATAGCTGCCTTGCCAAATATGTATAGAAAAACCTATTTGTGTTGAATGACAGATTTCAAAGTCAAAATAGTTACATTATTTTTTACTGAATATAAGTTTTAAAACTCTAAGCCACCTTTTTTCGGATCTTAATTTTAAATTACATCATCTGTTAAAAACTAGCCACAAATAAGGACAAAAGTATTTCAAGTAACTCACTGGGATGGATATGTAAATGTGTTGGTTTTAATATGATTAGAGAATAAGCTGAAATCAATCAAATTGTTTAACTCTATGACTAAAAAATGCATCATAGGTGGGGGAATATATGTTTTCTTTAGACTCAATGAAATATTTGAGATTTGAAATAATAGCATTTTTTTCCTTAATTCAGTTTATCAACTAAAAATGTTTTGTAATCTGTGCAGCATTTTCTACAAATATTTAATGATTGTCTAAGGGAGTTGCTTGCCTTCAAAGTAATTACAATCTTCTATGAGATATATGTCTGCAGTATATGACAGAAGATGAATATTACTTAAGGAAGTTACAAAAAATTCAGAGAAAGCAAAATTTTAGTTTCAGCATCTGAAATTTAGTTAAAAATTTTGTTTTTTAAATTTAGTTTTAGAGCTCACCAGATAGTCTGTCTTTATTTTATAGTTTATGAAACAGAGGTCAGCAAGTTACTTTTTTTTTTTTTCTAAAAAGTGCTAAGAGTGTAGTAAAAAATCATTAATTTGTTTTAAATACAAGAAAGAATGGCATAAGTATCATGGGACAGTGTAACGGGGATATGAAGACCAGACTGACACATCAATCGGACATGTCATGTGGCCTCAACTTCCAGGTCTACAAGTGAGAGTTTGCATTATAATACTTGTAAATGCCCCATCCAGCTCATAATGTTCATAACTGTATAAAAAACTATTAGGAATAAATTACGTATTAGCTATGATTAACTGAAAAGCCTAATTTAAAAAGTATGTGGTTTTTCTTTTTTTTTTTAATATGTTTTTTTTGGGGGAAGAGGGTTTTAGTTGTTAAGCAGAACATGCTTCAAAATAGATATACTCAACCTAATTTTATTTATCTCATGTTTGTGCTCGGTTGCACAGTCATGTCCCCTCTTTGAGACCCTTTGGACTGTAGCCCGCCAGGCTCCTCTGTCCACGGGATTTTTGCAGGCAAGAGGACTGGAGTGGGTTCCCATTTCCTCCTCCAGGGCATCTTACAGACCCAGAGATTGAACCCATGTTCCTGTGTCTCCTCATTGCAGGTGGATTCTTTACCGCTGAGCCATCAGGAAAGCCTGGCAAATTTGTTCATACTTAGTATCATCAGCTGGCATAGAGCAGTATGCTTTTTCCAAAGGGTTTTACCATTCCTCCTGTTATATACTTTAAGCTACTCATTTGTTTATCATATTATTAAAGGTAGCCTTAAGGCCAGAGCCTGTTAAATGATCACAAATCCCAAATTTAATGAAGTAGAAATTAGTGATATTTTATTTCATTTTTTCCCCTCATAATATCATACAATAAAAACCACACTGGCATTTTACAATATCTGGAGGACATAATAAACTACAGCAGCTATTCAAATAAAATCCCAACACCGTGGCTAAGGCTAGAAGGCTGACGGCTGTAGTAAAGAAGAGATCACAAATTCATTAATGAGGGTGCTCCTTATAATTGGATTATCCAGTCTTTTATTTGTTTTAAGTCATATATTATTCATTCACTGGCCATTTATTGAGTGCATAATACTTTGCAGCTAAGGAAAGTGAAGGGTGGAAGTGTGAAGTGATTACAAAAATAGAAACTTGAGATGAAGATGAAAGTAAAAGCTCCGGATTGTGCGTGGGAATGCATTGGATGGTGAGTATGAGGTGGAGAGACCGAAGAGCTTTGGAATGATATGCCTACACTACAATCAAGTCAGACTAGGAGCAGGATTTATTTAGTCCTGAGTGCTTAGCATTTATCCTGGAGCAAGAAACTGAAAACAAACTGGAGAAACCAGCGGGCACTCAGTTCATCTGCTCCCTATAGTAATCTCTTTTATGGATTATAGATCTTTCACATATATAATTTTGTTTGGCACACAAAACAAATACCTATTTATTTATTGTTTCTCCTCCATTTATCTGCAACAGGGATTTCAGTTTGAGTCTATATTAAATTGTGCTACATTAGGGAATATCTAATACAGAGGTAGGATGGGCAACAAGAAAATCATGTGCATGAAGACTGATTTATTTATCATAGGATAAATCACTGCTTAGGAATCAAGTCCTGGGCACAAAGAGATTGACTCAGAGAGGAAGTCTTACTTTTCTAAGGGAGGTAGAATTCTAAATGCAGTCTGGAGACTGCCAATGTATTTATTTCATGGTTGAGCCACCAGTTTTGGCCTGAGGTTCACAGAGACCTGTAAGTAACATTTGAAATTATACTTCTATGAACTTTGTGAAATATTAAGATGCCACTAATGTCACTTTGAAATGCCTTTAATAATATACTAGAAAGAGGACTGAACAGGAATGAACATATATATATGACTTTCCCAGGGGCTCATTGGTTGAGAATGTGCCTGTAATGCAGGAGACGCAAGAGATGTGAGTTCAATCCCTGAGTTGGGAAGATCCCTTGGAGGAAGAAATGGAAACCCATTTCAGTATTCTTGCTTGGAAAATTCCATGTATATATAAACACACACACACACATATATATATAAAGAGAATTGTAGGAATTGGCTCACATGGTTATGGAGTCTGAGAAGTTCCAAGGTCTCCTTCTTCATGATTGAGAACCTGGAAAGCCAGTGGAAAAATTTAGCTCTGGTCCAGAGGCCTGAGAATCTTGGGGCCACAGCTGTAAGTTCAGAGTCTAAAGGCCCAAGAACCATAAGCTCCACACTCCTAGGGCAGAGGAAGGTGGGCATCCCAGTTCCACCAAAGGGAGAGAATTCAGCCTCCTTCTGCTGTTTTTGTTTTGTTGGGACTCTCAGGGGACTGCACGATGTTTATCCGCATCGGTGAGGGTGGATTTCTTTCTTCAGTCTCCTGAGTCAAGTGGTAATTAATCTCTCCCAGAAACATTCTCACGGGTATACTCAGACATAATGTATTATCCAGTCGCTGGGCATCTTTTAGCCCAGTCAAGGTGACACATAAAATTAATGATCACAAGATCTTCCTCAGTAAGCTGTCTAGAGGCTGCTATGCAAATAAGTAATCTAAAGGCACTGGTGATTCACGTGATCAGTGGTAACACCAAGACACCAAAACAGGAAGAGATCGTGGGCTCAGCACAGTCAGATGTTTAGTGACGATCACTGGCAGAGAGTGGCCATGCCATGTAAATTTGCAATTTGGAAGGCAGTGCCCAGGGACATACCTTGCAGGAACATTGAGGCAGCACTTGTAGAAACAGCCGCATCAGTAGAGATCTGCCTTGTCCGGGAATCATGTAAGAGCAAGGCTGGAAATTCTGGTTAGACAGGTCTGGTTCTCAGCAGAAACCGACGTTCTCAGTGAAAGGCACCCCTCACCTCAGAGAGTGATAGCCACACCTAGCAGAAAAAACTGCCAGTGGACACGTGGCCAAAGAGAACGGATTTGTTTATGCGGTGTGTTCCCTTCTGGGGGTTATTTTCTCTTGGTTTTGCCTGACTTCAAAGATGTGATTCCACTAACCTCTCAAACTGTTCCTTTCCTATACTCTCTAAGGATGCAGACTTGGAGCACACACTAGGGTGTTTGTTTTGTTTTTTAACCAGTGTTTTTGAAGATGGAAGCCATTTGTAAATAGCTTCTCAGAAGGAGTCAAAAGTAACTCAGGATTGCCCTGCTAACATTGTATTAGTAGCTTCTTTTAATAAATAATGTATTCATTGGCTACACTGGATCTTAGCTGTAGCACATAGGATCTTCAGTCTTCCTTGCAGCCTGGAGGATCTTTAGTTGCAAACTCTTAGTTGCGGCAGGTGGGATCTAGCTCCCCAACCACAGATCTAACCCGGGCCCCTGCATTGGGAGTGCAAAAACTCAGCTGCTGAACCACCAGGGATACCCCACTAAAAGCTTCTTCTTAAAGTCACTGTGATAGAGAGAAAGGCAGGATGGAGTTGAGGAAAGAAGCTGAGAGTTGAGTGAGGAGACTAAGCGTCTGTGGGATGTATTTCGAGCTGTGTGCCCAGGCCCTCCTGTCTCATTGCTCTGAGTGTTTCAGCGCCAGAGCATGGTGATTTGAAGCACTATCGGAAGAACTCAAATGATTACTCTGAAAAACCACCTATGGAGACTCAGACTAGAACCTTTTGAAGTTTTTCTTTGCATTTGTCTAATCTGGCATGTTCTTCCCCAAGATATGTTCTTGACTTGGTTTTTCCCTCCACTCAAATCCTGATGCAGGATGACCTTCTCGGAGAGGACTCTGTTCAGCCTGTCCGTTCCAGTCCTTCACCCAACATGACTCTGTTGACCCTTCTAACTAGACTATTTCTTTTCCAAATATACTATTGATTTCACTCACTTTTTTTTTGTCTCCCCACCCCACCCCCAGTCCCATTAGAATGGAAGTTCCATAGAGTGACTTGTTTTTGCCTGTGGTTTTTTTTTGTTTTGTTTTGTTTTTTTTTCTTCTCTGTTGTGCCTGAAATAGTGCCTGACACAGAACAGGAATTTCTTAAACATTGGTTGACAAATGAAGTGATGAATAGAAATTGTAATGCTTTCTGAAAACAAACAAAAAAATGGCTGATTGAGTCTAATACGATGATATAAAAGCTGTACACAGTTATTACGGAGAAGGCGATGGCACCCCACTCCAGTACTCTCACCTGGAAAATCCCATGTGCAGAGAAGCCTGGTGGGCTGCAGTCCATGGGGTCGTGAAGAGTCGGACATGACTGAGCAACTTCACTTTGACTTTTCACTTTCATGCATTGGAGAAGGAAAAGGCAACCCACTCCAGTGTTCTTGCCTGGAGAGTCCCAGGGACAGGGGAGCCTGGTGGGCTGCCGTCTCTGGGGCCGCACAGAGTCGGACACGACTGAAGTGACTCAGCAGCAGCAGCAGCAGCACAGTTATTAAGGACGTTTCACGCCTACAGTATTTCTTCCTGAAACCACAGCAGTGGCATCTTGGCTCATCTTCCTGCTTCCAGCCTCCTTTCACAGCGCACTGCCCATGGAGGAGTGAGACAGCTGACATCAGCCCCAGACCCTCCATGAACTAACTAACTAACCCCCTGGAACTCTGCAAGACCTAACTCTTCAACTCTGCAACAGAGCTCCCATTGATCTTGACCTAAACCTGGAGTCCTTCACATCCGGATGTCTGCCAGCCTGGCCACACACTCCCTGTGATTCAGAATTCTCCTACCTTGCTGGTCTTTTCAGAGAAGGCAATGGCACCCCACTCCAGTACTCTTGCCTGGAAAATCCCATGGATGGAAGAGCCTGGTAGGCTGCAGTCCATGGGGTCGCGAAAAGTCGGACAGGACTGAGCGACTTCGCTTTCACTTCCACTTTCCTGCATTGGAGAAGGAAATGGCAACCCACTCCAGTGTTCTTGCCTGGAGAATCCCAGGGACGGGGGAGCCTGGTGGGCTGGTGTCTATGGGGTCGCACAGAGTCGGACACCACTGAAGCGATTTAGCAGCAGCAGCTGGTCTTTTTCACCTTCCTCCTGTCTCTCTGGTTATTCTACTGGCACTTGTGCTTGTTTTTCTTGCAGTTTAGAGCAAACTTTGATATGGTTGGCTTGTGTGTACAAGTCATGTCTAAAAATTTTATATTTTAGCATTTTAAGAATGAGTTCAGTTCAATTCAGTTGCTTAGTTATGTCTGACTCTTGGGATCCCATGGACTGAAGCAATCCAGGCTTTCCTGTCCATCACGAACTCCTGGAGCTTGCTCAAATTCATATCCATCAAGTTGGTGATGCCATCCAATCATCTTGTCCTCTATCGTCCCCTTCTCCACCTATCTTCAATCTTTCCCAGCATCAGGGTCTTTTCCAATGAGTCAGTTCTTTGCACCAGGTGGCCAAAGTTTTGGAGCTTCAGGTTCAGCATCAGTCCTTCTAGTGAATATTCAGGACTGATCTCCTTTAGGATGGACTGGTTGGATCTCCTTGCAGTCCAAGGGACTCTCAAGAGTCTTCTCCAATACCACAGTTCAAAAGCATATTTTAAGAGTAAAGATATGTAATTATAAGGAACAGATGAACATTTTGTAAAACAATAGATACGTATATTTGCATGTGAATAATATTTATCAATATCTGTAACATGAAGCCATTGATATCAAAACTTCATTTGTACATGAAAAATATAATGAAGCACCTATTATGCAACAGATTGGAGAATTCAAAAGAGTAGTGAGAAGTTACAGTCCTAGTAGTAGGGGAGATGTGAAATGAGCTCTAGTTTGTTAGAAGACTGCAATATAATGCCTAGCATTTTTGGAGTACTTCTTCTGTGTCTGGGACTATGTATTTAAACTGTATCTTCACAATAAAATTTTGATGTAGATATTAGTGCAATCATTGTACAGATGTGAAAGATGGAATTCAGGTAGTTGAAGTTAATTCTTCAAGATCTCGAATACAGAAAATGGGTTCCTAGGGCAAGTGTATCTGGCTTCAAAGCTCATGCTGCCTCTCTATGATGAAAGAAGTCTCAGATGAAAAAGAGCACAGTGGGAGGTGAGGGGTTAATCAGAGCCCTCTGTGGTCAGAAAAAGCTTTCCACAGGAGATGGCCTGAAACAGTGTGGAAGGACCGGCTAGTGCAAACACACAGATGAGGCTGAGGAAAATGATTCTTCCTGGAAAGTGCACGTACTTCAGTATAATTAGAACATAGAATGAAAGAGAATGGACAGAAGTGGAGGGATAAGAGAGGAATGCGTGCAGTGCAAGGAAGCTCGACTTAACCCTGAGGGTTACCGCATCATTAGGCAAAGATTTCGGCAAAATTATACATGGACCACAGTCTTAAGAAAGATTGGGATAAGGAGGAAATCTTTAGGAAGATGTGCAATTTTCCAGAGGAGAGATGGTGATGATTCTGAAAGAAGAAACAGGTGTTACATGTGGAGAGCAGTGAAGGGACTGAATTCACATGTAGCAGGTAGAATCTATAGGAATTATTTGGATTTGGGGCTTGAGGCTGTGGTAGGAATTTAGAATAAAAACCCAAAAGTTCATGTTAAGATGACTGTGTACCATTAAGGAATTTAGAGAAACGCATTTCCTCTGTTAGTTTAAAAGTGCCTGAGGAACGTTGATCTGCTCACTGAACTGTTTGAAACACAGGTTTGGAGGCCAATATACCTTTTAGCTGTGGCTCTAGAGACGATGTGCCGTGTGCTAAGTCGCTCAGTAGTGTCTGATTCCGCAGCCTGTGGACAGTAGCCTGCCAGGTTCCTCTGTGCGCAGGAGTCTCCAGGCAAGGACACTGAAGCAGGCTATCATACCCTCCTCCAGGGATCGTCCCAGCCCAGGGATTGAACTGGCATCTTTTATGTCTCCCACATTGACAGTCCAGTTCTTTACCACTAGCATCACCGGAGAAGCCCCTAGAGACAATGACTGTACATAAATCCCAACCCGATCACTTAAAATCTGTGAATAAATTGCTTGATTTCTCTAAACTTCAGTGTCTTAATCTATCGAATGGACAAAGTTTATATTTCATGGAGTGTCCCCATGAGAACTGGATCTTTTAATCTATGGATTGCTTATAAAACATAACCTAACAGATGTTTTGTGACTGTGGCTACAGTTTTTTACTGTTCCTTGTAACTTTGGTCGGTACTACTAGCACAGAAGAAACACAGTATCTTTAAAGATACTGTGAAAGAAGTGAAAGAAGCTATGCCTATATCTGTACTATTAATACAAAAGAAATTAGGCATATAGAAGCATATCTTGTTTTATGCTCTCTTCACAGATAATAATTTTTTTTTTCACAAATTGAAGATCTGCAGGTACCCTATTTTGAGCTAGTCTATTTGGATTATTTTGCCAATGGCATTTGCTCACTTCATGTCTCTGTATTACACCTTGGTAAGTCTCACAATATTTAAAACTTTTAAAATTATTGTACTTGTTTTGGAGATCTGTGATCAGTGATCTTTGGTATTACTATTACAGAAGATTATGACTTGCTGGAGGCTCAGATGATGGCCAGAATTTTTAGCAGAAAAACTTTTTTTTTTTTTAATAAAGTATGTATGTTCTTTTTCCGGCTTCCCAGGTGGCTCAGTGGTTAAGTGCCCGCCTGCCAGTGCAGGAGACAAGGATTTGATCCCTCGATTGGGAAGATCCCTGGAGAAGGAAGTAGCAACCCATTCCAGTATTCTTGCCTGGGAAATCCCATAGATAGAGGAGCTTGGTGGGCTACATTCCATGCAGGTGCAAAAGAGTCAGACACGACTTAGTGACTACACAGCAACAATGTACTTTTTTATAAAAACACACTATTTCACACTTAGTAGACTACAGTAAAGTATAACCTTAACTCTTCAGTGCACTGAAAACCAAGAAATTCAGCACCTTGGTTTATTGGGATATTTTCTATATGGCAGGGGACTTAGAACCTGCACTGTCTCTGAGATCTGCCAATACAGGCTTATGAGTGTGTTAATATATCAGTAAGTGCAAGTTGAAGACCTAGCGTGAGATCGTCTGGAAAGACTGGGCAGCAGAAGGAAGGAAAACTAAGACGCAAACCTTTGGGAATACCTGAACTTAAGAAATAAGAGCGAAAAGTGAAAATGTGCTTGGGGATGATAAGTCTGAGAGCAGGGGGAAAAGACAAGGGAGTGGGTGTTAAGAAGCCACAGGAGTTGACGAAGGAGAGCGTGATTAACATTTTAAATAATGCAGAGGTATAAAGAGAAATGAGAGCAACCTGTCAGTTTAGAGGTAGCAGAAGGGTGTCAGCGGTATGGTAGGGTCAGAAAAGGGCCAGAAATTGCTGGGAGGTCTGAAAGTGGAGATCATGAGAATAGACTAATCATTATCTTTAAAGTATAAAGGCAGTACTCATAATTAGTGCAAAAGGTCATGAGAATAAGAGGAAAGGGAATCGAAAGGGCAGGCGGATGAATTAGTTTTTGAAACTTTCAAAATGTTATGATGGCCTTGTTGATGTCTTATTACAATCTCTATGATTAATAAGATTGTCGATAAAAATGAGATGACATATACAAATATCAGTAGCAGTACTGATGAGTGTGCTCATTTGAGTGTGCTCAAAAAGCCAGAAAACAGAATGAACTTCTTTCATTTAACACCTTTATAGATATGTAATTTACATGCTACCAAATTCACCCATTTAATGTGCACAATTCAGTGATTTTTCATGGATTTAAAGAGCTGTGCAGCCATCATCACCATAATCTAATTCTGTTCCCTCTCTTGCCGTCCCTACCCAGTTGTAGGCAAACACTAATTACCTATTTTCTATAGATTTGTCTGTTCCAGACATTTCTTATAAATAGGATCATGGGCTATTTTGGTCATTTCTAATGGACTTCTTTCACTTAGCATAATGATTTTTGATATATCCATGCTCTAACAGGAATCAATACTTTATTATTTGCTGAATAATCCTCCATTGTATGGAATGCCAGGTTTACATCAATTGGTGAATATCTGGGTTGTTTCTGTCTTTCGGCTTTTTTGAATAATGCTGCTATGAACATTCACGCACGAGTTTCTGTATGGATGTATGTTTTAATTTTCTTGGGTCTGTAACTAGCTGTAGAATTTCTGGGTCACTTGGAAATTCTATTTAACATTTGGGCAACTCCATTTTTACATTCCCTCCAGCCCTAAATCAAAGCTCTAATTTCTACACATTTTCTTTCCCCATTATTATTTACATTTTTTAAAAAATAAAAGCATAGAATGAACTTGTTTTCATGTAATAGGGAAGTTATAGTTTTATACAATATGCTCATTGTGTTTTTCTTTAATTTCAGTAAAGTGGCCCTAAATTTAAAGCCATCTATTCAATTGTTATGAGAAAATACACCTATTCAGTACACTGTTTTCTCTGGGATCACAGATTTGGGGGGGACACTGCCAGATATCTAGAGTATACATATAGTTGTGTCTAATGCATTTGAACTGTGGTGTTGAAGACTCTTGAGAGTCCCTTGGACTGCAAGGAGATCCAACCAGTCCATTCTAAAGGAGATCAATCCTGGGTGTTCATTGGAAGGACTGATGCTAAAGCTGAAACTCCAATACTTTGGCCACCTCATGCGAAGACTTGACTCATTGGAAAAGACTCTGATGCTGGG
Organism: Ovis aries; assembly: GCF_016772045.2. Classification (NCBI taxonomy): domain Eukaryota; kingdom Metazoa; phylum Chordata; class Mammalia; order Artiodactyla; family Bovidae; genus Ovis; species Ovis aries. The sequence goes on from NC_056079.1 coordinate 10,309,024, forward strand.
AGGGATTGGGGGCAGGAGGAGAAGGGGACGACAGAGGATGAGATGGCTGGATGGCATCACAGACTCAATGGACATGAGTCTGAGTGAACTCTGGGAGTTGGTGATGGACAGGGAGGCCTGGCATGCTGCGATTTACGGGGTTGCAAAGAGTCGGACACGACTGAGTGACTGAACTGAACTGAACTGAATGATAATGGGAGATCCATTTTGGCAGTTGTGTCAGTGTTAATAGAGTAATCCAGTTTGTGAGAATTTAAAGTGTCACCAATGGAAACTCTGTCCAGCGGTCTCCAGAGCGCTGGGCAGCAGTGTTAGATGCAGGGTACTGTTACCAGCGTAGTGGTGGCAGTGCCCTGTTCGATTTCCTCTGTTCAATTTTTGCTATGGTCCTCCATATGTCCTGGCATTTCTTGTTCCTGTCCTTTTTTGGGAACCTCATTCTTTTTCTACTGGCTGATTCTGGGAACTACTCTGAAACCTTTCAACATATTTCCTTTTTGTGTTAATCAGGGAATTAAGTGTTTATTTGAAACTAAGAATGATCAGTCATAAATCTGTGGTATTATTTTCATGACTGATAAGCTAGGACACAAAAGCTACATTTTCTTTCCATGGAAAAAAAGTGATATTAAAGGAAATATTAATTCAGCAAAGATGAAGGAAATCCCTGACATGGATCCATCATAAAACACCCAGAGAAATGAAAACCATTCACACAAAAATCTGTACACAGATATTTGCAGCAGATTTATTTGTTAACAACCCCAAACTAGGAAGGACCAAGATGTTCTTTAGTAGGTGAGGGATGAGCTAATAAAAAACACAACACTTAGGTTCAGGCTCCAGGATGAAAAAAAATTGCAGTGGATGAAGAAAGGCTGGTTCCAAAAAGTTATGTACTGGCTGTGTCCATTATATAACATTTTTGAAATAACAACATTTTAGAAATGGAGAGCAGTTTACTAGTTGACAGGGCTTAGGAAGGAGGGGTGGTGCAAAGAAACCTGTGTGGTGAGGAAAATGTTCTGTATCTTGACTGTGTTGATGTCCATGTCCAGATTGTTATTTGCACTACAGTTCTGCAAGATATTAGCACTGGGGAAACTTGGTAAACGTGCATACGATTTCTCTTTATTCATATTATAAAGCTATGTGAATCTTTAGTTAAATTTCTTGAAAAAGTGCACTGAGCAGTATGTACTTTCTCATGAGAAAAAAGAAAGACCTGATCTAAAATGACTAAAAACGTATTGTTTTGATATGTGGATTTTCTAAAACAAAAAACATTTCATTATGCTTCATGCAGAGTTGCTTTTTATGTTCCTATTTTTTTTTTTTTACCCACAGACAATTTGAGGTACCTTGGTTTCGTGGTGCTATGGAAAAAATACAGCTCCTTGGCACCTCAGGAGTGAGACAGACAAAGAAAAATTATTTGAAAAGCCTCCTTCAAACTGTAACATTCATCCTAGATCAGTGGCATTTCACTGAATATTTTAAATATCAAAAAGGAAGTGAAAGCCTCACAATTTCTCTTTAATAAGTAAATGAAAGAACCAATAACATCTATCAATTGTGTGCCTCCTGGCATGATCAATGAAGTGTAATTTGGGGGGAACCTATTTTGAAAATTTCAGGGACCACTGATTTTTTTAAAATAGAGAAATGTTACTTTACTGATGGAAACATCGTTTGAAAGAAAAACCTCGACTGCTTTGTGCAGCAGAAACCATTACAGACTTGATTTCATAGATGATTTTGGTTATTTGGTTAAAAAAGGAAGCCATTGCTCTGAATCATGATTTTTCGTGAGCTTCTCTGTCATCAGAGATTCTGACAGATATTCTTAAAAGTGTTTTCTTGCTATCCTAAACTTTTTCAAGGCACTTAATGTCAGGAACTTCTTAAGAATTTTGCTAAGAAATAAAAGTATGATAATATTATATATATATATATATATATATATAAAGTATGGTAATATTATATATATATATATATATATATATATTTGTTGGTGCTGTTGGTTTGTTTTTTATTTTGTTTTGTGTTTTTAAATACAGCAAAATTCTCAGGCTAATGTTAGAAGAATAAATCTAACCTGAATAATGCTTGGGTCATTTATGTAAATAATGAAAACATTTATGTAAATAATGAAAAACCATCTTTAGTTAAAGCTCTGAGGTCATCATTACAATACTGCTGCAAAAAGAGGTGGTAGCCATTGTACAGGGAGAAACTAGAGGCAGCTCAAATTTCCCAGTGTTTGAAAAGTTAAGCCTCAAGTGGACTAAAATGACAATGAGTAAAACCTTGTCTGTTTATTGATTGGAAAACTCTAGAAACCCTTAAAACACTGCAAACCATCATGCCCATAAATTCTTAGATAACCTTAAATATGAAAAAATATATTTAGAATACTTACTGACACAGCTGGGAACAGTGAGGAAGAACCTGCTGAAGATAACTTTCTCAAATTGAAGACAAAGACAATAATGAGTCATAGCTTCAAAAGTGGATCCTTCAGTCACATCAATAATGGCAATTTCATTTTTGTATTTTTCATTTTTTTAATGACATGGATTTTACAGTCAGGTTTTCTAATTCATATATCAGTGTTGTTGTTTAGCTGCTAAGTTGTGTCCAAGTCTTTGCGACCCCATGGACTGCAGCATGCCAGGCTCCTCTGTCCTCTACTGTTTGAAATTTGATCAAATTCATGTCAGTTGAGTTGGTGATGCTATCTAACCATCTCATTCTCTGTCTCCTCCTTTTCCTTTTGCCTTGAATCTTTCCCAGCATCAATATCTTTTCCAATGAGTCAGTTCTTTGCAACAGGTGGCCAGAGTGTTAGAGCTTTAACTTCAGCATCAGTCCTTCCAATGAATATTCAGGATTAATTTCTTTTAGGATTGACTAGTTTGATCTCCTTGCAGTCCAGGGAACCCTCAAGAGTCTTCTGTAGCGCCACAGTTTGAAAGCATGAGTTCTTTGGCACTGAGCCTTCTTTATGGTCCAACTCTCACATCCATATATGACTACTGGAAAAACCATGGCATTTACTATGTGGACCTTTGTCAGCAAAGTGATGCCTCTGCTTTTTAATACACTGTCTAGGTTTGTCATAGCTTTTCTTCCAAGGAGCAAGTATGTTTTAATTTCATGGCTGCAGTCTCTTATGAATACCAAATACAGAATATATTGCATATATTTTATGAAGACTAAGTCTAATGTTTGAACACTTTAGCTCGCTTTTTAGAAAAAATAAAACTGTGAAATCTCACAGAAATCCATTTTTGTGCAGAAATAAAATTTGTCATCTTTTTTTTTACAATTTTACTTGCAAAATTTATAATGATTTATTTTTAAGAAGCAAAGAATTAATTGCATGAAAAATTAAAAATGAAAGCCAAATTACTTATAAAGGGTATATTATAAATTCTCTACATGTGAAGAAATAGCTTTTGAATTTCTGTAAAATAAGCAAAAGAAAAAGTTTAAAATCAAGATTATTTTAGGGCTGGGACACATGCACACCATTATATACTGTTCTCAAATAGAATCAAAGCTCCACTCATTAAGAAACACTGATATACAGGTCATTGAAATGATGTTTTTATTGAAATGATGTTTTTATCTTATTTGTATGTCTATCTACTTAAATCTTCATACTCTACTATTTCTAGTCATCAGGAAGTCAGGGTAGATCCCTTTTTATTTTCTGTTTAATGTCACCTTTCTTTTTCTTTTCTTATTTTTTAATTTTTATTTATTTATTTATTTTAAGAAAAGAAATGCTCTACCATAGGTGAGATCCTTGCTGCAGCGCCTGGGCTTAGTTGCCCCGGGGCATATGGGTCTTAGTTCCCCGATCAGGGATTGCACCTGTGTCCACAGCAATGGAAGGTGGATTCTTAACCAGGAGACCACCAGGGACATCCCCATGAGACAAAATAGACACTAGTTATGATTTTTGTCATGAGTGACTTACTATCTCATAAGGCAAAATAAGTCTTGGTGGTGGATTAGAGCAAAAGTTTTATTGACTGAAGAGCTATCTCCAAGGTATTATCTATGGATTGGCTGTCATGATACTGAAAAAAATATGGGGGTTGGGCAGAGACAGACACCATTCATTGCTTTCACCAATAATTTGGTTTATGTATGTGCATGTTTTGTCTGTTAATGGTTTTATTTTATGTGGATATTGCAAAGCTAACAATAAAACATATAATCAGTGACTATAAATCTGTGGTCAGGCATTCTAATAAAAGACTATTCTGGAAAAACACATATGAAAGAAAGCTAAACTGCTGGCAAATCAATACAGGAAAGATCAGAGAAAACCCAGGAATCCTGGTTCCAATGATTAGATCAGTGTTTATAAACCTATTTCTGGAGTAAGAAGTCTTTTTGACTTTGCTTTTCTGCAAAATAAATGACATTTACTGAACACTAATTAGATGTTTGAAAGGTATGATAGCATAGCTTTAAACTTAGAAACTATAAACATTTTTTGTGGATGAAAGATTTAAAACAGAGAAAAAACAGAGGCCAATAGACTAGGATTGAAATCTGTGTATATTGGAATCTAGTGTGGCTGTGGACAAGTCACTAACTTCTGGGTCCCCTCATTCTCACTCTGTCAACTAAGAAAGATGGAACAGTTAGGAGTGTTTCAAAATAATTTTTTAAACCTAAAATTTTATGGTCCTCCTTAAAGCACTAAACACCGGTATGCTAATTTTTCTTTGTAAAGAGGAACATGAACATCCTTAGAAATTCAATTTTAATGTGGTCAAAATCTATTTTAATGTAATCATTACAACAATAAAAATATTATAGTTAGAAATGACTACAAAAGATGACATTAGTTTTTGGTTTTATTATCAGTTGTAGTTTCTAGAGAAGTAAAAATTTAAAAATAGCAATAACATGCAAGTGATTTACATAAAAGCTTCCTCAATAAAGTAATATGATCACAACTGTTTCTAATTCGCTAAAGCAGCAACAAAAAAGATTTACATATATAACTGAACCATTTTGCTCTACAGCATTGTAAATCAACTACTCTTCAATAAAAAATAAAAAAGTTTGGGTGTATCAAGCAATACAGTTATGTTTACTTAGATTAAAAAAAACAGCTACTTCATTGGGTGTTTTATATTTTACCATCAGTCTTTTGGTATATTTGTTAATATTTGATAATTAAGGAATTAGACAAAGATAGTTTTGTGGGTACTTTCTCATATCACCACCTCAGCTACTATGTGAGTATTCACTGACCGAAGTAGTCTAGTCCAGATTTTGAGAGGGTCATTTGTACTGTACTGGAAGATCACCTTGGATTTACAGTCCTGCCTGTGACTACCTGGGTTTGACTTGAGCTTTATTTCTATGGGCAGATTCTGGCACAAAAGAAAACAGCAGGGTAAAAAGACAGAAGGAACAGGGCTGCGAGGGAAGTTTTGTGCATAAAGGTAAAGAGGAGTGGTTTGAATTGCTAAGAGATGAGAGACTAAGCCACTTAGATCTTTTAAAGTACAGAGACAGTCATTTTTTAGCAAAAGCAAGACTCGGAGCTTCAGAGAGTTCAGAGAACTTGGTCCTGGAGCTCCTGGAGCAGCCCCCTCCAGGGACTGAGAGACCACGCTGGGCTCTCAGCTGTCAGGACAGACAGACGTCTCTATCAGATGGAGGCGGTCTGAGCTGGAGCAAGTGCTCCGCAGCGTGACACCCTGGGAGCGCACAGCAGGCCTGGTGAACAAGGGCTCCCTGGTGTACTCTGATTTATCTCTATCTGTAAAGTCACTCCCGATAGAGTCCAAAAGAGAGACTGATCAAGAGCGCGATCACTTGAAATGCTTTCAGACTGTCCCCACCTCCCTCAAGCTATTGTCCAGGGCTGCGAGGAAACAAAAGCATCAGAGGCTGGTCCGAGCAGTCTTTCCTTTCCTTTGACTGTGTTCAGTCGCTTCACTTGTGTCCGACTCTTCGTGACCCCATGAACTGTAGCCCACCAGGCTCCTCTGTCCGTAGGATTCTCCCGGCAAGAATACTGCAGTGGGTTGCCATGCCCTCCTCCAGGGGATCTTGTTGACTCAGGGATCAGAACCGCGTGTCTTATGTCTCCTGCACTGGCAGGCAGGTTGGGACCTCTGGGAAGGACTACCACCAGAGCCACCCGCACCTCCTGTGCTGGTGAACTGCAGGTACTTACGCTGGCATTTTAAAGGTCGTCCGGCCGATTGGCTGTCCCACCAGCCGATGGTACTCATCATCTGAGAATATATCGAATGCTGTCTGTGGTGCGTGTGAATGTGAAAGTGTTAGCTGCTCAGTTGTGCCTGACTCTTTGCAACCCCATGGACTGTAGCCCAGCTGGTGCCTCTGTCCATAGAGTTCTCCAGGCAAGTATACTGGAGTGGATTGCCATTTCTTTCTCAAGGTGATCTTCCCAACCCAGGGAATGAACCCTGGTTTCCTGCACTGGAGGCAGATTCTTTACCGTCTGAGCCACCAGGGAAGTCCCTCTGTGGTACATGGTTGCTGACAAATTTCACATGCTCCTAAACAGGCAACTGGATATCCTCTCTTGATCATTAGCATGTGTCTTGTGCTGTGTTTCATCCCCTGATATCTCTGGAATGATCATATAACATCTTCATTTCATTATATTTCTGGTTGCCCAAAGTCCAAACTGTATTGGATCTGTAATAGGATTAATGGGTAAAAACATGGACGTCATTATTTAGTTTCTATTGGAATTGTCTATCATTTGTGACTTACTGAAAGATAGGACTGAAATAAAATAAAAGCAAGTATTGATTGTTTTGTTTTTGTTGGAATTGTCTATCACTTGAAACTTACTGGAAGATAAGACTGGAACAAAAATAAAAGCAAATATGATGATACTTTTAACAAGATACTTGTAAAGAAATTCAACTCACGTATCGGGTTAGTTTTGAAAGAAGATGCATAAAGATGTTACAGAGGGCATGCATTCAGGATTTTATATTGTTGAATCCAAAGGCACTTACATATTTTGGCTTTGCTGTTGATAGACAGTATACTAAAGTCAGAGGCCCAGTTAATTAAAAGTATTATTTTATTGAGGTTTTAAAAAGGGGAGGGGAGGATTAAAGATTTTAGGAGTGGTTGTAAAAAAAAAATAGAAATAAACTCAGGAATTGACGTGGTTGAAAAAAATGTATTATTTGTGAGAGAAGAATGATGTAGGCCTAGTAGTAATTATGAAGAATTTTATAACTGAGGCTTTGTTTCCTCTTAAAGTCAGCGAAGACAATTTTTAAACTTAAATTCTTCTTATTGGAGATAAATATATACATAGTTTGCTTTTCATTACCATTCCCAAGAAAATAAACACCTAGAAAACTATACCACTGTAGGCAGCTAGTCAAGTAGAATATTGTTTGAATATAGTAGCTTTCAGTAAACATTTGTTTATTATAAGATAAACTATTAATATTATTCCAATAATAGTAAAAATGTGTTGGATGATTAAAATATATCTTTTAGATCCATTAAATGTTTTAAGTTAAAAAAATCAATTCTTCCATAAGGTTTATCCTATTTTTTGTTTTAAATTTTTTGTGCATATGATTATTTTTGCCCTTGTAATACTGTCAACTGGAAAATTACACAACCTAAAAGTTGAGAATTATATTTTATTTGGCAAACATACTGAGGACTTCAGCCCAGGAGACAGCATCTCAAATAGCCCCAAACTACTGTTCTCAAGAGGTAAGGGAGGAGCCAGGATATATAGGAAATTTTGCAAGAAAGACCAGGTAGTTGGAAAATTAACATATTGCTATTAATTAAAGAAAAAACAGACATCTCAAGGTAATGAGTTTAGCACTTTAGTACATCTAGGAAGATGCAAGAGTCTGGACTCATTGAAATCATCTTTGATATGCCCCTTAACTATCTATGGCCAGGATCCTGTTTATTTTTTTCCATCCTGAATCCCCTCAAGGTGGCTACCATGACTGATGGCTTGATGACCGCAACATCCTTTGTTTACTGATACAGCAGGTGACTTCCTTTGTCTACAATCCCTAGTTTCTCCCTATCACTACTGCATTATTGTGTCTTTTGTTCTTTTTATATTTTCCTTCATAAAACTTGTTCTAAGACTACTCCCAATATTCTGAAAGAGACATTCCCTTTCTAACTTTATTATCATTTCTATTTTACCCATATTCAAGACAAAAATATTTATATTTTATCATTTATTTCCAGTTCACAATCCTTGGATAGACTGTGTGAGCTCTTTTGAAAATTAAGAAGTACCCAGGTACCTTTCCGCATTTTAAAACATAGTGTTTAATGATTCCTTCGTTAGAATCTCAGATCTTCTCAAATCTTCCAGAGAATACTGGGACCTATGGAAAGAGAAAAATGTCATTTGGCCTACAGAGTGTGAGAGCTCAACATCTTGAGTTTTTATATCCTCCTCTGACCTATTGTGTGCTTCTATCACTAAAGAAAAGAACTGTGCTAAAATACATTCAAAACAAAGGCACCGTTCGTTCAGTTTCTGACAGTGGAGGAGAGGGAAGCAGACATTTTTCCCCGAATTTGCAGGTCATGCCTATGGCCTCGTGGAGCCATTGGTTGGGAGGCAGCCGTGGGCGTGGTTGGGGGACCAGAGTCGGTGAGGAGAGGCAGGGCTCTGCCCCGGGCTACCCCAGGAGCTGCAGCTGGGAGTGGAGCAGGAGGCTGGCTGGCCTCACACGCACATGTTGCTTACTGGGGTGCAGCTGTAGTCTTGCTGTAATCAGAACTAAAAGGGAAGAGTTATCTGTGATGAATATGTGGCATTTTTGTATCCATTTAATGAAATTTTAAGTGTTGATTTTTCAAATATGTAAATTCACGTTATCCTATTGAAAAACTGGCTCACTAAGCAGACTCCTTGTCCATCTGCTTCTAATGCCCTCAGAGAGATAAAGAAGCATCATGTGATAAGAACAAAAGTCCACTTTGGATACATTTGTTAACTGACTATGATCCAACACAACTGGTTCATCCAAATTTTTCATACGCCATGTTGATATGTTTTAAGCAAGATCTGATAAATAGCAAAACACTTCTAAATGAACAACTGTTTTAGTAACAAATATTTTGTGAATAAGATTATGGCTATTTCAGTGAAGTTTTGTTGATTAACTTTTAAAAAAGTAATAAGTGGTTTCATGTCTTTACTCAACTATGTATAAAAGTATGAAAATGTTAGGCCCTCAGTCATGTCTGACTCTTTGTGACACCATGGACTGTAGCCTGTCAGGCTCCCCCGTCCATGAGATTCTCCAGGCAAGAATACTGGAGTACATTGCTATTTCCTCTTCCAGAAGATCTTCCTGACCCAGGGATCGAACCTGCATTGCAGGCAGATTCTAAACAACTATGTATATATTTTATATATTTTTAGGTACAGATAAAATTATCTTTCCTTTGGTTATCCTTTTAAATTAATTCTAACTTCTAACATATCACAATTAATATGTAACATTTCCCTTGTGCAACAAGTTTGATGATGGGTGTGATATATTTGACATTATAATTCATATTTAAGATGCTAATAAGCTCATATTTATGTTTTAACACCTAATCCAATTTTGAAAGTAAAAATAAGCAATATTACTAGCACTGAATTTAAGCAATGAAAAATAAGTCATATATAGGCTCTGGGTTCCTTTTAAGCTGCCCATTCTTAAAGCAGTTTGTTAATGCAAAACTATGGAGAAGGAAATGGCAACCCACTCCAATATTCTTGCCTGGAGAATCCCGTGGACAGAGAAGCCTGGCAGGCTACAGTCCATGGAGTCACAAAGAGTCGGACATGACTGAAGCAACTTCACTAATGCAAAACTAGTTGAAACCTAGCTCAGATACTTTGCATTAAGCTAACACTTTGCTTGAAAGGTAATTAGATAACCTTCGTTAGTTAGAGTTCACAAAAGAGGCAGGGCTTTAAAAAAGTTTCTAATGAAACGGGATTATTCCAAACCTATGTTGGAAATGTTTGAATTATGTTTAAAACTGATGCATTCAAGAAAATAAAATAATTAGCGATAGTAGAGATAATATATTGTTTTACACTCTTGCTGGCATCAGCCATTATGTGATCCTCAGCTTACAGTCTGTATCTTCAATTCTAAGATGTCAATATCTGTACAAGGTACCATTGATTTAACATCAACTTTCCTGGGGGAAAAACAGAAATGGCTGGCAAGTTGCTTTTAAAAATCCATTGTAGGATGCAACCCAATTTAAGAAATGTTAAAATGTGAAGAAATATTGGTATTAGAATTGAGAAAATGCAGTAATGCACCTGTCTATTTACAATCTACGATATTCCAAATGAATCCCACCATTTGCTGCCAACAATATTTCATCTAGAATGAATTTCCTTACCTAAAGCTATTATAGTTTTGCCAAGGTTGTTGTAAATATGTACATAATGATGAATTGGTACAGTTTGATATCAAGTTATTTTTTCTTTTACTTTTAAATTTTAATGTTTTACTGAAGTATAGTTGAAATATCAAATTATTGTATTATCACTCTTCCTCTATAGTCAAGTTTGTCAATGTATGAAATATATTTTGAAATATTTCACCAAATGGCAACGTCATGTTACTAGGTGTGAAGAATTGTCCTTTGGGATATAGGAAATTTATATATTACTTTGATGAAATAAGAATCTTGAGAACAAATAAATCATTACAAGATGAATTACTACCAGGGTCTTTCTTCCCTGTAAAGATTACTCAAGAGCACAGTTTCAGGTGGAAAATGGAATCTGATTTTGTGAGATAGATTCTATTTAAAGTTATATGTTGATACTTGCATTAGCATCCCTTGGCTTCCCTGGTGGCTCAGACGGTAAAACGTCTGCCTACAATACGGGAGACCTGGGTTAGATCCCTGAGTCGGGAAGATCCCCTGGAGAAGGAAATGGCAACCCACTCCAGTATTCTTGCCTGGAAAATTCCATAGACTGGTAAGCTACAGTCCATGGGATTGCAAAGAGTTGGACATGACTGAGTGACTTCACTTCAAGAGTGAACCATTAACACCAAAAAAATGATATTATTAAATAAATCAAACATGTTTATTAAGATATGAAGCCTTCTAGTAATAAGAGAAATATGTTTTAAGAAAAAGGCATAGATTATCCATATTACCTTTGTATTGGTATCTTATTTACATGATATTTATATAAAATATTTTAAAATTTCTTAATTCAAGGTTTACACATCAGCATAATGATTTCCCAAAACACAGAACTTTGCTTACTTTAGGTGAGCTCTTAAATTGAAGTATACTATCAAACTAGTACTTAACATTGTGTTATATAGATAAATACAAATTTATCTTATGTGCTAGTACAAAATTGCCACTAAACTATAGTTTTTGTTGTATAGACCTATGTGAAACAAGCAGAATGGAATGAATTCAGATTGTCTCAATTAAGGCTGTCTTATAGGGTTCATTAGGCACGTACCAGTTTACAAACATCTGGACTATAAAAGAGGCTTAATGAGCACCTGAACTACCATTTTGATGCTGTTCAAATTCCTCTGTGTTGTCTGTACATCTTGGTGAGTCTGAGAAGGACAATAACTGTTACTTTCTTTCTTCTAGTGTGAGTCATGGTTGTGCTTAGTGTGTGTGTGTGTGTGTGTGTGTGCATTTGTGTGGGTCTCCAATTACTAGATCGGAAGTGTAATCAACAAGGTCACAGGAGCAGAAGCCCAAAGTATGAGGCTTTGGGGCATTAATTTATAAAAATAACTTTTCAAAAATTAGCTATTTTACAAATAGCAATTTAATATTAAGTAAAATAATATAAATGAGGGGGAAATCCACTCATTTTCTATTATTTTAGCAATTTTTCTTCTTATTTCCATGTCTCTTTACTTTTTGTCCTATTTACACATATTTTTCAATGTTTTCTTATTACAAGAGTAAAATTTTGTATTGTACTTTTTAACCTAGCATTTTAAAATATAGGACTCATAATGATTATGTTCTGTAATAGTTATATAATTTTCTTTTGAGATGATTTTAAATGTTTTTAAACAACTGGACCATTATAAAATTACATACCTCATATTTTAACTATTTATTGATGCTATGTATAACCTGAATATTTTGAAGTCATAAAACATATATAAACAGCAGTTATCAAAAAGCAAACAAACAATAATATGACGCTCAGAGTTAAAAAAAATAAAGTAATAACATATGCTATAATATGCAGACATAGGGGGATGCAACTGTAAGAAAAAGCAGATTGAAGAGAGGTGAATTAAGAATGTAGGTTGAGAATGTTTTGCACTGGTTTATTTGTACCATTTTCACTAGAAGAAAAAATAAATACATATTTCTCTTATATATTTAAACTTTGTAACTACATGTTCTATTGAGAAACACAATATGAGAAGCATATTAAACTGTATACTGTATGAATGAACAATTTATTCTCACTTTTGATTCTTGTTGCCTGTTTGGATATGTCCTTATTATCAAAAGTGTGAAAGGAAAGTGAAAGTGAAGTCGCTCAGTCATGTTCGACTCTTTGCGACCCCGTGGACTGTAGCCTACCAGGCTCCTCCGCCCATGGGATTCTCCAGGCAAGAATACTGGAGTGGGTTGCCATTTCCTTCTCCAGGGGATCTTCCTGACCCAGGGATCGAACCCAGGTCTCCTGCATTGCAGGCAGACGCTTTAACCTCTGAGCCACTAGGGAAGCCCACAGTTTCAAAGAGCCCATCAAAAGTGTACATTTGTGTTATTTGACATTGTATTTGCAAAACACAGCTATTTATTATTGATGTTGGTTAATTATATTAAATAAAATATCTGTCATAGTAAACAACACTTATCAGTATAATATAGTATATCACCTTGAAACTGTTTAATGATTTATCATTTCTTCTTATAATTTTTAGAATTATTTATATATTTTTTCATGTATATAAACATATGTATACACCTGTATATGGCTGTGGCGATAGTCTAAAGTAAAATAAGAAAAATGATTTTGTTTTAAATACTTCTCAAGAGTAATATGTTTGCCTCCCTTTGATAAACATAAGTAATTATTGATTCCATTACCCTGTGGTGAAAAGATCTACTTAATAAAGCACAGTATCAGTTGCTTATATCTACCAACAACTGAGATTTTGTTGAGCTTCATCTTCTCTTTTATATAATGAAACAGTTTTTATGAATTTCAAACACAAAATGCACAATTACTAAATTATTTTTACCTCCATGAGTGTTCCAGGAACCCCACCACCCAGGTAGCAAGTTTTTACCTACTAAGTAAATACATGAAACGGGGCTTCCCTGGTGGCTTAGTGGTAAAGAATCTGCCTGCAATGCAGGAGAATCAGGAGACACTGGTTCGATCCCTGGGTTGAGAAGATCCCCTGGAGAATGGAATGGCAACCCACTCCAGGAATCTTTCCTGGAGATTCTCATGGACAGAGGAGCCTGACAGGCTACAGTCCATAGGGTTACAGAGAAGTGACTTAGCAGGCATACACACAAATACATTAAATACTTCACTTACTAAGTATCGTGATTGGCCACAATAAGAATAAATGAATTTGATAGAAGCAAGACAGTGGGAAAACTCAGAAGAATCTAAAGATAGACTCAATAAAGTTAAGATTAGAATTTAAGCAGCAAATTCGTTAATCAACCACTAGATAACCTTTTTATCCATTTGTAATAAATATGGGACATTTTCCTGGATAGTGATTGCATTTTCAAAATATTACAAAAGCTTTGAACACCTCTTGGCTGGTACCTTTTAAAATCTGGATTATATTGTGATGTTTTGTTATTTACTGAAAAAAAGAGGTAATTGATCTCCAGAGATCATAATTTCAAGATTATTTCAAAGAATTACAACTAAAAATGTATAAAATCTGAAGAACATGTACAAGTTTTGATCTTCACTCAACTAAGTATGGGATTAGATTAGCTTCAGTATCCACATGTGTACTAAAAATCTGTGCTCTAGAAAAGTAAACTTTTAAGAATAAAAGGAAGAATCTGAAATGGGAATAGAGAGACAGATTAGTAGGATAAAAACATAAAGTCAAGAAACTGGCTGTCACATTAAAAGAGATTTAGTTTATATTCAAGAAAACTTTTCATATTATTCATGGGGGTCTCAAGGCAAGAGTACTGGTGTTGTTTGCTGTTCCCTTCTCCAGTAGACCACATAGCCTGGCATGCTGCAGTCCACGGGGTTACAAAGAATCGGACATGGCTAAATGACAGAGCAATAATGAGCGATAACAACAAGGAGACTTTATAAATCAACTAGTAGGTATTGGGATAAAGGGTGCAAGGAAACAAATCCAGTTTTGAACCCAACCTGTGACCCTAGTTCCAGGGTTGCAAGTTGGGCATGAGCTGGAAAAGTTAAATGCATGCTATTTTTATATCAATTATAAACCATAGTGTATGTGTGTGTATATGCAATTTATGTAAATATTCAAAATTCAAAGAGTATAAACTTTAAAGTAGAACAATGGATTTGACTAAGATTTAAAACTTGTGAATGGTAAAGAAAGTAGTACATATATGTAAATGAAATTATATGTGTATGTATATATATTTCTATATTAAATATAGTTATATGTATATCTGTGTATATGTGTATGTGTATAACAGAAAAAGTGTTAATAGACCTAACTATACATATGGCTTATGAAAAGCAATGAGAAAATGTCCAACTCATTAGAAAAATGGTCAGAGGAATAAGGTATGGAGTAACACGTTTAAAAAAGGAAAAGAGTCACATCATTTGAAAGATTGAACCTCAAGAATATTAAGTAAAAATATACAGGGGTTAGTAATTATGTAATAGATAAGGCAGCATTTACTGTCTTTAAGTAGAGTAGGAAGATTGACTTTTGAAATACTTTATCCAAATTGGAAATGTGCACATATTATGTCATATCAATTCTAGTACTTAAATTTGAAATGAGTAAATATTGAACCAGTGTTCAAAGACACTAAGATGTTCATTTCAGTGCTATGTTGAATACTTCTAATTTTAGTATCATTATGTGATGGAATATACATACTAAAAACAATCATGAGGATATTGAAATGTATTATGTAGATCAAACTTTATTGATATGAATGTTGGTTATGCTATATTTTATAGTGTGAAAAGCCACATCATAAAATAGAATACCTATGGTTTTAAAAGTAAGATTATTATGATTATATATGATATGTGAGGGAATATATCTGGAAAGTTATCAAAGTATAAATCTGGGTAATGGGGGGAGGGAATTCCTTTATTCAAAATATAAATCAGGGTGAGCTGTGTGACGGAGAAAGATGAGATTATATAGTGTGATCAAATCCCAGAGAGGAATATTTGGGCATATATTAAAGAAAGTGAGGGAATAAGACTTGAAGAAGGGAGTAGAGGGGACTGTGGTAAGAGAGCCCTGAAAAGGAGAAGAAGTGCAAAGGCCATGTGGTAGAGGCATGCTGGTTTGGCTTAGCAGTCTATTGCAATAACCCAGGCAGAGGATAATGGTGGCGTGTACCACACTGATAGTTTTGGAAGCAATGAAAATTGACAGGATTCTGGAAATACTGTGAATGTAGTTCCAGATGGATTGCTGGGTAATTGAATGTCAAGGGTGAAAGACAGACAAGAGGAAGAAAGTTTCAGACTGGGGCTGTATTCCTAAATTTATTTAGTTTAAGTGAACTTAAATTTATATTCAAATGGCCATCTATGGCTACTGTTAACCATATTCGACAGTGCAGCTCCAGGCAATGAGGACGTCAAGGGGACAGAAGAATCGAAACTGAAGTATTATTGGTCACCCCAAGTTAAGCCCTTAGATGCGGAGATGGATGAAACAGCACAGGGGACAGAAAGCAGTGAGGTGGCAGAATTTGAGAGGGAGCCTGGCTCCTTATAGGTCAAGTGGAGAGAGCCTTTCAGGATGAATTCAGGAGGGGCTGGTCCACTGGGTCAAGTGCTGATGGGCAACTGGGTCAGATCATGACTCAGACTTGACTGCTGGATGTAACAGTGAGGATGAGACTTCTTTCTCTTGACAGGTCTCTTGAGCTGGTCATTTTGGGGAAGAGAAAAGCCAGTCTTTCTTTTCTGTGTGTTGCTCCCTTCCATTCCTTAATTACATTGCAAAGCCTTTGAACAATTTTTTTTTCTGCCTTTGGTGTCTTTTGTATGAATAATTGCCTGATGCACTGTGGTTTTATTTTAACTATTTTAAAGGGTTAGAAATATAATATTTTAAATAAAATTTATATATTTATAAATATAAAATTATTAAAATGCATTTTATAAAAGATTTATGAATATATCAAAACTTATATTTAAATTTTTTATAGAAGATGTATTTATAAACATATAATATGTATTTTATACAATATTTATATATATAAATATATAAAATATATTGTTAAAAATTTATATTTCTAACCCTTTAAAATAGTTTAAAAAAAAATCCCCACTGGATTAGGTAATTATTCATACAAAAGATACCAAAGGCTTCTCCAGGGCAGAATAGTGGAGTGAGTAGCCACTCCATTCTCCAAGGGATCTTCCTAACCCAGGGAACAAACCAAGGAATAAGGTCTCCCACATTGCAGGTGGATATTTTACCAGCTGAGCCACTAGGGAAACAGAAATATAAATATTTTAATTTTAGTTATCATTTTTCCTTATAACTGCCCCATTATTAGTTAATAAATACATTAGTTTAAAAGCTGATCAAAAATAAATATATTAGTTTAAAAGATGACTGAAGAATAAAAATACATTTTTCTGATTATTATTAATAAATACATTAGTTTACAAGATGACCAAAAATAAATACAATATTTAAAAGATGATCAAAAACACGTGGTTCAAAACTAACAGAAGTATTTAAATGATAAAGTGGAGGAAAACTGAGATTCTTATTGGTTGATTAGGAAGACTTTCAGCAGGAATCCATCGTTTTAAAAGGGGGTTAGTCGAGTGCTCAAAATATAATACTAATGTTACCTCCACAATTAAAACTAATGATCAGCTAGTAATGTCTAATGAACTCCTTATTGCCAGTACAAAGTGTAAGTCGCTCTGTTGTGTCTGAATCTGAGACACCATGGACTATACATTCCATGGAATTCTCCAGGCCAGAATACTGGAGTAGGTAGCCTTTGCCTTCTCCAGGGGATCTTCCCAACCCAGGGATAGAACCTAGGTCTCTGGTGTTGCAGGCGGATTCTTTACCAGCTGAGCCACAAGGGAATCCCACTTATTGCCAAATTCAGACTTAAATTGAAGAAAGTAGGGAAAACCATTAGACCATTCAGATATGATCTAAATCTAATCCTTTATGACTATACAGTGGAAGTGACAATAGATTCATGGGATTAGATATGATAGAATGTCCGAAGAACTATGGATGGAGGTTCGTGACATTATACAGGAGGCAGGGATCAAGATCACCTCCAAAAAAAAAAAAAAAAAAAAGAAATGCAAAAAGGCAAAATGGTTGTCTGAGGAGGCCTTACAAATACCTGAGAAAAGAAGAGAATCAAAGGCAAAAGAGAAAAGGAAAGATATCTGAATGTAGAGTTCCAAAGAATAGCAAGGAGAGATAAGAAAGCCTTCTTCTGTGATCAATGCAAAGAAATAGAAGAAAGCAATAGAATGGGAAAGACTGGAGACCTCTTCAAGAAAATCAGAGATACTAAGGGAACGTTTCATGCAAAGATGGGCACAAGAAGAACAGAGATGGTATGGTCCTATCAGAAGCAGAAGATATTAAGAGGTGGCAAAAATACACAGAAGAACTAAACAAACAAAAAAACTTAATGACCCAGAAAACCACGATAGTGTGATCACTCAGCTAGAGCCAGACATCCTGGAATGTGAAGTCAAGTGGGCCTTAGGAAGCAATAACTATGAACAAAGCTAGTGGAGGTGGTGGAATTCCAGATGAGCTACTTCAAATCCTAACAGATGATGCTGTGAAAGTGCTGCACTCAATATGCCAGCAAATTTGGAAAACTCCGCAGTGGTCACAGAACTGGAACAGGTCAGTTTTCATTCCAATCCTGAAGAAAGGCAATGCCAAAGAATGTTCAAGCTACTGCAAAATTGCACTCATCTCACATACTAGCAAAGTAATGCTCAAATTTCTTCAAGCCAGGCTTCACCAGAATGTGAACCATGAACTTCCGGATGTTCCAGCTGGATTTAGAAAAGGCAGAAGAATCAGAGACCAAATTGCCAACATCTGTTGGATCATAGAAAAAGCAAAAGAATTCCAGAAAAACATCTACTTCTTCTTTATTGACTACACCAAAGCCTTTGACTATGTGGATCACAAACAAACTGTGGAAAATTCTTAAAAGTTGGAACTACCAGACCACTCGACCTGCCTCTTAAGAAATCTGTATGCAGGTCAGGAAGCAACAGTTAGAATTGGACATGGAACAACAGACTGGTTCCAAATTGGAAAAGGAGTACATCAAGGCTGTATATTGTCACCCTGCCTGTTTAACTTATATGCAGAGTACATGATGGAAAATGTCAGGTTGGAGAAGCACAAGCTGGAATCAAGATTGCAGGGAAAAATATCCATAACCTCAGATATGCAGATGATTCCACCCTTCTGGCATAAAGTGAAGGAGAACTAAAGAGTCTCTTGATGAAAATGAAAGAGGAGAGTGAAAAAGTTGGCTTAAAACTCAACATTCAGGAAATTTAGATCATGGCATATGGTCCCATCACTTCATGGCAAATAGATGGGAAAACAATGGAAACAGTGAGAGACTATATTTTGGGGGGGGGCTCCAAAGTCACTGCAGATGGTGACTGCAGCCATGAAATTAAAAGACACTTACTCCTTGGAATGAAAGTTATGACCAACCTAGACAGCATATTAAAAAGCAGAGACATTAGTTTGCCAACAAAGTCTGTCTAGTCAAAGCTATGGTTTTTCCAGTAGTCATGTATGGATGTGAGAGTTGGACTATAAAGAAAGCTGAGCGCCGAAGAATTAATGCTTTTGAACTGTGGTGTTGGAGATGACTCTTGAGATTCCCTTGGACTGCAAGGAGATCCAACCAGTCTATGTTAAAGGATATCAATCCTGAATATTCATTGGAAGGACTGATGCTGAAGCTGAAACTCCAATACTTGGGCCACCTGATGCAAAGAACTGACTCACTGGAAAAGTCCCTGAGGCTGGGAAAGCTTGAAGGTGGGAGGAGAAGTGCATGTGGATTTCATCCACGACAGAGGATGAGATGGTGGGATGGCCTCACCGACTTGATGGAGATGCATTTGAGCAGGCTCCGGGAGTTGGTGATGGACAGGGAAGTCTGGCATGCTGCAGTCCATGTGGTTGCAAATAATCGAACAGGACTGAGTGACTGAACTGAACTGACCTGAGTAATGTCTAATTACTTATAACACCAATGATTATTCTAACTAAGGAAATAGCTTTAGCTAATTGTGTGAAAGTGTTTTTAGGCTGAAAGATATGGTCTGTGATTATTCAACTAAAGAAAATAGCATTAATTTTGTATACTTCAAGTAAAAGGTAAAACAGTGAATATGAGTATTGCATTGTATAATTAAATTAAATGATTAAATATTATGTTCAAATTTCATATATGACATTTTAACCTTTTTTTTACATTTTAATATGAAGACTCTTTAATTAAAAGTAAAAAAAATACATAACCTGAATGAAATATGTCTGGCAAATAAGTATATCACTGAGTGAAAATGGAATAAATATTTTTGCTTCTTTATGAAACTCCTGAAAAAATTAGGTAAGACTTTAATGAGCAAGTACAATTTACAAAGTTCACTACAGAATATAAAAAAGTTAAACACTGCATGAACTAATGCTTATAAACTTCTATCTTCAAGCAACTTTTTATTTTGGGGCAACTGGTTGAAGTGACTAAATTTTTATGAAAAGTATT
Organism: Ovis aries; assembly: GCF_016772045.2. Classification (NCBI taxonomy): domain Eukaryota; kingdom Metazoa; phylum Chordata; class Mammalia; order Artiodactyla; family Bovidae; genus Ovis; species Ovis aries. Next base: position 10,329,061 of record NC_056079.1, read on the forward strand.
AAAAACATTATCCACCCAAGACTGCTGGCTTTTTTGGCAGCAACTGAAATATAGATGATGTAAAAATACATGAAAATTGAAAATATCCCCAAACTTTCCAAAATCACAATTTACTCTTTTCTTAATCCCATTGACTATACAAACAAGTGAAAGAATACAAACATTCAAAATCGTAAACCTACTACACAAAAAATTACTGTTTCCTCAGGTGATTCTACAGTTTCCAAGTAAACACCTCTGACTATAATTTGTGAAACTACTAACTGAAAATAACCCATCAATTCAACATTTTGACAACTTTATCACTTTGGACCAATGTCCATTAAGCCTTTATCCTCTATTTTCAATCTTGTCAGGGCTGTATCTTTCCAGGCTGATTCTTGAAAACAAATTGTTCATCATTATTTGGATTATTAAACTGTCCAAAGTTTTCCCTCCTGTATACAAATGCTTTTTTTTTTAAACCAATTACTGACCTAAAAATTTTAGATGAAATCCTCAATATTAAAACCACCATTCACCATAGATTTTTTTAAAAAAAGAAAAATTACATAAGTCATGATTAACTTTGAAACTTCTTAATGACATATTTCTTGAGGAAGTAGATTATTTCTTGAGGTTATAATTTGTGCACTCCTCCAATTTTTCAGCCAATTGCTTGATTTTGCCCTGAAGAAACAGGCAAATATTTTTACATTTCTTTCGCTATAGCATCTAAAATTTGTCAGCAAATCTCTACACCATTGATTGACATACTGAGTTTTGTGAAAGCTAAGAGTAAGCGAAAGAAATGTTGTGAAATTGTAAAGTAAACATATATATAATCAGAAACTATAACCACAAAGAGCTAACAAAGTTCCTTCATATAAAATTAGCTGTAATTAATTATCTTGTAAAGTATATTCTGTATAGATTTTTAAAATGTGAAATAGGCATCACCGACTCGATGGACATGAGTCTGAGTGAATTCCGGGAGTTGGTGTTGGACAGGGAGGCCTGGCGTGCTGCGATTCATGGGGTCGCAAAGAGTCGGACACGGCTGAGCGACTGAACTGAACTTAACTGAGTGATGTGAAGACAATGTGTATTTCATGAGTTATTCAACATTTTCAGAATTCAATCCATACTAGTCTATCCATGTTTTTTCCATATAGAGACACAATATATACCATTAACTTAGTTCACTTTCAGTGATAAAAAATCTGATATCTTAAACATATTTCTTGTCCAAACATGCATTTATATGATGTGGATTACTGCGGTGGTGATTAGAGACTCAGTTTTAACACTAATGACATAGTGGTTGGAAAAGACCCTCTTGCTGGGAAAGATTGGCAGCAAAAGGAGAAGGGGACAGCAAAGGATGAGGTGGTTAGGTAGCACCACCGACTCAATGGACATGAATTTGAGCAAACCCCAGGAGATAGTGGAGGACAGAGGAGACTGGCAAGCTGCAGTCCACAGGCTCACAAAGCGTCGGACAGAACTGAGCGACCACACAACAACAACAACAATGACGTAGGATTAGATAGAATTATCTTATGTAACTATTGACTTAAACTGCTCAATGTATAAGCAGTTTTATAAGTGCAAATTTTGTTTTAAATGTTCCTTAACATTCACTCTTGAAAAACCAAGAGGTCTGTATTTTATATATATATATATATATGTATATATATATACACATACACACACACATATATATATATATGTGTTTATGCATGCATGTGTATATATTCCCTCATGTATATGGAAACTTCAAAGATGTTGCAAATATTTGAACCACATCCTGAGAGTCAAATAAATATTTCCTTTTTATTTCCCATGTGTATTCTATAATGATTTAACTTGGGCATTTAATATTCTAGCATGTTGTATGCATATCCTTATTGTTTAATTTCATGCAACTATGATGCTTCAGAGGATTCAATTCTTATCAAACTTATTCAGTATATTTTCTTAATATTTAAAATTGTATCATATGTCTATACTTTTTTAATATCTATAAAATTGAAGGTTTGCCTGTAGTGTATTCTGCATCATGACAGTCCTTATTCAGTTGTTTAAAACAGCTCCTCATTTTCTGTTGTAAATAGTCACAAAATAGCATAAATTCTTGGAAAGAATGTAGAATTAACATCTTGAAAATGATTTGACTTTTTACTAGCAGATAAGTGATTTAAGAAAATAACTTAATATTTCTTAGCTTTGTTCTCCTAATATGTAATATGAAGATGATATGATATTCCTTGTCTCATATATGAGTGAAGAATTGATATATAGTGCTTATATATATTGAGCAATTAGTAACTGTCAGTTACTATTCTTTTATATTATTGTCATGCACATTTGTATGTTCATTTTTAGCCAAATATCTAGTGGCTCCAATTGTGGATTCAGTGTGTGAGAGTGAGGCAGACATTTTGCAAGGTTACAATGAGTATGGGGTGTTAGGGGTAAATGAACAGTACTGTTCTCTGCATATTGAATCCCAAATTGGAAGTCAGAATGCACTGTTCATCTCTGACCATTATTTGTATTTTCAGTGATGGCTTGGTTCCCAGGCATGTTTACCAAAATATAATAAAGCCAAAATGTAGATACCTTGTTAAATATTCTGGGAATTTAAATACCACTGAGAATATTGTAATAGCAGATTATATACTATACCCAAATATGTCCTGGAAATCCAACCTCTTCCTTGCATGTGAATTTCCTGTACTATAATATAGAGCCTTCTAATTTTAAAATTTTCTGGCCAAAAACAAACAAACCAAAACAACCAACCAAACAAAAAACCCCCTAAAAACCTATTTTGTTTCACAAATTACAGATTTGTTAATGTCTGAATACTAACTTTAGAAAATTTAACACAGAAAAATATCACTGGGGCACATTAAGACCTACTTATCTGTATGGGTCTGTAAAGAAAAGAAACTGAAATAAACAAGTAACAAGTAATATAAAATGTTGGCCAATCTAGTCAAGTTCCTTTTAAGTAATTTGTTTGAATAAATCAAATGAGGAAAGCTTGGCAATATCACCCTGGTGACAAACAATAGCTAATTTCTTCAATTAATCATCTTGATGATTATTTGTGCAAAAACCTTGGTTGAGTAACAGCTGCAGAAAGCATCGAAAGATACATGAGTTTTGAGCTCAAATGTTTGGTTTATAAATAATGTCATTCAGAGCCTACTATGTTTTGTCTTTGTTTTGTTTTATTTTTTTGGTCATAAAAACAGATCTTCTAAATATGGCATATGTGTGAAGTTTACATACTATTCTTTCTCAACTCATGAAATTTTAAGAGTCCTTTTGGTTCGGGGTGGCATAGGCATTCAGGAGGCAATTGAGTTCTATTGTCAACCATTCCTGCGGGGCAGAAAGATGTTGTCCACCAAGAATAGAAGAGAAGGCTGAGAATGAGAGTCCTTGCTAAGAGCAAAAGAGACCTGACTTTCATTGATTGCTTTCCACAAGCTAAAAGAAAGCGAGTGCTCAAGGGCCACAAGCCAGAGCATGAGAGTGAGTAGAGGCATGAATGGGACCGGAATGTTGAATGGAAGGATCACCATCTCCCTCTCCCCATCCTTTTAGTGTTTGGCTTCAAGCTTATAGTTCTGTATTCTCCAGCAGGTCACCAGCTCATCATAAGGTTATTGTCTTAACAAGAAAATTGATATCTGATATTGAAAAAAATTAGTGCAGTGATTTTATATGAAATTTCTCTGTTGGGTCATGGCAGTAAATATTGCTACCAGTATCCTACTCCAAGCTTACAAAACAATCAAAAATGACTTCCAAGTAGGACTGATATATCAGGATGAAAACTTTTTTCAAAACTGGTCAGGGAATGACTGTAATTTTGCCACAGTTTGGGTAATAATGGTTTCCTCTTTCTAACAGCTCTCATTAATGTTTCTCATAGCACTTTTGTTGGTTTCCAGTAATCATGACAATGAATCCTTGAGCAGCTTCAACTTAAAGGTTCACCCACCGAGAATTTCTACATTTGCATGAGCATAGTATACCAAGCTTAATGGAAACTGAATAATAATACCCTGAAAGCTAGCACATACATTCTCAGTCATCAGTCAAGAAGGATTTCCCCACAGACTTCCTGGTTAGCGATTATATATTGCACAATGTTCATCAAATAAGGGAGGGACCAGTGGTCATCACGGTCAGATCGAATGCAGAAAATGTTCATCTGGTCAGTGGTTCAGCATATATTTCTTGAGTGACTTTATGACTTAAAAGATTGACAGCTTGATGCAGTATATACTATACTGATCGCATAGAGGAATAAGCAAAATGAGAAGGTGGGCTCAATCAACAGCACAAATCTAATAGCATTTTTGAGAGAATGTTTGTATTAAAGACATTCAGTGGCAATTACAGACATTTGTACACACACACACACATGCGCTATTTCAGACACTGAATGGTCCTTTTCAGCAATTGAAAAAAGATCATCATATCTGTACATAGAAACCTCATTCTCACAACATAAGCAAGAGTAGTTAAGTTGCTTAAGTGAACAGGTGCAAAACATCTATCTTAAGTGATGCAAGACAATGTAAAAAAGAGTTCTGACAATTCAGAGTCCCATAAATGTTAAAGCAAAATATTATCTCTAAAATGTGAGAGCATAATGAAGAAATCAAAGTAACAAGGAGAGTATGATGCAACAGAAGGAAATGAAGACCAAGCAGTCAGAGTCTAGGGGGAAATACTGAAAGCATAAAGAAATGTATAAAAAAAATTCTAAAATGAAACCAAAATAAAAACAGTTTTCAGTTGCAAAAATTGGCTGGGACATGATGAAATACTTTTTGAAATATTTATCAAAAAATAAAATAGAATAAGTATAAATATAGATGTTACTGGAAAGGATATGAGAGATTAAAGGGAAGTAACAGAGAGCTAATGCATACATTATGGGATTCATAGACAGAAAAGTGAACAGATAAAAAGGAAAGTTGCATTGAAAATACTTCTGAATAAAATTCTTGAATCTGCAATCAATTCTTTGTTTTGAAATTTTATGTAGAATTATTACCAGTATATAAAATTATCTTTTGAAATTCCTTAATAGCAAGGATTCACAATTACACAACCAGGAAGGGAAAAAATAAATAATGTACTGGAGACAAAGGGGGTATTAAAAATCAGGCTGGATATAATCACCGGTCAGAAAGGCGATAGTTTCCTAACAGTAAAAGCTACTGTTGACTGACATCAGTAATTGCATTTGGTGCTAGAGATTTTTAGTGGAGGAGGTGGGGAGACGCAGGTCTTTTATTACGTTATTTATTCTCTAAGCTGCCTTCCCTCACAGTGAGGGAGATTGTAAGGGTCACATTAGGAGACTTCTGCTATTACTCCCTGTGACAAACACGAACCCATGAAATTCTAATTTTGGGAGGTGCAGGCAAGGGTGTTAATACATTTGTACTTAAAATGTTTTTTTTTTTAATTAAGCAATGATATCTTGAAACCTAGCAGTTTTCATTACTAGATATTAAGTTTATTTCCATGAAGACAGCTTAAAATCTATCAGTAGCCTGAAAGAGCCTTTTGATTGGCAGTCCTTTCCATTTGGTTTGATTTTAATTGTTCCTTGTTCAAGAGGAACAAGTCTGTTCCCTTTGCAGATTGGAGAGCACTGAATCTGAGGATTTCCCTGGATATTTTTCCTCTAGAGTCAGCTTGCTGTAGAAATGTCAGACTTTATTTGTATAAATTCCTTTAACAGATCTCTCACAATATTTGAATACATACTCTTTTAGTTAAACATAATATGATTATGCATCCCTTAATTGTATGTAGAAGGATAAAATTGACTTCCCTCTGACTGCTTTGATACCAAAAGCTATTTTATCAATTCGTCAAAAATTCTAGGTCAATTTTATGATAATCATATAACTGTTGAAACAAGCAGACAAAAATAATATATTTCCATCTTTCTTAGTATCCTAAATACACTTTATTTTTTTTAATAGAAATATATGTGATTAAGATCACTCTGTATGTGGAGATGCATTTCTTAGTGGGCAGGTAAAAGAAGTACTACTGGGCATGAATTAATGCACATCTTAATATATGTTTAGTGGGCCTGATGATTTTTTGTATCATATATAAATTACGTTTAAAAAATTCTAAATGATATGTTTGCTCAGTCTTCAGAAACTTATTATGTTCAGGAAACTATTCTACCATTTTCTTGTTATTTTACACTGAAATTGTGTCAGTGTATTTAATAGTAAGACAGTTTGAATATTTTTATTTTTCAGACTTGAATGAAGCGATAATGTAAATTAAAGAAAGGAGATAAAAATAACCTCTGGATATTCCTCTTGTATGAGATTTATTCTGGATGAAGCATTAAGATCGTTACTAGAAGTGTATTACTGTAAGTATTTTTGAATGAAAGTAGAATGTTAATTTTTGGCCTTGATAATGTTGAGTGGGGTGCATGTTAACAGATTTAAGAGTAACATATATAGTGTGGGAGCAGTAATGGAGGGGATACTCCAGACTGGTGAAACACTGGTGATGAGAGCATAGTAACCTGGAAAAAAAAAGTAATCCTGGATATAGAAGAACTTAATTATAGAACGCATATTTGATGAAAACAGAAGTAAAGTGAGGGGCAATATGATCATTTCTTCTTACTTTGTCATGGTGATCTTTGCCAGAATACATTTAGTAGTGTAAAAATTTTCTGACTAGAAAGTAAGATATTCATAAAAATATACCGAGAAGAATGATCATGTTACTATGAATATCAATACAGGTTAGAAAAACACAGAATGAAAAACTTTTATAAGGCAGGCTGCTTAAATTTTGGATGATATTTGTAAATTTATCAAGCAATCAGTAATAATTGCACCAAGTTCAGTTATTAGAATGCTTAATCTGTAACTAATTTAGTTATCAAAACCTCTTTATTCATAGCATGTACAATTTAATTATGTAAAACTACTGTATTCATAAAGAATAAAACAAACACACAGCAACAGCAACAACAAAACCTTTGTGAAAGCCTTGTAAACTGACCTGAGGGCTTGATTTGGTCATATAACTGAAGAGATACATTTTCCACATAATATTTCCCAGCACTCTGCTGTAATTCATGGGTAAGTGCTATTATGAGTGGTAAAGAGGTGGAAATGATAGCCATTTGCTGGTGGAATAAAGGTGGCAGGTTATTACTCTTAGGTGGCAATGTCTTTGATGGCCCTGTGAATTACACAGCAAAACATAACCTCTGGGGGAAATTCAGGGTGATTGCGTTTAATAGTAAAACCCCTAGACAACTAGGATTTCTTTCTTTAGCTTTTGGAATTATATGCAGCAATCTCAGATGGTACTCAGCTCATGAGTAGGAGTTTCTGACAGGTCAGGTCCATGCAAAACAGACAACTATGGATTTTGACACCCATCATTCAGCCTACTCCAGTGTTCTTACCTGGAGAATCCCATGGACAGAAGAGTCTGGCAGACTACAGTCCATAGAGTTGCCCAGAGCCGGGCACGACTGAAGTGCTTTACCTGCGTACATGCCTTGCCTGTGACACGATACAAGTTTTGCATTGTGTTGTTAATCAGAAAGTATATTCAGGTAATGGGAGGTTTTTTTTTTAATATCTTGTAACATCTAATATTTTTCTTCTCAAATCTGAGCCTAGAGTTTGGGAAATTCCTTGTGAATGAAACAACTTGTATTTCATTAGATTTTTTCAGAATTACAGAGGTATTATTTCATATATGTGGTGATAACAGGTTTTTCACTTCAAAATGTGAACCTTTTGTTTGTAGTTTTATTTTACCCACCTCCAAGAATTGGGGCAGGAGGACTAATTCATATTTTAAATGGGTAAGTAGAGGTTTTAAAATCAGTGTAAGACTTATTTTGTTTAGCTGAGTTATAATTTTTATTCTCTCATCTCATAAAAGTTTGTATTCACAATATAACTGAATAATAGGATTGATTTAAAGATAAATTACCACTCAAGACAAAAATCAAATTTGTTAAATGTGTGACTTGGTCAACTAAAGAAGGAATTTAAAGACAGTCATTTTTAATGTCTTCCATAATATAATTTGTCTAAGTTAGAATCATAGACAAGTTTTCATGAACATAAATATTGTTTTGAAATATAGAGCCTACCTTGAATGAAAGTAAATTTATATTGTTGGTGACTAGTGACTGAAAGAAATTTGTAGGCTGCTTTAAAACTATTAATCTTCCTTAAAAATAGCACAGGCCATTTATCAGAACCATGTTGTTAAATAAAAATTTGCAGAAATAATATTATCATTTAAGAATAAGTGATATTTGAAGCCATACAGTTTATTTAACAGACTTAAATTGCCTAAAATGATATTCAGTCTATAAAATTTTCTTTGATCTAGTCACTTTATTATTATTTTGCATGTTTATATATATTTTGTATCAACTTTTTTATAACCTTGATTATAAGGATACATATATAGAAGTTCATTTATACCACGAAGACAAGTTTGAAAAGGAAATTCTATTAAGCAAAACGTATTAAGCCCTCTAGTGGTATTAATATATAAGATATTTCATTGTGATATTTGCTTAGTGAAAGCAGGTTTTCAGTGTTTATTTATTCCTTAAGTACATGTATTTAACTTACCCTAGACATCAGCTGTTTCCACGTTCCCGTTTGCTCTATTTGGCAGATAATTTGTACCATCCTTTAGGTATTTTTTCTAAAAATGAAAATCTTTACTTTAGGATTAAATGACTAGACTTAATGTTGAAGAAATAAATAGCCTACTAAGTGATAAACCATATGTTTTGAATCAGTTACTTTTGTCCTTGAGTCTAATGTTAAAAGATATTTGTACTGTTCTGTACACATGATGATAATAATATTTTAAGAAAAACTGTATTATTTATGAATTTAAGAAAGATTTCCATTTAAATAAACAACACATGAAGGATAAACTATAATTAACTCTTTAGTTCTTACTGAGATCTTTCATACTATTTAGTGTCCAAAGGATATGGTCTTATTCATACTTAGTGATGTTTCCAATGATTTTTTTTCTTTTCAGATTATGGCTCTTATTATAGAAATTCTATACTTAGAAAGGAGCTTTAGTTGGCAGAGCTACAGAGTGTGTTTCAGTTATGAAGGAACACATTTTAACATCATGCCAGCAGTATTTGCATTTCTTTCTTAAAGAAAATTTGAAGTGTTAACATTTGACAGATTGCTAGAAAAAACTGAGGGACATCATCAGTAGAACTGCAAACATAACATGGAAAAACCTAAGATGCAAAGATGAGTCTCAGAGATGACCTATGTTCAGAGGTGAATTCCTTGATTCCCTGTCTTTTACTATAACTTTATTTTAGATTCAAATGAGGCTAACAGTGTAACCACTAAATGTACTCTGGTAGAAAGTGCTATAGGAGGTTTTTGAAGATCTTCATTACTTCTCAGCTTCATACAGTGCCCTTTACTGTAAAATGAGAACTATCATAGTCCTGTCTTACCAGTACTTCCGAGGCTGGAGAGCATGCTTCTGGGAATGTGTGCATTGTCACTGCTCCTCACTGAAGAATCCATGCAGTTGGTGCACATATGGTTGGTCTCCTTTTAACTCTACTTGTGAGACCCTTGTTCTCAGAAGTGTCCAGTTAAAACTGATTTAAAACAAAATGCTAAATCTGACTGATCTACCCTTTCATTCTCTAAGCCTATGGTGATGGAAAGATATAATACATTCTTAAATCTTTGGCTTGCACTCTGAAATAAGTTCCTTTAGTAACCTGAAGAAGGAGAAGGCAATGGCAACCCACTCCAGTACTCTTGCCTGGAAAATCCCATGGACAGGGTAGCCTGGTAGGCTGCAGCCCATGGGGTCACAAAAGAGTCCAACACGACTGAGCAACTTCACTTTCACTTTTCACTTTCATGCACTGGAGAAGGAAATGGCGACTCACTCCAGTGTTCTTGCCTGGAGAATCCCAGGGACGGGGGAGCCTGGTGGGTGCCGTCTATGGGGTCGCACAGAGTCGGACACGACTGAAGCAACTTAGCAGCAGCAGCAGCAGAGACTTGAAGAAGTTGATGTTTTATGCTTGTGTGACCAAAACATATGTATTTACACATCTGCTCTCAGGTTATCCTAATTTTTCCTCCAGTCAGTTGTGTTTGGGGTGTCTCCATCATGTTTGATTTAGTGACATCACAGGCACAAACTCCAAAAAAGGAACAAAGAAACAGGACATTCTGATACTTGCACATTTCTGACTCAACTTTTGTCTCTTATTGTGCCCTCAAAGACCTCAGGTCCCCTTTAGAATAAGCTGTAACTGCATTACAAAATCTCTATGTCTGCTAATCTGAGAGTATCCTAGGTATAAACCATGGACACCACAAGGTTATATCCTCCTATAAAATGGAAACATCAAAATATTGTTCTCCTGAGTACTCTCCCGTTGCAACCTCCTGGCATCATCCAGCTCTTTCGAAGTTCTTAAGGGATGAGCTGGATAGAGCAGAGGGGCCAGGTGTCTGAACTGTCAGTGAAGACAGTAAGCCAGAGTGAAAGTAATAGTCAAGCCTTTAATCACTTGCTGTAAATATATAAGCAAGAAACTCACTTGGAGAAATCCCTGTCTCTGCCAAAGATCCCAGCTAAGGAGGGGCTCCAAACTATGGTTGGAATGTGATGTGTGTAAGAACAAGGTTGTCCAGGGGGCCTGAAACTCCTTCCAGAGACCTCAGTGCACTGGCTGTGCCTGGTGAGGGGTGGGCAGGGGGCTTTCCCCTTTGAGGCCTGCCAGACAAAGCCTGTGGTCAGGCCTGAAAAAGCACACAGTATGTAGAGGATTTGGGTCTGAAGTGAAACCCCTCACTGGTTATCATCTTACTTGCTAAGTTTATTTAAGCATGGCCTCTGAACTCAGCTTGAGTTCAAATTAGGGAGTCAGATCCAATAAAATCGGTCTGTTATTTAGAATACTGTCTCCATAGCCTTATCCAGTGAATTTCAGCATAAAGAGGCTCTGACTCTGCTTGGTGTGAAATGTTAGTGATACTAAGATAAATCTCCCTCCTCAAGGAGTACCTTTCCACTGGAGAGTCCAGAGAGAAAACATTATTTCTACAAACAGTATTGTAACAACTGCAGCATACTTAGTCTACACCAGCTTGCTCAAAATGCACTGCTTTCCCCTCCCCGCTGCTCACTTACTTGTGTACTATGGTTGGCTTCCAATCTGTGGATGTGAGAACGACGATTAAGTGAGGTTAAGAGAGGTTAAGTAAGCTGTCTGCTGGTAAGTGGTGAAGCTGAGTTCAGAGGCTACGTACTTAAGTCATTGCATCCCGCTTCTGCTTGAAAGTATCCCAAGGCTTGAGATATGTGTAAAACGTTAGGGGAGAAGTGAAACGAGGTACTTGTTTCCTGTGGGAAGTGGTCAAGTGAGAATAAATCAAGCAGAGAGCAAAATCTGGAGGGGCTGAGAATGCAGACAAGGGCTGGCTGGAGACCAAAGATGAACACTTGGAGGAGGCGCGTCGAGAATGTCTCAGTACGCTGTTTTACACCGCGTGTAGTGAACTAGCACTCCAGAGAGGGGAAACAAGAAAATGTCCCATGCGGTTTTCATTTTTATTTCATGAACGATGCCTTATACTGGGGTAGTGGTATAAGGGGAGGTTTTGAGAAAGGTAATCTTTGCTTTGGGAATCTGAGGATGCGAGAACCCACTGAACTACCAGGTGAAGCGAGTTTGCGGACAGTTTAAGTATGTAAATCACCAATTGGAAGAGAAATGGGGTCTGCAGACAGTGGGTCTCCAATGACAGTGTGGAGAAAAGGAAACCCCAAAGGCATCAAAGGGAAGGTCGGAGCAGGGCAAGAAAAGCCGGTCAAGGCAGCTCTAAAGAGAAGGAAGTGAAGATGAGCCCACTGTGAAAGAGAGACCAATTCAGGTCAGAGGCGAACTTCCCTGGGAAGGCCTCCCTACTTTAATAGGACACAGGTTATGCAGATCAGCGGCATAGAGCATAAAGGCCACATCAGGATGGAAGGTCCTGGACAGTCAGTGATGGAGAGGCAGGGGGGAAGGTGGTCACAGGATCAAGGTAGGCTTCCTTACTGCTTTTTGACTCTTGGGTTAGTAGTTGAATGTTTTTTAATTTCTCTTTTTAATTAGAGTGGGATGAAGCTTAGAAAAAAACAGGAGAGAGAGAGAAGTGAAGATACACGCAAGGGGGAATACAACTGAACGCACGGTTCCTGCAATCTGTTCTCAGACTGAGATGCCGGCCTTGGTGTCAGGGCCTGTAGCCCTTCCTCCACAGTTCTTTGGCAATGCGCTTTAATCTCTCATACCTTCAGTTTCCTCCTCGTTAGCGTGTGGATAAAAATAACATTGATCTAAGAGGGTTATTGTGAAGATTAGGTGTTACAATGTATGAGAAAATGATTTACAGGGAGACCTCATGGTCAAGCTTGCTGTTATTGTTGGTCTCAGAAATGCAGAGCTCTGTAGATGAGCACATCACAGGAGACTAGAATAAAGGGGAAATGGTTGATATTTCTTGAGGCAAATTTGAAATATGAGACTCAGGGAGATAATACCATATTGTTTAATTGACTTAAGCACTTATACCTTTTTAAAAAGAATTAAAGAAAACTAAGAGTCAGGACTCCATTTGTCCTAAAATTATAAAAATCTGCTCAATTCCAAGATGTTTGGAAATAAAACCTTTTATGTCCTAAAACTCTATACATCTGTTTGGGAAAGTGTGTATATGTATATGTATATGTAATATATATATATAGTGAGGTATATCTTCTTTTTCTGTAGGTGAGCTGGCAATATTATACTACTGAAATATAAAATATAACAAGTGTTCTTTGTTTAGCAAAGGAATTGACCGTTTAATACGGTCCTTTCATTGTCGTTGTTTAGCCGCCCAGGTGTGTCCAACTCTTTTTGACCCCACTGACTGTAGCCTGCCAGGTTCCTCTGTCCATGAAACTCTCGAGGCAAGAACACTGGAGTGGATAGCCATTCCCTTCTCCAGGGGATCTTCCTGATGAACCCAGGTCTCCTGCATTGCAGGCAGATTCTTTATTGTCTGAGTCACCAGGGAAGCCCTATAAGGTCCTTGAAGTGATGATAAAAAACCTGTCTAAATCGTTCTGACATACAAAGAGTAGGAAAACCATCACTATCTGCTTCCATGTAGTGCCTAAGGAATTTATAAACTGTTTTTGTGAATGATGCTAAATGGATTTAAATATTTTTTGAATTATTTCTATTTAAGAATACTTGAAGAGTTGCATTTTTTCTTTCAACTTTGGTTATTTTCTCTGTGGGTGAGTCACATATTTCAGTTCAGTTCAGTTCAGTCGCTCAGTCGTGTCTGACTCTGTGACCCCATGAATCGCAGCACGCCAGGCCTCCCTGTCCATCACCAACTCCTGAAGATCACTCAGACTCACGTCCATCCAGTCAGTGATGCCATCCAGCCATCTCATCCTCGTCGTCCCCTTTTCCTCCTGCCCCCAATCCCTCCCAGCATCAAAGTCTTTCCCAATGAATCCACTCTTCTCATGAGGTGGCCAGAGTATTGGAGTTTAAGCTTTAGCATCATTCCTTCCAAAGAAATCCCAGGGCTGATCTCCTTCAGAATGGACTGGTTGGATCTCCTTGCAGTCCAAGGGACTCTCAAGAGTCTTCTCCAACACCACAATTCAAAAGCATCAATTCTTCAGCACTCAGCCTTCTTCACAGTCCAACTCTCACATCCATACACGACCACTGGAAAAACCATAGCCTTGACTAGACGGACCTTAGTCGGCAAAGTAATGTCTCTGCTTTTCAATATGCTATCTAGGTTGGTCATAACTTTTCTTCCAAGGAGTAAGTGTCTTTTAATTTCATGGCTGCAGTCACCATCTGCAGTGATTTGGAGCCCCAAAAATAAAGTCTGACACTTTTTCCACTGTTTCCCCATCTATTTCCCATGAAGTGATGGGACCAGATGCCATGATCTTAGTTTTCTGAATGTTGAGCTTTAAGCCAACTTTTTCACTCTCCTCTTTCACTTTCATCAAGAGGCTTTTTAGTTCCTCTTCACTTTCTGCCATAAGGGTGGTGTCATCTGCATATCTGAGGTTATTGATATTTCTCCCGGCAAACTTGATTCCAGCTTTTGTTTCTTCCAGTCCAGCGTTTCTCATGATGTACTCTTCATATAAGTTAAATAAGCAGGGTGACAGTAGACAACCTTGACTCACTCCTTTTCCTATTTGGAACCAGTCTGTTGTTCCATGTCCAGTTCTAACTGTTGCTTCCTGACCTGCATACAGATTTCTCAAGAGGCAGGTCAGGTGGTCTGTATTCCCATCTCTTTCAGAATTTTCCACAGTTTATTGTGATCCACACAGTCAAAGGCTTTGGCATAGTCAATAAAGCAGAAATAGATGTTTTTCTGGAACTCTCTTGTTTTTTCCATGATCCAGCAGATGTTGGCAATTTGATCTCTGGTTCTTCTGCCTTTTCTAAAACCAGCTTGAACATCAGGAAGTTCACTGTTCACATATTGCTGGAGCCTGGCTTGGAGAATTTTGAGCATTACTTTACTTGTATGTGAGATGAGTGCAATTGTTCAGTAGTTTGAGCATTCTTTGGCATTGCTTTTCTTTGGAATTGGAATGAAAACTAACCTTTTTCAGTCCTATGGCCACTGCTGAGTTTTCCAAATTTGTTGGCATATTGAGTGCAGCACTTTCACAGCATCATCTTTCAGGGTTTGAAATAGCTCAACTGAAGTTCCTTCACCTCCACTAGCTTTGTTCATAGTGATTCTTTCTAAGGCCCACTTGACTTCACATTCCAGGATGTCTCGCTCTAGATTAGTGATCACACCATCATGATTATCCAAGTCGTGAAGATCTTTTTTGTACAGTTCTTCCATGTATTCTTGCCACCTCTTCTTAATATCTTCTGCTTCTGTTAGGTCCATACCATTTCTGTCCTTTATCGAGCCCATGTTTGCATGAAATGTTCCCTTGGTATCTCTAA
Organism: Ovis aries; assembly: GCF_016772045.2. Classification (NCBI taxonomy): domain Eukaryota; kingdom Metazoa; phylum Chordata; class Mammalia; order Artiodactyla; family Bovidae; genus Ovis; species Ovis aries. The sequence goes on from NC_056079.1 coordinate 10,344,158, forward strand.
ATTTCTTGAAGAGATCTCTAGTCTTTCCCATTCTGTTGTTTTCCTCTATTTCTTTGCATTGATCACTGAAGAAGGCTTTCTTATCTCTCCTTGCTATTCTTTGAAATTCTGCATTCACCAAAAGGAATTTATCATGAGTTTGAAAGGGACTAATCAAGCTAGGGAATAAAAAAATAATAGAACTAATTTTCTTGTATATATATTATAAATGGACTTTTTCTTATGGTGTATGTTTGTATATACTGTATAACTTTTATTAGGATTTCTATGTGTAATCCTTTCACTTGTACATGAGAACCGTTCTGTGCTTTCTTTCATTTAACTTGAACCACTCTTTTTCTGATGATTTGGGTTAATTTATCCTGCTCTTCTGTTCTTTCAGAAATTGAAAGCTACACATAATCTCAGATGTGCTGAATGGAAACTAAACTTGAGACACTAATATCAAATCTAAGGATGCCAGTTCTGAAATTTTGCTGTATTTCTATATGTCCTACTCATGCTGATTTATAAGCTTTTCTGAAAGTAAAGATCTGTTTTTATTCTTAATTGTATATAGTGTTCAGTCTAATGTGATATATGCTGTACTCAAAGGTTTCCTATTTTTGCAGAAGCTTGCAGCATACGAATAATTTATACTTTTTGGCACTCATCTGTTTGGGGCACAAACAGTTTCTTTGGGGAAATGACTTTTAATTAATAAATAGATCACTTTTCATCATGTTCAATGGCATAACTTTTAAGAGACCAGGAAACAAGGATAGTGACACATTGTTAGAACTGCCATCCCAAGAGGACCCTATACGTTAATAAGCAGTGAAAGAATCAGCAGCTTCCCCCTCTTTCTAAGCTTCTGTTCCCATTCAGTTTATTTCTGTTGTTTTTTTTTTTTTCCTTTTCTTTTCTTTCTTTACTAACTTATTTGTTTCTTGATAGAGTCCTTTTTGGTACCAAGGTTCTTCATGTTTATTTACAAAAGGGAAAAATTAATATTAGTGTAATAAACTTCAGTACAGTTTAAGCAACCTTATCACACTTAGGATAATGTTAAAAGTGGTTGTCCAGACTTGGGGGAAAAAGGGGTAGATTTTAATTTGCTGCTTTTTTGTGTCAGTGCAGTTTTATAAGGAAGTTTAGTTATGCACATAAACCTCAGTGGTACTAAAACATAGTCAAATTCTGATCATTTCTTTTGTCAAAGATACAAGATCTTAACTCATGAGTCACTGTTACATATAAGTGTAATGTGGGGGAAAAATGAAAACACATTATGAGGATTTTTTTGCAAATTTGTATAATTTTTCAGTTAAGCAGTCATAAATCAAGGAATATTGTAGTTTTTGAGGATCATTAAAGAGACATTATACATCAGAATAGTGAAGTCATCAGCATAATGAAATGATGAATGCCTGTAACTGTCTGTCTGTAAATGATGTGAAACAGATTCAGGGTGTTACAAAGGAGAATAACAATCTCCCTGACAGTTAGTTCCCTGTAGGTACTGTTGCAGGATGCCAGTGACAGATGTGAAATGCAGACCCCTTCAATGGCAAGCACTTATTAGCACTCAGTGGAAACTGGCAATGTGAAATAAGACAAATGGCAGATAATATCATTTTAAGTACATTTGTTCAGGTAGGTGTGTGAGTCCTTTCTTTACTGACAAAGGCCATATCCTAAATTAAAGGAAACATGCTAGAAAATAAAATTGTTATTTTGAAAACTAGGACGTGAACACATATGTGTGTGTCTATATATAATATATAAATTATGCTGGCCCATGTCCTAGTTGTGTAGAAACCTTTCCACAAAGTAAATAATAGATCAGACTTAATTTATCTTTATTTATCCTATCAATGAAACATAGCTGCCTCGTACATTTAGCAGATGAATTCCTACTCATACAGACTTTACATAGTGAGGCTTGTAATATGCATACCATTTTGTCAGCCATCATACCTGGCATGACTTATGAGTTCTGTTTGAATCTTCATGTTTGTTAAAGGCATGTCCCTTCTGTTTGAGTCTGCACAGGTCATCTGTTGACGAGCCAGGGCCTTCAGTCCCACATTTTGGGTGCTTTATGTCACTTACCAAACAGGAGCCAGCAATAGATCAAATAATTTTCTGGAGGTTCTCATTTGTCTGTCCATTTAACAGCACCTGATTCAGGTGCCAAGTCCATGAATGATTCCTCAGTGAAGAAGGAAGGGAGGGAGAGAAGAAGAGGGGAAAGGAATAATGCAAGGAGAGAAGGAAGACTTTTTGTCTAACACGAGTCACTGATGATTCTCTGTCATTGGCCAAGTCGTTTAAACTCTCTTTGCACATATTCTCTCATTTTATTTTATTCAGCTTTTGTGGTGGGTACTTGACAAACCTGAAAGCCATCTAAAGTGTGCAATGTGGTGGTTTGATATGCATACACACATATACATTGTGAAGCGTTGAGTTAACATATCTATCACCTCACTTATTGACCTTTTTTCTTTTGAGACTACTTATGTTCTGCCTCTTGTTTTACATAGGAGTGGTGATTCAGGTTCTACCTAGGCTACAGAGTTTGGAGAGGAAAACAAGAGACAGTATGTGGAATCACAGTTAGGTTGATGAGACTACAACTTATACACACAGATACAGCATTATTATGATTTTTAAAAACAGTGTCAACCTCAGCATCTTGGGAAGAGAGAGCACATTGGATTGTGTAACTGAATGTGCACAAAGTTAGGTTAATAAAAAATATTCATATTCTGTGTGCTTTGGGAATAGGGTTTACTTTTTCAATTTTATTTTAACTATAGTTCATTTGCAAGGTTGTGTTAATTTATGCTGTATAGCAAAGTGATTTAGTTATACATTTATATATTCTTTTTCATATTAGTTGTCCATTGTGGTTTATCAGAGGATATTTAATATAGTTCTTTGTACTATACAGTAGTACCCTGCTGCTTATCCATTCTGTGTATAATAGAGGTCATGGCAACCCACTCCAGTATTCTTGCCTGGAGAATCCCATGGACAGAAGTGCATTGCGGCTCCAGTCCATGGGAATGCAAAGAGTCAGACATGACTTGAGGAACTACACACACATATAATAGTTTACGTCTGCTAACCCCAAATTCCCAATCCTTCCCTTCCCATTCCACCTCCTCCTTAGCAACCACAAGTCTCTTCTCTATTTCTGTGAATCTTTTTCTGTTTCATAGGTATGTTCATGTTGCATTTTAGATTCCACAAAGAAGTGATGTTATGTGGCGTTTTTCTGATACTTAGTATGATAATCTCTGGGTCCATCCATGTTGCTGTAAATGGCATTATTTCATTTCTTATGGCCGATTAATATTCCATTGTCTGTATATATATACGTACACATCTTTATCCATTCATCTGTCAATAGGCATTTCTGCTGTTCTCATGTCTTGGCTTTTATAAATAGTGCTTCTGTGACTACAGGAGTGTATGTATCTTTTTGAGTCAGTTTTGTGTGATTATATGCCCAAGAGTGGTTTTGTTGGATCACTGGCAATTTTATTCTTACTTTCTTTTAGGAAGCTCCTTAATGTTTTCCATAGTGGCTACACCAACTTACAATCCCACCAACAGTGCGGGGAGGTTTCCTTTCCTCCACATCCTCTGCAGCATTTGATACTTGCAGACTTTTTGATGATAGCCATCTGTCAGAGGATGTGGAGGAAAGGAAACCTCCCCGCACTGTTGGTAGGATTGTAAATTGGTGTAGCCACTATGGAAAACATTACCTGTGCAACTCCTTGGAAGAAAAGTTATGACCAACCTAGATAGCATATTGAAAAGCAGAGACATTACTTTGCCAACTAAAGTCTGTCTAGTCAAGGCTATGGTTTTTTCCTGTGGTCATGTATGGATGTGAGAGTTGGACTGTGAAGAAAGCTGAGCGCTTAAGAATTGATGCTTTTGAACTGTGGTGTTGGAGAAGACTCTTGAGAGTCCCTTGGACTGCAAGGAGATCCAACCAGTCCATTTTGAAGGAGATCAGCCCTGGGATTTCTTTGGAAGGAATGATGCTAAAGCTGAAGCTCCAATACTTTGGCCACCTCATGCAAAGAGTTGACTCATTGGAAAAGACTGATACTGGGAGGGATTGGGGGCAGGAGGAGAAGGGGATAACCTTGGCATCACTGACTCAATGGATGTGAGTCTGAGTGAACTCCGGGAGTTGGTGATGGACAGGGAGGCCTAGCATGCTGCGATTCATGGGGTCGCAAAGAGTCAGACACGACTGAGCGACTGAACTGAACTGATACCTGTGCCAGTGTTTTAACACTTTATAAGCTATCCATGAGTTTCTAGCAAGATTAATGGTACAATTTTCCCATAAAATACCAGTCAATGTAGTTATTTTTTTTATCCTGGTGTATACGCAATATGACTAAACATAGTATTTGATTAAAGATATATTCATAAAAATTATCCCTTATTTTACTTCTTTTTGCCTTGGGAATACAGCAAATTATGGACAAGTGAATTTTTTATTAATAGATTTTTCTAGCTTGTTGTGATATGAAAACCCACAAGAACACAATAGTCGAAGATTCAACGGTCTCATTATTAACAGCAATAACTTTAAAATTGTTAATAGCACTTTGAATATGCTATGGTATACAATAATGTGTTATAATTCTTTACATATAATTTTTTTGTTGAAAAAAGGATTAGAAACTGTCTAGTCACAACTCAAAAGACCATGGATAGCTATTATATAATTAAACTGAAATTAAAATATTCTAAGAAAATACACCATATTGTTTTATTTTTCCTTTTCATATTACCTACCATATATTCTGATCATTTTGCAAGTTTACTCACCAAAAGAAATACCTTCATGTTTTTATGGTATAATTCCTCAACTTAATTCATACAGAGACAGACATGCACGTATAAACCGAGAGCATATATTACAAAATAATAATCTTATTATTTCCAAACTTTCCCATACCTAAATAAATAGAGTTTAGAAAACTTTGTGATATCTTGTTCCATAGTTGACTGTCTGTTTTGCCTTAGAGGGAAGAAAGAAGCAATTGAAAGTTCTGAAAAGGGCACCACTATAAATGTTGGAAAGAGGCCTGGAGAGAAGAATCATAAAAAATGATTTCATCAACACTTTTTTTAGAGGAAAGAAAGACAGGGTTCTTATCATAGAAATTGTTATTTTTGAACAATTTACTTTTACTCTATGTCTTCTGTTAAAGGGTCATCACTAAATTGTTGGAAAGTGTCACATAGATCAGTCTTGTTAACTTTATAGTTAAAGGCCTTGTAAATCTACTGCCATGTGTAAAGAATCAAATCTACTGATAAATTCTGTTTCCTTACAGTTTTTAGTATCTAGAGTAAAACTGTGACAAAGAGCAAACTGACCAGTTCACTGACCAGTTGTGTGTGTGTGTGTATATATATATATATACACACACACACACATATATATATAATATAGTAATTTATATAAAATAGATATTACATTGTGGTCTCAGTATTATAATTACATCTATATATTTTTGTAATGCTAAAAGCATTTGTACAACTTTATGTTAAAAAATCAGTATTAAATCCATTACCTCATTGGTCAGCAACATAATTTGAATCACTTTCTTTTAATTTCAAGTATATTGCCCTTTCTAACCTATCATAGGGTTTCTTGATAAATCTCTAAAATTTAAATCTAGCAAAACGCACACTGCCATCCTTAGTGCACTTTGCCAAGCTTAAGTTATAGTATATGGAACAAGACTTATTTAATTGGATGTTTTGTCACATATCACGTTTAATCACTTTCTGTTTTAAAGGTAGTTAAAAGATAGATGAATAGTCAAGGAAATTGCTTGAGTTCAGAATAACATTTCCACCATTCTACTGCACAGAGTAATGATTCCAAAAAACATTTCTCAAAGCCAAAAGACATTCTATCTTATTATGTAATTCTTCTTCCTTCCATTACATATCATTCATAAACATCACCAAATTATCCTTTACTGCCAATTGAAATAAATGACTTCAGCGTTGTTATAAATATTTCAGTTTACTTTAAACTGTGTGTGTATGTGTATATATGTTATATGGCAGATAATCTGTATAGGTATATAAATTCCTAGTCAACATCAGGTTTGTTAATCAGAAGCTAGCCTTCTAAGTCAGATTAAGAGGCCTTGAGCTAGAAAGGTCCAGAAAACATTTGTAAATAGTACTAGGATTATCTAGGAAGCTAAGAGCCTTGGAGTCATTATGAGTGTTAATCTGACTCCTTGTTGACCCTATGGACTGCAGCCCACTAGGCTCATCTGTCCATGAAATTCTCCAGACAAGAATACTGGAATGGATAGCCATTCCCTTTTCCAGGGGATCTTCCTGAGCCAGGGATTGAACCCAGGTCTCTCGCACTGCAGGCAGATTTGTTATTTTCTGAGCCACCAGGGAAGCCCAATGGCTATTAATAGTAGGCATCAATTAATTGTTTGGGGCATTTACTGTCCCAGAATTTTGCAAATTGTAATGACCTTAGAAATTATCTGGTCTTAGGATGGCAATAGTTGAAAAATTAATGCTGCATTAGACTGATTGGAACTTGCTGCCTGGACCACTGTGCAAGAATAAATGAAGCATGTCATAATCAAATAGCCTTACCTACCACAGGTGAGCCATGGAGACTGGTAGCGTAGTTGCTGAGGCTCAGATTTTGCCTCATGTGCCCAAAGATGTACTGATCGTTAGCTCTGAATCCATGGCTATAAACAGGGCATCTGACTCATAATCCAGTACTATTTGCTCTGCTCTGTTGATAAAGTAGAAACATATCCAGCTGACTTTCTCAGAGTGAATCCACAGAGACATTTACAAGACTTAATTGAGAGCCTGAAGAGCCATGCAGGGTATTCTGGCTGCTCTGAATCGATGCCCTTGTGTGTTAAACTTACTGAGATATATTTATGGTTATCAAGGCAGAATTTACTTAAGGTTATTCTGAAGCACTTTGGGTACTTTATTTATTAATTATATTTATCATATTCTTGTTTTGTTTTTTCTTGGAATTCATAATCAGGCATGCCTATTCTTGTATAAGCTACTAACTGGATTTCTGTAAATTAAATATACTAAATATTCTCTAGGTATATTTAGGTATTAAGTATACCTAAATATTGGGTTCAAGGAAAAACCCATCATGTGAAACAGAAAAGCTAGATGAAAAGCAAACATTTTCATTCCAGTGGGTAATTTTTATCTATTAAAACTTTTGACTTTAAATCTAAAAATTGATTAACTTCTAATAGAGGCTAAAACAGTTTGACAAAATATAGACCATCACCAATGCTGGCTTTGCTCTGTAACCCCAAACCTTTTATAACATCTTGTCTAGCTGATTAATATAACAGAGCACTTCAGCTTTTGTGAAATACACTTATTCAATTTCACTGAAGATTATAGGTTTCAAATAATAAAATTGGATTTTATTGAGGATTGAAGTGTGTAAATAGAACATTTGATTGAATTTAATAAAATGGTATCCTGCTGATGGAAGCAAGTCATTTCCTCTAGTTTTAACTTGATTACAAAGACAAGAAGTTTTATGAGCTATTCTGAATGGAAAATTTCTTTCTGTCTAGAGAAAAGGACTATATTGAGACTAAGAAAAGTAAGTAGTGCCATTTATTATTTTAAGTAAAATAGTTGTTAATGTGTGATTAGTTTTGAAATTTAATAGAGCTAATTTCTAATCTGTATTTGTGGCTATTTACTTGATTACTAGAGTTTACATGTGGTTAAGTCCAGGAGATACATTTATTTCTCTAGGCTTTGAACAGTTCTATCTTGATGACTTTCCTCATCTGATATATGCAGTTCTGTTTTTAGTCAGCTGCAGTGACCTCAGACCATTACTTCTTTTGTCACACAAAAGAATCACTACATAGTAACCAGTGTTACTCAGATTTTTGGTTTTCTGTAGTCAATTCTAAAGTTTCATATAAAGAAACACAGGGCAACTTTTTTTTTTCTAATTTCTAACAAATATATATATATATAAAATCTGGGAATGACTTATAATAACTGAGGAAAGCAAAACCCCATGCCAAATATTAAGGCATATGGAAAAAAAATCATATGAAAATATCAACATTTCAATGTTTTGTTAGACTAAAGAAAGTGAAAATGTCTGTTAGTCGTTCAGTCGTGTCCCACTCTTTGAGACCCCATGGACTGTAACCTGTCAGGTTCCTCTGTCCCTGGGATTTTTCCCAGCAGGAATGCTAGAGAAGGTTGCCATTCCATTCTCCAGGGGATCCTCCTGACCCAGGGATCGAACCTGTGTCTCCTGCTTTGGAGGCAGATTCTTTACCGTCTAAATCACAAGAAAAATCAACTGAAAATGCCTTTTTCTTTAACTTTTTAATCACAGTGGAAGCTTTAAAAGATTGTTAAGTTTCGAGGAGAATGTTTGTAAGCCAGAATATAGGCTAGATTGTTCATGAGGCATCTTTGTAAATGTAGGATTAATACTGAGAAACGCCAGAACTGCAGACATTGTGCTTACTGGATTGATAATAAACAGTTCCGGAGCAAGATGGATTTCAGTGCGGGCTAAAAGAGTATTTTGGGTTGATTATCATTCAGCAGCTGATTCAAAGTATCTGCAATTTCTATTCTCTTATGCAGTATTTTCAAAGAAATAAAAAGGTAAACAGTTATTAAAAGCTCATAATTTAAAAGGAGGATGTATCTATTTATGTGATAATGTCTATGTGGTTTTTTTTTTTAATTTTATTTTTACTTTATTTTACTTTACAATACTGTATTGGTTTTGCCATACATTGACATGAATGTGTTGTTTTTAATGCTTCAGAGAAAGTTACATTATATGGGGAGAGGGAAGGGTCACCATAGAGAATGGAGGTAAGACAAAAATAAGAGTAATGGAGTAGATATAGCCCCGAGATGTATGGGAAAACAGTTTAGAAACAAGAGGCGACAGCAAAAATTACAACAAGTGCTATATGGGAAAATGCCTTTGGTTCAGAGTCTGATCGCACTGGTAGCTATTTGAGGGCAAATATAACAATGCCTATTTGAAAACAGAAAAAAAATGTGTTAATATGTGAAGGATGATAGTTTGATAGGATGGAACTGAGATGAATAGAAGGAAGAGCTATAATTAGAATAAAAGTAGTTATACTTTAAAAGGTTTGAGCTATAGAAGACCACCTCATCAAACACATCAAATCAATTAGCTTGAAATGTGTGCTGAAAAAAATTTCCAGATGCGTTTTTAGTAGGTGTAAATTTTGTAACTTGAGAGAGGAGCCACAAAGAAAGAAGGATGAGAAAGCATCTGAAAACATTTCACGTGAAAGATGTAGAAAAGTAGATGGAGTAAGTATCGAAAAAGGATTATCGTTTAGGATGGGAGTCTAGAAAAGGCAAGATAAGTGAATCGAGCTGTTTAAACAGAAACACGTATGGAAATGGTAGATAAGAGTGTCATACAGTATGAAGCAGGACTTTTCACTTTGAAAGAGAGCTCCAACAGAACCTTGGGTGATGTGTGTTAATTTTACGATCATGAAAATTGTACATGTAGGGACTTCCCTGGTGTCCAGTGGTTAAGATTTCTCCCCTCAATGCAAGGAGTGCAGGTTCAGTCCTTGTTCGGGGAGCTGAGATCCCACATGCCTTGGGACCGAAAAACCAAAACACAGTGTTGTAACAAATTCTATAGAGATTTAAAAATGGCCCACATTAAAAATAAAACCTTAAAAAAAAAAAGAAAAAAAAAAAAAGAAAGAGCTTCGCTGCTAAGACTCCATGCTCCCAATGCAGGGGCGTGACTGAAAGATCCCACATGCAGCAACAAAGATCCAAGATTCTGTGTGCTGCAACTAGGACCAGTGTGGCCAAAGAAACAACCAAACAAGTGTTATGAATATTCTTAAGTAGGTATGCAATTCACTGAACGTGCAGTATGGACCTTGTTTCATCTTTCTCTAGCTAGCTGTCCAAAATGTACGCGTGTTCGTCAAGTCACACATGTGGTCACTTTAACTTCCTCACTGTAGTCTTGTATGATTATTAGAAACAAATTACAATACCAAAAGTATCAGTTATATTGGAACACTGTCAGTATTCTTAAGAGAAACACCATTTTATAGCTTCTTTTCATTAGTACGAATTAGTTGAAGAAAACAACTTTTTGGTTATCAAAATAATTTTAACACAAGCCATCCTTATGCTATGCTTAGGATGAGTATCACTTTTCTTCTGTGTGAAAATGAAATCACCAAACATGTATTATAACACCCATAGTACCAGCTAAAATATTGGTATTAAGCTCAGAATTGACCTGTGGATCTCATTACCTGTAGGATGATTAACATCATCACTGAATAGTAAAGAAAGAAAACAAAAGCTGAATAATGTTAATAAAATATATCAGTTTCAAAAGTAAATGAAACCCAAAGCAACCATTCTAACACCTCTCATTTTTACCCTCACTAGGGCCTCTCTTCTCCACTAACATTTGTTTCAAAGTCAGACAGAAAACAACCACCTGTTTTACTTGTTTCTTCAGCTTATATTCAATTTCTGCACATAATGTACCAAATAAAAAAAGACTTCTATATTATCTTCTACACCCTGTAGGAGTACAGTAGAAAAATAATTTTGAAAAATAGAAAACATATACTATGTATATAGTAGTGTTTCATAAACAAATGTTAAACTCTTAAGGCATTTATGAAAAAGAGGAAACTTTGTTTATTACACAAATCAATTTGTGAAAGCAAGTTTTGGGACATAAATATTTATAGGTTTACAAAGTTTCAAAATCTAAAATAGCATTCAAGATAATGATTAATGCTATCAAACTGAAGCATCAATAAAATAAGGATATAATTATCTTTTGAAATAAATCCATTCCTATGTAAATTTCTCATGTCAGTATTGCATATGTCTATTTTGAGAATACTGGCTAATAAAGCTACAGAAGCAGTAAACAATTCAAACCACAGAACTTTGATTTGGAAGTATCTTTGCAGGTCATGCAGCATATTTTATATATGTTTTAGGTAAGGAAGTTGAGTGGTATGGAGATTCTAATTGAATGGTATAAATCTTGTATCACAAAAGTGAATTATTCTTACTCCCAGTTTAGACACATACCACTGTGTAATTGTCCCTTGGAATGACTTAATCAAGATATTTATGAGCGGCAATAAACTTTCATTCTAGGTGGTTATTTCTGTATAGTCAGTTATATATTATTGCCATTACTGTCATTACAATCAACGCCCCTGTTTCATTTAAGTGAAGTCAAACCGTGTCATGCTGCAATTTTAGTTAATCAAAATGATAAAATAGAAATTTATAAAGGTTGCAATAAGTGTTCCTTAACAAGACTTTCAAGCATCATCTGTTTGCTTTGTATGTATTGTTTTAACAGAATGTCACAAGGCTCAAAGGGCTTAATATATACATTTGAATGTAATAGTTATTTCCCACTTACTGAGGAAAGATGAGTTGTCAAAATTCTGAAAAGTACAAGTGAAACACTATAACTCAGAGAAGGTCAAAGGGGATGGTATTGGTAGACTGTGTTAGCATCCAAGACACTGAAGAGTATATAGTCGCCATGTATTTCTACACCACGAGTGTCCCAGGGAAAAAGCAGGAAGCCCCAGCTAATTGGCCCTTTTTCAGAAACAATGCCAGGCTGGGAGCAGAGAGTGCCGACTGAGTGTCGTGATCCCCATTCCCGATGGAGAGCAGGAGAGATGCCAAGTGTCCTAGTCACACCTCCCTCCAGCCCCTGTCATGCTTTTTGACTGCAGGTATCGCAAAGATCAGGTGGCTTTTTAGTTGGAAATCTGGTGAAGGCAATCAGGAAAGGCAACACTGGCAACCAAGCTTTGCTCTGAGAGCAAATAGAAAAATCTCAGCGAAGCTGCCCACGTTAGCCAGAAAGCTATCAACAACATAAATGAAGATCTTGAGCAAATTACAGGGAAGGCTGAGCAAAGAAATCCAGCAACTGATGCAGCAGGAAAGAAGGCCGTCAATAATGAAAGGAGAATGAAAGAAAAGCACCAGCACTTCCTGGTGGTCCAGTGGTTAAGAATCTTCCTGCCAGTGCAGGGAACATGGGTTCTGTCCCTGGTCTGGGGAGATTCCACATGCCTCGGGGCAGCTCAGCCTTGTGCCACAAGCCCCCAGAACCTGTGCTACTTAACAAGAAGAGCCACCACAATGAGAAGCCCGTGGACCTCAACGAAGAGTAGCCCCTGCTTGCTGCAATTAGAGAAAGCCCGCATGCAACAATGAAGACCCAGGGCAGCCAAAAATAAAATAAATTAATTAAAAAAAAAGAAAACTAACAAACGGAATAGTAAAAGTATTCAGCAACAAAACAGGATTGTTTTTCGTGAAATAAATGAAGAACTGTATCTTCAGCTCTGATGAATAATAGGATACTAGTATTAGAAATGGGAATGAAGACAGGATGAGAACAAAAGTTGAAAAAATGGACCAAAAAATAATAGTATGGGCTGACATTTACTGGCAAGGAAAACAGACAAGAGAAGAGTGAGATTTCTAACCAGTTCCTTTAAGAGCTCTATTAGACAGTTGTTCAGGATTTTTTGGACATACTAGTGTATGGCAGTCAAGGAATCTTTCCTTGGCATCTCTTTGCAGAAGAAAAACAAAAGCCACCTTATCATATTCCGATGTTTTATTGGGATGATGCAAAGGCATGCCTATTGACTGGACAACACGCTGAGTGAGGTCAAAACCTGCTTCAGGTGTCCTTGGATTTGGGTCACAACATACACTTTAGGTTAAACTGGTGTATAGAAATGATCCCTGAGCATACTTCTACAGTGCCTGCTATTGGATAATTGCCATGAGAGGGAGCAGAGAGCTCCCAAGAACCAGCCATGGAGAGTCTTGGAATGTCTAATTCAGAGGGAAATTGTGGAAGTGGCAGTGATGGTGAAACTGCTAATGCGCAGAGTAGGACTGCATTTCAAATGGGGACTAAATATGGGAAATAGTCCATTGCTTTAAGAATGGAAGAGCTCTCATGACAGTACATGCTATAATTTATTTATTTTTGATTCAACCTTCATACCTAGTGTTTTAATAAACTGGACCAGTATAAGGCATTTGCTCTACTCATTAAGGTAACAACAGAACCCCTGAGAACTATGTTACATTATGGCACAGGAGATCAAGCTGAATATAGAGCCTCAGATAAAGGTTCCATGCTAAGGAAGAAAAATGCAAGGAACATTTTTCCAGGGGACATAAGACTGAGTTATTATTGCCAGAAGCCACAGGTATGTGGGAAAAGGCTGAAAAATCTGGAGATTAAGTGAGAGCCTGATGAATCCAGAATTCTACCGTTTTTGATAGAAGTCGTATAAAGTCTTCTGTTTTTCTGGCAGACTGCCTGAATATTCCAGAGTATAGAGTTGCTTAGAATTTTGTTTGGTTAATTCACTTTTTCATTGCTAATCACATCACTTATGCAAAAGGATGTAACCATGGAGTCGTGGGGGTCATGAGCATGGGGCCACTGATGTAAGTGGGAACCCTGTTTTTCACAGAAGGGAAGTCACTGAGTTTGGCAGAGAGACCAAGAATAATTTACTATATCCCCCTTTTCACTAGAATGTCAAAAGTTATTTTTCATCTCTGGTATTAACTTGGAAAGAGCTAGAATCTTATAGAACCATGGAAATATCAGCCTCCGTTCCCGAGCTGTGCTGTGCTGAGCACCTGAACATCCAGATGTTGTGCCCATTTTGCCTTGGAGGAAATGGCTCTGTGGGGTTACAAAGTGCAAATCTGAGCCCACTTTTTATGGAGCATTTTAATCTATTATTAGATACTAAAAATAACTGGGCAGTATTTTATTAATATACTAATGATATTTTAGCAAACGGTCTATCAGACCATGTTAATCTTGTATATAGCTGCGTCCTCTGCAGCAACACAGCATATGGCATATATAGTACTTTGTAAAGGTTTGTTGAATAACTGGATTAAGTGATATTTCTTACATGACCACAATAAAAATACTTTATGAGAACATGGATTAAAAATTCCATATAACTTTTAAGTTAAATTTTATAACAACATACTCATAAATTATGACTCTGTGCTTTAAATATAAATGAAAGACATTAAGTGATTACATATAGTATGCATTTTACTATCTTCGGTCATTTTCTTTCCAGTAGAGTTATCACATATGCCTTATTTACATACCTGAAACATTTTAAAGGTTAAAAAAATATGAATTAACAAGTTAGATTTATCATCGAGGTACCTAATTAATTTTAACATGGTAGAATCATTCCATTTTTATTCTGCTTATTAATGGATTAATATTTGATAAGTTAAATAAAAATCCTATAGAATATTTATTATATTTTTGAGAATTCTCAGATGTTTATCTGTACTCAGAACCACATGCTGTATTTTGATTTGTTTTAGTATACTGTTTGACTTAAATAAATATTCATTGTTACTAAAAGTATATGATTTGCTTATATCCCCCAAAGAATCTGGAAACTGATAGATTCTCCACATACATTGAAAGAGTTTAGTTATTGAAAAGAGACCTTAATGTTGACTTTTATGTCTGCTTGTGGGCAAAACAACAATCATCACATTTTATATTTCTGAACCTCAACATTCTTCATCTGCCATATGTTATGCACAAAACTTGACTCCTGTTTTATTACAGAAACTCTGTCTCTTGAGTGGCAATCGATGATTTTATGTAGTTTATCTTTACTTCATGTTCTCAGTCTGAAATTTCTCTTCTTGGCCTGAGTTTCTAGTGGAAATTTGATAGTAATAGGCATTGGCCTTCTGAGGAATAAAGAGAGATGATGATTCTTTCTGGAGAGCATATGTTACTGTTATTAATAATAATGATCCTTAATTTCATTTCTGCTGTTTACTAACAAACTATACAGATCAGAGATTGCAAAATCAAAATGTCCCAAATCAAACTTCTCTTCTCTGTTTAGTTTTCCTCCTCCTTTTCCCCACTGTATTGATTAATAACTCTGCTTTGCACTGCATTTGTGGGCAAAGAACAGTGAGGAAGAAATGTCTTGTTCTGCAGATACTTTGCAGAGTGTTCAGGAATGAGAATGTGGTGCAGTTCCTAAGACCCAGACCCCAGAATATAAGAAGAGCCCTAAAGAGAGAAAAAGTACTGATTTTAGGGCTTGGTGATCATACGCAGTTATAAAGAGGAATTTTAGAAGTTGTACAACTAATAAAATACAGCATTCTCATAAAATAGGCTAGGAGCATACTTAGAGAGCTGCGTTCTCTCCTTTTTGCAGATATTGTTACAGATGAAGGCATGATGTCGAAAGAGTTTTGTTTTTATGAAGTGTTATTCTGCCCTTTATGAGGAAATTCTTAACAGTAATTCTGAGTGTTTTATACTAGGCTGCAGAACATTCCTTTAGAAATAAATCGGTTGAGTGTAAGGGAAGGAAAGAAGTGAAAGAAAAGCATTAAATAAAAATAATATGAAAGAGAGTTAAAACTGGGACTTTTATTGAAATTGATAAGAAATATCATAGAAGTCCATTTACAAATGATGAGATAGTGGGAGAGGAAAGTTACCATACTGTTTTTGTCTCCCTTAATTTAAGACGGCCTTAACCTAAGGCAAACATTTCAGTGCTGAAAAGCCCAACCAATTATCTTTTTTACTGAACTGATTTCCATCAGAAAGGGATAGATACCAGAAAAAGAAAAGATGAAAAAAGAGAGTACCCTGGGAATATTGTGCCAAAATGCATGTATTTAGCTCTGTAGTTTAGCAAATCTGACAGGGAGCCACCACCTGGTAACTGCGGTGATAGAAAATAGTCTTGTTTACTAAGAATAGAGTATGAACTTTAAAAAGGACCCTTCATGCTTTATAAAAATCTCTCTGTATCAGTTACACAGTCCTTTTCTGGTTAAGAAGCAGATTTTCTTGATGTAAGGAAACCTAGCAAATATTTCAAATATCTGATATTTTGTGATACTATGCAAAAATTTTCATGATAAAACATGATAGTAGTTTGAAGGTGTAATCCTAAGGGCTATAATGTTGTTATATAATTAAATATATGCATTTATAATAAAAACCAGATATTGCTTAAGACTAAGTAGACACGGATATGCTGTATTATAATACTTGTATACATATTTATATTTCCAAAATTGCCATCATCTTTTGAAGAGATATCTAGATAAAAAATGAATAGAAGAAAATTATGCCCATAAATTCTCTAAACCAGCTCAGGGCACTCAAGCTTTAAAATTTTGATAGAGCTATTGAAGAAGTGTAAACTGTGAGTGAGTATGCTTTCTTATTCTTTGAGCAGAAAGCATTTTGTGCCATTTAAACTACTCTTATTCGGTCTAAAACATTTGATTAATACACAATTTTGCAGAGGAAAGATATACAATTATCCTTACAATATGCAAGAATTGTGGAGTATTAAATGTAAATTTAATGAGAAGTTGAAAAGGCATCACAGACATATACGCCTCTGTAACACCTATATGGCAATGGTTATGAATCCTGGCTGCAATTTACGATAGAACCTTTCAGTTCCCAAATTGAAAGCCTGAGAACTACTCTGAGACTTACTATATCTTCATCTCAAGAACATTAACCTCAAGATATTTATTTAGAAAGCATTGCATTACTGATTGTAAAGTTCAGTCAGTGTTGAAAACTGTTGATAAATGTATTGTTCTTCATACTCATAAAAGTTTATAACTGAAAGGGTCCTAAAATTCATTCACTTCAATCTGTACACCAATATTGAAATCAAATGCATTTTACTTTGGTTTTTATTAGTGTATATAATAAAAAGAACATGTGTATGTATGAATGTGTATGTATATATATAGTAATATACATATACACATATGAACATCAGTTGAACAGTTAAACTTGGATATGTATGTATATATTCATGTATATATATATACATAAACATAAATGCACAGACTTATATGCACATACACTGGAACATTTTCCTATGGCAGCTAATAGAGAAGAAACAAATACAGAAATGTTGTGCTTTAGTCAAAATACATATACACAAAGTCCAAGGCAATATTATGCATAAAGTACTGGTGTAATACAAAAGAAGATATTATTAATTCCTAAAAGAACAGCAAGGATTTGTTTTTTTTTTTAATATAAATTTATTTATTTTAATTGGAGGCTAATTACTTTACAACATGATCTGGTTTTTAACGTTGGAAAAGGATTTTTAAATTGGAAGAGGTAAGGCAAAAGAGGGAATGAAGACTAAGAGCAGTGAGCAAAGTAACAGGCATGGACCATTAATACTTAATTCAGCAAATACTTTGTTCAGCAATGAATGTGATATGCGGAAGAGAACTTTATCTATCCATAGACTTATTTGCATATTTCCTTTTTCCACAAAGGCTCATTGCTGAGGATATATTTGTCCTATCATAAGAGTTGTTGTTTAGTCACTAAGACATGTCCGACTCTGCGACCCACCGGGCTCCTCTGAACATGGGATTTCCCAGGCAAGAATGCTGGAGTGGGTTGCCATGCCCTTCTCCAATCATAAGGATATTCAATCACAAATAAAGCAGGGAAGAAAAGAGAGTGAGAAGGAAATTAGATATACTGTTAAACATTTTGTTACTTATTTTTAAAATCTATATTATATTCTTAAACTAATGCTCCTTTTTTGAGGGTTTTAGATTCTATTCAATATTGTGGGAAGATTTCTTAAGACAGTTTCTAAAGAATAACTGGTAGTAACATGAATTTGTGTTAAAGTTGAATGCACTTTAAAACAACTTTTTTAATTGAAGCAATTTTTTGTAGTTGCTTTACAGAATTTTGTGGTTTTCTGTCGTACATCAACAAGAATCAGCCGGAGGTACAGCCATGTCCCTTCCCTCCCATCTCCCTCCCCACCCACCCTGCATCCTGTCACAGAGCCCCTGTTTGAGTTCCCTGAGTCATACAGCAAATGAATGCACTTTCAAGAAACATTTTGGAAAGTTTATAATGTCATTTATTTTATCTATAGAAATTTGTAGCACTTTTAAAGAAGTTTATTTTGGTAACATTTTTTCTTAGTGCTTATTTTTATGCTTAGCTAATTGTTGTTATCGATACCAGAGGAATATGTGATTTGCTAATCCTATTGGATATTAAACAACTCGGATTGGACCCCTAGAGCTGGAAACAGGTCATTAAGTCAATTTGTTTTCCATCTTGAATTGATGAAAATGTATTTTATTTTGTATTTGTGTGAGACATTTATTGCATAGTTTATTTTTGTTTCTTTTCTTTTTATTTTGCAGCATCTATCTCTTTTCCGATCCATAATGTATGACTATTAAAGTTTAAACCCTGTCTGTGTCACTCAAAAATCTCAAGTGTTCTTTGAAGCCCCAATTCAAGTCAAAATACCACTGAGGGAAACTTTCATGCTCGCTCTTGTAGAAAACTACTGTGCTTTCTTCCTGCTTGTGTCCACAATCCAGTTTCCTGCCAGTGGGACCCCTGCCATATTGGTCCCTGTGCAGCAGCATGCCACCACTGACAGATAGTCAACTGAGCCTCTCTTTCAAGACCAAGCATACATGTTTTCCCCTAATTTTTGCCTGTTTAAGCTCATCAGTATCTTTCCCTGGTCTCAGCTACAAATCGCTCTTTTTTCCTGTGCTTCTCTTATAGACCTTTTCTATAGAGATCTTCGTACTCACATACCTGTTTGCTGTCTTATCACAGTGGGAGTGTATGTTTTAATTGCTGAAGGTAGAATTTCTGTCTTTAGTCGTTATTCTGTTGATGCAGTGCCTGAAGGAGGACTTGGCAACTGTGACAGTACCTTTGTGGGTATTTGTCCACGTATGAATTTGTGTGTTTTCCTATGTATTAGGAGTTTTCCGACTGTGTTTTGATTTTCTTTGCTGATTTCTCAGCCCTGGGCTCTTCAGACTGTCTCTCCCATGTGCAGTTTCAAACTGCAAACAATAAATCTTGCATGCCTTGTGTGTTATGTTCTTGGGCATCTCTGCTCGATTGCTTCAGTCATGTCGGACTCTCTGTGATCCCATGGACTGTATGTAGCCCTTCACGCTCCTCTGTCCACGCGATTCTCTAGACCAGACTACTTGAGTGATTACCATGCTCTTCTCCAGGGGATCTTCCCAACACAGGTATTGAACCCTTGTCCCCTGGGGCTTTTATTACTCATTTTAATGATTAATACTCTTCAATAAAATGTTATAATGTGTAACTAATTACATATTACCTCAATTCCTTGAGCTACAAGTTCAATTTTTTTTTCTTCTTTTATCCTTAAAAAAGTGGAAAATGAGAACCCTTCTATCTGAATAGTATGAACTTCATTATCACTTTAAAAATATTTCCAGGACCTCTACCAGCTTATTATTGTTCTTTTATGACTCATTTGACAATCCAGATTATATCATCTAATTTAGTTAACCAAATCCAATGATGACTATTAAGATAGTTGTATCTCAAAGGTATTCCTTTTGAATCTTTGTTGAATTAAGCACCTTTTTATAACAGTATAGAACTTAACTAAAGTTAAATAGCATAATGCCTAAAACCTAATAATCTGATATACCAACTATCTAATGGAATAACGCAGAAAATAATTTAAAATTTTAAATGAGGAGCAAAAGAGGAAAAGGACCAATTTAAAATAAAGAATTAAGACAAGCATATTCATCAGTTACCATTTGGGCACAGTGGAAAAACTGGCCTGAGGACTATTCAATTTAAAATGTTCCATAGGTGCTATTGGCTCCCTGAAGCAAAATATAATAAGGGGTTGGTGTCCCAATTAAAGTATTGGAAATGTCAGCAAGCTGAATGGAATGGCTTTATATGGTTTGAGAGACAAGTGTGCTGGTAAGGCAGTTTGGGCATGAATTCATGGAATATTTCGAGACTAATCAGACTGTTTTCTTAAGTTATAACTTTTGGTTTTTCTTTATTTCTCTGAAGGGATTTACTTGTCCAGTGCTCAGAAGCAGTTATTATGAACAGTAGACAAGATCACTGTGAAATTGTTCAGAACCTTCAATAACCAAAAATCCAAAGGTTTTGGATCAGGTTAGTGAGCCCTTTAGCAATTTAAACACTGATTGTACTTTAAAGAAAGATGAAATCAGCCATGCTTAGTGTTTTGAAATTCTTTCTGCTTCCTTAAAGAACATAATGTGATGAGTTTTTAACATTTTCGGTATTTGAACTGAGATATAGTACTTCTGTAATCAAATGAATGAATCACCAATCCCCAAATTGTAACTTTGTGAAAAAAAATTACTTCCAATTAAAGTCATAGCGTTTAAAATACACTTTTGTAACCACTTCACCTTGTAAGCCACAAAATTGCATGTAGTTATGTAAGTGTTTGGAAGATAATATCTCTAAACTACTTACAAAGACCTATCCCAGTCCGTTGCTTAGAAGTTCTCTTTTCTTGGGAAAGGTACTAAACCTCTCTGCACCTCATTTCTCTTGTACATGGGTAATACTTGTGCCTATTTTATGAGTATTTAGTGAATTAGTACATTTAAACAATTTTGAACGCTACCTGGTACATGATAAACAGCCAAGAGTTATTAGTTATTCTTTAACACATCATCATTATTAATATCATGAATTTGATAATTATGAGTTCAAATACTTCTTTAAAGTTTTCTTTTGTTATCCACTTCTAATTTGAAGCTGCAAATACTGAATATGAATATAAATATAATTAATGAGGGGGCAAACACCGCTAATAGTCAAAATTGTGCTTTGTCGTATTTCACAGGAAATTGAGAGTAAATATAATTCTTTTACAGTGAGGTGAGAGGGAAAGATACCTGCTGTCACAACTTTTATTTTCTTTCTTTCTAAAAGTATTAGATGAAACAAGAAAGGGAAGCTATATTAGGAGGTGAAGGGAAGAGAAAGATGAGTAAATCATTATTTTGGCAGATCATATCTTTAGAGACTTGGGCTTCTCAGGTGGCGCAGTGGTAAAGAATCTGCCTGTCCATGCAGGACATGTGGGTTCAGTCCCTGGGTTAGGAAGGTCCCTGGAGAAGGGAATGGCAACCCACTCCAGTATTCTTTTTTTTCCCCCCTTCTGTTTTTAAAAAAATTATTTTTTAATTGAAGGATAATTGACTTACAGAATTTTTTTTTTTCAAACATCAACATGAATCAGCCATAGGTATACATATGTCCCTGCCTGGGAAATCCCATGGACTGCAGAGACTGGAGAGCCACAGTCCATGGGGTCACAAAGAGTCACATATGACTGAACATGCACAATTAGATACTTAAAGTCAATAGAATTAACAAATAGTCATTAAGCAATTTAACAGTATATAGTATTAGTGATAATACAAAATAAACATAAAGCATTTATATTTCTCTTAACAATAATATTTAGAAAACATAAGGCTAAATAATTTATTCATAACACCAACTAAAAACAAGATTCTTAGATGCTAACCTAAGGAAAAAATTCATATCTAATCTATATGCATATATATCTGCATTATGTTTTCTTTGTAAAAATCATAAAGATAACCTGAACAATTAAAAATGCACCAAAATTTCAGAAAGTTCAATTGTTTTTAAAGATGTTAGTTATCCTAAAGTGAGACACTGAGAGAAAATAGTCAAAAACAGAAAACAAAAATAATTATTTGTTGGAACTAGCAGAAGTGATCTTGCAACAAGCAATTGCAAGGATAAATAGGGGTGACCAATAATGAAAAGTAAGCATAAAAGTAGAAGAGGAAACTCCCACTATAAATAAATACAGCACATAAATCAAACAATGTACTATTAAATGGTGAGTGCTTACAATATAATTTGAAATGGAAATGTTATATACATAATATGAATCGATAATCAAGTATGGAAAGGAGTTATTTCTGGGTCTGTGTTTAAAGATGCTGTTACTTTGGATCATACTTTGATCACCTGCCTCTACCCAACCTCCAAACCCACAGCAATGATAGATAAATTATAAAAAGGAACAGGCAAGGAATATACAGACTTTTCCTGCAGAGTTCTGGGTCCTGATAACAGTTAAAATTACTGTGACTGGGAGTTTCGTTCACATAATGTTCAGAATTGCTCTTTGTAAGGTGGTGAAGTGAAGTAAGGTTCAAACTCAAGCTTTGGTATAATGATTTCCCACATGTGACAGGAGGCATAAGAAGGCTGTTAATTGGGGCTATAACTTATAGGAGGTGGGCAGATATGGGCCCTGGCAATTAAATACTGAGCCAAGTCACTGGGTGGATCATTTGGATCAGCAATGCCATAGTGCAGGGAGATCAAACTGCTAATGTGAAACCTGGGTTTGCATTCTAAAATTTGAGTGGCCACATAGAGCCTGTTGTGTAAAACTATGTGAGGGGACTGTGGAGAGGAATGGCAGTACAAATAGAAAAAGGATAAATTAGGGGGAAATGGAGAAGGCAATGGCACCCCACTCCAGTACTCTTACCTGGAAAATCCCATGGATGGAGGAGCCTGGAAGGCTGCAGTCCATGGGGTCGCTGAGGGTCGGACATGACTGAGCGACTTCACTTTCACTTTTCACTTTCATGCATTCAAGAAGGAAATGGCAACCCACTCCAGTGTTCTTGCCTGGAGAATCCCAGGGATGGGGGAGCCTGGTAGGCTGCTGTCTATGAGGTAGCACAGAGTCGGACATGACTGAAGTGACTTAGCAGCAGCGGCTGCTGGGGGAAAAAACACAGCTTAATTTTTTCCTTTAAGCTATTATTTTAAATAATGAAGACAACTAGAACTTAGTTCAGTTCAGTCACTCAGTCATGTCTAACTTTTCACGACCCCATGGACTGCAGCATTGCAGGCCTCCCTGTCCAGTGCCAAATCCTGGAGTTTACTCAAACTCATGTCCATTAGAGTTGGTGATGCCATCCAACCTTCCCATCCTCTGTCATCCCCTTCCCCTCCTGCCTTCAATCTTTCCCAGCATCAGAGTCTTTTCAGATGAGTCAGTTCTTTGCATCAGGTGGCCAAAGTATTGGAGTTTCAGATTCAGCATCTGTCCTTCCAAAGAATGTCCAGGACTGCTTTCCTTTAGGATGGACTGCTTGGATCTCCTTGCAGTCCAAGGGACTATCAAGCATCTTCTCCAACACCACAGCTCAAAAGCATCAATTCTTCAGCGCTCAGCTTTCTTTATAGTCCAACACGTACATCCGTACATGACTACTGGAAAAAGCATAGCTTTGACTGGATGGACCTTTGTCTGCTAAGTAATGTCTCTGCTTTTTAATCTGCTATCTAGGTTGCTCATAACTTTTCTTCCAAGAAGTAAGAGTCTTTTAATTTCATGGCTGCAATCACCATCTGCAGTGATTTTGGAGCCCCCCAAAATAAAGTCTGACACTGTTTCCACTGTTTTCCCATCTATGTGCCATGAAGTGATAGGACCGGATGCCGTGATCCCAGCTCTCTGTATGTTGAGTTTTAAGCCATCTTTTTCACTTTCCTCTTTCACTTTCATCAAGAGGCTCTTTAGTTCTTCTTCACCTTCTGCCATAAGGGTGTTGTCATCTGCATATCTAAGGCTATTGATACTTCTCCCAGCAATCTTGATTCCAGCTTGTGCTCATCCAGCCCAGCATTTCTCATGGTATACTCTGCATATAAGTTAAATAAGCAGGGTGACAATATAAAGCCTTGACATTCTTCTTTTCCTATTTGGAACCAGTCTATTGTTCCACGTCCAATTCTAACTGTTGCTTCCTGACCTGTATACAGATTTCTCAGGAGGCAAGTTAGGTGGTCTGGCAAGAAAGCCAAATATATCATTAATCAAAAGAATATATCAAAATAATTTGACAATCTGTAAAAGATTATATGTTTATGGCCTCAAAGTGATAAATGGTCAAACGTATAAAGTGAAAGAAATTTGTGGAACATATGAAAATTATATAAAACAAAAATAGTAGCAAGGAAAAAATAACTGATTAGAAAAAGTACATATTGTGGTGTTCAACCTTAAGGGAAATAATAGTATTCTTTGAATCTAAAAATAAAATTTAAAAGAATGCTAGCTGCGGGTATTTTTTTTTACTTTATTTTCTACTTAGATTTGAGGAACTAACTAAATCTTCACATTGAAACTACAATGTTAAATCAGATAAATAAAGTTTAGTATCCTCTTAGGCACATGTTTGTAAATGCAGATTATGAAAACTTAACAGATCTTCAAGGCACCAAGAAAAGAAAGATTTACATAGAAACAAATGAAAATGATACTGCAACAGATTTCCTGGCAGTACCTTAGTTGTCAGAATATAATAAATAATAACTTCAAAGAGCTGAAGGAAAATAACTACCCATATAATATAGCTTCTCTATCAAAATATCATTCAAGAATTATACCTATTGAATGTATGGCAAAAACCACCACAATATTGTAAAGTAATTAGTCTCCAATTAAAATAAAAAAAAATTTTAAAGAATTATACCAAAATAATGGAGAAGGCGATGGCATCCCACTCCAATACTCTTGCCTGGAAAATCCCATGGATAGAGGAGCCTGGTAGGCTACAGTCCATGGGGTCACAAAGAGTCAGACACGACTGAGCGACTTCCCTTTCACTTTTCACTTTCATGCATTGGAGAAGGACATGGCAACCCACTCCAGTGTTCTTGCCTGGAAAATCCCAGGGACGGGGGAGCCTGGTCTGTGGGGCTCCCATAGACGGGGCTGCTGTCTGTGGGGTCACACAGAGTTGAACACGACTGAAGTGACTTAGCAGCAGCAGCATACCAAAATAAAAATAATTTTAGACCAGCCCTAAGAGAATAAACCAACAACGTCCTTTTCTGAATGAACTATTTCAGAATATGGCTTGGCTAGAAGAATATAGAATAGCATTGAAACATGTATATTATCATATGTGAAATAGATCGCCAGTCCAGATTCAATGCATGAGACAGGGTGCTCGGGGCTGGTGCACTGGGATGACCCAGAGGGATGGGATGGAGAGGGAGGTGAGAGGGAGGGTCAGGATGGGAACATACGTACACCCATGGCTGATTCATGTCCATGTATGGCAAAACCATCACAATATTGTAATTAGCCTCCAATTAAAAAAAAAGAAATGATAGTGAAGTATTAAAAAAAGATATAAAAATGAGTTACTCTTACATTTAATTACCATTTGATAAAATACTGTTTTGTGATTAAAAGTTGAAAGTGTAACTGAAGATAAAATGATCTTGAATTCAGTGGGAGGGTAAAGCTTGTGAAGTCCCTGCTCAAGAGGTAAACACAAATCCTGGATAGTGGTGTAGAGAGATATTGTCTATTATTTGCAAAGTTATTGAGGAAATGGAAGAATATAAAGTAATGAAAATGATGTATTTATCAATAAAAAGCCAAAGGAATAATAAAGGATGGGACAGTATTCAGTTCAGTTCAGTCGCTCAGTCGTGTCCGACTCTTTGCGACCCCATGAACCGCAGCACGCCAGGCCTCCCTGTCCATCACCATCTCCTGGAGTTCACTCAGACTCATGTCCATCGAGTCCATCCAGCCATCCCATCCTCGGTCATCCCCTTCTCGTACTGCCCCCAATCCCTCTCAGCATCAGAGTCTTTTCCAATGAGTCAACTCTTCACATGGGGTGGCCAAAGTACTGGAGTTTCAGCTTCAGCATCAGTCCTTCCAAAGAAATCCCAGGGTTGATCTCCTTCAGAATGGACTGGTTGGATCTCCTTGCAGTCCAAGGGACTCTCAAGAGTCTTCTCCAACACCACAGTTCAAAAGCATCAATTCTTCAGCGCTCAGCTTTCTTCACAGTCCAACTCTCACATCCGTACATGACCACTGGAAAAACCATAGCCTTGACTAGATGGACCTTAGTCAGCAAAGTAATGTCTCTGTTTTTAAATATACTATCTAGGTTGGTCATAACTTTTCTTCCAAGGAGTAAGCATCTTTTAATTTCATGGCTGCAGTCACCATCTGTGGTGATTTTGGAGCCCCCAAAAATAAAGTCTGACACTGTTTCCACTGTTTCCCCATCTATTTCCCATGGAGTGATGGGACCGGATGCCATGATCTTCGTTTCCTGAATGTTGAGATTTAAGCCAACTTTTTCACTCTCCTCTTTCACTTTCATCAAGAGGCTTTTTAGCTCCTCTTCACTTTCTGCCATAAGGGTGGTGTCATCTGCATATCTGAGGTTCTTGATATTTCTCCCAGCAATCTTGATTCCAGCTTGTGTTTCTTCCAGTCCAGCATTTCTCTTGATGGAAAGTATTAAAAAGAGGAAAATCAGATAATAAAATTACTTGAAAACCACAATAAATATAATAAGGTAAGCACACCTATGAAAAAGCAGGATAACAGATTGATTTTTTTTTTTTCCAAAAAATGCCTGAATAAGAGCACAGACTCAGAGGTGTTTGAAACATGACTTTTATCGTTACGCAGTACCAGCTTATGGAAGGATCTGAAGGTGTTAAGAGCAAATTCACCATTCCTGACATGTAATGTTCAGGGTTCTTTTTGAGGGGTTCGATTTTATGGGAAGTCAGTCAAGATCCCTTCCTGGACTCCTTTCTGGAACTTGTTTGGGATTCATAGAGGGGGCAGGTCTGTGTACTCAGGGGTAAATAAGTTCCAATGTACATTTGAAAAGAAATGTATAGCCTATAATTTTAAAACCAAAGATAGCAAAATAAAGGAGAAATAGATAACTATACATAGATTCAAACATATTTTTAAGTCATAGTAAGTAAACTGAAAAGAGATTAGATACACAGGTGAAGAGAAAGGAAGTTACCGTATTTGTTCAGTACAAGAGAAATGAAAGGAATGAAAATATTAAGGACATTCTTAGTTTGCTTATTAAAGTTTTATAATACATGATACAAGTCCTTTTGACTCAGTTAAAATAAATCATACAAGCATTGATAAATAAGTAGTGCAAAAAAGACATTAAATAGTAAATGAAAATAAGATAGTATAGCAATATGAATATCAAACAAAATAAATTTAGGACAAAATATCAGTAATAGATATAAATAAAAACATTTTAAGAAAATAGAAAAGCCATGAATTATCTGTATTTAACATTTCTTTATATATAGGAATGATAAAAATGAAATTTGTAGTTAGAGAATTTTACACTGTTTTATAGATCAATTAAAGAAACAGAATTCATATTTTTGAAAATCAAATTTAGCAAGTATAATCTAAGAGATAAAGGTAGAAAGTGGCTTATCCACCATTAGAGGATATTCTTCATGTTCAGCAAATAAGGGGAGGTTTCTAGAAAATTAAGCATGTTATTAGGCCACACATACAGTTTCATCAAATTTCAAACAACTGACATAACAGAGGTCTTATTCTGTGGCTGTTATGCCATTAAATACCAATTTAAAGGTAAAAGTACCAAATACATGTCCGTATCAGTAGAATATATGCCATATATCTTCAATTGGCTTCACATTTGCTATTTTCCCTTTTTCATCCCTTTTTATTCATGTCTGAGCTCCAGGAATTTCAGTTTCAACTTACACTGTCTTCATCAACTCCACCACCTTGTTCCCTGGAAACTCCTGGGCAAGCCGTGTCATATTATTACACCACCAATTTTACATAATCCACTACCAGCCCCTTCTCAAATTGTCTTAACTTATGTGTGCCCTCTGGATTTTACATCTGGGACCCTAATAACTCAGGTATTTAAACAAGTATTTAGAAAAAAGTCGCAAAATTATGAAACATCAAATCTTGCAGTGGATGAACATGGTAGTTATAGGTAAATATAGAACATTAACGCATTAATCAAGAAATAATCATGTTACTATTCAAATCAAGATAGCAGAATGATATATATAGCATTGTACTCAAGGAAATTTAAAATGAGGAAATCGTAACTCTAAAAGCTGAATTAAATCAAATATAAAACAAAATCATAGTAGAAAGGATCAGTGAAGCCAATGGAATTTAGAAAGATGGTAACGATTACCCTGCACGCGAGACAGCAAAAGAGACACAGATGTATAGAACAGTCTTTTGGACTCTGTGGGAGAGGGAGAGAGTGGGATGATTCAGGAGAATGGCATTGAAATATGTATAATATCATATATGAAACGAATCACCAGTCTAGGTTCGATGCATGATACTGGATGCTTGGGGCTGGTGCACTGGGACGACCCAGAGAGATGGTATGGGGAGGGAGAAGGGAGGGGGGTTCAGGATGGGGAACATGTGTATACTTGTGGTGGATACATGTATGGCAAAACCAATACAATATTGTAAAGTAATTAACCTCCAATTAAAATACATACATTTATATTTTAAAAATTTCAAAAAAAATAAAAATTTTTTTAAGTAAAAGAGTAAAAATAGCAAGTGGGTAAACGTACTTTATTTCAGGGCTGTCTTACTAGTTGGAGTGAGGTGAATTTTCTTTAGTTTTCAAAAATTTTCAAATTTTCTGCAAATCAACATGCCCTAACACTTTGGTGGAGAAGGAAATGGCAACCCACTCCAGTATTCTTGCCTGGAGAATCCTGTGGACAGAGGAGTCTGGTGGGCTGCTGTCCGTGGGGTCGCACAGAGTCGGACACGACTGAAGTGACTTAGCAGCAGCAGCAACACTTTGGTAATTGGAATAAAAGGTAAACACAGATTGTTTGAATAAGCTTGGTATAAAATTGACTGGATAATCCAGTATATGTGCTTTGCTAAAAATTCTAGCTCAAGTCAGCAAGAACCTGTAATATTGTTAATTTTACATTTTCCATCTCCTTTATAAGGAAAAGTGCATCATGCTGTTATTAATCCTCATTTTCTGAGGTATTTTTCAAGCCATCTCTCTCAAAATATAAGAAAAAAATTAAGGGAAGAGTTAACCAAAGAACCATATGGTACTTTATTTAGTGGTGCCAAACAAGTATCAATAGCAGCAGATATAGCAAGTTCCCAGCGTAATTAATAGGGGCTTACACTAATCATTAAAATGTCTACTAAATAAAATTATAAACTTTCAAGTGTTGGATGAGAAATGACTATAATGACATCTGAAACATAAATGGTCTCATTATTTATTAAAATCATTTTGTCCAAGTGAAAGATATATATAATGTATAATAAGCTCTATTCAAGTTCTTCCACGCTAATTCAAATATAAATGCATAATTACTAGTTTGGGTCATTCTCCCACAGTTGTGTCAAGGGTAGAAACCACCTAAGTTTTTTTCTGATATATATTTATTTTTTGATAGCATCAGGAATAGTTATATAAATATATTAATTTTAGACCTATAATTAAGACCATGTTAACTGGCCTTCAAATGAAAAAAAATAGAATTTTTAAGAAATATGTGTTCCTATTAATAGAAACCTAATAATATAAAATAAAATATAGAGTAGAGAAATGGACAAATGAAAATTTGAAGCCTGAGAGTACTTTTTGCTTTAGATTCCTAAATTAAATATGCCTGAAATAGTTTAACTTTATCCTAATTTGGTGGTGATAGTAAAGTGATGTAATAAGCTGATATACAGTATTACTAGTTTTTATAGTATTACTATTTCAATATATGTTTATTAAGTTACACGGTAAGGTGTTTAAAGAGAAAATAATCTATATAGTGGAACTTATTTAAACATAAGCATTTTAAGATCACATTATGAAAATTTATAAATATCCTTATAGGGATAATAAATGTGGAGTTCATAACCCTGATACTGGAAACCAAAAATACACATTACATTTGAATACACAGATGCTGAATCTGTTTAGTATATGAAACCAGTGCTTTTAAAACTACTTTGTGAGAATGGTAATGTACCTTTTTTTGTTACTTTATTCCTTACACATTCTGGCAGCATTCCATATTTTAGCAAGGGATCCTTTGAGGTATTTTTTTCTTTGCCAAATAGATAAATCTATTGACATAGTCTGGAAGAAATATAAAATACGATAAAACCATCTGAGGAAGGTTGGGATACATTTGAAGAATAGGTTGATTGTATGTAGAGCAAAGTGATTGGTAAAAAAAAAATCTATACAGCTGTCAGAAATGCTTTTGGAATCATATTTTAATACCAGTGTATTCTACCAGGAAGATAAAGCGTCTAGTCTTACTCCCAATTTTGTATTTCACTTCAAAACTTTAATGTGGATGACTTCTTGGAAATCAGAATTGGAGCTTTATATTAGTAACCACATAGAAAGGATCACATCTAGAAAATCTGAAAATAAAGTCCAAAGTGAACATGTTTCTATGTACCCAAAATGTATACAAGGATTGAAGTTATTTAGAGGGAGAAAAAATGTCTTGTGCAAACCAATATATGTATTAATAGAGAGCACCATGGTATGAACTTACAATGATCATAATTCATGAAGAAATAACATTTAAAAATGATGTAAAAACAAGAAAAACTACCATTAGAAAACAATGAAAAGGACAAAAATACTTCTGATCCTTCTACAGTCTGTGATGTAGGCTGTTACTTCTGCACAAAGTCGTCTTTTTGATAGTATGCAACACTGTTTACTGAAAACCTCACCATAGATAACTATGAAATTGTCAAAAGGCATTTGTGTACAAAATAACAGATATTTAGAACATTAGAAAAATCTTCAGCTTATTTTTAAAATTTTTAGTGTCTTTGATATTTAAATATTACATTGTCATTTAACTACCGTACCAAATAATCATCAGTTTTCCCTAATTTTCCTATAGAATAGATTGAAAATGAAAAAGAAAAGAGGTGAATTCCACCTTGGTTGTTTTCAGGATCATTGGGAAGTTTCAATACCTTAATAATCTATAAGGAACTTCTATGGGGGATGTTGATTTTATTCTGTAGATACATTGCTGTTGTGGTGGTGTAGTCTCCAAGCCCTGTCTGACTCGTGACCTCATGGACTGTAGCCTGCCAGGCTCCTTGTCCATGGGATTCTCCAGGCAGGAATACTGGAGCAGGTTGCCGTTGCCTTCTCCAGAGGGCCTTCCTGACTCAGGGACTGAATCCAGGCCCCCTGCACTGCAGGTGGTCTCCTCCACTGCAGGCAGATTCTTTGCTGACGGAGCCACCAGGGAGGTACATTGCTATAAAATTAATTTAATAAATATGTTTGCATTAGCAATTTATAAAGTTTTCTAATTTTGTTGCAAAAAAATAGTAGCCAAATTTGATATAATCATGTTTCCCTAGCAGCAATTTCTTCGAAAGAGGAATATATTGTCCATTATGAAATCATCACACTTGCGCTTTATGCACAAGTGAGCTAAAAGGAATCTTACTTGAGAAAAAAATAAGAGACTCTTCTCACAGTATCTGTTTTTTTAATACAAATTTATTTATTTTAATTGGAGGTTAATTACTTTACAATATTGTATTGGTTTTGCCATACATCAACATGAATCCGCCACAGATATACACGTGTTCCCCATCCTGAATCCCCCTCCCTCCTCCCTCCCCATACCATCCCTCTAGGTCATCCCAGTGCACCAGCCCCAAGCATCCAGTATCATGCATCGAACTTGGACTGGTGATTTGTTTCATATATGATATACATGTTTCAATGCCATTCTCCCAAATCATCCCACCCTCTCCCTCTCCCACAGAGTCCAAAAGACTGTTCTATACATCTGTGTCTCTTTTGCTGTCTCGCATACAGGGTTATTGTTACCATCTTTCTAAATTCCATATATATGCGTTAGTATACTGTATTGGTGTTTTTCTTTCTGGCTTACTTCACTCTATATAATCAGCTCCAGTTTCATCCACCTCATTAGAACTGATTCAAATGTATTCTTTTTAATGGCTGAGTAAGACTACATTGTGTATATATACCACAGCTTTCTTATCCGTTCATCTGCTGATGGACATCTAGGTTGTTTCCATGTCCTGGCTATTATAAACAGTGCTGCGATGAACATTGGGGTACACGTGTCTCTTTTAATTCTGGTTTCCTCGGTGTGTATGCCCAGCAGTGGGATTGCTGGGTCATAAGGCAGTTCTATTTGTAGTTTTTTAAGGAATCTCCACACTGTTCTCCATAGTGGCTGTACTAGTTTGCATTCCCACCAACAGTGTAAGAGGGTTCCCTTTTCTCCACACCCTCTCCAGCATTTATTGCTTGTAGACTTTTGGATCTCAGCCATTATGACTGGCGTGAAATCGTATCTCATTGTGTTTTTGATTTGCATTCCTCACAGTATATGTTTTAATCATGGGCAATACTACCTATATATCCAGCTTCCCATATATGTGCAAACTACTAGGTTTAATTAAAATTGTTATTTTTCTATGTTTGAAGCTCTGTCAACATACTGTTTTTCATAATTCATTCAGATTATATGAACTTTAAAAAAGTCACAAGAATTATACTACATTTTTTATCATATGTATGGCATTACTATTAAATAAAGACTAACAGACTTGCTATGTAATAGAATACCATAATTACAAGATTCTTATTAAAACTGTACAAGACAGTTATTCACATGCCTTAAAATATGGTACCATTAAATATTCAAATATACTGCACAGTTCTTCTGATCAACCAGAACTTGGAGAAATCCTTGATGAATTTGCTAAATTTATATGACACAGAACTAGAAGTGACAAGTGAGTGCAAAGATGATATATTTTCAAACTAAAATGTAGTTTTACACTAATTTTATTTATTAAAAATGGTGAGGTGAAGCAAGATGTTATAGCAGAAGCAGTAGTAATATTCTTCCTTATCAAGTAAGGTATATTAAAAATAGTAGCCAATGAATAAGCATTTGAGTAAGCATTAATTAACAGAGCATTTACCTCCATTAATATTTCTAGAGCCAGGTCATTTCTGTCTCATGTCTAGAATAACAAAATCTAATTGTAAGATAGTCTCCAGCACAATAGATTCTGTATGCCACTGTTGTACTTATCTTTCATAAGCACATCACAGATATTTTCAATGACTGACTAAAGTCTGATAAATTCCATTCTATACACCCGGATATTACAATCTTCAACTCCCTGACCCCATAGTCCCTTTCTCACCCTAACTCTAAATGTTCCTCAAAAAAGAATAGTTTTTCCCCCTCTCTTTATAGAATATTCACTTTTCTTTGTATTTGCAGAACACTTTCTGTCTGGTTATGGGCTTCCCTGATCGCTCAGCTGGTAAAGAATCTGCCTGCAATGCAGGAGATCCTGGTTTGACCCCTGGGTTGGGGAGATCCCCTGGAGCAGGGAAGGGCTACCCACTCCATTTTTCTGGCCTGGAGAATTCCATGGACTGGGTAGTCCATGGAGTGGCAAAGAGTCGGACACGACTCTGTGCCTTTCACTTTCTGTCTGCTTGGTCAGTTGTACTGAAGTGTTCCTTTTGTGCTGAAAGTTTTTGCACACTTCTATTAATGCAGATACTATTCATCTCTTAAGGTCCAGCTGAAACAGTGTATGCGTGAAGTTTTCTTAACCCGTCCAAAAGTGACTTTCCACTCATTTTCTGCCCTAATAAAGATATTTATTAGACTATGCTTTAAACTATAG
Source organism: Ovis aries (assembly GCF_016772045.2). Taxonomy (NCBI): domain Eukaryota; kingdom Metazoa; phylum Chordata; class Mammalia; order Artiodactyla; family Bovidae; genus Ovis; species Ovis aries. Next base: position 10,377,820 of record NC_056079.1, read on the forward strand.
ATATTACTATGCATATATGTCTCCTAATATAATTAGGAACTGTGAAGACAAAGCCTTACAGATTGTACCATATGTCAACTGAATGCTTCTGAAAGTCAGGCAAAGAAAAAACAAAAAATAGGCAATTAAATATTCAGTTAAACATCCTTTAAAGTGTTTATAGCAGTCTGTGGCTATAGGGAACATTTAATACATTTCAACTATTTTTATAATATTTAAGCTAAAACCTGTTGAGACACATTTTGAAAAACAGACATATCTATGATTCTGTTTCCTTACAAGCTTTTCATTCAAAGCTTTGCCTGTAAGAGGAAATAATAACTTGTCGATGCTTATGAACTTTAGCTTTAAGCTAAGTCATTGCCTAGAAATGAGGTGAAATTGCTCACAAGATGGACCCTAGAGTTTTTATTTCTCACAAAACAATGATTATGTCATCACTATGGTCTCACACAAGGTTATCACCAGTATGTGTTTGGGAGAAAAAGACTTTCCAAATTGTGATAGCCCTTCATGTGTGGTCAAGACTTGATTCTTGTTTCTGGGTAGTTCTTAAAACAGTACCACCATTCTTTTTTTTTTTTTTTTTAATTGATGTATAGTTGATTTACAATATTGGTTACTTTCAGCTATACAGCAAAATGACTCAGTTATACTTTAATAAGCACTATTTTTTATATTCTTTTCCATCATGATTTATCTCAGGATATTGAATATAGTGGACTTCCTCGATAGCTCAGCAGTAAAGAATCTGCCTGCAATGTAAGAGATGTGAGTTAGATTCCTGGGTTGAGAAGATCTGCTGGAGAAGGAAATGGCAACCCACTCTAATATTCTTGCCTGAAAAAATCCCGTGGACAGAGGATCCACGTGGGCTACAGACCAAAGGGACGCAGATTCAGGAATGACTGGGTGACTGAGCACGCACATACGCTGAACACAGTTGCCTATGCTATACTGTAGGACCTTATTGATTATCCATCTTACATGTAACAGTTTGCATCTGCTCATTCCAAACTGCCAGTCCGTGCCTTGCCCATCCCCCTCATCCCTTGTCAACCGCAAGTCGTTTCTTTCCATGTGTGAGTCTAAAACAATGCCGCACTTCCTACTTGCTTTTGTACGTCAAGAATAAGCAGGGCTGGACTCTAGAAAGAGAAATTGAATCATATTTTCTGCACAGGCAAAGACTTTGAGTCCATGGACATTATGCAAAAGAAATGTCTTGGGTTAATTCTCTGGAGACCGCTTTTATTGTTACTATTGAATTTTCCTGACAGCACTAAAGTTTTGTTACCATTATTTTTTCTAAATTATATTAAGTCTTTGCAAACATGGAAGTAGATATTGTATTCAGTCATTCAGTTGTGTCCGACTCTGTGACCCCATGGAATCTAGCCTGCAGGACTCCTCTGTCCATGGGATTATCTTGGCAAGAATATGGAAATGGGTTGCCATTTCCTTCTCTAAGAAGAAGATATTGGATATGTTATAATTCAATGTCTTAGGAATAGTAAATATTTCTAACTCTTCGGAAAATACCTCCAAATTATGTTACAAAACTTAAATGAAAAATTCATTGAAATATAAAAACTGATTTCTATAAGTCAAAAGGAAGCAAACTGGATGATATTTACAAGTGTTTCCTCAGCCCAATTTAAATCTGGCTTTTGATCTTTATCCCACTTCATGAATGTGATCCTATTCTGAGTGGCTGTTATACAATGTGGTTCTTGGATACAAGTATTCCTAGGGTTATTGTAGACATTGACTGTAATTTATTAATAAGTTTCACATGCCAGCCTTGTATCACAAATACTAAGTTGCTGCTGCTGCTGCTAAGTCACTTCAGTCGTGTCTGACTCTGTGTGACCCCACAGACATCAGCCCATCAGGCTCTGCTGTCCCTGGGATTCTCCAGGCAAGAATATTAAGTTAGAAGACTTTATTACATTCAAAAGTGTGTAACTTATGACTGTCTTTATTTATCTTAGGATGGTTTCCTTGGAGAAACTTTATTAAAGATTACTCTGGAGAGAAAATAGGAAAGAGGTCTATGGAAGCAGCAATCGGTGCAGAAATAGGGAACCCCCTGTGTCCTAACTTCCGGGTTCTCTAGGTAACAATTCCAGGAGGTGACAGAAAGCCATTCCCTGAAGATGCTCTCATATGAACATCTTTATAGTCAGCACTGGGCAGAGAGTTGCACCAGATGTAGAAACTTCACACCATCTGACGGAACATAGCCTTATCCCTCAGAGTGTAAATAAACTAGCTCAAGATTACTAGCAAATCTGGACCATCCAGATGGCCCAGGCAGACACTTAATTGATAAGACAAAGAAACAAATAGTATTTAGTATATTTTCATTTTATTTCATGCCATAATTTTAGGTATTGAAGGGGCTGGAGTTATAGGAAATGAAATAATGAAATGCTTTTATTTTTTCCTTCACTCCATTGTTTTTGAAACATACAGCTGTAGATCTCCATTTTCTGTCTCTGGACAATGTTAATGGCAGATCCTGTAACATTTGTGGTTATTTTAGATATTAGAAGTCTCATTTTCAAGTAATAAAAGTTCAATTCAGTTCAGTTGCTCAGTCATGTCTGACTCTTTGAGACTCCATGGACACCAGCACACCAGCCCTCCCTGCCCATCAGCAACTCCCAGAGCTTGCTAAAACTCATGTCCGTCGAGTCAGTGATGCCATCCTCTCCTCCTCCTCTGTCGTCCCCTTCTACTCCTGCTTTCAATCTTTCCCAGGATCAGGGTCTTTTCCAGTGAGTCAGTTCTTTGTATCAGGTGAGCAAAGTATTGGAGCTTCAGCTTCAGCATCAGTCCTTCCAATGAATATTCAAGGACTGATTTCCTTTAGGGTGGACTGGTTGGATCCCTTTGCTGTCTGAGTGACTCTCAACAGTCTTCTCCAACACCACAGTTCAAAAGCATCAAATCTTGGCCACTCAGCTGGTCCAAATCCCATATGCATACATGACTACTGGAAAAACCATAGCTTTAACTAGATAGACCTTTGCTGGCAAATAAATGTCTCTGCTTTTTAATATGCTTTTTAGGTTGGTCATAGCTTTTCTTTCAAGAATCAAGTGTCCTTTAATTTCAGGGCTTCAGTTACCATCTACAGTGATGTTGGAGTCCAAGAAAATAAAGTCTCACTGTTTCCATTGTTTCCCCATTTATTTGCTATGAAGTGGTAGGACCAGATGCCATGATCTTAGTTTTCTGAATGTTAAGTTTTAAGCCAGCTGTTCACTCTCTTTCACTTTCATCAAGAGGCTCTTTAGTTCTTCTTTGCTTTATGCCATAAGGGTGGTGTCATCTGCATATCTGAGGTTATTGATATTTTTCCCAGCAATCTTGATTCCAGCTTGTGCTTCATCCAGCCCAGCATTTCACATGATGTACCCTGCATATAAGTTCAATAAGCAGGGTAACAATATATAGCCTTGATGTACTCCTGTCCCAATTTGGAACCTGTCCATTGTTCCATGTCTGATTCTACCTAGTTCTCTTTGACCTGCATATAGATTTCTCAGGAGGCAGGTAAGGTGGTCTGGTATTTCCATCTCTTGAAGAATATTCCACAGTTTGTTGTGATCCACACAGTCAAAGGTTTTGACATAGTCAATAAAGCAGAAGTAAATGTTTTTCTGGAACTCTCTTGCTTTTTCTGAGGTCCAGCGGATGTTCGCAATTTGATCTCTGGTTCCTCTGCCTTCTCTAAACCCAGTTTGAATGTCTGGAAGTTCTCAGTTCATGTACCCTTGAAGCCTGGCTTGGATAATTTAAACACTACTTTACAACGTGTGAGATGTGTGCAATTGTGTGGTAGTTTGAACATTCTTTGGCATTACCTTTCTTTGGGATTGGAATGAAAACTGACATTGTCCAGTCTGGTGGTGACTGCTGAGTTTTCCAAATTTGCTGGCATATTGAGTGCAGCACACAGCATCATCTTTTAGGATTTGAAATAGCTCAACTGGAATTCCATCACCTCCACTAGCTTTGTTCAAAGTGATGCTTCCAAAGGCCTACTTGACTTCGCTTTCCAGGATGCCTGGCTCTAATTGAGAGATTAGACCATAGTGGTTATCTGGGTCATTAAGATATTTTTTCATATAGTTCTCTGTGTATTCTTGCCACCCCTTAATATCTTTTGCTTCTGTTAGGTCCGTACTGTTTCTGTCCTTTATCGAGCCCATCTTTGCATGAAATGTTCCCTTGGTATCTCTAATTTCCTTGAAGAGATCTCTAGTGTTTCCCATTCTGTTGTTTTCCTCTATTTCTTTGTACTGATCACTGAGGAAGGCTTTCTTATCTCTCCTTGCTATTCTTTGGAACTCTGCATTCAGAAGGGTGTATCTTTCTTTTTCTCCTTTGCCCTTTGCTTCTCTTCTTTTCTCAGCTATTTGTAGGGCCTCCTCAGACAACCATTTTGCCTTTATGCTTTTCTTTTTCTTCAGGATGGTCTTGATCACTGCCTCCTGTACAATATCATGAACATCTGTCCTTAGTTCAGGCATTCTGTCTGTCAGATCTAATCCCTTGAATCTACTTGTCACTTCCATTGTATGATCATAAAGGATTTGATTTAGGTCATACCTGAAGGGTCTAATGGTCTACTTTCTTCAATTTAAGTCTAAATTTTGCAATAAAGAGTTCACAATCTGAGCCACAGTCAGCTCCTAGTCTTGTTTTTGCTGACTCTTTAGAGCTTCTCTATCTTTGGCTGCAAAGAATATAATCAGTCTGATTTCCGTGTTGACCATCTGGTGACGTCCATGTGTAGAGTCATTTTTGTGTTGTTTCTTGGCCAGCCAGCTCCTCCAGGACATAGTCATGCCGCCAGCCCTGCCACGCCATGCTCTCTGCCAGTGAAAATTTCAGTATTATTTAAAACGAAATGTAGATCTTTCATTAAATTCATTGTTTCCCCCCTATGGCATCTTGAACCCCACTGAGGTCCCAAAACTTGCAGTTAGAAGGACTCATGGTCATGTGCTCCTGTCTTCTTTGCCTAACTGTTTTATTCAGAGATAGTTGTCCCTTCATACCTCTCCTATAGTCAGATTCAGAGGGGAAATTTTCGTGGAGATCACGGCAAGGTCATAAATGACTAGTGTATTTGTAATCTGGCTTTGGTGCTCTAGCCTTGAAAGACACCCAAATGAATCCTTTACGTCAGAAGGAGCTGTTTTGTGGGTTTTTCTTAATGACCCTGTGGGTAACTCCCACTGGAACACTTCCTGAGGTCAAAATACCACCAGCTGAGCATTTTACACCCCTTTACGTCCTGTTCCTAGTGCTACACCCTCGAGAGACTCCTTCTGATGAAGTCCGCTCACTCAGCTTGTCAGTGTTACCTTCGAGATGATAATAATTTGCTTGTCATTGTCCTCATGACCCGAGGTACCTGTGCTTTACCCTTTTAATAGTGTTTTTTGCTTTCTGTCAGTTCTTTTCCTACTTTTCCTCAGCTTTACTTTATAAAAATGTCTAAACCAGAGTCATATATTCTTATGTATGTCATATATAAGAATATACATATATATGTCCCATGTATCCTACAGCCCAAACTCTAGTGTCTCTAGATCAAGCTCTCTGGGTGATTGATTTGAGAAAATTGGAGGCATGGCAGAGAATTAGTGAGCCTTCTAGCAGTTCTTTCAAATAGATACTCACTACCCATCTTTCCCTGTTGGTATATACAATTGAGCCAAAGGTGGAAGACCCGGCCTTGAGCTGAACCCTCAGAAGTCCTGCAAAGATGGTGAAGCATTTCTCTTAGTTATTTAAGGATATTCATCACTTACTGTTCCTAGTGTTGGTTCTCAGTTAAAACTGAGATCATAGGGATGCCTCTCTCTGATATCCTGTCACTTATATACTTCAATGGTATGTTTAAAGTGTTAGTCACTCAGTTGTGTCCGACTCTTTGCCACCTGATAGAGGAGCCCTCCAGGTTCCTCTGCCCATGGAATTCCCCAGGGAAGAACACTGGAGTGGATTGCTTTCCCTTATCTTCCTGACCTGGGGGATCGAACCCTAGTCTCCTGCATCAGAGGCAGTTTCTTTACTACCGTGGCCACCAGAGAAGCCCTCTCAGGACAGGTGTGGCTTTTGTCAGTTTGCTTGTTTGTTCATGGTTTTTAGTTTGATATCATGGTGCCCTTTACAAAAGCATTTAAACATTGAACCAAGCACACTTGCTCCCCAGGGAAAAAAATTAAGTACTTATTTGAGCTGCAGATTATACTGCATATATTTAGCTTGATAGTTTTAAGGAAACATATAATAATATTAAAAATTAATTAGCAAACCTTTTAAAAATTAGTTTTTATCATCCCCAAGTCATTTTAACTTACATTATGCTATAACTTTAGTTACTTCTATTCATAAACATTTATGGTTAGAATGTAGCTATTCTACTTCAAAAGGCAAAAATGAAACAATCAGGATGTATGATACTGTCATATACATCACAAATGCTTCACTCAAGCTTTATATAGATGCAAACACACAGCACCACCAGCATACGTTTGATAGCAAATAGAAACATTGGGAAAAACGAAACAGTTTGATAGCTTCAACAAAGACAAATATATTTTAAATGTGTATAAACTGGTTACCAGAGTTTCTAAAGACAAGTTTAAATCATTATATTTTAAATGGAAAAGATAAGAAAAACTCAAAGTCTGTATTCAAAACTTACACTATTTAGGCTATCACAAATTTCTGGATTTTTTAATTTCATTTTATATAGTCAGTGAAGATCTGTTGAGTTTTTATGTGCAAGACCCTATGGGGCTTTCAAGGTGACAATTGTCAAATAAAGAAAATATGATATGCAGCATCTGATAAGACAGTGCTGACAATGTTAAATCAGGAAGCAGTAAACACATGATAGACATGGCATCTCCACAGTACTTGACTTTTACTAACAGTTTTTACCGTATGACTTGAGTGGCAACTTAGCAGAATTTATGATAAGGGTTGTGTGATTTTTTTGGCCTAGGACAAGTTACATATTTTATTGTCTCTTAACAGTGATCTGGGTTTATAGTTTCTGACGCACAGAGTTGTGAGAATTTTATGATATCTGCACTTCAGATGGTGCTAGTCATATTATAAACCCTCAGTTAATAGTTGTAATTTAATATAAAAATGCTTCTAGAAAACTGCATTATTGCTTTCACTGCACATTGAAAATGCTGCCCAAACATAAAAGTAGCAATCTGAGGTTGCAGGGTTACCCTAGGATGTGTCTCTACCTGTCGCTCTGGATTGCTGAGGAAGGTTCACTGACCTCATTACCTGATTGTCCATTTCCTCCTTCATCAGTTAACATTTGGCCTTCTAGGTGTTTTATCCTCACTCCAAAAGCATACAGAGGAGAATATTCAAGAAATGACATCCTTTTGCTAGGACCCACATGACTCAACTCAAAGTCGGGTCCCTGTTGGCAGCCCAGCAGATCTTTCATTGCAGTAAAAGGAGAAAAGTCAGAGAGTGGGGCCATTTGGGGGAGAGGGAAGTGATTGGAATTTAAGCTGGATGCAAAGGGTGGTATGTTAGGTAGGACTGCATTTATCTTCAGAGACAGAATATTCGACTAAATGTAGAGGGTTTATTTTTCTCATATATGATAATGTTCAGAGCCTGGTTTGGAGGCTCCAGATGATAAGGTGAAAGTTCTCTACTCATTTATTCATTTTACCAGATGGGTGTTGAAACTCCCCCCATTACAACATTATTTAGAAAGCAAGGAAGAAAAAGGAAAAGAAAGGTCAGCCTTGGACTAGTAGATCGAAATTTCCTTCAAACGTCCAGTAGACATCCACTTTTATCTCGGTATTCAGAAGTGTGTCATATGAACAGCGCTTGTAATAAAACATTCTAGAAAGATGACGTTTTAGCTTCCGTGATAGAGTGAATCCGAGTAAATCAATTAAAATGTATATGGAATGAACATTGATTACCAGTCGTGGAGGTGGGCATACTTGAATGACCAGAGATGGTAGAAGGCAATTATAGGCAAACAAAGACAGAGGGTTGTGGAGAATAGTGAATAATACGGTGGGGATCAGAAAGCAGAGATCCTTGAAAATCAACCACAGGAGTTAGGAAACATTTAAAAACATGGGAAAAAGATTCAAGAGAAAGGTGTAAATACATAAAGCCAAGATTCTACCATGCAGTTGAGGATGGCAGGATCACAGTAAAGGAACATAAAATAAAAAGCCCCTGATTTAAAAGTGTCAGTTGTGACTTTTGAGAAAAAAAAAAAAAATTCTGGTAGACTCCCTGGAAAATAACATGTTTTGCTTCAGTTAATTGGTGGAAGAGACTAGAAGCTAAGAAGATGCACAGATATTTTCTGAAGTCTTATTGTCAAGGAAGAAAAGAATCAAGTTAAAAAAGCCTTAAAGTTTGTGTTGTTGTTTGTATGTTGATGAAGAAACTTTAGCATTGTGAAAAATGTTGGTAGAAAGAGATTGAAAAGGAAAGGAGAGAGGATACAGTTTATTTTTTTCACAGATGATTTACTTATTTTTGACTATTCAAAGTCCAATGATGTAAGTAATGATACACAGACTGATAAACTTCTTACATGCATTTCAAATGTTTTAATAAGGGGATAACATGCATTGGGTGCAGATATTTTGCGAGTGCACAATTTATAAGAGTAACTACCCCAAAATACTGTGAATATGTAATTATTAACACATAGCAATGCTGAAAATGGGCCCTAACATATATTATAAGCTGTGCGTTCTTTTAATTAATAATAACAGTAGTAATACTCTTTTATAGGTACTGTTTTGTACAGAAACTGCAGTGTACATAATTTAATAAATGCATCTGAAGTAATTCACTTACTAAATCAGAGTCCTATCTCAGATGTATCTGAGCCCAAATTCCACAGAATTTCAGCAAGAAGAATAAATTTGAGGAACACCTTAGGGTTGTGTCCACAGAAGGGGTTATAATCACAGACCTGATGTAAGGGACAGAGTCGCAGTGTGGAGTGGAGGTTGTCAGGGGCAATGGGCAATCCTGAGGCGAATGCTAGGCTCTCAAGATAAGGCTTCAGTTATCAAAGTGGACTCAGGTGGGAACTCATCTCAGGAGTCAAATGGTACCCAGCGAGAGCTCAGGTTTGCGTCAGTATCAGTCTTGTGGTATTTGCTAATTTAGTGTTATGCTTCCTCAACTCCTAAAACCATGATAATTAGCTTGGCAGTACACTCCTCAGCATCGATGGAACCTGAGTTTAGCTGGACAATATCTTTAAGGCGTTGAGGTATAGTGGCTATGAATCTAGAACTGGGTGCTGAGTCATCTTTTTCAGAACGAAAAGTTTGCAACTCATGTTCAGGATAAAAACTACCAGGAGTGACTTATCCTTTAAACAAATTTTGTTAATAATGAGTCAAGTGTTGTTATACAGATTTAACAAACATTATATTTATGGACAAATAATAATGCCAACTTATTGGATAACAATGTCATAAAGGTCAGAAGAGGGGTGTTTATAATTAAAGTACACTGTTATTCCAGTGTTTCTCTGAAGTTTCCTAAAACTAAATATATGCTATAAAATTTAAGGAATATCCAACAATGAAACAAATACTGAGTTTATACTTTTGAATTCAACAGGAAAACTGTTATTAGACCTAATAATTATAAATTGACTATGAAATGTTTTAATAAAGATATGGATATATGGAATAGATTAAAAAGAAGTTTGGTTAGATACTTTTCATGCATGTGTGCCAAGTGGTTTCAATCATGTCCGATTCTTTGTGACCCTGTGGACTATAGCCACCAGGCTACTCTGTCCATGGGATTCTCCAGGCAAGAATATTAGAATTGGTCGCCATGCCGTCCTCTAGGGGATCTTCCTGACCCAGGGATCGAACCCATGTCTCTCGTGTCTCCTTCATTGACAGGTGGGTTCTTTACCACTATTACCACCTAGGAAGCCCAAAATACTTTTCATAAGTGTAACTACAATTTAAGGAAATGAAACTCAGTGATACACACTTTTGTAGTAACTATTAAGTTTTATTGAAAAGGCTCTAAGTTTTTAAGATAATCATATATATAAATATTGATATATAACTATTGAATATATATCAGTATATATGATTGAAATATATAACTATCGAAAAGGAAGAAAACTAAATGTCAATATTTACAAATAATAAGATCGTTTATGTAAAAACCATAATTGACACTCCAGACAGATTATAGAAAAAATAAGTGTCTAGGAGGTAGCTGCTCATGAGATCAAGAAAAACTTAGATTTTTTTCTTAAACAGGGACAAACAACAACTATCATAACCAGGCTAAACTTTGCTATTTACTTATTTGTGCCAGACTCTTCTCATCACTTTACATGATTGGAGTCATTCACGCCTCACAACAGCATTAAGAAACAAATGCCCCAACACCTCATTTTAGAGTCTGACCCATTTTATATGGAAAATTGGTGTATAACTGAATTGGCATTTGCGATTCAGTAAAGAATAGATGGTGTAAGGGCAACTGGTGAGCAATATGTGGAAAAAGCATGAAATTGGATTTCTCCCTTAAAACCATCCTCAGAAGCATTTGCAAGTTAACTCTCTCCTCTACTTTGAGTGTTTGCTCAGATGGCATCCATCTTGGCAATGATGCCTTCCTCCTCCTAAATTTTTAGATATTTGCAGTGTGTCCCTCTGCCCTGTGTGCCTGATTTCCCTTAGCTCATTCTAAAGATTTTCCTCCATAGAACCTGTCACCTTCTTACATAATGTTTGATTTGCTTACTCATTATGATTATTGTTCTTATCTTCTCTCTTGAAAAGTAACTCCACAAGGATGGGAGACCTTACCTTTCTTCTAGTAATGAATCTCAAGTGTCCAGGAGGGTCCCTGGCACATAAAAAATGCTGATTAAATATTCTGAACTGGGGTATAGCTCCATCAGTATTAATCAGTAGATTTGGGAGCTTAGTTGGAATTATACAGTAATTAGTACCCTCTTAAACATAAACCGATTTGTGTTTCTGAAAGAAAAAAGATTCCGTTAGAAGCCCTGGTAAGCTGTAATTCACTCACTGTGATTTTGGGCTCTTTACTCACTGTATAAATATGAAATAAGCAAAGCCAAAATATAGTTAATCTATGAATAAGATGTTTGCTATGTGTATTTTATTAAGTGTATTTTATGTCATATATATCACTGTTCTAAGAGCTTAGAGAATCTGCATACCAAACACTAGAAATAAAGAGATCTTGACTTGGAGTTCTGTGGATTTACTAGGTGATCATAAGCATATATTTTATATAAAATATAAATGTAAAAGCATATATTTTATATGAACTATAAACAGGCATCAGATATGTCTGTCATAGTCATTGTTGAATCCCAAACGTGTGTCATTGGATGAAAAGAAATAGTGTAGGGTGGGTGATCTGTCTTAAGTGAAAGGGCAGAGACTGAAAGGCATACCTAGATGTCAGTGATTAAACCAGCTGTATGAACACATTTCACTCCATCCTGTATAACTACAACCCTCTCAGCACAAGGTCTTGTCCACTCACAGTTTGACTTTGACCAGATAAATATCATTTGTGGTCTGTAATTTTTAAAGCTCAGTGGCAGGCTACATGTAGCTGTACAAAGGGGATCTCCTCATTGTAAGTGCTGAAAATGCCTTAAGTTACTTCTTATAAAGTAATAATTGTCATTATCTTGCACAATAACCTCTCAAAAGATATGCTTTTTTCTGAGATAAAAGTACCAGATTTAAATGCAAGAGAGACAGGAATAAATGAAGGATTACTGAAAAAAATCAAGAATTTTTTTAGAGAGGGTATAATGAACACACCCATATTTATGTATATATACCGGTATATATAGAGTGAATTAAGTAAATGTTTGTATATGCCAACATTTCTATATCAACCTATATATACATGTATGCATTTATAAAATTACATAAATATCCATTGACATTTATTTAATCATATTGCCCTTTTTGTTAGTCCAGGAATCAAATTAGGCTAAAAGTCTAAACTCCAAGATTATAAGTAGCTCTGTTCTGTGCATATATATTACCTATTATTGAGATTTCTTATTAAATGTGAATTAAGCTTTGTAAATTCTCCATTACTTAATTTGCTAAAACATTCATCTTAATGTTTCTCAGTCACAAAAATAAATGCATGTTTAACATTAGCATAAGTGCTACAATTGCTAGAGGGAAACTTGGTTTTAAGAGTCTAACACTGAAAAATATGGTTTTTATTTCATTAGCATAAATGGAATATTGACAGTACTTCACAAATCAAAAACAGAAAATGTAGTCACTTTTTCTTGTCATTTTGAGAAAGATAGTAAAATCCAAATTGATGAAGAGGTGATACCCAGACACACATTAACTGATGCTCATTGTTAAATATCCCTGACAAAACATGGCCTTAGTTTGGGGTCAGACCACTGAGACTTTGTATAAATTCTATTACATCAAAGTGAACTTGGACTTTCCCCCCAGGTAATTTTTTATACAAACTTCTTAATTAATTTTGTGTTCACTTATTCATTTGTTTAAATTGAGAAAATCACTAATAAACATTAAAAGTATTTTTATATGAATGTCATTTTATGTCATTTTGATACAAAATAAAGCATTACATTATATATGTGTGTATATATACATATATATATATATATGTATAGGTGTGACCACTTATAGAAATATATATATATAAGTAGTTGGTATATTTGTTTTCTAACATTATGACATCTGATTGGAAAGTTTAATAGAACTTATTCATTTGAAATTTTCCTCAGAATAAGAGAGACTAGTTACTCATCATTAAAATACATTGTCAGAGACACTTTGTGGCTTAAGGTGTGCATTTAAGTTAAATAGAATAAGCTGAGCTTTAGAAATAATGGTTTAGGTTTCATTTTCTATATGTATAATGAAGTAGTACTTATATAGTATTTTTTGACAATAAGAATTAGGACACAATTTAAAATAGTAAAATGGAACAAAGTGTATTAGATAAAAAGGTGGTGCTTGCCACTGATACTTTCTTGTACTAGAGAATAGGTGTTAGTCACTCGGTGGTGTCTAACTCTTTGCAACCCCATGGGCTATACCCACGCGGTTTCTCTGTCTGAGGAATTCTCCAGGCAGGAATGCTGGCATGCATTGCCATTCCTTCTCCAGGGCATCTTCCTGACGTGGGGATCAAACCCGGGTCTTCTGTGTTGGAGGCTGATTCTTTTTTCCTCTGAGCCACCAGGAAGAGTATCTTATTAGTTCACTCCTACTCCCTGGTAGCTCAGTCAGTAAAGAATCCACCTGCAGTGCAGAGACCTGGGTTCAATCCCCAGGTCAGGAAGATCTGCTGGAGAAAGAAATGGTCACAGAGTTCGACACAATTTAGCAACTAAACCACCGCAAGCTTTTCATGTAGATATACTCAGTATAATTTTGTTTCCAGACAAATTATTTGAAATATTTCTACTCATGATACTATTAGTGATCATTATCATGTGTTGAATCTTACTCTCACAGTAGCCTAAGAACATAATTGCTATTATTGGGTATATTGGAGATAAAAATGACACAGATAGATTGAATAATTTAACTAAAGATCAACTGAAATTATACACAATGACATTTTACGTATACTTCTTATATACAATTAAGTAACTTTCACTCACACAATCAATAAATCAATGTGGACAGAGTAAACAAGTTGGTTCAGTTAGTGGAAACAGTGAGGGAAGACGGAAAGATGAGCAGGCTGGCCTCAGTGTTTAGCAGAAAGCTCGAATGTTTTCCTGAAAGATCTGTAAAGGAGAAATGCATACCCAGAATGCTGTTTCGCTATTAGACCTACTGTGAATGCTGGGTTTCTTTGTAGTTCTGCGACACGTTGATTTTTCCAACAGCCCAATTCTCTAACTCTCTGGATCCTGGTGTCTCTGTAAGGTGGTGATTAGCACTCTCAGCCTTAGATTGAAGAATTTATTCTCTGTCCAGATGTCATTATTTGAATTTCACATGTCTTTAGAATTGGAAAGATTGAGAGGACCTATGTAATAGTGCAGAATCTTTAGTTTTTAGAAACATAACTTTCAACATAGTGATTAAAAAAATTGAACAGCTATGCCAAAGTTACTGGCCTGTACACATGCTGTAAAATAAGCTGAAAAATAAAGTCAAGACATTTAAAACTATTAACAAAATAGCTGTATGATCACATAATAATTACATGTGGAAAGCATATCTTCCTATACTCAGGTGAGTATACTCACTGAAGCAGACTGAGGAAAACACCAACATACGAGATTAGAAAAAAGAACATCCCAACTGTATATATATATAAAACTTCCATGAGACATGTGTATTTATTTAATATATTTATAAAGAGAACATTTAAAATATTACATATATGTATTATATTGAATTAATAAAGGACACTGCTTCTAAAATTAGCTCCTATTTAGTTTAGCAACAGACTTATTCCAGAAAGTAGATCTTCTTACATGATGCGAGGGGATGACCCAGAGGGATGGTACTGGGAGGGAGGTGGGAGGGGGCTTCAGGATGGGGAACACGTGTACACCCAGGGCAGATTCATGTTGATGTATGGCAAAACCAATATAATATTGTAAAGTAATTAGCCTCCAATTAAAATAAATAAATTTAAGTTAAAAAAATGAAGACATTTGAAAAACCCAGTGTTTCCACAAGTTTTACATATTCATTGCATGATGCAAGAAAATTTACAGGTGCTGTGTTATTTTAGTTAAGAATTTAAAGGCTCCTAACTGCAGAAAACCGATGTCAAAGAAATATATTATCTGTTGTAGTTGTTCAGTCGCTGAGTTGTGTACGATTCTTTGTGACCCCATGAACTACAGTACACCAGGCTTCCCTGTCCTTCCCTATCTCCCTGAATTTGCCCAGACTTATGTCCAGTGAGTCAGTGATGCCATCCAACCATCTCATCCTCTGTTGCCTTCTCCTCTTGCCCTTAATCTCCAGGCAAGAATATGGGAGTGGGTTGCCATTTTCTTCACTAGGGACTCTTCCCCTCCCAGGAGTCAATCCCAATCTGTGTTGCAGGCAGATTATCTACTGTCTGAGCCACCAGGGAAGCCTTCAGTATTAACTGAATGATCATATTTGGGAAAACAGTTTTCTTCCCCCGTTGGAGCATAAAGTGAAGTGTACTAGGCACTGGAGATGTGCTAAAAATCTGATGCCAAATATGCCCAAATAACAACCTAGTGTAACAATCAGGTTAGCCCTGATTAAATTAAATGAACTGATAATTTAGTTGTTGTATCAGTTGATGTAACTAAGGATTCAATCATTTCAAAGGTAAATTTTAGAGTAAAACTCTTTCTGATAGATATCTTTTGATGACAATACTGCAGTTAGTTTTCACTGAATTTACCCTTTTTAAATTCTATCACAGATATGATTGCATGTGCTGTCTAAATCACACAGGTATTTTAGCTGTTTCATGTAATACTTCATTGTACATCTGTGATTTTTCAGAGGAAAAATGCCTATCATTGGAGTTTATAGATTAACTGCTGGCTGTGAGCCAAAGGAAAGAAAATTGAGTCATAAATAATTGTAGGATGACTCACATCATGGTTATTAAGAAAATTAGAATGTATTGCCAATTATAAAAACCCATTAACTGTGTGTAATATAAAATAAACTGTTGGTTTGGAGAAACATTTTGGTGCCAAAAAAAAATTTTTTTTTATTAAAATTACCTTAGTCATATATTTGCCTTTTTCCCTAGGCAACTATGAATATTGCCTAGCAATAGAAAAGCATTTACCAAAATGAGGTTTATGGAGCAGTGATGGGGGAGCTCTAAGAAAAAAAAAAAAGGAAAAACCCCTGGAATGATGAGGCAATCACTGCCAGGAAAAAGGACATGTGCTCAGAAGACACTGGTTATCTTTCCTCCCTCGCTTGAAGAGTCTCAGAAGGCTTGCGGTGCTAAGACCTATATCATGTTGTTTAACCTTGTGCTTCCCCAAATTGTTTGGCATTGGTAATTCTTTACAAATTCCCGTACCCTTCATTTCCATGATATATATTTTGGGAGAAGCTGTGATAGTGTTAACTCCACAATAGATAACCCAAATGAACTCCTAATACCAGTTACTTCTTTCTCTTTCCAAGAGCTTCATTTCCTATTTCAGCTTCATGTTTATGAGAGGCAGTCATTTACTGACAGGGCTAGATCTTCAACAAAAAGGGGAATACCTGATTTCTGACCATGACTTATACTTACAGAGTGTGATTATTATAGCGCCTTGTAGAACTTGCTCTCAAATGTCATTTAGGCCCCTCTATATTTGCTGACACTTTGAACACTCGTCCATTATTTTCTCTTTCCCCTTTAGCACTGCTTCATTGACTTCTCTATACCCATATTACAAACTTCCCCCCTGCCAGTCTTCACACAAACCCTGCAAGGCAAGGTATTTATTATTTTCCTTTGCCAAAGATAAGACAACTAGCTTAAAGTAATCTAACTTGACCATGATCACTGAGAGACAGATTCAGGACATGAACCTGAGTGGGTTTAGCCAGGTACAGAGATGTGTCCCTTGCAAGCCTCCTTCACAACTGCAGGCTGGATTCAAGGAGCTCTGGAGCCCACACTGTAGTTCAAATCTGAACTCAAGGGTGGGGGTGCTATTCAGTTTGATATTGCTCTCATATGTAATAGTGGTTCGCATTCTTAGGAGATGCTTGCTAAATGTTGAGTTATCTTTATGTACTTAGTGGACAATTACAGTATTGTTTTAATGGGGAAGTGTGCTCAGATTCAACACATCCAACTTACAAATATATGTAGGCTGAGAATTAACTCTATCACACCAATTTATGTTTCTTATACTTGACTGTCATTTACAGAAACTGAAATTTGATAATGTGAATAAGTGTGTTGTCGGCTGAGGTGATCGACTGATAAATCTGAAAACATCTCAGAAAACAGAGTCTGGTGTCTGTAGAATAGTTCTTTCTTTTCTTTTTTAATTTGGCCTAAATTCTTAAATGATAAAAATTTACAGTTAAAGAAGAATTCTTAGGATCTTATCTCTGAGACAAAAGACTCAAAATCTCAGGGTTTTTGGCAGGATGCATAGAAGAGATTCGAGATACATAGAAAATATTTCTTCTCTGGGAATGTCTGTTTAACAGAGTAACTGTCTTTTCCTATAGTATGCCTGATGGGGTTATTAAATAATTTAAAAGGATTATGTTATCAGTGAGAAACTAATATTCTCATGGAGATAGAATGAAATCCACACAATAGTTTACTAACAATACAGAAATATTTAATCATTCTTGTATTTGCCCTGAGGACTTAAAAATAAGAAGATTATTTGAATTGTGAATCCACTTATTGAAAAGGCTATTCTAAGGGGAAAGAGAGAGCGAGACTAATTCCTAACTAGTGTTCCACGGAGGGAGTCGAATGGGAACAAACTTTGTGTGAGAATATAATGTAGAAAATGTTTCCGTTTGGAGATGTGTATGTATCAGAATCCTAGGGTTGCTGATAGATACAAAGTACAAAAAACTGGGTGGCTTAAGTTCAGTTCAGGTCACTTCAGTTGCTCAGTCCTGTTGACTCTTTGTGACCCCATGACCCGCAGCATGCCAGGCCTCCCTGTCCATCACCAACTCCCGGAGTTCACTCAGACTCACGTCCATCAAGTCAGTGATGCCATCCAGCCATCTCATCCTCGGTCGTCCCCTTCTCCTCCTGCCCCCAATCCCTCCCAGCATCAAAGTCTTTTCTAATGAGTCAACTCTTCGCATGAGGTGGCCAAAGTATCGGAGTTTCAGCTTTAGCATCATTCCTTCCAAAGAAGTCCCAGGGCTGATCTCCTTCAGAATGGACTGGTTGGATCTCCTTGCAGTCCAAGGGACTCTCAAGGGTCTTCTCCAACACCACAGTTCAAAAGCATCAATTCTTCGGCGCTCAGCTTTCTTCACAGCCCAACTCTCACATCCATACATGACCATTGGAAAAACCATAGCCTTGACTAGACGGACCTTTGTTGGCAAAGTAATGTCTCTGCTTTTGAATATGCTGCCTAGGTTGGTCATAACTTTTCTTCCAAGAAGTAAGCGTCTTTTAATTTCATGGCTGCAGTCACCATCTGCAGTGATTTTGGAGCCCCCCAAAATAAAGTCTGACACTGTTTCCCCAACTATTTCCCATGAAGTGATGGGATCAGATGTCATGATCTTCGTTTTCTGAATGTTGAGCTTTAAGCCAACGTTTTCACTCTCCTCTTTCACTTTCATCAAGAGGCTTTTTAGTTCCTCTTCACTTTCTGCCATAAGGGTGATGTCATCTGCATATCTGAGGTTATTGATATTTCTTCCGGCAATTTTGATTCCAGCTTGTGCTTCTTCCAGCCCAGCGTTTCTCATGATGTACTCTGCATATAAGTTAAATAAGCAGGGTGACAATATACAGCCTTGATGTACTCCTTTTCCTATTTGGAACCAGTCTGTTGTTCCATGTCCAGTTCTAACTGTTGCTTCCTGACCTGCATACAGATTTCTCAAGAGGCAGGTCAGGTGGTCTGGTATTCCCTTCTCTTGAAAAATTTTCCACAGTTGATTGTGATCCACACAGTCAAAGGCTTTAGCATAGTCAATAAAGCAGAAATAGATGTTCTTCTGAAACTCTTGCTCTTTCCATGATCCAGCAGATGTTGGCAATTTGATCTCTGGTTCCTCTGCCTTTTCTAAAACCAGCTTGAACATCTGGAATTTCACGGTTCACATATTGCTGAAGCCTGGCTTGGAGAATTTTGAGCATTACTTTACTAGCATGTGAGATGAGTGCAATTGTGGGGTAGTTCAACAGACTGGTTCCAAATAGGAAAAGGAGTACATCAAGGCTGTATATTGTCACCCTGCTTATTTAACTTCTATGCAGAGTACATCATGAGAAATGCTGGACTGGAAGAAACACAAGCTGGAATTAAGATTGTCAGGAGAAATATCAATAACCTCAGATATGCAGGTGACACCACCCTTATAGCAGAAAGTGAAGAGGAACTAAAAAGCCTCTTGATGAAAGTGAAAGAGGAGAGTGAAAAAGTTGGCTTAAAGCTCAACATTCAGAAAAAGAAGATCGTGGCATCTGGTCCCATCACTTCATGGGAAATAGATGGGGAAACAGTGGAAACAGTGTCAGACTTTATTTTTGGGGGCTCCAAAATCACTGGAGATGGTGACTGCAGCCATGAAATTAAAAGATGCTTACTCCTTGTAAGAAAAGTAATGACCAACCTAGACAGTATATTGAAAAGCAGAGATATTACTTTGCCGACTAAGGTCCATCTAGTCAAGGCTATGATTTTTCCAGTAGTCATGTATGGATGTGAGAGTTGGATTGTGAAGAAGGCTGAGTGCTGAAGAATTGATGCTTTTGAACTGTGGTGTTGGAGAAGACTCTTGAGAGTCCCTTGAACTGCAAGGAGATCCAACCAGTCCATTCTGAAGGAGATCAGCCCTGGGATTTCTTTGGAAGGAATGATGCTAAAGCTGAAACTCCAATACTTTGGCCACCTCATGCGAAGAGTTGACTCATTAGAAAAGACTTTGATGCTGGGAGGATTGGGGGCAGGAGGAGAAGGGGACAACAGAGGATGAGATGGCTGGATGGCATCACTGACTTGATGGATGTGAGTCTGAGTGAACTCCGGGAGTTGGTGATGGACAGGGAGGCCTGGCGTGCTGCAATTCATGGGGTCACAAAGAGTCGGACACGACTGAGTGAGTGAACTGAACTTGAGCATTCTTTGGCATTGCCTTTCTTTGGTATTGGAATGAAAGCTGACCTTTTCCAGTCCTGTGGCCACTGCTGAGTTTTCCAAATTTGTTGGCATATTGAGCGCAGCACTTTCACAGCATCATCTTTCAGGATTTGAAATAGCTCAACTGGAATTCCATCTCCTCCCCCAGCTTTTTTCGTAGTGATGCTTTCTAAGGACCACTTGACCTCACATTCCAAGATGTCTGGCTCTAGGTGAGTGATCATACGATTGTGATTATCTTGGTTGTGAAGATCTTTTTTGTATAGTTCTTCCGTGTATTCTTGCCACCTTTTCTTAATATCTTCTGCTTCCATTAGGTCCATACCATTTCTGTCCTTTATTGAGCCCATCTTTGCATGAAATGTTCCCTTAATGTCTCTAATTTTCTTGAAGAGATCTCTAGTTTTTCCCATTCTATTGTTTTCCTCTACTTCTTGCATTGATCACTGAGGAAGGCTTTCTTATCTCTTCTTGCTATTCCTTGGAACTCAGCATTCAGATGCTTGTATCTTTCCTTTTCTCCTTTGCTTTTTGTTTCTCCTTAAAACAACAGAAATATTTTGCTTCATAGTTAGGGAGCCCCAAACTCAGCCTCAAGTTGTCAGCAGGATCATGTTTTATCTGCTGTGTGTCTGGGAGCAGCTTTCCTTGCCTCCTTCGGGCTGTGATGTGTGCTGCCAGTTCCTGGTGCTCTTAGCTTGCTTCTGCAGCCCTGCAATCTCTGCTTGCATTCACACAGCGTTCGGACCCCCTGTGTGTGTCTCTGTTGGCACTTTCCTCCTCTTATATGGACACCAGTCCACTCTAATGAGCCCATCTTAAGTTGACTATATCTAAAATACCCTATTTCTAAGTCAGGTCACACTCACAGACATCAGCGGTTAGGGCTTCACCATCACTTTTTGGAGGTCATATTACAGACCATAAGAGTATATATCTACTCAAATCAAGGACGTGAATTTATGCATGATTAAAGAATGAAACATGGTGGCTACACATATCCAAGTCACTATGAAGGGGCTGAAGGGTCAGACTGGGAAGTCTTGGTGCACTTGATGCTTGTAGATCAATACATTTTTACTGCAAAATGGATACTTTTGACTTTTTTCTTTTAACAGCGAATTGGAAAACACATGTAAGTGATGCATTCTAAAGAAAATTTTACCAAATTGGAAATCTTAAAGCACCATCGTGCCATCACCATATAGCCATAAGCTTTCTGAAGCATTTGATACCATTTGGTAATAGGCAGCAGTGTAGAATAAAACTCAGCCAGCTGAGTACAGGCAGCTAGTCTCTGAAAGTAGAGCTTAAGTTGCAGAAGTTTCTGCATTCTTCATAAAATGCATATTGTCCAGTTCAATATGAGAATGAATGTACTGTTTCCGTAGAGTAAATTTATGGTTTTATCCTGAAGACTGTAGCCTTTGCTTCCTGGAATGAAACATGGTAAATATGGTATATCTGAATGATAGCATTAGAACGTAGGATATGCAAAGACAGTGTAATGAGCAAAGCTGTGATGGAGTCATATTCCTACCATGGGTTATAGGACACGATGCAACTATATATAGTGCATGATAACTATATGAGATAACTATGTCTTATAAATTAGTCAACTCATTTCTAAAATAGCTGCCATACGTCTTTCTAAAGATTCCTGACAGGAAAATGAAGTTTCAGATGACTTCTAGTAATATTATAGGATTCTAGTAAAAAGATGAGTTTGTGATAGCAAACAGAAACCAAGTCACACTTACCTTAGGCAGAAACAATTTACTGAAAGGGTATTGAAAGTTGGGCTGATAAACAAACTTCAAAATAGTAGAATCCTAGTATGTAACCTAAGTTCTGGAAGAAATAAAGCAGCAGCATATTAATTTTTTAATTCAATTTTTTTGGAATCTGAATAACCAGTCTGAGATTGGCACTACTGGTATTGCAACCACTATTTGTCTTAGAATAAATATGCTTCTACCCTATCCTTTGTCCAGGTCACTGCTTAACATCACTCTGCTGCTAAGTAACTTGAGTCGTGTCCAACTCTGTGTGAACCCACCAGGCTCCCCCATCCCTGGGATTTTCCAGGCAAGAGTACTGGAGTGGTTTGCCATTTCCTTCTCCAATGCATGAAAGTGAAAAGTGAAAGTGAAGTCACTCAGTCATGGCCGACTCTTAGTGACCCCATGGACTGCAGCCCACCAGGCTCCTCCACCCATGGGATTTTCCAGGCAAGAGTACTGGAGTGGGGTGCCATTGCCTTCACTCTAGGTGAAAGCATTAATTTGCCAAGTTGATATACATGCCACATCAAAAGAAGAAATCTGGCCCCCATGGCTTCTGTAGTGGAAAGGAGTTCTTTTTATCAAGACTACACATGAGATAGTTACTACCCCAAATAGAATTTGGTTTAAATTAGGATAGAAAATTACTTTACTGACAAAGGTCCATCTAGCCAAAGCTATGGTTTTTCCGGTAGTCATGTATGGATGTGAGAGTTGGACAGAAAGCTGAGGGCTGAAGAATTGATGCTTTTAAACTGTGGTGTTGGAGAAGACTCTTGAAAGTCTGGACTGCAAGGAAATCAAACCAGTCAATCCTAAAGAAAATCAGTCCTGAATATTCATTGGAAGGACTGACGTTGCAGCTGAAACTCCAGTATTTTGGCCACCTGATGCAAAGAGCTGACTCACTGGAAAAGACCCTGATGCTGGGAAAAATTGAAGGCAAGAGGAGAAGCAGATGACAAAGGATGAGATGGTTGGGATGGCATCACCGACTTGATGGAGATGAGTTTGAGCAAGCTCTGGGAGTTGGTGATGGACAGGGAAGCCAGGTGTGCTGCAGTTCATGGGGTCACAAAGAGTTGGACACGACTGAACTAAACTGAGGATAGCAAATAGATGCTGGGTATACAGAGTAGTGATGTCAGAACAGTTAATAATATTGGTAGTACTGTGTACCTGGAGTAGTGATGCCAGAGTAGTAGGGTTGTTTTTTTTTTTTTCTTTTAGTTTCTGTCCTTTTCCCCATTGTTACGTATTTCCAAAACCCCATTCTCACATCCCATGGTTTTTGCTACCCTCATTCATTACATTTTCCTTCTTGTTGCTATATCATCATTTCTCAGAGAAATGAGAAAATATATGTACTCTATCATGAGCACTTGTATTGCAACCTCATTTTTCTCTTCTGAAATGTACTTCACTAAATGTTACATGAGAGATGAATTTTATGTCTATTTTATTCCACAGTTCTTTGTTTCAAGAAACAAACAAACAAACAAATCCATAAAATGAACTCAAGTAGAGGAGACTTAGCTTTAAGGAGGCATTTGGCAAGAGAAAACATCGATAGATGCCATAGAAGATGAGCTACTGAAAGGGCTCTTGGGCCAGGAAGTAATCTTGCCCTCCCCTCCGTCGTTCAGGACTGGATGCACCTGGTTCCTCATTTCCTCTGCTTCTGTCTGTCTCCTCTTTCATTCTACATCTGCTGCTTGGCAAGCCCTGAATCAAACAGCCATTGGAGGTCCGGTTCGTATTCTCAGTTAGCTACAGCTCTCGTTCTCTTGGAAAGAACAAGAGCTAATATAAGGTACAGAAGTGTCTCAGTTATTACCTCTTTTACTCACATCTCCAAACTGTCACTACTCTCTTCTTGGCTTGTGACTCCAAACATATTAAGTATTTCTCAACATTAAAGAAATACAAACAGAAAAAAAAATCATAACTTCTATTGCTCCCCAAAGATATTCCTGTTCCTGCCAAATTCTCAGGTTACATTCACTCTCTCTACTTCCTTAGATTTGTTCACTCTTTTATTCTTGAAACTTCCCTTCTAATAGTTACCCTCTCTCCTTCCCTTATTCTTTCTATATTCAAGTAGCTCCAGATGCCACTATTGGCCAGCTATTCCTTGAAATTCTTCTGCATTCAACCTTTGGGTGCAGTAGGAAGAGTCAGGCAGACTTGGGTTCAGATTGTAATTTTACCGCTTCCTGCCTCTAGGCACGCCATGTCAGCAGAGCTCTTAATACACAAAGTTAGATAGTGAAAAATATTTCTTATTCATATGGTGAAAGTGAAGTGAAGTTGCTCAGTTGTGTCCGACTCTTAGCAACCCCATGGTCTGCAGCCCACCAGTCTCCTCCATCCATGGGATTTTCCAGGCAAGAGTACTGGAGTGGGGTGCCATTGCCTTCTCCATGAATAAGGTGTAATTCACTGTAAAATGAGAAGAAATTGAATGCTGAGTTCCAAAGTACAGCAAGGAGAGATAAGAAAGCCTTCCTCAGTGATCAGTGAAAAGAAATAGAGGAAAACAATAGAACAGGAAAGACTAGAGATTTCTTCAAGAAAATTAGAGATACCAAGGGAACATTTCATGCGAAGATGGGCTCAGTAAAGGACAGAAATGGTATGGACCTAACAGAAGCAGAAGATGTTAAGAAGAGGTGGCAAGAATACACAGAAGAACTATACATATGGTGAAAGTGAAAGTGAAGTCTCTTAGTCGTGTCCGACTCTTTGCGACCCCATGGCCTGTAGCCTACCAGGCTTCTCCGTCCATGGGATTCTTCAGACAAGAGTACTGGAGTGGGTTACCATTTCCTTCTCCAGGGGATTTGCATTGGAGGCAGATGCTTTAACCTCTGAGCCACCAGGGAAGCCCCATACATATGGTAAAAGATCCTAATTAATATATAAATTTCAATTGCTGTTAGCCAGAGAGGACAACTATCCATACTTTTTTCTTTAAAGCCATCATTATAAAAATGGAAATTACCTAATTTCAGGTAAAACTAAAAGGAGAACTTTATGCATACTAAGTGATAGGATGATCCATGAATCAGAAACCTAGTAATATCTTTCCTTTGTATTAGTTGGAGAAGAATCATGATTAGTTCATAGAAATTCCAAAGAAAAGGCATTTACAGTAATAAGGTCTGAAAATATGCTTTAAAGGTGTTATGGTGAAGGGGAGCAGACACTGTAAAACACATTCATGAAAACATTTTAGGTCTATTTAATCATGTTAACTTTTATCTTTAAGTTAAATAGTCATAAACATGAAATCAGAAGGTCTAAAGAAGAAATATATAAGACAACCAACTCTTTTCAGATGAATACCTGTCATATCTTTTGAAAGACAAGATTATTTAAGTGTAGAGTTCTGTATAACAAGGAGCTACACCTGAAATTCGAACAGAAATGACTATAATAGAAAGGTAGTCTATACTTTTCTAATTACCAGTAGACATTAATGAAAAGGCAATAAAAAAAAAGAATTTCTAGTGAAACAGAAGTACTTCATTCATCATCCTACCATCATTGGCATGTGGGCAGGAACACCACAGAGAGAGAGTTAGAGATCTTATGGTTCCTGTGGCTTTTAGGTTCTATTGTGTTTCTGTGTTTTCACTTCTGGTTGTGAGAATAGAGGATGGTAAAATCAGAGGCAAGAACAAAGATAAAAACTGAAACAGAGACACTTTTATTTTATTTTTGAGTTATTTTGCAAGTCAGGAAATGATGGAAGCATTGAGATAGCAAAAGAGCCTGGAGTTGTCAGGAGAAATCTTTGAATTTTAAAAGATAAGATATCACTCATAGTTTGAGAGATAATGCCATTGACACTCCTAAAGCTGCAAAGAAATGTATTCTTTCTCTGTCCAATGTGTAAAGAGGACTATGATAAACTATTATTATTGCTAATATCTGAGAAGTGAGAAAGAATTAACTTGTAGCATATATGCAGGTATGTATCTGTGTATGTGTGTGTGTGTGTGTGTCTGTGTGTATCAGACAAGATTTTCCCGTAGAGACATGGACATAACACGGGCTTCTGTGATGCAGTGATGGTTAGTTATGCCCAGCCGTGATCATGGTGGAAAGCTGCACTTGCTGAACTGTTGACTTCAGACATAAAACTTTCTTAAGCTGCAAATACTCTGCTCTACCAAAGCAGTGCAATCCATCCTGGTATTTTTTTTTTCTACTCATGATAATCCGACATGGCATGTTTATGTGGGATCTTCATTTAACAATGTCATTACACACTATTAAGGCAATGCCAACGCTATCATAATGATTTGGTTCTGTCACTCAGTTTTAAGCAGATGATGCTCATTCTATACCCACCTTGACGTGAAGGGAAGTCAGGCCGCCTCCCAGGTTTCCTCCCTCATCACCCCCTCGGATGTCTCCCCAGCCTCCCTCCCTGTCTTCTCACTGCAATGATAATTCCCTCAGGAAGGCCTTGCAGGCTTTTAGGTTCTGTTGATGATTACAGGAATAATTTATTTTCAAATGGATGTTAATCTGATAGACGTAGTCAAATTTTCCCTGAGCTCAGGCAGAAACAAACTTCTTCATGGCAAGAGTACTGATTCCGTCCACTATTATTGTGATGGGGAAGACAAATTATCCAATTACTAAACACACTGCTCTAGGCAATACAAAATAACATCCTGATTAATCTAACTACATAGGAGAGATACTTCTGTTTAGAACAAGTCCCCTAAAAACAAACAATATTGGATTAAGAGTAAAGATGAGTCATATTTGTTTGGTAGTACTTATGGATATTTGAATGATGAATAAGAGCCTCCTTAAGGTGAGAGACATTTATATAAATCTTCTTAACATATTATATAGTTAAAATTACATTCAAGAGTAAAAGTGTTAGTATATTTATGAAGTCATTCATGAGATAAAACACTAAAGATTTCATTCTGGCTCCTTCACACCAGTAAGAAACATTCCACTTCTTTCTCCTTTGTGCTTTGTATTTGAAAATGAAATATTACAGATATGGAAGTAAATGCTGAGATGAATACATGGTCACTATTGCCATGTACTATATTTTATGTTGTAAAAGTCAAATGATTCAGTTATTTCTCTGGAAAGACAGCACAAAGCAGTACACATTTTCATGAGGGGGATAAACATTTAAATATTGTCAACTAAATTATTAAAGTAATATTTTACCTTTAATAATGGACCTAGTAAGTCATTGGCCCTGTGAGAAATAAGCACAGTGAAACAAGCTAAAAATTAATTAACCTTCGACCTATGAGATCTCAGATGCTCTCATTCCTGCTTGCAATCTACCTGTAGTCTTTCCAGTTCACATTCTATGACCTTGACCTCGTCTGTTCATCTGCCTCTCCTATCCCCTGTCTTTGACTAAGAGATGACGGGTCTTGATTGAGGTGCCTTGTGATTCTGAACATGGGCCAGCAACATAATTCATGTTTCCTTTGTTCTGACGTCACTTCCTGTTTCCTGCTGCCTCTTCACCTGGATCTCAGTGAGTTTCCAATCATATCCTATACACGTGGCCCCAGTTCCTGACCTGATTTTTTGTTGGACTGTTAAACTGAAAGATGTTTGACACAGAACTGTGGCAGAATTGGCCTCAGGAACCTACGTCCCCTGAGAGGGACCAAAGTCATTCATAAAATAACCTTCATTTTGCAGAGATGCAAAAGGGCATGGCCTGCCTAATAATCACATACAAAAAAAATGGACTCAAAGGATCAGTGAAGGCATGCCAGTGGAGCCTGAGAATGGGGAATAATGAACCCTCCCCTCCGGGAGGGGCATCGATTGGAGCTGTCAGAGAGCAAGGGCTCACATGCATAGCCAGGTGACTTCAGTCAACTCAGGCCAGTAGGACTGTAAATGTCAAAGCTGGTCGCCTCATATGCAGAGGTCAGCACACTTTTTTTTTCTTTTCTTTTTTTTCCTGGTGCGAGGCTTTAGTAATGGATGAGTCTTAGTCGAAAATGTCTGTCAAATCACCCACATTATGTAATTTAATTTTAGAAAAAATGCAGTTCCAAACTTCCTTCAAATATTGGCTCTTCCACTTTCTACGAAGGTGACATTGATGAGTTATTAAACGTGCTAAGTCACAATTTTCTCAAATGTAAAAAGGGAGAAAAAAAATTGTATCTATGTCACAAAGTTCATGATAAAACCCAATGATTTAGGCCATAGGAAATCACCTAGCATGGTACTTGATGAAAAGTGTGATTAATAATACCTTTTTTAAACAGCAAGATTAGTAAGGCATCCCAATTAATATCCTAACACATCTCAAATAATACATTCATTTCCTCCATTTTTTTTAGAAAGGAGATGTTCATGTGTTTTGTCCTGAGATATTTGGTTTCAAGAAACAGACAAGTACTCACACCAGACAGAGAGAAAGGGGATCTGATGAAATGAGCTTTTATCTCTGCTCCCTCATTTACAGCCCTCCTGAGGCACGCTGTGGCTCCGATAACTGAAGGAGTTGCAACCAAAGTCAGAGAAGTTGGCTTTAGACAGACCCTTTGGGAGATGCTAACAGAAAGTATAAAAGATCTTATTATCTATGATAGATGTGACAAGATGACCCCTTGTGACCTACATGCCCACTCCTTCATACCCTGTGGAGTCCACTGACTCTGGGCTTGGTCAGGTAACTTGCTATGACTGGTATGCATCACCAACAATGATCTGAGCAGAGGCTTGATCAACACTGCACACTGGGGCTTGCTATCTTGAAATATTCCATTATGGGACAAGTTCCATGCTGTAGGAAATCTAGGTGCTTCTGCTGAAAGAAAAAGTTCCTGGGAGAGGTTCTGGAGGCTAAAACAGGACAGGGAGAAAGTGGTCACTGAGCCAGCTTCCAGTTTAATACAGTGCATGAGTGACCTCACCAGCACTGCAGCATGCCACAGAAGGACACCCCGATAACTCACAGGGCTAGGAGAAGTAGTAAACGGCTGCTGTTCTAGGCCAGTAAGTTTTGGAGTGGTCTGTTTCACAGGAATAGATAAACTGAGACCTTGTCTCTGAGATAATATGGTGGGGGTACTGTGGTCAACACCTCTCTCACCGTCTCTCCATCCTCAGGATGCTCAGGTTCATTTCTTGTCACCATGACAATTTGCACAGGAGGCTAAGCTTACAAATAATTGAAACTCAGAAGGAGAAGGTCTAAATTAAGCTAGATGACGCAGATGAGAAAAAGAAGAATTCCCGATACCACAGAACCCATCTGGTTGTATTGTAAATGGTAAAGCGAATGAAATGGCTCATGTGACCGAAGATGATTAAAGTAGGAGAGTTAAGCGAAGCCTCCTCCTTCGTTTCTTTTCAGGATCTTTAGCTCTGCACTTCTCCTAGTGTGGCTTCAATGTCAGGTGTCTTTCCCCATAGACAAAAGTGGATAACCGCATGGCTCTTCCTTGACATGCAGAAAGAGGGAGAGACAGCCCCTTCCAAAATGTCAGGCACAACTTCTGTCTTCCTTGAATT
Source organism: Ovis aries (assembly GCF_016772045.2). Lineage (NCBI taxonomy): Eukaryota > Metazoa > Chordata > Mammalia > Artiodactyla > Bovidae > Ovis > Ovis aries. The sequence continues at coordinate 10,407,052 of NC_056079.1, forward strand.
GCTCTGAGCTGTGGAGGTACGGGGAAAGCCATGCACTCAGTGACTTTGAGCTGTTACAGGTACATTACCAATAACCCCTGAGGCATGAAGGATGCCATTATCCTAATTGGATGAAAGTCACCACCTGTTAACCTATAATAGGGATTAGCAAATGCCCAAATAAAGATGTCATCAGAGCCCCCATTCTCTCTTTTCTGCTCAACCAAATCAACATACTAAAATCTGTTCTGTGTGACCGGGTCTTCTTTGCATGAATTGATAGGGTAAGATGCTTTTAGCTGCAAGTAACAGAAATATCTAATTCAAACTGGGTTAGACAATACGGTTTATCTTTGAAACTAAAATGTTCAGAGCTGGAGCCAGCTTTCGGCACTCTGTGACTAGGGCTCAGCTTCTGTTTATCTTAGATTCTCTCCACTTGCTTCTCTTCTAAGGTTACTCTCTATATGATTCTCACATGAGAAAATGGTGACAGTAGATTGGAAATGTTAGTTCCTAGTTTCAGACTTCCTGGGTTCACAATCCAGCTCAAGGACTGATTATACATGTAACCTTGTACATTTGTTTAACCTCTATATACCTCAGATCTCACATACAGGTTATCTGAGCAAGCACAGAATTTATGTCAGAGAAACATTATGAGATTTAGATAAGCTAATTCATCTGATAGAATACATGGTACCTGGCATATAACAAGCACGTCATAAATTTTAGCTCTTATTATCATTATATTCTGTTGACATCCAGTGGGAGAAAGGGGATTCTCATAGTCATTAAATACAGATCATAAACTTGCCTTACCTTGGGTCATCTCTAAGTTAACAACCATGGCATAAATGGCCAGTCAAAACCCCTCCCTTCTAAATCACAATCATGACCTCAGGGGCTCTAATGGATATTGGAAGATGGCCTACTGCATCCATGGAGGACATGTCCATTGCATATCCAAGTAACAAGAATGAGTTGCTACCCACTATAGTTATGAGCTTAGAGGAAAAGTGAAAGTGAAAGCCGCTCAGTCATGTCCTACTCTGCAACCCCATAGACTGTAGCCCACCAGGCTCCTCTGTCCAGGGAATTTGCCGGGTAAGAATACTGGAGTTGGTAACCATTCCCTTCTCCTGCGGATCTTCCCCACCCAGTGATCAAACCTGGGTCTCCTCCATTGCAGGCAGATTCTTTTACCATCTGAGCCACCAGGGAAGTCCACCGAGCATAGAGGAAGTGAATGAATTAAAGGTAATTGAACAGCAGTTCATAAATCTCCATCATCCTGCTTGCACTTTTTGGTATGGAATGTATGCCTTCAACTAAAAAATAGAAGGACACCTGCACATTCTATGGTGTTTTGTGTCGCTTAAGCAACTGTTCCCTTCATAATAGTGGGGCTACCACCTGGAGGCTTCCCAGGTGGCACAGCAGTAAAAAATGTGCCTGCCAATGCAGGATACACAAGAGATGCAGACTCAGTCTCTGGTTTGGGAAGATGCTCTGGAGTAGGAAATGCAACCTGTTCCAATATTTTTGCCTGGAAAATTCCATGGACAGAAGAGTCTGTCAGGCTATAGTCCATGGGGTTGCAAAGAGTCGGATATAACTGAGCAACTGAGCAAACAGTACTTTGTTTTAAAGTGGGAAAAATGTTGGCTGGAGTTATTGAAATTTAACTACATGTGAAAGAAAGCATCATGTAACCAAACAAGGAACATTTAACCAGTGTGTTTCATTGTTAACTTAGTTGTGATAAAGAATGAAAGTGAACTCACAAGCGTGAGAATGGCTTTCAGGATACCTTCTCAAGGAATGAGAGTCTGAGGGTGCTGTGCTCTTACTGCGGTAGCTGATGGATGAGTGTAAGTCTCACGAATGAATGTTTCAATCAAAGCCGGGAGGATGCAAGATTGTGGAGTCTGTTATCAGGTCCAGTCACTCACAGGATCTCTGAGATCAGATGAAAGGAAGGGGAAACAAGAAGCATGCTGACTATCATAATGGACAGTAGACAATTTCAGAGCCTTTAAGGAAATAGAAAAGGTAAAATCAGGATACAAAGGACTGGAACTCTAAAGATAGGGACTAAAACTTTGCCACTCACTCTCAGGGCAGAGTTACTGAGGCTGGGAACCTTTGTCTTTTGCAAGCACTGCGTCAGTGTACATAAAGAAATGCAATAATAGGCAGAATTTTCAGGTGTGATCACAGACTGTCAGTATCCCTCTCTGATGATAAAGAGAAACAGTACTGATTTCATAAATCTGTAGCCAGTATTGAATACCATACTGGTACTTTGTAAATGGCCCATAGAGTTTACACTGCTACAAATGTTATCAGTCTGATCCATGATCTTGAAATCCATTTCAGCTCTTTTTTATACTTTGGACTTTCAAGGAAGCTGGGATATGAGTTACACACTCTGAAGATTGTTTTTATATTTTGGAACTAGACAAAATATGATGTGAACCCAAGTACGTGGACATAATATAATTCCAATTAGGATTCAGGTCAAACAATTGTAGGCATCTGTCATTTGTATAACACTGTTTGAACAATGAGAAATGAATAAAATAAAAAATATCCAACTCACCTTCCTTCCCTGAAATAAAACACTGGACTCTAGAGATTAATTATATGTGTAATAGCAAACTTGAAAAGCAATGAATCCTGTTTTCGCCTCTTAGAAATTGAGAGCAAAATCAGCCTATCAAAGCCTCTGATAAGCTCAATTATACATTAAGTCAAGCAGATTCCTAATTTTAATGATAATCAGAAACTTGCTTGTGTGGATCAGAGACAGGCATCACTGAGGCACTAAATTTCCATGGACAAATGTGTGATGTAATGTTTGTTTTAAAAATGTGTATGTTTAATACGATAGGATAAAGTTGGTGCAGCAGTGGGAGGAAATGAGAATGAGACTGGGCGGAAGAAGTTTATTACACTGCCAGATCCCAGGGGAGGGACCAGGGTGTGTCACAGAGGGAAGACACCAGCGAGCCAGGAGCAGCAGAAGGTTTCAGCAAGGCAAGACAAGGCGGCATAAACTGTGTGGGACTGGCTCATTCGAATGATAGCAGAGGGTTCTGGGATACCTGGTGGGTCACTCGTTGCCCGATGCCTGGCCCTCAGGATGCTTTAAGCAGTGAAAGGATTGGCTTGGTGTGTGTGAGAGAGATAAGGGTGGAGCTGGAGGTATGAACCAGGACTGGTTGGTTTGCATATGAAAGGCACTCTCTTAGGTGAGGTATTATCTTCTTTGCTAGCCCTGGGAAGAGCATCTCTCTCTAGCCAGAAAGCTTTCTAAGACGTCAAAGCATAATATACAGAAAAAAAATTTTTTTTAAGAGTTTATAATACAGTATTCTGGTTCTTTCTTATCAAAGTGAATGACACCATGGCACATGTTAAAAAAAAATAACCTTGTGACTAAAAAATGAAAGATTGTGGACGGTCATGTATAAAAATTAGAATTTGAGGGATATTTTACAGAAAGTGAGAGTTTATAGCAAATATTTATTTTTTCATACTTTTTATTGAAGTATAGTTGATTTACAACTTTATGTTAGTTCCATGTTTACAGCAAAGCAATTCAGACATGTATATTTTTTCAGATTCTTTTCCCTTATGTGCTAAGTCACTTCAGCCATGTCCAACTCTGTGCAGCCCTATGGACTGTAGCCCTCCAGGCTCCTCCGTCCATGGGATTCTCCAGGCAAGACTACCGGAGTGGATTGCCATTCCATTCACCAGGGGACCTTCCTGACCCAGGAATTGAATGGGCTTTTCCCTTACAGGTTATTACAAAATACTGAGTGTAGTTCCTTAGCTATACAGTAGGTCCTCATTTGTTACTTATTTTATCTATGCATGCATGCTCGCTCAGTCACTCAGTTGTGTCCACTTCTTTGCAACCCACTGGACTGTAGCCCATCAGGCTTCTTTGTCCATGAAACTCTCCAGGCAAGAATACTGGAGACGGTTGTCATTTCCTTCTCCAGGGGATCTTCCCAAACCAGGGATCAAATTGTGACTCCTTTATTGGCAGGCAGACACTTTAACCACTGAATCACCTTCGAAGCCCCGTTTTATGTATAGTAATGCGTTTTTGTTAATCCCACACTCCTAATTTATCCCTCTTTAATTTTTAATTAAAATTTAACCTAATTTTTAATTCTATATTTCTTTTCTTTCACAGATATTTTGAAATATATGTATACAGTATTTCTTTACATAAGCAGATTTAAGAAATCCTTGTACTTTATATAGAAGCAGGATGACATAAAAAGGCAATGAAAACAAGCAGTCATTTTCAAAGTGTAATATTAATATGCACATTTCACTCTTGCTGATGAATTCTGATGATGGCATTTGCGACTCTTTATGCTTAATCTCCCATCTGCAATGTCCTTCTACATAGGATGTGGAAACATACATTCTTCAGACCTGGAATACCCCTCTACCCCATACTCGCTATTCAGTTCTTACTCTTGAGGGCCTTTGGAAACATTTATAAATTATGTTTCATTTCTCCAGGTCTTGCAACAATGTACTTCTCTCTCTTTGCTCAGGAGATACACAGTTACAGGTCTTGTGATTCTGCTGCACACTTATCTAAAAAATTAAGACAAATCCTCCTAGAGTAGTGGACTCTTCCCTCTTGTGTGACAGCTTCAGCAATGCTGCATTATTTTGCCCTAGTTTCTTTTGTGAATTAAAGAAACTGCAAGTAATGAAGAGGGAAGCTTCCTTTTTGATGGTCGACCATGGATCACTTTCACTCCGCTCCCTCGCCCTTCCTCCTCTTCTGTATCTGGGCTGCTCCTCTTTCCTTGGTGCTTGCAGAAATTTCAAACCATGCAGATGCAAGCTGTTGTGTGAGCAGCTGTCCCAGCCTTACGTCCTAAACACAGTAAAAGCCTAGGGCAACAGCCTTGCTTCCCTTTTGACCTTTGGCCTGGCTAGTGCCTTCCGTGTTCCCCTGTTAAGTCCCCTATGTCTAAATAATAAGGTAAAGTACCTTGCATTCCTCTTGTTGATTACTTGGTGTCATTAGTCTCCACATCTGAAGGAATTTTAGGGAGGGGTTGAACCTACCCTCTACAGTTCAGTTCAGTTCAGTTGCTCAGTCGTGTCCGACTCTTTGCGACCCCATGAATCGCAGCACGCCAGGCCTCCCTGTCCATCACCAACTCCCAGAGTTCACTCAGACTCATGTCCATCGAGTCAGTGATACCATCCAGCCATCTCATCCTCTGTCGTCCCCTTCTCCTGCCCCCAATCCCTCCCAGCATCAGAGTCTTTTCCAATGAGCCAACTCTTTGCATGAGGTGGCCAAAGTATTGGAGCTTCAGCTTCAGCCTCATTCCCTCCAAAGAAATCCCAGGGCTGATCTCCTTCAGAATGGACTGGTTGGATCTCCTTGCAGTCCAAGGGACTCTCAAGAGTCTTCAACACCACAGTTCAAAAGCATCAATTCTTAAGCGCTCAGCTTTCTTCACAGTCCAACTCTCACATCCATACATGACCATAGGAAAAACCATAGCCTTGACTAGACAGACCTTTGTTGCCAAAGTAATGTCTCTGCTTTTCAATATGCTATCTAGGTTGGTCATAACTTTCTTTCCAAGGAGGAAGTATCTTTTAATTTCATGGCCGCAATCACCATCTGGAGTGATTTTGGAGCCCCCCAAAAATAAAGTCTGAGACTGTTTCCCTGTCTATTTCCCATGTGTTGATGGGACCGGATGCCATGATCTTCGTTCTCTGAATGTTGAGCTTTAAGCCAACTTTTTCGCTCTCCTCTTTCACTTTCATCAAGAGGCTTTTTAGCTCCTCTTCACTTTCTGCCATAAGGGTGGTATCATCTGCATATCTGAGGTTATTGATATTTCTCCTGGCAATCTTGATTCCAGTTGTGCTTCTTCCAGCCCAGCGTTTCTCATGATGTACTCTGCATATAAGTTAAATAAGCAGGGTGACAATATACACCCTTGATGTACTCCTTTTCCCTTTTGGAACCAGTCTGTTGTTCCATGTCCAGTTCTAACTGTTGCTCCCTGACCTGCATACAGGTTTCTCAAGAGGCAGGCTATGTGCTCTGGTAACAGTATAGAATGACTCAATTTAAAATATATGCATATGTATATATTATATATAATATTTGTGTGTGTGTGTGAGTGTACCCTTTAGATGGGGCATAATTTGTCCATTTTGCCTCAATGTCCACTCTCCTTTATGATAGGACCTGTGACATCTGATGTTTCTTTACACCATCTGTTTGGTCCCCGTAATAAGCTTCTGTTTTGGCAGCTGCAGCCATAATTGCTAAGAACCACAAATATAATCTGATGAAGTGAGAAATCTCTCTCACAGAGAACTGTCTGATAACACCCAGGTCAATAGTCTTACAACCTAACTCTATGAAAAAAATTGTTTAAAAATGCAGCCTCCTCTAATAATTTTATAGAGTATGAATTATGAAAGTGGAAAGGATCCAAAATAAATTTGGTCAGGTAGTGTTATTTCTTTGTAGCTTTTAGCATATAGATCCCCTGGAAAAGGGAATGGCAACCCACTCCAGTATCCTTGCCTGGAAAACCCCATGGACAGAGGAGCCTGGTGGGTTACAGTCCATGGGACTCCAAAAGATTTGGGCATGACTTAGTGACTGAACAATAATAGATACGTGTTATATGGAGCTTAGTTATTAAAATAATTAGGAAATGTATTTCTAACAATGAAGTGATTCTGAAAGAAGTTTGCGCAGTGTTGCTCATGCTTCTTGCTTTGAAAATATCAGCTTAGCTTAATAGAATAATAGATGTTTACTGTTATAATACACATTAGTTTAAAGGATTTTGTTTGAAATATTCTAGTATGAAATGTTCACAAGCAGTTATTTATCTTTAGAGTCAAATTTTAATGAAATATACTCAAGAACTGTCATTGAAGATGCCTGGTGACTTTGCTGAGGCAAGAAAGTTTGTCCCCATTCTGTCCTCAGGTAAAATGAGATTTGGAAAAGAATCTAGATGAACAATTTCCAATCAAAATCCTGTGACATGCAATGAAATGTACAGCTATCCTGTATTCCTCTCAAGTGACGTGACATAGGTTCTAAAACATGCTTTTGAGAGCTCACCATGCACTAGAATTACCAACTACTTTATACATATTAACCATGGTATTTTTTACAAGAACCCTACATTTTCCTCTACCCCTAGGACTGTAGGTGGACTGTTAACAAATATCGGGGTCCCCTTTCATATATATGTGCATGTGTACTTTCCTCCCACTGCACCCCAATTGCTCATAAGGAATATGCACCCCTCTCTCAGACTCAACAAAATGACTTCTACATTCCATGACGCTGGAAGAAAGCAAGGATGACAGCCTGCAGAATGGACAGTTATTTGCATTTAAAATAAGAAGTTAAAATAGCCAAACATATTAAAGATTGCTAGCATTACAACTCCATCGATTGCAAAGGCCTTTCTCAGTGTGGATGTAAATAAATAACTTTTTATAATGAATGACATAAACTTATAAACAAATACAGTGTGGATATAAATAAAAAGCTACACTTGCTTTCAGTTTGTAAATTTTAAGAGGTAAGAGACTTTAGTACAAAAATATTTTTAGGTCATTTGAAGTGATAGTCATCATTTGTGGATTGGATATTATAAATGAATTTCCCTTCCCCACCCCCCAAATTTTGTACAGACAGAATTTGGAAACCGAAGAATTCATATTTTATTTCACTCCTTTCCCTCGCCTTTTAGGTTAAATAGCCTATATTCACATAATAGAGTCAACATCCACCCCTCTTTCCTGACTTCTGGACTGTGTGTCTGCATTTCCACATTGCCGCCACTAGATGGTGCGTTCTCACATTCACTTCACTGTAACAGTTCAGTTCAGTTCAGTTCAGTCGCTCAGTCGTGTCCGACTCTTTGCGACCCCATGAATCGCAGCACGCCAGGCCTCCCTGTCCATCACCGGCTCCCGGAGTTCACTCAGACTCACGTCCATCGAGTCAGTGATGCCATCCCTGCAGCCATGAAATTAAAAGACACTTACTCCTTGGAAGAAAAGTTACGACCACCCTAGACAGCATTTTGAAAAGCAGAGACATTACTTTGCCAACAAAGGTCCATCTAGTCAAGGCTATGGTTTTTCCAGTGGTCATGTATGGATGTGAGAGTTGGACTGTGAAGACGGCTGAGGGCTGAAGAATTGATGCTTTTGAACTGTGGTTTTGGAGAAGACTCTTGAGAGTCCCTTGGACTGCAAGGAGATCCAACCAGTCCATTCTGAAGGAGATCAGCCCTGGGACTTCTTTGGAAGGAATGATGCTAAAGCTGAAACTCCAGTACTTTGGCCACCTCGTGTGAAGAATTGACTCATTGGAAAAGACTCTGATGCTGGCAGGGATTGAGGGCAGGAGGAGAGGGGGAAGACAGAGGATGAGATGGCTGGATAAGCAATTCTTCAAATCCTAATTTAGAAGATAACATGTGTGGATCTTGGCCATTAAATGTGTTTGGAGACTTAGGAGGGAAAAAGAAGTTTGGTGGGAAAGTCAATAAGTTGAGGATTGTATATGTTGAATTTGAGGCACTTATCTGTTTTTCTGCTGAAATGTCCAAATTGTAGATGGAGAAGAATAAGGATGTTGGAGAAAAAGATTATGCTGAATGTATTGATTTCGAAGTTCTCAAAATCCAGGTAGACTTAACCCCCAAACATGTATAAGCTCAGTTAGATGGAGGGTTTAGAGGGTTTAAAGGTGCGCAGGTTTAGTATAGAAATCTAGGGAACACATATATGCAGATTAAAGGAGAGGCAATCACAAAGAAATAAAGCAAGAGTCAGATATTATTATTTAAGTTCAGTGTTTTGCAAAGCCAAAACAATTGTTTTAAAGAATAACAAAAATTCAACACTACCAAGTGAAATATAGATTCCAGTACAATACGAGCTCCCCCAATACTCACTGGATTGAAAAAAAAAGTTTAAATTGTATCACTGTTACTGCAACAAAAAGAGAAGATGTGGAATTCAAATTCCAGGGGATTGAAAAATGAGATAGGATGCATTTTAATTTTATGATTGTAGACTAGTCTTTTTTAAGGATGTGCATGCAAAGGAAAGGTAAACTGGTTAGTAGCCAGATATATCTGTAAGATTTAAAAAATATTTTAGAAAACATTTACAAATAAACGCTGAAGTTGTTGTTGAGTCACTAACTTGTATCCGTCTCTTCTGTGACCCCATGGACTGTAGCCTGCCAGGCTCCTCTGTCCATGGAATTTCCAAGGCTGAGAATACTGGAGTGGGTTGCCATTTCCTACTCCCGAGGATCTTCCCAACCCAGGAATTGAACCCTCGTCTCCTGCACTGACAGACAGAATCTTTACCATTGAACCACCAGGGAAGCCCACATGTCTGAAGAACCACTTGCAAATAAACGAGTGTTTAGTTAGCAACAGCATCACCTACCTGACTTCCAAACTTAAAAATAAATAAATAACATCTGTGGGCTACACAGGCAACCAATAGTACTCTGCAATGTGCTGCTACTGCTGCTGCTAAGTCGCTTCAGTCGTGTCTGACTCTGTGACTCCATAGACGGCAGCCTACCAAGGCTCCCCCATCCCTGAGATTCTCCAGGCAAGAACACTGGAGCAGGTTGCCATTTCCTTCTCCAGTGCATGAAAGTGAAAAATGAAAGTGAAGTCACTCAGTCGTGTCTGACTCTTAGTGACCCCATGGACCGCAGCCCACCCAGCTCCTCTGTCCATGGGATTTTCCAGGCAAGAGTACTGTGGTGGGGTGCCATTTAGATTTTATTATTTGTATTCAGTGTATATTCAGAATATTTGGGTAATTGGAACAAGATCTCAATGTTTGTTTGACAGCAGAGATGAGGCACGAAAGCATTTTTTCCCCATAACTATTGCTTTCATATACAAGGAGTCATATACAATGATATTTCTCAAGCATAAGCCCCCATTACTCTCCAAAATGCCCACAGAACCCACTTTGAGAATCATTACATTAAAAACATTAAACAACCTTTTGGGATCACTCGGTGCTGGTAATGTAGAAGTCCCCAGAATTATGTTTCTGCATTTGGTCATTGAAATAGTCACAATTACACATATACAGCTTGCAGATCTGCTGTTGATTTACTCTTGCTCATTTGCAGTTGAAGAGACTGAGCTCCCGTCAATTTGAGTAAATATGGCAGGAATACACAGGTTACTTTGTAGACTCAGGATTTAGATTCAACGCTGACTCCAATGTCTGCTATATTCCCTGTTTTGTAGACGTGTAGAAAATGGATTACAGCCTCACCCCTGTAATGTAACAAACAGAATATGTTGTGTGTGTCTCTATTTAAACTTTTGTAGCTCAAGCTCTATCTGAAGTCATGTGGACACTAATCATTGTGAATATGACAGTTAATAGAAAAAGAAGTAAAGTTGTATGTATGCCATTCAAATAAATCCCTAAATTGAGTCAACTGCATATGTTTATAGCCCAAATCTCAAAGTAGAAAACATTGGAGATGACCTGCAACACTTTGGGTTGCTACGTGTAACATGTTTCATATCAAGTGATAGTCTATTCAGAGAAGTGCAGTGGACTTAAGTTCTCTTCCTGTCATTATTCAGACAGAGGTTGATGGCTTAGCAGCCTTGTGTTGCACGTGTGTGTGTTACAGAGGACAGGTTTGTAGTTGAACCTGATTGTTTCCCAAGCACCATCTGGCCTTCCTATTTATAATATGTCAAATGAGACTGCCCAAGGTGTGAGGGAAATCTTAATTTCTCTTTTATTCAGATTATATTGCTTGAGGATTCTCTGGCCACAACTCAAACTGCATCAATAAAACATCTATATTTTTACTCCACCCCACATGTCTTTTAATATTCCTAAATCTTCTTGAATACTCTTCTGATTTTCACTGCCCTTTTTGGATCCTTAACTATTAAAGGTTTTCACCTTCCCTCACTCATAACATTAAGCATCTTGCTACAGGATACAGATTATTATAAACTTCAGTAGAATAATTAAATATTTTGAAAAATAGATGGCTTTGAATAGACCTTGCTCATATTCTTTTCTGTTGGAGTAAAGTTTCCATTTGCCGAAATAAATATATATATAAACTACAAATGTGTATATTATCACTCAGCTGTGTCCCATTCTCTGTGACCACGTGGCTCCTCTGTCCATGAAATTCTCCAGGCTAGAATACTGGAATTGACAGCCATTCCCTTCTCCAGGGGACATTCCCAATTGAACCTGGTTTTCCTACATTGAAGGCAGATTCTTTACTGTCTGAATCACCAGGGATGACCATATAAATATACAAATATTTAGAAATGAATTATTGCCTATTGTAAAGAAAAAATTCTCATGCATATATGGACATCTTGAAAAATTTACTTGTAATTAATAATAATTTATGCTCAAGTGAAATTTTAGCAGAAACTTAATGACTCAGGAATTTTAAAATAAGTGACCAAATAGATAAAACTAACAAAACAAACATTTTACTCTGCATTAGGCACTCCTGACAAAATGTGTTTCATTAGAAGAAAATGCTGAGAAATATTTTATAAAGTGCATTAGACACTAAATTACCTTTATAATTATATAATGACCTTTACTTTCCTCATTGAAAGAATGATTAGCAGTAATGTCTAGAAAAATATATTTGATCAAAATATACTACTTTAATACTCTGAAAATAATGCAAATTATGAATATATGTTCTAATTGATTCAATGCCAAAATTATATTGAGAAAGAAACCATTTTATGTAGAAATTGATTCCTATTTAGAAAGTGGAAATTGCATATTACTAATTCAAATTAATATGAAAAGCTTATAAAACATGATTTTTTCTTTGAAATGTTATATTTCTTTGTGTAACCCCTTAATTGTTAGTTAAATGAAAGCTCCAGGAAAGGTATTACCAAAAAGTATTTAACATTTAAAGAATGAGAATTCTCATAGTCATTTAATAGTGCACATCTTCTTAAATAGTTTTAAAATTCGACTTCTGTGATCATTATTACTGATTTTTTAATGTCAGTAAAAATTATATTTTAAATTAAAATTTGAATCTGAAAGGATAAACAGAGTTTATTAAAAATATAAAGAATTTGTGAAAATTTCTCATAATGTACCTTGTTGTACATACATGTTTTTCTCAGAATGCATACATTAACACAGAGCTCAGCAAAAGAATCTCACGTTAATGGTCTGTTCTCAAATCAGAGGACTATAGTACTGCCAATTATTACCTTAGTGGTGATTAACAAGGTAGGTTATGAGAAAAAGGCAAGTCATTTATATCAGTGGTGGATAAAATATACCAGAACAGAACCGTTCCTCTCTTTAGTCTGATGCATGAAATGTCAGTACTCTATAACTGATATGATAGTTTGAATTATATGTTTCTATGATAAGAATTCCATATTTCAAACAGCTTAAAGTCAATTTAGTATATATCATTTCTCAGTTAATCACATTGAATGTTAAAAGTTACTGATATTACTATGAAGTATGCAAAGCTCTGAAGTCCTGAAGTGAAGTAGTCAAATTCCTCTAAAGTAATTCAGGAATAGCAGTTTTATTAACTGTATACTTTAATTCTTAAAATAACTCAGTTGTTCATTTGGCTTTTAAATAGTTTTTCCCCAAAAACTACATAGAAATAATTATTCAAAGATAAGTAAATTAATACATATGTATTGCTTTCAGAAAAGTATAATTACATGCTATGAAGAAATAATAGTTGATTTTGTGTCTCCATATATTATGTAAAAACTTAGAAATTAGATAATGTTGACCATCTCTATTTTAATTGCATAATTAGAATGTTCATGAAAATTTCTACAGAGCTGTTATTTATCAAGTGAATTTCATAATTAGATGTTGTATTTCACATGTATTGCAATTAACTTTATTATCAGTCTGACACAACCAAATTATATACAGGTAGCTATTAGATAGTTCATGAAAGATATACTGACATAAATATTAAGAAAGGCAAAACAAAGAAAATCTAAGCTTTTACTTCTTGCAAAAATACCAGTCATTAATTTTGAATGAGATTTTGTTATACAAACTCATCTTAATATCAGCCTAAGCAAAATATCATAAATGAGGATATTATAGTAAAACGCAATTAAATAATTATCTTTGTGATCCTTTCTGCTTTGGTATTTTTAGCTTTTGGACGTGTTTGCCATTTTCAAGTATCTATTTGATTTTTAAATTATATACCTTTTGTAGTATGTGAAATGTTATTCTTTACCTGGGCAAATAACTGTTGTTTTGAAAAGCAACAAAAATATAAACTGCTCATAATAATAATGAGCCTGATTGCCTAAAAATGAATCTTTCATGAATGCTAATCAAAAACTTCAAAAAAAGAACCCATGTGTAATGAAAATGCAATTGTCCTTGGTTGATTTTGAAGATGTATTTTAAACAAATTGCTCTTTTAGTTAGAAGCCCAAGTTCCCTTTCTCTCTTCAAACTATGGTTACAACAATTCAGTCTGTTATTACAGAAAGGGCTGTGAGGTTTGAAACTGTGTTGAAATTTCACCAGTATTTCAGTTTACATGAAAAATTGCATGCTATGAGGTGGATGTTTTCTTAAATGTACTTAACTATTTAACTTCAATGTTCTTTGAATATTAAAAATAAATACTAAAAAGCTATAGAATAATTTGGGCATTAGTTTTTTATTTGAAAGCCTTTCCCTTAAAATCTGTTTATTGAATAAAGCATTTTCATTTAACTTTCCATACAGACTGTTTCAAAATGGAATATTGATTTTTTTTCCTGCAATCTGGAATTTCAGGTTGTTTTTTATTCTACACAGTGTAATAATTAATGAAGAATTAGAAAATTAATACAATGAATAAAATGCTACGATATGATATATGATAAATTATTTCTTCATTGTTGGAATGCTTATAGTTTATATGTAACATTCTTCTACATAATTTTGAATATTTATTGGCTATACAAGGTTCAGGAAATTTGGTAGATTGAAAATTCCTTGCTAAGCTGACATCATGATTTCCTTGATGAGCAGGCCTTCACTAACTGCTTGAGTTGTGCTTGAATGGTTCAATTCTTAACATCAGCAGAAACTGTTGGCTGAAATACTGCCATAGAGTCAGGCAAGGTCATCTGTAAGTACTAGTGCTGAGGGAATAAGTAATAGATGCTTAAACAAAATGTGCGTGAACACTTATAATGTGAATATACTAACAATGGAGAGAAGTTATTGGTAAACTGTGGGCTTCCCTGCTGGCTCAGACAGTAAAGAATCTGCCTACAATGTGGGAGACTTAGGGTAGGATCCCTGAGTTGGGAAGATCACCTGGAAGAGGGCATGTCAGCCCACTCCAGTATTCTTGCCTGGAGCATTCCATGAACAGAAGAGCCTGGTGGGCTCCAGTCCATGGGGTTGCAAAGAGTCGGACACGACTGAGTGACTTCTCTTTCACTTCACTTTCGCCCAGTTCTATTGTCAGCTTTTTTGAGAAACTGCTGTACTATTTTCCACAGTGACTATGTCAGTTTTCATTCCCACCAGCAGCATATGAGGGCTCCCCTTACTTCACACTCTCACCAATATTTGTTATTTGTGTTCTTTTGGATGACTGCATTCTGGCAGATTTTAGGTGATATCTAAATTTATTATTGATTTGCTTTTCTCTGATGATTAGTGAGGGCTTCCCTGGTAGCACAGTCGGTAAAGAATCTTCCTGCAATGCGAGAGACCCCAGTTCGATTCCTGGCTTGGGAAGATCCAGTGGAGAAGGGATAGGCTACCCACTCCAGTATCCTTGAGCTTCCCTTGTGGCTCAGCTGGTAAAGAATCTGCCTGCAATGCGGGAGACCTGGGTTTGATCCCTCGGTTCAGAAGATCCCCTGGAAAAGGGAAAGGCTACCCAAGCCAGTATTCTGGCCTGGAGAATTCCATGGACTATATAGTCCATGGGGTCACAAAGAGTCAGACATGATTGAGCGACTTCCACATGATTAGTGATGTCGAGCATGTTTCCATGTGTGTGCTTTCCTGTGGTTCAGATGATGAAGAATCTGTCTGCAATGCGCTAGGCCTGGGTTCAATCCCGGGATCAGGAAGAGACCTTGGAAAAGAGAATGGCAACCCAATCCAGTATTCTTGCCTGGAGAATTCCCTGGACAGAGGAGCCTGGTGGGCTACACGCTATGGGATCTCAAAGAGTCAGACATGCCTGAGTAACTGACACTTTCACTTTGGCCATTTGCAATCCCTGTCAAGATCTCAATAACAATTTGCACAGAATCCGGATAAATATCTTTTAGATTTGTATAGAAAGACAAAGGGACTTCCCTGGTGGTCCAGAGGTTAAGAATTTGCCTGCCTATGCGCGACTCACGGGTTTGATCCCTGCTCCGGGAAGACTTCACATACCGTGGGGCAACGGAGGCCTGTGCCACAGCTGCTGAGCACATGCTCTGCAACAAGAAGGAAACACATGTTTAGAAAATGGTTTCCCAGGATTATAACAGTTTTTCTGTATATTTATTCAGCATACCTAATTTGACTAGACAAACTATCACGTTTGTTTTCTCCCACAGCTATATTTTAAGTTATGATCATATTGACAACATTTCAGATCCTTCGTGATTCTTCTTTCTTGGCAAATTAAATACATACTTAGTCTGAAAGTCATGATCTTCCACAACATAACCAAGCCTTTGTTCTTAGGCATCTCACTCTTTCTCTTACATCTATCATCATCAGGGGAAAGCTGATGATTATTGTTTTTCAAATATATATAAGCATAGTTGGCTCTGTTGAGTCAGGCAGTCTTGTGTCTAAGATTGGGCATCATTTCTTATAAGATGCACAGTTTTAGGTAAAATATGTGAATATGTCCAAAATTTTTTTTCATTAAACAAGATCTACTATTCCATTCCCAGGCTATTGGAATTTTACTCTATCTTCTTGACTTATACCTTTTCTTATACAGTCAAATTACTAATGAAGTTATCATTAACTAAATTACCATGTTAATATTCTCCTCTTAGGACCAAAAGCCCTTTTAAAAATAAATCATATAACAATCTATAGTATAAATAAAAAAACAACAACAGCAACAAACTTAACCTTTATCTGGTTTTTCAAATGGAATATGTGCTTAAACGGACATAAAATTAGTTATAAAGAAACATTCGTCTCTGTATATTTTTTAAATATATTGGTTTCCTGAATCTAACTGAAAACTGTTTGAATGCAAAAATACAATATTAGTTTTGAGTCATTCCTTCTAAAAATTATGATTAATCTACTTTTCTGTTGTCAGTTGTTTACGCTTTTGAAAACTTCCCATTATAGTCTTTTAAATAACACTTAAGTGTAATTCTAAATGTTATTTTGTATTATTAGCATCACCTAAATGAGACCGCAGATGCACCTAAAGCAAGTTATTTGTGCTAATATGTACTAATGAACTCATCCGCTGCCCTGTGCCGTAATCCGATTTCTCCATCATCGTCTTCTTTCCTGCCCCTGGCTTCTTATCTCTGCCTTTCATTGTTCCTGCTGTCTGGCAGCAGTATTGAAACTACAGTTTGAGATAAAAGATGATGAGGGAAGAAGAAAGACGGTGATTTTGAATTGTGGAAATAGATGTAGATAAGGGTAAGCATGGAACTAATTAAATCATGTTGTCTTCTGGAGGCCTAAAGTTGCAACGCTTAGTTTAGTATCTGCGTTGAATGACTCATGTATATTTGGCATCAGAGGACAATGATGGCCTTAGACTTAGCCACTTTGACGACATTTATTTAGAATCTTATATATGAGCTCTGGTACTAGAATACTCTGGGGATGAAAATTGGATTAAGACCCAGTCTATCCTCAAAAAGAAAGAGGACAGTTAACATGCATTGCATGAGTACCTGCAGTCAGGCTTTGTTGCCTATTTAAGAAGCTTAAAATTTACTGTCAGAAAAAAATGTTAATACTTTTTAAAAAAGTGAATAAGAACAGGGATAAAGGAGTAATTAATGAGAGCGGACTGAGGAGTTTAAATTTAGAACCAAATTGAAATTTGATGTTAAAGTAAGAAAGAGGTCTGCCAAGGTGAAATTGCCATAACATTCCCTGATATCTGGGGCATGGGATCCATGCCAAGTTAAGCAAACACATAAACAGCTCAAAAATGCAGGACTCCCTCCCTTCTTGATTTTCCCTTCTTGGCCCTGCCCCTTCATTTGAAGTTCGTATATTTAATTAGCTTTGCCTCTGCTACCGGACAAGTTTGATGTGTGGTAGAGATTTCTTTGTGTCCCGTCTCTGCTACTTTCCAGCACTGGGACTTTTGAGAAAGAACCTGAACTGCCTAGACCTTCCTTCCTCTTCCTTAAAATGATATATAGACATCAGTTTCTTATGGATTCAGTGAAGGCTAAACTAGCTACTTATGTAAAGTGTTCAAAATAGCACTGGATAGCATACTCTAAGGAAATATTGGCATTTATTATAATATATATTTTTTGAAAATGCATTTTTCTTCTTCACAGCTATCTTAGATTTTGGCCCCTCAAAAGTGAAATACAGTAATTAGCTATAAAAATGTTAAAAAATAATAAAATTATTCATTTCAATTTGTATCTCAGGAGACCTTGTAGAGGTCCACTTATCCATATTTTACTTGCCATTAGTAGGTTCTAGGGATTCTTACTTTTTGATATAGGAACTCAGTCACATATTTTAGTTGTCAGATAAATTATAGTACACTTTATTGATCTTGTATGGATTCCTTTCTGAAAGGTATATTTTTCTGTGTATTTTAAATTTTCTTTATTTAAAATTTTATTGCTAAATATCTGTTGTCTTCCTTTCTACCACCCTCCAAGTTCATCTTAAATTTCCTTTTTACTTAGGAAAAATTCCATAATGAAATAGACAAGCAGTGTGATGATATTTTAAATGTCAAAAACAATATTAACAGGATGGTACTCAAACTGTGATCTGATAATTGACAGCATCCGTGTCACCTGGAAACTTCTTGAATATTGAAATTCTTGGGTCACATCTCAGACATTGTGAACCAGTATCTCTGAGGATAAGGCCCAGGAATCTGTCTTTTGTCAGCTATCCAGGTAATTCTCAAGCACAAGAAACTGAGAAAAGAATTTATCTAAAAGAAGCCACTAATAAAATGTAAGAGATTCATTTTTGTTTACATGAGAATCCAAACTCCTGTGGAGTAGGTATCCAGCACATTTATACTTAGTTTACAAGATATTCCTGAAATGTAATATTTCTGGAATTCAAAGCTAGACTTACTCATCTATTTATTAACTTGGTATTTCTCAAAGTATCATTGGAGAATTACCCATGTGTCAGATCTGGCAGAGAGATTGTTGAAAATGTGATCCCTGGGTCCAGCTTATACCACTGAAGAAACTGAATCTTTATGAATAGGAAACAGAAATCTGCATTTTAAGCAATTTTCAGTAGTGTTTTTAGAAACGCTGAAATAGGAAGAATAATTGACTGCTGTTGGTGACTTAGTGGTTTGGTTCAGTTCAGTTCAGTTTGGTTCAGTTCATTTCAGTCGGCAGTCGTGTCCGACTCTGTGACCCCATGAATTGCAGCACACCAGGCCTCCCTGTCCATTGCAAACTCCCGGAGTTCACTCAGACTCGCATCCATCGAGTCAGTGATGCCATCCAGCCATCTCATCCTCTGTCTTCCCCTTCTCCGCCTACCCCAAATCCCTCCAGCATCAGTCTTTTCCAATGAGTCAACCCTTCGCACGACGTGGCCAAAGTCCTGGAGTTTCAGCTTTAGCATCATTCCTTCCAAAGAAATCCCAGGGCTGATCTCCTTCAGAATGGACTGGTTGGATCTCCTTGCAGTCCAAGGGACTCTCAAGAGTCTTCTCCAACACCACAGTTCAAAAGCATCAATTCTTCGGCGCTCAGCCTTCTTCACAGTCCAACTCTCACATCCATACATGACCACTGGAAAAACTATAGCCTTGACTAGATGGACCTTTGTTGGCAAAGTAATGTCTCTGCTTTTCAATATGCTATCTAGGTTGGTCATAACTTTCCTTCCAAGGAGTAAGCATCTTTTAATTTCACGGCTGCAGTCACCATCTGCTGTGATTTTGGAGCCCCCAAAAATAAAGTCTGACACTGTTTCCACTGTTTCCCCATTTATTTCCCATGAATTGATAGGACCAGATGCCATGATCTTATTTTTCTGAATGTTGAGCTTTAAGCCAACTTTTTCACTCTCCTCTTTCACTTTCATCACAAGGCTTTTTAGTTCCTCTTCAATTTCTGCCATTAGGGTGGTATCATCTGCATATCTGAGGTTATTGATATTTCTTCCAGCAATTTTGATTCCAGCTTTTGCTTCTTCCAGCCCAGTGTTTCTCATGATGTACTCTGCATATAAGTTAAATAAGCAGGGTGACAATATACAGCCTTGACACACTCCTTTTCCTATTTGGAACCAGTCTGTTGTTCCACGTCCAGTTCTAACTGTTGCTTCCTGACCTGCATATAGGTTTCTCAAGAGGCAGGTCAGGAGGTCTGTATTCCCATCTCTTTCAGAATTTTCCACAGTTTTTTGTGATCCACACAGTCAAAGGCTTTGGCATAGTCAATAAAGCAGAAATAGATATTTTTCTGGAACTCTGTTGCTTTTTCAGTGATCCAGCGGATGTTGGCAATTTGATCTCTAGTTCCTCTGCCTTTTCTAAAACCAGCTTGAACATCAGGAAGTTCACGGTTCACGTATTGCTGAAGCCTGGCTTGGAGAATTTTGAGGATTACTTTACTAACGTGTGAGATGAGTGCATTGTGTGGTAGTTTGAGCATTCTTTGGCATTGCCTTTCTTTGGGATTGGAATGAAAGCTGACCTTTTCCAGTCCTGTGGCCACTGCTGAGTTCTCCAAATTTGCTGCATATTGAGTGCAGCACTTTCACAGCATCATCTTTCAGGATTTGAAATAGCTCAACTGGAATTCCATCACCTCCACTAGCTTTGTTCGTAGTGATTCTTTCTAAGGCCCACTTGAGTTCACATTCCAGGATGTCTGGCTCTAGGTGAGTGATCACACCATCGTGATTATCTTGGTGATGAAGATCTTTTTTGTACAGTTCTTCTGTGTATTTTTGCCATCTCTTCTTTATATCTTCTGCTTCTGTTAGGTCCATACCATTTCTGTCCTTTATCGAGCCCATCTTTGCATGAAATGTTCCCTTTGTGTCTCTAATTTTCTTGAAGAGATCTCTAGTCTTTCCCATTCTGTTTTCTTCTATTTCTTTGCATTGATCGCTGAGGAAGGCCTTCTTATCTCTTCTTGCTATTCTTTGGAACTCTGCATTCAGATGCTTGTATCTTACCAATCCTTTGCCTTTCACTTCTCTTCTTTTCATAGCTATTTGTAAGGCCTTCCCAGAGAGCCATTTTGCTTTTTTGCATTTCTTTTCCATGGGGATGGTCTTGATCCTTGTCTCCTGAACAATGTCACAAACCTCAGTCCATAGTTCATCAGGCACTCTATCTGTCAGATCTAGTCCCTTAAATCTTTCTCTCACTTCCATTGTATAATCATAATGAATTTGATTTAGATCATTTCTGAATGGTCTAGTGGTTTTCCCTACTTTCTTCAATTTAAGTCTGAATTTGGCAATAAGGAGTTTATGATCTGAGCCACAGTCAGCTCCTGGGCTTGTTTTTGTTGACTGTATAGAGCTTCTCCATCTTTGGCTGCAAAGAATAGAATCAATCTGATTTTGGTGTTGACCATCTGGTGATGTCCATGTGTAGAGTCTTCTCTTGTGTTGTTGGAAGAGGGTGTTTGCTATGACCAGTGCATTTTCTTGGCAAAACTCTATTAGTCTTTGCCCTGCTTCATTCTGCATTCCAAGGCCAAATTTGCCTGTTACTCCAGGTGTTTCTTGACTTCCTACTTTTGCATTCCAGTCCCCTATAATGAAAAGGACATCTTTTTTGGGTGTTAGTTCTACAAGGTCTTGTAGGCCTTCATAGAACCATTCAACTTCAGCTTCTTCAGCATTACTAGTTGGGGCATAGACTTGGATTAATGTGATATTGAATGGTTTGCAGTGGAGAAGTTATTTCTCAGCAGATATGAATTGATTCATTCACATACCAAGAAAAACCTTAACAATAAAAATATTTAATAGCTATTTATAGTGCCTGGAAATATCTGTTTATTTTTCTCATTCTTTTCTTGCACACGTATTTCTTGTCAGCATCACAGAATTATTAAGAGCACAGCCTCTGGAGTCAGGGAGCATTAGTAGGGGCTGGTTTTGCCAGTAATATAAGCATGTCCTATATAAGGATAAAATAAATGTAAAGATAAAATAACTAAGCCACAGTATGTTCATCTTGAGAACGTAATGGAAAAGAGTAATTAACCCATGGGTTGACTGTGATGATATATTTTAATTCTAAATTTAAAACACTTGTTATTCTGACTTCCTCTCTCCTGCATTGTAAACAGTGAAACTAATAAACAGAGTTATCTGGTAATTAAAATACAGTATAATATTTGTGTCCTCCAATTATAGACCATCTTGTGGAGGCTGTCACAGAATAGCAGTTAGACAGCCTCCTTATACCTTCCCTGAATCTAGATCTTAGAGCCTGCTGAGTTAGGCCTGCCAAGTTTAACAAACAGAAAGACTAGAAGCCCAGCTAATTTGAATTTCAGTTAAATAATGAAATATCTTGCATGTAGTATATGAGATGTACTTGATTAAAAGTTTTTCATTGTTTCTCTTAATTCAAATTTAATTGGATGTCCTTTAGTTCATTTGACGTGGCTGAACTAGAGAGAAGGTTGTTTCCACCACAGGGACATGTACCTAACCAACCTGATGAAAACGAGAGTCTATTAACATTTCATTATTTGGTCTTTGGGTAAACAAAGACAAAAAGATGGGCCTTACAGCCCTCAGGGCCTTCTCATTGGTATTAAAACTAGACTTTCAAGAAAAATGCCTCTTGCGACTATCCTGGTTTAAAGAGTCTTGAAAGTGTTCAGATTTAAAGTTTTGAGAGCGGTACAGAGAGGGAGATCAGCCCTCTGAGAAAACAGCAGACCCAGCCATGCTTTCAAAAGGACTTTGTCATGCCCTAAAGTCCTGTCAATGAGCTGGGTCCCTCCTCCTCCCTGGGGGAGGACTGGGTAAAGCATCGGAAAGAGTGCATATTAGCACATCCTTGCTTGCTTTCCTCAGAAAGCACAGGTCCTAGGAGACTTCGCTTTTAGGAACTGGAGGAGGAATATTGATGATAACAAATCACAATGACATTGTTGATATTTTAAGAGCTGACCCTGTCTTCTTTTTAGTTGGTGCTACAGTGAATGTGTAATGCTAAGTATTTCTTGATGCCTTGAATGTTTGCTATTTTATAGGGAAGAGTTTATGCTAACTATAACTTGAAAATCATGCTAACATTATTTCAGACAGACCTTGTTGATCATGTGCTTTACATCAAGTTGACTCTAATGACTAAAGCGTAATTTTAAAATGTCAGGTTTACCTGTATCGAAATGACAGGTTTATCTGTCAAATTCAAATCCAACCACATATTCCTGGCAATTTCTTCCCTCCTACAGTGTGTTAGTCGCTCAGTCGTGTCCGACTCTTTGCGACCCCATGGACTGTAGCCCCCAGGCTCCTTGTCCATGGAATTCTCCAGGCAAGAATACTGGAGTGGGTTGACATTTCCTCCTCCAGGGGATCTTCCCAACCCAGGGATCTAGCCTGGGTCTCCTGCATTGTAGGCTGATTCTTTACCATCTGAGTCACCAGGGAAGTCCTCTTTCCTCCTACCCTCTTCCATGTGAGTTCTTTAGTGTTACATAT
Source organism: Ovis aries (assembly GCF_016772045.2). Classification (NCBI taxonomy): domain Eukaryota; kingdom Metazoa; phylum Chordata; class Mammalia; order Artiodactyla; family Bovidae; genus Ovis; species Ovis aries. The sequence continues at coordinate 10,430,014 of NC_056079.1, forward strand.
ACATATTTCAGATTAGGACGTAAATTCTACTACCAATCTGTTCTGCCATTTTAGTTTAGCTTTATATCGACTAGCAAAGGATGATTGTCCTTAACCCTTGGATTTTGGTTTCCTAAAGTTGCCAATGAGAAAAAAGAATATCTAGAATATGCCTCCCAGAAAAATGCAAAGTAAATAAAATCATATTCAGAAACCTATTGGGGTGAGTCCAACTTCAAAGATTCAGGCAAATATTAAACTGCCCATACATTTTGTTTTTGTCAGAGGTAAATGTAGAGAAAATCATCATGAGAGCGGAGATAAACTATATTATAAATGCAACATATGTAGAAACTAACTTTTTAGAAAAGCATATATTTTTTTTTCAAAAAGGTCACACCATCCACTGTTTTAAAAAATATGTTGTGTTCTAATAAATTATCTAAACAAATATGCTTTTATTTTGGTTGTAACTTTCTTCATCTTCCAAAATTTGGCATTGATATTATTAGCAGTTTATTTTTGTAGCTTTTCTGGGAGGTTTCTTTGCAGCTCTGGATTTGTTGCACCGCGTGGTGTTACTTTGTTCTCTGAGCCTGCTCTGCTTGTTAAAATGTACTGGAAAAAATTCCCTGTTCCTCCCTTGTCTTTGATTGAGTTATCCTTTGCTAGGAAGAGTGTGGTTAGCTTTCATGCTCCTTGCTAGCTCCCAGCAGCCCTCCCCATAGACTGCAGCCATAGCCTTGCCAGGAGCCCAAGCTCCCTACATGGAGGAGATCAAACCTCCACAACAGGGATCTTCAAGGCAGGTCCAGTTCAAGAGTCAGTCAACAGTCACAGTCTACATCACATAAAGATGAGATGACTCATTGGAAATTCTTTTCTGCGGATTGTTTCCACTCCTTAAAACTGAGTGATATATCAAGTTCAAATCCAATCCCATATTCCTGGCAATTTCTTGCCTCCTACCCTCTTCCATGTAAGTTCGTTAGTATTACATATACTTACTTCTGAAGAAGACATAAATTCCATTAGCTCTCTGCTGTGCCATTTAAGGTTAGCTTTATATCTATTTGGCAAAGGATGATTTGTTTTATCCTCCAGATTAGTCTACATTGTACATGTAATATACTTGCATTCTAGTGAATTTGGAGTACTATGTAAAGGGGCAGAGAAGAAAATGAAATTTATCATTGGTCTTTCCTGTCCCAACAAGCAGTTTTTGTCATCTGGACATGTAAGTTCAAGTGTGTCTTTTGTGTTTGAATATTCTATGATAGTTATTCTCTGGTTTTCAGTGGTCAATAGTTTACCTTGCCTTTCACAGTGTATTTTTACCTAGTTTGAAAGTTGGCGGTCCTGGACATATACATTAATTTCAATTCTTCAGATATAAAGAATGATTATCATGAAAGTTCTTTGAGAATAAAATCTTTTCCAATGTGTATATCTTTACTATATATTCCTGGATGTGAATTATTTCATCATATTATGAACTATTTACCTGAAGGCATTTGATATGTGTTAAGAAATTACATTAGAAAAAAATTGAGAGCTTACTTCACCTAATCTTTGCATTATCTCTAAGTGTCCATATTAAGATACAAACCAGTCTTAGTCACTTTTTTTAATAGTTAGGTTGAACAGTTTCCATGCATTTATTCACTGTTTATATGCTAACTTTTTGTATTTGTTTATATAATATAAATGCTCAGTAAATTCAGGCTTCATGATGTTAGGGTCCCTGTGCATTCATTAATTAGTGTTTTTGTGCATAAAGTATTAATTTTTGTGAATGAGACAATTATTATTGCTCCCAACTCTTTCTTTGTTTATTGAAAATTGACTAATTTGCTATCAATAAAATCTATACTACTATTTTCTTTGTAATTTCTTCTAAAAATAATGTTTTGCACCGAAGTAACGTAAGAGCAAAACTCGAGACAATTCAGATGTCAGAACATCTTTGACTTAAAATTTATCTTGTACTAGTTTAAAATTTTTCATGGAAGTTTACAAATAAACACATATTATGTTTTTTTCTAAAGCCCATGTCGTTTCTTGCCTCAACAATATCAAGGTAGAATTTTACACTCTCCTTTTTTGTAAGAATCTGTACCAAAATACATTTACAGAAATTATTCTGATATACTCTCTTAAATTGATGCCAGTTGAGTGTGTTACACGGTTTAAGAAACAAGGCTTCAGTTGTAAGAATTTCAGAGTGCATTTTCACCATGTACCTTTGGAAATTAGACTGCCGTACTGAAATGCTTACATCAAATTGTTTATCAGGTCATTTTCTCTTGGTATATAGAAGTAGCAAGCTTGGATAAAGGAGATATATTTTCAAAAGATAATAAAAAAAATGAGTGTGGAGTGGGTCTATTCCCAAGGAGAATTAAGGCAACTAGACTGAAATGTAGAAAAGTGAAGGAAACTGGCACAGAAGGAGAGAGAGAAAAGATGATATCTGTTTTAAAAGATAATGGGAAACGGAAAAAATTTTACTATTCCAGAAATCTAAAGCCCATGGGAGCCAAATACCTAAACTGGGAAACTGCACCATTTAATACTTTCTGATTAGAAGGCACACTGCATATTAACAACTGATGAAACTTTTTGACCCTCACCCCTAACCATCTAGATAAGGCTTAGGGATGACAGTCTGTACAAGCTCCCAGTTTTGAGCTAGTTTCCGATTTTTTTCCCCCCCTGGGGGTTGCAAAAAATTTTGCTTCCAGCAAGAGAAATAAACAACATGTAACTGAATCTAGAAACCTAGCAGTGTCAGGTACAGCTCTGAAGTCAGAATGGTTACTGTAATTTGAGCAAATCTGGACACACGGCCAACATTTCTGCACTATCAATAAACTATTGAAAACTGAAAGGCTTAATGACTAATGCACCCATCAGAGGGGAGGTACACATGTGCAGATAAGATGAGGGAGAATAATTGGATAATAAAATGTATTTATTAGTCAAAAGGAACACGGCTTTCATGTTTTGTGTGCAGACTAATGCTTTGTACTATGTTTAGTTTACCCAGGTATTTATGATTAGAACTTACACAAAAATCACTACTGAATTACAATCATTGTAAAATACTTGAAGGATAAACAAAACATAAATGAAATAACTGTAGATTTTCAAATAAAACCTATATGTTGTATCTAAATGATTATAATGGCCTTTAGATCATTTTCTGAGGAATTTGTATTGAAATGTAAAATTTAATTCCCCAGTGAAAACACAAAGAAGTGTCTGCTACTTAGTGATAGCTCTAATGGACAGCCCAGATATCTCCAATACGGATCGCTCAACATACAGGAACGAGAAGCTCACATGTTTCATTAGGAGTATTTGATATAGCATCTGTTTTAAAATTAGTTACTTCAATCTCATTTTAAAAATAAAATTCTGCTCCCAGGAAGATGAAAGAGGTGTATTTTTCCCTCTAAGTACAACTAAAATCACTGGAAATTACGTGTAAAATAAACATTTGAAGACTTTGAATAGTGGAGAGAATTCAGACCAACTAGTGACCTTGAAGGCTGAGGAAAAATCAGATGATGAGTTTCTATAAATTCTTTTTATCCCATATATTTAAGACTTGTTTCTAAAGTAGCATGCCACCTGGAAATGTGATGGGTGCAGACAAATACAAACCCTTACAGAAGATTGTGTTTTCTAGGCAAAGGGAGACAAAGGGCCAGGAAAGAACAGCCTAGCAAGATGTAACCCATCAACTACAGCAAATGTCACAGACAAAGTGTGGCCCCACCCACTCCCAGCTGATGAAGGTTGACTGGGGGGCTCAGTGTTCTTTCCCCATGAGGCTCCAAAGAGGTGCTGCTCACCACCCTCCCTTGTGTCAGCAGAGGTCATGTGGGGAGACACCCCTCTACCTCCTCCTGAGGTGAATCAAAAATCCTGAATGGAGAGCCCTATCAGGTGTTTTGAGACAGACTCATTGAAGAATTAGTTCAGATCAGTCAGTTCAGTTGCTAAGTCTTTCTGACTTATTGTGACCCCATGGAGTGCAGCACACCAGGCCTCCCTGTCCATCACCAACTCCTGGAGCTTACTCAAACTAACGTCCATCGAGTTGGTGATGCCATCCAGCCATCTCATCCTCTGTCGTCCCCTTCTCCTGCCTTCACTCTTTTCCAGCATCGGTGTCTTTTTTAATAAGTCATTTCTTTGCATCAGGTGGCCAAAGTACTGGAGTTTCAGCTTCAACATCAGTCCTTCCAATGAACACCCAGGACTGATCTTTTTAAGATGGACTGGTTGGACCTCCTTGCAGTCCAAGGGATTCTCAAGAGTCTTCTCCAACACCACAGTTCAAAAGCATCAATTCTTTGGTGCTTAGCCTTGTTTATAGTACAACTCTCACATCCATACATGACCACTGGAAACATCATAGCTTTGACTAGATGGACCTTTGTGAGCAAAGTAACATCTCTGCTTCTTGATATGCTTTCTAGATTGATCATAACTTTCCTTCCAAGGAGTAAGCATCTTTTAATTTCACCACTGCAGTCACAATCTGCAGTGATTTTCGAGCCCAGAAAAATGAACTCAGCCACTGTCACCACTGTTTCCCCATCTATTTCCCATGAAGTGATGGGACCAGGTGCTATAACCTTAGTTTTCTGAATGTTGAGCTTTAAGCCAGTTTTTTCACTCTGCTCTTTCCCTTTCATCAAGAGGCTCTTTAGTTCTCCTTCATTGTCTGCCGTAAGGGTGGTGTCATCTGCATATCTGAGGTTGTTGATATTTCTCCTAGCAATCTTGATTCCAGCTTGTGCTTCATTCATTCCAGCGTTTCTCATGATGTACTCTGCATATAAGTTCAGTAAGCAGGGTGACAATATACAGCCTTGATGTACTCCTTTCCAGTTTTGGAACCAGTCTGTTGTTCCATGTCCAGTTCTAAATGTTGCTTCCTAACCTGCTTCTTAACCTTCCTTCCTTTCTCAAGAGGCAGGTCAAGTGGTCTGGTAGTCCCATCTCTTTCAGAATTTTCCACAGTTTATCATGATCCACATAGTCAAAGACTTTGAAATAGCCAATAAAAGAGAAATATATGTTTTTCTGGAACTCTCTTGCTTTTTCGATGATCCAACGTTTGTTGGCAATTTGATCTCTGGTTCCTCTGCCTTTTCTAAATCCAGCTTGAACATCTGGAATTTCATGGTTCACGTACTGTTGAAGCCTGACTTGGAGAATTTTGAGCATTACTCTACTAGTGTGTGAGATGAGTGCAATTGTGAGGTAGTTTGAATATTCTTTGGCATTGCCTTTCTCTGGGATTGGAATGAAAACTGACCTTTTCTATTCCTGTGGCCACTGCTGAGTTTTCCAAATTTGCTAGCATATTGAGTGCAGCACTTTCACAGCATCATCTTTTAGGATTTGAAATAGCTCAACTGGAATTCTACCACCTCCACTAGCTTTGTTCATAGTGATGCTTCCAAAGGCCCACTTGACTTCACATCCCAGGATGTCTGGCTCTAGGTGAGTGATCACAACATCGTGATTATCTAGGTTGTGAAGATCTTGTTTGTACAGTTCTTCTGTGTATTCTTGCCACCTCTTCTTTATATCTTCTGCTTCTGTTAGGCCCGTACCATTTCTGTCCTTTATTGAGCCCATCTTTGCATGAAATGAGGAATCGGAACTTCTAACTCAGCCCCTACCAGTAATGAGGTAATGCCCACCACCTTCTCCGGCTCAAGTGAAATCAGAGAAAGCCAACTAAAACTGATGATTTAAATTAGAGTCTCATAATAGGAAATGACCAAATTAGAACTGAAAAATCATTTGTCATGCCAAAAGGCAGGTTGACTAAAAATGAACATAAAAGGTAATCAACAGATACACATGTCAAGTTAACCTTAAAATGTTGTAAAGCAATCATAATAAAGTGCATGAAATACTTCAATTAGCAATTACAAATGGAAAGTGCCAGAAGAAAAAAAATAGAAGTTTTAGAGAGATATCAAGAGGGAATTAGAACACTTAAAAATTAAAAATAAAGAAAACTTTAGTAGAGAGGCATAGCAGCAGAATGGAGGAGACAGAGGCAAGTATCAGTGAGCTGGAAAATAAAATAGGATAAATTACAAATGCAAACAACAGAGAAAAAATTACAGAGTCTCAAAGATCTATGTTATTGTAACAAAGATATTGAAGAATAATTGTGTAACTGGAGTTCCTGAAGGAAAGAAGAAAAAGAAGCAAGGGTAAAAAATTTAGCTGGAAAAAAAAAGAAAAGAAAAAGGCAAATTTGGCAAGTATGTGAAACTGCATGCAGAATGAGGAAGCTGAAAAAATCTTAAAAAAGATAAATCCAAGAAATCCATATCAAGCATAATTAAATTCTGAAAACTATAGATAACCCCACCGACCCCTTTCAGATTTTGGCCCCCAGCCTTATGAGAGCATACATTTCCATGGTTTGAGCCACACTGGTGATTAGTGAGGGCAGCGCTAAGAAACTTATGTACTGAGTGACCCTGACGGTGATGGAAACCTGCATCTTGAGATCATCAATGTCAATGATAAACAGACTGGTTGTAATATGGTATTGTGGTTTTGTAAGAGGTTACCATCAGAGGAAACTGGGTAATGGATATATGGGATCTTTTGGTATTATTTTGTATAACTGCATGTGAGTTTACAGTTATCTCCAAATAAATTTGTGATTAAAATAATGAATAAATAGAAGTGCATTTTAACTCAGTCTCACCTGCACCACCTGGTTGAGATAGTACCTGAGGAGCATCTGCATTTGGAGTGCTGCTGCTGCTGCTGCTAAGTCGCTTCAGTCGTGTCCGACTCTGTGCAACCCCATAGACGGCAGCCCACCAGGCTCCCCAGTCCCTGGGACTCTCCGGACAAGAACACTGGAGTGGGTTGCCATTTCCTTCTCCAATGAATGAAAGTGAAAATTGAAAGTGAAGTTGATCAGTCATGTCTGACTCTTAGTGACCCCATGGACTGCAAGTGCACTTCACTCCAAATAATTACTCATAATGAAAGACACACTGACTTAGTATCTTCGAATAATTCTCTTACATTCTCACCTGGAATAACAAATCTTTTAACAAATATTGAGAGCGTCACAGAAGAGCTATGCAGAGACTACTAATGCCTAACTATAGGATTACATAGGTATGTATATCTCATATTTAAGAGAATAATAGCGGCTTATAAGATGTGTAAGTGAAATAAGATGAGGGATAAGTCAGTGTATTAATAGAAGTAGAAAAATGAGGGTAGGAAAAATAAGAGGAAGACAAAAGTTAAGATAGCACACAGAGTAGAAAATTTATATGCTTAGTAAATTGGCCTGCAAAGTTTCTCAGAGACTAATACATAAATACATAGAAATATTTAAGCAATCATAAATTAGCCAACATCCTTATGTCAAAAAAATAAACCTTAAAAATAAATAGCTCAATTAAATATGTCAAGGTTAGCAGCAATTTTAAAATATTCTATTTTAAATATATGCAGTACAATTTTACAAGTGATTATCTCAATTTGAGAAAGAAAAACATGCTAAATACTTAAGACCAAATATGTTAATCATAGGTTCTGTGCATATTTGCAGGCTTTTGTTCTGGAATAAACATAAAATCTGCATAACTTTAGATTGAAATATTTTATATCAGTCTTAATAGCAGACAGTTGAAAGGCATAATCAAAGATAGAAAATGCATTTTTAAATTACTAAAAGAGGAAAGCAAAGACAATTTTAACTTAAAGTGTTTCATTTAAACACCAAAATATAGAGATAAATATGGCCCAATTTTATTAAGATATTTAAAGTAAAATTGCAAAATCTATCTATGTAATCTGTAAAAATTATTATCAGTTTAAAAAAACCCCAAAAAACCTCAAGGGTTTTGTTTTGCCAAATAGACCTTTCCAAACAGAAAGTGACTTTTTCATATTATTGTCATCTCTAATAATTTTCAGCACATTACTCTGACACTTCTTGTCAAAGACAACTACAGGCTTAAAGCCTAGAGATTTTCATATTTATTATGATTACATATAATGAAAAGACATTCTATACCATTAAGATCATATTAAGAGAAACTCAATGTGAGATACACATTTTAAAAAGTCAGATATATTTAAAAGAACCCTCACTTATTCAGTTCAGTTCAGTCAGTCAGTCATGTCCGACTCTGTGACCCCACGAACTGCAGCACACCAGGCCTCCCTGTCCATCACCAACTCCTAGAGTCCACCCAAAGCCATGTCCATTGTGTCAGTGATGCCATCCAACCATCTCATCCTCTGTTGTCCCCTTCTCCTCCTGCCCTCAATCTTTCCCAGCGTCAGCGTCTTTTCAAATGAGTCAGCTCTCTGCATCAGGTGGTCAAAGTATTGGAGTTTCAGCTTCAGCATCAGTCCTTCCAATGAACACCCAGGACTGATCTCTTTAGAATGGACTGATTGGATCTCCTTGCAATCCAAGGGACTCAAGAGTCTTCTCCAACACCACAGTTCAAAAGCATCAATTCTTCGGTGGTCAGCTTTCTTTATAGTCCAAATCTCACATCCATATATGACCACTGGAAAAACCATAGCCTTGACTAGACAGACTTTTGGTGGCAAAGTAATGTCTCTGCTTTATAACATGCTGTCTAGGTACCCTCACTTTTTCAAGGTACTTGAACTACAACATAAAAATCAACATTGAAGAAAATGATCACTCACAATCTTACTTTAAAAGTAAAATGATATTTACCACAAGAAAGATTTAGAGCACAGATTTAGCCTTGCTCAATCAGTTAGGTTATTTTGGAAATGACTTGTTATCAATTTCTTTTCCCAGAAAATTGAGATAGTATTTTTTTTTTTTGAGAAAATGTTTGAGGCTTAAATAATAGACTTAAAAATTACATGAGTTTTTAAGATCATTAATGTTAATGTTATTTGAAAATCACAAGCAGTGAGGCTGGGATAAGAAAAGAGGATATCGCTGCTAAGCCATGAGATCGGAGTTGCTGGGGTTTGGAAAAAAAGGAAAAAAAAACACTGATAACTTTGAGGAGACCATTATAGGAAAGCTTGCCTTCCTGTTCACCAGTCTAATGTCCTTTACTTCTCTGTTATTAGGCAAATAAGGTCTATACTGTAGGCCCTTTCAGGGCCAATCTAGCCAGGTGATTGAGCTCTACATAACAGAATGTCAAAGGAGATTTTATGCCTCTCTTCCAGGATTGGCCATTACATCCCTCAACCCTATACCTTTCATGCCCTTTCCATCCTCTGACTGACTGTGTGGATCCTCAAGAAGCATGTAACTGTCAGATGGCAGAAGCCTGCTTCTCTGAATGATAATATGTAAATGAACACCAGAATTACCTGCAGTGAACCCTTATAGTAAATGAGAAATCAATTTTAATCATGTTAAACTGGCATATAACGTAGATTTTGGTTGTACAGCAGCTATACTACCCTAACTAATTACCATTGTGTAGGAATACGAAGCGTTAGCATATGAATAAGTAGCGCCAATATCAAAGTAATGATAATGTTTTCTAATATAAAAATATAAACTACAAAAGGAACAGGCAACAACAATAAGACTTATAAGATAGATCTCATACGCCAGGCACTAATGCTTAACTATGGTCAACTGTAAGTTGGAGGGTAAGTTATTTAATCCTCAGACAAGCTTTTTAAATGGTTCTTGTGGATTCCTGTTAATACTGTAGTTTTCTGTAGTCTGACTCTCAGCTAGTCCTATTCTAGGAGATGGATTATTACAAGTAGCATTCCTTTTTACTCTCTTTTCTTTATCATGCAGTTTTTAGCAAAATATAAAATTACATTCTTTCTAATTTAGCAAACTAATAGTATTAACTGACATAATCTCAGCATTGGTGCCATCAGTAATGATCATTTATATTTATACTGCTTTATAATGGTTCATTTCTTTTGATCCAAGCTTCTCCAGTAGTCTGTCTGTAAGATTCACATCTCCTTTCTTTCTAAGAATTATTCAACCCTTGTTTTTCCACTCCCTTCAGGGATTCTAAGTAATCATACCTATTTTTTACTTATTTTCTCTTCTATGAAAAACTAGGGCATAGAATAAAATTGGATGAATTCAATCGCAAAAATATACAAATGTATTCTATAGATTGCTATGTCAATGAAGAATAGATTATACTTGGTTGTCACAAGAGCTTCCCAGGTGGCTCAGTGGGTAAAGAATCCACCTACAATGTAGGAGACACAGGTTCGATCCCTGGGTTGGGAAGATCCCCTGAAGGAGGGCATGGCAACCCATTCCAGTGTTCTTGCCTGGAGAATCTCAGGGACAGATTCTCTACATGGAGCCTGGAGGGCTACATGTGGTAGCAAAGGGTTGGACACGGCTGAAGTGACTGAGCATACACACAATTGACACAAATTTTACCCATTAGAGAATCTTTTATTTTTTTTTATTTAACCAACAATTAGATATTAGGGAAGGGTTTTTCTTAGGGAGGGATCACCATAAAGTAATTGAAAATAATAATAGTTTCTATGACTTTTTCCCAGTGAGCATTTTTTTCCCCCCAGTGAGTGTTTTATACCAGGCCCCATTCTACCGATTTTATATGCCTAACTTCTATGTTTCATTGAAGCATTTATTTTATAAATTTACAGGTAAGGTAGCTGCTGTACTTCAGTCAATGCCAGACTGGATAGCAGTTTGATTTGTTGTCTCTTATTCCTCAAGCCAGGGCTCTTTTCTTGGCACTATGAAACCATGAAATACTATTTCTTCTCTTCTATGTTGTCGTCTCATCTATGGAATTGATTGTTCTGTTTCTTTTGAATAACTAACAATGTATAATCAGATTAGCGTGGTGGTGGTGGTGATGGTTTGGTTGCTAAGTTGTGTCTGACTCTTTGCGACCCCCTGGGGTGTATCCTGCCAGGGTCCTCTGCCCATGGGGTTTCCCAGGCAAGAATACTGGAGTGGATTGCCATTTCCTCTGCCAAGGGATCCTCTCGACCCAGGATCAAACCTGCATCCCTTGCGTCTCCTGCATTGCAGACAGATTCTCTATCAACTGAGCCAGCAGGAAAGCCTAAGGAATTTGTGATATATGCGGAAAATACATATATAAGTGCAGAAGATACAAAGATCACTCTCAGTCTAGTCGGGGAAGTTCTTTTAACAAGTAGTTACACTGTGGTGGGATACATGAGTAAAGGTTAAATGGAAGAAACAGAGAAAGTAGTGACTGACTCAACATCTGGATGTTCAAGGAAAGTTTCATGGTAAAGGCAGAAGTTAGGGGTTACTGAGAACTCAGTAGGCCAACAGAAAATATGGGGACCTGGGGTGAGGATGAAGAGAAAATGGAAACAGAACAGTGAACATAAGCATGGTGACACCATGGGCTATACTAAGAAATCTGAACTTTTATTCTATGTGTGAGAACAATAACTAAAAAAAAAAAAAAAATTACTCAGAATAACCTGAAAAGATTTTCAATATAAGAAATTACTAGCATCAGCAGTAAGTATTGGAAGTGAGGAATGAAGAAACACATTGGGTTATTGTAGTAGACCTGAGTGGATTAAAGCTGATTTGGTGGCTATCAATGTAGGTATCTGTTTTTACCATCTATCAATCCACAGTTCTTCCACTGTATCCCTCAAATATTGGACTAAGAAACAGACATTTGATTGTTGAGAAGAAGACAGATTTTTGAGATATTGCAAATGTTTGAGATACCATGTGTGTGCTCAGTCATGTCTGACTTTTTGTGACCCCATGGACGGTAACCCACCAGGTTCCTCTATCCCTGGAGATTTTTAGACAATATTACTGGAATGGGTTTCCATTTCCTTTTCCAGGGCGTGTTCCTGATCCAGGGATATTGCGATATTGGGTGGGGGGGTACAATTAAGACATTTTGAAGAGTTATGGAACATCCAGGTGACGTTCTATGACAGGCAGCTAGATATTTAGATTTTTACCAAAAAAGCAGACATAGAAATAAATATGGGCCTTGTAGATGGAGAGTAGGTTTTTAAAACCATGGACATAAATTTTATCACCTCAGAGTAGAGTTAAGAGAAAGGACTGAATCTGATCCTGAAATGGGGACATATGAGTAAGAAGCAGCAGTGAGCATCCAGGGAGAGGGTCATGAGGGGAACCAAGGAAGACATTCTCAAGACTGCATTGTGAAGAGTATCAGAGCCCAGAGCCTACAGGCAGTTTAAGAACGGTGCACACTAGCCTTATGAAACAGATCAACTTGAAAATGCTGTTCATGGCAGTTATGGCGGAAGCTATATTAAAGTGGAGTCAGTAGTTAGTGGAAATATAGAAAGTAAAAATGTTAATGTCCATTACTATTTTCAGAAATGTATATGCCAGGAATGGAGTTTATTAACAAGGAATGTGGGAGAAAAGGAGAATGGGGGCCAGGAGCAAAGGGAACGCTTTTGTTCTTGATCGTATTAAACATTTGTCGGTGTGGGGATTGTTTATTGGCTTATTTGCTTGTTCATTTACGTTGATGCGAGGAGAGAATCAGCATCAAGAGTTTGCAGAAAAAGACAAGCTGAAAATAGAATAAAGTCAAGTGGGTCATGACTGAGGAATCACCTAGGTGAGCAGTGAGGAAACAGGCTGAAAAGCCTACTAAAGGGATGGTGTGGGGGTCCTCTTCTGAGATCAGAATGAAGGATAATGATCAGAATTAGAGGTTTTGGTGAAAATATGTTATGGATAAAGTAGGATGAATTTACTTTTTTTGAAGTAAGTGTCAATTCATCTATTGGAAATTAAGACGGTACTTGATAGTTTGAGGAATTAGCAAGTCCAAGGCACTTAAATGGAGAAGGCATTGGCAAACCACTCCAGTACTATTGCCTGGAAACTCCCATGGATGGAGGAGCCTGGTGGGCTGCAGTCCATGCGGTCACTAAGAGTCAGAGACGACTGAGCGACTTCACTTTCACTTTCATGCATTGGAGAAGGAAACGGCAACCCACTCCAGTGTTCTTGCCTGGAGAATCCCAGGGACAGAGGAGTCTAGTGGGCTGCCGTCTGTGGGGTCGCACAGAGTCGGACACAACTGAAGTGACTTAGCAGCAGCAGCAGCAAGGCACTTTAAAAAAATTACTTAATTACTCCTTTATTTAGCAAGTAACATTATATTACATTACATGGTTGTACTAGCTGCCTTCATGAATTTCCAAAAACCATCAGTATTTCAAAATTATTTTCTAAAAAGATCAGAACTTCTTTCAGCCTATAATTTAATTAATATATCACCACATTTAAGAATAGAAATATCACAGGGATTATTCATATTACTAGTAATAATAAATACTTATATTAGTACCATTTTATTTTTAGAGAAGATAAATCAATCTGTTTTCCATTTAGACCCATTTTCCAGCTATGGCTGAGCCAGTGCCCCTTCCAGGTCCAAGCCCTACATCTCCTTCCGCATCTAGGGAAGGATCAGGGCACTTGTCCCCTTCGTGTTGGAAGAGAACAGTCCACCTCTTAAATAGCACAGGGTAGTAGGGGTGGAGGGAACAAAACCCATATGTTCTTCACAGTTTTAAGTAGTATGGGAGTTTAGCTGCAGTTTTAACAAAATATGCATGTTTTCCTTTTATCCATATGAATAATATCTAGCCAAAAATAGATGATTTAGGTAGGTAGGTAGAGGTGTTTTATATTTTTAAATGTTGCTACTCTTCATAAGGTTTATTTTGCTTGAGAATCTAGGTTTATTAATGTCGTGGATGTCATGTTTACTGCTGTTAGGTTTATGACTAGAAGTTCATTATTTGTAAACAAGTTGAAAAGACTTCAGTATTTTCTTTATGGTCCAGAACGAGGTAACATAGCATTGGAATAGAATTTTACTTGGAAATGTGTAAGAATCCTAGAGATAAATATTTGGGATCACAAAGCTTTCAGAGTAAATGCTGGTTTATTCGTTTGTCTTCTTATCTGTCCTTTTTCCTTGTAAAAAGTTAATAACATGGACTTAGATTAGCTTAGCTTATTCAAACTATGACATTTAAATCATAATAAAATAGAGTCTTTGCTCATTTAAAAAATAGATTTTATACAAGCATAATCTTATACTATTTTTAACACATTTTTCCAACCTACAGTGGCTTTCACTAATTGTTAATAAACACTAGATCCCCTGGAGAAGGGAAAGGCTACCCACTCCAGTATTCTGTCTTGGAGAATTCCATGGACTGTACAGCCCATCGGGTAGCAAAGAGTCGAACACGACTGAGCGACTCTAACTTTCACTCAAGGTGTATTTTGCAAACCCTCCAATCTGTGTGTGAGAGAAAGTCACCTTAGTTATTGCTATAAGCATTGCTCTGTAGGCTTGTTACAAAGTGACAGACATTGCCTTAATAATCGATTGTCAGTAAAACAGTTATAGAAGAATTTCCTTTGATATTGGTAATATTTTAATCAAAGTCAAACTGAGAGGCTTTCGTTCAGAGGAATGTAATATTTTAATTTTTTAAGGACAACGATAGTTATATACCTTTACTGTAGCTCATTCTTTATTCTGTGGTATTAAATTTTGATATATAGACTGTTTTAAAACTAAAAATCCCAGTGTTTCCTTTCTGCAGTGTTTTGTAGTAATTATATCCTTCTGTATAAATCTTGGGTTTCCTTTAATTTGGTAGGAAGAAAATACAATAAAAAGCAGAAAATAAGACAATATTTTTGACAAATAAATTTTAAAACATTCACACTTAACCTACTTTATTTATATCACTAGTTTAAAAATTTGACATAAAACTCAACATGAAGTAGCTTAATGTAAGCCTGCTACTGAAACATATGTGCAAGAGTTTGTCAATTTTTGTGAAAAGTTTATCCAATGATTTATTATTTTTAATTTCTCAGAGACTGTCACTTCCTTGAAAATCACTCCCTTCCTTAAAATCATGCACTCTTTTCAGTAAAAGAGAGAGTTTGTGGTTCTTAAATATTCATGAGGCACAATAGTTTCACAACAAATCAAATTTAATTAAATGATGCATTTCCTCCACTTACAAAAGGTTTATTAAAGGTTTATTTGCTCATGCAAATTAAAGTGTTAGAGTAAAAATCCACATGAAACTTGGCACTAACAATTAAAAAAAAATATTGAAAGATTTCTCGCCTCACTGCAATACCTTGCTATGTTGAAACGGCTCAGCTTGTCATTTAGAATCTTTAATGAAACCAGGGAGGAGGCTATTTATTTGCATAATAGGACATAATTTGCTGTGGTGAGGTTTTAATTATTTATAGGCTGTCTGAAATATTTAAAATGGCATCACTAAGGAGCATGAAGTGTTGGATAATGCCTTCATTTCAGGTTTCCTGCCGTTTCTTTTATGGGTCAAGCGATTTATTTCTAATTAGCATACCAGGCTAGTGGCTTTAAAAACATAAGGACAACAAATTGGTTTCAGTCTGTTTGCATCTTGAATAGTTGGAGACGGCCAAGGGTCACTGAAAGAGACAGTAGAGTTAAGAGATGAGGCCAGAAGGCAATCCAGCACTGGAAGTCACTGACTCAACGCAGCCACGCGTTCTTTCCTGCACATCGTCTGCAGTCCACAGTAGCTGCTCTTTGGATGGTAGCAGGTTATAGCTAATGGATTTTATGTTGCTTGTTCTGTAGAAGATTTTGTAGTTGTTTGAGCAATACAAAACCTTCCTTTTCCATAGATAAAAGATACAGTCATTATCTGAGTGCAGAGAAAAATGCAGCAGTATAGGGTAAGATTTTGTATTTAAACGTATACAGTCTTATTTGTATATAAGAACAAGAGCCTATGGATAAAACAAGATAGTACGCCCTTTCAAATAAGCTGCGTAGAAACTAAGATATTTTATGAGAAGTTCTGAATTAGTAGGATGCACTAACATTAGTTTAAAATGATGAAATTATCATTTCTGTGCATTGTTTATATCACAGGTAAAATGAAAGAAAAACCTACTTGGTATCATGCATAAGATCTATTCTTTTGTAATAAAGGGATTTGCATATTGGTTGATTTCTGTTTCAAAAATCTGTAACTGTCTTTGGAGCAATTTAAGAACTGGCATGTTTTAGACATCATTGCAGAATTAAGAGAATGTTTATGCGAGGGTTCATTATGTTTCCATGATGATCTTGATATTCTCATCATCATGCATATGGATTTGAAGTGGTGATTGTGCCCTGTTGTCAAACATTCTCTCATCTGTCACCTTTGGCCTCAAAACATGGAGAGAGAGATTGTTTCCAGATGTCAAGAAGCAGCCGTTGGGCATCACAGGGACGGTTCTCTGTGCCTCTTTAAGTAGTAGGCAGATGCTCTGCTTAAAGTGAGAATTTTTATGATTATCACTCACATGACCCAGGTGATTGGTCAAGGCTGAAAAAGTCTCCAGTCTCAGAGTGAACATTTGTGAACTTTGTCTTGAAAGCAAGAAATAATTACAAGGACTTATTTTATAGTTCCTGAATATATTACCATCAATTATCAAAATAATTTTTTAAGTCTTCATTGGACACAGATAGTGGTACTCAGGAAAACAGCAGGTGATGAAATTTAAGGAAATAATAGTTTTATTACCAAAAAGTTTATAGTCTAGCGAGGAAGTGAAAACTGATGTGAAATTGAAATGTTCGTAATCATCAGTATACATTAAAATTAATTATATTTGTATGATCTACAGATATAATTTCAAGTAAAATGCTGATCAGAATCAAGCATGGTAGAGAACCAATAAATGGTTTAGGGAAAATAAGATCCATGGTAGAATGCTGGGTTTGAAAGGATTAAGTTATTTAAAGTTGTCAGAGTAACACTAATTTTTAAGTGCATTTTTTATTAAATTGTAACTTATTAAGTCACCCTTTTTAACGGTAAAAGTCAACTTATTTATTTTATAGGATTCAAACTAGTTAGTTATTACTTGAAAAGCATGAATTCTTCATATAAGCAAAAATTGTAGAAGTATGAGGGCTTCCTAGGAGGCGCAGTGGTAAAGAATCCACCTACCAATGTAGGAGATGAAGAGAGGCGGGTTTGCTTCTTGTATCAGGAAGATTCCCTGGAGTAGGAAATGTTACCTGCTCCAGTACTTTTGCTTGGAAAACTCCATGGACAGAGGAGCCTGGTGGGCTATACTCTATGGGGTCACAAAGAGTCAGACACGACTGAACACACACAAGACAAGAATGGACATATTGGTTGTTGTATGAGACACTGTAATTAAAAAAAAATCTATTAAAAAGCTGGATAAGAAAAAATAGACATTTTAATAACAGTTTTAGCTTCACAGCAAAATTGAGCAGAAGATACAGAACCCTTTATACTCTCTACGCTCAGTACCCACAGCCTTCCCACTGTCAAATCCCAAAGCAGATGGTACATTGTCACTATCGATGCGGCTGCAGTGATACATCACAGCCACCCGAGCTCCATTAGTTCAGTCTTGATGTTGTACTTTCTATGGGTTTTGACAAATGTATTGTCATAGGTATCTACCATTATATCATACAGAATGGTTTCTCTGCCCTAAAAATTCTCAGTTTCTGCCTTTTATCCCTTCCTCCGCACTAACTCCACTGATCTCTTTAATGTTTCCATAGCTTTACCTATTCCAGAAGGTCCTAGAGAGTTGATCCTTGAGCAACATGGGGGTTAATGATTGCCAACCCCCGACATAGCCAAACATTTCTGTACAACTTTATAGTTGGCCCTCTGTATTTGCAAAAGACTGCATCTGTGGATTCAGAGAACGTGGGATCTTGTTGTGCTGTATGTATTTAGTGAAAAAAATCCCAGTGAAATTGAACCTGAGCAGTTCAAACTCCTGGTGTTCAAGGGTCAACTGTAGTTGGACTTACTCAGTAAGTAATCTTTGCAGCCTGGCTTCTTGCACATTATAATGTGCATTTAAGATTGCTCTATGTGTTTTCATGGCTTGATAACTTATTTCTTTTGAACACTGAATAATTTTCCATTGTCTAGATATATCACAATTTATCCATTCACCCACTGAAAGATGTCTTTGGCGATTATGAATGAAGCAACCGTAAACATCTATGTGCAGGCATTTGTGTGCGGACAGAAAAACATGTTTTCAACTCATTGGGGGTATATACCAAAGAGAACACTTACTGGTAAGATTTTATTCAGTTTTGTTAAAAGTGAAAGTGAAAGTTAAGTCGCTCAGTCGTGTCCGACTCTTTGCGACCCCATGGACTGTAGCCCACCAGGCTACTCCGTCCATAGGATTCTCCAGGCAAGAATACTGGAGTGGGTTGCCATTTCCTTCTCCAGGGGATCTTCCTGACCCAGGGATCGAACCCAGGTCTCCTGCATTAGAGGCAGACACTTTAACCTTCCCACCAGGAAAGCCCTTTTTTAAAAACAAGCAAACAAACAAACAACAACAACCCCCCCCCCACCACCACCAAACTGGCTTCAAAAGTGGCCCATTTTACATTCACACTAGCAGTGACTAAGAGTTCCTGTTGCTCCACGTCTCAATCAGCATTTGGTGTTTTAGGAGGGGTTTGGGTTTTGGGGGTTTTCATCATTCTAATAGTTGCATAGTGGCATCTCCTTGTTTTAATTTCAATTCCCTATTGAGATAAAATGCTGAGTATCTTTTCATATGCCTATTTCCCATTTGTATGTCTTTTTTGGTGAGCTGTCTGTTCCAAAACTTTTGCCCACTTGTTTCAGTCAAGTTGGGAACTTTCTTAAGTGGTGTGTTTCAAAAGTTCTTTGTATGTTTTGGCTATGGATTGCCTTCTCATTCTTTACCTATTTTGATGATATGTTTATAATGAAGCACCCAGGGCATTGTACTGAAGAAATAATAATCTTCCAGAATATTTTCTCTGCAGTCTGAGAAACCTTGTCAGACTGCTGAGACCTTGTTTTGTGGCTCATGCCTATCACCCCAGAATTGAAACATACCTAGCAGGTATGGGAAGAGAGAGCAATATCTGAATTGTATGTGGAGACACATTTAGCCACAAAGGACCTTTCCCTTCAGCTGAACAAAAAAAAAAAAAAAAAGAGAGAGAGACAGAGAGTGAGAGAAATTTAGTGTAGGGCTTATTTTAAGAAGCTAATTCTGATAGTGATACATTAAGAAATAAAATTGGCCATAACTGGATTGATCTGAGAACCTCTGGCTATTTAAGGTTTAGCATAACCAGCATTTGTCAGGCAAAATACTAGGCTAGGTAAGATCCCCAATGCAATCACCCAAGGGAGCTGAAATCCAAAGGACTTCCTCAAAGCTACCGTGCCATCCAATATGTGGCCATTGGAGCAATACTTCTTTTTCTCCTTAAAATAAAATCAGCTCACTCCAAATTTCTCAAAAACACATAAGCTGTTTTTCATAATCTAGTGACAAATATGATCTATGTAAAAGTCCAGATCTGATGCTACTAGGTTAGACATTGAAAGTTAGTATCTCATGTCCCACTCTTTGTGACCGACCCCATGGACTGTAGCCTGCCAGGCTCTTCTGTTCATGGGATTCTGCAGGCAGGAATTCTGGAGTGGGTTGCTGTGCCCTCCTCCGGGGCCTCTTCCTAGTCCAAGGACTGAACCTGGGCCTCCCACACTGCAGGCAGATTCTTTACCATCTGAGTCACCAGGGAAGCCCCAGTCCCAAATTAAGGTAAGAATAAATACAGTGAGAAAGTACAAAAAAAAAACCAACCAACAACAACTGATCAGTGGTGGTTGAAGACGTGTGTGTGTGTGTGTATGTGTGTGTGTTATTTAGAGAGTTAACACTTCGCTTACTAATGGTAAGAGACCTTAGACACACCTTGGAAGAATTAAAAATTAGGAGTGATCTGCATCCGTGTAAATAGTATAGGAAAAAACACACTTCAGATCCACAAATCTCCCTTTCTGACACCTTCACTCTTAATGTATTTGGTCTTTGTAGAATATGTTTACTTTTATCAAAACTACCTCAAATTTTACCCCATTGTTTAGAAGAGGAGTGATGTGGAGTCAGTTATGTATTATAGTCGTGACACACAGTCATTTCACTGTTGCATATGCATAAATGTAAAGAATTTATTTCTCAACTTTGGGACAAAAACGCCAGTTAAGCATTGACATGATATTGATGTAAATTTTCTTGGTAAGTTTTCAGAGAGAATTTATCATTTGATAATGAAACTGAACAAATAAGTTCTTAGTTAAGTGATGTTAGCCAGAATGGAAGTGGCATACATATTGAACACTTATAGATCAGCTGTGATAATCAGCTGATTAAAAAAATGTGAAGTAACAGCTTATAATTTCTATTCATAGAAATGATTCTGATATTTAATTTTTGCAGTTAGATTATTTATATTATTTTGGACATTTTCTCTGTAATAGTTATAAATAACTATTACTTGCATGTGTGTATGAGTGTGTGATTTTTTAATATGGCCACTCTGAATGAAATTTTCAAATCATGTGAAATGTCAGAGTACTTGTTATAGAAGTTGAACTTTGTAGATAGAATCAGTGCAAGTAAATGAAATATGAATCCTTTCCTTGCCAGAAATCCTTCTTGCACTTACTTCCAGTCTTTAAAACCTGAATTCCTTTCCTTTTTTTCTATTTTTTTTACTGTGGACTAATTCTACATTTAACCATTTTTATTTATGTTTGTATTAAGCAAAAAGTTGCTTTAACCTTAAGAAATACTTCCAATCTCTATCACTATCATATTTTAAACTTGCATTATATACACAAACAATTTTATATAAAAGCACAAATCAAATATAGTCACTTGATACATTGTGCTTTGACTTTGTCATTGCAGGCTATTGGTTTACTGTTTTGTTCCTACACGTACTGCTCTTCCACATGTACTACCCACATTATTCCGTCTTACAACTGCAGGTTACTTATGGCGACAACCTGTGCATTCCTGCCTAATTTTTTCTATGCTAGTCCTATCAGGTATAAATGTATACACGAGACAGGTATAGGGCACTGAAATGAGTTTGATAAATTGACAGACTCAGAGTATGTATGAGTTTACATTTTGCTTTCCTTCCTTAAATGTACCTTGTAGACATCTTTCCAAGTAAACGTGTTTAGTTTCATTTTAATGGCTGCATAATATTCGATTCTGTGGATGAGCCATAAATTATTCAGCCATTCCTTTGTGTACATTCATTTTTGAGCCAGTTTTTTTCTTTTGCCACTAGGAACGATGTTGCAATAAAACCTTTGCAAGCATTATGCCATAATGGAGCTTTTATTTTCATGTCATGTTTCGTAGATGTAGAATTGCTGAATCAAAGAAAATATTTTCTTAAATTTTCTTCTGAAATGCTTTCCTCAAAGATTGTAATAATGTTCATCAACAAGGTATGAGGCCACCTTTTCTCCCTTATTCTTGCCAGCATGCTTTAGCACTTTTGATTTATTTTCCAAGTAGTGACAAGAAAGTGATATTCCATTTTAGTTCAATTTGCCTTTAAGTAGCATCTAATGTGTTTGAATATCTTTTTTATATTTGCTAATCATTTTGATTTGATTTTCTATAAATAGCTTATTCCTAGATTTTCTCTATTTTTCTATTAAATCATTTATATACCTTGATCAGTTTGAAAAGACTTTTTGTATTACATATGTTATATACTCATGTATATACCCTCTGTACATATGAATATATTTTCCCCAAATTTTTGCTTGCATGTTACATTTGCTTATGACTATCAGTTGCCATATGGAAAGATTTATATTTGTTTACACACAAGTATTTACTGCAACTTCTGAGTTTCCAATTGTAGTTAACAAATTTTTCCAGCCGTTAAAGTAGATATGTAGTCTTTCAAATTTTTATACTACTGAGTTTGTCATAAATATGTATTGTATATGTATACATGTAACCCACTCCAGTATTCTTGCCTGAAGAATCTCATGGACAGAGGATCCTGGCGGCATAGAGTCCACAGGGTTGCAAGGAGTCGGACACAACTGAAGTGACTTAGGACAGCATGCATGTGACTATATATAATGTATATGTATTGTTTGACTATACTGAACACCCCTGTATGCCACTTCAGCTTAATTATTATAGCATTTTCTCCCAATAACATCTCATGTGTATCCAACTGCAGGTAATTAACATCTTGCATTTTTGTGGTAATATCTCTTTTTCTTTTGTTATAGCTTTAAAACATATATGCATATTCCTGAATAATGTTTTGTTTAGTTCTATATGTGACCTTGTATTAATGGATCCAAGCTGACTATATTGCTCTGCACATTTTGTTTACTTTTATATTTATGGAATGTGTTCATTTTTATGAATGTAGCTACAAATTATTTTTACTCTTTTAGGATATTAATATTTAAATATACTATTATATATGTCTTTGAAGGATTCTAATTGTTTTATTTTCATATTTCAGCTTTAATCCATCTAGCATTTAATTTTGTATACAGTAAAAGATAGATACCCTTTTCTATTTCTTTCCACATGAATAATCAGTTCTGCAAGCAGTTTATTAAAGAATTAATACCTTTCCCACAGCATGGAGACATCAGTTTTGTCATATATTAAATATTTGGGGCTCTCATTTCATATTTTCTACTCTATTTATTTGATATTTTTAGATCTCGAAAATATGTAAGATGTAAATTTATAGCATAGTCTGGATCCTTGTAAGGAAAGTCCATATCTCCTATGGACACATGCACACAAACATATACACAAACATGCACACACATAAACACACAGACACACAGAGACACACATGTGTGCCCACACAGACACATATATACACACACATGCATGCACACACATATGCACACGACCCACAAACACCCACACAAACACACACAGACATGCGCATTCACACACATACACCACTATTTTCAGAACTATTTTAGACAGTTTTTCTCTTCCTGAAAATATCTTAAAATAACTTACAAATACCTGCAACCGCAAAACTTGTTCTGACTCTAACTGAAATTACATTAAATTCATATGCTGAAAAAAAAATTCATATACTGAATGAGGTTAAATTCATTTCCAAAATAAATTCCACTTGGTGATAAGATATTATTGTTTTAAGACATTTTTGTTTTCATCTTTAATTAGACATTTTGCTTATATGATGAGTATAGTTTTTGTTTTCATTTTTAATATAGAAATGAATTTGATTTAATCTTGTAATGAATTTAAGAACTTTCTATGTTTTTCTAAACTCAAATGCATTGTAAATAAAATGGAAATTAAGGCTTCTTTAAGAGTGATAGCAGCTTCATCCGAGAACCCAGCTGCTCTTAATGCCTTTTTCAATGGTAGGTATTTATTCTCTTCTGTGCTCTGGTAATAGAGCTGTTCAAGTGTTCTAATTCTTCTTGAGTTAATATTAGAAACTGGGAACAGAAACTGTCCATTTTCTCTAAGATTTCAAATCTGCTGTCATCAGAGTGTATCGTGTTTTCTTCTGCTTCTTTAATCTGTCTCATATTTGCACTTACTTATCAGGTCTCATTCCTAATATGTCTGTTTACCTCCACTCTTGAAAATATTCATCGGGCTTGCAAAGTTTTGATCTTACAAACACATTATGTGTCCTTCCTGCTGGTTTTTTTTCTATTTCTCTTATTACAAGCTCTAGGCTTGTTAATTCTTCTACCTTGTTTATTTCATTATACTCTGTAGCTCTCTTTCTAATTGCTGCTATTTGCATTAAGTTCTATCTTTTTATCTTTCTTCTTTAATAAAGAAAACATTTAAGGCCATGCATTTTATTCCTAGGACAGCTTTCACTGTATCTCATCAGTTTTGTTCAGAAGTGTTAGCTTTTTCATTACTGTGTATCTAGTTAATGATTTCCTTTTGATCCGAGAGCAATTTAATCCAGTTTGTTTTTGTTTTAATTTCCAAGTAAAGATGTTCGTTCATTTATAAGCTACTTTAAAAGAAAAGCTGTTAAGATTTTGTTTGTGGCCAATTATGTGATATGTAAAATATTTTGTAGACATAGAACACACAGGCTGGGACACAAATACACATGCATATACATTGTTCAGAAGCGGCAGATTTGTATATTTATATGATAAATCAAAAGCCTTGAGTGCACTGCTCATTTCTTCTTGTCCTTTGTATGTTAAGTCTACTAGGTCTTTTAAATTTCAAGAGAATTTTATTTGCGCTTCCACATGCGTTTGATTTCCGTCGTGTGCTGGTTTATAGATGATGCCGTGCCGCTTGGTAAATGCAGGTTTGTTGGAGATACATTTTTCTTTTCACGCATGTCTCCTTTTATCCCTTTACAGTTTTCTTACTTATAATGTGCAGTGTTTTTAAGATTATATTATGACTTTTTCTGAAAATATCATCACAACTGTTATTTTCTTTTTCTTTGCATTTGTAAGTTATTTTTATATCATCTGTACATTTTCAGGGCTTTCTTGGTGGCTCAGACCATAAAGAATCTGCCTGCAATGCAGGAGACCTGGGTTTGATTCTTGGTTTGGGAAGATTCCTTAGAGAAGGGAATGGAACCCACTCCAGTATTCTTGCCTGGAGAATCCCATGGACAGAGGAGCCTGGTGGGCTGTAGTCCATGGGGTCACAAATTGGACATGAATGAGTGACTAACACTTATATTTTCAATCTTCCTTATGTTTTTCTTGTTAAAAAACAGATAGCTTGCTTTTTAAAAATTTAATATGACAGTATTGGATTTTTAAGGGGGCAAATTTCATCATTGATTTATAATGACTGATTTACATAGATTTATCCTTTAAACCTTGTCTAATATTTATTAATATATTTATATTGTTATTTCTCCTTTTGTTATTTTGTAAATTTTACTTTAGACTCATTTTTCAGTTCAATGTATTCATTTCTGCTTATTAATTTGGAAATTCCATATATTATTTTTATACTATATCATCATTTTCCTCTTCTTTTAATTCCTAATCATATATATAGGTATTACTATATATTATTTTTTGAAAACAAGATAATATTTCCCCAGAAATATTCAGTAATCCTTAAAGCTTTACTATCTTGCTACTCTATCCTTACCTCAGCCCCTAACTTTACCCAGAAGAGTCTAGTGGAATATGTCAGCTTTCCTCTGTCCATGACCCCGGCCCCTGGACTCCCTCTGCCAATGAAGCAATTGGCTCCTCACCTCCCTCCCACTTGAAACCTTCCCCATACCAAGGTTTACTTGGCTTCTGTAGTATATTGTGCTCTGGGCCATAGTTAGACTTTGCTTTGGAGTATATTCTGCTACTTGATTATTTTGTCTTTATTGCTTCTGCTGCACATTCTTAGAGCAGCCATCAGAGTGTGTGTGTGTGTGTGTCTGTGTGTGTGTCTGTGTGTGTGTGTCTGTGTGTGTATGTGCACATGTGTGTGTGTATCTGTTGGAAGGACACAAGACTCGGGGCTGGTGATGACTGCTTCTCTATCTTTTGGAGTTCTCCGTTCCAGACCATTTGCTCTTTACTTATCCTGTTCTTTATTACTGTCTTCAGATGAAGTACCTGTGTGGTTCACTTTTCAAATTCTACATTTTTGAAACTCTTTTACTCAGGTAGGAAAATGGTATGGTTTTGATACAGGATTTCAAGTTTCCGCTTCCATTATCTCAGGAGACTTACAGATGCTTTGCTACTGCCTACTGGTTTCAGACTCACCGAAGGATAAACACAATGTGATTCTTTTCATTTTGGGGCTCTTCCTTTCTCCCCAGATGCCTGTAAGATTTCTGTCTGCACTTACAGCTCAGTAATTTTTCTACAATATGTCCAGGCGGGGTTTCCATCAATCCAGTCCATACTGTGGGGAGCGCTTTCAACCTGCAGACTCAAATCTTTCTTCACCTCAGGAAATCTTCTCCTGTTCTTTGTTTAATTAATACATCTCCTCAATGTATCTTTTTCCCTTCTGGAATGCCTATGATTTATATGCTAGATTTCCAGAGCATATCATTTTAATTTTTTCTCAAGGTTCCTTTATTGTTTTTCTCTACATAGTACTTTCATATTCTCCTTTTATAAAGAAACTTCCAGTACCTTTCATTCCTGCCCTGTGATTTACGTTCCATATTGTTATTTGGACAATCATGGTTTCATAGGTGGTGTTTTCATTGTTTACCTTTCCTTTGTTTGTTCTGCAGTTGAATCCCCTTAATAATTTTGTTAGTTTTTCTGTGAACGTTATCTTTTGCCTTGGAGAGGACCCTTATTTTGCTAGTTGCTTCTTCTCTTTGTTCTAAATGATCTCACACTCTCTGCCTATTGAGTTCCCTTAGTGGGCTATTAACATTCATCCTCGGATCCCCCCACACTCTGTGTGTCTAACCCACCTAGGAGAAGCTCAGCAGCAATTTCAATCAAGAAAAGCAGATTTGGAGTCAGTAGGAAAAAATAAACTATTTGTGTTCAATTCACCATCTTACCAAAATCCTCTCTATTGCTGCCTTATTACTCTTGAGATTGAAATAAAACCCTGAGTCTTTGTTATCACTCTTGGTAGAAAATGTTTCTTTTTCAGTAGAACATTTAGAAAAGTATCAAAAATTAGTAAAAAAAATCATCTAAAATGAACAAAGCGAAGCAAAACCTTTATTTGATTATGGCTAGCATCGACCTGCATTCATAATGCAAACCCTTCATTTTTGGTGTCCTTATTTGGTGTACGCAAAAGACCAGCTGGGGCTCCCAGGTGGCTCATTGGTATATAGAATTCACCTATGAAGCAGGTGACTTGAGTTCGATCCCTGGGTTGGAAAGATCCCATGAAGAAGGAAATGGTAACCCACTCCAGTGTTATTTCCTGGGAAAACCCATGGACAGAGGGCCCGGGCGGGCTTCAATCCATGGGATCAAAAGAGTTGACCACAACTCAGTGACTAAACTGTCAGCACCTAGAGACCTATTCACACCCACACACACCCAAACCAGACCGTTTCTAGGGAACTGAAGTAAATACCATGTAAAAGTTTTCTGTACCCTAGACTTAGAAAAGAACCCCTTAAATGTTTTCACATATTCTTAATAAATATATGTTATGTAATCTCTTTTCCAGAGGTACATTTCTCTAATTAATTGGAGAAAAACCTAAGAAAATATTTCATTGAAAGTTAAAAGTGTTAGTCGCTCAGTCATATCCAACTCTTTGTGACCCCATAGACTGTAGCCCACCAGGCTCCTCTGTCCAGGCAGGAATACTGGAGTAGATTGATGTTCCCTTCTCACTAATTACTAAATATGATAGCAGCCCTGATTTATTAGATTTTATCTTGAGATTTTTTAATTACAAGATTTTAATACTTAGCAGTGGGTTTGTGTGAGGTTAGAAACTTTAGTCCTGTCTCAGAATAGGAGACTTCTAGTGAATTAACTAAATGGTCACCAGTCCAATTGAAGCAGCCACACTAAAAGCTATGTTAACATATACGAACTCATTTACATCTGGTCCATTTCTATGGAAATAAAATTCTAATTGCTGTTGTTTCCCTTCTTATTCAATTAACAATATAATGTTTCTTGAAAATACTCTTTTATTTTGGGAAATGCTGCACTTAAAAGGATTTTACTTCTTTGCTACATACAGTTAAGTGACATCTTTCAACAAACATGGCTGTTAGCTATTATGTTTTATTTTTGGATTTGTTTGGCAGATTTGCTGTATTAAACTGCAGTTCCGTGTCACTGTGTTAAGTTCCTGCCTCCTGGTTTTATTCCTTTATCCGGTTGTCTGGAATGACAGTCAGAGCGTAAGGCTCTTGTTCATGTCCATTGTTCCTATCTTCCCCTCTCCAGTTCTGGTGTAGTGTAGAAAATGCAAGAAGTGTGAAAATAAAAAATATCTCAAATATAGAGATCTACCAATATAGCTTATGAGGCAAAACCACCTTCAAATCACAGCAGTAAATGGAAATCAAACAAGAAGTTGTTTTCTGCAGGGCAAGAGCCAACTTAGGGATAGAAGATAGGACTAGGGCTGATGCCGTCAGCAGGGTAAGCTCTGGGACATCAACCATTGTTCTCATTGTTATAGGAGCTGAAGTTTACTGGATGTTTATGATGCACCGGGTGTTGTGTTAAAGTGCTTCATAATTTTCCTCGTTATAACCTTATGAAGCCGCTTGATAATTTTATTTGCTATTTCCTATAGAAGTGGCAAGTTCATACCTATTATGAACACTAAAATCTCAGTTAAACCTAGAGACCCTTGATCACTGGTCCTGCCTCATAACCAGTATACTACTTTCTCCATCGTTTTCAATATCATCACCAGTGATGAAGCCTGCATAGTGGGAGACTTGGGTTTCATTCTATCGCACTGTGATTACCATGGACAACGCAGTAAGGATGCCTAGAGGGGAAAATACCGGTATTCACTCACGGTCTTCCAGTCTCATAGTCCAAGGTAGGTGAGTGAAAACAGGTACATTTTCCTGACGGCGAGAAGTTGGTATGGTTAAGACCACGTGGAGAAGTATAAAGTATCAAGGGAAGGGAAAATAACAAAAAATGTACTTTTCATTTGACTTAAAAAAAAAAAAAAAGCCTTCAATTTTGAACATGAATGAGAAGCTACAGAAAATTGCCTTCCAGATTTTCCCAGATGGGCTGCAAACGTGCGGCTTAGATCGAGCCACTAGTGTGTTCTCTGCCAAATCCAATCTTCTCCCTTAACTTCCCCAATTTAAATATGTGTTCAAAGGCGTGTATGTGTGTGTATCACATACCTTGTTTCGTTGTATTTTGCTTTATTGTGCTTTGCAGATATTGTGGGGAATTTTTGTTTGTTTTTCTGTGTCTGTTTGCTTTTTTTCTAATTGAATATTTTTATAAGTTGAAGGTTTATGGCAAACCCTGTGTAAAGCAAGTCTAGTGGTATCATTTTCCCAACATTTCACTCCGTGTCTCTATCACATTTTGGCAATTCTCAAAATATTTCAAACTTTCATTTTTATTATATTTGTTATGGTATTCTGTAATCAGTGATCTTTTCTATTACTATTAATATGTCATTGTTTGGGGTACCAAGAAGCTCACCCATATAAGACCGAGAACTTAATCGATAAATGTTGGGCGTGTACTGACCACCTCACTAATCAAATGGTTTCCCATCTGTCTCCCTCCCCTCCAGTCTCCATATTCCCTGAGGCACAACAGTACTGAAATTAGGCCAATTAATAGCCCTATGATGACCTCTAAGTGTTCAAGTGTACAGTCACACCTCTTTCACATAAATTAAAATAATTAAGTTATAATGAAGACCAGTGAGGAAGGCATGTCAAAGGCTGAGATAGGCTTAAAGCTACGGTTCTTGCACCAAATGGGTAGCCATGCTGCGAATAAAGATTTTAAAATTAAAAATAAAAAAATTAAAAAATAAAAGAGAGAAAGTTCTTGAAGAATTGGACTCAGAGGGAGAGGGAGAGGGTGGGATGATTTGGGAGAATGATATTCTAACATGTATACTATCATGTAAGAATCGAATCGCCAGTCTATGTCTGACGCAGGATACAGCATGCTTGGGGCTGGTACATGGGGATGACCCAGAGAGATGTTATGGGGAGGGGAGGTGGGAGGGGGGTTCATGTTTGGGAATGCATGTAAGAATTAAAGATTTTAAAAATTAAAAAAAAAGAAATAGAAAAAAGATTGGGGCAGCAAAAATAAAAGGATGTTGAAAAACAAAAAAAAAAAAAAAAAGAAAAGAAAATTAAAACCAAGCCAGAGAGAAAAACACCAATACAGTATACTAACACATATATATGGAATTTAGGAAGATGGCAATGATGACCCTGTATGCAAGACAGGAAAAAAGACACAGATGTGTATAACGGACTTTTGGACTCAGAGGGAGAGGGAGAGGGTGGGATGATTTGGGAGAATGGGAGTTCTAACATGTATACTATCATGTAAGAATTGAATCGCCAGTCTATGTCTGACGCAGGATACAGCATGCTTGGGGCTGGTGCATGGGGATGACCCAGAGAGATGTTGTGGGGAGGGAGGTGGGAGGGGGGTTCATGTTTGGGAACACATGTAAGAATTAAAGATTAAAAAAAAAACCACGCCTCTAGCATGCATATGGATAATAAAAAACAAAACAGACTTTTCCTGATAGGAAGACATTTTTTAGTGACCTGGATAGAGCCTCAAATCAGCCCCAACATTCCCTCAAGCCAAAGCCTCTTCCACAGCACAGCCTGAACTCTCTTCAGTTCTGTGAAGGCTGAGAAGGTGAGGAAGTTACGGAAGAAAAGTCTGAAAGCCAGCAGACTTTAGTTCATGAGGTTTAAGCAAAGAAGCAGTCCCCGTAAAGTTCAAGAGCAAGGTGAAGCCACAAATGTTGTTGTAGAAGCTGGAGAAAGTTACCCAGGAGATCTAACTCAGATCATGAAGTTCTCGCTACCTTCTTGAAGGTGGCTACACTAAAAATGACAGATTTTAAATGTAGGCAAAACAGCCTCGTATTGGAAGAAGATGCATCTAGGACTTTCATAGCAGAAGAAGAGAAATCAGTGCCTGGCTTCAAAACTTCAAAGGACTGGCTGACTCTCTGCTCAGAGGCTAATGCAACTGGCAGCTTTCAAATGAAACCAGTGCTCATTTCCCGTTATGAAAATCTTAGGGCCCTTAAGAATGATGCTAAATCTATTCCACCTGTGCTCTCTAAATGGAACAGCAACGCCTTTATAAGAGCACATATGTTTGCAACATGATTTACTGGAAGGTCTGCTGTTAAAACTTACTGACCAGAGAAAAAGGTTCCTTTCAAAATATTACTGCTTGGTGACATTGGACCTGGTCACCTAGGGGCTCTGATGGAGATGTACAAAGAGATGAATGTTGTCATGTGTGTGAACTCGCACTTTGCAGCTCATGAATCAAGGAGTAATTTCTACTTTCAAGTCTTATTATTTAAGAAATACAGTTTGTAGGGCTATCATTACCATAGAGAATGGTACCTCTGATGAATCTGGGCTAAGTCAGTTGAAAACCCTCTGAAAAGGATTTACCATTCTAGATTCCATTAAGAACATCTATAGTTCACAAGGAGTCTAAATATCAACATACACAGGAGATTGGAAGAAGTTGATTCCAGTCCTCAGGAATGACACTGACAGGTTAAAGACTTCAGGAGAGGAAGTCAGTGAAGATAGGGGTAGGAGTAGCAAGAGAACGAGAAGCGGAGCCTGGAGATGTGACTGGATTGCTGCAAGGTTAGCATACAATTTCAATGGAAGAGGAGTTGCTTCTAATAGAGAAGCAGGAAGGTGATTTCTTGAAGTGGAATCTACTCGTGATGAAGAAACTGTGAAGATTGTTGACAACAAAGGATTTAGAATACACCATAAACTTAGTTGATAAAGCAGAGGCATGATGTGAGAAGACTGACTCCAGTTTGGAGGGAAGTGCCATTGTGACTAAAATGCTATCAATCAGAACTGCAGGCTACAGAGAAATCATTCATGAAAGGAAGAGTCAATATTGCAAATTCATCAGTTTTATTTTAAGAAATTCTCACAATCACTCAAATCTTCAGCATCCACCATCCTGATCAGTCCACTATCTTCAGCACTGAGGTAAAGCCCTCCACCAACAAAAAGATCATGACTTGCTGAAAGCTCAGATGATAACATTTTTTGGCAAAAAGTAATTTTAAATAAGGGTATGTACATTTTTTAGACATAATGCTGTTGCACATTCAATAGACTACAGTATTTTGTGAACTTAACTTTATATGCACTGGGAAGCCCCAACATCTTTGACTTGCTTGGTTCCAGTGGTCTGGAAGTGAAGCCCCAGTATTTTCCAGGTACACCTGTATGTATATTGAAGCATATATGTATAAATAAATGCAGACACATTATTATATATGCATATTACATGTATACATATGTGTGAAAATAAATGGATGAGTGAATGAATGCACATCACAGTTTAAGTAGCAGTTCCATATATATACTAAAGTTGTCATTGATTTCAGGAAGACATGACTGTTCAGTAGATTTTCATATCTCACAATAGAAATCCATGGCGTGAAGGGTTCTTTGAAGAGTCTAGTACTTACTAGTTATGAATTAAATAAGTGCTTAGAATGCTGCAGATAATACATTTTTATTATCAATCCAATTAACTTAATTGCTTTTATCCTAAGTGTGACACTTATGAATAATTACAATATGACAGTTTTCCCACACAGTACTCTTCTTTTCTGATGGTTTTTCTTCTGTATGGAAGGTATTCCTGAAAATGGAAAGACATTTTAAAATGCTGATTTGGATTTTAGTGTTGATTATGCTCAGCGATTGAAGCGACATTTTTCCCATATACTTGTCATCCTTGGCACTTATGTCCATCTTCTGCTTTTGGCTATCGCTTTTATATCAATTATAGCAGAGCTTTATTTACAACTGCCTGAAATGTTCTATTGTCACCTAGCTGTCTCTCAGACATCCTTAATATAACCTGTCAAAATTTCAACTCAACTTATACGGCAGACTTGTTTCTTCTGTGGCTAAGTAATATAATTCAAGCCCATTAAAAAATGGATTTATATTTTTTTGCCTGATATTTTTATTTTCATGTCATCTCTATCAGATATGTAGACGTTTTTCTTAGTGATTTCCTTTTTATTGAGATGTAATTAACATATTAGTTTCAGGTGTGCAGTATAATGATTTGATATATGTGTGCACTGCAAAATGATGACCGCAATAAATCTAGCTAACATTTGTCATCACGGGTTAGTCTGCTTTTTTTCTTCTTGTGATGAGAACTTGTAAGATCTATTCTCTTAGCAGCTTTAGCACCTTTCAAATATGCAATACAATAGTTTTAACTGTAGTCTCCGAGCTGTCCATTAGATGAGGATCACTTACTTATCTTATAATAGGGACTTTGTACCTTTTTCTCCCTTTGCTATTTTACCTCCCCTCCTGCTACCTCTGGCAGCCATTGATCTCTTCTCTATATCTATGTGCTTTTTTTTTAAGATTCCATATATAAGTGAGATGATATGATATTTGTCTTTGTCTGACTTTTTCTGTCACTTAACATAAAACCCTCCATTCCATTCATGTTGTCAGAAATAGCAAGATTACATTACTTTTATGGCTGGATAATATTCTATTGTATATAGGTACAACATTTTCTTTATTCATTCATCTGTTGATGTACACTTAGATGTTTCCATTACTCAAGTTCATTTTATCCCAGGGAATTCCTACTCCTCCCCGGTGTACATACTTCTCCACCCCCAAGTACTGTACTTCCATTGGGTTTAGACTTTTTTAGGCTTTAGTAAGTCTAAGCAATTAATAACCACCATACCTTTGGGAAAGTTGTAATAGGAAAATATATCAAAACAAGGAAGCAGACATATGAAACTTATAGGAGATAAAAATCACAGCCAGAATAAAAGTTTTTGTTAAAAAGCTGTGAAGTCTATTCTCAAAGTTGTAATGGTAGAAATTGAATCCAGTTAAAAAAAATAGAGGTAGCTATAAAAGGGGAATGTTCACTAAAACATCAACAAAGAGCTGTTGAGAATTTAAAATATGATAGGTGAGCTTTTAAATTCTGAGTGAAAATGTGAGGAAAATAGAATAAAATTAGAAGTTATATTAGATTAGAAAGATAAATTGAAGTAAGGAGGTTCAATAACAAATTAGTATCATTCTAAGGCACCCTACTCCAGTACACTTGCCTGGAAAATCCCATGGACTAAGGAACCTGGTAGGCTGCAGTCCATGGGGTCACAAAGAATCGGACACGACTGAGCGACTTCACTTTCACTTTTCACTTTCACACATTGGAGAAGGAAATGGCAACCCACTCCAGTGTTCTTGCCTGGAGAATCCCAGGGATGGGGGAGCCTGGTGGGCTGCTGTCTATGGGGTCACACAGAGTTGGACACGACTGAAGCCACTTAGCAGCAGCAGCAAGAACAGAAAAACAGACTGTGTATAATGTTACAGTGGTGGGGCATAGAGAGGGTTGGAATAGTGAATAAGAAATAACTTACAAAAATTTTATTTTAGAACTAAAGGACAACAGTTTCTAGATTGACTAGGGTCACCAGTTACCTAATGCAATGGTTAGAAAAATGCTTTCCTCATGATACATTATTGTGAAATTTTGGACTGTCACAGGTAAGGAGAAAATCCCAAAGTTTCCAGAGAAATTATAGACCCCATACAAAGGATTGCCTTCAAGCTGATAGTTACGGGCCTTCTTAACAACATCATTGATGTATAAGTCACCGTGGAAAAAAGTATCTTAGTATATATCAAGTAAAACAGTTACTAACCTGGAATTCCATACCCTGCTAATGTATTAAATGTGAAAATAAAATGAAGCTACTTCTCAGCTATACTGGTTTTGAAAAATGTTTCTTCCCCTGAGCACTTTCTCAGGAGATGATAGGAAGATATTCTCAAGCATAAATCAATAAATAGGAAAACATGGGATGCAGGAAATGGAACTTCAGCCTAGGAAGAAAGAGGAAATAATTACATCTCAGGATGGTGTTTGGGGAATACTAAAGTGAAATGAACTGGATTTCCAAAATGGCATTGTACAGCATGCTTTAGAAGCAATGGAATAATCTATTAAAAATAGTAAAATTAATAGCAGCAAAGACAACAATAATGATAAGTGAACTGATTACTCCTGGTTTTGACCATGTTTTGACTACATTTCTGTCAGAATATTCAGGAAACACTGAAGAATACATAGAAAAGCAAATAAAAACACACACACATACAAATACAGGATCTTGGGCTTCCCTACTGGAGAACGCTCTCAAAAACAGTGACATCAGAGAAAAATTGGAATCTTGTCCATGGTTTGGTTTTGAATAATACTGGCTTAAAATTGTGATAGAACTCTTAAAAAAGACTGTGCAAGTGAGTATATGTGTGTGTTTTATTTTGTTTCAGAAGGAATAACTGGTATATTTATTAGAAAAAAAAAGAGTTAAATCCTTCTTTTTTCCTCTTAGGAAAGTACTACCTACTATCCAAAACTGAGAAATCAAGAATAGCACTTTGAGCACATTTTTTAGAAGTATTATGATAAATATCATACCGTGGAATCAGCCCACTGTTTAGAGTGGTTCCCAGATTTAGGCAGCTCTGTGTTACTAGACTTAAAGTATATTTGGTTTGTCAAGGTATATGTTTATTTGATAACAATGCAGATGAATTGTTAAATAACATAATAGAAACAAGGAAAGGTTCCGGTATGTTTTCATGAGGACCAAATTGGCACATATTCAAAGTGTGACCTGAAACTAGCTTGACATTTTTTCCTAATTTAGGTTTTATATCAACAAATGCCTTTCCAAGCCTGTTTTTTAATCCAGTGAAAGGATAAATTAATAGTGTACAAATCTCTCATCTTAAGGACATTGTAATGTTTTCTCTAAGTTTTTAAAAGTGAGGCCAACATTAATGTCTGTTCAGAGATGTGTACAGAAATGGGGCGATGCAGCTCCCCACTCAGGTCTTCTCTAAGTTTCTTGCATCCACCTTTCATTCTTCCTCTGGCTGCACTTTCTTCCAATTCTCTTTCAAATTATCCGCTTTACTCCCATCCCACTGAGATCTTATTAAGTGAGTGTTGAACTGATCTGAGAAACAAACTATTTTATGTAAGATGCACAAAGGAGCTAATTATAGCTCAGTGACTTTATATTGTAGCATGTATGCATTCTGGCAAGTTGGCCACTGAAGGAAGGGATCTAATGACGAGAACTGCAAGGGCTAGGACTGTCCAGGACCCATCTCTGGCCAATGGGTCCCTCAGACCATCCCTCTCACTTTCCTGTGCATGGGGCAAGTGCCCTTTTGTAGTGTGATTTATCAGACACACACCAGAAGTGATTTCCAGTCCTTGTTTGTTTTTAATAAAGATAGATTACTCTGTACTATTTTTTTTTTCCCTCATTAAACGGTCAAGGACTGTTTAGTCTTTTGAACTTGGGCACTTTAGGCAGATGCACTGTGAAACTTCATACAATCTCTCTCTTCTGGTTGGGCTGCTTATCAAGTGATCATTTATTCATAAATACTTGAGCACCCACATGTCCCATGTCAGGCACTCACAGTACCAGTATCCCTAGACCCTTCTACAAAAGCAGGAACTCAGACTGAACATCAAGAGATGCTGAATATACATAGTGTGGCATTAGGTTCCATATTTAATATGAGAGTGTATGCTGTCCGGTTGCTAAGCTGTGTCCTACTCCTTACAGCCCCATGGGCTGCAGCACTCCAGGCTTCCCTGTTCTTCACATCTGCCAAAGTTTGCTCAAATTCATGTTCATCAAGTCGGTGATGCCATCCAACCATCTCATCTTTTGTTGCCCCCTCCTCTTCCTGCCCTCCATCTTTCCCAGCTTCAGGGTTTTTGGGTTTATTTACTATACTTCTTTTCCTGACATTTTGTTAGGCTTTTAAGTTTTATAGAAATGACATTTAAAATATATTTTTAAAGATTTTTCTTTTTTTTTCCTCAAAGTATTTCCATTGCCTGTTTTTCACTTGGGTATCTACCAAACACATATGAACTTAACTATCAACCTTGTTCTATATGAAAAATTACAGAGGAATCTACTTACCAGAGGGAGGGGACTTCTCAAAACTTTATTTGAAACATGGCTGCTAATGTGCTGGGCCTTTTAAAAGTCTAGTAGTATTCTATTTTATTGGTTATATGTGAAGCTTGATTATTAAAAAAAATCCTTATGTCTTCTGGCTAGCAACTGTTTGTGATATGAACAACTCTTTTTGAGAAATGACATATTTTTGAAGTAAAGTTTTATAACAAAATAGCAATGTGATGTTTGATTACTATATTTTATATATTTTTTATGTCTTAAAGATGAGAAGCTGATCTTGGGAACAGGATAGGACAAAATTCAGTTTTGCAGAAATGGAGCTCAGGAAATATTTCAAACTTAAACTCCCTAACATTCTAGTCCTCCATATGAAATATTCTCAAGTATCCTTGATTTTTATAATGTCCAACTCAAAGCCCCATAAATCAAAAGAATCTGGGCCTAAACATTTTAATGCTCAAAATTATAGACTAAATGATACTTAAATGGCAATTTTCAGTATACTTTGCTTCTCTTAATAAATATAAGAAATAATAGTATTTATACCTTTATTACAATATGATGTTATGGCACATTGTTTAGGTGGCAAATTTTTACTGGTGAGTTTAAACCTATTTTTTTGTTTACAAATCAAAAATGAGTTTTAATTGATGCAGTGATAGTCATATATAAAAGGTAAACATGACTTAGCAATAATAGTCCTGTCATTTCAAGCTATTTCTTTTTTTACATTTACTTTAGACATTTGGGAAATTAGCAGCTAAAAGTATTCTGACATAGGTCAAAACTGATTGTTCTGTGTGTGTGTGTGTGTGTGTGTGTGTGTGTGTGTGTGTGTGTGTATATGTATCCTGCTATTGGTTTAGATTTTCCAGCTTGAGTAGATAGATTGTGCAATGAACTGGGAGCCTGTGTCTCCCAAATGTCATCAGCTGAGATCTAATCTCCGGTGTGATAGTATTTGAGGAGGGACCTTTGGAAGGTGATTTGGTCTTCAGGGGAGAGCCTTCCTGTGTGGGATTAATGCATTTTTTTAAAAAAGGAACTTGACTTTCATATAAATGTTTAGTGGCGTGAGATGTATGTGTAATATATTTGCATCTGATAGAAAAGATCTTAGCTCTGTACAAATGAGACACTATTACATAACTATATTCCTTTAAATATTAACTTTAATAATCACATATGACACTCATTCAGTTTCTTTGTAAAGTAGTTCTAGGTAATTATGCCAATCTGATTTGAGATTAAGCACTATTAGAAATCATAGGAACAAAAGGATATTTTTAAAAAAAATTCACCAAGCTATTCCCAAGGACACAGTTTTTGGTATTTTGTTGAGTTTTTCAAAAACTAGATTTTGCTGATCCAAGAAATAGTTCTCCAATTGAATAATTCACATTCCAATTTAAAGTTCATTTCCAATATCAGTTTCTTTACAAAGCTCTCTCTGTCCCATTTAAGGTTGCTTAGTTCCCTGAGCCTCTTTGCTTTTTTGTGGTGCAGCAGATAAACTATCCTGGCACAGTAACACAGACCCACTGACAGTGTGTAATTATGCAGTGTTTATAGCTTTTGTTATTGTTCCCTTTGGGTGTCTCTCTCCCTGACCAGACTGACTGCATGAGAGTAGGGATCCTATGGACTGGTAGAACTTAAGGGCTAGTTAATATTTGTTGAGTATCTAAATGAGTGAATGGACAATTAAATGAATGAACAGATGGATAAATAAAATTTACTTAAACTTTAATTTGAGACTTCAAGAATATGAAGCATATATATTTTATAATAGTTTAAACTTTTGATATGATGTATTAAAACAATTGTGTTTCATCCAGAAATATGTTTATGAATGATACAAATGGTCTCCTTGAAGTCTTCTTAGACATTTAAATGTCACTAATTTGTTTAAGTTCAGTTCTATTCAGTCGCTCAGTTGTGTCCAACTCTTTGTGAACCCATGAGACTCAGCACGCCAGGCCTCCCTATTCATCACCAACTCCCAGAGTTCACCAAACCCATGTCCATCGAGTTGGTGATGCCATCCAACCATCTCATCCTCTGTCGTCCCCTTCTCCTCCTGCCTTCAATCTTTCCCAGCATCAGTCTTTTCAAATGAGTCAACTCTTCGCATCAGGTGGCCAAAGTATTGGAGTTTCAGCTTCAACATCAGTCCTTCCAATGAACACCCAGGACTGATCTCCTTTAGGATGGACTGGTTGGATCTCCTTGCAGTCCAAGACTCTCAGGAGTCTTCTCCAACACCACAGTTCAAAAGCATCAATTCTTCTGTGCTCAGCTTTCTTTATAGTCCAACTCTCACATCCATACATGACCACTGGAAAAACCATAGCCTTGACTAACTTGTTTACATTTACATAATTTAAAATTAAAGCTTGATATAGAAGTGTGGTCAGATTCCATATTCCAGTTCCAATAAGGACTCTCTGGACTGTAGCCTGCCAGGCTCCTCTGTCCATACGATTCTCCAGGCAAGAATACTGGAGTGGGTCGCCATGCCCTTCTCCAGAGGATCTTCTTGACCCAGAGACTGAACCTGGGTCTGCTGCATTGCAGGCAGATTCATTACCATCTGAGCTTCCAGAGAACCCAATAAGGAACTGACCTACTCTTAAATCTATATTGTAGAATAGAAATAATGCCTTATTTAAAAAGAAATTTTTGAGGCAAGTCTTTTACAAATAATCATATATTTTGCTTTTATCTGTAGATAATTTTATTGTTAGAGAGTCATACAGACAATGCACAAAACAGATGTACAGTTTAATGAATTAAGTTTATATACATGCCTGTGTCACCATGGTCCCAGGAAGAGACATAGTGTTGGTACACCAAAAGTGCCCACCACCCACAACACTCTTTACCCTGCCTAAGCATAGCCTCTGATTTTTAAACTAACAATTTATTTTCTTTATATTTGCAGACCCAACATTTTCAATCATCCTTTTTAACCTGACATTATATCACTCCTTACTACTATTTGGTCTTGAAGATTTTTGAAACTTGTACTAATGGAACCAAACATGGCCCATCCTGTTTGTACATTTGGGGTATGCATATTTTTTACTAATTTATACTATTCTGAAATAAAAGTATAGCATATTCATTCTTTCCGTTTAACTGATGAACATATGAGTTCCTTCTAGTTTGGGGCTTTTATAAGTAATGTTGCAAATACCATTCTTGTTGATGTGTTCTGAAATACATGTGAACCCATTTTGGAGGGTATGTACCTGTAAGTCATAGGGAGTCATCATTGCCTCTAGTGAATGAGATCAAGCTGTCTTCTAAAGCGGTTGTACCAGTCTTCACTTCCCTGACCAGTGCCAGAGAGGGCTTTTTGTTATACATTTTTGCTTACGTGGGGGCATCTCCAGTCCTTTCTGTTTTAGCTCTTCTGGTATGCTGCTGCTGCTGCTGAAGTCACTTCAGTCGTGTCTGATTCTTTGCAACCCCATGGACTGCAGCCTACCAGGCTCCTCCATCCCTGGGATTTTCCAGGCAAGAACACTGGAGTGGGGTGCCATTGCCTTCTCCGTCTTCTGGTATATGTGCTTTTATATATTTTGCTTCTTAAGCTCAGGCTAATAGTACATGGTAATACAGATTGAAGTGTTATTACATTTAGCAAAGCATCCGTTTTTACCTTTTTAAATTTCTCTAATGTTTAAATTAGGCTAATGCTTGTAAATTACTTAATATCCAGCACTTAATAATTAAGCAAAATTATTTTCTGAAACACTTCTTCCTTCATCTATTTTTGCCTTTGCCAGATCAAATACCATCATTTAGAATATAAGCATAAATTACAAAGTATCCTGTTAACCTCCAAGTGAGTTATTTTTATTCAACGAGCATCTTTCTCCATTTCGAAAGGTACTTTTTTCCCGAAGTAAATTACTTCACTAGGAAAAACAGTTAAATACACAGCATGTGTGTATAGTTTCTCATTTTTATTTGTCATAAAATATGTTGAAACGTAAAATATTTGTCTGACTTTTCTTCCCAATGCATTTCTTGAAGTTATGAGGACCAAATTTCATAAACATTTTTCTACTGATACTTCCTCAATGTCTGGTGATTCTTGGTTCCCGTTATACCCGAATTAGGCAATATTAAAAAGTTCTGATCTTTATAGGCGATAAAAATCTTGTTATTAAGCAGACTTTGGAAGAGCTAAATGTTATTTTCTAGGAACGCAAAAAATATTAAAATGAGGCAGGATATGCTCTGCAGCAGCTTTTCCCAAGCCAGGCTTTCTACGTTTCTCAGAACAGTGACTTCAGTGTTTTTGCCGATTTGTTTAAAAGATGAACCAATTTGGTAAATTTGGTAATATTTTTAGCTGCTTTTGCCACAGGGTAAACATGTGCCTGGCAGGTCTTCTGCAAACCAGGACAGAGAAACACTGGTCAAGAGCTGTTCTTAGTTCCGCAGTTCACTAGAAACTCCCAAACATGCTGGCGCCTCTCTCCCAGCCCTGTAGGTGCCACCCCTTCCTTCTGTTCTCTGCCCTGTTTGTATTTTCTCTGCTACAGCTTCTTCTGCTTAATTTTGGAAACTGCGATGTATCCACTCATATTTCATCTTCTGGAGATGCCTTGGAATATCTTGTTCTTGATACTTCCTTCTTGATTCCTTTTGTTGTGTAGAATTTATCTTTTTCCTCTTTCCTGTCACTTTAATGAGATTTTATTAAGGAAAAGCAATAAACTCACATTCTGAACATATCTTACTGGTTTCGAACAGAAACTCATTTACTTGTTTTACCATTGGTGGAAAACTTAGAGAATCAGACAGATGTCTTTTTCAATCAGCATCTTGTTTTACCCATTAGTATTCATAGATAGGACCCTTGTCACATGTCTTGGCTTAATGTCATATGCAACTGGATTATATATATTTTTTGCATTTTATATATAATTTTGAGAAGTATACCAACAGGTCAGAAGGGACAGTCAGTTTCTTAAGTACATTCTGCGCTGATTTCTTTTGCCAGTTACATTTTGTTTTGTATTCCTAATGAACACATTTCACTTTAGTCTATGCTGAACAATGAAAGCTTGGGGATTAACCAAATTTTAAACACTTGTCCTCAATCATCTATTAAATCTTCTGGGGCTAGAGCCGTTTGAGGCTGGTTTCACTTTGATAACTTTCTCATTTTTTTTTCCTCA
Source organism: Ovis aries (assembly GCF_016772045.2). NCBI lineage: Eukaryota > Metazoa > Chordata > Mammalia > Artiodactyla > Bovidae > Ovis > Ovis aries. The sequence goes on from NC_056079.1 coordinate 10,471,891, forward strand.
TTTGGCTATGCTCACATATTCCATGAAAGTAACATAAGGAGCTATTCTTGTGTAACAATCTTGTGCAGGATGTGTATGGAGTACATGGAATCAAACATGAAGCAAGACCCCTGTACATACACGTATGTACACTCTGAGCTTTCACACATGTTCTTGCTCTCTGCATTTCCCTCTTTCTTTCCCAACTTCTCCTCTCATAGGTGATGGTTTTTATCCTTCCTCTCATTTTTCTGACTGTGTGTGTGTTCAGAGATTTCAATCATGTCCGACTTTGTGTGACCCCATGGACTTGACTTACTCTACCAGGCTCCTCTGTCCACAGGATTTTCCAGGCAAGAATACTGGGGTGGGTTGCCCTTCCCTCCTTCAAGGATCTTCCCAACCCAGAGATTGAACCCGCATCTTCTGTGTCTCCTGAATTGCAGGCAAATTCTTTACCACTGGGCCACCGGAAAGCCCCTCCTCTTCCTGTACATTTCTGTATATCAGTGTTCTTCTGTGCTCCCCAGAGTCATTCCAATTACATTCCCCTTACAGGCTGGCTTTGAAGAGCTCTCCATGTCTTTTTGTGTAACCTTATCTTTCGTTGTCATACTTCTTCATTTTTATTGGCATTTTTTTTGTGATTTATGGCATCTATTTTGTGTTTCCGATGTATCTTGCTTCTTGTTTCTTGCCTTTTATATGTAATTAGATGTTTTAGTGTCACTTGTCTAGTCTTTTGAAATTTTGTACCTTATTTCTTGTTCTCTAAAGAATATTGTTATAGTTAACAAAATTAGTGTCTAGTTAATTGTCGGTTTTGTTGTCTGCGATCCCAGTCTGAACATGCTTTCCTTACTCTCAGTCCAAACTCCCCAGTTCTGTCCTAGGGGTCATATGGGAATGAACAAAGCCTTGCGGCACCATTTTTGTTTTAAGTTCTGTGCTTCAGTTTTCCCTTTACCTGTCGCTGTCTCTTAAAATGTAAATGTTCCTTTGGGCAATGAATCTTTCTGTTTCTCCCCTGCAAACCTGTTTTGTTGGCATCCTTTTGAAGACTAGTTTCCCAGAGAATTGAATTCTATGTTGAAAACACTTTTTGATAAGAAATTTGACCGTATCATAAGTGTCCTATATTGCTGAGGATAATTCTCATAATTCTGAAGCAAATCTGTTTATTGTTTCTTTGTCATATTCTTGGTTTAACTTTTATCTTTTCCTCCCTAGTCATTATATTCTTAAATACTTGACGATTCTTACATTTTTTCGAAACTTCTTTTCTCTGCAAAAATCTTCCCATTGTTTTTACACTTTAACAGCCTAAGTGGCCTTAAAATGACTAAGAACCATTTTCCTCTTAAATATTTTAAAACTCAATTGTCATGCAGCATTTAGTGATAATTTTATGCCTTTTGTTCATAACACCTTTTATAGCTTAAGTATTTTCTCTACTTATATGAGTATGAGCATTTCTCTCTTCTGTTAGGATTTTCCCCAAGTATGCCTAGACTTGAATCCCTTTACATTTATTTTGCTTTTCCATGAGCCTTTTCAGTTTGCCAACCACAATCTTCTTTTTTCTTTTCGCCCCACTGACCTTGTCTTCAGCTGTCCTTCCATCTTTTATTGCATCTCTTTCGTTTCTCCTGCTTTCTTCTTTTATAAGCCCTGTAATTGTCGGCTTCAAGTTCCATGGATCGTCCTGCATGCCGACTCTGCTTTCTCAATAGTTCCACTTCTTTTTACTCTGACTTTAAAAGAGTATTTCTTAAGTAAATCATCTAGTTTTGTTTCAATTTTTTGAGGTGTCTTTTCTACTCTAATCAACTGTTCAATTAAACATCACTGTTATTCAGACACACACACACACAGCCTTCATCCGTATAAATACTGCCTGGACAAGGACAAAACCAAAAACTGGCTGACAGAGGTGAGAAATAAAGTATAGCAATTTCTTAATGTACATAGTGTTATACTTCCATGCTCAGAATCAATTCCTGTATAACATCCAGTTCAAGATTTTAGGCTGGGGTTGATAGTAGTAGTTTCTGAATATTCTCAGGCATTTATTTAACCAAACATTGTGGAATATTAGATGTTTTATTGCTCTTGGTGTTTCAAATGGCTAACTTTATCTAATGTTCGTGATAATATTTCCATCTCCAATTTATAAATATGCAACTTGTCAAGGGACACAGGACTGTTTTTGGACTCCAAAGTGTTTTATTTCAGGTTATCCTTGTTTGAAGAAAATTTAAAAATAAAATGATGCTTATTAAAAAGCCTACCTTTAGAAGGATAAATATACACAATAGCCAATTTGAAAACTTTCCTATAATTTAATTTACAATTGAGATTGTAAAATATTTTCAGCTTCTACTAACTTGTAAGTTAAAAGACACTCACTCCTTGGAAGAAAAGATATGACTAACCTAGACAGTATATTAAAAAAGCAGACATTGCTTTGCCGACAAAGATCCATATAGTCAAAGCTATGGTTTTTCCAGTAGTCATGTACAGATATGAGCTGGACCATAAAGAAGGCTGAGTGCCGAAGAACTGGTGCTTTTGAATTGTGCTGGAGAAGGAGAGTCCCTTGAATAACAAAGAGATCAAAGCAGTCAATCCTAAAGGGAATCCACCCTGAATATTCATTGCAAGGACTGAGGCTGAATCTCCAATACTTTGGCCACTGATGCAAAGTGCCGACTCTTTGGAAAAGACCCTGGTGCTGGGAAAGTTTGAAAGCAAAGGAGAAGGGGTAGCAGAGGATGAGACGATTGGATGGCATCACCAACTCAATGGACCTGAAATGAGCAAACTCCAGGAGATAGTGAAGAACAGGGGAACCTGGCACCCTGCAGTCCATGGAGTAGCAAAGAGTCAAACACAACATAGCAACTGAACAACAGCAGCAAAATACATAATTTTAGATTTCAGTATTATAAACTTTGTAGAAAATAATTAGGCAGGAGGTATTTAGTTTGAATACTTGTAAATACCTATGTTTTAAATATCTAAGCTTGTTTAGAAATTCATTGAAGAACCACTGTGCATAATTTTAGCATTGACCATTAAGTAAACTTTCTTTAAAAGATTAAAAGTTATATAAAGTCCAGCAAAGCAAACTTTACAGAGACAGTAAGAATGCTGTAAAAACTTAATAGGGGGAACTGTAAGTGTCCTACTAACAAATATTCTTTTAAACATCTTATTTACTCTTTTAAAATCAAAAAAAGGCATACATATTTACTGAACTCTACCTTATAAGCTCTATTAGAAACAAACTTATAAGATGATGGATGACACTCCTTTGCTCTCATGAGAAAACAGAGTTTCTGCGGAATAAATGACTTTGATCAAAATTAATTGAATAATGTTATTGTTCAGTCGCTCAATCATGTCTGACTCTTTGTGACCCCATGGACTGCAGCATGCCAGGCTTCCCTGTCCTACACCATCTCCCAGAACTTGCTCAAACTCATGTCTATTGAGTCTATGAGGCCATCCAACCATCTCATCCTCTGTTGTCCCCTTATCCTCCTTCCATCAATCTTTCCCAGCATCAGAATCTTTTCTATTGAGCTGGTTCTTCACATCAGGTGGCCAAAGGATTGGAGTTTCAGTTTTACCATCAGTTCTTCCAATGAATATCCAGGGTTGATTTCCTTTAGGATTGATTGGTTTGATCTCTTTATTATCCAAGGGACTCTCAAAAGTCTTCTCCAACACCATAGTTTAAAATTGAATAATGAATGACCACTAATTTTCAAGCCTGATGTATGTTACCTCTCTCCATCAATCTTTTTTCTTCCTCACATAGCAGTGTTTTAAAACCTAGAAATCCAAAATATTAAGCTTAACACTAATACTTGACTCTTCAATCTCACTTAAAATAGAAAGATTTCATCAAAGTATTTAAAATTTTATTATGCAATCTTATATAGATTAGTAAGAGCTAATATTTACTAAGAATCTATTTACCAAAGAGTTATGTATTATTACACTGTAAAAGGTCAGTTTTCATTCCAATCCCAAAGAAGGTCAACGCCAAAGAATGCTCAAACTAGCACACAATTGCACTTATTTCACATGCTAACAAGGTAATACTCAAAATCTTTCAAGCTACGGTTCAGGTTCAACAGTACATGAACAAAGAACTTCCAGATGTACAAGCTGAATTTAGAAAAGGTGAGGAACCAAAGATCAAATTGCCAACATCTGTAGGAATTCTTAAAGAGATGGGAGTATCAGATCACATTACCTGCCTCCTGAGACGCCTGTATGCAGTTCAAGAAGCAACAGTTAGAACTGGACATGGAAGAAGGGACTGGTTCCAAATTTATACAGTCACTCTGCTTATTTAACTTATATTCAGAGTACATCTTGTGAAATGCCCGGCTGGATGAAGTACAAGCTGGAATCAAGATTGCAGGGAGAAATGTCAATAACATCAGATATGCCGATGACACCACCCTAATGGCAGAAAGCAAAAAGGAACTAAAGATCTGTTTGATGAGTGTGAATGAGGAAAGTGAAAAGGCTGGCTTAAAACTCAACATTCAAAAAACGAAGATCATGGCATCCAGTCCCATTGCTTCATGGCAAATAGAAAAGGGGAAAAAAATGGAAAGAGTGACATATTTTTTTCCTTAGTCTTCAAAATCACTGTGGACAGTGGCTGTGGCCATGTTAAAAGATGAATGTTCCTTGGAAGAAACCTAAGATAAAACTACACAACATATTAAAAAGCAGAGATATCACTTTGCTGACAAAGTCTGTACAGTCAAAGCTGTGGTTTTTCCTGTAGTCATGTACAGATGTGAGAGTTGAACCATAAAGAAGGCTGAGCACCAAAGATTAGATGCTTTTGAAATGTGGTGTTGGAAAAGATTCTTGAAAGTCTCTTGGACAGCAAGGAGATCAAACCAGTCATTCCTAAAGGAAATCAACCCTGAATATACATTGTGCTGAAGCTGAAGCTTCAATATTTTGGCCACCTGATGTGAAGAGCTGACTTATTGGAAAAGACCCTGATGCTGGGACTGAGGGCAGGAGAAGTAGGTGACAGAGGACAGGATGGCTGGATGGCAGCATAGAATGAATGAACATGAATTTGAGCAAACTCTGGGGGATAGTGAAGGAGAAGGAAGCCTGGCACGCTGCAGTCTATGGGGTCGCCGAGTCAGACATGACTGAGTGAGTGAACAACACCACCTATTTACAGATAAGGAAATGGAGACACAAAATTTAAGCGCTATTCCTAAGGCTGTGCAGCCACTAAGCGATTGAGAATGGGTTCAAATCACGGAGCTTGGCTCCTGATTGAAGGTTGGGAACCATGACAAAATATTGTCTTTATGAGAACACTCTACCAAATTATTGCCACCCCAAACTGAATTGTTAATACCTTTTCTTCTTCTTTAATTAATATTATGAAACTGGAAATGTAATGAAATTCTCAGCCTCCTTTATCATCACTAGGCAATTATTAGCATGAACTGAACATCTAGCCTCTCTGTTAATTATGACATGAGTGTGTACTTAATATGTTTAGGAGATGCATAACATTTAGCGCCACCTTGCATGTTACCTCTAATAGCATTCTGAAAGTTATTGTTTTCATTCAATACTTGAGTACCCACACAGAAGTCCTGATGAGCAGATGAAGAACTTGTGCCAGAGCATAAACAGACACAAGACTTAAATCATCAAGAAAGTCTTACAGGAAAAAAAAAAAAAAAAATATATATATATATATATATATATATATAGGTTTACTGACAGAGTTGATTCCTATCAGGCGTCTTAACATGGCACCAAAGCTCCTTACCTCACTCTCTGCTCATCACACCAACCCGCACAATAGTAGCTTTCTGTGGACCTCGCTGGAGTGTTTATAGTTGATTTTGAAAATGAGGTGATTAGGGATTCCTCCTATCCATGCAGTGGCATATAACTTTCAATTGGTCCCCTGTATATAGGGTTTCTCTGTATCTGAGATTTAGCATGTATATATTTCACCAACAGTAGATCTTATAACACTGTAGTATTTACTATTAAAGAAACTGTACATACGAGTGGACCCATGCAATTAAAAGCCCTGTTATTCAAGGATCAGTGTATTAGGAAATGATAGATCCATTTCATTTTTACTTTTTACTGCCAAATTGCTCCCTATCTTGTTTACCAGCTGCACTTCCGCTGGAGTCTGTGGTATTTTCAGGGACCTACCCCACATCATTGTCACTTAAATGTCTGTCAATCTTTTCGATGAGAAATGCTGTCTTTGGTTAACTTGCATTTACTTTATTGTTAGATCCTTCATATATGGCCACTAATAACTTCTTTCCATATATCCATTTACCATTTGGGTGTCTTTTTTGTTGATTTAACATTTTTTTTAAGTAGGTAAACATTTTTCCACATTTGCTGCTGCTGCTGCTAAGTCGCTTCAGTGGTATCCGACTCTGTGCGACCCCATAGACGACAGCCCACCAGACTCCCTCGTCCCTGGGATTCTCCAGGCAAGAACACTGGAGTGGGTTGCCATTTACTTCTCCAGTGCATGAAAGTGAAAGTGAAGTCGCTCAGTCACGTCCGACTTTTGGCGACCCCATGGACTGCAGCCCACCAGGCTCCTCCATCCATGGGATTTTCCAAGCAAGAGTACTGGAGTGGGGTGCCATTGCTTTCTTCTTTTCCACATTTATTGACATATAACTGACAAATAACATTGTATAAGTTTAAAGTTTACAACATCATGATGTGTGTGTGTGTGTGTGTGTGTGTGTGTGTGTGTGTGTGTGTGTGTGTGTATACAGAGCTCTTCCCTTGTGGCTTACCTGGTAAAGACTCTGCCTGTAATGTAGGAGACCCAGGTTTGGTCCCTGGGTTGGGAAGATCCCCTAGAGAAGGGAATGGCTACCCTCTCCAGTATTCTTGCTTGGAGAATCCCATGGACAGAGGATCCTGGCAAGCTACAGTCCTGCTGCTGCTACTGCTGGCTAAGTCGCTTCAGTCATGTCCGACTCTGTGCGACCCCATAGATGGCAGCCCACCAGGCTCCCTCATCCCTGGGATTCTCCAGGCAAGAACACTGGAGTGGGTTGCCATTTCCTTCTCCAATGCATGAAAGTGAAAAGTGAAAGTGAAGTCGCTCAGTCGTGTCCGACTCTTAGCGACCCCATGGACTGCAGCCTACCAGGCTCCTCCATCCATGGGATTTTCCCAGGAGGTCTCAAAAAATCAAACACAACTGAGTGACTAATACACATACATATATATACAGAATATATGCATATATATGTATTTGTATACACATATATGTGTGTGTGTATATATAGTTTATATACATTGTATATATTGTACATTGCATGTATATGTACATTATACATTTACATACACTCCAGTATTCTTGCCTGGAGAATCCCATGGACAGAGGAGCCTAGTAGGCTACAGTCCATGGGGTCACAGAGTCAGACACGACTGAGCAGCTTCACCTTCACTTTCATACAATGTATGTAAATATATATATATATATATATATATAGAAATTAAAAGGTTTATTAAAAGACATAATAAAGTTACTTAAGACATCCTTCACATTACAAAATTACTTATCTAATGGCACCCCACTCCAGTACTCTTGCCTGGAAAATCCCATGGACGGAGGAGCCTGGTAGGCTGCAGTCCATGGGGTCGCTAAGTCGGACGTGACTGAGCAACTTCACTTTCACTTTTTACTTTCATGCATTGGAGAAGGAAATAGCAACCCACTCCAGTGTTCTTGCCTGGAGAATCCCAGGGGCGGGGGAGCCTGGTGGGCTGCCATCTAAGGGGTTGCACAGAGTCGGACATGACTGAAGCGACTTAGCAGCAGCAGCAGCAGCAACTTTCAAATACGTAATCCAGTATTGTTAACTGTGGACCCTGTGATGTACATCAGCTCCTCAGAATTTTTTATCTTGTAACTGGACATTTGTGCCCTTTGGCAAGGCTTCTGTTTTCCCTTCCCTACAGCCCCTGCAAGCCACATTCTGTTTCTGTGAGTTTGCCTTTTTCAGATTTCATTTATAAGTGGGAATATACAGTGTTTGTCTTTCTGTGTCTGAATTCTGTCACTTAGCATTGTCTGCCTGCAGGATAGTCCATGTTATTGTGAATACCAGGGCATCTTTATTTTTATGGCTAAATTAACATTTTGACATGCCTGTGGGTGTACTCCTGTATGTGCTGTGTGTATGTCTATATCTCACATTTTCTTTATCTGTTCATCTATCAATGGATACCAAAGTGTTTCCATGACTACTGTGAATAATGCTGCCAGGAACATCAGAATGCAGCAACTTCTGATTTCTTATTGATAACTTACTTCTCTATTAAATTTTGTAAAAATACTCAATATCTATTTTATTCAGACTCTTAACATTTTAAATTCATTGTTAAAACTTTCAAAAGATATACAAAGAAATTTCTTTCCAATTTATAATTTGGAGAACACAAGATATGTATCAGGCTTTCAGTCAGTGGTTAAGAGAGAGGCATTGTTGATTCCACTTCCAGAGATAGCAAGGTTACTAGGAATATGGTCCCTAAACTTCCACAGTGAACTCAAAATTGAATGGAAGATAGAACGGTTGAAAGGTTAAATTATAATGCATTAAACCCATTCCATTAAGAATGGTGTTGCAAAATTCGCTTGCCTTCACAGGATGGTCTGATCTATATTTGAAGGTGGGTGGGCCAGAGTCAACAGGGTCACAAAACAGTCAGACGTGACTTAGTGACTAAATAATAAATAGCAACAACAAAATCATTTCTAGGTTGAGAAATGACAACGAGTTATGCAAGTAGAGGACATAGCATTTGCAAATATGATGGAGACAGGAAATGGAGAAATGTAAGAGGGGTGATCGGGCCGTGTGATCAGAAAGAAGATGATAGCAAACAATGAGAATGGGACCAGATTGTAATGGCCTTTTCATTCAGCATGCTCCCACTTAGGGTTCCCTGGTGGCTCAGTGGTAAACGACCTGCCTGCCATGCAGAAGATGCGGCTTTGATCCCTAGATCAGGATAATACCTTGGAGTAGGAAATGACAACCCGCATCAGTTTTCTTTCCTGGGAATTTTCATGGACAGAAGAACCTGGCAGACTACAGTCCATGGGTCACAAAAAGAGTCAGACACAACTTAGCAACTAAACAACAATTTTTGTAGTTGTTGTTAAGTTTCCTGTGTTTATGTATTTTTGAAAACAGCATTTTTTGAAATAAAAATATGGTATATTCATTCTAGTTCAAATAAGACTTTGTGAATGATCCTAAGAACTCATAAATAAATATTGTTTTGATAGTACAATCATTTAGCAAATTTAGATAACTCATTAACTACCTTGTAAACCACAATCCACTTCTATGATTTGGATACTTCCTCTAATTATTAGAAAAAATTCTTCTTTGCCCACCACTTAAAATCTTTGTCAAATTCTTTTCTCTGCCCCTTGAAGATTAAGATTTTTTTTCTTGACCTTGATGATTAGGGACATCTCTCATATTGGAGACCATTACTGGACCTACAACCTCCTGAAATTCTGAACACTTGCTGAGGTCAGCCCTCAAACCAAAATGTGTAAGTTTTCTTCTGCCTTGTTCTTTTCACTGCTTAAGGTCACCAGAAATAGAATGGCCTTGATATTTGCGGATGAGGCTTGAGAAACACATTCATCATACTTTTAAGCCTCAAAACCACGTTATTAGCATAATCACCATATACTTTCTGATTCAACACAAGACTGTAACAGCAATCATGTTTTATCATTATCAGGAATCACTTCAGTTGGACAGTAAATGCTTACAGTTGCATACTCTGCTTCATGATCACTGAATCTCGTTTTGACTGAATAAAATGTGATTATTAGGCAATTTCTGAGTTACAGTCCAGCTCTCACCTACCTTATATGGCTGCAAACTGATTTACCAATACTGTTTACTCTCATGATCTTGTATTTCTTATAATATCCATTAGCTTTATCTCCCGGTTTTATAATAAGTTAACTTTACTTCCATAGAAGAGGTTAGGTAGTTAATACGAAGTTGACCTTATTCTGTTTGGATTTACTCCTATTTATGGTGCTTGCATTCTAGAACTTGTTTCTCTGATTTTCATGGCAAAATGGCTGTATCCAAATTCAACAAAATATAAGCCAGTGATTTTATATCTAATATAAATATATATGAATAGGTAAATCAAATTTATCAAACTTGAAAAAAAAAAAAACTAATGGGGAAGTCTTTATTTGAAACATGAAGGAAATACCATGCTTTCCCCAGCTTGACAGATGATTTTTGGGGATTGAATTAATTTTGTTAAGCAACTGTAATTAAAGATCAGTGATCTGAAAGAGCTAATTACCCAAGATCAATGTTGATGGTATTCTAAGTTTGTTCCATATCAGTCACAGAGTGTTTATGTCATGAGACATTTTCTCTATCAGCATACCAAAAAAATGTGCATTTTTACTAATGTTTAAAAACTGAAATACCATCCACTAATTTCATTGTTGGCAAATGCAATATAAAGCTGAAATTTATTTCAATTACAATTCTTTTCCCACACGTTAAAGCTATTTTAACCTTTAGCGGCATACAATTATTACAGAATAGATCATTTTTAATGATTCATTATGTATGAGGTCATTTGACAATGCAATTAGCTTTGTGATGAAATTTCTATTCTTTTGATCATTCTGTACCTATAATGAATGAGGAGAGTTTTATATCTAATTTCCTGAAATTAGAAGCTTAAAGATAGAAACAGGCTCTTGTATTTAAATGAGACTCGAAATAACTAGATTGCATTAGTCCTTTAGATGTATGCCCTAGACCAGCAGAACTTTGACTGTGGTGTTACCGTTGGTTTTTTTTTTTTTTTTTCCCCTCATTATTCATTCAGAAGCTCCACGGATACTCTACTATCTGCTTCCATCATCACCCATATTTTCAAAATGTGCTTTTAACTGTGATCTGGAGATAAAAGAGTAGGTCTTGCATGTTCTCAGGAATGACATGCTTCAGCATATAATGCAAAAGACTAAGAAATGAGGCCCAGAAGCTAGAGTAGAATTTCTGAAAACCTATACAAGCGTTTTTGCACTGTGCTATAGAAACACTTGCTTGGGGTCATACTTTTTTTAAAAAATTGTTGCCCAGACATTTACTATATATACATTTCAGAGTATATTCTTATATCTAAGCTTTTATTTTACATACTGGTTAATCAATGAGGCATAATATTTTCAATTTCAAATGGATTTCAAACCAAAGCAACGTTTATAGTTAATGAAATTTATATGGGTTTCTATTTTCCATCCAGTAAATATAAAAAGAGATCCATTGATGTTAAAAAAACAAAATAAAATGAATTTTGATCTATTAAGATTTGGTTAAAGATAAAACCATAGCTGAAGCACATTATATATGTTTCTGTGATTTAATACTCTCAAGATACTTTTTCTGGCTCATCACAAGAAACCAGAATTTTATGTTGAATTGACTGATGGTTTATGAAAATTTTTTGAAGATAAACTTGTTTGTGGATTAAGTTTTAATTTGGGCTGAATTTTACCCCCCCCCCCACCAAAAAAAAAGATCTCCAGTGGAATGTTTTTATTGGGGTTGATATCAAAGTTATATAAACATAATTTTTACAAGCAAGTTTGGGAAAACTGGTAAATAGGAGTATAATTCTTTTTATAAACAGAGACAAAATTTATTTGTACTTAACACATGTTTTAAAGTGAAATTGCTGTTATAGGACTCTTATGAATTGGTATGTAGGATAAGCAAAAAGTAAAAATTTCTTGATAAAGTATAGTCAATTCCTCATTAAGAATGGTTATAAATGGAATTGGTACAACAGATAATTCCAGTCATTTCACATTGGATTTTGAAATGTTGCAATTACAAATTCTTGGCCTTATATATAACTTTATCTGATATTTTGGAATTCTCATAAGGCCGTCCTGGAATGTTAGCTTATGGCCTGACATTCCAAACTTCAGAAGTTGGCCAGTTCTGTAAGAAGTAGATATGGGTTCTTGTTTTTCTTTCCATTAACATACTCTTATAAGATAGATAATAAATAGATAAATAGATTGACTACCTCTCAACATATATAAACTAATAAAAATGAAGACACATTTTTTAACTGGAAAAAAATAGGAATTACCATGTACAAGATAGATGATTTAGAATACAATTTATAGTAAAATCAATCTTTAGAATGAAATATTTTGTAACATTTTCTGTCTGCAGCATTTCCTGATGTTCTTGATTTTAAATATTAATTATCAAGTTCAGTGACTCAACTTGTCCAACGCTTTATGACCCCATGGACTGCCGCACACCAGGCTTCCCTATCCATCACTGACTGCCAAATTTACTCAAACTCATGTCCATCGAATGGGTGATGCCATTCTACCATCTCATCCTCTGGCGTCCCCTTCCCCTCCTGCCTTCAATCTTTCCCAGCATCAGGGTCTTTTCCAGTGAGTCAGCTCTTTGCATCAGGTGGCCAAAGTATTGGAGTTTTAGCTTCAGAATCAGTCCGATGGATATTCAGGACTGATTTCCTTTAGGATGTACTGGTTGGATCTCCTTGCATTGCAAGAGACTCTCAAGAGTCTTCTCTAACACCACAGTTCAAAAGTATCAATTATTCAGCACTCATCTTTCTTTATAGTCCAACTCTCACATCCATACATGACTACTGGAAACACGATAGCTTTGACGAGATGGACCTGTGCAGCAAAGTAAAGTCTCTGCTTTTTAATATGCTGTCTAGTTTGGTCATAGCTTTTCTTCCAAGGAGCAAGTATATTTTAATTTCATGGCTGCAGTCACCATCTGCAGTGATTTCGGAGCCCAGGAATATAAAGTCTGTCAGTTTCCATTGTATCCCCATCTATTTGCCATGACGTGATGGGACCAGATGACATGATTTTAGTTTTCTGAATGTTGTGTTTTTAGCCAACTTTTTCACTCTCCTCTTTCACTTTCATCAAGAGGCTCTTTAGTTCTTCTTCACTTTCTGCCATAAGGGTGGTGTCATTTGCCTATCTGAGGTTATTGATAATTCTCCTGGCAATTTTGATTTCAGCTTCTGTTTTACCAGCCCAGCATTTCTCATGATATACTCTGGATATAAGTTAAATAAGCAGGGTGACAATATACAGCCTTGATGTACTCTTTCCCTATCTGGAACCAGTCTGTTGTTTCATGTCCAGTTCTAACTGCTGCTTTTTGACCTGCATCCAGATTTCTCAGGAGACATGTCACTTTGTCTGGTATTCCCATCTCTTTATGAATTTTCCACAGGTTTTTGTGATTCACAGTCAAAGGCGTTGGCATAGTCAGTTAATCAGAAGTAGATGTTCCTGGATCTCTTGATTTTTCAATGATCCAACGGATGTTGGAAATTTGATCTCTCATTCCTCTGCCTTTTTTAAATCCAGATTGAACATCGGAAGTCATGATTCACTTGCTGGTGAAGCCTGACTTGGAGAATTTTGAGCATGACTTTGTTGGCGTGTGAGATGAATGCAATTGTACAGTAGTTTGAGTATTCTTTGGCATTGCCTTTCTTGGGGACTGGCATGAAAACTGAGCTTTTCCAATCCTGTGGCCATTGCTGAGTTTTCCAAATTTGCTGGCATATTGAGTGCAACAACTTAGCAGCATCATCTTTTATGATTGAAATAGCTCAACTAGAATCTATCAGGTCAACTTTGTTGGTAATGATGCTTCCTAAGGCACACTTGAGTTCCCATTCCAGGATGTCTGGCTCTAGGTGAGTGATCACACCATCATGGTTTTCTGGGTCATGAAGATCTTTTTTGTACAGTTGTTCTGTGTATTCTTGCCACCTTAATATATTCTTAATATATTCTTGCCATCTTAATAGTTTCTTCTTCTGTTAGGTCCATACCATTTCTGTCCTTTATTGTGCCCATCTTTGCATGAAATGTTCCCTTGGTATCTCTAATTTCCTTGAAGAGATCTCTAGTCTTTCCCATTCTATTGTTTTCCTCTATTTCTTTTCATTGATCACTGAGGAAATCTTTCATATCTCTCCTTGCTATTCTTTGGAACTCTGCATTCAAGTGGGTATATCTTTCCTTTTCTCATTTGCCTTTAGCTTCTCTTCTTTTCTCTTTTATTTTTAAGACCTCCTCAGACAACCATTTTGCCTTTTTAAATTTCTTTTTCTTGGGGGTGGTCTTGATCACTGCCTCTTGTACAATGTCATGAACCTCCATCCATAGTTCTTCAGGCACTTTGTCTATCAGATCTAATCCCTTGAATCTATTTGTCACTTCTACTGTATAATCATAAGGGATTTGATTTAGGTCATACCTGAATGGTCTAGTTGTTTTCTCTACTTTCCTCAATTGAAGTCTGAATTTGGCAATATGGAGTTCATGATCTGAGCCATAGTCAACTCCCGGTCTTGTTTTTGCTGACTGTGTATAGCTTCTCCATCTTTGGCTGCAAAGAATATAATCAATCTGATTTTGGTCTTGACCATCCGGTGATGTCCATGTGTAGAGTCTTCTCTTGTGTTGCTGGAAGAGGGTGTTTGCTATGACCAGTGTGTGCTCTTGGCAAAACTCTGTTAGCCTTTGGCCTGCTTCATTCTGTACTCCAAGGCCATATTTGTATGTAACTCCAGGTATTTCTTGACTTCCTACTTTTGCATTCCAGTCCCCTATAATGCAAAGGACATCTCTTTTGGGTGTTAGTCTTAGAAGGTCTTGTAAGTCTTCATAGAACCATTCATCTTCAGCTTCTTCAGCATTATTGTTTGGGGCATAGACTTGAATTACTGTGATATCGAATGGTTTGCCTTGGAAATGAACAAGGATCATTCTGTTGTTTTTGAGACTGCATCCAAGTACTGCATTTTGAAGTCTTCCATTGACTGTGATGACTACTCCATTTCTTCTAAGGGATTCTTGCCCACAGTAGTAGATATGATGGTCTTCTGAGTTAAGTTCACCCATTCCAGTCCATTTTAGATCACTGACTCCTAAACTGTTGATGTTTGCTCTTGCTGTCTTAAAATTGAGTAATGATTGTAGGAAAAAGGATCTTTAGAACATACATATGCCCAATACTTGTTCACTTGAGATAATAAATACCCACATTAAGTAGTGAAGGTGAAGGTGAAGTCGCTCAGCCGTGTCCGACTCTTTGCGACCCCGTGGACTGTAGCCTACCAGGCTCCTCCATCCAGGGGATTCTCCAGGCAAGAATACTGGAGTGGGTTGCCATCTACTACTCTTCTACATTAAGTAGTAGATAAATATATAAATGAACCATAAATTGAGGCATGGCTAAATTTTTATAAGGTTTGTAAATGTCATTTCACTGTGTACTATTTGAATAATTGGCTACAACTCAGTTTATAAAAGTTATATCATTTTTTTTAATAAATTAGCCTCTGGGAAAACCTATTTTTTCTATTATCTAATAATTAAATAGTCCCTTTATTCTCAAAATTTTGGATATACAAAGGCATAAACATACAAGTTGCAAGACTACTTTCAATATTTTAACTTTTATATTTTTTCCATTCAGTAATGAATGCTATCTTCACAGACCTAGTTGTTGCCTGAAATAATTAAATATCTATTTCTCTAAAAGGAAATATTATAATAAGTAAAGAAATAATGGAAATACTTAAAGACATTTTGTCAAAGGAAAGAAACAAGTGTTACGCACAAAAATGTAACATGTAGGAAATAGAATTTATATGTTTGTTTTACTCTATTTTTATCCTCAAATTATCTGTTAGTTTAATCTTTTGTGGTCTTTCTAAAAGAAGGATTACTAGGACCTTTGCTACATACAAAAATTAATCAATACTGAAATAATATTTAAAACTCTGTACTAATCTTTATTGCACTGTAATCTCTTTTGGAATCTTTTAGCAAATGCAAACACAGAGTTTAATTAGTTGAGATACTACAAATCTCCAAGTAAGCATTACATTGAGGAGTGGGAGAAATCAGCATTGATGATCATTCTTTAGAGAATGAGACATTCATGAATTGACATTTTAAAAAATTCTAGTTAATGTCTCTAAAATACTATTTTGCACTATATTATTTGTAAGGCAGGCTTTATTCTAAGAAATTAATCATATATAGTTATTAAACAAAAGTCTTCTGTGTATGAATGTAAGACTGCTCTTATTGAAAAGGAGATTTCAACAGATTAGGCACACTAAAAAAAAGTATTTACGTGATTTTGTAAGAAAAGATTAGGAGCCATTCTTCTCAGTAAAAGCAAAATCCACATGATCCTTTACTCAAAACTTTCACAAAATTATCTTTTGTATTGTTTCATGTCTGTGTACATGTGCATGCAACATCCCTTCAGTTGTATCTGACTCTTTGCTACCCTATGGGCTGTAGACCGCCACGCTCTCTGTCCCTGATATTCTTCAGGCAAGAATACTTGAATAGGTTGCCATGCCTTCCTCCAGGGATTCTTCCCAACACAAGGATTGAATCTGCGTCTCTTGCGTCTCCTGCATTTGGCAAGGGGGTTCTTTACCACTGAATCCACGTGGGAAGCCCTTGTACTTTTCCAACAGCTGCCAAGGCAACTCATTTTGAAAAATAGAAAAATAATTAATGGCAATCTTCCAGTGAACCAGTGTTCCAAAAGATAGTTTTTCTGTGTTAAAAGAGTGACAATTCATAGACTCATTACCCACTTGCAAATGACTTTAATGAAATAGTTAACTGACTTGAAATTCTTGTGTCTGTTGTTTTTGAACAAATACTCATTCTTGGTCATAGCTTGAACAATTCTGAATACCCATCAGACAAGTTACAGGAAAAGTGTAACCAATAGGGCTGGATCTTACATACCAATATCTTCAGTTCAGTTTAGTCGCTCGGTCACGTCGGACACTTTGTGAACCCATGGACTACAGCATGCCAGGCCTCCCTGTCCATCACTAACTCCCGAAGTTTTCTCAAACTCATGTCCATCGAATCGGTGATGCCATCCAACCATCTCATCTACTGTCGTCCACTTCTCCTCCTGCCTTCAATCTTTCCCAGCATCAGGGTCTTTTCAAATGAGTCAGTTCTTTGCATAAGGTAGCAAAAGTACTGGAGTTTCAGTTTCAGCATCAGTCATTCCAATGAACACTCAGGACTGATCTCCTTTAGGATGGACTGGTTGGATCTCCTGTAGTCCAAGGGACTCTCAAGAGTCTTCTCCAACAACACAGTTCAAAATCATTTATTCTTTGGTGCTCACCTTACTTTATAGTCCAACTCTCACATCCATACATGAACACTGGAAAAATCATACGCTTGACTAGATGAACCTTGGTTGGCAAAGTAATCTTTCTGGTTTTTAATGTGCTGTCTGGGTTGCTCGTATCTTTCCATCCAAGGAGTAAGCGTCTTTTAATTTCATGGCTATAGCCACCATCTGCAGTGATTTTGGAGCAAAAAAAAAGATAAAGTTTCTCACTTTATTCTCACTTTACAAATAGATGTTTCCCCATCTATTTGCCATGAGGTGATGGGACCAAATGCCATGATCTTAGTTTTCTGAATGTTGAGCTTTAAGCCAAATTTTCACTCTCCTCTTTCACTTTCATCAAGAGGCTCTTTAGTTCTTCTTCACTTTCTGCCATAAGGGTGGTGTCATCTGCGTATCTGAGGTTATTGATATTTCTCCTGGCAATCCTGATTCCAGCTTGTGCTTCTTCCAGCCCAGCATTTCTCATCATGTACTCTGCATATATTAAATAAGCAGGGTGACAATATACAGCCTTGACGTACTCCTTTTCCTATTTAGAACCAGTCTGTTGTTCCATGTCCAGTTCTAACTGTTGCTTCCTGACCTGCATGCAGATTTCTCAAGAGGCAGGTCAAGTGGTCCGGTATTCCCATCTCTTTCAGAATTTTCCACAGTTTTTTGTGATCCACACAGTCACAGGCTTTGGCATTTTCAACAAAGCAGAAGTAGATGTTTTTCTGGAATTCTCTTGCTTTTTAAATAATCCACCGGATGTTGGCAGTTTGATCTCTGATTCATCTGCCTTTTCTAAAACCAGCTTGAACATCTGGAAGTTCACAGTTCACGTATTGTTGAAGCCTGGCTTGGATAATTTTGAGCATTACTTTAATAGCATGTGAGATGAGTGCAATTGTGTGGTAATTTGAGCATTTTTTGGCATTGCCTTTCTTTGGGATTGGAATGATAACTGACTTTTCCAGTCCTGTGGCCACTGCTGAGTTTTCCAAATTTGCTGTCATATTGAGTGCAGCACTTTCACAGCATCATTTTTAGGATTTGAAATAGCTCAACTGGAATTCCATTACCTCTGCTGTCTTTGTTAGTAGTGATGTTTCCTAAGTCCCACTTGACTTTGCATTCCAGGATGTCTGGCTCTAGGTAAGTGATCATACCGTCATGATTATCTGGGTCATGAAGATCTTTTTTGTATAGTTCTTCTGTGTGTAGATACCACCTCTTGTTAATATCTCATGGTTCTATTAGGTCCATACCATTTCTGTCCTTTATTGTGCCCATCTTTGCATGAAATGTTCCCTTGGTATCTCTAACTTCCTTGAAGAGATCGCTAGTCTTTCCCATTCTATTGTTTTCCTCTATTTCTTTGCATTGATCACTGAGGAAATCTTTCTTATCTCTCCTTGCTATTCTTTGGAACCCTGCATTCAAATGGGTATGTCTTTCCTTTTCTGCTTTGCTTTTTGCTTCTCTTCTTTTCACAGCTATTGTTATGCCTCCTCAGATAATCATTTTGCTTTTTTGCATTTCTTTTTCTTGGGGATGGTCTTCATTCCTGTCTTTTGTACAATGTCATGAACCTACATCCATAGCTCTTCAGGCACTCTGTCTATCAGATCTAATCTCTTAAATCTAGTTCTCATTTCCACTGTATAATCATAAGAGATTTGATTTATCCATGACTGATCTAGTGGTTTTCCATACTTTATTCAATTTGTCTGAGTTTAGCAATAAGGAATTCATGACCTGAGCCCCATTCAGCTCCAAGTCTTGTTTTTGCTGACTGTGTAGAGATTCTCCATCTTTGATTGCAAAGAATATAATCAATCTGGTTTTGGTATTGACCATCTGGTGATGTGCATGTGTAGAGTCTTCTCTTGTGTTGTTGGAAGAGGGTATTTACTATGGCTAGTGTGTTCTCTTGGCAAAACTCTATTAGCCTTTGCCCTGCTTCATTCTGTTTTCCAAGGCCAAATTTGCCTATTACTCCAGGTGTTTCTTGACTTCCTTTTTGCATTCCAGCCCCCTATAATAAAAAGGACATACTTTTTGGTGTTCGTCCTAGAAAGTCTTGTAGGTCTTCATAGAATCATTCAACTTCAGCTTCTTCAGCATTACTGATGGGGGCATAGACTTGTCTTACTGTAATATTGAATGGTTTGCCTTAGAAATGAACAGAGATCATTCTGTCTTTTTGAGATTGCATCCTAGTACAGCATTTAGACTCTTTTGTTGACTGTGATGGCTACTCCATTTCTTCTAAGGGATTCTTGCCTACCTTAGTAGATATAATGCTCATCTGAGTTAAATTCACCCATTCCAGTCCATCTTAGTTTGCTGATTCCTAGAATGTCGATGTTCACTCTTGCCATCTCCTGTTGACTACTCCAATTTGCCTTGATTCTTGGACCTAACATATTGCTCTTTACAGCATTGGACTTTGCTTCTATCACCAGTCACATCTACAACTTGGTATTGTTTTTGGTTTGGCTCCGTCTCTTCATTCTTTCTTGAGTTATTTCTCCACTGATCTCCAGTTGCATGTTGTAAGGATTAGCATCGTCCTTACAGAGGAGGGGGAAATAGACTCTGGGAGGGCACAGACAGAAGCCAGGAAGAAGGAGCCATTATCTTAAAGCCCTGGGTTAGTGATCTCATGCCATATGTTTTCTTAGGTGGCAAGGACATTTCTGTTTCCATGATAATGAATCCTCTCAAACAAGGTCTTGACAGAGAGAGTTTAAGAGCACATCTCTTTTAATAGAGAAATGATAAAGATTTGATATCAAAACTACTGACAGATCTCTTTGCTTGAAGTGTTCAACGTGAGTTGGCTGTTGAATTATGAAAGCTGTAAAGAGCAAGTGCCCCAAATGGAATTCCCAGCTGCTAGTTGAAATTGAAGAGGTTCTAATAAAACATTGATTATGTGTCCTTAACTGTCCCCCTGACTGCTCTGGCCTGGACACCAGCAGCCAGGCAAAGCATGAGCGTTCACTTTAAACTGGCTTTAAACTGGCTTTAGCATTTCAATTCCTGTTTCTTTGTCATATTTTGGACATTCTTGATTAGCTTCTTCTCTGGTAAGAAAGGATTCTGTAGGAATTATGACTTGACAGCGTCCAGTGGGAAACCATCTGAAGATTCCAAAATCCCATTGAAAAGGAAAGAGAAAAATGAGAGAAACAGAGAAAGATTATAATCTGCTTAATCTTAAAATCAAGACAGCCCCACTAGCCTCATTTGGAAAAGTTATGTCACAGTCAACACAAGGTATAACACAAAGCTGGACCAAGCAAAGGGAAAGTTTGAAAATAAAACAGTCACCTTCCCCAAAAGCTTCTAACAGAGGGACGCTTTTCCTTGCTGCTTAAGATGCAGAGATAGTAGGAGCAAGGGTGGGGCCTGCCAGGGGTAAGGCTGAACACACAGAGGCTAAGCACTGCTGGGGTAGGAGAAATAGTTTCTCCTCACCGCTTTATCTGATGGAGCCAATCAGGAAGCCCTTGAGAGCGATTAGAGGTGGGTCAGGAAAGGAGCTCTTGTCACCTATGAGGTCACACCTCTCGAGCAATCCCGGGGCACTTGGCTGTTGGAGCAGGGTGAGCATGGGGTGATGGTGGGCCTAGAGGAGACTGGATTCCACCCTGAGCCGACATGAATGGGTGTGACTGAGGGTGTGTGGTGCATGTCTGTGTGCATTGGAGGAGGGAGATAAGCCCTGACATGCAGCACTGAGTTTCCCCAAGAAGACAGAGTGAGTTGTATCATGGACGCCAGATCAGAGTGAGATTGAAAAATGATTCAGGAACAAGTTTTTACATCGAGCTTCTCAGTTTGTTTATATTCACATCCATTCAACTAATATTTATTGAATTCCTGCTGTGTAAGGCATTGTTCTTGGCTATGATATATAGTGGTATTAATACATAGAGAGGGAAAAAAAAAATGGGCGTCCCAGGTCGTGCAGTGGTAAGGAATCCTGCTCCCAATGCAGGAGATATAAGAGACACAGGTTCAATCCCTGGGTGGGGAAGAGCCCCTGGAGAAGGGCATGGCAACCCACTTTAGTATTTTTGCCGGGAGAACCTCTGTGAGGTTCTCCTCACCTAGGAGAATACTGCTGGTAATGAAGAAGAAAAGAAATATATGTGACTTTGAGCAGGAAGAGATTCCATGCACGAGAAATTTGTTAATTTGCACATTGGCAAACTGCAAACACAGACTTCAATATGAAAATGAACCCTAGCGGACTTTTACATAGAAGTGCAAATTAGGGAAGCGCTTCGAGTTCTGTCATGTATGAGGGTGAAGCATATGGCATTCTGCTCTCCACTGCAAAAAGGATAAGAAATATATATATATATTTTCTAACATTAGCTTAGAGGCAACTAAGCATAGCACAGCACATGTACTATTTCTAGTCCTACTTCTTTAATTTTTTCTTTTTTAAGAAACAGATACTTTCTGGGGGGGGGGGCGCTGGTTATGTTCATCACTTTTAATACAACTTTTATAATACAGTTTCTTGAGAGTAGACGAATTTTAAAAGTATCTCAACATTCAGTTGTTTGGCAAAGAAATGTATTTGAGAACCAACAATGCTTTTCCAGTGTTACAAAACATAGGTGATTCTTGACACTTTTGCCAGCTAGGGGAGATATTTCTGCTAAAATTGTACATTAGAAATGAGACAGATATGAAATCCATATTTTTGATGAGCACTTGATATCAGATGGAGAAAAAATTTAAGAAGAAATATTGCTTTTGTAAGAATTATTGCCCCTATAAAGAAGGCCAGGCCAATTCTTGTTTCATTAAATGGTTCTCTTTATATGCACTTATTTACATTTGTAGTATTTGATTGCTTACTACATGCAAACAGAACTAAACGTGCTAAAGATATAGGAGTGAACTAAGCAGATCTGTTATATTTTGTTTGAAGACACGTGTTCAATTCCTAATTTCAAATTAAGTATAATTGCTATACATGTTTTAACATAGAAATTCAGGATAATGTGAAAGTGTAACAGAAAAGAATTCCTTCAGGACTTTTGAACAGAATACTAAAAGATACACAGGAATTTGCCGAGCATAGCTGGGAAGGGAGGAGAGCAGGGAACTCCAGGCAGAGGGAACAGCGTGTACAAAACTCTCAGGCTCGGAGAAGCTGGCTCTTCTAAGGACACGAGAGAAGAACCCTTGGACAGAAAGCAGAATGTGTTCTGGGAATGGCCTGTAGAATGATGCAGGACTTCATAAACTGTGTTGAGAATTTTGGTCTTTATGTAGTGTAAAGAGAAGCCACTGAAGGATTTTTAGACATAGCAAAAGCAATAGACAAAGTTGGAAATACCTTAGGTTTATATGGTATAGTGTTAACATCATAAACTGCTGAGGCCCTAAAAACAGAAGGAGGGGCTTTTCTCAAGTTTACAATGGACATCAGTGTTGACGGATTTTCCCAAAATTTCTCAGAATGTTTTCAGTGGAGGCTTATAGCTACAAGTAAAGAGATCATGACATCTTTTCCTGCCCAGATGAGTTGCACTGGGAGGAGGGTGAAAACAGCAGTCCATTTATGGAAAGATTGATAAGAGTGATGGGTAATTATTGACTCAAAAGTGATGATAATATCCAAGAATGCTTTGTGTTAAAGTTCACGCATATTAGTATCTAAGGTCTCTCTGTCTTTTCAACTTGGCTGATGAAGAGAACAGAAAATAAAGCATGTAGATATAAATTATCACATATCTTCCCAAAGCAAATTTTGATTAATGTCATTGTCAAATCGGTTGAAATACTTGGAAACTCACAAGACCTCCTTCCCAGTTTGTCGATTGTTGTGAGTCATCAGGATCATCGGCTTAACCCCTGTCTGCACTCTGCTCTGCAAGGCAGATGCCCTGGTCATCTTGGACCATGGTGATCCCTCTGTGTAAAGCCATAGATTTGCTGAAAGCTGCAATAAGATTACACCTGGAAAGCACTTGGCACAGACCTGGTGCATGTTAACAATAAATGGTGGTCACTGTGATCATGGATGGTAATGGTTATTATCACAATCATCATCATAAACACACAAACCTTCTCTGAGCTCCACACCCTCCCCCCTCTTCATAATAAAACTCTTAAAAAAAAATAAAACAAAACAGGTTGATGCAGGAGGAAAGCCTTGACTGGAGTAATGGGGAAGACTTTTGTCCTCATCTTCTGAAATTAACCTGCACAAAGTCATGGGGAAATGGGTTACTTTTACATTACCTTTATAATGAGCCGAGCAACCATGACCTTCAGCCATGAGAGCTACTGCTTCAGGCAAACTTGCCTCCTCTTTCCTAAAAAATTCACCTGTATCCTAAACCTCAAGTGAGTTTCTGCTCCCCTTTCATCCATATCTGAAGTCTGCACTCTGTTCTGCCCCTCTCTGTCCCTTATAATTCTTCCCATATTTAGTGCTGCGTTCCCTTCGATTGAAAATGTCTCCTACCACCAAGGACATTGACTTGTCTCCAGCCACTGACTTCTTGAAGAAATGTCCATTTGCTTTTCTAATCTAGATTATGCTACTAAATGAACATTCCACATGTGGGACATGTCTCTTTCCTAAATGTCACACCTTATTTCCTCGTGAGCAGGGATTGTGGCTGCTCCTTTTACCTCTTTGTATTCATACTTTGAACATCCACTGGAGACTTACTTTATTTTGAAGATTATAAATGTAAAGAGTATGATTATCTTATACATATTTAACTGATGGATAATCAAGTCCCTTCTGCTCCAGTTTTCTCACCTGAAAAATGGTGGACAGTGAAGTTTCCTCTGATCTGGTAAATGCAAGGCACTGCTTTTTGCTGCATCTTGTCACTCAATACCCGTGTAACTTCCACACAGACGAGAAAGTAAGTGGAGCAAAAATGTTTGTATTTGCATATCATCCAGCCTTGTGAAGAGAAGACTATTCTTATAAACCCCCCAAAGAGAGTTTTTCACACTTTTCATACCTAAAGTGCATGAAGTCAGTAAAGTCACAAGTAAACAGAGAGCTTGTTCTTTTGAGAACAGCATCTTGGGGTTTAGTCTACCAAATCATACTACATATGCAAATGCTGCTTGAATGCAATTTAGCTGCATGCTAAGCAGCACAGAAATCTCAAGGGTCAAAGAATTGAGAATATTTGCAGCATGAAAATCATAGAGGCAAATGTTTGATGTACAGATGTGTGTACCAAAATAGGTCACGGTTAGATGAATACATTTATTTTATTCAATCCCTTATTTGGAATTGTTTGCTAGGATTTTGTGTGTGTGTGTGTGTGTGTGTGATTTTGGTTTCAGTTCTACAGTGAATTTAAAATGGTATTTCAGAGTCAATATTAGCCCCAAATATCACATATGTTTACTATGTGGATGGTGGGGGATTTATAGCAATCTCTAGGAACACAAGAATAAATTCAGTCTGGGGAAAAAAAAAAAAGCATATGCTTTTGTTTTCTCTCTCTCTTCCTCTCTCTTTCTGATTAGGTATGTTTCTGAATTCTGAGGGACCAGTCCTTTGCCATAAGTTTCCCCGGAGTTATATTGTTTTTCATTTTCTGATTGAGGAATTTAGTTGTGTTAAATTCCCCACATGTTTCTAGATTGTGGTTTAAATTCTGACTTGTGATATGTCGTTTTACTAAAGTGTTTCCCATTTGTAAAATGTAACCAACTATATAACCATCACTGTTAGGCAAAAATTTTGAAATTTGATATTAAATTATTTTGTGTGTGTGTGTGCTGACTATTCTTTTTTTAAAATAAATTTATTTATTTTAATTGGAGGTTAATTACTTTACAATATTGTATTGGTTTTGCCATACATCAACATGGATCTGCCACAGGTATACACGTGTTCCCCTTCCTGAACCCCCCTCTCTCCTCCCTCCCCGTACCATCCCTCTGGGTCATCCCAGTGCACCAGCCCCAAGCATCCAGTGTCATGCATCAAACCTGGACTGGTGATTCATTTCATATATGATATTATACACGTTTCAATGCCATTCTCCTATAATGAATACAACAAGCATAGTAAATAAGCATATTCTAAAAGATTAATAGCCAGAAAGTCAGTGACACTAGAAGTTTCCAGCATGTTTAGTATTAATATAATTTATTATTTCATTTATTCATTCACTAAGCATTTTTGAACTCTATTGGGTCCAATATTATGATCGGAACAGAGATATGATCTTAACCAAGACAGACTTAGTCCTGGCTCTGGGAAAGGTGCCACCCTGAAACCCCAACTGAGTAGTCAAGGATAAAAACAAAACAACAATCTAGAGCTAAGGGGACATAATTCAAATGTTCATAAAGAGAAAAAAAATTGCGTATATGGAAACCTCTCTTCATTTAATTTATTAGCCCCATTATTAAACTGACTTCTCATCAAGCATTTCCCTAGGATTTCATGTTGATTGCAGCATTTGGAAAATTCAAGCTCTCCTGTGATTATATAGCTGGCAAATATAATAAAAGGCATTCCCTGGTCTCTTTTCCAACTGAATACTGAATTACCAATATATTAGTATGTAGAGTCTAAATATGCCCTGAAATGGATCATAAAAATACTAAAAAATATTAACTCAAAACATTTTAAAGCAACAGAAATATTATTTAAGTGACCAAACTAATTATGGAATAATCTCATTATTTTGAGGAAACGAATTGTATATAATGTATTACAGTAGAATTTTGAGATAGTTTCATAAATTGACATTTTTAAGGTGAATTTTAAGTGCCCTTGACTATTCATGTTTTTCTAGAGAAAGAATATATTCTATTAGAACTATTCACATTTGGCATAGGATATATTTTTACTTATTGCATATGTCCAGACTTTTCAGAATAAGAAAACATAGGTGATCAAAGCAAATATCAATAAACATAAATCAGCTTAATCTGGATTATTTTTACTTTAACCATATACTCATAAAATTAGCAAAAGTTTAAAAATGTTAGTAGATGTTGGTTGACATTCATATATAAAATTATTAATTGGAGTTATTATACCTCTAACAGTTGTTCATACATGCTGTGAGATAATGTATGGATTAAAGGATATTCTAGACAATCTATACATACTTTATATATATATTTTTTCTATGTGTATGCCATATAGGTAGTAATTTTAAGAAGTATATGTGGGTTTGTGGTTTATTATTTCAGTTCTTTGCTGTGATTATTTTGTCAAGTTGGTTTCTATGATGGATAATTTACATCAGTAGAATTCACTCTTAGTTGTACAGTTGAATGAATTCTAACGAATGCATGTGGTCATATAACCCCCAAGGCAATCAATCAGTCAAACCGGTGAACCTCCTGGTGCCCTTTCACAGGGAGTCCTTTGCTCTGGCCACAGAGATGTGTATTCTGTCCCTGTTATTTGGGCATCTTCAAAATTACTTGGTGGAAAGTGAAAGTGAAAATGTTAGTCACTCAAGTCATGTCCAACTCTTTGCGACCCCATGGACTGCAGCCCGCCAGACTCCTCTGCCCATGGCATTTCCCAGGCAAGAATACTGGGGTGGGCGGCCATTTCCTTCTCCAGGTGATCTTCCTAACCTAGGGATAGAATCCAGGTCTCCTGAGTTTTAGACATAAGGTACATTATCATTCATATTCATGAATTTTATTTCTAAGAGAAAATTGTATGTTCATAGAAAATTTATTAATTATTATACAGTATTGCTTCTCTAGGAACTTAGAAAAAGTACAACGAGTATCTTTCCTTCAAACGTTTTTATTTTCCACCTCACCTGACAGTTGATTTCTTCATGTGTTTTTATTTTGCCCTTTTTTGTTGACAAGCATGCCTGTTAGCTGATTTCTGCTTTGTTGGCATACTCTTCCAATATTGTTAATCCAATCATACACAGACCTTTTTAACTTCTGGGTATAAATACACTGAACTCTGAACTGAAACAGACTCTGGCCATCAGACACATAATGAAAAAATTCCAGCATTTTAAGTACTTAATGTCATACACACATTCTGTGGGGCAAACAGGTTGACTGATTTCTTACACATTTTTGGACAAACTTTTACAGAACCAGACACTCTCTACAAATCTTCACCAGGCAGTTATAGCAATGGTAGCCAATCTTTTAGCATCTGAGTCTTTTTTTTTTTTTCATGTACTCAAACTATGTGTGGCAAACTTAAATGGATTAATAGGAATAAAACAACCTTAAATAAATAGAACAACTTTTAACCCCAAATCCCTACAGCATGTATATCCCTATAATATACAGGTACTTCTATATGACAACCTATAGTTATTAAAATGTCTGTTTGGTAGCTTTTCATCTCTGTGTAATGCTTGAGGAGAAGAGATGTTTTACTTTTATTGCTAAGCAATACAGCTTTTGCCTTTTTCAGTGACCTGGTGGTCTGACTTCAGTGAGGATGGTCTGCCCTTTTTATCCCCCACACCTCAGTGCTCCATGACTAGACAAGCATTATTAAACTGTGTGTTCACCACTAACATATATGCCTTTTGCATAATTTTTATATTTTGCCAGTGGTCACCTAGCTGGTGCTGTAGGAAAACCATTCAACTGGCCGTAAACAAGAGTCAGAACTTTGCCTTTGGTAGTTTTCAGTTACTTAAGGTTATTGAATAGCTACAAACAGCTTAAACAAGCAAAGACAGTCTACTTAAAAGGAGAACATTTGGTTCTAGTTAATTTTCTCAAGATTTATTTATTCATTTAAATCCGTTATTAATTGAACATTTACTAAGATCAGGGATGTAACAGTAAAACATCCCTCATTTGGGTTACATTTCAGTGTGGGAAACAGAAAAGAAAAAGTAAAATAATGAGTCAATAAATAATGCAAAAAGGCGAAATGGTTGTCTGGGGAGGCCTTAAGTAGCTGAGAAAAGAAAAGAAGCTAAAGGCAAAGGAGAAAAGAAAAGGCATATCCATCTGAATGCAGAGTTCCAAAGAATAGCAAGGAGACATAAGAAAGCTTTCCTTAGTGATCAACACAAAGAAATAGAGGAAAACAATAGAACTGGAAAGACTAGAGATCTCTTCAAGAAAATTAAGAGATACCAAGGGAACATTTCATCCAAAGATGGACACAATAAAGAACAGAAATAGTATGGACCTAATAGAAGCAGAAGATAGTAAATAGAGGTGGCAAGAATACACAGAACTGTACTCAAAAGATCTTCATAACCCAGATAACCAAAATGGTGAAGTCACTCACCTAGATTCAGAGATCCTAGAATGTGAAAAGTGGGCCTTAGGAAGTATCACTGTGAACAAAGCTAATGGAGGCAATGGAATTCCAGTTCAGTTATTTCAAATCCTAAAAGATGATGTTGTTAAAGTGCTCCACTCAATATTCAGTGGAAAACTTAGAAACTCAGCAGTGGCCAGAGGACTGGAAAATGTCAGTTTTCATTCCAATCCCAAAGAAAGGCAATACCAAAAAATGTTCAAACTACAGCACAATTGCACTCAACTCACACGCCAGCAAAGTAATGCTCAAAATTCTTCAAGCAAGGCTTTAACATTATGAGAACTGTGAACTTCCAAATGTTCAGCTGGATTTAGCAAAGGCAGAGAAACCAGAGATCATATTGCCAACATCCGAGGATCATCAAAAAAGCGAGAGAGTTCCAGAAAAACATCTATGTTTTCTTTATTGACAATGCCAAAGCTTTTGACTGTGTGGAGTACAACAAACTGTGGAAAATGTTTCAAGAGATGGGAATATCAGACTACCTGACCTTCCTCCTGAGAAATCTGTATGCAGGTCAAGAAGCAACAGTTAGAACTGGACATGGAACAACAGACTGGTTCCAAATTGGGAAAGGATTATGTCAAGGCTGTATATTGTCACCCTGCTTATTTAACTTATATGTAGAGTATTTCATGCAAAATGCCAGGCTGGATGAAGCACAAACTGGAATCAAGATTTCCGGGAGAAATATCAATAACCTCAGAATATGCAGATGACACCACCCTTATGGCAGAAAGTGAAAAGAACTAAAAAGCCTCTTGAAGAAAGTGAAAGAGGAGAGTGAAAAAGTTGGCTTAAGCTCAACATTCAGAAAACTAAGATCGTGGCATCCAGTCCCATCACTTCATGGCAAATAGATGAGGAAACAATGAAAACAGTGACATACTATATTTTATTTTTTTGCTCCAAAATCAGATGGTGACTGCAGCCATGAAATTAGAATATGCTTGCTCCCTAGAAGAAAAGTTATGACCAACCTAGACAGCATATTAAAAAGCAGAGACATTATTTTGCCAACGAAGTTCCGTCTAGTCAAAGCTATGGTTTTTCCAGTAGCCATGTATGGATGTGAGAGTTGAACTATAAAGAAAGCTGAGCACTAATGTATTGATGCTTTTGAACTGTGGTATTGGAAAAGACTCCTGAGAGTCCCTTGGACTGCAAGGAGATCCAACCAGTCAATCCTAAAAGAAAAAAGTCCTGAATATTCACTGGAAGGACTGATGCTGGAGCTGAAACTCCAGCCATCTGGCCACCTGATGCGAAGAACTGACTTGTTGGAAAAAATCTTGATGTTGGGAAAGACTGAGGGCAGGAGGCGAAGGGAATGACAGAGGCTGAGATGGTTGGATGGCCTCACTGACTCATGGCATCATGGCATGGACTGGTTGGATGGACTCACCGACTCATGGCATCACTGAGCTCATGGACATGGGTTTGGGTAAACTCCAGGAGTTGGTGATGGACAGGGAGGCCTGGTGTGCTGTGGTCCATGGGGTCGCAAAGAGTTGGACACAACTGAGCGACTGAAGTAAACTAAACTGAACTGATCACTTCTGTTGGTGGACTGACATGGTAGAAAAACCTATGTCAGTATGGGATGATGAATGAACTGTGTGTGTGTGTGTGTGTGTGTGTGTGTGTGTGTGTGTGTGTGTGTGTGTGTGTTAGAGAAAGAGAACCCAGACACTTTTTCTTGAATTTTCTTGTAAATATAGTAAAGAAATGAGCTGTAACCTGTTTAAAGACTGGATATATTGGAGCATAATCTGAGCATATTTAGAATCATTCAGTGCAGTGGGGGAGATTAGTGAAGGTGGTAAGGCAGACGTGTTGAAGGAGGATGGTTCTTAGAATGGCTAGAAGGGACATGGATTTGATTCTTAAAGGAGTAAAGTAAGATGATATTAATATAATCAATAAAATAATTTTACCTTGAAATATAGGTAGATTTTCTTTTGGCATTGGGAGTACGCATGGAGTTTCAACCTCTGGACTGCCAGTTAATTCCTGATAGATGTTGAAATAGAGTGTTTATTTTAATGTAGAGGAAAGACAAAGGTTTGAAAGGAAACTTCATGGATCTGAAGTCCAGGTCTACCAGAAGTGTGCTATGTGGGCCTGGCCTTGCTTTCACTAGACTTTGTTTCATAGTTTAGTGATAGTACTTATAAGTTAAGTGACTGAACAGACTGAAGGTGTCCACCAGTTAGCACTGGATTTGTAGTTACACAGTCATATTTCCTGAGTTTAATACCTGCATTCACACATTTTCTTAATTAAAGTGGCTTGGTCATTTTGAAACATTAATAGAACCTTCAGAAAACTGCTGAATTCATAGAAGGAGTGATTTATGTACATGTTTCAAGTTTCTTTCAGTGAAACACACTTCAGCTGTCCTGGTTTCAAGTGATACCTTTAGGTAGTGCATCTCTCTAGTTTGTTAAATGACAATTTATAATAATGTGAAAAGGTCTCCTATTCCATGCACCTAAAATTTATGACCATATTTAGTTGGCAGCTATGAAAAATCAGCAAAAACCATAGCACTTTAATTAAGCACATTTTTAAGTAAGGACACTGCTGTGTGAAGCAAGAAAATAGATAAACTATTCGTGGCTACATTTAGACTTTGCTTAAGATACCAGGCAACTCTTGCTCTACATCAAAATAACTTCTTATATTCCTTTTAATAATTTTTCAGGATTCTTAAAAGCATTGTATTTCCAATACACATTTTAAAGGTACATTTGTGATGTAACACTTACAAAGGTAACATTATAGTATCCTAACTTTCTAGTCAGCTCTTTATCACTTTCTCATTCCTCTGTACAATGTTACTTTTGTTCGCTGCTAATTATCCTGTATCCATATAAAGTTTTATTTTTCTATTGTGATTGGAAAAACAAAGAATTTGCTGCTTTTTTTCAATTAAATATTACATGAATGAAATTGACATAAAAAATAGCGTACCTATGTTTTCACATATGGTGGTTTATATGACGATCCTTAATTAGGACTTCCCAACTTTTTCAAGAACATTTTTGTGATGTAATTTCTTGTTGTTACATGATGTCAAATTGTAGACTATTAAGAACAATCATGGGCTTCCCTGGCGGCTCAGACAGTAAAGAATCTGCCTGCAACTCAGGAAACCCGGGTTCAATCCCTGAATTGGGAAAATCCCCTGGAGAAGGGAATGGCTACCCACTCCAGTATTCTTGCCTGGAGAATCCCATGGACAGAGGGGCCTGGTGGGCTATATCCATGTGGTCGCAAAGAGTTAGACTGAGTGAATAACACACAAGACAATCATGGGTTTCCCTCTTGGCTCAGATGATAAAGAATCTGCCTGCAATGCAGGAAACCTGGGTTTGGTCGCTGGGTCAGGAAGTTCCCCTGTAGAAGGTAATGGATACCCATTCCAGTATTCTTGCCTGGACAGTGCCATGCACAAGGGAGTGTGATGGGCTAAAGTCCATGGGGTCTCAAAAAGTTGGGCATATCTGAGCAACTAAGCACGCGTACACAGGGACAATCATAGGTTTATAAACAATTGCCAAAACACTCTCTCTCTCTCTCTCTCTATATATATATATATATATATATATCTGCATCATCTATTTATTCTGATTTTCTGCTACTCCCAAAATACAGTCACAACATATTTACCTGGTCTTTGGGAAAAACGTCTTTAAATGTACACCCTTGCTTCATATCTCACGCCTTTTGCACCTCAGCTTAACGGTTACTTCCCTGACAGCTTTTGCTCTAGAGATTGTTTGTCTAGTCCTCCTCATCCTTTTCATTCTATATGCACACTTCCTTGCTTCATTTCTTCCTGTTCTTGTTTGTTGTTTCTTTAACAGATGTTATTCCTTCCTTCATTTCTTTTAGTATCCTAAATATTCTCATTTCTAAACTCCTACTCACACCTATCTATATCATTTTAAAAGTTCCTAAATGATTTCATCTCCAAATGATTGCTTTTCTTTCCCTTTTTATTGGCAGACTCTTTTTCATTTGTCTTCAGATTTTGGCTTGCAAGCTCATGTTAAGTCGAAGTTTCTCTCTGCATCAGAGCCTATGCTTTTATATTTACCTCCAAAAAAACATCCGGGGCCATTTCCTAGAGTCTTACATTAGTGTTAGGTAAAAGACCAGGACACCAAAAGAGTGTCTAACAGGCGTTTTAATGGCAAAGTGCTCCGGGGAGGGGTTCCTGGACCCGAAGGAGGCAGGTCGAGGGAGTCCGTGCCCGACAGTGTTGGGGGTGGTTTTTATACATTTGTTGGGAGGGATGGTCAGGCTAGATGGACGGGGATTCGGATAGGTAGCAAGGCCGAGGTGTTTCGGGCTGACAGGTCCTTCTACACGGCTGGGGTGGGGCGGCTTTAGCTGGTGAAGTGTGCTGTCATTGGTCCCCAGGATCTGGGAGGCTCCTTCCTTTAGGGACTTCCCCGCCGGCGGGAGGGAAAGGAGGGGCGCCCCATCATGGTTCCCGGGGTCTGGCCTTACAGTTAGTAGCTTTGGCACTGCGGTTGCTCACCCAGAATGTGAGGATGAGGTACATTCCCACTGAGGTACATGTGGAATGTGGTATATTCCCGCTGAGGTACATGTGGAATGAGGTGCATTCCCACTGAGGTACATGTGGAATGAGGTGCATTCCCACTGAGGTACATGTGGAATGAGGTGCATTCCCACTGAGGTACATGTGGAATGAGGTGCATTCCCACTGAGGTACATGTGGAATGAGGTACATTCCCACTGAGGTACATGTGGAATGAGGTGCATTCCCACTGAGGTACATGTGGAATGAGGTGCATTCCCACTGAGGTACATGTGGAATGAGGTGTATTCCCACTGAGGTACATGTGGAATGAGGTACATTCCCACTGAGGTACATGTGGAATGAGGTACATTCCCACTGAGGTACATGTGGAATGAGGTACATTCCCATTGAGGTACATGTGGAATGAGGTACATTCCCATTGTTCCACAAGCTACATGTTCCTTGTTGGCTCTGCCTCTCGCTTCTGAATTGTATTTTTGCATCGTGAAGGTAATTTTTCATCATGAAGATAGTTTGTTAAGTGTGATTACATGTTTTAATTTTTAAATTGCATTTTTAAAATCTATCCTGCATTAATTCAGAGTAGAGAGAGTAGAGTAATGGAGTGGGGTATCAAACATGACGTTGCTGTGTTATTTTTTTCCTTAAATTCATTCAATTAATATTTTTATTAGGTATTAGCTATGAGGAAAGATCAGCTTCTAGGCACTGAATTAAACAAGTTCCTTGTTCTTAGAAAATTAATTTTTGGAGGATAAATATAAAAAGCAAATTCAAATAAGTATTAGGAATTAAAAATAAAACAGGAAATAGAGGGTGAGAATTGGGGGCTATTTTTAGCATGTTGGTCAGGAGAGAACTCTGTAACAGTGAATATTGAAGTAGAGATAATAGAGTAGTAAGGCAGGAGGTATCTGAAAAAACGTATCTGAGAAGGAGAAATCAACAAATGCAAAGGCCCTTTTAAGGAACAGCAAAGGGTTAGGTTAGTTTCCTTATTATTCTAAACAATCATTTCTATTAATGTAGCTTAACAGCTTTTTTCTCAAAATTTCATTCAAAACTGAATGGTTAACTAAACTTCCCAAAGTGTACTTAAGTCGTGCTGTGTTAAATTATTATCCTGTGCTTAAACAAATTACTTTTTGATTCTAAGAGCTCCAGATTTCTTTTGATTCCTGTCATTGCTTTAATCTCTGTAATATGCCAGGCTCTATTCTGACATGATTCTGTTTATGTTTCTTTATTTTTTGTGTATATATTGTTGTTTAGTCACTAAGTCATGTCCAACTCTTTGCAACCCCATGACTGCAGCATGCCAGGCTTCCCTGTCCTTCACTATCTCCCAGAGTTTACTCAAATTCACATCCATTTTGAGTCAGTGATGCAATCCAACCATCTCATTCTCTGTCGTCCCCTTCTCCTCCTGCCCTCAGTCTTTCCCAGCATCAGGATCTTTTCCAGTGAGTTGACTCTTCACATCTGATGTACAAAATGTTGGACCTTCAGCTTAAGCATCAGTCCTTCCAGTGAATATTCAGGGTTGATTTCTTTTAGGATTGACTGGTTTGATCTCCTTAAGTCTTCTCTAGCATCAGAGTTTAAAAGCATCGCTTCTTTGTCACTCAGCCTTCTTTATGTGTGTGTGTGTGTAATATATCATATCTTTAGTGAAATGCAGTTTACAAAGTATCACATATTTAAAACGTTTTGCAATATAAGTATAAACACATGGTACTGATGTTATTAGGTAAAATGTAAAGTCTATTCTATTATTTCATTATGAAATCCAATAGTAGATAACATATTTTCAACTGCTTTCAGATTTGTTTCAACATTTTACAGGTCTTTCTTAAGGAGTTCTCTATCTGATGAACTCGAATATAAAAATAATATAGTTATATCCAAGACGCACAGCAGGGAGATGAGCAATGTGGATTTTGGAGACTGACTGCCAGGATTTGAATTTATCACTCTCTTGGCAGAGAGAACATAATTTCTTGATCTGTAAGATACAGATAATAACAGTGCAAATCTGATAGAGCTATTATAAAGATTAGATAAACTAATGATCATAACCTTTAAAAAATCATGACATAGAAAGTACAGTAACATATTTGTTAAAATCTAAAATCAGTTCAGTATCTGACCCAGTATTACAAGTGACAAGGCTTTATATTAAATTTAGGAAGTCTATATAGCTCAGAGGTTAAAGCATCTGCCTGCAATGTGGGAGACCCAGGTTCAATCCCAGGGAAGATCCCCTGGAGAAGGAAATGGCACCCCACTGCAGTACTCTTGCCTGGAGAATCCCATGGATGGAGGAGCCTGGTGGGCTACAGTCCACGGGGTCACAAAGAGTCAGACACGACTGAGTGACTTCACTTTCACTTTCACTTTCATAGTATTTGTAAACATGTTTCCACTTTTTAATTTTTTATTGTTTGTTTTAGTTGTGAGTATAATGGTAAACTTAGAATTATGATACAAATGTGCAGTGATAGCCCACGCTATTTGAATAAACATAAAGTAGTTTATGGGGTGATTACCATTGGGTTTCATTGTCTATCACATGATTACAGGTTGGTGGCAGTTTCTCTAGAATCAACCCAAAGAATTAGTTAGTTAATTTTATTATGATGAATGAACTTGTGTGTAAGAAAAATCTTTAAATTTGTTACCTGTAAATACATGCTCTTTTTAGTAAAGTCATACACAGTGATTGCACCTAAATTTGGTGCCTTGACTGAAGTACTTACTTGTAAAGTAAATAATTTTCACTTATCTTTTCTTAGAATACATATCAGTAACACTGACATCAAAAGGTTGAGCTTATTGAGAAAGAGAAAGAGTTGAGCCTTTGAGAAAGAGTAGTGGTCTATAGGTTACTATAATGAAGCTATAATACTGGTAATAACCATGGTTATAATAGTGATTGTCTGAGTGATGTTAACCATCTTAAATCTCCCAGCTTTGATCTCTTCAGCATTACAAAGAAAGAGTTGGTCCATTTGAATTCCAAAATTCCTTCCACCTTGGAATAGGGCGCATCTAGGAAAGAATGAGAAGATTCGACATACCAATTTAGCTATGTTATAAAATAACAGTGAACTATTCCATATCTAAAATTTTGAATACAGACCAAATAATAAATTAATAAGTCATGATAAATACTACTAAAGCCTCTTAAATTCTTTAATGATCATACAGTTTTAATGATAGCAAATATGTTCTGAAATTAATTCTAGAACAATGGAATATATTAGGTTAGAAGAAAACAAAAGATAGATTTAATATCTGATATCTAGACTTTAGCCTAAGAGACTTTTAATTTATTTTAATAGGCTTTTTTAAGAGAAACCTTAGGTCCACAGTGCAATTAAGCAGAAGGTACAGGGATTTCCTATATATTTCCCTACTCTACACATGCAGAGCCCTCCCCCTTATCAATATCATTTACCAGAATGGTATCTTTTACCAAAGATGAACCTATGGTGACACAGCATAGTTACCCAAAGTCTATAGTTTATCTTAGGGTTGACTCTTGATGTTGTACATTCCATGGTTTTGGATAAACATATGGCAACATATATCCATCATTGAAGTGAAAGTCCCTCATTTGTGTCCAACTCTTTGTGACCTCACGGACTGTAGCCCACATGCTCTAATATCATAAAAAGTATCTTTACTGCCTTGAAAATCCTATATGCTCTGTGTATTCATCTCTTCCCCTTCCCAATCCCTGGAACCACTGATCTGTTTATGGTCTCCGTAGTTTCGCCTTCTTCAGAATGTCACCAAGTTGGAATCAGATGTTATATAACCTTTTAATTTTGGCTTCTGTCACATAAAGAAATGCATTTAAGTTTCCTCCATGCCATTGTATGTCTTGGTAGATTATTTCTTTTTAGTTCTGTGTAATGTTCCATTGTCTGCATGTTCCACAGCTTACTTATCCATTCAATTACTGGGACATACCTTGGTTGCTTCCAAATTTTGCCACTTGTGAAGAACTCTGCTGTAAATATCCATATGTAGATTTTTATGTGTATATATGTCTTTGTTTCCTTTGTGTAAATTCCAAGGAGTAGAATTGCTGGGTCTTATGATAAAATGTGTTTAGCTTTGTGAGAAACAGTCAAACTGTCTTTCAAAGTAGCTGTACCATTTTGCGCTCTCATCAGCAATGAGTAAGAGAGTTCCTTTTGCTCCACATCCTCACCAGCATTTGGTTTCATCAGTGGCTGAACTTTGGCCCTTGTTATAGGTAATGGTATTTTATTGTTTGAATTTGCATTTCCCTGATGAAGAAACTTTTTAAAATGCAACAGCTTATGAGAAAATGAATGAATCTGTGAAACAAACAAACAAAACAAAACAAAACAAAACGAAAAAACAGTAATACAATTTATATGAATTGTGATAAGGCCTGACAAAAAGCAACACAGGTAATGATGATTCATAAAAAATTTAAGTGAATTGAGGATTTTTGGTTTCATGTTTCTTATTTATAAATTCATGTGCTTGTGATTAATTGATCACATATTTCTACCCTGAATATTTTTTTCTTTCTTCAAGTCAAATAAAAAACTCATTGAACATTGTCCACAATCACTTACATCTTGATTGTTCTCCTGTACATTGTATTCCTCATACTTAGTGACAGTCAGGATGGGGGTATTCTTTTTCCCTTTTATGTCTGTATTTGTTTTTAGAGCATAGTCTCTAAATAGAGTCAACTTGGATAAGGAGACAATTTTAATTACGGTAGATATTCCTAGGGAAAAAAAGAGAAACTTACCAATTATAGGAAGGAGTCACTAAACTCTGAGGTTATTCAAAATAACCAGATAGAAAAATGTCAAGAAAGTCAAGCCCATTGAACAAGATGAGGATTAGCCAGAATTTCTAAGTGATTATTGGTTTTCATAAAATTAGTCCTGCATCTCCTGAGAAATAAAACTCTGGCCAGTTCTACTCTGTGTTAAGAAAGTTGATAATTGGTCCCTACTGATTTGAGGCCGTATAAGGCTATATTAACTCTCAGCATCAATCATCATTGAGTCAAACTGTTTAATTTTTTTTGTGAAGTACATTTGAATTATATTGCTTCTGTCTTTATATAGGGGATGTGTTATCACTTATGGAGCAGTAGTTTATGTTGTTCTAGCAAAGAATTGTTTTGTTGTAAAATATTCTTTACTCATGATCTTCAGCAATATTTTATATTTTTTTTTGTGTATATATATATATATATATGTATGTATATATATATATACAAATATATATATATAAACTAACCCAGAATATATTCTTTTTAAATGTTACTTAATATCTGAAATACTTCTTAAAGTCTAAATAGCAATTAGGGTGTCTTTTTTTTTTTTTTAATAGAATTTTGTATTAGTTTCTGATTGCTGCCATAACATTTTCCACAAATTTAGTTGCTTGGAAGAACATAAATTTGTTATCTTCCAGATTTGGAAGTTAGACATCTGAAATGAGTCTCACTGAGCTAAAATCAGACAGTATAGGAGAGAGTCTATTTCTTTACATTTCCAGCTTCTAGAGGCTACCCATATTCTTGGCCCCTTTCTGTGTTTTAAAGCAGCAATGACTGGCCAGGTTTTCCTCACATCAGCTCACTCAGGCCCTGCTTCTTCTGCCTTCCCCTTCCACTTCTATGGGCTCTTGTGATTGCATTGGTCTCACTCAGATAATTCAGGATAACTAATCTCTTATCAGCTGATTACTGACCTTCATGCTATCTGCACACTCAGTGTAATTGGGATAGCCAGGGATTAGGATGGAGACATCTGTGGGAAACCATTCTTCTGCCTACCACAGGTGTCTTGTTTGGAGATATCTGTAAGAAATATGTAGTTAACCAGTGTAGTAGTAGTTTAATTGCTAAGTTGTATCCGACTCTTGCGACCCCATGGACTGTATCCCACCAGGCTCTTCTGTCCATGGGATTCTCCAGGCAAGAATACTGGAGTTGGTTGCCATTTCCTTCTCCAGGGGATCTTCCTGACCCAGGGATCAAACCCAGGTCTCCTTCATTGTAGGCAGATTCTTTATGAACTGAGCTGCAAGGGGAAGCTGTAAGAATGCAAGGATATAAATTCTATGATGAAGATTTATATAATCAAAAGTTTTATATTTCTCACATAACAATAAGACTGGTGATAGGAAATCTGACATACATTCCACATTGATATTAACATCACAGATACTTTTCGGCTCCCTCCATCGTTGGATGTGTGTGTTCACCTCTATTCAATGTGTCCATATTCTCAGCAGGAAGAAAAAGGCAAGAGGAAAGAACAAGAAGACATGCTCTTAAACACACACACACACATACACACACACACACACACACCCCAAAAAGACTTCCTAGAAATCCTAGTGGTGCTCGGAGTGCCGTCTAATTATAGGCCACAACCAGGTCACATGGATACTTCTTATAGAGGAGTCACCAGAAGAGAGCTCTGCTTTGATGTAGGCACTTTGTCACTCAGAACAAAAACTGTTAGTAAGAACGATAGACAGCAAGGATGTTGTGTCAGCAATTAGCAGCATTTGCTTCTTCACTTGTAGACACCTGATAGGAATATTTCATTGAGGCCCTTGGGAAAACACGTTATCTATAGTAAGAGTGACTGGAAAATAGGTGGAGGTTTAATACAAAGAAATAACACCCCAAAGTTAAGAAGTTTTTTATTTTCATACTTGATATATTAATTATCTTAAATGTAAAATTCTTTAAGTTAGTAAATATTCTCTAAACCTGTGCTCTGTATCTTCTGCTCCAGTGATTCCCGAAACAATAGTGTGCAAGAAAATCACTGGGGAACTTAATTGAAATTTTAGACTCCCTATTTCTACCAAAGATACTAATTCAAAAGATCTCATACAGGTTGGCATTTAAAAAGAAAAAAAAAATAGGCACCCCAAGTATTTCCAATGCAGGCGGACTACAAACTCTGCGTTGACATTGTTTAAAAAAAATTCCCAGTGAGCCCACCTGCACTCAATTTAACATGTATTTATTGAGTACCTGCTATGGAATCTGTACTATACATCATGGAGGATATATAGAAACGGAAGACCTGATCCCTCTTCTTTGCGAGCTTCCAGCTTCCAGGGAATCAACTGCATAGACGCATCTCCAGGTGCTATAATGTGAGAATAATCATGAGCAGAAGAGCAAACAGCCTAGTGAGCTCATTTTCCTGCAAAGTCTCTAACATGATTAATGCTTAACGTTTATTTATAGATTATCTGATTGATTACAGTCTTTACCACTAGAATATATGCATTATGAGAGCAGATAGCACATTTTCTCACCATTGCATTTCCTGTAAGTAGCAAAATACGTAAGTCTTTGTAGGAATGCAATCATATATGGTAAATATTGGTCAAATTAAAATTGTGCTGTGTGTGCTCAGAATAATGTTGAAACAACTTCAAAGAAGTTTATTCTGGTTTATTAATTTCTCTATTTAAAAATCTTGCAAACTCAGTAGATTAAATACCATAATGGCAGTCTTATAGCCATTATAAGTATTGTTACAGTATTATAACTATAGCTATTAAAATGCACACACAACTGAAAAACCCAGACACCAAAAATGGAAGAATCACTCTATGATAGAATTGGTAAAATCCCTGGTTACTAATCATTGCACAACTTTACCTACCTTCTTTTACATTTTTGAATCACACCCTTGATTCAATATTTGTTAGTATTTCTTAAGGGTCTTCTTGGATAGTAAGTAGTATCACTTATAAAATATATTAAATCGTTAATTATTTTTTTAATATTAATGTAAGTCAAAAGTCAGCCTAGTATAATTTTTTCAGGTTCACATTGAAAAGTAGATGACTGAGTTATGAAGCCACAACATAAAATCTTTGCCTTTTATAACAAAAATATGTATCTTTCAATGACTTCTCTTATTTTTTTTTTGCCCCCATCCCTTCTTTATCATAAAAGCCATTTTGAAAAATTAGTCAGCTTAAAGGATAGTGACAATGATAAAAGGAAAAAGGCCTATGATCTAATAATAAAGATGGAAGATATTTAATATGTATAGTTAAGAGATATGATGACAAATGAGGAAATATGATAACTATATATAAATACTTACAGTGGTATGCATAAAAGAAAAGGAAGATTTATTTAAGCTGGCTAAGGTCTTAGAACAAGGAATAATGATCTGAAGATTTAGAAAGATAAAAAATTTAAATATAATGAAAAATGTTTCTGTCGTTGAGAACAATTAGGAAGAAGAATATTCTTCCCTGTGGACATGAGCACTAGAAGTGATCAAAATCAGACAAGATAAAACCTTTGGGGACTTAATAGAAAAGACATTTTATAATGTCCTATTTCCTGATCTGAGTAGGACTTTCTTCTATAATATATCCTTAATCACTTGAAGAAGAAATTAATGATCCATGAAATGGGAATTCTTATTTCAATAGGTAGGTTATTCCATAGACTTTGAAAAGATCTGTGATTGAGGCCGAAACTCCCATTACCTCCCTTGGTCCTCTATTTCTAAGTCAGCTGCTCTTTCCTTCCAAAATATCCGTTTTGTCCTCTATAGTCTGTCATGGGAATGATTAAGGACTTCTTTATAAAAGCAAGCAAATGTAAAAGTTTACTTTATTTCACTTTATCATATTTTGTATCTATCTATGTTTCTATGTATCTACCTATCTACCTACCTATCCTTGTTTCTCACTAAATATTTCAGTTCTTCTCCAGACTGAGTAAGGTAATGCTATGAGTGTTATTGCTTGGAGAATCCCAGGGACGGGGGAACCTGGTGAGCTGCCGTCTATGGGGTCGCACAGAGTCGGACACGACTGAAGCGACTTAGCAGCAGCAGCAGCAGCAGCATGATGTATAATAGAATATAGGGACAGATTCACAATGATGTCTTTCAGACTACTTAAAGATCTCCATAGTGATTTTAATATTATTGTGGCTTTTATGTTAAATAGTTTTGGTAAAATGACTATCAAGTTTTCTGAGTTGATTAATGTGAACACACAAATATAGAATCGTGTATATGTCTCAATGTATTATCGATATATAATTGCTTTTACTTTTATCTTTTCTCCCCCCACAGTAGAGTATAGCGTATTTAGTGATCTGAGAGCCAAAGAGTAATGTATATTTTAATTGTCTTCAGTGTTTTAAAAATATTAATTTCATAATGGTGTGTAGGTTGAAATAGTGAGTAACTCAATTAAGCATTCAGCTTCCTAAGATGATGCAATGGAAGTACATGGGAAAAGTCAAAAAATGTGTTAGCCATGGAAACAGTGCAGACAGGGGAATTTTATGTTTATTTCAAAGAACCATAGAATCAGGGGGTTGATTGTCTTTGGGAGATTGTTAGCCAAAAAAAGAATCAAATAGAGCTTCAAGCTCTAGATTTGCTAACTGGTTAAGATAACTAAGGGAATATGAGGATAGGAAGTTGAATTGGGGAGGTGGATACCTCTGTTTTGATATTTGGATATTTGCTTTCATTGTATATGAAATGAATTAGTTGGAAATAGCTATTCAGAATATTCCTCAAGCATTTGTTTGGCTGTTGACTCTATTTAAGCATGAATTTAAATTATTACAGTCTCAATAGTTCTCCAGATCCTAGTTACTAATGACCACAAAGATAGTCATTTCATATACTTCTATTTTATATCAAAGAACCACATCTACATATATGTATCTATAAATATATTATAAATGTGCATACAAAATATATGTAAATAAAATGGGATTCTTTTATATAAAAGATGATATAGACTCTTGATATATGTTGCACTTGCCAGACTCCTAGTTACTATCAGTCCTTAGACTCCTGCTCTAGCCTTTAATTTCAGAATTCCTGTAGGTTTAAATGGCTAGTATATCATGGTTCAGACAGCCCTTGCAGATTACAGCAGTTGAGGGAATGAGTGGTTTCCCTCTGTGTCAGTACTCGGAGGGCTCGGTTCTGAGTGGTGTTTATCTGCGGTCTCCCCTTTGTAATGCTCCCGTTCCCTGTAGCCATCCCTTCTTTAGTCTTCAGTCAGCCCCGTGTCTCCATCTTACCCTGCCTTCTGCTCATCAACCCTGAAGAGAAGTACGTCTGGTATCTTCTTAGAAACTCTAGCCATCCTCTTCTCTTTTTCTTGAAGTAAACCAAAAGTAAAAAGAAGAGAAAAAAGAAAGGCAAAGCAACAGAAATTCATCTCTTCTGTAGTAAATGCAAGGTTGTCCAAACTCTCTAACTGCTGTTTGCCTCATAGAAGGTCCAATGATGACCCACCTTATTTATGATTGGTACTTACCATACTATCATTTTCATTTTGTTCAAAAAACCATCTTTATGTTAAGGCCCTTTGTATTGATTCTTAAGCCTTATACTAATTTTAGTATAACTGTAAACTTTTAGATATAGACATTTCCCATAATTTGTGTATTTTTAACACTTAGAAATAAACCTGAATGTAACATCATACAACAGACTAATAAAGACTAGGTTTTAAATTCCTAGGTATATGCTGAAATAATCACAGATATACTCAAAGGTATCGTGTTTGACAATTAAGTTAATACATAGTATATGAAAGATATCATAAGATTTCACTTCTTTGAAAGCTGCTGATTGCTATTATATTCTTCAAAGCACAAATCAATTAATTCATACTTGGTAAAATTAATATGGTGAATATGATATAAAATATTTAATAGCTTCTATAATATTTAAACTTGTGCTAAAGAAGATATATTTAAATACACATATATACACACAGAAACAGACCTTTATGTATTACTGTGGTATGTCTGGTGGTTTCAATTCCAAAGCATTGTTACATATCTACTTAGATTTTTCTTTAGTTAAAAAAAAACAAAAAAGCTGTCATTTGAAGGGTTATCTTAAGAAACCATGGAAAATCTGATAGAAGCTGAAATCATGAGTATTTATCATGTGATAAATTCTTTTATGAAAGAATGTATTAAGAAATTAAAGATGTGTATCAGACTCTGATAAAAGAGAAACAAATATCAGTCACACAATATGTTTAGTAAGAAAGTACAAATGTTATCTACACATTAGTCACTGGTAAGATTTGTTTGTTTCTCTTAAAGAAGATCCTACAACTCTTGCAGGTGACAGTAGTTCATAGGGTTTGGAAGTGTCGTTTCCTCTAGTTAGATGTTGTAGTATATTTTCAGATTGCTCTCTAAGAAATTCTGAAAGTAACTTTTAAGCTCAAAGGTAATTTATGAGAATTCACTATCTTTTTTATCTTTGCGTTAAACTTCTAATTTGAGGAAGTCATATTAATAGGATGATAGCTTCTGATATCCTCTCTAAAGCAGATGTTCTGGAGGGAGTGAAATAATTGAAGAAAACAGACACAGATAAAGTATTCCATTTATGGAGAGAGAAACAGAATACAAGAAAAAAATCAAAGCAGTCAGTGTTAACCTGATCCTTTAAATATTTAGCTTTTCAACAAAAGGCATTTGGAAATTTTAACCCTACTTACCATTCTCAATCTTTAAAA
Organism: Ovis aries; assembly: GCF_016772045.2. Taxonomy (NCBI): domain Eukaryota; kingdom Metazoa; phylum Chordata; class Mammalia; order Artiodactyla; family Bovidae; genus Ovis; species Ovis aries. The sequence continues at coordinate 10,516,670 of NC_056079.1, forward strand.
ACTCTAAGTGCATGAAAGTCTTTAAATAAAAGGTTTAGATCTCTATTAATTAGATAAAATTTCATATATGAGTTGTAAGAAAATGTTGGTTATGTTGTTTTAAATCCCTAAAATGTCATAAATAGAAAAGTAAAGATAATTGTGAAATGGTTTATCAAAAACCGTTGGGGTCCACAAGGATAATTACTTGCACTGTTTGCTACTCCGTAGGGATAAGAATGAGGACATGAGCCTGAATTCCAATCTTCCTCTGACCTTTTTAATCCAGATGGATTGTGTGAGTTACCATATATATATACATATACACACATATACACATACATACATGTACATACATGTATATAAATATTGTTTCTCCATTTGCAAAATGAGTAATATCCCTTTTTTTGTAACTGTTACAGATTTCTATCAACAGATTAGATATTTAAATTGAGGTTCTTTATTATTTTATTACAATAGCTACTTTCCAGTATAATCTCCCAGTCCTGTGGATATTAGAAACTTCATATCAGAAAATCAGGGATTCACATCACATCTGTTCTGCCAGATTGCATCTAAATTCTGGTGGGTGTGAGGCTAGCCAGTTGTAGGACCTGTGGTCAGAGCTGATCCTTGGAATGGTCTCTCTGAAGGACATACAGGCAGAGCTCAAGAGAATTCCTAGGAGCTAGAGTTGAGCTGTCTCTGAAAGATGCTATAGTTCCACCATTAGGAGTTAACTAGTAGCTCAGAAGTCTTTTGTTTTGCAAGACTTTCTCTCTCCCCTTCCAACAATATTCACAGCTGCCTTGGGGTGCTCAAGACTCAGCTCATTTGACCCTTGATCCCTGTGTTTTAGATGGGGTCTCTAGAAATGACTCTGTGATGACGAGGTAAGTGGAGAAGGGGAACTGGCCTTGGGCAGTGCTCCCAGGAAATATACAAAAGTGAAAAAGACAGGTGGGCAGAGGAAGCTGACCTGCAGTGTGATTGCAACTGATTCTCCAGAGCACTCTGCAGCTGGGATAGACTCCAGAGCTCTCCCAAACTGGGAGTGCGAGGCTGACTCTCCCAGCCTTCACCAGTCATTGGCCACAGTCTACCCCTTGGGAGGGCATGTAATACAGGGGGAGGCAGTTTTCTGTAGCTGGGGGCTGATCTCAGTGTGGGACACAGTTGCATGTCCTCAGAGGCTGACATTCCTAGCAGCAGGTGGACAGGCACATTGGCTGGAATGAAGAGATTTACAGGCTCCCAGTACATACAATAGTACACTCCCTGATCTACTCAGATCCGATTGAGCCTTGAGGCAATGTGTCCCACCTAGGAAGAGCTTCTCCAGGATTCTTGTGCCTTGGGAAATATATAAGAAAAGTGAGATTGCAGACTTTTCTGTTTGCATCCCTGCTATAACCGCCCCATCAGAATGGTGCCTGCAACTTGATCAATGTTTAATAGGCATTTATCCTTTACATGAATGAATGAATCAGTGAAATCAATGAAATGAATCAATGAAATCAAATGAAGACCTGATGAGATATTTCTGTTTCCACTGGTCTTTTGATGATTAGTTCACACAGTTGTTGTAGAAACCTGTCTCCCCACAGTGGGTCCTATTGCTGTCCCTAAACCTTTCTGAGCTAAGTTCGGGGAGTGACTCTGAACTGTCTTCCTGATGAATGTGGCTGTCTGCTGCTCTGGCATCCTGCCGAACGTGGGGATTCTGGGAGCCTGCCAGCTTTGTGGCTTCTCTGCAGGTCGGAATTTGCTTTCCCCTCATTTTCCTCTTTGCCCTATTTGCTTTCCCCTTGCCTTTGCTCCTCACTTATTGAGCCTGGAATTTAGTCTTCATCTTGATTTGTATTAAGAACTTAGCATTACAAAAGCCTGAATTTTTGAATTTGAAGTGCTTTCATTTTCCATCTTTCATCTTTCCCTTGGTTAAGGCAATGAATTTGACTGGATGAATTGGTGGAAAGTGACAGGGTATAAAAAAATGCAAAATGGGGAGGGACAGCATAGAATTGCAAAATCTTATCTCACAGTGCTCCTGATACAGTTCTTTTACATTTAAACAATATAATACATTTAAGATACTGGTTTTCTAGCAGTAGTAGTAATAATAGCAGGAGTATTTAATATCTTCTTTAAAACATCTGAAGCCACATGAAAATAATAGAACTGTAATAACTTTTCCCCCTGTGGTCATGATATGTGTTAAGTTAAAAACAGAATTATGAAAGCAAAGAAAAGAAGCAATTCTTAGAAATAAAGGGCATGAAATAGTTTTTCTTTTCTTTTTTTTTTTTTTTTGAGACTGCACATTTGAGAGTAATGAAGTCACTGAAAACTTTCTAAGGCAAAAACCTCAAAGTTTCATTAATGTATTGAAGATTTAATCCAAGAGCATTTTGTTCACTATGTAACTGAAAAAGCCAAGTTTCACATCAGGTATATTTAAAGAGAAAAACATGAGAAATGTTTTTCTCAATTGATTTAATCAATATTCTAGTAGTGTGCATTTTCTGATGATGTCTAATTTATCTCTGAATGACTACCCATGGATTTTTTTCCAGGATTGCTATAAATTAGATGTTATAATATGAAAAATTATACAAATCACTTTATATGTCATTATTAATTGGGTGTTTCTCCAGCAGTCAGACCAGGCTCATTTGTTGGAGTAGAATACCACTGCTTAATGTATCCAATAATGTCTTCTAAAGGATGAAATTACTCACAAGGGAGAGCCTGAAGAAAAGATCAATGAACTTATATTAGTGTAAATTATCACTGATTAATGAATGCAACATTGGGGACTGAAATTTACTTAGAATTTAAACTTACTGCCAGTTTTGCAACTTTAAGCAGGATAAGCATGCCAAGTATTGAAAACATAAATTATAATAATACAATATTATACCTGATAAATTTCTGACAAATTATAGTTAAAATTAGAAACTTAGGAATTAAGAAATATGTATAACATTGATATGAAGTATTGATTTAACTTTGAGGATGGAATAAAGTCTACATAAAAGGATTTCTTATGTACTTATCTCAGCATTTAATCTGCAGGAAATTAAGATAAAAATGGCTGCTTTACAGTGGGAGCTAGCAGCTAGAAAGAGGTTAGTGTAGTCTTCAAGTTTATCTAAATTCTCTTATGCAACTAGCTCATGCTAAGAGAAATACACTGATAAAAGCATTTAGTTTTTATTTAATTAAAAAGTGGTTAAATGGTGAAATAAAGGAATAAAATATCTGTTACTATGTTTCAGTTATTTTGAGAAGTAATAATAACCTCACTGTTGTATTATGTTGGTGCAAACGTAGTTGTGGTTTCAGACCGTGAATTTAAATCATTATAACCAGGCTCAAACATATATTTATTAATCAAAATAGGAACCATTAAATTCAACACATTTTTGCCAATGAGAAATAAGCTTGTTTATTCCTGTAGCATAAAAATTCATGCTTTGGAATTCAACAAACTCTTAGAAAGAACTTTCTGATGGTTATGGAAGCATTTTTGCTGCAAAAAGTTGAGATTCTTGAAGGAGTGGTAGTCAGTTGGAGAGAGGTTAGGTGAATATGGCAGTTGAAGCAAAACATTGTAGCCCCATTCCTTCAACTTTCGAAGCATTAGTTGGTGCGACGTGTGGTCAGGCATTGTATTGGAGAAGAATTGGGCCCATTCTGTTGACCACTGCTGGCTGCAGGCATCGCAGCCTTCAGTGCATCTCGTCAATTTACTGAGCATACTTCTCACATGTAATGGTTTCACTGGCATTCAGAAAGCTGTAGTGGGTCAGACTGTCAGCAAACCACCAGTGATCATGACCTTTGTGTGTGTGTGTGTGTGTGTGTGTGTGTGTGTAGTGCAAGTTTGGCTTTCCGAAGTGCTTTGGAACTTCTTGGCTCAACTACTGAGCTGGTCATCGCTGATTGTCTTATAAAATCCACTTTTCATTACATGTTACAATCCAATTGAGAAATAATTTGATGTTGTTGTGTAGAATAAAAGAATTTCAAAATTACAGTTTTTAAAATTTGCATTCAGCTCATGAGACACTCACTTATCAAGCTTTTTCACCTTTCCAATTTGATTCAAATGCCAAATGTCTGTAGAATGGTCAACACTGAGTTCTTTGGCAACTTCTTACGTAGTTATAAGAGGATCAGCTTCAATGGATCCTCTCAGTTGGTTGTTGTCAACTTCTGATGGCCAGCCAATGTTCTCCTTATCTTGAAGGCTCCCTTCTTTCCAGAACTTCTTGAACCACCAGTGCACTGCATGGTTCAGCAGGAGTTCCTGGGTGAAACACATTGTTGATGTTGCAAGTTTTCTCCACTGCTTTATTTTCCATTTCGAACTCAAATAATTAAATCACTCATATTTGCTTCTTGTCTAACATCATTTCCCCAGCATAAAATAAATATAAAATAAACAGCAAGTAATATATCATTAGCAAACAAGACAAAATATAAAGTGAGAAATGTGCGTTAAACTGATGTATAACATAATCACATTTAATAATGTAATCTAATATCAATTGGAAAATTTCAACAGTGCAAAAATGGCAGTTACTTCTGTAAAACCTAGTAAATGGATGGGCTTCCCTTGTGGCTCAGCTGGTAAAGAAGCCTCCTGCAATGCAGGAAACCTGGGTTCAATGCAAAGATGGGCACAATAAAGAACAAAAGAGGTATGAACCTAACAGAAGCAGAAGATATTAAGAAGAGGCAAGCCAGACATCCTGGAATGTGAAGTCAAGTGGGCCTTAGGAAGCGTCACTATGAACAAAGCTAGTGGAGGTGATGGAATTCCAGTTGAGCTATTTCAAATTCTAAATGATTATGGTGTGAAAGTACTGCATTCAATATGCCAGCAAATTTGCAAAACTCAGCAGTGGCCACAGGACTGGAAAAGGTCAGTTTTTCATTCCAATCCCAAAGAACAGCAATGCCAAAGAATGCTCTAACTACCGCACAATTGCACTCATCTCACATGCTAGCAAAGTAATACTCAAAATTCTCCAAGCCAGGCTTCAGCAGTACATGAATCCTGAAATTCCAGATGTTCAAGCTGGATTTAGAAAAGGCAGAGGAATGAGAGATCAAACTGTCAACATCCTTTGGATCATCAAAAAAGGAAGAGTTTGCAGAAAAACATCTATTTCTGCTTCATTGACTATGCCAAAGCCTTTGACTGTGTGGATCACAATAAACTGTGGAAAATTTTTCAAGGGATAGGAAGACCAGACCACCAGACCTTCCTCCTGAGAAATCTGTATGCAGGTCAAGAAACAACAGTTAGAACAGGACATGGAACAACAGACTGGTTCCAAATAGGAAAAGGAGTACGTCAAGGCTGTATATTGTCACCCTGCTTATTTAACTTCTGTATAGAGTACATCAGGAGAAATGCTGGACTGGGTGAAGCACAAGCTGAATCAAGATTGCCGGGAGAAATATCAATAACCTCAGATATGCAGATGACACCACACTAATGGCAAAGTGAAGGAGAACTAATGAGCCCCTTGATGAAAGTGAAAGAGGAGAGTGAAAAAGTTGGCTTAAATCTCAACATTCAGAAAACCAGGTCATGGCATCCTGTCCCATCACTTCATGGCAAATAGATGGGGAAGCAATGGAAACAGTGACAGACTCTATTTTGGGGGGCTCCAAAATAACTGCAGATGGTGACTGCAGCCATGAAATGAAAAGATACTTGCTCCTTTAAAGAAAAATTATGACCAACCTAGACAGCATATTCGGAGAAGGCAATGGCACCTCACTCCAGTACTCTTGCCTGGAAAATCCCATGGACAGAGGAGCCTGGTGGGCTGCAGTCCATGGGGTCACTACTACTCGGACACAACTGAGTGACTTCACTTTCACTTTTCACTTTCATGCACTGGAGAAGGAAATGCCAACCCACTCCATTGTTCTTGCCTGGAGAATCCCAGGGACGGGGGAGCCTGGTGGGCTGCCATCCATAGGGTCGCACAGAAGCAACTTAGCAGCAGCAGAAGACAGCATGTTAAAAAGCAGAGACATTACTTTGCCAACAAAGGTCTGCCTAGTCAAAGCTATGGTTTTTCCAGTGGTCATGTATGGATGTGAGTGTTGGACTATAAAGAAAGCTGAGCACCGTAGAATGGATTCTTTTAAACTGTGGTGATGGAGAAGGAGATCCAATCAGTCCATCCTAAAGGAAATCAATCCTGAATATTCATTGGAAAGACTGATGCTGAAGCTGAAACTCCAATACTTTGGCCACCTGGTGTGAAGAACTGACTCATTTGAAAAGATCCTGATTCCGGGAAAGATTGAAGGCAGGAGGAGAAGTGGATAACAGAGAATGAGATGGTTGGATGGCATCACTGATTCAATGGACATGAATTTGAATAGGCTCTGGGAGTTGGTGATGGACAGGGAAGCCTGGCATGCTGCAGTCCATGTGGTTGCAAAGAGTAGGACACAACTGAGTGACTGAACTGAAAAAATGGGTAGAATGACCATCTCATCAAAGTAAATAGAATGACTCAGAAAAAGGAGCAAGTCTGTGTTCTCTGGACTAGGTGCTTACATCTGAGAAGCAATTTCTTCTCTAACTTTTTCCTGCTCTCTCCTGATATTCTCAAGGGTTGTTGATCTTGAATATGGAATTTAGTAGTTTTACAGTGAGAATATTGGAGTTTGATGGTATAACAGGAGACAGTTGTCTTTTGTGAGGAGTAAGATACTGCATCTATAAGTGTTTTAGGATGACATTTATCGCAGTGGTTGAAAATTCTGTACCGAATGAGCAGTTTCAAGGAGATGCTCATTTATTAAAACATTTCATGGTCAGGAACTCTGATGAACCTTAAATATGTTACACTTTTCTTTGGTCATCATAAAATTAGTATAAAATAGTACAGTGGTTTCCAAAAACACATAATTATTCCTTTCAACAGAACAATGCCAGTTCAATTTTTTTTTCCCATTGTCAGAACATAAAACAGCAATGACAGACAAAACTGTGAGTGAAAGATAGTTATTCGAGATTTATGTTTTACATAAAACCTATATCCCATTGAAAGAGATTGAACCATCTTCCCACAGCCTAATCTACTAAAACCATACAGTGTGCTTTAATACTTTATTTTAGAACTATAGTTACACAATAATAGTACAGTACCATGATAAAAATATCCAATCCGAAACTGAATTTCTGACCTTTATCTGTTTGGAGCTAAAAAAAAAGCATTTCTCGTATCTAGATACCTATCTGTATTTGCAGTTGTCACATGATCTAATTCAGTCAATATTTATGACTTCACCCTAAAGGAAACTTTATAATCATCCTGTGCACTAAATAAAAGAGAGCATTGATAAATACTTAACAGATTTAGTGAATAATGAGTATGAGTTTGAATATAGGTAATTATGAATTAAGTGCTAAAATTATTAACTGTTAAATTTAATTGTTTTGAATTAGGATTCTTAAAAAAGATTTTATTATTTCAAGTAGGTGTGCCAGGAAAACAGTCTCTTTCTTTACTAAACCAAATAAACTAAGCTTTTTATTTTGGACTGTATCTAAATGTTGACCTAAGTTATGATGAATGAAACAGGAACAATTCTAAGCACATCAATAATGTGAATATATTTAGTAGAGAGGGTATTTATGATAATGCTATCATTGGAAGTGTCTCAAATATTAATAGAACATAGCTGAATGATACTGACATATCTGTATATTTTCACAAAACAGTAACAAAATGGAACTGGAGAAGATGTATTTCTTTGCCTAATCTAAAAGTATTTAAAATGAACTTTTAAAAGTTATAGTTTTTAGTTAATATGGATAATTAGTATAACTGAGAGTTTTAATGAATTATATTCAGTTTCTAGTATTTCTCCATTTTTGTGACTTTGGAGAAATATAAAATGAATTTGATGCTTGATTTACAGTACTTTTTTTTGTGTACCTTGGATCTAAGAAGCCCAAATAAATTTCTTATATTGACTTATGCTTTATTAGATGCCCACCTTTGAAATGTGATGGTACATGGCAGAGTGTGATTTTTTGAACCATAATTCATTCAATCATATATGTGTATGTGGAATACCAATTAAAACAAATATTTTATGGACTATACTAAAATAAAGCATTATTTTATCTCTTAAGGTAAAAGAAACCCATAGTAATTCTATTTTTATACCTTTTATATTTACATTGCCTTAAAATGTGATTCATTCAAAATTAAGTATGGATTTTCTCTCTCTCACTCTTTGGATCCTAATGAGCTCAGGATTTTTAATATAAAGAGAAGAACATTTTGAACGTTCTTCACATTTTGTCCTTAGCTTCCTCTTTCAGGATTTCTGCTGTCATATCTCCATATGTGCACCAGTTGTTTATTTCCCTGACACCTTTGAATTGAGTATTGTCATATTGTCATCTCCATTAAGAGAGGGAAAGTGCTAGGTTTCAGCCCACAATGGACAAGGACTCAAGTCCTCCTCTTTATCTTATTTTTATTCGTTTGTTTTATCCACTACACCACGCTGGACTGGATGAGATATAAAAAGAGATGGTTGCTGAGTCGTCTATCTTGATAATATCTGGCTTAAAATTCATTGTTAACATGACTGTTTGCCTTTACAATATAATCATATTCTGGCAATATACTGCTGCTGTTTGGTTGCTAAGTTGTGTCCAACTGTTTCGTGACCCCATGGACTGTAGCCCACCAGGCTCCTCTGTCCAGGGGATTTCCCAGGCAAGAGTACTGCGGTGGCTTGCCATTTCCTTCCCTAGGGGATCTTCCTAACCCAGGGATCAAACATGCGTGTCCTGCATTGGCAGGCAGACTCTTTACCACTGAGCCACCAGGGAAACCTGAGCAACACATTATGTCCAGTCCAACATGTATCTGTGACTTCTACTTCTGAAAGAAAAGTAATACAAGATCAATATTTCCATTGAGTGGGTCTATTTTTGAGTGGGTGCCAGGGCTCTAAAAAGTAGTAGAGAGGGCCAGTAAAATAGGAACTTCCTAAAAAAAATGTGTAATTCTATTTTTACATGACTTAATTAAGGGGTTAATCTCTTCCCCAACCCTGTTTAAATTATGATTCTCTAATTGAGATAGTCGGAGAAGGGAATGGCGCCCCACTCCAGTACTCCTGCCTGGAAAATCCCATGGACAGAGGAGCCTGGAAGGCTACAGTCCATGGAGTCGCTGAGGGTTGGACATGACTGAGTGACTTCACTTTCACTTTTCACTGTCATGCATTGGAGAAGGAAATGGCAACCCACTCCAGTGTTCTTGCCTGGAGAATCCCAGGGACAGGGGAGCCTGGCGGACTGCCGTCTGTGGGGTCGCACAGAGTCGGACACAACTGAAGCGACTTAGCAGCAGCAATTGAGATAGTTCTCCAACATAGTCATTCAGATTTAAATCCCTTGCAATAACATCACCCCATTTCATTTTCCTCAAAACTTTTCCATTCCAACAATCTCATATCTAAAAGAATTAAAAAAAAAAAAAAGAAATCTCAGTTTTGTTTCACCTTGGATATGATGGTAAAATTTCTTTCCATAGATTCAGGCCTTGAAAGTTCATTCAAGGTTCTTTTAAGAGTCCAGAAGCAACATCTATTCTCCCAAAAGTCTTCGAATGACATTTTCATGCAAGAATAAAATCTCCTCCTGCTTGTCAGATACTAAATGAAATGGTCATTGAAGGAATATCTATGTTTCCTCAAGCTTGCCATGGAAGAGTGAACAGATGGCTTAAGACTGTGGGTAACACTTACCCCTCCTTACCTAGTTCACTGAAGTCATATACAAGTAATGCATTTCCTTCTTTCTTGACCACCCTGTGACCTTTCACAGGCCCTTTTCATTGAAGTTGTTACTCCCTTTGCTTCTATGTCCTCACCGTCTAATCTAGGAGTAAATTATGTTCCCAGCTTGTCTTTAAATACCAGATAAAGGATAATTTCCATCGGAGATCTCATGTCCTTGCCTTTTTAAACATCTGTGTGTGTGTGTGCCTGTGAGATACTTTCTGTGCTGTCCCGATAACACTTTGTACGTGTCTTTTTAGACATACATTCAGTCCATAATTATGTTCCAGCGGCTCATCTGCCAATCTGTCATACTGCTTTCTCTTTCCTGCTACATTGTGGCTTTCTAGGAAAGAATGGTCTCCAATTTGTCTTATTCTTCTCAAACTTGTAACATACTGCCTGACAAGTGGGAGATACTTAAAAAATACTGAGATGTGAATGAGTGGCCGGCTGACTTTAAATCACAGTTTAAAGCCTTTAAGTTCTTATTTAAAAAAAAAAAAGTTATGTTCTTTGTATCTTGTAATTTGTTTGGACGTATTTTTAGAGAGCAGGGATTCTTTCTAAATTTGCAAGTTACATATGATGGTTATTTTAACAAGTCGGCTCTAAGATAGATAGCACATTAAAATCAGCTTCAGCATTTACCTGAAAGAGGTGAAAAAGGTTAGCATGTTTCAGTAACAGAAATGAGCACTTTTCTTCTCATTTGTGAAAATATGCTCACAGTGATCTGTGTTTTTTTTTTTTTTTTTAACCTGGTCCCTAGCTATATGCTGCGACAATCCAATATCATGTTTTAAACTGAGCTTAATTAAGTGCTCTGTAGGAATGAAGACAATACAATGTGGGATAAGTCACAAAGAAGCAGTGCTGCTTTTTTCCTCTCTGCAGTTTCTTCCTCAAGTTAAAACAAGGAAAACAAAAAATTATTCCTGCCCTTAGTTATTTCACTAAAATATTTAGTGTTTTTAAAGAAATGAGTAAAACAATTTCTTTTTATGTTAGCCAAGGTTAAGTTTTAGAAACAAGCAAACAGAAACAGTTGCACATTACTTGAGGAAGTTTCATAAACAAAGTATAAACCATTAAGATAAACTAAAACTAAACTCATATACCTAAAATTTTATAAATAGTGTTAAATAAAGCAACAATTTATGGTAATTAAAGATTTAGGAGAAAGATGGTAATATTTTCAATCATTTCCATCAATCATGTTTACATTTTTTCAGCTCAGATGATGTTAACAGTTTACATAGGCCACTATGCTCCAAACGTTTGGAACATAGAAAATTGATTCATAAAATATTTATAACATACTTTTAGATACGATAATATGTGTTTACATTTTAAAAATAATAGTGCTCATATCCCAAAACGTATAAAGTGGGGAACAGCCTAATTGAACATGTGCAGTTTCCAGTTAATATTAAATTCAGTAAATATTGAGTGTACACTGTCTTAACCATCAGAGATTTCTCATTGAAGTTTCTGATCATATTCTTTGTCTCATTTAATTCTCACAAAAACTCTCTGATGTCGTTATTTCGTACTTAACTGAGCCTGGGAAAGTCAGATCTGGCTGACTTGAGAATTCATACCTTTCACCAGGAAAGGTGCTGTGTCGATTTAGGAAACATAGTCTTATGGTCGCTGTCCTTGGTGCTAGAAAGTGAAAGTAAACGAGACTAGAACGAATGAGAAGTGAATGAGTTTAGAGCTAGACACTGAATGCAGGGGAGGTGGAACTGAACATATAACGATATTCAAAGCTAGAGAATAATATCTAGAAGAGAGATCTGGGAAAGAGCTTAAAAATAAAGAGAGAATCTGAAAACTAATTGTTCAATAAACATTAGAGAAGGAAAGTTTAAAAATAGAGGTTGTTGGATATGAAAAGCTGCAAAAGAAAGCTGAGAGAGAGATAAGGAATTAATGTTTCTCTATCAGCCATCAAGGGGCTCTCAGATTGATGTACAACTTGTAATTCTAATTACAACAGGAGATCATAAGGAGGAAATGGTAAAATCACAAATGTAACTGCCATAGAATTATCTTAAGACTGGAGTTTCTATTTTTTATATCAAAATATTGTAATTGAGCTTAATCATAGATGGAGTTTGAGCAAGCAGCTTCAGTGAATAAAGACTGTTATTATTCTGATTAAGTTTTAAAGGAAAAAAACCTGTCATCTTATAGTAGAGATTCACATTAAATGTAGTTCCCCAGAAATCAGGTAGAGATGCAAATGACACAGAAAGCATGATTCTGGAATAGTTTTCCTTTACAAAATGTGTTCCATGTAAAAGTAGTCCTCATTTATTTTAAAAAGTAAAAAGATTTTATGATTAATAAAGTACAGAAAAACTGTTAAATCAGTCTAGGTAGATATTTTATCTTAAATTTAGACTTTTCCTTAGGCTGATGTATTACTTTACTGAAAATCATCACAAAACAGACATTGGGAAATATTTTTCTAAAGGATAATTGGGGTGAGAAGTAAGCTGATGGCTAGTGAACCAGTAGAATGTGTGACCACACTGGATCAAATGGAATACCACAGTATTTAGAGGGAGAGGCTCCGTGGAGGACTTCTGATTTCAATTCATGTAACATTAGATATTATCCTGAGAACTTCCATTTTATTAATATGATTGTATAATTGTGAGTGCGCAGATTAGACTCAAATTAATATTGTAGGAATAAATTCCCACAGGAAATAGTAAAAGGCTAACAAGATATGTCAGAATTTTTTAAATATAAATTTATTTATTTTCATTGCAGGTTAATTACTTTATAATATTGTATTGGTTTTGCCCATACATCAACATGAATCCTCCACAGGTATTCACGTGTTCCCCATCCTGAACCCCTCTCCTTCCTCCCTCTCCATACCATCCCTCTGGATCGTCCCAGTGCACCAGCCCCAAGCGTCCAGTATCATGCATCGAACTTGGACTGGCAATTCATTTCATATATGATGTTATACACGTTTCAATGCCATTCTCCCAAATCATCCCACCCTTTCCCTCTCCCACAGAGTCCAAAAGACTGTTCTATACATCTGTGTCTCTTTTGCTGTCTTGCATACAGGGTTATCGTTACCATCTTTCTAAATTCCATATATATGTGTTAGTATACTGTATTGGTGTTTTTCTTTCTAGCTTACTTCACTCTGTATAATAGGCTCCAGCTTCATCCACCTCATTAGAACTGATTCAAATATATTCTTTTTAATGGCTGAGTAATACTCCATTGTATATATGTACCACAGCTTTCTTATCCATTCGTCTGCTGATGGACATCTAGGTTGCTTCCATGTCCTGGCAATTATAAACAGTGCTGTGATGAACATTGGGGTACACGTGTCTCTTTCAATTCTGGTTTCCTCGGTGTGTATGCCCAGCAGTGGGATTGCTGGGTCATAAGGCAGTTCTATTTCCAGTTTTTTAAGGAATCTCCACGCTGTTCTCCATAGTGGCTGTACTAGTTTGCATTCCCACCAACAGTGTAGGAGGGTTCCCTTTTCTCCACACCCTCTCCAGCATTTATTGCTTGTAGACTTTTGGATCTCAGCCATTCTGACTGGTGTGAAATGGTACCTCATTGTGGTTTTGATTTGCATTTCTCTGATAATAAGTGATGTTGAGCATCTTTTCATGTGTTTGTTAGCCATCTGTATGTCCTCTTTGGAGACTGTCTATATAGTTCTTTGGCCCATTTTTTGATTGGGTCATTTATTTTTCTGGAATTGAGCAGCAGGAGTTGCTTGTATATTTTTGAGATTAGTTGTTTGTCAGTTGCTTCATTTGCTATTATTTTCCCCCATTCTGAAGGCTGTCTTTTCACCTTGCTTATAGTTTCCTTTGTTGTGCAGAAGCTTTTAAATTTAATTTAGTGTTCTTGCCTGGAGAATCCCAGGCGCGGGAGAGCCTGGTGGGCTGATGTCTATGGGGTCACACAGAGTCGGACACAACTGAAGTGACTTAGCAGCAGCAGCAGCAGGTCCCATTTGTTTATTTTTGCTTTTATTTCCAGTATTCTGGGAGGTGGGTAATACATCTTTAAAATGTGTCACTTTATATACATTTTTATAAATCAATTTCAAGAGTTTAGCTGTATGATTAATAATTACAAATATAACATACAAAATGGATTTGCTCTAATTAGGCTTCTTTGGTTGTTTTAGATGTAATTCATCCTGGCAACATTTATTGAGTCATAATATTTATAAGTAAATACCTGATTATATGCACTTTTCTGAAAGAAGAAAACAATGAGAATATTTAAATTATATTTGTGTTACTTTAACTGCTATTTTAGAGAAAATTATTTAGGCAAAAGTTTAATTAAAATACACAGAGATATACAATTGTTTTATTTATTCAAATAATTAGTCAGCAATGGATTAGGTATTGAGAAAGCAACTGGGAGGGAGAGAGGGCAACTGCCTATGGAGATTATATGATATTACAAGACACCAGTTCAGTTCAGTTCAGTTCAGTTGCTCAGTCGTGTCCAACTCTTTGTGACCCCATGAATCGCAGCACGCCAGGCCTCCCTGTCCATCACCATCTCCCAGAGTTCACTCAGACTCACGTCCATCGAGTCAGTGATGCCATCCAGCCATCTCATCCTCAGTCGTCCCCTTCTCCTCCTGCCCCCAATCCCTCCCAGCATCAGTCTTTTCCAATGAGTCAACTCTTTGCATGAGGTGGCCAAAGTACTGGAGTTTCAGCTTTAGCGTCATTAAAGAAATGCCAGGGCTGATCTCCTTCAGAATGGATTGGTTGGATCTCCTTGCAGTCCAAGAGACTCTCAAGAGTCTTCTCCAACACCACGGTTCAAAACCATCAATTCTTCGGTGCTCAACCTTCTTCACAGTCCAACTCTCGCATCCATACATGACCACAGGAAAACCATAGCCTTGACTAGACGGACCTTAGTCGGCAAAGTAATGTCTCTGCTTTTCAATATGCATTACCAAATAGTGTGATGTCCCATCACAATTATGTATTTTGAGATGTTAAGCATTTTTAATATATATTTAAATCTGTTTTCCCTTCAAACTTTAGTGAGATATAATTGACAAACAACACTCTGCTTGTGTGTTTAAGGTGTATAGCATAATGATTTGACTTACATACATTATGAAATGATGACCACCATAAGTTTAGTGAACATCCGTCATCTAATATGGACGCAAAATAAAAGGAAAAGGAAACAAAATATTTTCCTCATAGCAAGAACTCTTCAGCTTTGCTTTCTTAACAGCTTTCAGGTATAACAGACAGCAGTGTTAATTATTGTTATCATGTTGCATGTTACACCCCTAGTACATATTAATATTTATCTTATAACTGAATGATTGTAGCTTTCGATCACCTTCATCTAATTCCTCCTCGTCTACCCCCTGCCTCTGATATCCACAGATCTGATCTCTTTTCCTTTGAGGATTAGTCCGTTGGTTTGTTTTGAAGTGTACTTGACCTACAACACTATGGTAATTCCTGGTGTGCAGCATAGTAATTTGATATTTCTATGCATTTCAAAATGATCACCACTACAAGTCTGGTAACCGTCTGTCACCACACAAATACACGACATTACTGCCTCTTCCCCACACTGTTCGTTTCATACCCAGGATTCATTTGTCACTGGGAACTTGTACCTCTGAATGCCCCTCACCTATTTCTGTCATCTCTTCACTGCTCTCGCCTCTGGCAACCACCTGTTTGTTTTCTGTATCTATGACTCTGCTTCTGCTTTACATTTGTTCATTTATCCTTTTTGGTTCCACATATAAGTGAAATCATTTGGTATTTGTCTTTCTCTAACTTATATGTAAAGAAGGCTGAGTGCCAAAGAATTGATGCTTTTGAACTGTGGTGTTGGAGAAGACTCTTGAGAGTCCCTTGGACTGCAAGGAGATCCAACCAGTCCATTCTAAAGGAGATCAGTCCTGGGATTTCTTTGAAAGGAATGATGCTAAAGCTGAAACTCCAGTACTCTGGCCACCTCATGCGAAGAATTGACTCACTGGAAAAGACTTTGATGCTGGGAGGGATTGGGGGCAGGAGGAGAAGGGGTCGACAGAGGATGAGATGGCTGGATGGCATCACTGACTCGATGAACGTGAGCCTGAGTGAACTCTGGGAGTTGGTGATGGACAGGGAGGCCTGGCGTGCTGCGATTCATGGGGTCGCAAGGAGTCGGACATGACTAAGCGACTGAACTGAACTGAAGTTATATATTATTAAGAGATGCCAGCAATTACCAAATAGTGTAAGTAAAAGGAGTCTGGTGGGTTACAGTGGCAAAGTATTAGACTCAACTTAGCAACTGTGTTGCACACAAGCACACACACATGATGAGTACTACTGCAATTGTGTAGCGAGATAACAGGCATTTCTCATACAAGTAAATAGTTTATTTATTTATTTATTGGCTGCACCACACAGCATTCAGGATCTTAGTTCCCCAATGAGGGTTTGAACCCATGTTCCTGCAGTGGAAGTGCAGAGTCTTAACCACTAGGGCAGGGAAATCCTAAACAGTTAAAGTTAAAATTAAAGTTAACTGCATCTATGTATTGTGTGTGTGTGTGTGAAAGCCAAAAAGCCTTTTTTTTAAATTTTTGCATCTGATCCCCCAAATTTCCTCACACACAAATAAAATAACCATATTTTTAACTGTAATTTTCATTTTAAGGAAGGGAGAGAGAGAGGGAGGGAGGAAGGGAAGGAAGGAAGAAATTAACAGCATCTGTATTCCTAAAGAAAGTGAAAAAGCTGAGAGACAGCATACATTGTTTTGGGCAAGGAGGCTGATAACTATCTGTGTTGTCTTTGTAGCAGTGTCGCTTGTGGGGATAGCTTTGGACTGTGTTAACTGCAGCAGGGACCCAACAGTCCAGAGGATTTCTAAAGGGGCTTCTGTCGCAGTCAATAAAAAACCCACAAGAATTTGGTTTCTTGATCTTATGTTTTGTTTGTTTGTTTGTTTTGATTTCTCTTTAACTATAAAGGAAATTAAGTGGACTCTATCCCCTTTCCCTCCTGGGTACAGGTTGCCATAATATTTCAGTTTGATGAGAGACTGTCCATCTTTCACAAGGATATAGTATCTAATTTGTCAAACAATATATTTTGCAATTCTTGCTCTAACATTTATCAAAGAATGGACAGCTTTGAAATAAAATAGTACAAAAGGGAAAAGAGCAGAGTGACCTGGAGAGAAAAACAGAAAAAAAAAAAATTACCCCAGTCGTTTATGTTACTCATATGTTTACTTCTTGTATAAGCACCCTTGGTACTCTAGTTTTTTATCCTATTTCATATCCACAATAGGTAAAGTTCAACTGAGGGCAATAATAATTGATCTTCTTTTATTGGGTACAGAATCAAACACTGACAATTTCCCGGTTACTACCTGTAAAAATGTATGATTATAGATCAGAGGATAGAAAATTATGTAATTACTGATCCTAAGACACACAGCACACAGTAGACTTAATAAATAATTTAAAAAACTGAATTATCAACTTATTAACTAGATCATTAACAATTCTACACATTTTTTCTTTATAAGATCCTCAGAGAGCAAAAATTAACATGAAAGTACCATAGAACTTAGCTACCTAGAGATGAACTTGCCAAGAGTAAACTGCCAGGAAAGCATATTGGCATTTGAGGGCAGGTGGAGAAAGGGGCGGCAGAGGTTAAGATAGTTGGATGGCATCATCGACTCAGTGGATGTGAGTATGAGCAAATTCCAGGAGATAGTGAAGGACAGGGAAGCCTGGCATGCTGCCGTCCACAGGGTCACAAAGTTGGACATGACTGAGCAACTGAGCAAAAACAGTATTTGAGAAACATGGTTTGAAGTCCTATCTGTGCAAGGTACTATGCTAGATGGTGAGAATATAGAGATGAACATTGTCCACATCTGAAAATCCCGCAGGCATACAGAGACACGACCACAAATAACTCAATGTAAGGCAGAAGGTATTAGTTCAAAAACATGAAGGTGATATTGAAGAGAAAGGAGAGGATTCGTTGGCGCTCAGCATGTGGCAGGCATCGTCTGATCTGCTTTCCATGCATTCCCTTATTTAATTGTCCCAACACTGGAAGATTAGTATTATTACAGTGTCTGTTTTACAGAGGAGGAAATTATACCTAAGAGACACTACCATTTTGTGAAGTTCACACTGTTGCTTAATGGTGGGATCAGGAATCAACCTTTGATTTATCTGACTCCAGTTCCTCTAATGTATGTAGTTATAATATAGATGTTCAGTAACTTTATTGAATGCATGAGAGAAATAGAGTGGTACGCAGAGATTTAAAAATAGGCTAAGTTGTTTGGAGAATTGGAAAGCAAGAGAACAGATGATTTTAATGGTTTAAACAGGAATGGAAGGATGCATAGAACAGAGAAAGGGAAGATATAATTGTGATTCTAAAGTGAAAGTGAAAGTCACTCAGTCATGTCCTACTCTTTGTAGGCCAGAATACTGAAGTGAGTGGCCTTTCCCTTTTCTAGGGGAACTTCCCAGCTCAGGGATTGAACCCAGGTCTCCTGCATAACAGGCGCATTCTTTACCAGCTAAGCCACCAGGGAAGCCCAAAAATAATGGAGTGGGTAGCCTATCACTTCTCTAGGGGATCTTCCCGACCCAGGAATTGAACCAGGGTCTCCTGCATTGCAGGCAGATTCTTTACCAGCTGAGCTACCAGGGAAGCCCCTCAAAATCTAATTTTGGAAAATTAATGGAAAATGACAACAAAAGAAAAACATGATTAGGAGAGAAGATGGCTTTTCTTTTTCATCTGTTGCATTTGAAATTTAACTGAATTGGCCATGGAGTCATAAAGGCCATTGTAACAGAAAATTACTTATTACTAGGAGTATCTAATACTGAATTATCCATTGACTTTTGAGGGGAATTGAGACATATAGTGAATAGCATAAAAAGAATCTCACAAAATGTTGCCTTTACTTTTTTTTTTTTTTCTCGGTTGAATGACTGGCTAGCAAGTGAGACCATTTTCAAAAATATCATGCTGTAAATATCTGCTCTCTGTGCATTTTAACCAGCCTGCCTATTTAAAAAATTGGTATTATTTCTAATGAACACTTTAGTGTCATTATTTCAGAAATATGAATGTCAGAAATTAGCATCAAGTCTAAAGTTATTGCCCTATCTTAGGGCTTCTTAGAGAAAATTTAAAATGAATAACATTTTCTATGATTAACAATATCAGCATTTATGGAATTTTTCAAGAAAACATTTATGGTTTATTATTATTTATAGCAAAGTAAGCAAAATTGCTTCTAGCTATGCTTTATGGGTTGCAATATTATATTTGGATGTAAATAAAAATAGGAAGGCTTGTATAATATAATTTAACTAAAGAGTTGCTAATATATTCAACTGTATTAGTTATTAACAAAGGAAAAAATACAATGCTGATTTCATAGTTTGGAAGTCTGTCCCAGTTACCCAAATTATCTTTTCCTCAGTTATATAATTAGAATTGCATTAATTAAATATGATTATACCCATTCTCATCTATTTATATAATCTTTCACACGGTTGCTCTTTTTTTGAACAGTAACGTAGCTGAGAACACTGGTTCTCCCAAGCTCTATAAAGGAAGCATCTCACCTACCCTTTTTCTATTTAGCCAAAATGCCTTGCCTGGCATCACCCCACACCAGGCAGTGCTACTTCAGGGCAGAGGGAGGAAGGGGCTGAGACTCCTCTGAGCTTATGTGTTCTCCCCAGTGGCTTGTGGTTTCCCTGTGTGAAGCCCCGTGAATACCAAGATCTTTGCAAGTTGGTTTTTAATCGATTTGAGTATTAGAGGACTTGCTGAACAGGGGCTTGGCATCTATGGTTATGTTGAATATTTAACCCACTTATAGGCTTTAGCGGATTTGCATATTATTGAAAAAAATTAAAAGTTTATATTACCTCATCAGTCCTTGTTAGTTTCCCCACCCTTATTTCCCAGTTTAGCAGAATCTGAAATGGTCACTGGAGAACTCTCACTTAAATAAGTTAGAGTATATAAGGACCTTTATATGAAGCACTGCTTAACTTTTTTTAAAATTTTGATTGATGTCATTATATTGAGGACATTGCTCTTCACATGCTAATAACTAAATAATTACTGAAGAGTTTAAAACTTACATAAAAACAAGGCTGCATCAGGGTGCCCTCTGTTCATAGGGTACCTCTATTTTCTGAATTCTGGCGACTCCTAGTTGCAGAGGACACTCTCTTAGCCTTCCTCCACCACCCACAGTTCAATTCCCCTTTGCCTGTAGATCTAATTTCTGTCTTCACATCTCCCTCTACCTACAGGCTTTTGCTTTGAATTATTTCCCTTTCTCCCAGTGGATAACCTATCAGAACCCAACAATTCAACAATAGTACATTTCCTAGAGTATGCATGAGTCGATATTAAATAGCACTATTTTGAAGACACAGCACAGTATGTCTGGGAATTCACTTTTCTTGATTCAGCCCTTTAAACTTCTGCCACACCATAACATAAAGGTCCATGCCCCCTAGCTGTCTTTCAGTTAATATCCAATTCGTGATCCTGATCTCTGGGCAAATTTTTGGGAAACAGCATATAGAATTATATACATGTATTTCCTGAGAACACTTAATTTTTTAGAACTAATGCAGTTATATTTTTACCGTGTATTTAAGAAAAATTTAATTTCTTAATGTCTTAGAACAAGAACTTTATCTTTGATTTTCCTTTGCATAGCCTAAGGGCCTAATTATATTTTTTAACAATTCTCTTAAAGATTAATATGAGACTTCCCTAAGATAAAGGGAAAAATATTGAAAGTTTTCTCAATATCTCTCTTATTTTCCTCTTAACTCCTTGGGTGCTTATTATTTTTATTCATCATTGTGAAATCTAATTGTTAATTTCCTTATATTACTGTTTAAAATTTCATGAGCTAGTTTGGAATGGTAGCAAAGAAGAATTTGGGGTTGCATGTACTTAATTTCAAACCCTAAAGCTGCTGGAGATTATCAGGGACGCTGTAAGCAATAGATGTATCTCCTTTCATTCCAGTAGTTCATCATTTATTAAGCAGGGAAAATAGCATCTACTTCTTAAGGCTGATGTGGATTAAATGTAATGTACATAAATCACAAAGCCTACTACCTAGCAAATGGCAGCATTTAGTAAATGGTGGCTCTAGTTATTGAGGTTATTATAATTTCCGTATTTCTCATTATGGAAATAAGTGCTCTTTAAAGACTAAGTCTGTCTTATATTTAGTTTATGTCCTCTACAACACCATAATACTACTAGCCACACAGTAAAGAATAAATGAATACATGAATAAGGTATTTTCAGAAACTCTTCATAAATCTCGTTTAGCAAGTGAGTAAAGGCAAGGTGAATATCTCATTTTATTGTAAGTGGTTTTTCAATACCACTCATCATTAGGATCAGGTCCCCTGAGGCCACTAGCTATTGACCATGACCCTGAAGCTAACAGAGCTTTATCAAGAGTCTTTTGTTTTATGGTGCTGTGATATCTCCTCGGGAAGTTTGATTTGCCAGAATTTTTAAAGAAATCATCAATCATGTAGGTTCTTCTGTATCCAGTCTTGATTATATAACACTTCTTATTGTACTTAATATTTTTATGTACCAAGATAATGCAAGCAGTATATTCATTATGGTTCTGCAGAATAGTTTAATCAGGACATTGAGAAATGATTGCTTTCACTTCAGTTGCTGCACTATCAAAAATAATTACATTTCTCAACTTATCTCCACATCTCCATGAAGCTTTCCTTTACCTCCTAAAATTAATGAAATTTGGCTTTGTACCAAGATAGTAATTACACTATTATTAATTGCACGCATCTGGAAATAATTCAGATTTTTACCCCTTCATGACTATGATTTTGAGTGTCTTTAGAGAGTTGCCTTGGAAAATGTTGCAAACTCTGCCTCTCAATTATTCATCACGCTTTTCATCAAGCTTCAATTATTTGGATATCTGTGAAAGAGAATGCAAACTATCCAGATTTTAAAGATCTGTAGTTTTGGGTGAATGGGACAGGTTTTGCCGGTAAAATTCCTTGGAAAGCAGGCACTAAAATTAGTGTGGACAAAGTCCAGTCAATCGCCAGCACCTGTGGATGGCAAGACAACAAGACTGAGCAGGTGAGGCTTTGGGCTTTGATGAAGTCAACAGGTCTCACCTGATTTCATAGGCATTTTGATGCTTCTTTTCTAAACTGTTTTAAGTTGGGGGTGAGCCAACCAGCCTTTATCCTTCCTCACTGACCAATCATAGCATGCAGGTTGTTTTTGGAAAGGGGGCGTGACCTCGGGCATGACAGCTCTTCAGCTGAAGGCAATTACAGGAGAAAGCGGGTAGGCCCAGGGCAGCCAGACCAGCAGCTGGGGGTATAAGTTCTTCCATCGTGGAAGTGAGTCAGTTTGGTTCAGTTTGGTTTTCTTGGTGGTCCTGCAATCAGCGAGACTTCACGAGAGATGTGAGTAACTCTCATGTTGCTTTTAAGAAGGAAATGGCAACCCATTCCAGTAATCTTGCCTGGAGAATCCCATGGACAGAGGAGCCTGGCAGGCTATAGTGCATGGGGTTGCAAAGAGTCAGGCACCACTGAACAACTATCACTTACTCAGTCTGTCTACAGTTTGAGTAAAGAAGGAAGGCATCTTGAAACTTTTCAATACTATTTATTGTCTGACCATTTGGCAAAATTTTAGGCCTATTTTATTTTTCAAAAACCTCTTAATTACATAAATCAGTTTGGGTAATTATTGCATGATCCTTAATTCCATACACTTATTCAGGTGTTGGTTACTTCTAACTTAGAAGTACAACATTGCCGTGTTTAAATAGAGTACTGTGGTGAATGTTTACCAGGTTCAATGTTGATATTTGAGAAGTATGAGCTTTTCTCTTTTTTCTGGTCCTTCTGCCTCTTACGCCTATGCCAGAAGGTAAGTCTGGCTTAAAATTTTTCATATTATAAGACAAATTTTTTCTCATATTAACTGTGAAATTGAGTGAGTGATATGCACGTAAAACTGGGTTAACTTTTACATGCTACTCTGCAGCTGTGGAGCCCACTTAAGTGGATTGGTAGTTTTAAGCAAAACCAAATTGACCAAAGGTGGACTGTCTTGTTAGCATTTACCGTCTTAGAAGATTAGGAAATTCTCCAATTCATAAGTGTTCAAGATACTGTGCAGCTGGAAACCTCATGATGTTAAGAAGAGCCTTCTAAGGCTTTTGGGTCATGGCCATAATGTAAAGGAGCATTGTGTCTGCTTTAGCTCATTGCATTTAGTGGCACAATAAATGCATATGTATTTAAGTAAGAACAGGAGGCATGGGTATCTTTTACATGAATGTAAGTTGTTTTAAGAAAATCATTTGGTAAAATAGACTAATAAAACCTAATTTGGGTAATAAAATACACATGAAAGAGAAATAGAACTGTCTGTCTTGAATATCCTTCAGTTACTTCAGAACTATTCTCTTTTAAAGGAAACAAAATTATTGCCCCTTTCATTGCAGCCTAAAAGGCTTTAAAATTATAAACAGTATTGCAGCTGACTGAATTGTTATCCTAATGTGTTATACATCAAGTCTCTGAAGATTCACAATGAGAGGCTTTTATAACTGAAATCCAAATGTTATGTACAATGACAATTTAAATGCATGTGCTCTCTTTAGAACTGACTTGAAAGCATACAAGTCTTTGATTAAAAGGAACATTATTATGGGCATGAATAATGATTGCGTATGTGTGTATGCTCAGCTGCTTCAGTTGTGTCCAGCTCTATGCGACTCTATGGACCCTAGCATGCCAGGCTCCTCTGTCCATGGGAGGACTCTAAATTTACTGCATGATAAGGTGACTATGACTCTGATTTTGACTGGCACTTAGGATATTCTTATTCTTCCCACCAGAAAGGAGAATAAGATCCAACTCAACTTCTGTTCATACTCCGTTCATATTTTTAATTAAAAAAAAAAAACAGAATAATCCAGAAATCAACTAGATTTAGCCTTTGAAAGCATCGTTTTAAAAAAAGCATATTCTTTATAAACACCTCTAGTCAGCTGGCATTAATGCCAAGTCATAGTTCCTAAAATTTTACTAATCCTTTCCCTCATTTCCTGTCCTGAGAAGTGCTACTAAGAGTAGGAGGCTTTCCCACATAAACCACAGTCTAGAGACATCATTGGTTAGTGGTGTGAGCTCACACACAGGATTAGACTAGGATTGTTAAATTAGACTCAGGAAAACCAGGTATAATGCAAAATCAAATTGTACTAATAACTTCAAGGAAACAATTGCTCAATAGCATTAGCAAGAAGAGTTCTGAAGCTGCTCATCCAAGCATTTTAATTCTTGCATTCTACAGAAGTGATAGGATAGGATAGTTTAGTTGCTCAGTTGTGTCTGACTCTTTGCAAAGTGATACTGAGTGGTATTGTTGGAGTATAACATAAACTGATCAGTTTTCCTTTTATCTATCCTCTTTGACATAGGACAGAGTTTGCTAGTGAGATTTTTAGATAAATAGTAAATTATTATTTTACTTACACATTTCAATTTTCCTCATTATTCAGTACATCTTAAATTTGCAGCATATGAACTTGGTTATGCTAAGTCATAGGTTATGTCTTTTAATGTGGAAATAGAATTTTGGTAATGATTTGTGTCTTCTGGAGTTCTTCTAATATTAGACATCTTAAATCTTTAATATTTTCAAAATATTTTATGGCTAATGTATTTTATGTAATGTTTGTGGCATTCAGTTAGAGATCTTGGAATTTCATAAATGTTGGTGATATAATTTGGAAGTAAAAGACTTGTTCTAATGAACACTTAGCAATTTTCATAAGGAAAAACAAAGGTTTTCAATCCAAATTAGAGCAATGAAATACAATGTTTTATCCTAAAAATACTTCAAATGACAATTATGAACCTAACCACACATCAGTAGATGATTCTATATTTATTTTCTCTACAAGATGTCAGGAGCTAATTTATTCAGTAGAGTGGAGAGTTTTATTTATTTATTTATTTATTTTTTGCTGTTTTTCAAATTTATAAAGTAGTATTTCATTTGGTAATGTTTATAATTCAGTTTAATTGATTGCAACCTTTCTTTCACCTCTGTAACGTTGCCACTCAACTGTTGAATAAAATCTTAATAACATTTGGTGGAAAAAGAATCCATATTCAAATGCAGCTTTGTAAGACTCTATTAGCTGAACACAACGAAAAATAATGAAGTCTCATTTCCAAAACTTCTCAGAGGAGGTTGTCAGGTTGAATAAGTAGAGATTTTATTTGATAATTTTCTGAAGATAATTATAAGTTCTAATTTCCCTAAAGCTGAATATTAATCAAGAATTAAAATGATCAAACCTGAGCCCTATGTGGGACTATTTCATATCTGTTGGCAGATAATGACAGTTGATAGTGACCCCACTGAAGATGGAGAGCTAGGCTGCTGCGCTTGACATAACATAACAGAAACGTCACATAAATGCAACTTGAACCAGTCTGGGCCCAGTGCTCAGAGGTCCAGTCAAGCAAAGAAAACTGAGCAAAACAGTCTCTAAGGTGAAGAACTAGGGACATTGATATATTGACAATGTACTGAGTTAACTGAGGAAGTCTTTACTCATCTTTTCAAAACAGGTGTACGCTGATTCAGTGATGTTGCACAGCCAAGCAAATACCTCATCAGTTTTGTTGTGAAGATAAGGCTTAATGACAGGGCCACTCACATGAACACAACCAAGTGGTCAGTGCTCATGTCTGGAGCCCAATTCTTCGGTTCAGCTTTTAGCTCTTTCACTGACCACGTGGTGAATTTGGTTTTGTTTCTTACACTCAGGTCTCAAGCCCAATATCCATTTCACCTCCCTGATGTTAAGAAATCTTACATTTCCGAGTGATTGAATTTTTCTCTCCATTAAGTTGAGCAGGCTCCTGTATGAATGATGAAAGCCTATTTCAACCTTGGACATGTTCTAAGAGACAGTGGCAGAAGTGAAAAGCTTGTCCTTTACCTTTCTGCCCATCTGTTTCAGTGCTAATGATTGGAAGATGGGCAGGAATTACTGATCAGTGTTGACTGAGCATAACTTTGGTCCCTGTCTCTGTCAGCACTGGCTTAACACATCTGGAGCAGCATTAAGAAGTAGCTTTAGCTGTGGAGCATAATCGCGTGGGCAGGATACAGGCGGTGTTTATGTCTTTACATAATTGAAGGTAAAGCAATTGAAATTAACAGATTGAACATGTCAACTACATTTCCTGAAAGTGGGAATTTTTAAAATGGGCTTTGGTTACATTTGGGGTTTGTGTCAAGTATTAGACATTACCCTGAAGCAAAAGAAAATAAAATTCAAGCAGGCATTTTTCAAAACTGTGCGAATGATCTCATCACAAATTTGCAGAGAGCAAATAAGGGAATTCTTGTTCTCACAAAGACACTTATGCAGCCCATTTTCCTCATTTTGTATCGGAGGAAAAAGATACATCAGTGCTAAGTGCCATTCCCAAAGAACCAGTGTGGTTATTGCCATTTGCCTGATTTAAAAACTAAGGAATTATAGGTTCAGTAAATGTTCCATTATGTTGTATGGATGAATGGATCCTGATTGCCTGAACTCAAGTCTTAACTTCTCTGTTTCTAGCTAAATAACTTGAAGAAAATTAAAATTTCTGTGTCTTGGTTTTCTCACCTATAAAATGGGAATAATTTGATACCTTCTACATAGGATGATTTTCTAAGAATCAAATTAATCCATACAAATCACTTAACAATAAACACTCAAAGTTGACTAATATTATAAATTACAATCACTTGATAAATTTATACCTGTCCCTGTATGAATATATGAGAGCTTCTTAGGTGGCTCAGTGGCAAAAACCCACCTGCCAATGCAGGAAATGCAGGAGACATAGGTTTGATTCCTGGGTCAGGACGATCTCTTGGAGGAGAAAATGTCAACCCACTCCCATATTCTTGCCTGGAGAATCCCATGGACAGAGGTGCCTGGTGGGCTACAGTTATGGGGTCACAAAGACTCAGACACAACTGTGCAGGAATGATTGTTGTTTCACGCTTATATGTTACTTATTGTTTCTTCTGAAATACTTTCAGTTAGGTAATAGCCCTTTTAATAAGGTTAGCCATGGAAACCATCTCAGAAAGGCGCTTGCTGTTAGTAGAATCTACACTATTACTCTTCCAAGGAATATGACTAGTGCGGAATCATGGACAACTACACTGCACGCTTGGTTTGGTAATTTTCCCTCCAAAGCAAGTGGCCTATTGGCAGTTGTAATTATTCTATCTGAACGGCATAACAGGAGAGAATGTGTACCACATCGAATATCATGGTGAAATGTGAGTTTTTTCCTGTGTGATGTTTTATGACTTAATATTAGTAGAATATAAGAACTCTATTGTGCAAATGCAATAGAAGTGCAATTGTAGGTTTTTGCAGAATACAGTCTTATGTAAAAGTGAGTTAATAAAAACGATTATCAGTTAAATGGGCAATTTTATTTCAAAATTATGTTAGATTATGTAATAGTGTAATTGACTTACTCTTTAAATTGAGAAATAATTGTTTATTAGCAACTCTTGGATCTAAGATATTGAATATTTTAAACAATGCATGCATGATACGGGAAAAATAAGTTACTTGCAAAAGTTAATTTTGCTTACTTGCAGTATTAAGTGATTAAACAAAAAACTTAAAGAGGCCTGCATTATTAATGAAATTGCATTCTATCCTGTTGGAATTTTGAGTTTTACATCTTTATAATGAAGTATCATTCATTTATGTCCTCCAATAAAACATCTTTTACGGTTTTACAAGATAGATACGCTAGTCCTAGTCATTATGCTTCTTAAAGTATTTTACACACGTTTTAATCTGAATTTTTCTTAAGTTCTTAATTACGGTTATCCATGACACTTTGTGTTTCTTAAATATAAGAGTTGTAGCAGTATGTAGGTTATTCGAGAGAACAATATTTAGTGTTGTGTTAACTTATATTGCAGTATAGTTAACTTAGAATGTTGGTTTCAGGTGTACAGCATAGTGATTGGATTTTTTAAATTACACACCATTCAAAGTTACTATCGTATTGTTGACTATAGTTCTTGCACTGTTCATCACATCCCTGGGACTTCCTTATTTTATAACTGGTAGGGTCTACCTCCTCTCCTTCATCTGAATTGATATCCCCCTCCCCACCTCCCTCCCTTCTGGAAATCATTAGCTCTCTCTGTGTGTTTGTTTCTGTTTTGTTGTATTTGTTAGAACAATATTTAGACCAGTGGAACCACTGCTCAATTTTAACAGCTCACTTGGGTTTGTGTGAAAAATCTTGCCTTAAATGCAGATAAACTCTATGGTTTAATCTGCCATGAAATCAACTATTGTGAGGCATAAATGAATACTGAACCCACACTGTATAACTGTGTATTTGCTCTTTAAATATCTCCTCATGGATCTATCCAGCTTAGTAAGTGGTTTCTTTAGTAGAAAGTTCTTAGGTTCCAATTCCCTTTCCTAAAGTTTCTTCTGGGCATATTCATTGCAATTGTTATCAATAAGCTGCTTAGACTCACTGATCTGAATGAACATAAAGCTCATGATTTGGACATAGCTTTGGTGCTTCCCTGGTGGCTCAGTGGTAAAGAATCTGCCTGCCAGTGCAGGAGATGTGGGTTTGATCCCTGGATTGAGAGGACCCCTTGGAGAAGGAAATGGCAACCCACTCCAGTATTCTTGCCTGGGAAATCCCACAGATGGAGGAGCCTGGTGGGTTACAGTCCATCAGTTGCAAAGACTCTGACATGGCTGATCAGCTAATGCTTTTACAGTGTCTTAAGTCCATCATGAATATCATTCCAGAGCTCTTAGAATGAGTTACAGGAGGAGCTGGGATCTTCTTGTCACAAGGCTCCTGACGACTGCTGTTATTGTCTGACATACACGCCTCTGTTTGCTTAGAAACATTCTTTTGTGTCTCAGTGTGCTTTTCATTTAAATGCTGCCTTTTTCAATCACTTTCAATGAGTTGCGGTCTTTCAAAATACAGTGCCTGTTTTCCTCCATAGCATGACTGTGAATCCCATAGCCATTGCTTCCAGAAATTGAAAAGAAAATTTCTCACTTTTTACTGCACGTTCTCTGTCTTCCTAAGGTTTAAAGCCTGGTAGGCAGCATTCTCTGTGGCAAATCTGGTGAAATCACTGATTTCAGAGAAGATCACATGTGTTTCCTTGAAGAAACAGACGGCCTTTCATGTTGTACTTTTCCCACCACTACAAGGAGTTGTTCATTTCACTAAACAATGGCTATTCAGTTCAGTGGCTCAGTCATATCCAACTCTTTGCAACCCCACAGACTTCAGCATGCCAGGCTTCCCTGTCCATCACCAACGCCCAGAACTTGCTCAAATTCCTGTCCATCAAGTTAGTGATGGCATCCAACCATCTCATCCTCTGTCATCCCCTTCTCCTCCCACCTTCAATCTTTCCTAGCCTCAGTTTCTTTTCCAATGAGTCAGTTCTTTGCATCAGGTGGCCAGTGCATTGGAGTTTCAGCTTCAGCATCAGTCCTTCCAATGAATATTCAGGACTGATCTCCTTTAGGATGGACTGGTTGGGTCTCTTTGCAGTGCAAGGGACTCTCAAGAGTCTTCTCCAACACCACAGTTCAAAAGCATCAGTTCTTCAGCACTCAACTTTCTTTACGGTCCAAGACTCAAATCCATACATAACTACTGGAAAAACCATAGCTCTGACCATACGGACTTTTGTTGGCAAAGTTATGTCTCTGCTTTTTAATATATATTAACACTGTTGAACTCTTATAGTTATAAGGAATTTAGGATCGTTATTAGAAGATTAGCATCCTCATATATGCAGTTCACACTGGTAATGAAGAAAAATTTAGGGAATAGGGACAAAATTTTTTAAAAAAAATGAGTTGAGTTATGTTGGAGATTTTTTTAGCTCTATCTCCCTCTAAAGCTATAAAGTGAGATCTGACAAGAGCTATTGCTTTAAGTAGCTATCACTTCAAGGCTTACAATAATTATTATTACTTTTTTTTTTTAACAATTCCAAGTATTGCTGGCCTGCCTACACCTCATTGTGAGAGTATATAGCCTAAAGGTATAGATACAGGGAGGCATGAAAAATTGGAGCAATTAATAGAGTTAATGTACAAAATTGTACTAGTAAAGGGAACATTGAGAAGTAGAAGAAAGCAAGGTGTGGCTCTTGTCACAGGACCTGCATGAGGGAGACCATCCGAAGACAGGAATTTGGCTCTAAGCAAACTTGCCACTGCAGCTTACAAGGACTAAATTATTTATAGGTTTTTAAAAGTATACTCAGAATTTTTTTTAAATCGCCTTTAAAATGGTATTATTTTATAATGTGTGAATCAATGTATACAATTCTATACAGTTGCCCACATTGTTATTTCATTTAATTTTGCGGCATTTTCTTTTGTGCCACGGAGAATTAGGTTATTCTTGAAACTGAATCACGTCCTCAATACAAGATTAAAATCTCAAGAAAAATAGCATGGCCTTTTTAATCTGCCCTTTAGCTTCCGAACTCTGTGGAATAATGGGAATATGCTGGAAGGTCCAACTGGATGACCTGGTCACAAGTCAGTTTTGCAGTGTAGTCCTCAATATTTTGCTTAAGACGGGAAACAACAAAATATGTTCAAATGGTGTCTCACAGAAGTTAAAGAATGCCAGCTTAAAAATGTAACAAGGGAATCAGCAAAAATGCCCTGTATTTACTGTTAAATATAAAGAAAGTAGAAATTCTGAGGGCTTTTCAACATAGGGAATTCCATAGAAAGAGATTAACTACAGTGATTAGATATTAGTTCACAATATAATTTTTAAAGAGAATGTATATTTTCCTTAAATATAAATTAATTGTATTACATCAGAATACACAGTGTTTAATGTTTGGTTAGTTGCTTATCACATTAGTTAATATTTATATCTGTTTTAAGCAGTATCGGGTTTAATGTTTCGTACTTCATCGTCACTTGGTGTTGGCTGACTATAATTAAGTATATTAAGGATTGGTTAAAATATGTACTTGCTAGTTATAATGAATTTAAGATTTATAAGAAGAGGAGGAGAAAGTGAAGAAATTAGAGATAAAAGCAGAAAATTTAACAACAGAAAATTATAAAATTCCTGGTACATAAAGACATGAGGGAATGACTTTTGGAAAAGATATCAAGTAAAAAATGTAGATAATATAAATTTATGAAATGGAGCCACATACATAAACTTTGTTCAGCCTGAAATTTTACAGGATAACTCATTCTTTGAAGAAAGGGATTAAGATGCATGCTCTCTGAAGTTGTTGCAGGTTAACAGGCTATGATTGTCCATAGTTCTATTCAATATTGGAATAGTTCTGCCTGAATCTTTTCAGACCCAGGTGCCATGGAACCAAGAAAGCGGGCATCACCTGTGTGTTCAGCCCTATTCATCTCCCATTGACTGGTCTCACTTCTGGACCAACAAGGAGAAGGAAAAAGTCAGAGCGACAGTCTGTCTGTAGACCTGTAGATTTTTAGAGGGAATGAAGAGACAATGAAAGAAAAACAGTGGTGACTAGAAATGGGTGAAGGTCAAAGGGTACAAACTTCCAGGGACATGATTCTCAGCATGGTGACCTCAGTTAATACTGTGTGTTGTATACTTGAAAGTTGCTGAGAGAACACAGTTCTTGCCACACACACAGGATGACAGTATGTGAGGTGATGCATTGGCCAACCTTACTGTGGTGGTTTGCAGTGTACACGTGGACAGTCATCGCGTTGTGCACTTTAAACAGTGTTCTATGCCAGTTCTGTCTCAAGCTATTAGTAGTTGTGTACACATGGTTTTTACCAAAAGTCAAATTCTATATTTCTCCCTAGTCTAGGTGATGGAGAAAACTGGAAAGATTTAAGGACCTTAAGTCTTAACTTTCTTCTCTGTCTCTTGCAAGGTATGAAATGTTCAACGATCCATCTATCCAAGATTCTTTTTTTTTTTTTCTTACTAATTCCATGTTAAACTTTAATTCAATACACAGCTTCCCAGTTAGACTTTTTTTTTTTTTTGATGGGAGGGTGTGGGTTGACCAAACTTCTAGCATATATGCAGCTTAACATTTGTTTGGAGACTGTTCCTAGGGGGACCTTATGCAGGGTTCTGGAAGCCCTCCATGGCATAGCTCACTTCCCTGGAGTGCTCAGCCCCATAGGTTCCATCAGCCTTGGCTACCCCCAGTTCTGATCTCGTCATCCTCTGCTCAGTGAGACCTGTGTTCTTTTTGGAGTCACTTGTTTGCAATGGAAACTTTAAAGTGCCTGTGGGCAGACAGCCTGAGCGATGGTCAGGCTTACGCTGTGGTTTCTCTCCCTGCGGCAGTCCTGTGCTGTTTGCCGGAATTCATACTCCTTGGTTTCGTATAGCACGTCCAGTTTTAGAGTTGGTTTTAGTAGGAGTGCTTGTCCTGTGCCTGATCATAAATGATAGCAAGGAAGAGAAAGCTGCATCTTAAATTCATATCTAAGTGTTTTTACTTTATCACACTCGAAGGGTAAAAAATAAGAAATATCATTCTCTTCTTTAATTTTTCTATGCATGGAAGAAAGCTACCTTGTTTAATACCTTTTATTCTTTGCAAATGGATTAAGCATCCCTCCTGAATGCTAAGGCAACGTAAACATTCATGTTTAAGTATTTGTGTTTCCATCATACAATGTATGTGGGAGCCACTTTTCGCACTGCAGTCAAAGTTAACATGAAATAGTAGTTCATTTAATGGAATGTCTGCATCTGCTTTCACTCTTTGCTTTAACTTTTCCAAAGGGCACCTTAAAGAAGCAGTATCTCTGTCAGGACCTAATTATTTGTCTTCATATTCTAAGCAATTTACCTTTCATCTTTATTCTTGACTGTTGAATTTTTTCCGTTTTAGGGAACTCCTGTTAGGTCATGGCATTCCTCTGAATTTTCATTTCCTGTTTGTGTGTGTGTATGTGCTTCTTTTCCATTGTTCCCTTACAATTAGTATCGATCACTTTTACCTCTAGGATATTTATATTTCAAAAGTACATCTTCTGATTGAGCATCTTTCTAATTAGCTCAAGTATTTTCTTTATGCTCTCCCTCACGTTCGGGGCGTCTGGCTAAGAACCAGTTTTTATAGACTTCAAGTCAATTTCTTAGGATAATTAATATTTTATTTTCCATTTAAAAATTACCACTACTGATTTGCTTAGAATTATAATTTCAGCAAGCATATCTTTTTTGCTTTTGGATATACAATACGTATCTATCCCTTTGATCTTGAAAGTGAGTACTGTCTACTAGTCCCAGGTATTATGTTCATAAAATCTCAATATTTCATTTAATTTTCAGTGTTGACTTGACTACAGCAAACACTAGGCACCTGAGGCCGTTGACCGCACTCCTTTAGTGATGTGGGGAAGGGTCAACGTGGCTGCTGCTTTGCTCACTTTAATGACCTTCTTCCTCTGCTTTAGCTCCTACTGTCCTCTGTTCCTGGATTTTTCTCTCTCCCTCCCGTATACTTCTTTACATTTTCCCTTGGTACCTTTTCTCTCCACCTCATTTAAGCCTTATAAGGAAATGCTCTACTTTTTAAGTAATGTGAAAATTGAGACATAAGTGTGTTGCTGAAGCTATGCACTGAATAATTAAGAAAACAGAAAATTAAACCCAGTTCTGATTCCTGATGCAAGGGTCTTAATCACCATGATATATCATCTGCAAGCTGAAGCTAACATATGTAATGGTTTTTAAATGGAATAAAAGCTGTCCTGGGTAATAATACTGCTTCTTCACAGATTAGTGAATCTCTTTCCAATTGTCAAAGCTTTCCTACAGGTTAGACAATGTAGTTAAAAATGTTGACACTATACAAAATAAACTATTTAGGAATATAGAAAATCTTACTTTATAATAAAAAACCGAGACACTGGTTCAAAGTTAAATTTTTCCTCCTCCCAACATTTGAATAAGGGAAAATCTAGCCATCTAGTCAATGAAAACTATGCTGTGATTACCAGTAGTATTTTGTATCTCACGGGAAAACATTTCAAATATGTGGTGGGGGGCGGGGGGAAAGAACAAGAAAACTTGTTTCATCCAAATATCCATTCATTCATCTTCCTGTTGTTATTCAGTGACAATATAACAATGAACCTAATTTCACTGTCTGCCCTTAGTGAACTTTAAATTATAATAAACTCTACAGAGAGAAGTTCTTTATCCATGTAGAAGGGATAATATATCTCTAACATTTTATTAAATTCTTCATAATTGATATTCTCTTTTAACCAGGAAATAAAATATGTGTTTCCTCAGAATATCCTGAATTTATCACATTTCGATTAGGAGCTCTGGCTATGGCAATAATCTTTGTTCATCACTGTCTCCAGTAGGGATAGCAAGAATGCTTTTTTAAAGTCTGAATGCTCTTGATCTTTAAGGTTGGCTACCCTTCCAGGTGTGAGCAGTATTTATGTACCTTATTCTAGATCTTTGAGATGGTGGAGTGGGGTTTAGCATGAAATAAGCAGGCATAGATTCTCTACAGAATTTCACATGTTTAGTAGTCTGTGAGGCTCTTGATAAGAGGTTTCAGCACAAAAGAAATTTCGTAAGAAACCTAAGGACAAAAAAAAGATATTCCAAAATGTTTGTTATGACATTGTGCTTCTCCATTCTATTTGTGAACTTTATTAAAGAAAATAAACATAACTTTTTCTTGAAAATTAGAACAAACTAACTTAGGTCTGAAAAAGTTTTAAACAAAATGATTTGTAAAAAGACTAACCTCTTTCTACCAGAAAGTAGTATGCTCTGACCTTTACGGGAACCCTGGTGAGTTTATCAGAAAGCTTTTTTTTTTTTTTAATGAAGGAGCAATATTAAAAAATGAACATGATAATGATTGTTTAATGATACTAACACAACACATTTGCAAAATGAGAGAAAAAGTAGGAATCCCTGCCAAGTGTGGCTTCCTTAAGAGAGGATCACAAAAATATAAATAAAGAAGACAAAAATAAAATAATCCTCTGTCAATAGTCCACAAACCATTTCTCTAAAGGGTCCGGTAGTAATATTAAGCTTTGGGGGGTATGATCTCTGTTGCAAATATTTAACTCTGCCATCTCTATGTGAGAGCTGTCATAGATGAGATGTGAAAAATAGGGATGTCTGAGTTACACAGAAACTTCATTACCAGCACTGCAAGTTGCTGTGTTTGGCTTCATGGGCTAGGGTTTGCTGACCCCTCTAATAGGTAGATGTTAGCATTTTAGATAATGTAAATGATGGAAAAATTATTTGAGGATGTTGGCTTAGCAGTTTTATAGTTCACATAATTGATATAAGAAAACAGTAGAGAAATTTGGCAGCTTCCCAGACGAAGGGCATAAAAAGTTGAAATTAGAATAAATAATACAGCAGGCTGTTTTAACATTCCTTTAGAGGTATGTTTTGTTTCTGTCTTGTTAATATGTCTATAAACCATTTTTGCACATTTATTTATGCAGTCTTTTTTGTTTCATTCAGAAAAGAACAACCACTGTTGACTTTCTGTGTTTTTAATAATGAATAGTGCAATTACCATATGGTCTTAATTATTCAATAAAAATTTAATACTTATATTGCAAGGATTTTCCCTCTAGGAGAGGATTTAGTGACTTTGATAATTTCAAATGAAATATTCCAAGAAAAAAGCTATAAAATAATAATGGTCACCTTGTAGATAAGCCATATCTGTTTATCTCAGCTTTAGAATACAGTCAAATCACTGTTAATTCTCTTGTCAGCAAATTTATTTGCTTTAGTAGTTGGCTTACTTCTAAATACTGTATCTGTCAAGATTTCATTATTAGAGATTAGTTGAAAAATAGCCATGTTTAACTTACATATGTTAGCGTGTGCTACATCTATTGATTATCTAACACTTCAGTCAAATAAGTCAAAAGTCACTTACTCACCATTCCCAATACCGCTTTTCACTTTCAGATCTTTATTTCATGATCGTTGTCTCCTATTTTCTCTTAACTTCTTGAACTCCTTAATCCCACCTGCCAATCATTCTTACAGAATGACATAAATGAAGGAGGAAACCTTTGCCTGGCTTTCAAAAATGTCCAGTACTTATACCGATTTCCCTGTTCTCTTACACCTCCTTTAGCAGCCTTCCTCCAGAGTCTCCTTCCTTCCCTATCTGGCCTTTGAAATCCTGTGCGTTTATGTAGGTCTAGGTCAGAGAGCATCTTTGACAAGATTCCCCTCCCTAATGACTGTCACGTGTTCATATTCCATTTCTCTCTAAGAATAAGACTAGTCCCTAGGCTGGCATCTCAGCTGGGAGGAGGCCAAGACCCTGTCCTAGAATCCTGCTTCAGGAGCTGAGTCCCTGGTCACCGCAGAGGAGGGACTGGTAAGCCCTAACTAGGAAACCGCAGAGCCTCCTGTGACCTACCCAATGGTCCCTCTGTGGAGTGCAACATCGGGCTAAGAAATCCTTAGATGCCTCGATAAGTTCTGTTTCTAAGAGCTTGCAGTGTTTGGCCTGGTCCTGTGCTTTTGTTTCCCGTGTATTGCCAAAGATTTATAGTCAGTAGATACCCAGGATAAATTAGGTTTGCATATTAATAGTGATGAAAACACAACAGGGAGTTGGGTCTGGCCCATCTCCCTTGGAGTTGGACCATTTGGCAGTGATGGATGAACACCGTAATCAAGATCCCCTGGGCCTGGAGACGAGGAGAAAACAAAGGCTGGTGAAGAAGCGCTCCGGTTGGAGCCCAGGTAACCATCCAGAAGCCGCATGTGTTTTCCTTTCCATGGCCTGACGTTGGGCCTCTCTTCTTCCCTGAGTGGAGTTAGAAGCTGTCGGCTACAAACTGGCCCTTGCCATTTGCACTTGCCGTCTGTCTCCACAAGGATTAAATCATGTGCTGCGGCAGCTGCTGATTTTCAGCACCTCCTGAAAGGAGTTCAGGGTAGAGGGCAGAAATTAGGTATTCTGTGCTCTAGAAAAACTGGCAGGAAAGGTCTTCAGATAGTTGGATATTTTTAGGAGCTGATTTTAAAAGCCCAGTTCTCCTTTTATCTAGAAAACCACTAAAAGCCTTCATGGTGACCAACTATTCCTTGTGACTAGCAAAACTTCACAAGACTAGTAGAAACCTTCTGGAAAAATATTTGCTTGATTGCATGCAATCCCTCTTCACTAAAATCACATATATATTGACCTTCCCCCCTACCGGCTCTTTGGAACAGTTTCTCAGCTATTTGAAGTGCTATCTCCCAGACTGCAGTATTCATTTTGCCCCTGATAAAACTTAACTTGCAGTTCTCGTGTTGTGCATTTTTTTTTTTAAGTTGACAAGGAAATGCCAAGCAAAAGTAGTCATCAGTTGCTTTGTTAGTGGCCCCTCTCTGGGGAAGTCAGTAAGACTTGACACCATCATTGACTTTGAGAAGAGTATGAGACAGAGGCAAACTTGTCCAATTAGATATATTTATTGTAGAATTATTCATCCAGGAAAGTTATCTAATAAAATTACAAAACAAGGAGAATCCAGGATAATTATCCACCTTACCTAAAGCCGTCCTTCCTAGTAATACCTAACAGATATGCATGCATTTCTTGGGGTTAAGAGTGGAAGGCCACAGTTAACCACTAGGGGTCCCGGTGGTGACTTGCCTTGTAGGGATGGACCCTCCCTTTCTCCTCCCTTTCCCTTCTCACCCACGTCCCCCGAGGGCTTCCGGGCTCATCACTAGGTTGGGCCATGTGTGAGAGCTCTCATCAAATTAAGATGCAGAGCTTCAATGTTTAACCTGAGAATGTCCAGAGAAGAAAGGGATATATATACACCCTTATGGCAGGAGCTTCCTTCATGGCTCAGATGGTAAAAGTATCTGCTTGCAATGCAGGAGACCGAGGTTCGATCCCTGGGTGGGGAAGATCCTCTGGAGAAGGAAATGGCAACCCACTCCAGTATTCTTGCCTGGAAAATTCCATGCATGGAGGAGCCTTGTGGGCTACAGTCCATTGGGTCACAAAGAGTTGGACATGATGGAGTGACTTCACTTTCACAGCAGGAGCAAGGACCACTGTATTATGGAATCTGACTGAACCTTAATTTATGATGACCACGTGCTTTCGGTTACCATGTAGATATGTAGATAGTTGTGCATCTTTAATATATGCAAAGTAGGCAATGCTATAGTATTGATTCCCTGTGTGATTAATCACGTCTGGCTCTGATGCTGGCTGTGGTTTTAGTTAGATGGAAATTAGGCAACTCTAATATGCTGATTCCAGAGATGAGCAATGGACTTCCCTAGAATCAGGTGGCTCTTACTGGAAATGATAAAGTGTTAAGGCCAGAGCAAAGACCTGGGATTCTATTTAGTACACACTTGCTCTAAGATGTCAAAACCTGAATCCACATAGAAACTGGAGCTTACCTAGGACTTGCTTTAGGCTTTACTTCTGGTTACCTCTGCTCTCCTTCCCTTCTTTTCAGCGTCCCAGGTTAGCTGTTGATGACTACAAATTTGTGTGGCTTTCTTCTAACATGGGAGCCCCTTGGGAGCTAAGACCACATTTGAATCAAT
The DNA here is from genome assembly GCF_016772045.2 of Ovis aries. Taxonomy (NCBI): domain Eukaryota; kingdom Metazoa; phylum Chordata; class Mammalia; order Artiodactyla; family Bovidae; genus Ovis; species Ovis aries. The sequence goes on from NC_056079.1 coordinate 10,555,296, forward strand.
TCTGTGTGCTTCTGTAAAGTTGAAGTGTCTTGCATCATTGATATCTTTTTATTACATGCATGCTTGAATATATAAAGTTCAAAATAAGCGCTTTTCTTTAAAAATGCATTGAAAAACACAGTCAAATTCCCAACTGAAAAAGTTTCCGTTGTGATGTTATTTGAAGTAGACACTTCTGTTCACTAGCAAAGCCTAAAATGGGTTTCAGGGACTTTGAAAGACATCCAAGTGCTGAAGTTTGCAGCTGCATATCATTATTAGTGTTGGTATTGTTGTTACATTTTATTTTGTTTTCAGAATTTACTTTGGAAATTCAAAATCAGATGCTTTAACCTCTGAGCCACCAGGGAAGCCCCAAAATTATCTAGGTAGATGAAAAATAAAAATATATTAAAAATAATGAAAATAAGTGTAAAGATAAACAGTAAAATAATCCCAAAATTAAATGAGCTACTAAGGAAAACATTCAGACATTAGAGTTTGAAACCAACTAAAATCAGGTTTGAATTTAGAGGCAGAGAGCCTCTTCTCTGTGCATGAGGAAACAGTTAAGATAGTCTGAAAAATACTCTAACCTGTGTGAAGTGAATTATGTTAAGTGTGAAAAAGGATGAAAAATAAAGATGAAGGTTAAAACCAGTGCCAGTTAACTTCCCTGCATCCCCCAGAGAGAGGTTTGACTTAGGTTGTGTTATTGAAATCTCAGGGACAGTAATAAACACATCTCCATCACCTGCTGACTCTAATTAAATATCTTTAGATACGTATCCTTATTGAGGAAGTATCATATTCCCATCCAAACCAGGATTTAAGTTTGGTTATCCAAAACAGGAATTTTTCTTGGGGAAAGCATTTCCATCAGGCACAGTGTCAGTTTGGCAAACACTAAGTTGTTTGATAATTTGAGGGAGAAACAGACTCTGTGCCTATTACAATATGGAGAGATTCTTACTTTCTTAGAAGCAGGACGTTCCTCACCTCCCCAGGGACCTGTTTCACGGAGGCTATTACTCAATGCAATGCTTGAAGAATAGCAGCTGGTCTGGGACAGTGTTTACTTAACTACTTTATTTTTGCTGAGTGGTGTGTACTAAATAGAGGCAGACGCTGAACAGTCCAAGATAATAGAAATGATTTTGAGTCTGTATGAAGGAAGAGAGGACAGAACATTAATGCAACAAGCCTGGGAAAGGAGCTATGCAGAGTGTAAAGATGCCTTGTGGGGAATCTGATGGTGTTTCTGCTGTGTGCATGAGGAAGTTCTCTTCCCTGCTCCCCATGGGAACGTATGATAAAAAAATCCGTATCTAGTTTAATGTTTGTGGAGGGAAGGTATGTGCTGAGTATAGCTTCAAAGTGAAGCCCCTCTAGTGGAGGGGCCTAGGACATCACAATTGGGTTGTAGGGAAACAACCAACTATCCCATGTGCAGGTGATGAGCAGTCTACAGAGAGATACCGCAAACAGGTCATGTGGAAATGGTGCAAACAGTGGAAGAGCCTTTCTGAGGGGCACATGATAAGCTGATCTTTGGTGGAATTGGGTGGCCTCCCAATTCAGGCAAACCTTCAAGGTTATAAGAAATGGGTGAAAAGCACACACTTGTTTTTGTCTTTCCAGGCTTAAGAACTGTCACGCAAAGTGAGTACAATGGTATCTGTGGATATCTTTGATCTTAGTTATTCAGAGGTCCACTTTATCACATGGCAGTACAGGGGTATTGCAGAACTCAGTTGATCCCCTTCCTACACCAGTCCCAGCAACTTCAGCCCAGCCCACGTGGCCAAGTTCTACCCTGCTGCTCCCCAGGCAGATGCCTCTTGGCCCCCTCTCAGGTCAGAGGAAGTACCCGAGCAAGGGGTTCGAGCAGGTCCTAGAAGCTGCCACGATGGTATTACGGGATTAGGGAGCATAGACGTAGCAAGCTCTGGACAGTCACATCCCACTTGCCCCGTATATCCCTTGCACTTTGGAAGGGGTGTGGATGAAGAAAGGAAAGAACAGGCCCTCTAAAGGGCAGAGCCCAAGGTAGGGGTGTCTCTCATGCGGTCTGTGGTTGGAATGAAACTGTGTGGCGTCTCTGACATCTCGAGGTTATTCTGGAAGCAATATGCAAGGCAGCGTGGAAGGGGCTGAGTCGGCAGGCATAAAGACCAAGGAGGTATTATAGTGGTCAAAGAGACCTCATTTAGGGGATGGCAATAAAGATAGGAAGGAGTGGATGGACACAAGAGATACTTAGGTGTGGTGTGTAAGCTGTTGAACTCAATGACCAACTAAATCCCATAGTAGGAGGGAGAAGTTGGAAACCAGGATGAATCTGAGCTCTCTATGTAGTGAGGCCAGTAAATGGAAACATTGTGTTAATTTAGAAATCTCACTGATGTACTATGCTATCTCAGACATTAAAGAAGTCCAAAATGAAAATCTAGAGTATGATTATAATTTCATAACTTGCTTTTGGTTGAATATAATGAGAACTGATTACCATTGTTTTTCATAATTTGCCTAAGGAATATATTCTTTGAAACACATGTTTTGTATATATATACATATATATATAAATCTGAAAGAAACAATTGTATAATTTACTATGCTTTGGATATTTTTGAATCCCATCAAAATGTAAGCAGTTATACTTATTCAAAATACTATTAGTTTAAAATAACAAGGCTAAATTCCTTTTATTTAGTTTTCATTTAGTTCACTGTGTGAATATTTTCCTGAACCCATCTTGACCTCTTAAAATGTAGATGACATTCTTTCAAGTTGAAATATGTCCAGTTTGATCAGGACTCTCTGAAATAAAAGTGAATTGTGTTTAAACCAGGCCTATGATGATAACTACTGAATTGGAAAGAAATTGTTTAATTATTTATGTAAATTTAATTATGCCAGTTGAAGTAGAGGCTTGTCATAAATATTAGTCAAACAGAAGATAGTTCTTTGAGTGGCATTGCCTCTAATAAAGCAACATAAACAGACTAAACTAATTAGGAGCTAAAATGCATAGGCTGTGAACTTAACATGAAATTTTCAGTTATGATATTATATAACTTGATAGTTTATTATTGCTGCTGTTATTAAAATAAACCCTCCTTATAGCACTTATAATGTTGGACTCCTACAGATTACATTATAATGAGGGTGTGATGCATTTTGATTGAGTTACCACAAGGGAGAAATTTAATTTAATTAAAATGGTCTTCATTAAAGTATGGCATTCAAGTGAAGTAATTACATGGCATATACAGTATGGAAGAAATCCTGCTGTTTAAAAGGGAGAAAATTCACAATAGACCAGCCATGATATTATTAAAGAGCACCTTTCTAAATAATTAACCCCTGACTTCACCATAATGATATAGCAGACAGATGAACCTTGCTTCATGCTCTGGTATTTAAAATACATAGCATCTTACATGTATAAACCTATATAGAATTTATATATATAAATATCTATATATACATATATAGGTATAGTTACATATATGCACAAACTGCTGCTGCTGCTGCTAAGTCACATCAGTCGTGTCCGACTCTGTGCGACTCCATAGACGGTAGCCTACCAGGCTCCCCTGTCCCTGGGATTCTCCAGGCAAGAACACTGGAGTGGGTTGCCATTTCCTTCTTGAATGCATGAAAGTGAAAAGTGAAAGTGAAGTCGCTCAGTTGTGTCCGACCCCCAGCGACCCCATGGATTGCAGCCTTCCAGGCTCCTCCATCCATGGGATTTTCCAGGCAAGAGTACTGGAGTGGGGTGCCATTGCCTTCTCCTATATATAAAACTGAAAAATATATCTATTAATAATTATACTCAAGCAATTAATGTTCCAACATACACATACCTATTATAAAATGTTTGAGACATATTCTCTGCATAGCCAACAGTTACTAAATATATTTGTAATTTTTAGGTAGTTTATTCATATATTAAAAGATTAAAAAATGTAGGGGGTGGGTGGGTAGATAGGTATTTTAAAATGTTAAGTTGTGGAAACATTGCTATGGCCATAACATTAGCCTAATAATAACTTTCCCAAGTTAATAATATTTTACGTAGAAAGGTAAGAAAACCTGACTTTAGATATTCAAGAGCATGGAGTAAACGATGACCTGAGTTATTACTACATTTTACTTTAGCTTCTCAAAAGTGGTGAAATAAAGCCTATGTAAATTATATTTCTAAATGAATCTGTTGGTTAACTGATTGCTGAATTGGGTTTATATATCAAAATTGGCAAACTATAGCATTTTGTTTGCCGTCCTTTATCTCTTGGTCCCTTTGTGAATTCTTCCTTGTTTCTCTAGGCACCCTTTTGCACTTATGGAATCTCCTTTCCTGGGTCTTTCCCCACTATTCCAAGAGCCCTATATTAGTTCTTTGCCTGATATATCTTTATTCATTCATTAATATACTGAGCAAAATTAAAGTTTGAGAGTATGAGTTTTAAACTCAGCTGAATGACATTGCAGGAGCTCTGAAGTTTTATGGAGTAACAGTTTTTTTTTTTTTTTTCCTTCAAAATTGACACAGGTGCTTGACCTATCCTCATAAATTTCTTTAAGAGAATATTATGATTCTCCATTTCCACTCATTTCTGTTTCCACTGTTATGCTTACATGGATGATCTTCAAACCTATTCTCTTCTAACTAGGATCCAGAGCATCGTTCTACAAACTTTCTTGCTATTGCTAGTCAAAAATATACAGTAGCCATGTTAAACATGGCTTAAATCTAGTATCTCCTCCTTTCACAAATGTCACATTTTCCCTCTGGGCTTCTTTCTTGTTCAATAAGATCATTATTTACCTGGTAAACCAAACTAGAACCTTAGTTTTCTGTCTACCATCAAATTGTTAATCAAATGGCCTTCATAGTGCCTATCAAATGGGTAAATGAATCTGTATGTACCTTACACTTTTTTTTTTTTTTTTACTCTTTTTCCTCTCTACACCTTTCCATCCCCACTAACGGTGCCTGACCCTAGGCTTTTGGCATCTACTGTGAGGACTGCTGAGGACACCAGCGTCCTGAATGAGCAGCTGGTGCATCTGCATAGGACCTCGTGCACAGAAAGCCCTGCATTTGGGTTTAATGCTGAGATCCTGTCCTGAAATTCTTTATTTCATCTTGAGTTTGTGTTTCATGGTGAAGTCCGAAGAGATAATGGAGTGCAGGTAAGGTAATTAAAAAAAAAAAAAAAAACTTGTGACTGGAAAACTGTTTCCTTATAAAAGGAAAATGAAGGAAAAAGCTCCACTTTAGTGCATTTCAAGGCACTTTCATCCTGCTTTTTGAGCAAGACACCCTGCCTTCTGAGCTTGTACTGAGCTCTTGGTGTAGGTCGCCCTGACCCGGTTAGCTTGTCACTCCTTGTCTCCGTTCTGGCCTCCCAGTTCCTTGGTCCATGCGTATGCTCACTCTCACATCAATGGCAGCAGCCTCATGAACTGTGCACGCCAACCTCTGCCCACCTGCTCAACACTGTTAGACATCACTCCTCTGCTTACAGCAGACAGTCCCTTTTCTCTCGGGTCATCTGTAGTTTGATCTCTGGTAGCCTCGGCCTGCAGTGGCTTGAAGCACGATTTCGGTTCCCCAGCCAGAGATTGAAGCTGGGCTCCTGCAGTTGAGCCCCAAATCCTAGCCGCCAGGCCAGTAGGGACAACGGCCAATGACGAGACCATGGTCCGCTAGCTTCATAGAAATGAATTCCCACAAAGAGACAGAAAGTAGTCAAACAAATAAAGTATTTATTAGGAGGGAAAAGAAAGTATCTGTGGATAGACAGATGGGGCAGGCTCAGAAAAAATTTGCTTCCTTGTGGTTGTTTGAATCACTTACATGGAGCATTTCTTCCAGGTTTCCTTTTGGCCAGTCATCTTGTTTGCCTGGTTCTGAGTCTGTATTTGGCTTATCTCAGGGTCCTTATGTGTGTTCAGCTCTTAGCCAAAGATGGATTCTAGCCAAGAGGCCTATGGGTAAGTTGACATCACCTACTATGGGGTGGTGCCCCTTCCCTTTTGACCTCCGAGAAACTTCTCCACATATATGGTTGGGAAGGTCTCCTTGACCTCGAGAATGAGAAATATGCAGTCTTTTATCTGGGCAGGGCTTAGCTCCTTTCTGCTGTTGTTTTCATCTTGGACTAACCTTCCACAAGCACAAACTCTAGCTTTTCAGCCTTCATCTGTCTCCTTCCTCGGTTTCTCTCACCATGCCCTGGCTCATTTATTTTTATGACTAGATTTCTATCCCTTTCCTTGAAGCCACCTATTAAAAAAAAAATCCCCTTTAACCTGGAGCTCCTTGCTAAAAGCCTGCTTTCCCACTAGTATATCCAGTGCCTCTTGCATTTTTCTTGCTTTCCTTATATGCCTTCCCTCTGTGGTGCTTATTTAATGACCTGCCTCCCTTGTGTATATATGCCTTAGTTCTCAAATGCAGAATCTGTACATGATAATTACATGTCCAATTCTAGAAAAATGCTTTAAAGTGCATTGGAGTTAAGTGTAGCTGCTTGGACTCTACTTCTTCATTAATAGTTAATGATGTTTCATTGCTGAACAAGGAAGCCCAACACTTTTATATGGCTCAAAAATACATACCATTGTTAAAATACTGAAAAGACAAATAGATTGATTTTTTACTGTAAATCCTACTTTCATTCGTTGCCATAAAATGGCTATGTTGATTATTACATTTCGTCTGATGATAATCTGATTACCCCTTTTAAATACATACTTGTTTTCAAAATGACACAGCTGAAGACTTGAGTGACTCAAAGTTATATATTTCTGTGTAAAAATTCCAACATACCTTTGTGAAAGAGTTGGTTTTAATGTATTATCTATACACATATAAATATTTTAATTTTTATATTGTATATTATTTTTTGTATTTAAAAGGTAATTATTTTTGATAAGACTTCCCTGAATAACTAGACTCAGAATAATTATTTTGGTATAAGAGATACATTTGCAAAGATTCATTGCTATTACAGCTATTTTGCAGTTAGAAAATAGCCTTGATACATAGGTGCCTACAACATTTCCTAAGAAACATGATATAATATACTTGAGTTTTAAAAGTGCTTGTATTAATATATATTTTCACCAAGTCCTGGTAAAAATGTCTGTTTAATCACTTGAAGTCTCCATTTTTAACTTCTCGTTTATGGCATAAAGATTTGAGGAGTTTTGAAATATGCATGCTCGATTTTCTTGTTGCTTTAATGTGTGTGGCCATTAGGCTCTGGAAGGCAAGCAGAGTGCACGGGAACTGTGTTTTCTCCCTTTGTACACATTCAAAGATCCCTCCCTTCAGACACCATTTAGACCACAGGAGGCTTAAAAGCTTTTGTGTTTTCTAAAATGTTGTTCGCTACTCAATTCCTTCAAAGTTAGAATTCAAAATAAAGTTATTTCCATTCACCACACAATATTTTCCTTCCAGTGTTCCTGGAATAGAGTAGAATGTTTTATAATATAGTGCCAGTATTTCAGATGAAAACTAAAAAACAGGTTGGATTTACAAGTGAGTTTATAGGATAATTGGGGCATTGATAATAATTAAATTTTAAGGTATGTGAAGAAAGCAACTTGCTGGTTTGCAGATCACTTTAGAAAGGAGAGTGTCGTTTGAAACTCTTGAAATTGTGTCAAGTGGATAATTGAGTGGTGTTATCCTTATTTTTCAGGGAGGGTTCAAGAAGGTTTCAGAGCTTGATCAAATTTAAAGTGGACAGGCTGGAATTCCAATCCAGGTCTTCTGACACAGGGTCCAGCGCTGTCTCTGCCATTGTTCCTCAGGGCTAACAGTTACTAGCGTTGTTTTCTTCCCTTCTTCTTGTTTTGTTACTTAACTGGCTAATTTATCAGTGCTTCAAGAATTGATTAAAATATGATGAGAATAAAATCTGGAAGTTTAACATATACTTAAGCTTTCCACAAGTACCATATCCTTTGCACATAATAAATGCAGATTTCCTCTCTAGGATTTTTCCAGAAGTGGATTGAAAAGATGCTTTCTGATAATAGTTTTAAGTCAGTCTGAAAATAATTTCTTGTATCACATTATGAGAGTTATAGTTCTGGCATGTACATTGATAAATATCTTATTTGTAAATCTTGACAACATGAATATCTGGTGCATTCACTGTATCTAGTCTCTAACCCCCAATTCTTCTTCATTTATAAACAGGAGATTGTAATAACTACAATAAGGAATACATGCAATAATACATACACATATAATCACAGTTCTTGACAAATAATAAATGCTGAGTAAGTCATACTTTTAAAAGCCTACTGACTACAGCAGGAAATGATGCCAGCTAACACAGAGTCAAGATCTAATAAACACCATTTTGTGCTCATGCTCAGTTGCGCCTGACTCTTCTCAACCCTTTGGATTGTAGTCCACCAGGCTGCTATGTCTGTGGGATTTCCCAGGCAAGAATATTGGAATGGGTTGCCATTTCCTCCTCAAAGGGGTCTTCCAGGGATCAAATCTGCATCTCCTCCATCTTGTGCATTGCATCAGCCATCGGGGAAGCCTTTATTGGAGGATTCAAATAGATGATTTATTTAATCTTCAGTGCACACTGTTTTGTATCTGACTTCCCATTTCTTTTTAAGACCTCTATTCAAATCAACTTACCAAATGTAAATTGAAAGACAGACTCTATGTGAATTGCGCACAATTTTTTTGCTATATGAACCAAACTGGCTCAGAGGTTAAAGCGTCTGCCTGCAGTGCGGGAGACCAGGGTTCGATCCCTGGGTCAGGAAGATCCCCTGGAGAAGGAAGTGGCAACTTACTCCAGTATTCTTGCCTGGAGAATCCCATGGAGCGAGGAGCCTGGTAGGCTACAGTCCACAGGGTTGCAAAGAGTCGGACACGACTGAGCCACTTCACTTTCACCAAAAAGCTTATATTATGGGAAGTAGTATCAATATATTATATATGAAAAGGATGGTCTTTCATACACTATTAATCTATTGTCAAATTACTTTTATGGGTATTGTGTCTTAAAATGATACACATGAGCGTAATGGCACTTGAAAGTCAGTAACATCAAGAATTCTGGAAGTTTTAGAACCTTCTGGTAAGCTGACATTTAATTTCTTTGTACTTTCTTAGTATTTTACCCACACTAAATAATTCATATTAATAAAATGAATATTCTTTTAAAAATAAATTTCCACATCTAATTGCAAATTCTACAACATTCTTGAAAATTTTTAATTTTCTAGCTCAAAATGCTATTCATTCTTGTCTAATTACCTTTGGCTAATTAACTGTGATCTTCCTTAATTCTCTGATCACTGAGCATAGACACTGCAACTTGAGATAACTTGTTACATTTTTGCTCAATAAGTTAAAAAGTAAAGGTGAGTGTTTTAATGAAGGATCAGGATCTTTCTGTATACTCATTTCTTGTCTATCAAGAAAGTGAAATTATGTATACCTTTCTAATTACCTTTTTTGTAGCTGTGCTAACATATTTCCTGTTTACTAGTCAGAAGATAACACTTAAAACCACTAAAAAAATTATTCTATAAATCCAACTTGGAGAGGAAAATGTGGTTCTTTTTCTTTCAATATTTTTGATAATTTCTTCTCTTTCAAATAACCTGAATTTATGAATTATTGTATCTTCTGAGCTGAACTTGCTCAGATACACCTTTCTGCCCACCTCTCTCTAATGTTGAAGATGTCTGTAGTAGAAATCTCCTAAAATTTGTTGGTTCTTAGAGGATTTCTTTTCCCTAGAGTCTGATCTAGCATAATTTCTTAACTTCTTAATGTCACCTATGTCTCAATACCTAAGATCGAACTCTTCTATGAACTGATGTATATTTAATAGAGAGGTTATAGAGCAAAAGCAACTTGTACATCCACTGGACTGCCTCTAAGAACCTGAGAGAAGGAAAGCTCCTATTTTCTTAATGAAGCATAGGTGATTTAAACCTATTGATGAATATGGGTGGCAATTTTTGTACAGCAAAGTGATTCAGTAATACATGTACATATATAGTCTTTTGCATATTATTTTCCATTATGGTTTATTACAGATATTGAATATAGTTCCCTATGTCATATTTCTGTTTATATAGCACAGTCCTATCTTTTAACCAGAATCTCCAGAACATCCTTGTTCATAATTTATTAACCATATGGGCTGCTATGTTATTCTTTTTCTAAATCATAGTAGCTCAAATTAATATTCTGGATTTTGGTGTCTTTTAAAATGAGAAAATTTTTTCTCATTAATTCCATTACATTTCTCACCATTTCATAAATACCTCATTATTCCTTTAAAATAAATATGTAATGGAGGAGACCCATGCATTCCCATATAATTCAAATGCACGTTTTCCACTGCATTTAACATGGGGTCTTTTTTTACTGATTGTAGCTCGGTCGGTAAAACCTCTACCTGCAATGCAGGAGACCCAGGTTCGATTCCTGGGTTGGGAAGATCCCCTAGAGAAAGAAATGGCCACTGCCTCGTTATTCTTGCCTGGAGAATCCCATGGATAGAGGTGCCTGGAAGGCTATAGTCCATGGGGTCACAAGAGTCCGACATGACTTAGCAACTAAACCACCAACCACCACAGTTATATCTGTAGCCCCCCTGGATGGCCAAGGACTATTCAAGACTGGTAGGACTGAGATTTCTTCATCTGTAGCACTGGCTGCTCTTTTTCATTCTTATTATTTCAGTTTCTTCTTGTTGCACTGCTCCATCTGCCACGAGTGTGCTCTCTGACTTCCAGGGTTCTCGGCTTCTTGCTTCAGTTTACTTTTCAATGAAACCCTGGGCAGCCTCCATTGTTTCCTGCTGATGCTCCCCCTATTCCTGCTGCTTTGAGTTGCTGGGCTTGGCGCCCTTCCCCCGGCCCCTGTTTATCAGGAGTCAGCTGGCTGAGCTGTTGTCTGGAGTGCTGTGGATTTCCTGCTAGCTGATCTTTTGTTACGCTTTCATCTCATTTTCTACTGAGCTCTGTCTTCGGGATTCTAGCATTATTTTCTTAGACCCATTGCTAAGAGAGCTGGTTTCCCCAAAATACTTAATCTAGAATCTGTTGAGTGACTATCTTTTTTTAGAATTGACCAAGAGTGAAGTCTACTGGGAAAAAATATCTGACAAGATGTTTATATAAATATATACTATACCTTGTTGCTGCGATGTTAGTGTTTCAATCCAAGAGTTTCCCCTAGTGACTAGTTAAGTAACCGTCTCTTTTCACAGACTTTACTTTTGATACCCTGATGGTAGTTACCTTAAAGAGAATTGGTATTACTCACCAAGTACATTTTCAAAATAACTGTCCTGGTGTTTCCTTATCTGATCTAGTAATTTTCTCTGTCATTATGATTTGAGTACTATAAGGCTCTATTCTAAAGAGTAGTGTCCACTTTCTAGATCTAAGGTAAATTTTTTGTACTGATTTTTTTCCATGTGATTGTCACGTAAGAATTGGGAGGGATTCATGTAAAGATGGGCTCAATAAAGGACAGAAATGGTATGGACCATACAGAAGCAGAAGATATTAAGAAGAGGTGGCAAGAATACACAGAAGAACTGTACAAAAAAGATCTTCACGACCCAGATAATCGTGATGGTATGATCATTCATCTAGAGCCAGACATCCTGGAATGTGAAGTCAAGTGGGCCTTAGGAAGCATCACTACAAACAAAGCTAGTGGAGGTGATGGAATTCCAGTTGAGCTATTTCAAATCCTAAAAGATGATGCTGTGAAAGTTCTACACTCAATATGCCAGCGAATTTGGAAAATGCAGCAGTGGCCGCAGGATTGGAAAATGTTAGTTTTAATTCCAATCCCAAAGAAAGGCAATGTAAAAGAATGCTCAAACTACCGCACAATTGCATTCATCTCACATGCCAGTAAAGTAATGCTTAAAATTCTCCAAGCCAGGCTTTAGCAATACGTGAACCGTGAACATCCAGATGTTCAAGCTGGTTTTAGAAAAGGCAGATGAACCAGAGATCAAATTGCCAACATCTGCTGAATCATCAAAAAAGCAAGACAGTTTCAGAAAAACATCTATTTCTGCTTTATTGACTGTGCCAAAGCCTTTGACTGTGTGGATCACAATAAACTGTGGAAAATTCTGAAAGAGATGGGAATACCAGACCACCTAACCTGCCTCCTGAGAAGTCTGTGTGCAGGTCAGGAAGCAACAGTTAGAACTGGACAGGGAACAACAGACTGGTTCCAGATTGGGAAAGGAGTACGTAGAAGCTATATATTGTCACCCTGCTTATTTAACTTATATGTAGAGTACATCATGAGAAATGCTGGGCTGGAGGAAGCATAAGCTGGAATCAATGCTGGGAGAAATATCAATAACCTCAGATATGCAGATGACACCACTCTTATTACAGAAAATGAAGAACTAAAGAGCCACTTGATGAAAGTGAAAGAGGAGAGTGAAAAAGTTAGCTTAAAGCTCAACATACAGAAAACTAAGATCATGGCATCCAGTCCCATCACTTCATGGCAAATAGATGGGGAAACAGTGTCAGACTTTATTTTGGGGGGCTCCAAAATCACTGCAGAAGGTGATTGCAGCCATGAAATTAAAAGACACTTACTCCTTGTAAGGAAAGTTATGACCAACCTAGACAGCATGTTAAGAAGCAGAGACATTCCTTTGCCAACAAAGATCCATCTAGTCAAGGCTATGGTTTTTAGTGGTCATGTATGGATGTGACAGCTGGACTATGAAGAAAACTGAGTGCCAGGGAATTGATGCTTTTGAACTGTGGTGTTGGAGAAGACTCTTGAGAGTCCCTTGGGCAGCAAGGAGATCCAACCAGTCCATCCTAAAGGAATTCAGTCCTGAATACTCATTGTAAGGAATGATGTTGAAGCTGAAATGCCAATAGTTTGGCCACCTGATGTGAAGAACTGACTCACTGGAAAAGCCCCTGATGCTGGGAAGGATTGAAGGCAGGAGGAGAAGGGGGCAACAGGGGATGAGATTGTTGGATGGCATCACCAATTCAGTGGACAGGAGTTTAAGTAAGCTCCCTGATGGACAGGGAGGCCTGGGTGCTACAGTCCATGGAGTCGCAAAGAGTCGGACATGACTGAGCGAGTGAACTGAACTGAACCTCCAGCACTTGAACTGCTTAGATGTCAATATTAAATTTCATATTAACTCTTAATGTGATTTCCTGGTACTTCCATGAAACTTACAAAGTCTGAAATCTTCCTAAGGGAAAGAAACTTTTCTGTCTCGTAAGACAATAATTTCTTCAAAAAAAAAAAAAACACAAAAAACGTAAGTAGTCTACCTTAAACTTGATAAATATACGTGTACTGTCTAACTTGTGGCCCCAAATGTACTGATGTTTTAATAATTTGTGTTAGGTATAGCCAATGTGAAACAAGGGAATGTAAGTGTACTAGTTGAAGCTGTAAAGAATCCAAGTATAATAGAAATAACATGAGTTTTAGAAGTAGGTGTTTTTGTGTTTGGTGGTTTGTGTGCTTATTCATGTCTGACTCTTTGGAACTCCATGGACCTACCAGGCTCTCCTGTCCATGAAAATTTTCAGGAAAGAATCCTGGTGCATGTTGCCATTTTCGTCTCCAATTCTTCCTCAAATCATCCTTAAAAAATCCTTCCAAGAAACACAAATAACACTTTTATCCCACATAAAAAAATTTTTTTAAAGCAATGTATCAGACATGTCTTAGCTATATAATCTTAGTTAAATTTGTAATAATTGTGGTTTGAAGCACATCAATGATTTTCAGAGGTTTTTGTTTTAATAGCAGAATTTTGAAAAAATAATCTTCATGTCTTTGTCTTACAATAAGAATAGTCAGAGCTACTCTGGTTTGGGTGAAGGTGGGGGACACAGAGTTCTGAAATGGTGTGCCTTCAGGTCCTCCCACAAGAGTGCTCTGAGAAACTTCTCCACTTTTCCAAGCTTCTGTAGAGCAGTTTCAAGGCCTCTGGACTAGATACTGTCCCGTTGTATGAGTCTTTACACCCAGCACATCGTGTTCCTGTGTGTGCTTTGTCACTGTGCTTCCCCCCCTAAGACCGAGATCCGTCACGTGACTTTAGACCTCTCCCTGCTTCCTCTCTCAAATAGAGCAGTGATGACAGAGGCTCAGAGCTATTCCTGCTTCACGTCATCCCCTCTCCTACCTCCTCCTAAGACCTCAGCCTCGTCACCACCAGGAGCTTTTATTATCCCACAAAAGATGCCATCAAGTGCTCGGCACTGTCAAAATCAATCACGAAAATACCCTACACCCACCCAAGGCTCATCACCTTTCCACTGTGCCCTCTGGAGTTCTCCTCCAGGTGACGTGCCCATCTCTCTCTTCTTTGAATAGTCATATAAAATTCTAAACCTATAATTATACATTTTGACAAGTCCCATGCAACAGAGCAGGAATCTCTCTTTTCCTTAAGATTGTGGCATCTTGGCTCAAATGACTCTGCATCTGTTTGCCAGGCCTTCTTTATTTTCCTTGTGCTTATCACTCTCATTCTTCTGAATATTCTATACCTTCTTCTTTCTACATCCGTCTCTAACATGCCCTTCCCCATCTACACATCCACTGACGTTGGTTCTGTGTCAGAGAAGAACTTTCCCATCTTTCCATCAGCACATGCCTATCGACTTCATTTTCTTCCCGCCTCTAGTTCTACAGATGAGCTCCATCTTCCTTTGTCCATTAGATCTCAGTTCTACTTTGATCCACAGATTCTTCTATCTAGGTACCTCCCTTGTATAGCGTTATTTCAATTCTTCATTCCACTGATTCATTCCCACCAACTTGGAAAACTAATGAAATCTCCTATTTTAAATAAACTTTTCATTGGTCCCATGTCCCTTTCTGAATATTGCTTCATTTCTTTGCTGCCAGATGACATGGGAGCTGGTTTTAAATGTTGTCTCTACTCTGTGTCACTCCTTTAAAGCAGTTCTTACAATCACTCCATCAAAATTGCTAGTGTTATGTGAGGTCACTAACGACTTCAGCTTTCTTTAATTGCATGGATGATTTCCTCCCCTTATCTCATATGCCGTTTTGCTCCCTTCCCTTCCCCCTTTGAAGCAGGTTTTTTCTCTTTTGGCTTCTGATATTCCATTGCCCTCTTCTCTTCTCTTCCCTCACAGGCTGTTTTCAGTTTCCTTTGCTAGTCTCTTATCTTCCTGCCTTCTGAACATGAAGTATTTTCCTTGTAACTCTTGTTCATTGCCACCTAAGGAACTCCTGTGTGAGCTCATTCAACTTTTTGCCTTTGAATACTATCTTCCAAACTTCTACCTCCAAATTGCTCTGTCCCCTGAACCCTAGACTAATTTATCCAGTTGTACTTGGATTTTTAGTAGACAACCAGAAGGTAACGTATATAAACCAAACTCCTATCTTCACCTGATCCCCATCAATCTTCCTCCATCTTCATAAATGACAACTTTATAGTTGGGCGAAAATTCTTGAAGTCAGTCTTGGCTCATCTTTCTCTAGTATCCCATATCTAGTGAAGTGAAAGTTGCTCAGTCCTGTCTAACTCTTTGCAACCCCCTGGACTTTACAGTCTGTGGAATTCTCCAGGCCAGAATACTGGAGTGGGTAGCCTTTCCCTTCTCCAGGAGGTCTTCCCATCCCAGGAACCAAACCCAGGTCTCCCGCATTGCAGGTGTACCATCTGGATTCATTACCAGGTGAACTGCTGGGGCCAGCGCAGCAGGTAGGGATCAAAAGTGGTTGACACATAGTTTGGAAAAAGGAAACTAGAGACAGAATTAAAGTTTTAAAGATGGGACCAGGGGACTTAAGACCTCTAGGATGAAGAGTCCTGTTCTTCGGAGCCTCATCACTTTTATTTAGGGTCTTGGCATGCAGAAAGGATCTGTTGTGCTGTGATAAAATCAGCCTCTTGTGTCCCCGGTCACATCTCCCGTTTTATTGATTACTTTGAACTATCTTCGTTACTTTCTTGTACAAAGGGTGCCACCCAGTTGAAGCCATAAACCCACATACACTTTGGGAAAATATCTGGTATGTGCACAAGCAGCCATTCTGAACTTGTGCCGACCTGGTGTTCCAAGGTCCACACTATGTTTTTCCTTAGCTCAGCAGGGCGTGATGACCGCAACTAATCAACCCGATGTACTCTTGTTTAGATTATGCTGTATTGCTATATTTTGCTTCATTCTTTCCTCATGGTGTTTTACTCATGTCTTACCCAGAGCAGCAGGCAGCTGATTATTAACCCCTGCACTGAACCACCAGGAAAGCCCAAGAATACTGGAGTGGGTAGCCTGTCCCTTCTCCAGGGGAACTTCCAGACCCAGGAATTGAACAGGGTCTCCTGCTTTGCAGGCAGATTCTTTACCAACTGAGCTATCAGGGAAGCCCTATCCCATATCTAATCCACCCACATATCATGTTTGCTTTGAATTTAAACCGTATTCAGAATCCCATCACATTTCCACATCCAACAAAAAATCTTGTGGTCAACCCACCACTCAAATTGTACCTGGGCTATTTCAGTGATCTCCTGGAACTAATCTGCTCCCACTATGCTACCATAGTGTGTGTGTTTAGCTCACCGGTCAGTGATTCTGATAACATTTGAGTTAGGGATTGATACACATCTAGTGAAAAAAAAAAAGGCCTTGAATGGCTTCCCATTTCACTAACAACAAAAATTAAAATTATTAGAATGAGCAGCTATTGTGGTGCTCCTCTAATTTATCATCCCCAAATGAAGACCTTCTTCATACTGAAAGGAAGCACTTTGAACAATCAATCCCAGACAACATGCGTAAACAGGCATGATCCCAGACAAAGCAGAAGGGTTCTCCTCCTACCCTCCCACCTGGAAGCCCCTCCACAATCTACCCCTGCCCCCTGCAGTGAACTTGACTTCATCACCTGCCCCCTCCCTTGCAAATATCTCTCACTACATACTTCTTTTCTTGCACATCCTAAAAGCTGTCAGATTTCCTCCTGCATCAAGGTTCTTTGCCCTTGCAGATGCTGTTGCTTGTAATACCTACCCTTCCTTCTCCTATCCTCAGAAATCACTCCGTGCTTTTCCTTTGTTTCTGCTCAAGTGTCTCCTGACCAGAGAGGCCTCCGTGGAGATTTCAGCAAAGAGCACCTTTATCTCACACCTGCTATGTTGCTGTTCTTCTATCATCCTTCATGTTTTTCCCCATACAGTTTATCAGCATCTGATACTTTCAGTGGATATGTTCACTATCGCCTTCCTTGTCCACTAGGATACAAGTTAGGGAAGTACAGAAGCTTTTTCTGCTCTCCCAGTATAATGATAGTAGAATATGTTCTGAAACAAGTTGCTCGATTAAAATTGATTAATTAATGAATAAAAATATTTGGTTTACACTAAATTGTTTCTGACCTCCTAGCTTGTCTGGCATTGATTAGGCACTAAAAAGTCAGCTTATATGCACTAATCCACATAATTCTTTCATGCACAGAAAGCCAATACAATTTTATAAGGTAGAAGATTTTCTTGTTCCCTTTTTTGACTGATATGTGTCTATATGCAAATCTTATGTGTGTATCTATAGTTATCTTAATGTGTATATACAGATATGCACACTTATTCTTTAAAATGTGTTCCTTATATTAGTAATTTTCAAAGTATTAAGTTTGTATTTTACATTTATAATTATGTTGCATACTTTGCAAAACACCAAACTAGCATGCTGTCTGTTGCTCTGAGATGTCAAGTTATTCTAGATCCAAATATACTCATTGATTAATTGATAGAACAAACACATACTACACATTCACATCCCAGTTAAGATTGGTTTCAGTTCAGAAAGATTATTTTGAGACTATTAGAGTAAGAAAATAAAAGTCTCTATTGATTGAAGGAAACAAAGGTCTAATTTCAAACTTATATAGAACCCTTTTAACTTCATTTCTCTCCTCATGGCCTCAAAACACTATGTCAGCCCATTAAGGAAACCTATTTTCATCATCATATATTCTGGAAGATACTTTATCTTGAGTAAAATCAAGAAATTGTTTGTGGTTTCTATTGTTTCATCGTATTGTTTCTACATATTAATTTAAACTTCGTCTTTCTAAAGTATTTTATTGGTTTCCTCTTCTGCCTTACTTACATGATTGATTTTCCATTTATGACATTGTCAAGTTTTGTCCAATTAACAATAAACTGTGGAAAAATCTGAAAGAGATGGGAATATCAGACCACCTGACCTACCTCTTGAGAAACCTATATGCAGGTCAGGAAGCAACAGTTAGAACTGGACGTGGAACAACAGACTGGTTCCAAATAGGAAAAGGAGTACGTCAAGGCTGTATACTGTCACCCTGCTTATTTAACTTCTATGCAGAGTACATCATGAGAAATGCTGGGCTGGAGGAAGCACAAGCTGGAATCAAGATTGACGGGAGAAATATCAATAACCTCAGATATGCAGATGATACCACCCTTATGGCAGAAAGTGAAGAGGAACTAAAAAGCCTCTTGATGAAAGTGAAAGAGGAGAGTGAAAAAGTTGGCTTAAGGCTCAACATTCAGAAAAAGAAGATCATGGCATCTGGTCCCATCACTTCATGGGAAATAGATGGGGAGACAGTGTCACACTTTATTTTGGGGGGGCTCCAAAATCACTGCAGATGGTGATTGCAGCCATGAAATTAAAAGACGCTTACTCCTTGGAAGGAAAGTGTTGACCAACCTAGATAGCATATTCACAAGCAGAGACATTACTTTGCCAACAACGGTCTGTCTAGTCAAGGCTATGGTTTTTCCAGTGGTCATATACGGAACTGGATTAGCTCTCTACAAATCAGTTCATTTCTATAAACCCATTAATATTTCACATTATCAAAAGCATATTCTTCATGAATATATATCTTAATCCCCTACTTCAGTAACATAAGGAGATTATTAGACAATTATGAAACTTTAGGTTTGTAACATTGGAATAAATTTTTAAAATACTTGAACTTTCAGTTGACTCAACTTTAGTAACAAAAGCTATTTCATCCCCATAAGCAATTGAATTGGTGATAGATTTAACATTTAATAACAAATAGAAATAGTTTGACAGATATGACAAACTGCAGTATAGTATCAGTTCAGTTCAGTCACTCAGTCGGGTCCGACTATTTGCAACCCCATGGACTGCAGCATGCCAGGCTTCCCTGTCCATCACCAACTCCAAGAGCTTGCTCAAACTCATGTCCATCTAGTCAGTGATGCCATCCAATCATATCATCCTCTCTAGTCCCCTTCTTCTCCTGCCTCAATTGTTCCCAGCATCCGGGTCTTTTCCAGTGAGTCAGTATAGTATCCTAAGTAATATATCAAGTTAAACCAAGCAGATTAAAAAATTCGGCAAGAATTTCTAGGTTCAGAACTAGTTAACAGTAACTTTGGAATTCAAGTTTTCATTCATGGCCTTTCTTAAAGCAAAGTGACCATACGTGAAAAAAACTTTTAACAGCAAGCAAATAGAGTTATTTTATTTGGGCAAAAAAATAAAAACTGATAACTAGAGGTAACAATAATATGGCACTATGTCAAACTTATACCAATTATTTATAATTGAGTACTTTTAATTGATGAAAACAAAATATGTATACAATAGAAAACATAATCTAAGTTTTATTCCTTCATTAATTAAAAAGAAAATATAGTATGAAAAGTACAGATTAAAATAACATAGAGAAGTAGATTATTGTCATTTTTAATTTTTTTAAAAAATAATTCATGTTTGGGAACACATGTAAGAATTAAAGATTTAATTATTTTTTTAAAAAAAAAAGATAGGCAGTCCCAAGATCTTGGGAATAAAATGTGCTCAGAGATTAAAAAAAAAATAAAATAAAATAAAATGAATCTAAATGAAAGAGTAAAAAAAAATAATTCAGTTATCTGGGTTATTTTATAATAAGAATGTATTGATTTTATATTTAAACATTTTTCCTCTCCTTCTGAAAATAAAAATAAGTAAATAAAATTAAGTAAAGCAAAGAAACAAAATGCCAGTTACCATGTCCTGACAATTGATTCTACCTCCTACGTATTTATTGTTATAGTTTAGTGGTTATGAATTTCCTTATATTACAGCATTCTCCTAACAAAGCCCTCAGTCATTAATTGTGATGACCTCTAATGCATCCTCCTGACTAGAGTCAGATATATAGTTCTGTACACAAAGTAAGTCTTTGCTCAACTTAACATTGTTTTGCAATTGACCTTTGCTTTCTGGGTCGAATTTAAATTCCTTAGTGTGTTGTCTAAGTCATAGTGAATCCCTGGTCCCTGCTTTCATGCCCCACCTCTTTCCTGCAGGCACTGAGTCTGTTTGCCTGCACGTCCCATGATTTGTACAAAGAATACCCCACTGTGTTTTCCCATGCAACTTGGTGGTGTTCAGAAACCAGCTTAGGTACTTCCTAGCCCTTAATCCATCATAAACCTTTGAGCTGAGTGAGCTACCTAGACCTACCATATGCTGGTAGCATGTCTCTAACACTGTACTGCAGTCCTTGATTTTCTTTTTATCTAAGCATTAAGCTGTGAACTTTTTGAAGGCTGGTGTGGCTTCATCTCTGTATTAACTGTTGATTTAACCATTAGTTAGCAAGAACATACTCAAGAAATAGATGATGAATGATTGTTGAATGGATTATTTTCCATTTTGCTGTTGTTACAGTATCTTTGCAAATAGTAATCACTGTGCAGGAAGCAATATATTCAAGAACAACTTCCAAAAAATAGATATTACAGGTGTGTCTGATAGTACCTGTATTAAAGGTATGTGAGATCATGTTAAACTAAAGATCATTACCTATGTCTTCAAATGGACCGCATACTATGAAATTTTTTAAAATTTAAATTTATTTATTTTAATTGGAGGCTAATTATTTTACAATATTGTATTGGTTTTGCCATACATCAACATGAATCCACCACGGGTGTACACGTGTACCCCATCCTGAACCCCCTCTCCCACCTCCCTCCCCGTACCATCCCTCTGGGTCATCCCAGTGCACCAGCCCCAAGCATTCTGTATCCTGCATCGAACCTAGACTGGCGATCCATTTCTTATATGATATTGTACATGTTTCAATGCCATTCTCCTAAATCATCCCACCCTCTCCTTATCCCACAGAGTCCAAAAGACTGTTCTATACACCTGTGTCTCTTTTGCTGTCTTGCATACAGGGTTATCATTACCATCTTTCTAAATTCCATATATATGCGTTAGTATACTGTATTGGTGTTTTTCTTTCTGGCTTACTTCACTCTGTATAATCGGCTCCAGTTTCATCCACCTCATTAGAACTGATTCAAATGTATTCTCTTTAATGGCTGAGTAATATTCCATTGTGTATATGTACCACAGCTTTGTGAGAAATTTTAATCTCACAGAATAACAATCAAAGACTCTTCCTTTATAGTCATAGCACTTTGGAAAGTTTGGTAGCAATAAATTCAAACTAAACATTTTAATGGTTATGAATACTGCTGTACTGTTAAAATTCATACTGTAAACATCTGGAAAGCAATCATGATCAGATGTAAAATAATTATGATATAAAGTATATAGCAAACACTTGAAATATTTCTTTATGTGAAGTCACTTCTCACCTACTGAAATGTCAGCTGTTGTGCATCTGTGTGAAGAGTCAGGCTGAATACAGGTTTGTTTTCAGATTTATTATTGTTGGGTTTTCTTGGTTTGGCGCTTACGCATTATTTGCATAAAATGTTAGATATTTTTGTTTTGCAGAATCTTTTTAGTACCCTTTGCGTCCCATGGGTATTGCCTAAGGGCATGTGGTAGCTGCTGTAACTCACAGGCAGCGCTAGGTACCATTTTAAAATTCTATAGTGCAATCATCTTGTTTGGTCTGGATGTTTCACTTGTTGTTTGAGAAGTGTTGCCAGTTGTTCTGAAATGTCTGTGATTTTACACACGTAGATGCCTGTTAGATCTAATTCACTCTCACTTCTGGCCTGACTCATTAGGGAAGCGATTTCCTTTGCAGATGTGAGAGGTGACTGCGCTCTTTCCATCGCCTACTGTGCCACCTGGAAAGCTTTTCCTCCCAAATAATCAGGGAAAATGCCTGTGAAGAAATTGAATGACAGACCTTCACCATATGCAGGCGAGCCTGTGGAACTTCTATGCATATCAGATATTACAGGAAACAGTTTAGGCAGTTTTAGTCATATTGACATACTGCTTCTCAACTTGAGACACATTGAGCTCTACAGTGTACACTGATATGACATTGAGAGGCAAATTGCATACAGTTTTTGAATGGTTTGTGATACCTAACTGGTAAACAAGAGTCTGTCCTTATTACCCGAATGTCTCATATCCTTTTAGAAGTGGTGATATCCCAGGGGACAGGTAGTTTGAAGAATACGAACCCCAAGAAGCATGCTCTAAGCCATAAAGCTCTTAACTGTCAATATCATACACGGTAAATGTTTTTAAGAAAGAGCATAATGGTGTGCTATTGTTATTACTGAGACATTGCTCTTCTTTATGTTTGCATTAGGGACTTGTTAAGGTGCAGAGTGTGTTGCCCACTAAATGCGTATGTGAGAGAAGATTGTCAACTCAGCTGTAAACAGAAGGCCGTCTTCCTAGAAAAATCTCTGAATTTGGCTTTATAAAAACAGCAGAAAGCCTTCTCAGTTCTTACTTTCTCTGATCATTGTTTAAGGATTTGAGGGCAAATATAATATAAATGTGATTTTTTGAAAAATCTTGAAAGGCTTACCTTAGCATTTCATTGTTTCTCCTTCTACGTTTATTAAAGACTGAAATATATCAGGCAGTGTGCATAGATAACTATAGACAATCTGCCCTGCCCAGTAGACTCAAAATATATAAAGCCCATGCTGCGGATTACGCTAGAACATTAAAGCTGGGCTGGAATTTTACACGTGTACACCCGTGGCAGATTCATGTTGATGTATGGCACAAGCAATACAGTATTGTAAAGTAAAATAAAGTAAAATTTAAAAAAGCTCATAATCTCAGGTTCAAATGGACGAGTCTAATAATACAGTTGTTACAATTTCTCTACATGTACAACTCAGATTTCGGAATTAGATCATATGGTTGAGGGAGGGAAACAGGCCAGGGCGTCTGACAACCTGCCTGTGTGAAGATAAGAGTGGACAGTGTCACCAGATGCTGTGTGAGCCTATTTGTTATTCCTTCCCAATCCCTCGCACCTCATGGCCGCCTTGGGCCACTAATGGCCTTGGCCGCAGAAACCACCAAACGATGCGCGTGATGTTTCGCCGCCAATGAACTGTATGAAACAGCATAGCTACACAGGATCAGTGACTAACCATAGGTGACACTTGTTAATTTGTTTTCAGATAAAGCTCGGGTGGGAGGGAGGGGGAGGAGAAAGTTGACTATGAGGCATTTCAGCAATCAAAACACCAGGATCTGCATAAGACTAAGAAAAGCAAGTTAAAATACAATAGAACTGCCTAAGAATAATACTGTCATTTGTTCATGAGCTTTAAATCTCTCATGTTTAGTATAGAAATCTTCCTCTTCTGGGCCAACTTAAAACGCAACCCCTAAAACATTTCTGAAAAGCCACTTTGAAAAAATACTCTTTTTTTTTTTTTTTTTTAATTTTAAAATCTTTAATTCTTACATGCATTCCCAAGCATGAACCCCCCTCCCACCTCCTTCCCCATAACATCTTTCTGGGTCATCCCCATGCACCAGCCCCAAGCATGCTGCATCCTGCGTCAGACATAGACTGGCGATTCAATTCACATGATAGTATACATGTTAGAATGTCATTCTCCCAAATCATCCCACCCTCTCCCTCTCCCTCTGAGTCCAAAAGTCCGTTATACACATCTGTGTCTCTTTCCCTGTCTTGCATACAGGGTCGTCATTGCCATCTTCCTAAATTCCATATATATGTGTTAGTATACTGTATTGAAAAATACTCTTAAGAACTATCTCAAAGAAGAAAAATATCACCTTTTGGAAAACAAAGTCAGACACAATACATTTTAATAGTCTAATTTTACAACACATATCTTTGAAATAATTGAAATCCCTTCTATAAAACCACATGTCATTATAGCTGATACTATTGATTAGGTTAGTGTCTTTTAAAAAATTGTGAATCATCAAAAAAGGAGAAACATGAAATTCAAAGATATTTGCATGCTAAGCGTCATACAGATGCTTGATCAGAAAGGAAATGTTTCTTTTTTTCCATTTGGCCAAAAGTTTCTGGTGCTGAGTAAACTTGTTACAGAATAACAAAAAAGTTAAGGCTTTCACTAAGGTTATTTTACTATATAGATATTATGAGTTAACTCTTCATTGTGATTTGGCTTATTGAAATATTTTAGGTTTTTTTTTTTTTTTTTCCCCTGCAGGAAGATTAGGGCTTCCCAGGTAGTGCTAGTGGTAAAGAATCAGCTTGCCAAGGCAGGAGATACAAGAGACACAGTTTTGATCCCTGGGTTGGGAAGATTCCCCTGGAGGAGGGCATGGCAACCCACTCCAGTATTCTTGCCTGGAAAATTTCATGAACAGAGAAGCCTGGTGGGCTAGAATCCATGGAATCACAGAGTCAGATATGACCTGCGCGCAAGCGCGCACGCAAACACACACACACACACACACACACACTCACACACACACTCCTTTAAGATGTTACATTGTCAAAAAGCAACCAACAATAGATGGAAACAAAGCAAGCTAGGGCAAGATGGGTAAATTAACTTAAAAACACCTGCATCCTCCCCTCCCACCCACACATCCTCCATTGCCTCTCCCATCCCCAAAGCTCTCTGAGCTAGGCTTTGAGAGAAGATGCACAGGTGTGGTTAACGCTATCCCAGACCAAAGAAACCCTCTTCTCTCCTGCTCCAAGGGCAGAGGTGGACAGACGAATCAAAGAGCAAACTAATGTAGCTCCCCATGCCTGCTGAGGTCACTTGAACTTCCTGTCAAGGCTCTGGTAACTATAGGCGAGGAGATGGAATTTATATTGAAGCTGAGACTGATTCTTTAGACTGGTTTTAATAATTAAAAAAAAAAAAAAAACAAAAAAAAAACAGAAAAGTTGTGGAATCTGCCTAAGAGTTGATGTTAAAAACCAAATGGAGAATCCCCAACCTGTTAAATTTTCACTCCTTAATCAAAATGGAAATTTGATATAAAATTTGAAGGTCTTCTGGAAAAATGGTGTCTATTAATGGAACAGAATTATCACCTATTTGATCTGGAAGGAACTTCAGCATCACCAGTCCTAGCACTCAATCTTGCAAATGAGGAATTTGAGAAAAGTTGAATAAATGGCCCAGGTTTGTGATCTAAATTCTCAGTTCGGGGCTGTTTGTCCTTTGGGCACCTCTGTAACAGGGCTTGAAAAGGTTTGCAAGACAAATCTGGAAAGGTAAAAGGAAGAAAGCAGTAAAGATTAAATTGCCTTCACAGCTTGACCGCATGTGTAAACCTCTCCTATAATGGTTCTAACCTTATAGCTCAGATGCGTTCTAAAATGACCAAAGATGAATTTAAACTAAGTGGAGTCTTACTTTACAACATTTCTCCGTAATGCTCTTCAATAAAAGGGCCCTAATTCTTGATATTTTAGTATGAATGACTATATTAATCACATGAATACAGTTCAGAATATCTAAATCAATATTCATAAGCCAAGAAGAATATTTGAGTAATATCGTGTTCTCTGTTTTTAATAATTAAAACAAACTATAATCTTAACCAGTTATGTGCCAGGTGCTACTAAGTTCTTTAAATAGTTGTGAACTACTTATGAGGGAGTTAATGTCAACACCCCTAATATACAGACGAGGAAAGGAAGACTTGAAAAAGTTAAATGCTTTGCTCAAGGCCCCAAATAGGTGAGCAGGATTCAAACCCAAGCTGTCTTATTCTAGATACTTCAGGCTTGCCTAGTACACTGCCAGTTTGGATGAAGGTTTCCTTGAATGTTTTAAGTGATCTGCATGGTAAAATGAGATATTTTCAAAGAAATTTTAGCAGTGAATAACCTTTTAAAATGTATATTTTCTGTATTTAATGTTTATAATCTGCTATGCCCATTTCACATTTCTTTTCTTGATCACATGAAGAGAAAATACACTTAATACCATACTGTTTTGAAATGGTGGGAGACTATAAGGAAATCAGTGCAAAGTTCTAAGATGTTGGGTTCAATGTAAGAAAGAACTCTATGCAATGAAAGTACTAAGAGACATTGTAGAATTTAGCAAAAGGAGGGATTACATGCCTGAGAAGATCTGGGAGCTGTCTTCCCAGGTGGTGAGAAGGTGATCAGCCATCTTCACAGCCCAGTTTGGACCACTTTCTGCCTCTCACATGGCTTGTTCTTAATGAATTATTGCAAGGTATTTATTACTGGGAACACAAGCAGTATTTTGACTTGGAGCCATAATGCAAACCCAGATCTGGCACAACACCACTTTAAACTCGGGAAATTACGACTTTAATTAAAGATTCAGCATAAAGCCAGCAAGATAATAAATCTGAAATTGATTCTTCGGTATGGGTTGCATCGCTGTGACCTCAGCGGTCACACCATGTCTCTCAGTGCTGTTAATGGCTTAGCCTCTCCACTGCCTCGGCCCTCCCTCCGTAACCCTTCCCCTTAATGGTTTTCTTCTTCCCCACCTCTGGTCTCATATTGTCAAGGAACCCAAACCTTAGAATCACCGACATATATATCCATAAGCTGTAGGCAATGATCTCTGAAATCAGGGTAGGAAAATCTATATGCTACTTACACAGATTAAAATGAAAGTGAAGATGAATCACAGATGAAGGTGCTTTTTTTTGGTCACATCTTTAAAAAATACAGTATTCATATGATCTAGAATTTTTTTGGTTAACCTCATTTTAAACCCAAGTGAGGATTTCTTAAAAAGAAAGATAGAGGTATTATTAGCTTTACACTTAAAGTTGAATTTGAACTTCTCATTTTATAATAGAGACTGAATTCTCATCTCACTGAGTGCCTTAATTGCACATGGCATCAACTAACGCTGATGTTCTACTAATGGCTGTATACCTGTGCTTTATTTTTATTTCCATTTTCCAGCTTCTAGATCTTTTCCTGGGACTGTAAAGCCCTTTCCATGAAGGCAAAAGAAATAAAATGTAAAAATAGATATAAGCAAATGCACTTGTGCTGATTTGGGGACACTGCGACTAGAAATTATGTGGAAAAAGTTAATGGCTTCATTTTCTTGCAATTGCATGTATTAACATTTGGGGAATAAATGAAAAGGGAAAGCAGCTGAAAAGTCAGAATTACAAAGAAAAGCCTAGTGAGTTTGTCTCTACACCTGAGGCTGCCATTTCTTAAAATACTGAGACTTGGTGCAAGGGAGACCTCAGAACAGTAAGGGTGCTCTTCTAGTCCCAATCCAGGCTTCAGGACCCTGCTATGACAGAGTGACTGGAGGGCAGAGGTGGATTTCTCTTGGAAGGAAACCCCTCCGAATGGCAATCTTAACTCTTACTCAGGAAAACTTCCCCAAGTCATATTGAAACAGGAAGTCAGATTTTAAACAGACCTCCAGAAATTGAAACAACCTATCTTTTGTGTGCAGGTAACATAGTTTAGGAGTGCATTTTTTAAAAAATGTTGGGGTTATTCAGATAGTATTTTGGAATTCATATCTCTTGTAATCTAAGGGCCTTCTGAATTTTTCCTTTGCAGTAATAAGTATGGGTAATAAAGTATAGAGAGACCAAAAAGTAGTCAGTATTAGAACAGAAAAATTATCTGATACTCAAGTTAAGAGGAAATTATTAACATATTCTATACTCTGACATTGCCAAAGAACATGTCACTTTGTAGAAAATGATTGGACACCAAAGTAAATGCTAACAACCTAAAATACATTAATTTGAAGCCAATTCCTCAGTATCATTGTTTCCTCAAGTTGAAATATTGCAGCTTCATCCAACTCTTTGTTTCTCTGACTACTATGAACTGTTGGCTCATGATCCAGTTCCTTTCCCTTTAAATCACTCCATCCTAAGTAACTCATCAGGTTGTTTTTTTTTTTTTTTTCATGTTATGCAGGAAATGTGCCTCATGGTTGCATTACAGGGAAATTAATGTTATAACTTGATTATTATTTACTTTGATTTCAGATTTAGTGTTGAAATTTGCCTTTGGCAATTTCACAATGCATTTATTTTATTTTATTTTATTTTATTTTTTTTGTCCATAGATCTTTTTTTTTTTTTTTTAGTTTTTTTGTTTTTTAAATTTTAAAATCTTTAATTCTTACATGCATTCCCAAACATGAACCCCCCTCCCACCTCCCTCCCCATAACATCTTTCTGGGTCATCCCCATGCACCAGCCCCAAGCATGCTGCATCCTGCATCAGACATAGACTGGCGATTCAATTCACATGATAGTATACATGTTAGAATGTCATTCTCCCAAATCATCCCACCCTCTCCCTCTCCCTCTAGTCCAAAAGTCCGTTATACACATCTGTGTCTCTTTCCCTGTCTTGCATACAGGGTCGTCATTGCCATCTTCCTAAATTCCATATATATGTGTTAGTATACTGTATTGGTGTTTTTCTTTCTGGCTTACTTCACTCTGTATAATCGGCTCCAGTTTCATCCATCTCATCAGAACTGATTCAAATGAATTCTTTTTAACAGCTGAGTAATACTCCATTGTGTGTATGTACCACAGCTTGCTTATCCATTCATCTGCTGATGGACATCTAGGTTGTTTCCATGTCCTGGCTATTATAAACAGTGCTGCGATAAACATTGGGGTACATGTGTCTCTTTCAATTCTGGTTTATTTTAAAGTTTCCACCTTATTTAAAGAAAGCATTTTTGTCCCTTTACATCCCCCTAAGGATATAGATTCATGTCTGAGCCATCAGACTGCTATCATGACAGTCCTCCTTTTTGCTTTATACCTGAATAGTTCAAATCATTCATTATGGAGAGTAAGTCTACCAGAGAACTTACTGTTTATGAAAAATAAAAGTCTCTAATGTCTCAGATTTTAATTTTTTTGTCTTTTTTTTTTAAATTCTGGCCACAAGGTGAACTGCATAGCTGATATTCTTTTGTGATAATTGCTTTCATGTATTTAGTACACTGTATTGTATTTAGTATGCTGCATGAATACACATACTTCAGTTACGTTTGTGTATTTAGCTGTTGAGTCATTTTTTAATGAATTTTGAATATTGGAAATTGAGAGATCATTTAATCAGCAATCTAACTCATGTTGTCATTGTCATGTTGTGTATATTAGTAGGGTTGGGGAGAACCAGGAAATCAGAGTAGTTAATGAACATTACTTTTATATTGACTTTAAAATTCTCTGATAAATTCCTTCATTGTGAAGCTAAAAGGCAGTAGCATTTAAGAGTTTAAGTTCCCATAAGAAACTGTCGAAGAATGAACTGAGTGGTCTCTAATTGGAAACATAAAGGTTAAATTTACCTCATCCAATCAGGGAGACACATACTCCATCACGCCACTTGTCTGTCCATCTAGAAAATGGGAGAATAATTCTCTCTCCAGTTGACAAAGGAGATGACAGTTCAGTTTTCTTTGTCAACATCTTGGTACTTAGCCTTTGTATACACTCATAATGTCCTCAGGTACATTATCTACTACTCATATGCTAGGTTCCAAGTCTATCATAGGACGTTTGTATCCGTCAGAAATGTGTTCACTTTCAAGTAATAGGGGGAAAAACTATCTTAAACACTAGGAACCTCATTTTCCACCGAATTTTGTAGGAACCCTATAAATAGCATTGTCTGAGCTTCTTGGGCTATCATATGGATGGAAGCTCTTGCTAGGAGCCATCATTCACCACGAGCTGATCATTTCAGTGTTTGTTGCCTTATGATCACAATGTGGCTGCAGGGATCACTATCACATTCACAAGCACAAAGGAATAGAAGGCAAGGGCAGTTACTAAGGGGCAGGCTAGAGGAAGAATCCACTAGCTGTGCCCAGCACAACCCCTGTCTCTTTGAACAGAACTCAGTCACATGCTTACTCTAAATATTGGGGTAAGCTGGAAAAATAACTCATGTTTAGCTCTAGAGTGTAGGCAGATGAGAGAGAGATCAGAATCAAACTGTGAGGGCAGGGCTTGGAGTCCTGTTTTAAGAATCCTTTCAGGTAATTCTATGCACATTGAAGGTTTTAAAAAACCTGATTTATATACCCACTTATAAAATCCTTCTGTTTGCTTATAAATTCACCTCAGCATTATAAAGCATTAGGTATAATCAGGAGCTATTTAAGAAAACACATTTTTCTTTCCAGGGAAAATTTATCACTAACGTCTTGGTAATAGCTAAATTGAATGGTAATATAGAAATAGAAAAGCATACATATCCAATTAATAAAGATGTGTTCAAAGAGCACCTCCCTCTTTCAGGTTGTATTTCCTGGAAGCCCCATCACCCATCCTTGCTCCCCACAGCCTCATTAGGCAGTGAACTTCCAGGGTCAACAAGCGTGTCTGTTCTGCTGATTACCAGGCACCTGCATGCCCTTAACATTTGCAGAAAACATGAACTCTAGAAATCAGATGTGAACAAGACAAGCGTGTGGTTTGTTTGTGTTTGTTTACCCCGTGGAGCTTATATTCTAATCAGGGAGATGGGACATAAACAAGGTCAATAAAAAAAACCACAGTGGAAGTACTAATTGGTTGTCCTGAAATAGAAGAGTCCAACAGGCTTTAGATGGGTGCTTAGAGGAGGTCCCCAAGGAATTGACATTTCCTAAGAACTGGAATTTGAGAAACAGCCTGAAGATCTGGGGAGAGAGCTTTCCTGGCAGGACAGCAAAGAAAGAGGCAGAGGCCCTGAGTGGCGAGAAGAGTTGGTGTCACTGGAGGGCCTGTTGGTGTGTCTGCTTAATTAGTGAGAGTGAGATGGGCAGGAGGTGAGTTGGAGAGGCAGTCAAGGGTCAGAGATGCGGAGCGTTCTGTGCTGCGGCAATGGACTCAGTGGAAAAAATAAACATAGTCTGTTTCAGCATCAAGTGAAGGTGAGAGAAGGTTCTTAAAGAGCTTGTTCTTAAAGAGCAGGTAAGAATGAAGTGGGGAAATCTAACTAATAGGTGCAGAGTTTTATTCCCTGGTGGCTCAGAGGTTAAAGCATCTGCCCGCAATGCAGGAGACCTGGGTTCAATCCCTGGGTCAGGAAGATCCCCTGGAGAAGGAAATGGCAACCCACTCCAGTTTTTTCGCCTGGAGAATCCCATGGATGGAGGAGCCTGGAGGGCTACAGCCCACGGGGTCACAAAGAGTTGGACACGACTGAGCGACTTCACTTTCACTTTTCACATTAGAATTCTTTACATATCTAGTTATTGGTCCATGTATATCTGACTGAAAGCTCAGTTCTACTCAACTCCTTGGCTTTTCTTAGAACATCAGAATAGTTTCAGTATTTTGTGCATAAAAGCTCAAAATGCCCACTTGTATCACCTGGCTCCTTGAGACTGAGTATTGGACACTGCAGAGAAGTAGGGTAAACCTGCTTGAAAAGCACCTAGAAGATTGTGAGGTCAGCTAGAGATGCTATTCCCTTTCTGTGCACAGGCTTTGGAAATGCCATGTATGCTCATGATTAGAAGCTGAGTGCCTAGTAGTTGGGCTTCTCTGCTAGCTCAGATAGTAAAGAATCTGCCTGCAGTGCAGGAAACTCGGGTTTGATTCCTGGCTCAGGAAGATCCCCTGGAGAAAGAGAATGGCTATCCACTCCAGTATTCTGCCTGGAGAATTCCATGGACAGAGGAGCCTGGTGGACACAGTCCATGAGGTCGCAAAGAGTCACACACAACTGAGTGACTAACACTTGGTGCTTCCATAATGGCTCAGACAGGAAAGAATCTGTCTGCAATGTGGGAGACCCAGGTTTGATCCTGGCCTATTAGTTAAAGACAGGCAGAGCCTAAACGTAGAACACTTTGGTCAGTGACACCTTTATCCTTAACTGAGTATCCTTAATACTCATTAATCTAAAGGTTGAAATTCTGTCTTAAAGTTGAAAGGGAGAAAAAGAACAGTTTTCCACCTCATTTACATAGTGACTTCATAATATTAAAATCCCAGTAAAAAGGTCCCAGTTTTGAGCAACTAATCTCTTGGAGCACTCACACAAATAAAACCAGCGTGGTTTACTTGTCTGTAAATGTTTGATTCTTTCAGTGTTTTGCTTAAAAAACTTCTTGTAAGTTTGTGATTTCATCCAAAATGACAACTTGTCAGTTATGAGCAACGTGAGGTCTACACTCACTGTGGTAAAGATCCCATGTTTTTCTGTTGGTATATATATTAAATTATAAAAGTAAAAAATAACATTTGCACACCAGCTCTATATTGCCAACTCCTTTTTAGAAAATTTGTATTTCTATATATTAAAAGAGTGCTCTGTTGTAGAGAGCATCACACATTTAATCTCTTATCTGCTTAATAAAGAAACTTTCTTTTATTATGAGAAAAAATACTTGAGCACATTCATTTTATATTTTGCAAAGTATTAGAGTTATAATGTCACCTAGGGAGTATTACTGTTTTCAAGCTAAATTTTGTGTTTCAGATAGGTTTGGGTATAAAAAACAACTCAAGTTTTGTGGATTCTGGTCATTTTTCTGAGCTCACTTTTTTCAGTGAGATGAAGTCAAAATTAATATGGATTTTTATAATGCTGCTACTTAGTATTTTTGTATCTGAATCTTCAGAGATTTTCAAAGAAGAGTAGTGACATGTTTGCTGTTAAAGAAAAGCAAAGTCTCTTGGCAATTACATGACTTGGTGATATGTTTTTGATGTGCCTTAAAGAGTCAAAATGCTTAGCTTTGTCGATATAGTATGAATCAAACCATGTGAGTTAAATGGTGTTTGATTTAAAAACCCCAATAAAATGAGCATTTGTTTTAATTTTTAAAGAAAGAATCTACATTGTTTGAATGATAAAGAAGAGTAATATAGCTCGGGTTTACCAGACATTTGATTCTTACAGTAATTGTCTCAAATACATTAAATTTTGGCATGCTAATTCATTGTAACGACTAACTATAAAGTATAAGCAACCTGATTCTCCTATAGAGCTCGTTTTAAAATACATTTTTAAACAACTCTGAAAAATCCTGTAAATTGTTGAGAAACTAATAGTATTAAAAATCAGGCTTAAAGTTAGAGGAGAGTGAATGTGTGTTGACAAGATGGGTAGCATATGAACATCCTACACCTACTCTGGTAATATGAGTCAAAGGGGCCTGGCGTGTGTCCAAACACTGTGTAAAAGGTCTTACAATAAAAAAACAATTAAAATATATTCTAAATGACTAATGATAAGTTCTGTACATAGTTGATTTGCTTTACCCGTCTAATTATTTTCTATTCAATAATTTCATTTTCAGTTACATGGTAAATATTTAACAACAGAGAAAATTAATATTTCAACTTTTCAGCGCTATGAAAATGGATTAGCTTCAAATTACACGCAGCATTCACTCTCTTATTTATTTTAACCCGACACCAATTTTGTTAATTTCTTTATCTGCTTGCACTATATACTCACTTAACAAAACTAATAAATTAGATGGAGGAAACCAGTGGAAAAGCTGTAAGTACAATGAAAGTTGGCTTATACAGAAGTTAATATTTGAGCCAAATAGGATTATTACCTCAGGACAAGCAATGGCTAAAATCATCCTTTAAACAAAGACAACTTTTCATCTGAAACATTTTATTAACATGACTGTTTCTACCTGCTTATAAACCTCTACTATTTCAGGATCATATTTAAATCACATGCTTAACTTTACATATTGAAAACTTAAAATAGACTTCGCCTTTAAAGAAGGTGTTTCTATGGGCACAGTACAACTGAATCTTCTATTCTGGCCACAAATATGCCGCCCATGGGCTGTCATTTTGAAAAGTGGTGAAACAGCTCACAGTTGGCACAGTGGAGGCGCCCAGCTGAGACAGTGTCCCGCATGCGTGTAAATACATAGGCCTTGGGATCAGTGATCAAAGTAGAAGTGGGCCTGCTTATCACGTCCAGGGACTCACCTGGGTTAACTGTTCTTCCTGCCCATCCAGCACTGGGCTCTGCAGGTTTTCTGATCTTTATAGAGAACCAGAAACACAGCAAGGGTCCTTAGAGTTTAAGCGGTACTGCTGCTCAGACTCCCTGGATCTTACCCCAAGAGACCAGCAGGCAACAGGGAAGTCACCTTCCTGGCAGGGGCGATTGTCACTAAGTGTCGGGAGGGCACAGGGATGCTTTTATACTAGGTGATCATGATGAGATGTTTTACCTTCCTCCCCTCACATAAAGGTGATTTATCCAGCAACTCTTCTTTCTTGCCTAGTTTTGAAAGTAACTGGACAAATACCCATGGCCTGAGAGTACCATGGTTACTGGTGGTTAGAGCTCTTATGAATGGACCTCTGGAAACAGCATCGTTTTACTCACCCGGATGAAATAAAAGCTGAATGTGAGAAGCTCTAGAAAGTATGGTACAGAAGGAAATGATGTCAGCTATGACCTAGAGATGACTTCTCGGGAGGGAGCTTCAGTTGATGGTGTAATTGCCCCTTGTTATTTTCAGGACATTAGTTTACCTTTCAGTTGCTCCCTTGACAAGAGTCAGGGAAATTTCCAATTCTGTAAATTCATGGTAATTTTTCTTACTTGAACACCAAGTATTTTTTGCTGTGTTTCACATGTTGGATTGTTGATCTACAAGGTCTTGATTCATGCACCTAAGGTTCTGCAGTACAGTAAGGCAAGGAAGTCCAATGCAGCAAAACTCAAGAGTTAGCCATTCAGCTATGTCAAACTTCCCTTCATAGCACCTGCATATACTGTGGTCACCATTCCCTTCACTTGGTGGTCCACTTCCTTAGTATTTCCTGAATGAGGAATGTTCAGTACCTAAGGTCTTCTTCTTATTGATTCTATCTTCTTGTTTCCTATCTGTGAATCTCCAGCTCATTAAGAAAAAAAATGATCTCCTGGATAGTATAGTAACTTCTTTGGGTTTAGCTCTGACTATTTCTGTGACCATCAGGGATCATCAGCCTTGTTCAGCTGCTAGGTTGTGTCCTATTCCCTGAGACCCAATGAACTGAAGTGCACCAGGCCTCCCTGTCCTTCACTATCTCCCTGAGTTTACTCACACTCCAGGTCCATTGAGTCAATGCTGCCATCTAGCCATCTCATCCACTGTCACATTCTTTTCCTCTTGCCCTCTATCTTTCCCACAATCAAAGTCTTTTCCAATAAGTCAGCTTATCACATTATGTGGCCAGAGTAATGGAGCTTCAGCTTTAACATCAGTCCTTCCAGTGAATATTCAGGATTGATTTCCTTTAGGATGGACTGGTTTGATCTCCTTGCAGCCCAAGGGACTCTCAAGAATCTTCTCCAACACCACCGTTTGAAAGCATCAATTCTTCAGCACTCAGCCTTCTTTATGGTCCAACTCTCACATCCATACATGACTACTGGAAAAACCATGCCTTTGACTATAGGGACCTTTGTCGGCAAAGTGATGTCTCTGCTTTTTAATACACTGTCTAGGCTTGTCATCATAGCTTTTCTTCCAAGGAACAAGCATCTTTTAATTTCATGGCTGTAGTCACCATCTCCTTAATTTTGGAGTCCAAGAAAATGACATCTGATAATCAATCAACTCCTAAAAGCCTTTCTTGCCAGGAGATATGTCCACATACGCATCCTCTAAACCAATCCCAGATCTATTCATATTTCCTTATGTGACATTCTTCATTTCACCAGCCTGACAAAAGTGTTCCAAGTGTCCTACTCTGAATTTTTTTGGGGGAAAAGGTAGATTTGAAAGTAGGCTACAACTTAACGACATTTTAGTTTTTCATTTAGATGATTAGCATTAACCAGAGTGCTGAGACAGCTAACATTGTTAGTCATCAATACATAAATGAAATCTTCTATATTTTAGCTTTGCTTCAATCTAGCTAGCATAAGCTAAAAATTTACTATTCAAAAGAAAACCTTACTTTTTGTATCATCCTTTTCTCTGATTATTTTCATCTTTCTAATAGCAGCATTATATATGCTATTTATTGAGGGCCTACTGAGCCATGGGGACTGTTAGGTAACTTGTTTGTATTAGCCATTCAGTTCTCACAATATTTCTTTAACAATTGCAATGTTTATTTAAGTGTATAAACAGGAGCTTGGAGATTCAATTTACCAAAGACACCTGGATTGGTAAGTGATGGAGACTATATACATCTCACTTTGTCTGAAGCAAAAGTCCATGTTCTTTCTATTCTACAGTGTGCCTCTTAACATTAACTAAAATTATCTCAGTGAATTTTATTAAATACTTTAATAAACCTTAAGCTTTAAAAAGCCCCACAAATACTTTATGTTCATTCCTATGAAATTACCAAAATGGTATTTATAAACAAATAGGTATGCAGGGTTTATTTGTATTTTTCCCCAACATAAAACTCAGATCAAATGATGTATTTTCTAAAACTTTATTTACAAATCAAGATGTTTTCTTCCAGTTAAAATACCTGTCGTATTTTCAGGAAATAGGGCATTCTGGCCTTTGTCAGTAAGGACATTAACATTGGCTCAATTCACATCTACTTTTACTTAAAATGTTAGGAAAACTCATCTGAAGAAGCAGAAAGTGTTGAGCATGACATTCATTAGAATGCAACAGACATTTTTGCTGAAAATAAAACTTTCTAAAACATAACTCAGCATTTTTCTGATAAGAATACATATAGAGGCTTGAAGCATTTTTATTGTTAGCATGATTCCTCTTATTTTAAACTATTTGTGACTATGTAGGAAGCCCTAGTGATCTAGACAGCCATGTCAAATTAGCATCTTAACAAGATTAACAGGTCCTTCAGGGTCTTTAGAACTCAAAGGGGGGTACTGAGGAGAAAGAAAGTTTCATTATTATAACTACTCCCAACATCATTTAGACAGTTCATTTTCTACAAGCAGTGTTACAGTATATGATTTCTCTTGCATTGTCCGATAAGTAGGCTTTTAAGAGGTATAATTATAGCACGTTTGCACATTGCAGGATAGATTGAAATGAAAATGACAAAATAGTGCTTGGTCCATCTGAGATGCTTTACATCACTTCATTTGCATTCTATAAATATTGTCTCATGAAAAGTGGTTTTAGAGCTGGCTACCTTACTTCCTCAGTTTTTACATCTTTAATAGCAGCCAACCCCATATATACACATTAACCTGTCTTAAGAATCAGCTTAAAATATCTTTTCTCGTTTGAGCTAGTGTAACACCGATCAAAATCCAGGCATTTAGAGCATTGAGTTAATATTGAAATTAGGCTAGAGTGCTCGCCAAAGCAGTAATTGCAACCTCTCCCTGAAGTGTATGGTATTGTATTGATCCCAGATCCATCACTCCCAGCCAGTCAACCACTTGACTCTTGACAATGACCGTGGGATGTACAGCGGGTAGGAAACATTAGCGTATTAGGGTTTCCCTCTGGTTTCACACTCCATGTTTTCTAATTTGATATGAATGGCTGCTGAAATCTGGAGTAGAGGGTAGAAACAGTGGTTGGGAAGTTCATGGTATGGAGAGTTTCTCATGAAATGGTTTTTTTTGTTTTTTTTTTTGTTTTTTTTTTTTTAGTTTGTGATCATCGCCTTGGCTATTAAGCTAAATATTTCAAATTCCTTAATCTATACTTATACCTGTCACATGACTAATATACTTTTAATGGGTCTATTTTGTTCCCATTTGGGGAACAACTGGGGGAAAATTATAGTGAGGAAATATTGGAAATATCTTAAATATAATTGCATATATCATCTCTCTACATCTTTCTGTCCAGTTTCTGCCCTTTCCATCTCAAGACTAAACAGTAGATCATCCTATGCCCAGTGAATGGCTGGAAGTTTCTACAAAACTGAGTCAGATTTTAGGTGTAAACTCTAGGCTAAGGTCTCTGTGTGAGATTCTGAAGCATGGCTAGTCCTTACAGTTCTACTTTTCTACTGTTGCTCATAATAGACAGTCACCCGTCTTTTTTGATTAGTGTGGATTTTGTTTAGATTAACTTTATCTTGTGACATTAATTTCTTCATCAAGTTTGTGTCTGTGCCTACATTGGATGATGTTTCGGTATACAAGGAAGAATGACATGGCCTTCCCACCCTCAAGGTGCTTAAAATCTGGTGGGATAGTGAGGGCATTGTACACAGGAAGAGTCTGACATGATTGCCACTGGGGGAAAGAATTGTAGAAAATATTATTAGAGCGTAAAAGATAAATTAACTTATCTGGGAATTGGCTCCAAACTCAGAGGACCCTTACTTTATGGACTGGAACCTCATCTCATTAGTTTACTCAGAACTGCACCTGGTGATGCTCAATTTCCAAGTTGACAAGCACCATGAAAAAGCAAAATTATCAAAAGTACACCCAGGAGGATCAGAGCAATCAGGAGTAAATATCTTTACAGGGGGAAAAAAAAAAAAAAAGAAAGAAAATTCAGTGGGACTGATACTAAGTGGGAATAAGGAGTCATGATTTATAAGATTCTAGATAACTGGTTATTCCCCTACCAGAGCGAGCAGGCAATCACACATTCTCCTGAGGCTAATATTAATGGTCTTAATGTTATATTGCAGTACTGACTTTAAGATTCAACTAAGATTCTTGGCCAGTTTCTTTCAGAAGATAAAGACCTAAATATAAATTATGCCAAAACTGAAAACATTTTTTTTGGCACTTGATGTCATCCAGATGGATAACAGTAAGCAACTCAATTCAATAGGTTAACTAATTTAGTTGTCTAGAGGTAGGCTTGCAGATGATTTATCCTGGCAAACCCACTGGGAAACAGTCTGTTCAAGATTTTATGTTCCACAAGAGTCATATTAAAAACCCTCTAATGCTAAACGCAGGTAACTGACAACTCTACTTCAAATTCTTCCAACAAATGGCACTTTCTGTCCTTCTTTTCCCCAAAAAATTATGGTTCAGAGTTGAAGCAATGAATAGGTCCAAAGCTGTTTTGATAAGCACCTCCTTATTCTTGCCTGTGGGACACCTTGTCTCTCCCACATTAAAACTTTAGGTGGTTTTGAAATTAAGTGGACTTGAGTTCAAGAACAAGCTTTGATTCTAGTGAATAAAAAGAATGTGTACTACCTTTTTAGGCTTACTGATACTCCATTTGTTCATCTGAGAAAGGGGAAACAGTATCTCATAGGACTGTTAGGAATTTTAAATGATAATAGTAAAATGGAATTAAATACGCTTGTTCTTTAGAAGAAAAGCTATGAGTGACAGGCAGTGTATTAAAAAGCAGAGGCATCACTTTGCTGGCAGGGGTCCGTACAGTCAAAGCTATCGTTTTTCCAGTAATCATGTATGGAAGTGAGAGTTGGACCAAAAGAAGGTTGAATGTCAAAAAATTGATGCTTTCAAACTGATGCTGGAGAAGAATCTTGAGAGTCCCTTGGACAGCAAGGAGATCAAACCTGTCAGTCCTAAAGGAGACCAACATGGAATATTCATTGGACGGACTGATGCTGAAGTTGAAGCTCCAATATTTTGGCAACCTGCTGTGAGGAGCCAAATTATTGGAAAAGATCCTGGTGCTGGGAAAATTTGAGGGCGAGAGGAGAAGATGGTGACAGAGGATGAGATGGTTGGATGGCATCATATACTCAATGGACATGAATTTGAGCAAATT
Organism: Ovis aries; assembly: GCF_016772045.2. Taxonomy (NCBI): domain Eukaryota; kingdom Metazoa; phylum Chordata; class Mammalia; order Artiodactyla; family Bovidae; genus Ovis; species Ovis aries. The sequence goes on from NC_056079.1 coordinate 10,595,162, forward strand.
CTGGGAGACAGTGAAGGACAGGGAAGCCTGACATGCCGCAGTCCTTGGGGTCATAAAGAGTCAGACACAACTTAGTGACTGAACAGTCAACAGCAATAACAAAATGTCACTGTCCTGACCATAATAGGTTCTTGGTTATTTTATAATTCTTCCTTCATTTGCAAAATGGGGTGCTACTCTTATTGAACAGAGCTACATAACCTGTCAAACTTTGTTTTTTGATACTGTCAGAGTATAGCTCTTTCTATTAGTCATACATTTTATGTATTAATAACTAATGTTGCAGTTACCTACTGTATCGGATCTCATTATTTAACTCTTAGTTTATTCTACGTATTTAATAGTACTATTTCTGCCTCTTACTAGAAATATTAAGATTATTGACTGGGGGAATTTTTATAGAAACAAAGGTCTGTGGCGAGTAATTTGTTATCTAGATGAATATTGGAACACTCTAGTCAATAATGTTCAGGTCACAAAAGATGTATTAATATATCTCAGGTCTATAAGTTGTTAAATAATTTGGATATAAACCGCAATCATAGCTTCCTATGGACTCCTCATTCATTACCGATATTTATGAGAACTATCACCAATACCTTTTAGCTTCCCAAATCTACGGTCCTAGTTTTTAGATATGCTAGCTTATTTTTAATGTGACTATTGTATTTCGAAGACTATGACATGGATTCTCTCTGACTGAAAAGTTAAGTTGAGTGAATGATTCCTTAGACTCTCAAAGTTTAATACTTAGTTGTTTAAAGGAGTTTTCCGCAGGGTTATGAGGAAAGTTGCATACACATAAGGAAATGAGTCCAGGAAGAGCTGGAAGTAATTAAAGGGCTGCACACCATCATGTACTAAATGAGTGTGACTTCATATGTTGACAAGCATTTCAGTGGGAAGGCCAGCAGAGAAAGTGGTCATGTGGTGAGTCATGAGGATATATTATATTTGAATTCAAGAGAGGATATTTTTGAATGGAAATGTTGGGAACAAAGAAACAGAAATTAAAATCACTCAATGTTAATCAAGGAAGAGTTAATATATTAGTTTGGAGTATAGTATGTCTGCAGAATATCCTTTCCCAAAAGTAAAGAAAGAGTGCTATAAAAGAAATGATTAAGCAAAGTTAATCTTTTATCAAAGAAGACATCTTCAGTTAAAGTCCTCACTGTAGTAGTAGGAAGCAGACGGAAGTATGGAGTTTGATACTGCCACTCAGAGCATCATCATAAATGTAGCTTACAGGCCAGGAATTCAAATTTCTAATGTAAAGGCTTATGTGTAGCACCTTTAAAATGAGGACATTTTATTTGATTAACTGGAACCGTGAAAATTCCCTCCAACATGTTGTGTGAATATAATTTTGTGTGTAAGTTTTTGTGTAATTTTATGTGTTCCACATAATTATTCAGGGTGCATGGTTTTTTAAAGGTATTGATTGACTTTGTTGCTTCAATTTGAGCTGTTTATTTTGGGTCTTTACGCTGCCATTTTATGGCTGTTGTAACACCTTTTCATTTTATTAGAAATTGGAAATCTATTTTTAATGACAGAAATTGTCCAATAAGGATATTTTTGAAAGTTAATTTTTCTAATACTTGGTATGTGTTATTGGTTTCTCCAGTTTGTGGCATTGCTTGAAATATTGTAAAACAGACTGAAGCATAGCAAACACCATGCAGTTTTAGTTGAGGAGAACATATTCTTTAACAACAGTTAAGAAAAGTAATCATTTTTCTTGTATTAGAGAAAAAGCTATAGTGCTCAACAGTTATTTTCACGTATATTTTAATAAGAGGAATATAACCAAAGAAGTGTTTCTAAATAATAGAATAAATGATGAAAAATTAGAATGTAGTGACTATTATTGGGACAATGGATAGTAAATTATAGACTGTGTATTTAAGTTGGATTGTGCAAAGATGTTTTATGTTTTACTTTTAAGAATCTACTTTTTTATAAAATTTAAATCTGAGTTGAATCAGAATTTAAATGATATTAGACTAAATGGATACACAATTTCTCTTTCAGAAAAATAGATACTTTAAATGTATATAGTGATAGATATTAAAAAATTGATTTTGCATATTCATACTGCCATTTAAAATACAGAGATATAAATGTAATGGAAATGGTTCAATTAATAGATTCCAAAATATTTAAATGCCACTGATATAGGCTCTCCAATGGCACCCCACTCCAGTGTTCTTGCCTGGAGAATCCCAGGGACAGTGGAGCCAGGTGGGCTGTCATCTATGGGTTCGTACAGAGTCGGACATGACTGAAGCAACTTAGCAGCAGCAGCCATAGGTTCACTATACATATGTAATTAATTTTGTATTTGAAACTGATATTTCCATGTTTATTTTAGGTAATTTTTTTGAGATTGTAATGCTGTTTCCTGAGTGAAACGATATGAATCATTTATGAACTAAACTTATTTTGATTATAACTCTGGCTTTAGAACTCTCAAGAAGAGCTGCTCTCTTGAGCAAATGATCAGCATCACTTAAGTTGTTGTAAAATATAATAAAACTGGGTAAAACCTGGTTATACTCATTCAGCAATAGATGAGTTCATTAAATCATTTTACCTTAAATGTAGGGCACGTAGAATAAAATGAATAAAAATGTCTTTAATGAACAAATGTGGAAAAAATGAAAGTGATAGTCACTTATTCGTGTCCAACTCTTTGTGACCCCATGGATGTGGCCCACCAAGCTCTTCTGTCCATGGGATTTTCTAGGCAAGAATACTGAAGTGGTAGCCATTGCTTTCTCCAGGGGGTTTTCCCAGTCCAAGGATCAAACCTGGGTTTCCTGCATTCCAGGCAGATTATTCACCATCTGAGCCATCATACTATTGACTAAAGCTGATAGTTAGGTTCATTATAGCAGTTTCTTCAGAGTAGAAAAGATAAAATGAAAAACTAAAACACCAGTTTTTGTAAATATTTCTCTCAATGATAACACTTTTAATTTACATTGCTCTCCCTGTGTGAAATGCACAATACGTTCTGGTTTTTATTTTCATGATACATTTTTAGGACAGAAATTTGTCTCTATAAATTATTTTGGGGTGGATCACAAATATATGCCAGTCTGATATGCTTTGTTCTTTTTAACCTATTAGGTAGCAGTGCTTCCCAGGTGTCACTAGTGGTAAAGAATCTGCCTGCCAGAGCAGGAGACACAGGTTTGATCCCTGGGTCACGAAAACCCCCTAGAGAAAGAAATGGCAACCTGTTCCAGGATTGTTGCCTGGAGAATTCCGTGGACAGAGGAGCCTGGCAAGCTATAGCCCATGGGGTCACAAAGAGACACAGCTGGGCACACAGCAGACACATTATGTATAAGTAACCTGGAATGCTACTTCTAGGTTTTAGTCACCAGAAACAGATAAATTGACCAAGAAAATTGGGATTGAGCAAATGTCTTGTTGGAGACCAAGTGTGGCTTGATGGAAGCAGTGTGGCCTATTTGGACGTCATTTACCTGGTACTTCGTATTTAGAACTCCCATGGGAGTGATTAAACAGTTCATTCCAAACGAATGATGTTTCCATTCTGATGTCAGCTGAAGAGTGGGGAGAAGAGAATAATGTATTAGCGGAGATTCTAAGACTCTGGGATACTTTCGATTTTCCCTAAAATGCTCTAGAGATGATACTCCTTAATTTTAAGCCTAGTGAAAGTCTTACTTTCCTAGTGAAAGTCACTCAGTCATGTCCGATTCTTTGCAACCCCATGGACTATACAGTCCATGCAGTTCTCCAGGCCAGAATACCGGAGTGGGTAGCCTTGCCCTTCTCCAGGGGATCTTCCCAACCCAGGGATCAAACCTGGGTCTCCCGCATTGCAGGCGACCTGGACTTATTTATCTCCTATGGATGTAAGTCCTTCTGCTGTCCCCGCATACTGAAGTCAGGTTACTGAGGTCTCCCCATGTTATTTTTGAGGAATTTGCTGATCTATTCCCCTTAGCATCTTCGAAGTAATAAGTTTTCTGCTAAGTAGTGACCTCGAGTTTAGCATTCATGCAGACAAAGCATATTTGTTATGCCTGGATTATTCTGCTCTTGTGCATAGAAAAATCATCTCATTAGCACTTAATTGGAACAGTAGAATAGTTATAAACTAGGAAACTAATGCAAAATCATTCAAATATTCCAGATATATTTATTAATAATACTTTCATATCTCCATGTACTCTTCACCTCAGATAATTGCCAGATAAATACAATGCAGGATTTTGGGTTTACAAGCAGCAACATAAAACAAGGAAATCATAGCACATTTTGGTATAGATTGCTATGAGAAACAAGCACTTTGAGTTATAACCTGTCTTATTTTCAGCCTATGCTATCCATTGTAGCTGAACTTTTCTATAAGAAATCACACCTTTAGTTGAATATTTTAATTTTATACGTTAAATGCCATAGGTAACAATAATTATCTTACGCTGCCTTCTAGGACTATTGAGGCCATTGTGGCTGCTTTTAGGACTCAGAAAACATCTTCAGTTTTGCTCAGCTGAATGGTCAAGAGAATCCTTTCCAGCTAATCAGGTTGGCAGGTTTATCTTGTGAGAAACTCTGCTATCTTAGGCATCCCCACACTTGCTTGCCCTGGATATGCTGTAAAGAAAAATGGCATGAGAGAGATTTCAAACTCATCAGATTCGCTCTCATTTTTAAATCTCCTGTTGAGTCAGTTTACCTCAGAGGCAGTCAGCTGCTCATTTTAGGGAGGTTTCTGATACTCTGGGTATGTTACCCCAAGACTGGACATGACTGTGCCTTCACTCCGTGCCGAGGCTTGGAGACCAAAACAAGGTCGCAGTTCTTTTCTTGCTCCCAGCTGTGTAGCGCAGGCTAGAGGTTGCTGCACGAGACCAAGACTCCCTGGGTGCAGAGCTTTCTCTGTCTCTCTGATAAACCTTTGGAAGTTATTCAACTTGTCTCCTTCGCTTCCATCATCTGAAAGACGATGTCAAGGGAACTAAATGGGTTACTACAAAAACAGTCTTTAAAATGATTCTCCACACACAGTAAGCCCGCAGTGATTGTTAGGTTATAATTATTGCTGTGGTCATTCAGTGGGTTTTCTCTGATCACAAAGCATTAAGGCAGTTCTTCTCATTTAACTGGAAACACTGCCAAAGCTCACTCTCTCTCCTGGTTAATTACAATAGCCATCCCTCCGCAGACACAAGGCCAGGGTGATTGAGATCTCTGGAAAAGGCCCCATGAAAAGCAACCATCTTTCCCACACCAGTTCCAAACAACTTACTATGTGGCAGATTGAGGCTAAATCATAACTGTTAACAGGAAAATAATAGCCTGTTCCAGGTAAGGAATTGACTGCTACAACAGGCATACTGCCTCCTTTCTCCTGCAGAAAGGTTGTGAGCAAGGAGAAAAGTAGAGCTCAGAGGAAGTCGTAGAGTTTATTTATCTCAGATTTACCAACCTCATCTTTCGTCTACTTCTGATGCAGTGGAGTGGCGGGGCAGAGGAACGTCAGAATTGTTCTTTAATCACTCTGTCACCTCAGTCAGGGTGGGGGAGAAAATTCTCCACCTTGACCATGGTGTATGCAAAGGTAGGAAGGTACCTCATCTGCAGTCATAAGATATCCTGGCCCACCTACAGTATTCCCAGAGGCATAGTTTCAGTTGGATGGATGCTGACGAAGGCATTATCTACATTTTCTCTATAAAGTTGTAAGCATAGCCAAGCCATAGTTCCCACAAACATTGACACAGAAATGTGCCTCTTGTGAGGGCTGTTCATAATGAATGATTCTTCGGGCATGTCTTTGTCCTCTGTGATTTTGAAACACTCTTAATTGCACTCATATTAATTCATTATGTGAAAACAGGTGTCTGTACTGCCTTGTTATTCTGCTGTCTTCAATCTCTTCAGGATGTTCGTGTTCTGTCCCTTCACTTTAAGTGTTCTGAACACCACCAGTGTCTTTTCTATCTTTGAAGGTGAAAACCTGTTGCATCTTCATATGAAGTAAGTGTGTATTGGCCATGAGCCACCTGAAATGAAGCTATAATGCAAACATGAGGTTTAAGGTGCTAGGTTTTAAGTAAACAAGAGATGGGCCGCTGTAGTTCTTTCAGTAGTAATTGTCTCTTCCAAATCAATAGTAAGTCAATGACCTTGAAAGGCGGGTTGGTATTTGTACTACTAACATGAATGCTTTTATTTATTTCTTCATAAATGAAGCAATGTCTGCAAAGACAATGGGTCGATCTTACTGCCTAGCTCCAATTGATAATGTGGGTATTGATTTTGTGAGCCCTCCTTATTACTCCAGGAATAAGGAATCAATGTCTTCAGTGATTTTTTTTAAAAAAATCATACATAGAAAGCAGATTTGTGTTAAAGAAATTCTCCATCAGCATTTCAAAGCTGTAGTAGGCTAGGCAAAATCTATAGATGTGCTCTGATATGAAGGTCAAGTAAGACATGTTGGCGAATTGTGTCATCTTGTTATGATCCTAACCCTATCTTATAAAACTATTAAAATATGCAATTGTCTTCAGGCATGGTTGGCCAGCTAACTGCAAATATTGATAGTACTGCATTAACAAACTTCTTAGCATATAGGTTCTGCATTATGATTGTACATGCTTGACTGTGTGCATTTATTGTCTTTATAGAATGGAAATCCTGCAATTCAGTACATGCCCCATGCTGCCATTTCCTGAACATCTGCCTCAGTTCCTTGATAAGTGGCTCTTTATAGTGATGGTATCTTGGAGGAAGATTGAAAGCCAAGCTACTATATGTATCAGCTTATTAGCACAATGGGTAAAATCTATAATTGTTCCTGTTTTCCAGGTTCTGGGCAAAGTTCTTTACCAGTACTTATCATTTAACCAATATAACTATGATATGCTGGGCATGAGAGTTCTGATATTCAGTAATTGAACAAGCTACATGGAGGAAAAAATGACATGGCATTATAAATCTTAAGAATTTTTCCCATACATTTTTTCCCCCTATATGGAATATTCTTCTCTAGAGAGCCCTTTGGCTTACTTCTCATCAATATCTCTTCTCTGTTTTCCATGAGAACTGCTTCCCTTTCCTACTTAAAACTGTAACTTTCCCTACTCTTAATTGTGTTTAATACCATTTAATATTCTTACATTTAAATTATTTTTTCCCTCCCCCAGCTTGGATATACTAGAATCTTGTGTGCTGTGCTCCTTCACTCAGATGTGTCTGACTCTTTGCAACCCCGTGGACTGTAGCCCGCCAGGCTCCTCTGTCCGGGGGATTTCCCAGCCAAGAATGCTGGAGTGGGTTGCGGTTCCTTCCTACTCCAGGAAGTCTTCCCAACCCAGGGATCAAAATGGCATTTCCTATTTGACAGGTGGGTTCTTTATCACTAATGCCACCTGGGAAGCCCATAATTGGAAATTATTTTTCCATAAAGGAAAATTTGCATTCCTTGAACACTTTTTAGGGACTAGTAGGCCCTTAACGTGGAGAAGGAAATGGCAAGCCACTCCAGGATTCTTGCCTGGAGAATTCCTGGACAGAGGAGCCTGGTAGGCTATAGTCCATGGGGGTCACAAAAAGTAAGACACAGCTGAGCGACTGTCACTCACTCACTCAGGCACTTAAGAAATAGTAGTTAAATGAATTTATCCTAAATGGGCTGAGTCACTTATAGGATGAAGTGTGAGTATTGTTCAGAGTACATCATTTGAGTAATTAGTTGAACATGCATTATATGGATCGTATACCCAATAAGATTCCATATCCCTTGTAGTTTTCAATATTGAATTATATATATTTTCCACACCGTGAATGTGTCTATCAAATTGTTGAACTGCATAAATTTGTAGGGAGCATGTTCAGACTTAGTGTTGTGTTCTTGGGAGAACAAAGAAACCCTCCAAGGCATAGGAAGTTTGTGGGTTTTATACTGACTTCTCAACAGTTCAAATGAATGTGGAGAAAGCTTGACTGCATCTAAGTTAACATATTGAAACTGTTTTGTATTCTGGCTTCCAATGTAGACCGGTAACAAGTTAATGATTTGTGTTTCAAACACTCTAGGAAGTTGATTCCCATAACATCTGCACAGGCTCATTGCCTTGGGGAAGACATAAACTTTAAACCGTGTGTGGGTAAATCGATATTACAAATGATTTTAGAGCCTTCTACCCGTTTTTTCTTATTCTTATGGCCTGTATATATCACATGCATGCACAGGAACACATGCACACGTGGGTGCACACACACACTCGTGCACACTGGAAGAGGAAGAGGAGAGCCCGGCTAGGGAAAGGGACTTGCAGTTCACCCCTTGAGCATAACTTGGAATGACTTTTTTCATGTTTTTTCACAGAATAAGTGTAGCAGTATAGTATATGTAATAGTTTTTCTTTTAACCAGTTAAAACGTTTTCCTATATAATTATCCATAGCTAGATAATTCTATAAGATACCAAGTATTTTCAGCATTTATTATCTGAAATAAATGTCGCTAAAGTTATGGATACTGAGTAGATGTATACACAGTTATACCAGAGTGAAACTGTAGGAAATATGTTGCTATCCCATATGGAGAATAATTATTCAATGGATTTTCAATATCAAAAAAAAAACCCTCCTTCTAGTATACATTCAGAAACTTAGAAGTGAGTGTACACTATACAGAGTTGAAAATATTTTCAGAAATAATAAAAACACTTTGTATTTTCAAATTTCTGAGCCACTATTTTAAAATATAAGTCAATTTTGAGTTTTTTTAATCACCGAACATCTTTCAAAAATGAGCCTTTATAACAAAAAATGTTATTTTTCTCAAGTAATACTTAATTTGCCTTGTGATTTATAAAACAACAAATTAATTAAAAAGTCTTTGGGAATAATTATTGGTTAGCGACATCAAACATTTACTACAGTAATAAATTACTTCTTATTTTAAAAGCCCATACTCAGAAAATAATAGTAATAATGAATAAACTTCATATTCATTTTTTATTCATTTTTATTTTTTTATTCATTATTCAATTTTTGCCTAAAAATGCAAAGATTTAGGCAGTAAAGATAATACTTTGAAAACCTCACTTAACAGTCAGTTTTCATATGCAGTTTTGTTACAATTTGAGTTCACTTAATCTGAACTAATTTTTTTTTAAACAGCATAACAAGTGCTATGAGTTTATTCCCTTTGGTGACTTACATAACATAGAGATTGGGAGGTGGTTCTTTGTTCTTTGTCCATTTTTTTTTTTCCTGTGTTAAACTTTCATGTAATTTCCAAGCTAAATACCTGATTTTTCACTGCTTAGAAGAGATAAAAAAGCCTTCTTCAGTGATCAATGCAAAGAAATAGAGGAAAACAACAGAATGGGAAAGACTAGAGATCTCTTCAAGAAAATTAGAGATACCAGGGAACATTTCATGCAAAGATGGCCTCAATAAAGGACAGAAATGGTATGGACCTAACAGAAGCAGAAGATATTAAGAAGAGGTGGCAAGAATACACGGAAGAACTGTACAAAAAAGATCCTTACGACCCAGATAATCATGATGATGTGATCACTAATCTAGAGCCAGACATTTTGGAAAGTGAAGTCAAGAGGGCCTTAGAAAACATCACTATGAACAAAGCTAGTGGAGGTGATGGAATTCCAGTTGAGCTATTTCAAATCCTCAAAGATGATGCTGTGAAAGTGCTGCACTCAATATGCCAGCAAATTTGGAAAACTCAGCAGTGGCCACAGGACTGAAAAAGGTCCATTTTCATTCCAATCCCAAAGAAAGGCAATGCAAAAGAATGCTCAAACTACCGCACAATTGCACTCATCTCACACGCTAGTAAAGTAATGCTCAAAATTCTCCAAGACAGGCTTTAGCAATACGTGAACCGTGACTTCCCTGACATTCAGGCTGGTTTTAGAAAAGGCAGAGGAACCAGAGATCAAATTGCCAACATCCGCTGGTTCATGGAAAAAACAAGAGAGTTCCAGAACAACATCTGTTTCTGCTTTATTGACTATGCCAAAGCCTTTGACTGTGTGGATCACAATAAACTGTGGAAAATTCTGAAAGAGATGGGAATACCAGACCACCTGACCTGCCTCTTGAGAAATCTGTATGCAGGTCAGAAAGCAACAGTTAGAACTGGACATGGAACAACAGACTGGTTCCAAATAGGAAAAGGAGGACGTCAAGACTGTATATTGTCACCCTGCTTATTTATCTTCTATGCAGAGTACATCATGAGAAATGCTGGACTGGAAGAAGCACAAGCTAGAATCAAGATTGCTGGGAGAAATATCAATAACCTCAGATATGCAGATGAATCCACCCTTATGGCAGAAAGTGAAGAGGAGCTAATACAAAGCCTCTTGATGAAAGTGAAAGAGGAGAACGAAAAAGTTGGCTTAAAGCTCAACATTCAGAAAACGAAGATCATGGCATCTGGTCCCATCACTTCATGGGAAATAGATGGGGAAACAGTGGAAACAGTGTCAGACTTTATTTTTTGGGCTCCAAAATCACTGCAGATGATGACTGCAGCCATGAAATTAAAAGACGCTTACTCCTTGGAAGAAAAGTTATGACCAACCGAGATAGTATATTCAAAAGCAGAGACATTACTTTGCCGACTAAGGTCCATCTAGTCAAGGCTATGGTTTTTCCTGTGGTCATGTATGGATGTGAGAGTTGGACTGAGAAGAATGCTGAGCGCCGAAGAATTGATGCTTTTGAACTGTGGTGTTGGAGAAGACTCTTGAGAGTCCCTTGGACTGCAAGGAGATCCAACCAGTGCATTCTAAAAGAGATCAGCCCTGGGATTTCTTTGGAAGGAATGATGCTAAAGCTGAAACTCCAATACTTTGGCCACCTCATGCGAAGAGTTGACTCATTGGAAAAGACTCTGATGCTGGGAGGGATTGGGGGCAGGAGGAGAAGGGGAAGACAGAGGATGAGATGGCTGGATGGCATCATACTCAATGGACGTGAGTCTGAGTGAACTCCGGGAGATGGTGATGAACAGGGAGGCCTGGCGTGCTGTGATTCATGGGGTCACAAAGAGTTAGATACAAGTGAGTGACTGAACTTATTTGAACTAGATTTTTTTTAACATATATATTCAAGAAGATTGGCAACTAAATACATATTCTATAATAGTTCAGAGAAACTAAAATATATTTTTACATTTTTTAAAAATCTGTAAAAACATACACTGTATTATTGGAATAACAAAATCTGACAGGAAGCATTTAGTAATATAACAAAGATTAGCAGACTCATTCACAAATACCAGTCTCTTCAGGTGTCTTCTTGAGCATCATCCTCGGTATTGATTTACCTTCTTTGTAAAAATCAAATTTTGGAAAAGGAAATGGCAACTTACTCCAGTATTCTTGCCTGGAAATCCCATGGACAGAGGAGCCCAGTGTGTTTGCCAAGAGTTGGACATGACCTAGTGACTAAACAACAGCAGGTGTCTTCTTGGGCATCACCCTCAATTTTGATTTGTCCTCTTTGTAAACTCAAATTTTAAAAAGTACTTAAGACTTTATATAGATTTTAAGAAATATTTAAGAGCACCCTTAATTTGGAGAAGGTTAATATGAGAGGTTTTTCCTGAGTGATACCTACATTTTATCTTGTGAAATAAAATACTTGAGAAGTACATTGAGTTGTGGAGTGGAGGCAATAGAATCCTAGAATGGGGTAGGTCTCTATTGGAAGCGGAGTGAAAGGCAACCTTTCAAAGTAAAATAGAGACTTCTATAAGAGAGGGCAGAGAATAAACAACTGAGTCAGGATGGCCTTGCCGAGACTGGAGGGCCTGCTGAACTGATGGGTATGCCAGAAAATGACTAAAAACAGGAGCAGATGGACTGGCTGAATCACAGACACAGATGGGCGAATGTGGTGGATGGAAGAACCGAGGAAAGGTTAATCTAGGGACTCCCTCTGGGAAGAGTCTCAGGGAATCTTATGCACTGAAATTATGATAACCCTGAGGACAACAGTTTTGACTTAAAGAACAGACTAAAAGATTTTGGGTCATGGCCCAAGAATGTATGGACTTCCCAAGTGCCTCAGGCGGCCTGACAGTGCAGGAGATGTGGGTTTGATCCCTTGTAGGGAAGATCGAGAAGGAAATAGCCACCCTCTCCAGGTGGAGAATCCCATGGATAGAGGAGCCCGGCAGACTACAGTCCATGGGGTCGCATCAGAGTCAGACACCACTCAGCCACTAAACAAGAAAACAATTGTGGTTGGTGGAGGGTAAGACAGATGGCTGCACGAAGGTTCATGACCGTTGAGGATTCAAGGAGCCTGCCTTCTGAAACTGGAGGGACCGATGAAGCGGCTGCAAACTAAGCTGTCCAAGTTCTTCACATCCAGGCAAATAAACTGAGACGCCTTAGATGGTGCAAGGTAATCTAACTGGTCCTGTTTGTCGATGCCATAGATAAGTTAAACACTGAGGAAGGGTCTGAAATCCCGACTCTCTTAAAAATATTTTTGCCTGTAGTACATACTGAAGTGATGAGTGAGCACCATGAGTTGAGAGCAAAAAGCTCCTCCCACTGTGTGTCTGCCCTTCCCGAGTGACCAAGACCTGTTCACAGTAATGAGTGATTTCTTGGAGCTCCCAGAAGACTGTCAGTGTGAAACCTACTTAGCCCCATCAGTTCACTTACTCCCAGATGTGTCTTTGACCCCTATTCCTAAGTTTGCACATCTGCTTTATATACTGTGCAGTGCACATAGATCAGGCCACTTCATTTCCTGCCTCCCTCTGCCCTTGCTAGTCCAATCTTTTTAGTCCTGCTCAAACTCCTCTTATGTGAGACTTGATCATCTCCAATAATCCTCAACTCCGTCAGGGCAGTGTATAGTTAAGTGCCAGGTTCCGTTCCGTTCATGCTGTCTACTGTCTCCTGTGGGATTCACATGTGAATTTTGTCTCCCTAACTAGAAGGTAAAATTATGATGGAAGCTGCTATGTTTTAGGAATGGTTCAGTCTCCACCCCTGGAAAAGGAAATGGCAACCCACTCCAGTATTCTTGCCTGGAGAATCCCATGGATGGAGGAGCTTCGTGGGCTACAGTCCACGGGTCACAAAGAGTCGGACATGACTGAGCGACTTCACTTTCACTTTCACTCTCCACCAGGGCTGCCATATCCCAGGCGTAGAACATGCATTGAGCAAATGGAAGTTGTTATATTTCCCACATCTCCATTCGGTACAAAAGATAAAACAGTAAGATAAGTGGTTTATAGTCTTCGATCTCATAGTTTCTCTAGCTGCCTTAACGTGTTCTATTTTTTTAAACAAGGGCAATACTAGGAAGCAGCTGTTCTTGCCTTGACTTTGTGACACTTTGGCCATCTCAGAGCTCTGTAATTGTGTTCCTTCACCTGTAAAATGATGGTGTGGGCCTTATTTCTGTAATTCCATCACAGTTTTAATGCTTAATTAGATTTAAAAAGGAGCTGTGTTGCTGCCTGTGTCTTACAGACTTCCATTAAAGCATCTATTCACTCAAATGTTTATTAAGTATCTTGTTTATTAAATATTTCCTATCAACCTTAAACTATGCTAGGCCTGAGAGGGTAGAGTGATCCCTCATAGGAGGCCAGACCCAGGACTCTTGGAGATAATTGCCTGCAGCTTGGTACGGTTGTTCCCAGGAGGGGTCCTCTCAGTTTCAGTACAGTTCAGTCGCTCAGTCGTGTCCGACTCTTTGCAACTCCATGAACCACAGCACACCGGGCCTCCCTGTCCATTGCCAACTCCTGGAGTTTACCCAAACTCATGTCCATTGAGTCGGTGATGCCATCCAAACATCTCACCCTCTGTCGTCCCTTTCTCCTCCCGCCCTCAATGTTTCACAGCATCAGGGTCTTTTCAAATGAGTCAGCTCTTCGCATCAGATGGCCAAAATATTGGAGTTTCAGCTTCAATACCAGTCCTTCCAATGAACACCCAGGACTGTTCTCCTTTAGGATGGACTTGTTGGATCTCCTTGCAGTCCAAAGGACTCTCAAGAGTCTTCTCCAACAACACAGTTCAAAAGCATCAATTCTTCGGTGCTCAGCTTTCTTTATAGCCCAGCTCTTACATCCATAGCCTTGAAAAGATGGACCTTTGTTGACAAAGAAATGTCTCTGCTTTTGAATATGCTATCTAGGTTGGTCATAACTTTACTTCCAATCAGTAAGCATCTTTTAATTTCATGGCTGCAATCACCATCTGCAGTGATTTTGGAGCCACCAAAAATAAAGTCTGACACTGTTTCCACTGTTTCCCCATCTATTTCCCATGAAGTAATAGGGCCAGATGCCATGATCTTCGTTTTCTGAATGTTGAGCTTAAAGCCAACTTTTTCACTCTTCTTTCACTCTCATCAAGAAGTTCTTTACCACATATCAACATGAATCTGCCATGGGTGTTCACGTGTTCCCAATCCTGAACCCCAATACAATATTGTAAAGTAAAATAATAATAATAATAATAAGGGAAAAAAGAATAACTAAAAAAAAATAAAAATAAAAAGGGTATATTGAAAAAAAAAGTTCTTTAGTTCTTCTTCACTTTCTGCCATAAGGGTGGTGTCATCTGCATATCTGAGGTTATTGATATTTCTCCCAGCAACCTTGATTCCAGCTTGCACGTCATCCAATCCAGCGTTTCTCATGATGTACTCTGCATAGAAGTTAAATAAGGAGGGTGACAATATACAGCCTTGATGTACTCCTTTTCCTATTTGGAACCAGTCTGTTGTTCCATGTCCAGTTCTAACTATTGCTTCCTGACCTGCATATAGGTTTCTCAAGAGGCAGGTCGGGTGGTCTGGTATTCCCATCTCTTTCAGAATTTTCCACAGTTTATTGTGATCCACACAGTAAAAGACTTTAGCATAGTCAGTAAAGCAGAAATAGATGCTTTCCTGTAACTCTCTTGCTTTTTCAATGATCCAGCGGATGTTGGCAATTTGATCTCTGGTTCCTCTGCCTTTTCTAAAACCAGCTTGAACATCTAGAAGTTCACAGTTCACATATTACTGAATCCTGGCTTGGAGAATTTCTGTTCTGTAGGGGCAGCATTTGGAGAAGGCAGTGACACCCACTCCAGTACTCTTGCCTGGAAAATCCCATGGATGGGGGAGCCTGGAAGGCTGCGGTCCATGGGGTTGCTGAGGGTTCGACACGACTGAAGTGACTTAGCAGCAGCAGCAGGGGCAGCATTAGTATCACCTGGCAGCTTGTCAGAAATGCAGCTCATGTAGACATAGGAAACCAGAAGTCTTCGATGTGGATTCCAGGAACCGTGTTATTAACAAGCTTCTGCTGCACAGTGAGTTGAGAACCAGTGGTGAGATGCTGCTTAGTTGCTCAGTTGTGTCCAACTGTTTGTGACCACATGGATGTAGCCTCCCAGGCTTTTCTGTCCATGGGATTCTCCAGGCAAGAATACCGGAGTGGGGGGCCATTTTCCCCTCCAGAGCATCTTCCCGACCCAGAGGTCAAACTCATGTCTCCTATGTTTCCTGTATTGCGGGTGGACTCTTTAGTGGCTGAGCCATTGGGGAAGCTTAAAAAACAAAATTTGGTGTCAGACTAACCCCTCTTTTCTACTGGCAATTCAGGTTCAACTACTTGAATCTTCTGAGTCTCATTTCCCCCTTTTTGACAAATAGGGATTCTGCAAGGTCTGTGCTTCTGCTGCTGTTGCCTTTTTTTTTTTTTTTTTTAATGATAGTAAAATTGGGTTTTGGTCAAGCATGCAACACGATATCTGGCCCAGAGGGTACAGGTGTTTGTGGAATTTCTTGATAGCATCCTTAAATGACAAAACTGATTTTATTATTCAATTGGAGTTCAGATGTCATTATTTTCAATTTTTTTTAATTTCAAATGAGATGAAATTGATGTCTTAATTTGAGATTTAGGTACTTAATTTCAAGATAGCCTGGTTTATGATTAAAAATTCAAATCTAAAAAAATAATAAAAAAATAAATAAAAAAAAATAAAAATTCAAATCTTTATACATTGATCTGATTGTTATAAGTATGTTGGCATATTGATTTCACACAGTGTATTCAGTGTACACACCCCTACGGACCACAGAGGAATATCTTTCCTTCCTTCTGTTATTGCCCCAAGTCATGTTTTAGTAAACTTTTATTAAAGGAGAGCCTTTATTAAAGTTTAAAAGAACTTTCACGAGTGAAATTTACCTGTGGAGCCGGCACCTGAACCAGAGTGATGAAATCATCACCAGCACCCTAGAAGTCCCTGTCTTCCTGTTGGACCTCCCCAACCCGTCGGTAAGCTCTGCCCTAAGTTCCGATGCCTTGGATGAGGTTTGTCAGTTTTGGAACCTGCTATACATTGAATCATGCAATCAGCGTTTGTCTTGCTTCTGTTTTCGATGTTGTATTTGGGAGATTCACGCGTGTTTCTTGTGTGCCGCGATAAGTTACTTCGTTCTTATTTCTCTATGCTGCAAAGCACTTAAAAAAAAACAAAGGAGCATATAGAGAATTTAATCCAGGAATCAGTTTACAAAAGAGCGAAGAGGGATTTTAGAACACCTGTGAATGTCTGGGCCCCGAACGTATTTGAGTTTCTGCTTTCAGACTTAGTCACTAAACGGATATTCTTGGTGGTGTTCTGCCAGTTTGCTCAGAAGACCCCTGCCCAGACATGATAGCCTTTCTGCTCTTTTGAAAATAATCTTTTCTTTTTTAAAAAAATAATTTATTTGTTTTAATTGGAAGATAATTACTTTGCAATATTGTGATCATTTTTGCCATACATCCATATATTCTTGCTTCTTTTTGTTAACCTGAATCTGTTGTTGTGTACTAAAGAGTCTGTTCTTAAAGAATAGTCTCAAGAAAGGAAAGCATTCAGTATAAGCATGAATCACAGAGGTACACTAGAGATTTAACTGAAACTAAAACCTAATTTACCTACGCACTCCCGCCCTGTCCAGTAAATCAAGATATTTAAGTGAGATATTTGGGAAGGGTTTCATATCATCAGGAATAATTGCACATTGACAATAATATTGAAACACTGTTTCTTGCCCATATCTAACATGAGCCTTCCACTTTTGAAGTGTAATTAGATGTTTGGAACTGGGATGGGGCAACAGGAAAGGGAGGCTCTTTCCAAGAAATTGGTTCCAGGACCCAGAATTTAAATTGACGCTTTTAACACCCACATAACCATGTGTTCTCCTCTCTTTGTGTTTCATTACAAGCCTTATAAATGATCATTACTGAAAAGACATCTTGAGGTAAATTGCACAGAACATTTGAATATACTTGCCTCCTGTAGAATCGTTGTAAGATTCAAATTTTAGTAACACCACTTAACTTCTGTGGTATCTATAAGGTAAATCTGGATTCTAGCAGCAGCTCCTTTATGGTAACATTACCAGATAATGTTATGTTATAGCAATTTAGATTTAATCAGATGCATTCACTTCAGTTCAGAGCCAAATGTTTTTTGTCTGGGTTTATCTGTTGTCATATCAAATATTCAGTGATTTTTCCCATCTTCTTGCCATTGCCAAGACAGAAATGTATAGAAATGAACATTATGGGCATGAATGATGTGTAACTTAATTTAGTATGCATAATCGATGCATATTCTAAATGATGTTTTAATGTACTGTAAAAATAGCATTTGTTATTTAAAGTATCAAGTACCTGGAGGAAAAATACATTTTATGCCTTATAATGAAATACAGAAAGAGTCAGCAGTAAATATTCAAACATATTCAATGTAGTTAAAGTTATTTATAATTTTACATTATGCATCCCCAGAGATTTAGAAAGTAATGTTTCCACATTTGTATTATTGCACTGTTGAAGAAAATCAAATTATAAATACATATCTTAACTCATCTGCATATTTTAATTCTCTAGAATAAATGGCAAGATTTTTCTTAAATGGAAAAAAATTTTTTTAAGTCCAATTGAGAAAACTGAAAGAGATTGTTTAAAAAGCACTATACAGTAACAGGTTTTTGCTGACTGATCAAATGTAAATAGTTTATTTATGTCTATGCTATGATATCAAACAAATGAGTATCATCACATTTGACTGACATCTAGCTATATCCAGAATTGAAAATGATTATATTTTAGAAGGTGTAATAGAACTGCACTGTGGTTACATTACATTTTCTCAAAATCATAATAAACCTGAAACTATTAAATTTCATAACTGTGAAATTTCTGGATACCTTTTGATTCAGACACCAGCATAATTTTACAGAAAAATGTTTGTGTGTATATATAGTTTCCTTGACTGTCTATTAGTGTGCTTTTCTTCATAATTAAGTTGAATGCTGTCATCCCCTGCTTAAACCTAATGTAGAATAAGTGAAATAATTTTTGTTTGGTTGAGTTTCATTTAAAAATATAGACACTGTATCTTCCTCATATATTTAGGAATGTCTAAGAAATAGATGAATAAATTAACAAAATAATTACATCAATTCCCAGCCCCAAATGTTCAGAACTTATTTTGGTTTTACCTAGGTCAGTAGCTTATAAATTTTTATCACTGTCATTTTCTGTCAATTTGTGAATCTGAGGACTTTATGAATTATTGTTGCTGATTTTCTATAGCTAATGTTCTCACAGACTATGTTCCATAATATTCTATTGTCCTTGAGTTAGTCTTAGATTAAATAGTAAAAGGACAGTTTAGAAATGGAAGATAGAGAACAGAGGGACCATTTAGTGTTCTTTCAGTTCAGTCCAGTCGCTCAGTCCTGTCCAACTCTGCAACCCCATGAACTGCAGCATGCCAGGCATCCCTGTCCATCACCAACTCCCGGAGTTTACCCAAAGTCATGTCCATCCAGTCGGTGATGCCATCCAGCCATCTCATCCTCTGTCGTCCCCTTCTCCTCCTGCCCCCAATCCCTCCCAGCATCAGATCTTCTCCAATGAGTCAATTCTTCGCATGAGGTGGCCAAAGTACTGGAGTTTCAGCTACAGCATCAGTCCTTCCAATGAACACCCAGGACTGATCTCCTTTAGGATGGACTGGTTGGATCTCCTTGCAGTCCCAGGGACACTCAAGAGTCTTCTTCAATACCACAGTGTTCTTTAGACCCTCTTAAAATCTTGTGTTCTTATTTGTGCAAAGTGAACCGTCCACTGTAACTTACTCTTGCCATGCAGTCATCTCCACAGCTATAGCTGGAGTCCTCTGAAATATACCAGTATGCTTCATATTAATGCTGTTTAGTCTCTAAGTCTTGTCTGACTCTGTGACCCCCATGGACTATATCCTGTCAGACTCCTCTGTCCAGAGGATTCTCCAGACAAGGGTACTGGATTGGGCTGCCATTTCCTTCTCTAGGGTATCTTCCTGACCCGGGGGATGAACCCAGGTCTCCTACTTGGTAGGCAGATTCTTTACCAGGGAGTCATCTGGGAAGCCCAATTAATATTAAAAACTAATATTGAATGTATATTAAGTTCCAGGAATTTTTCTAAGAATAGACTCAAGTTTACAAAGTTAGTGAGTGCCAAAATTAGGATTTAAACCCAATTTTGTCCCTATTCTCCTTGGTTAAGAAGGACAGAAAGGATTATCACAAATCATATCATTAACATCATATGCTGCCACAAAAACAATATTTATTGTTCTGAAGTTTGGGCACTATTTATCCCCACATATCAAGAGAGACCTGACATTTTACTGTTTCTCCATCTACTTATACCCTCCAACAGTGGAAAGAAAAAAAATGAATTTTAAAGATCTGGTATTAATATTATTCCACTAACTCATTTGATACTGCCCTAAAATGTCCTTTTGATGGGAATTATAGGAGATGGTTTGAGTGTCAGTATCAAGAAGTTACACTAACAGATAAATGAGGCGGTCAGTTTCCCTCACACTGTGCATGTGTGTATCGTGCCCAGTTTTTAAAAGACTGAGATATTCTTAAAGTGTCTTGAATTCATGAAAGACTCTGCTAGAACATGTGTGTGGACTTAATAATGTTAAACCTAGAGAAGATATTTTGTATCCTGATAGACATGGTGATCTAGAAGGTTGGAATCAATGATACAGAAATTACAGGCAGTTGTACTAAATTTGTATAATGAATGGAATCATTATCAAAATAAAGAATGAGACTGGGATCACTCTATGTCCCAGGTGACACTAGTGGTAAAGAACCTGCTTGCCAATGCAGGAGACTTAAGAGACACGGGTTCGATCCATGGGTCGGGAAGATCCCCTGGAGGAGGGCATGGTAATCCACTCCAGTATTATTGCCTGGCGAACCCCTGGACAGAGGAGCCTGGAGGGCTACAGTTCGTGGGGTTGCAAAGAGTCAGATACAGCTGATGTAACTGAGAGCACACGCATACCAGATCTGGCTAGTCAAAGCATTTCTTGTACTAGTCCTTACACTCGTGTGAGCAGGATCATCTGGGAGCTGGTCAAAAGGCAGCTTCTTAGGCCCACCCCAGACCTACTGAATTTTGATCTGCACTTTAACGATTTCCTCATGTGATTTGCATACACATGAAAGTCTAGGGAGGGCTAGTCCAGAGAACAATAAAAACTGCCTGTGTATAATCTGTAGTAGACTGCCTCCTGGCTGCTTTCCCAGGATATGCTGCCTACACTGATATGGGAGAAAAGAGTTGTTTAACTCCTATAAACTAGAGCTGCTTCATTTAAAAATGAGATTTCCAGGTGGTTGGTCGACTTAGGTCTCACAGACAGAAGAAAAGATCAAAGTGTTTAAATGTAAAGTTTATTGGCAGAGATCCATCTTTACATCCTGATGTTTGGGCAGCATGAAAATCATGGTCGATAATCATGAAGGAAGATGAAACTCAAAGCTCAAAATGAGTGGAAAGCGACAGGCTGGCATGTGGTGTGAGCAGTCCGAGGCAGACAGGAGCAGAATGTGTGAAGAAACAAAACTGGGGGAGGGGATAGTTTCAGGTGGGTCGGGGCTGAGGTTATTTTCACCCTAATGCCTTGGAAAAGAGAAAGATTTTATCAATTACATGACAAATATGCAAAAATGGAGAGCTTACTGATTCATTAGTTTCTAAAATACTGATTACTAGTTATATTTGCATATGTAGATAAAAATGTGAATGTGATATACACTTAGATCTAAACATAATTAATACCTGAGTGTTGCCAGGGCACAAATTATCTCTGTTTTACTACTTTCCCTCCAACACAGTGTTCTATAAGTAGCTGCAGCCTGGATGAATTACTGAATTTTTTTTTTTTTAAACTACAATGTTATCCTCAGGGTCAGTGATATAGGAGAGACCTCTAGGGAAAAACAACATGTTTTATTTGCATTTCTTTCTGTGTTTTCTTGGTAAATGATTAAATACCTTTGCTTGAGAGTTAATACTAACTGGAAATATGAAAACAACACACTGCATTCAAGATTTGGATTATTAATAGCTCAAGTCATAAGGATAGATATGGTTTATCTCTTCTGTTTACTGTGGATATGGAAGGTCACAAGTTATCATTATTATTAGTTTCCTTCCTGCAAAAAACCAACAATAATAAGAGTGAACACTGCTGAGAACTTACTGGGCTAAGTGAGGTTTAAATGAAACCTCTACATTCTATGAAGTACTTTCTGTGATTAACACCCTTTAACAGATAAGGAAAATAAGCCTCAGCTATTAAAGAATACTGACAGGATATAAGCCCATAAGGGGTTATGCTCATGATGTGGCACAATGCCCGTGTACAAGAAAAAATATGTATAGAAATTCCTTGAAAATAATATACTGAAAACGGTCGAAAACATTATGACTCTAGACTGGTTCCTTGAAACACTGTTACCAGCAGGACAGTTGCATGAACAATACGAATGTTGATAAGTGAATCTTGATTTTTATTCTAGCATTGACGTAGTGCTGATTTTTATAATCTCTACTTTAGAAGAAAAATCCCTTTTTTTGTCTTTCATTCTATCACAGTTTCTTGACCATGACAAGTCAGAGGTTAAACCCCCAGTCCCTAGGCATTTTACATTGGTTGAAGGGAGACTTTCCAACTTAGATTACAAAAGAATTTGGTATGTCCCCAAATGGAAGAACTAAGCTTATTAAAACTAAACATTTTACACAAGCTTTGAAACTTTTCATTGTGATGGATTATCATTATGCCCCAGCATGCAAACATTTCTTTTGTGCTTTACAAATAGCAGGAGTCTTGGAAATTAATACATATAATGAATGGGATGACTACAATAAAGGGTCATTCACCTGCAAAGTGACTAAAAGTTACGGATTTTCTGTAAGGAGATGAATTTAAAATTTCTGTCAAGTCAAATGTCTCTGGTGTTTTGTTCTCCAATATAATGGATTCATTTCTGTAAGCCTTTTAAGGGGACACAAGTGTAGCTATAGCAACATGAGGGCATATCAGCTTCCTGAAGCACGCACAGAACTGTAACCGGGCAGACGCATATTTTTTGGAGCGATGTTGTGCATCTGAAATAAGGAATCAGTTTTCAGTTGCAATTTCACTTTCCTTAAATTAGAATCTCACTATCATATTTTAGTCTGGAAAAATTTGTCAAATTTCCATAGCGCTATGAAAGTATCTTCTATATTTAGGTGTCTTGCCTTCCAATTTTTAATACTATGTGAGCATATAGTTGTACCTGTAAGTAAAATAGTCACTGAACACGTGACAGAGTGCCGGATACTCGTGCCAAGAGTTTTGTCATTGGGTTCATATCACAAATGTTTTTCGCAACCAAATTTGCAAAACAAATAAAGCAAAATTGTTTCTAGAAAGATAAAAAGCAAAGGAAAGCTGGATGAATTGTGGAACTGAAACTGAAATTTCAATCCTTTGGCCACCTGATGCGAATAACTGCCTCATTGGAAAAGACCCTGATGCTGGGAAAGACTGAAGGCAGGAGGAGAAGGGGATGACAGAGGATGAGATGGTTGGATGGCATCGCCAACTTGATAGACGTGAGTTTGAGCAAGCTCTGGGAGTTGGTGATGGACAAGGAAACCTGGTGTGCTGCAGTCCACGGGGTTGCAAAGAGTCGGACATGACTGAGCGACTGAACTGAAATTAGAAAGTTAAGGGAGAAAATAGAAAAACACAGATCCGAATTGAAGGTGCTTCCCTACTAATCTTTATCACAATCACTTGGTTTTATTTGGTTTAATATCCTTTAGTATAAAGCCAAAGGTTCCGCTCTCAAAGTTTTGAAAATAGAGAAGTGCATAGAAAGTACTATGCATATAACCGATCCATCATGCCAAGATGATGACTGATGTCCATTCAGTACTTTTACTAGAATTCTAAAGCTTGGTGAACCTTATATTGTTGCTGTTGTGTCCCTCAGTGTGTCCGACTCTTTGTGACCCCATGGACTGCAGCACGCCAGGCTTTCCTGTCCTTCACTATCTCCTGGAATTTGCTCAAACTCATGTCCATTGAGTCAGTGATGCCAAGCGTCTTTGTATAGTCTGTTGAAAACCAACTGCTTTATTCATTTGAGTATATTACTGTGTCATTGTATGAATAATATCTCTTAAAAGTCCTCCTAGATTCTACATCATGTTCACCTCCAGCTTATGAGAAATTTGCAGCTGCTTCTCATTTGGGTATTTAAACCTCTAAGGAGATAAACTCATTTGTACTGTTTCAGATTGTATTCTTTGTATTAGCACACATTTTTAACAGACTTTTTTAGAGCAGTTTCAGATTCACAGAAAAATTGAGAAAACACTATAGATATTTGTATGTCCCCTTCCCCACACACAGGTGTGTAACCTCCCCCACTATAAACATGACTCACCGGAGTGCTGTGCTTATGACAGTTGGCAGACGTGCATTGACACATCATTGTCAACCAACGTCCATGGTTTGTTCAGATTCATCCTTGGTGTCATACAGTCTATAGGTTTGGGCAAATGTGTAGTGATGTATATCCATCATTAACAGTATTCTCAGTGCTCTAAAAATCATCTCTGCTCTGCCTATTTGCCCCTTCACATCCCCTCCATGCCGGCAGTCACTTATCTCTTTACTGTATCTGTGATTTTGCCTTCCCTCGGATGTCATATAATTTGAATTGTACAATACGTAGCCCTTTCAGTTGGGCTGCTCTCATTTAGCTATTTGTATTTACATTCCCTCCATGTTTTTGTGGCTTAATCATTCATTTATTTTAAACTCTAAATGATATTCCCTTGTCTGGGGGCCTAAAGTTTGTGCATCCATATACCTGTGAAGAACCTCTTGGCTGCTCTCAAATTTTGTCAGTTATGCATAAAGCTGTCACAGACATTCATGTGGGAAGTTTTCATGTCAACTTAAGCTTTTATTTCCTTTGGGAAAGTGGATGAATACCAAGGAACCTGGCTCTTGGACTGTATGGTAAGAATGTTTAGTTTTGTAAGAAACCATCAGGCTGTCTTCCAAAGTGGCTGAATTTTTTTTCATTCTCACCAGCGTTGTGTGATAATTCCTGGTGCCCCATCCTTGTCAGCATTTAGTACTGTCAGTATTTTGGATTTAGGCCATTGGAATAGGTATGTAAAGTGGTGGCTGATGGTTGTTTTAATTTGCATTTCCCTGTTGACATAGCATAGGGATCATCTTTGCATATGCTTACTTGTCATCTGTACATCTCTGAAGTATCTTCTCTGTTAATGCCTTTTAACCAGTTTTTAATTGGGTTGTCTCTTACCAAGTTTTAGGAGTTCTATGTATGTGCATTTTGGGTAAAAATTTGTGATCATGTATATCTTTGACAAATATTTTCTCAGGCTATGTCTTGTCTTTTCATACTCTAGACATTGTCTTTCAGCAAGTATGAAATCTGAATTTTCACCAAGTCCCAGATTCTTGATTTCTGTCATTCAAAAACTTTGATAAAGAACGTATTTGACACCAATGTCTCCATTTCCCAACTCACTTGGTAACAGAGCGCCCGCCCTCCTAGCTTGAAGGAAATTGTTAAAGAAAACATTTTAAAAGATATTTCAGGGTTCTTTCTGTGATACTCAAATGTTATACTTGCCTCTATCCTCTCATCATCTGTTATTCAAACTACTTCTCCTCAGTCTAAATATTTAAACCTTCATTGAGAAAAATAGTAGTTCTCCAAAATGTACTTAGCTATGATTACTGTTACCATTAATTTTAGAAGAACATAGAGAAAATATTTGGATTTGGCTAGGGGAATAAATATAGGAATTAATACAAAAGGAAAATTCTGACTCTTTTGTTAATAAGACATACAAGATACACATGACGTCTCTTCAGATCTTAAAGGGTTTTCTTCTAATAGGCGATTTTAATGCTTAATATATATAATCATGTTCTTCACTACTATATAATAATGTAAATTATCAGAGTTTACTCTTATTGCAAGGTTGATATGAGCCTAAGACTTGGGTCCACTTAAGAGACTTGTTTTCATTGCATTCATTCCAAATCAGCTAGAATGAAATTATCCATCAGTCTATACAGCCAGTCCTGTGCAGCCCAGGGAATATGTGGTGAGTTCTCTCCTGGGTAGGATGCAGGTTAACTGGGTCTCCCCAACCTCAGCAATTTTTAAGGATTCCCTGTTTCTGATAGCTTTAAATTAGAAGTGCTCAGCACCACGGGAGAATGAGAGAGTCTGCAGTATTAAACTGCTATGTGTTTTCCCAAGCCTAGGTCTTGCTTTTATTATCTACCTGGGGTTTTTTGCTCTGGGTTTCACTTGTTTACCCATAAAAGACAGTATCAAGCAGAGACTAAGGTTTATGCAACTGAAACTTAAAATCATGCATGTAACTTAACAGAAGTATATCAACATAAGAAAAGAATTTTGAACCTCAGGATTCCTGTGTACTTTTGTCACTGAAAGAAATGTGCTCTTGGCTTTCAGAATTTAGAGAAACCCATTACAGACATCAATTCAAGGGGCTCAAATGTGAAATTATCTGTAAAACACTATGCTGGGTTTTATGAAAATCACAAAATGAGTCTGTATTCATTATATGGTCATTACTTCCAGCCAAAGGTTTTTTTTTTTTGTAGCATACACTTTAGCAAATTTTTCCTGATACTTGTTTCAGGCATCGTACTTAAATGAATACATCATTGAATATAATTCTCATAATAACTATTTAGTGGCACTGTTATTCACATAAGAATAAAAAGGAGGCAAAAAAGGTTAAATGGCTCACCAGATGCCTTAGCTTGTAGCATAAAAGGTTTTCGCTAAAGTGTATGTGGGCATTAAGCCTGTACTTTTAGATACGAAGTTTTTTAGCTTTAGGGCCCTGATTATTGGGTTGGAAAGGCAAGAATGAAGAGGCTGAACTAAAATATAGATAAATGCGAAAAAATGAGAAAATAGAGTGGAAACATTGATAAGGAGCAATTAATTTGGTATTAAGTAGGAAGAGCTGCAAAATATTGGAGAAAAGTCAGTGTTTTGTGTTTGACCTTGATGTGTGAATAGAATTGCTGTGGCTACAAATGTTGTACCTGGGAGCAATGTTAGTTGAAGACAGGACAGAAAGAGAGAAGTTCACAGGCTATTAGAATCTGATCATGGCATGACCAAAGACATCAGGAAATAAAACTTACACATGGCTTCTCCCAAAAATGATGAGTAAGCAGGAGTGCGTATGTAGAGGAGGATGGCCTATATCCCTGTTTTGTTCAATGGTTCTGGAGTGCTGAATGCCAAGTTAAACATAAGCAATACATTTTTGAAAGGCCCTTTTGAAGTTCAGTTGTGTGTATATCAATAGTCACAATAAATAGAATCAAATAATAGGTGACTAGGTTTTAATTTTTGGCAACCTTTCCCTCTATTTTAGGGAACTCCCCGCCATAGAGAGAATCTGAGAAAGAAGGTGACAGAGTAAGAAAAATTAAGACATAGGTTATGTGGTGGCGCCTCAATCAAGACAGGGTTCATTCTTCATGTTCCAAATGCCGGGGACTTTGAGGAGTATGTATGACATTATCAATTAATGTTTTCTCTTTTAAATTTTAACATGAAAATTTTGGTGTTAGGATCCCTTTCTTATAACAGATGTGATATAACTTCTTCCACTTCCATCCTATTTCCTAGAGCTCAGACTGTGGCCCTATATTTATGACTAGAGAAGAATGCCTATCTTTTATACCACTTTTATATATTAAATTGACCATTGTATATTCATGCTGTTCAAACAAAACCCAAAGCTAATAGTAGGATTTAGATTAATTCTGAACTAATACTTATTGAACATCACTTGATCTTATTTTGACAAATATTTATTGACATCTAGCTTTTGAGAAACCCAAAATATGGCTATTAATATAATAGCCATGATACCTATATAGGCTATATAATACCTATCTTCTGAGTTATCTTTAACAGTCATTACTGATGCTTTGTTTTATGCCTGCTAAAAGAGAATAAGTCATATTCAAAATAAGAAAGTTGTAGTGCATTATTTGCTCAATGTGAATATATTTCACTTAAATTTAATAATTACATTTAAAATTTGGGATTGGAATTTTTAGGTTTTAGGTTGTATTTCAATCAGTAACACTTAAAGTATAAATATATGAATAATATATTTTAGTGAAAGTGAAGTCACTCAGTTGTGTCTGACTCTTTGCGACCCCATGGACTGTAGCCCACCAGGCCCCTCCATTCTTGGGGTTCTCCAGGCAAGAGTACTGGAGTGGGTTGCCATTTCCTTCTCCAGGGGATCTTCCCTACCCAGGAATCAAACCCAGGTCTCCTGCACTGCAGGCAGACGCTTTACCCTCTGAGCCCCCAGGGAAGCCCATATATTTTAGTAATAAATACTAAAAATATTTTGGTAATGCTATAGTTAGAAATATATTAATTAGTTATCTTTGATAATTGAAAAATAAGTAGAATTAAATACTGTGAGTTTATATATCATTTACTTATGAGTTTTAATATATTCATACAAGTGTAACATACTAATCTTGGATCCATTATTACATTTGAATTCCTTCAGGTATACTGATTATTTTTATCATTAAAAAAATCCTCTCATCAGAAAGAAACATTATTAGCATGTTAGTACTTTAGGAATTCTTGATATCTTGTTGGAAGACTTTTCCCACATATTTTCCTTAAAAAGATATAGTATAAATCATTTTGTAATTTGAAACCACAAGGAAAGAGAAAGCTAATGGAGAAATAAAGGCGTAGATTTAGAAATTTTTTGGGATTTGGTCAAGATAATAACTTAAGACAGTTGTTCTTCAAGTCTGATCCCTGCTTAGCCTTCAATCGTGAATCTTTCTTCTTTACTCACAATTTATTCTACAGTCCTGTTGCGTTGCTTATGGTTCTCAGAATAATCTGATAGCTGGATTTTCCCACTGCCTCTGGCACTTAGGCACTCAGCTGTGCTCATCCCTGTTATTGAGTCTCTATCACCTTCCAGGGCCTTACGCATAGTATAGGTTGTAGGCAAGTTTGCTTAAAAAAGAATTAGATGAAACATAATAATGAAATACCGATATCTCTTGAACTTCAGATCAACAGTATCAGTTGTCAAAGTGAACATATTGGAGAATCATGGCAAAATCCCAAGCAAGTGATAACCAGGAGGGTAAACAATTCAAATGTGCTTTAAATCTTACCTTGTTGGTGACTGTACAAGGAGCGAGAGTTGCCATTTATTTATTTATTTTTTAAACACTGGAAGGTAATTGTTGCTGAGATGCTGCTCCATTTTACTTAAATCACCTGTCAGAGCATAGCAACTGGATAGGTATAGTTTGATGGATTGGTTTATTATGGTTAAATTGAGCATGGAACAATCTAAATTGATGACTAAAGAGACCAAATCCTGAACCATCCATGCCTTGGCTGTTTCAATTCAGTTCTATACCCACCTAAAGGCAAAACAGGAGAAAAACAATACAGATTTTCTAAGCATTTCTGAACATTTTCAACACAGCTTTGTTAGAAAATAGAACACAGAGATGTTTTCAATGACCAGATAAAAAACAAATGTGACAACTGACAGTATATATTATTCTCTAAAACATCTCAGACTATATTACTTTTTGTTTTCATTTTATTTGTCATAAATCTGTTAGAAGGATTTTTATATTTTTTTTTCATTTTTATGTTAAACATTTCTTGTTATAGGGGATTGGACATGCTCCATATCCCTGACTCAGGAATTTTTGTACTTAGCCATAGAGCTCTCCTCATAACTATGCTGATGGTATTTTTGTTTTTTTGTTTTGTTTTGTTTTGCAAGTTGTACTCTCATTCGAGGAGATGGGCTTTGCTAAATACAGCTCAGATTTCCTTGTTTGAATTTGACTGCTAGTACTGGCTTATTTGCTCTTCCATTTTCACTTAAGCCATATCAAATATTAATAGATAATTCACATCTTTGCCAGAGGTCTTCATTTTCTATATAGTAATGTGATAACTCAGTTGATTTTTCTGAGAACCAGAGAGAATTACAGTTTGGAAACCATGTCTTACGATTCTCTGTCATCTTATATACCAAGATAAAAAGCAGAGCTAGGAATCCTTAAATTATTCTTCCTTTACTAAAGAGCACTATGTTCTTGATTTTAGACAATTGAAAAAGCATGTTTTAATGAAAAAATAAAATTAAAAACAATTACTACCCTCCTCAAGCACCCAGGCCTAAACAGTATTTTACATTTTTATGAATATACTTGTAGTGTCTAGTTTCTGTACAAATACATACTTTTCTACAATTTCCTTTGGTTGTATCTTATAAAATTAGATTTTGTAATTTTAGTTTTTAATCTAATATTTTTAAAGTTGTATTTACATTTTTATATCAGTAATTCTTCTCCAGCCTCACTTTAATATCTGCATAATATTGCCTCTTAATATGAATGTTTAATTTAGCTAGTTTTCTATAAAAATTGTATCTTCAATTTTCCAATATTAGGTATATTTTAATAAATTGTTATTAAACACTTGTTATCAAATTGTGAATATTTTCATGAATATTTCCTAGAAATTTTTTAAAACTTAAATTCCTCAATATGAGACAGGCTTTCCTCTACAAATTCAAATGTAGGATTTATTTCTTATTTCAATATAACGTAGAAGGCTGACAATAAGAAAGCTACTTTAGAATTTTGAGAAGCATTTCATAATGCAAGAAGACACTGCAACTCAATCAAATGGCCTTGTGAGGAGGCCTTGCAAATAGCTGTGAAAATAAGAGAAGTGAAAAGCAAAGGAGAAAAGGAATGATACAAGCATCTGAATGCAGAGTTTCAAAGAATAGCAAGGAGAGAAAAGAAAGCCTTCCTCAGCGATCAATGCAAAGAAATAGAGGAAAACAACAGAATGGGAAAGATTAGAGATCTCTTCAAGAAAATTAGAGATACCAAGGGAACATTTCATGCAAAGATGGGCTCGATAAAGGACAGAAATTATCTGGACCTAACAGAAGCAGAAGGTATTAAGATGAGGTGGCAAGAATACACAGAAGAATTGTACAAAAAAGATCTTCAAGACCAAGATAATCACGATGGTGTGATCACACAGACAACCTGGAATATGAAGTCAAGTGGGCCTTAGAAAGAATCACTATGAACAAAGCTAGTGGAGGTGATGGAATTCCAGTGGAGCTGTTTCAAATCCTGAAAGATGATGCTGTAAAAGTACTGCGCTTAATATGTCAGCAAATTTGGAAAACTCAACAGTGGCCACAGGACTGGAAAAGGTCAGTTTTCATTCCAATCCCAAAGACAGGCAATGCCAAAGAATATTCAAACTACCACACAATTGGACTCAGTTCAGTTCAGTTCAGTCGCTCAGTCGTGTCTGACTCTTTGCGACCCCATGAATCACAGCACACCAGGCCTCCATGTCCATCACCAACTCCCGGAGTTCACTCAGACTCACGTTCATCAAGTCAGTGATGCCATCCAGCCATCTCATCCTCGATCATCCCCTTCATCTCCTGCCCCCAATCCCTCCCAGCATCAAAGTCTTTTCCAGGGAGTCAACTCTTCGCATCAGGTGGCCAAAGTACTGGAGCTTCAGCTTTAGCATCATTCCTTCCAAAGAAATCCCAGGGTTGATCTCTTTCAGAATGGACTGGTTGGATCTCATTGTAGTCTAAGGGACTCTCAAGAGTCTTCTCCAACATGACAGTTCAAACGCATCAATTCTTTGGTGCTCAGCCTTCTTCCCAGTCCAAGTCTCACATCCATACGTGACCACTGGAAAACCATAGCCTTGACTAGACGGACCTTAGTTGGCAAAGTAATATCTCTGCTTTTGAATATGCTATCTAGGTTGGTCATAACTTTTCTTCCAAGGAGTAAGCGTCTTTTAATTTCATGGCTGCAGTCACCATCTGCAGCGATTTTGGAGCCCAAAAAAATAAAGTCTGACACTGTTTCCACTGTTTCCCCATCTATTTGCCATGAAGTGATGGGACCAGATGCCATGATCTTCATTTTCTGAATGTTGAGCTTTAAGCCAACTTTTTCACTGTCCTTTTCTACTTTCATCAAGAGGCTTTTTAGTTCCTCTTCACTTTCTGCCATAAGGGTGGTGTCATCTGCATATCTCACATGCTAGTAAAGTGATGCTCAAAATTCTCCAAGCCAGGCTTCAGCAATACGTGAACCGTGAACTTCCAGATCTTCAAGCTGGTTTTAGAAAAGTCAGAGGAAACAGAGATCAAATTGCCAACATCCACTGGATCATGGAAAAAGCAAGAGAGTTCCAGAAAAACATCAATTTCTGCTTTATTGACTATGCCAAAGCCTTTGACAGTATGGATCGCAACAAACTGTGGAAAATTCTGAAAGAGATGGGAATAGCAGAACACCTGACCTGCTTCTTGAGAAACCTATATGCAGGTCAGGAAGCAACAGTTAGAACTGGACGTGGAACAACAGACTGT
This sequence comes from Ovis aries, assembly GCF_016772045.2. NCBI lineage: Eukaryota > Metazoa > Chordata > Mammalia > Artiodactyla > Bovidae > Ovis > Ovis aries. The sequence continues at coordinate 10,627,145 of NC_056079.1, forward strand.
TTCTAAATAGGAAAAGGTGTACGTCAAGGCTGTATATTGTCACCCTGCTTATTTAACTTATATGCAGAGTACATCACGAGAAACGCTGGGCTGGAAGAAGCACAAGCTGGAATCAAGACTGCCGGGAGAAATATCAATAACCTCAGATATGCAGATGACACCACCCTTATGGCAGAAAGTGAAGAGGAACTAAAACGTCTCTTGATGAAAGTGATAGAAGAGAGTGAAAAAGTTGGCCTAAAGCTCAACATTCAGAAAACGAAGATCATGGCACCTGGTCCCATCACTCCATGGGAAACAGATGGAGAAACAATGGAAACAGTGTCAGACTTTATTTTTGGGGTCTCCAAAATCACTGCAGATGGTGACTGCAGCCATGAAATTAAAAGACGCTTACTCCTTGGAAGAAAAGTTATGACCAACCTAGATAGCATATTCAAAAGCAGAGACATTACTTTGCCGACTAAGGTCCATCTAGTCAAGGCTATGGTTTTCCCTGTGGTCACGTATGGATGTGAGAGTTGGACTGGGAAGAATGCTGAGCACCGAAGAATTGATGCTTTTGAACTGTGTTGTTGGAGAAGACTCTTGAGAATCCCTTGGACTGTAAGGAGATCTAACCAGTCCATTCTGAAGGAGATCAGCCCTGGGATTTCTTTGGAAGGAATGATGCTAAAGCTGAAACTCCAGTACTTTGGCCACCTGATGTGAAGAGTTGACTCATTGGAAAAGACCCTGATGCTGGGAGGGATTGGGGGCAGGAGGAGAAGGGGACGACCGAGGATGAGATGGCTGGATGGCATCACTGGCTCGATGGCCATGAGTCTGAGTGAACTCCAGGAGTTGGTGATGGACAGGGAGGCCTGGCGTGCTGCGATTCATGGGGTCGCAAAGAGTCGGACACAACTGAGCGACTGAACTGAACTGAAGTATATTGCAAAATATTAAGAAGAGTTTGTCATAGAAATTCACTTAACATCTGATAAACAGACCATGGAAAATCCATACAAAAGAAGTTTATTTTAATTCAGTTTTTGGCAATAGCCATCATTTATGAATATAGTGTTACTTATTCATGTATTTATTAAGACTGACAGTGTTGGCACCCAGCTAATTAAGGTCTGTGGTCACAGGACATGGGTTATACATATCTTCTGCATTAGAAAGCTATTATACAGAACAGGCTTGCGACCTTAATGAAGAGATGATTAATATTCTAATCAGCTCCTCTAATTTTGGAGGATGTGTCACAGTTTTCATAAGGTGGCTGAATAGATGGTTTCCCCCAGTGCCCCCACATGCTTGGCCCAAGAACACTCAAAGATCCTACCTTTTTCTTATCTCGGAACAAGGCTATTCCCAGTTAGATAAGTGTTACACAAGTGACAAAAATAATGAGTTTTCTTAGCATTCTGGAATTGGGATAATATTTAAGCAACAGTCCGACTTGTTTAAATACAGTCCTGATGAGATGTTCAAAATATATTTAAAATTTAGGATATGAAGTGTTCATTAGAGGGCTCGATAAACCATCACCTTCTTTTGCTCAGTACTCTGCTGACCAGAAGGCCTAATTAACTCCTGGTTGCAGTGGCCCCACAGGCAGGACTGCTCTGGAGAGGATAAACCTCACTAAAGCAGGAACTGAGACTCATTAGCTTTTAAACTGCTATTCAGACCCAATTTCCATTGAATAAGGGCATATTTATGATAAAGAGTAAAAATGTTTACCTTATGTTCATATCTAATTAGCCTAATGGTTTTTATATCAACATGGTTTATTCCTTATATTTCTTAGGCAAAGAAATGGCCATAGAGACCTATTGTTTCTTTATTACCATTAAGTGTTCTTACTTACAATGAAACGGTCCCTCTCCTGCAAATGCCCTTGGCTATTGCATTAATTAAAGTCATTGACAGGAAAATGAATGAATTAAAAGATACTCAAGTAAGCTATAACCTTTCAGTCCTATTTACATAGCCCTCTGTCTTAGAAATAATTCCGATAGGTTCCTTACAGCCCAGTTATGATTCTGTTTCTCTTAAACATTTTCCCCCAGTAAGTCATTTATTATTAATGAAGGTGTACCTAATAATCCCCACTAGCCTGCACAGTTGATGAATAAACATGAACAATCCACCTCTTTGCCAGTACTGCACCCACTTTAACAATGAGGAGTTCATTCAGCGCCTGGATATCAAAAGTCAGTGAATTCTAGGAGATATGTAAACAAGCCGAGTGGACCTGTGCCTCAAACAGGCAGTGGGTGGTAGGTGTAAAAAAATTTGCATGTCAAGTTTTGACATGAAATACAGCCTGAAAAAGCTTACATTCAAGTCAGATCTCAACCTACAGCAATTGCAAAGCTGTAGGTTGCAAAACAGCAATTTGCAAAACTCTCTGTTAATTTCTTTAAAATTCCTTGATTACCATGAGCTGGGCTTACTGATTCATCTTTTTGTTTTTTTCATCTCTGTCTTTTTAAAATTTATCTCAGAACATTGTAAGCTCTGTGTGCAGTCATGTCCATCATTTCCAAATCTAAATCTAACCACTTGGTGGTAAAAATCATAGTTATATTTCCTTTTTTATTTAAAAACCCATATATTCTGATTTATGTTTCTGACCCTCAATATATATTGCATCCCTCACAAACTTCAAAACGTTTTACTAATTCTTCAGTATCACAGGAAAGGAAAATATTCCCTTCTTGGTTCTTTGGCTAGTCTAAAAAATTGAATTGACACAAAACAGACTAACAGGAAAAAAAACTTGCTTAATTTTATACTTAGGGAATACCATAAAATGTGAGACCCAAAGGTAAGTTGGGCCATTGAAGTTGGCATGCCATCTGAGTTAAGAAGTGGGATGGGGACCTGGGGCTTCAAAAGGGAGGAAGATGATTCTTAGGAAGATCAGGGTAAATGATTGGCATTAGATATTTGCCCAGCCACGCAGTTAAGTCTTTCAGATGATAAAATATTACCTCAGGTAGTAGCTCACTTTCTGGAACAAGCCCTGTACTGAAATTATTTTAACCAGTTAGGGGGGAGGTAACAGTTTTTTGCGTTTGCTCTGTTGATTGCTACAGCTCAAAAGAATCCCCATTCCAAAGTAGCACATTTGGGGGTGGCATACTCTGCTCGCCTTCAATATGAAAAATGATATTGAACAAACCCTTTCAATATTATGACTCAAGTCCTTAGAATCTTATTCATTTTTTGAGCCTCTGAATTTACGTGTACATTTAGCTTCCTGAAATCCATGGGAATTTTTAGCTTTGCTCATGGGTGGATAGATATGTTGATGTGTCCTTTTTCCCACATTTTTTATTTACTCTAATAGTTGACCATGCCAAATGCATTTTAATTTCCATATATATTTAATTAAAATTTTAACTTTTTAAATTTCCCTTAAGATATTTTTTCTGTACATTTCATGTAACCAGCATCTATCTAATACCTGCCTTTTTCCTACTTCTGTGTTAACATTTAAAAAAAATAAAAATAAAATAAAATAATTTGCAGATATTTAACAACCCAAGAAAATTCATCAAGTGGAAACTTAGTTGATTCTGCTACAAATGGCTTATTCTCAGCTGAGTTTAAACTAAATTTACTATACAGTTCATACTTACACTTTATTTCTGGAAGGCAATTTCTTACCCTATCACCTCCTCACTCTCATTCTAGTTGATGAGTTTGTTGTGAAATAAGTGCTCTTAAGAGGCTTCCTCAGTGGCTCAGCAGGAAAAGAATCCATTTGCAACACAGGAAACGTGGGTTCTATCTTTGGATCAGGAAGATCCCCCAGAGAAGGTCATGGCAACCCACTCCAGTATTCTTGCTTGTGAAGTCCCATGGACAGAGGAGCCGGGCAGGCTACAGTCCATGGGGTTGCAAAGAGCTGGAACACGACTGAGCAACTGAGAAAAGCTATTAAGGAAAAGGAAAACACAAAGAGATGGGGAAGGGTCGATTTTGCACATGGCATGGTGACTGTCCTTCAGCTCAGCCACCAACTGCTCACTGCATTTCTTAGGAAACAGGGAACTGCAGGTGAAAATGGAACAAAACAAACACAGGGTTTGTTTTGGCATACTGTGTCTGAATCTGCTTGGATGCTATAACCAGGCTTCTAGAGTGGGTAGATTGAACAACAGATATTTAGTTCTCACAGTTCTGGAGGCTGGGAAGTCTAAGAGCAAGGTCCTGGCAGATTTGGTGTTTGGTGAGGAACCCCCTCTTTGGGTTGTGTCTTCACGTGGTAGGATTGAGACGCTCCCTCGGGTGTCTGCTTTATAAGGGCAGAGTATTTATAATCCCAGAGTATTCCACCTAATCACTTCACAAAGGCCACAGCTGCTAATTCCATCACGAGAGGCGGTCAGGATTTCAGCATATTTATTTTGGTGAAATACACACAGTCATTCCATAATACACCGGAGGCCTTTCTGAGCACGAGGACCATTGCTTTGCTCCCATCTAATAGAGCGTAAGGAAAATTGGGAGCATGTAATTTTCATGGTAGTATGTGATGCGGTTTCCATCTACTGAGAAAATACAAGTTGATACCTTAGGTGGTGGTGCCACCCTGTTCTTGCAGCTTCTGGTGGCTGAGAGGCCACATCCAAAGGGAAGACAACTGTGGTGGCTCCAGGAGCCTCAAGTAGCCTGAACAGTAGTAGTAATTTCCTAGCACTGCTATCATAAATTACTACCAGCTTAGAATAAGACATTCTTAAATTTCCTGAGGGCAGAATTCCACTGTGTGTATCTGTGCATCACTGTGTCCGTTTTCTCTTATGGCACCTGCCATTGGATTAAGGGCCACCCTAATCCAAGATGAACTCAACTTGATTGTATCTACAAAGATCCTATTTTCAAAGAATGTCACATTCATAGGTGCTAGGGGTTAGGACTTCAGCATGTATTTGCTGAAGGAAGGGAGGGACCTCAATTCAAACCACAATAGGAATGCAGAAGAAGTATTTCATTGTTCAGCAAGTCAGGAGAATCTGTAGCAAGTGAACTACTGTGGGGGCAAGTGGTGGAGATTCCATGGAAGAGCTGTAGGCAACCTTTATTTTCGTCTACTTTGGGGGAGAGTGATCATGATTTGAGAGAGATAATATGTTGAACTTCATGAGGACACTAGTTTCATGAGCCAAAACAAGTTTAATACTGGTGATTTCTCATGACTCAACTTACAGGTAAAATGAGAGTCAGAATTATTATGTATTAACAATGTGGCCATTTCTTGACACCCCAATTGCCGTTCTTAAATTACAGAAAAAGAAAAAAAAAATGACAGTAGATTTACCTGAGGTAAATTGTTGCTTTTCAGCTTTTTAGCCGATGTTTAAACTGACTCTAGTTAATTTTAAGAGTTGTAAGCAAACTTAATTGTCATGTATACTCAATGGATGTGTAGAAATCTGATTATATTAGACAATATAATCTTTTCTGAGTTAGGTCTGATGTGAATAAATAGGCATTCACATCACAGGTTTATCTCATAGTAACCAAGAATAAAGCAAAGTGAGTTGAAAGGATTTAAAATCCTGCATAAGCCCATGAATTACCTTCAAACCTTTTCAGTGATGAGCTAGATATCATTCTATTTATTTACCCTTAGGATTTGCATAGTGATTTTTTTGCCTCTCAGCATTTATCTAGATCGAGCAGCATCAAATTTATTTCTGACTGCTTTCCCAATTTTTCAAAGTAATTTATATTCTAATACTATGTTACAGGACCTGGCTGGCCCAACTGCTCTCCTCCTAGATTTGCATTGATATTGTTTTGAAATTTGTAATGTTATCTCAGACCTCACTTGATTTGATTGAATTAATTTAATTTTAGATCTCACCACACTATTTCTAGCCCCTTAAAATGTTATCACCAAAAATATTTTCATATAATAACTTAGGTTTGTTTATGTGGATTCACTCAGGAAAGAGTCAATGTAGCTAAGCTCTGTTTTTGAAAAAGACTCTGATGTTACTACTGGTGCTGCTGCTAAGTCGCTTCAGTCATGTCCAACTCTGTGCGACCCCATAGACGGCAGCCCACCAGGCTTCCCTGTCCCTGGGATTCTCCAGGAAAGAACACTGGCGTGGGTTGCCATTTCCTTCTCCAAAGCATGAAAGTGAAAAGTCAAAGTGAAGTCACTCAGTTGTGTCCGACTCTAGCGACTCCATGGACGACTGCAGCCTACCAGGCTCCTCCGTCCACAGGATTTTCCAGGCAAAAGTAATGGAGCAGGGTGCCATTGCCTCCTCCATTGATGTTACTACTTAGGTTGATCACTTTAGTGAACACACCACTCATGCAAAATTCACTGAAAAGCAATCAACAAGATGGTAACTGAGTCAAAGGATGGTTACTCTGATATTCAGAGGTGAATCTGCTTTGATTGTGCCTCTTTTAAGCATTATTTTAAAACTTATGAAGGCATGTGTGACCTAGAAAACAAAAATACACAAATAGAGACATTGTGGACAAAAAACATGAATAAAATTTCTCAACTATCAGAACATAAAATCCCATGTTAACAAGCATAGTGTTCAACCGTATGTTTAACAGAAAAACTGACTCAAGGTTTTACCAAAAATTGAGACTCTCAGTGATACACTGATATTGAGTTGTTTCTCCTGAGGGTGAGGGAGGGGAAACATATTTTGTTTAGAGTAGTGATAACCACTGCTTACTATGTGCATTAAACCAACATTTTATTTCTCTTTCAGTCACATATTCTGGCAGCTTGAAATGCATAACCAGGGGCAAGGAGTTTCATTAGGCAGTAGCTAGAGGCGACATAGACTGATGTTCATAAATAAAAGAAACTTTGTAATTCTGACCTCATCAGACTGCTAGGGATGATTGCAACTTCAGCAATGGCTCTGATTTCTTTTCAGCTGATGCCCATCTCTGATACATGTTTAGGAAACATCCTGAATAGAAAAAACTATTTCTGATGGAAAAGTTAGGCAAAAATCCAAAGTTGAAATGGTCAAAGGGCTATTTATATATCTTAAAATTTAGACAAGTAGTGTACTTAGGACTTTTCCCTCAGTTTTTACCCTTAAGTTATATTGTAAATCACCATTACCTGTGCTACCTCTGGTGTCTTTATAGTGCTGAGAAAATTTTTAGATATTCATATACAGTTACTGCTTAAACAATGCAGAGGGTTGGGGACACTGATTGTCCACAGTTGAAAATCGGTATATAACATATTTGGCCCTCCAAATGGATGGTTTTTTACACCTAAAGATTTAGCAATCACACATTTTATAATATTATCATATATTTTAAAATTAACATATAAATGGACCCATACAATTTAAATCTGAGTTTTTCAAGGGTCAACTGAATGGTGGTCATTAGTTTCTAAGTGAGAAACCCTAAGTCACTAGGAGCGTTTAATCAGACTCTTGACTGTGAAATGGTGTCTCTTGCTACTGCAAATAATTTGCATGAATACACTTCAGTGATGTTCTCAAAGTTGTTCAGTCACCAAGTTGTGTCCATCTCTTCACGATCCCCTGGACTGCAGCACACCAGGCTTCTCTGTCCCTCACCATCTCCCAGTGTTTGCCCAAGTTCATGTCCATTGCACAGGTGGTGGCATCCAACCATCTCAACCTCTGTCGCCCTCTACTCCTTCTGCCTTTGATCTTTCCCAGCATCAGAATCTTTCCAATGAGTCAGCTCTTCGCATCAGGTGGCCAAAGTATTAGAGATTCAGCATCAGTCCTTCCAATGAGTATTCAGGGTTGATTTCCTGTGAGATTGACTGGTTTGATCTCCTTTATGTACAATGAACTCTCAGAAGTCTTCTCCAGCACCAAGGTTCAGAAGCATCCATTCTTCCACGCTCCGCCTTGCTTTTGGTTCAGCTCTCAACAACCGTATGTAACCACTGGAAAGACCATAACCTTGACTATAAAGACCTTTGTTGGTTCTCATAGTACTAATGCCAGAAGCTTAGCCTCTCCACACTGGTGCTGAATTGAATCTGAGTCAGTGAGTTTGAATTTAACCTTAGAGTTTGGAGTAAAGTAGAAAAGAATAGCTTTGTTGCTTTGCCAGGCAAGGGGGAAAACAGACGGTGTGTGCCCATGAAAAAAATGCCCTAGCAGGGAGGATCTGGTAAGGAGTTCTATAGCACTGATTCAGTGGCAGAGTTGCTGATAGATGACGATGTGTGCAGAGTCTGTGCTCCATTAACCTGGTTGCAGATAATGTCTTGATGACTTTTCCTGATTCCTTTTAATCTGGTCTCAGACGGTCTTCTCTGGAATGAAGAATGCTGACCTCTATTTATCGAGGGTTTCATTTCTATGTGCATCCATGATGAAATCTATGTGTGCTGTTTTTTTTTTTTTTTTTTTGGAATTTGTGTGCATCTTTTGTGTTTTGGTGTTATAAAACTTATAAAAATGGGAAATGTTTCACCTATCCAAAGAAAGATCTTTGGGGTGCATGTTAGATATGTTAAAATCAGACAGTAATGACCCCTGAATGGGTCACAACTAAACAATCTGGTAGTCAGAAGCGCTTTACAAAGGGGAGAACAGTTTAAAAATGAACATGCCCAGGGGTCTCCTTTGGACTTCAGGCATCGAGTTATAAGTTCCCCTACAGAAGCCCCAGAGAAGAATATGGCAACCAACTCCAGTAATCTTGCCTGGAGAATTTCATGGACAGAGGAGCCTCAGATCAGTTCAGTCGCTCAGTCATGTCAGACCCTTGTGACCCCATGGACTGCATCACTCCAGGCCTCCCTGTCCATCAACAACTCCTGGAGCTTGCTCAAACTCATGTCCATCGAGTCAGTGATGCCATCCAGCCATCTCATCCTCTGTCATCCCCTTTTCTTCCCGCCTTCAATTTTTCCCAGTATCAGGGTCTTTTCAAATGAGTCAGCTCTTCACATCAGACGGCCAAAGTATTAGAGTTTCAGCTTCAGCATTAGTCCTTCCAATGAATATTCAGGACTGATTACCTTTAGGATGGACAGGTTTGATCTCCTTCAGTCCAGGGGACTCTCAAGAGGCTTCTCCAACACCACCGTTCAAGAGCATCAGTTCTTCGGTGCTCAGCTTTCTTTTTGGTCCAACTCTCACATCCATACATGACTACTGGAAAAACCATAGCTTTGACTAGATGGACTGTTATTGGCAAAGTACTGTCTCTGCTTTTTAATATGCTGTCTAGTTTGGTCATAATTTTTCTTCTAAGGAGCAAGCATCTTTTAATTTCATGGCTGCAGTCACCATCTGCAGAGATGTTGGAGCCCCCAAAAATAAAGTCTGACACTGTTTCCACTGGTTTCCCCATCTATTAGCCATGAAGTGATGGGACCAGATGCCATGATCTTCATTTTCTGAATGATGAGTTTTAAGCCAACTTTTTCACTCTCCTCTTTCACTTTCATCAAGAGGCTCTTTAGTTCCTCTTCACTTTCTGCCATAAGGGTAGTATCACCTGCATATCTGAGGTTAGTGATATTTCTCCTGGCAATCTTAATTCCAGCTTGTGCTTCATCCAGCCCAGATATTCTCATGGCGTACTCTGCATATAAGTTAAATAAGCTGGGTGACAATATACAGCCTTAACATACTCCTTTCCCTCTTTGGAACCAGTCTGTTGTTCCATGTCCTGTTCTAACTGTTTCTTCCTGACGTGCATACAGATTTCTCAAGAGGCAGGTCAGGTGGTCTGCTATTCCCGTCTGTTTAATAATTTTCCAGAGTTAATTGTGGTCCAGAGGAGCCTGGCAGCTTACACTCCATGGTATTGCAAAGAGTCAGACACTACTGAGCAACTAGCGCTTCATTTCTATAAGGAGCTCAAAAGATACTCTTACTTGTTTCCCTTGAGGCACTGCAGCCATGATATTAAAAGATACTTTCTCCTTGGAAGAAAAGCTATGACAACCCCAGACAGCATATTAGAAAGCAGAGGCATTACTTTGCTGACAGAGGTCCGTCTAGTTAAAGTTATGGTTTTTCCACAAGTCATGTATGGATGTGAGAGTTGGATCATGAAGAAAGGTGAGCACCAAAGAGTTGATGGTTTTGAACTGTGGTGTTGAAGACTCTTGAGAATCCCTTGGATTGCAAGGAGATCCAACCAGTCCATCCTAAAGGAAATCAGTTCTGGATATTCATTGGAAGGACTGATGCTGAAGTTGAAGCTCCAATACTTTGGCCACCTGATGTAAAGAAGTGACTTATCAGAAAAGACACTGATGCTGGGAATGATTGAAGGCAGGAGGAGAAGAGGACGACAGAGGATGAGATGGTTGGATGGCATCACTGACTTGATGGACGTAAGTGTGAGCAAGCTCCAGGAGTTGGTGATCGACAGAAGTCCAGTGTGCTGCAGTTCATGAAGTCAGAAAGGGTCGGACACAACTGAGGGACTGAACTGAACTGAAATGAGGCAGAACCAGGATCCTGTCCCAAGGCTGCACTGCTGTTTCTTGGCTGTTCCTCCCTTGTTTTTTGCATCCTCTCTCTTCCCTAATTAGCAACTGTTTGAATCTGTCTTTCAGGACTCAGGGAAGGTCATGGAGGCTAGAGTCTGTTCCCTACAAAAAATGAGTGGGGGACACGGACACAGAAACATTTCTGTGCCCATGAGCCACACAGGATCCTGCTTGGTTTCAGTACAGGACACCAAAGACAGGTATTGATAAAAAGGGAAGAAGACTGAATAGTGTACCTTTCATCCTTGAGGGAGAAATAATCATACTCAACCATTTTTATAGCAGTAAAGAGGTAATGACTTTGTGATACGAAAATGCCCACATTAAGGATCAGTTCAGTTCAGTTCAGTCGCTCAGTCGTGTCTGACTCTTTGCGACCCCATGAATTGCAGAACACCAGGCCTCTCTGTACATCATCAACTCCCAGAGTTCACTCAGACTCACGTCCATCGAGTCAGTGATGCCATCCAGCCATCTCATCCTCTGTCATCCCCTTCTTCTGCCCCCAATCCCTCCCAGCATCAGAGTCTTTTCCAGTGAGTCAACTCTTTGCATGAGGTGGCCAAAGTACTGGAGTTTCAGCTTTAGCATCATTCCTTCCAAAGAAATCCCAGGGTTGATCTCCTTCAGAATGGACTGGTTGGATCTCCTTGCAGTCCAAGGGACTCTCAAGAGTCTTCTCCAACACCACAGTTCAAAAGCATCAATTCTTCGGTGCTCAGCTTTCTTCACAGTCCAACTCTCACATCCATTCATGACCACTGGAAATACCATAGCCTCGACTAGAGGGACCTTTGTTGGAAAAGTAATGTCTCTGCTTTTCAACATTAAGGATAGTGAAAACCAAAATCAACTGAGAAAATATTACTCCAGAGAAGCTAGCCTGTTGCTTTGGGATGGGAGTACCAACACTTCAGAGGGTTGTCTGACACTTGTAACTTTGTATCATTCTGGCAGAATAAACTAAGGGTAGAATGTAATGTTGCCCTACCACAGGGCGATTTTCATGAAGGGATCTTACTATCAACTTGTGAAGATGTTGTCAACAACTTTTATTCAGTGAAAATGCAAATGCTATCTATATACATTACAAGCATGAAATACATCTTTTACATAAAATTAATTTCATAGTCTCTTTATACACGTTTTTCTATTATGCGTGTTTGAGTATTTTGCAACATTTTATTTCCCAGTGGTTGCTGAACAACTGCAGAATTAATGTTTACCAAACCACATTCTCAAACAGATGTTTTGAAAGGATGATTTTAATCAAGAAAAATCCTTTTAAAAAAAAGTCTGTAGTTTTAGCAGAATAATTAATAGCCTTGTTGTGCAGAGACTTGACTTGAGTTCAAATCCTGGGTTCAACCTTTCCAATTCACTTAACTTCTTCTTCTTCTTCTTACCTGTAAGTTAATATATCAGTAAGCTACTTCAAAGAGCTACTACGAGATATAAATGAGATATGTAGGTAATGCGTATAGCCTAGTATAAAATAGACATTCAGTAAATGTCAGACATGGTTTATAGTAAGATAAGGCCAGCTGTTAGTTACTTGCTTTGTGTTCCTGCTTTTCAGTTAACATTTAATTATTAAGCAGAAGTATGAGGTGATTCATTGGAAATTAATTCATCCTCCCATCTCACTAAATTCTGTCATTTGCTTACACACATGTGAGCAATTAAATGGTTTTAGGAGCAACAGAATGATTTAGTGTAAATGTGGAAGTTTTAATATTTTATATAAAAATTTCAAGGAGAGACCAGGTAATAATAGGAAGGCTTTGTATGGAAACTAATGTTTCCTCTGAGTGTTGATTATTAAAATAACTTCTTAACAAAACCTAAGGACAGGCTTTTCCTGGATAGCTTCTGCCTTTGTGGTTTGCCTCCAAAATTCAAACTCTTTCAGATGTATCTGTTTCACATAGTGCTTTGAGACTCTTCCAACTTTTTCTGTGTACGATACTTTAAGATGATCTCCCTAGTGCTTGCCAAATATACACTGTGGCTTCCTTTAATTTTTGTTCTAAGAATTTCTCCTCCCTTCCGCTTCTCAACCTGCCTAAGAGCTACTCATTCTTCAGGACTTTATTCAAATTGGAATGGTCCTCCCTCTTCTAGCAGTGATTAATACCTGCATACAGTATTCATCTATATAATTTTTAAGAAGATCTTCCAGTGTTCATACATACGATTACCTTTTATCTAATCATATAACATTACATACATCCACAATGCCTGACACGGTTTCTATGGACCCCATGGGCTGTAACCTACCAGGCTCCTATATCCATGGGATTCTTCAGGCAAGAATATTGGAATGGGTTGCCGTGCTCTCCTCCAGGGGGTCTTCCCTGATAAATGAAGTGAGGGTAAAAAGTTGTTTTTCTCCTAAACATTGATTGCAAATTTTCATAGAAATTAAAGGGAAAATACCTTGCTTTTATAAGCAGTTCAGAATCATATCTAGCAGTGATCCTTGATTAACACCATGAAAATCTTTGACCCTTTTTTTTAGGTATTAGAAATGTTTCCTACTTACAAGTATTTATTGAGGAGGATAAAAAAAATGTGTTTTCCCTCTTGTTTGCATTTATAATTACACTCTGAAAGACAGATTTTTTTTCACTAGATTCATTATACCTTATTTGAAAAAGACAGTTGCAATGCCATCTGGCTTGGAAAACTGAGAACAATTTAGTTGTTGATTTTAGACGTGAAAAATATCAATGTCACCTTTTGAAAATAAAAGTTTGAAATGTAAATAATCACTGAAAATATAATATTAAAGTAAAAATCAGGAAATTTCAGATTTTTGACCTGAATTTTCACATTTTATTTTAGATTTTATTAAATTCACATTAAATTTTCAGATTTTATTTTACCTTTGAAATAGACAGTTCCCAAGGAAGTCAATCTGATGTGTTGAATCTATGATTGGACCAGAAGGCTTTGGTTTTTGACCTATTCAGGTGTCCAGGATCATAGTATTTAGTTTACTGTTGCCGTCATAACCAGAATCTACCTCTTTCTGTCAATTTCCTACTGCTTTTTACATTTTATCTAGTTGACCTGCATATTTCTATAAAATATATCAAGCATTTTTGAAAACTATAAAGCATAAAGAAACATACAGTACACCTGAGAGATAAATAATAGGTAAATAACCTAGAAGAGGCAGACAGATAGGAATGACAGTGCCCGCTGCAGTTTACGAGATTTATTAGACAAGGTTATCCAGGAGTGGTGTTTGCTCCTGCAGCCGGCCTTATAGTTATGATACTTGGAACTGTTGATACATCTTCTATTTGTATTTTTTAAGATCCCATATCATCATTCAAGAACGTTTAAAAAATATTAATGGCAACAGCAAAGTAGCAATGCCAAAGGCATATACCCTGTTGCAAAAGTGTCTGACTTATAAATATGAGTAGCATCAGTAATGTTAGGAAACCAGAGGAGCTGTTCTATGGCCTTTTAAATCCTACTTTGGTAAGGACTACCGTCGCTATAATGAATTCAGGTATGTGTATTCCAGTTTTCTTCTGTCAGCACTTTTTTGTTACATATATAAATTCATAGGGCACTGTGAGTGTATATAGATTTTGATGGCTGCCCAAAGAAACAGAGAACATACTTGAAGACAGGCTTAATTTTTTAAAGAACCTTAGAGATGTCAGAAACAAATATTATTGAGTTTCACAGAGTTAGTAATTACAAAATAAGAGCAGCATAAATATATAATATGTAAGAATCTAATATTTTAATTTGCTGTTCTCTATAAGCTCAAGAATATGACTGTATATTTAAGGTTGTTGAAGCAATGAAAATTATTGGCTTGGCCTAGAAAACTAGATAGATTGATCTATAACACACGTAAACATACATATTCATGTTTTCAGACTTGGAAAAATAGTTTGAAGTTTTATTATCCCAATTTCCTTACTTTATCCATTATGAAAAGTAATAATTATGATTTGAAATGCTACCTACTTTAAAATACTATCTATTAATATGGTTCAAGTGTTAATAAGTCAAAATTATGAAATGGCTATAAATGGTCCCGGAGAAAGGTGAAGAATATAGTTCAGAATGAAAGAAGGTTAGCATTTTATGTATTTGTTATTTATTTATCTGTGCATGCTTATTTTTTATGGAATTAATAGTAACAGGAATGATATAAATTTCCCAAAATCTTAATTACAGGAAAGAATTGCCATGTCTTTACTTCCTAATGTTGCCAACCATGTATTTGGTTGAATGTGTATTGGACGGAGCTAAATTGCACAACAGAAATTGTAATGATTACAAGTCACTTCTTTCTTGGTTGGAATGATTTCCATTCTCTTTGCTGCACTTCCAGGTTGCAAATCTAATTGTTATAATCTTCTTCTAAAAAAAGCTAAATTGCTTTTGGTTGCCCATAGGAAAAGTCTGAATTTCTTAGTTTGCCTCACATGTCCATAAAAATTAGTTCTTGCTGACACCCAGGTCATGTTTCTTTCTAGAGTGTCTCCTGTCCACTGTGTATTCCAGTCTAACGTGCTTTTGTTTCAACCCAATAAATGTGTCTCGCTGTCTTTCACCTCCAGACACTTGCATATGCCCTTTTCTCCTGGGGGTCATTCCTCTTCCACCCATATGTCTTTTCTTCACCTGGCTCTTACCTGCTCATCACTGAGGCATCCATGTAGTCTCCCCTTCCCCCGCAAAAACCTCATTTCCTACAGTGCTTCAATTTTCTTACCTGCACTGATGGAATTGTAAGATGCTGATCTGAGTTACCTACAAGCCTCTCAGTCAGTGAGTGTATTTGGCACAGTCTCTACTTCTCAATTCCCAACAGATTTCCTTGAACATAGTGCGTACATAGCAGTAAATATTTGAATAAATAAACTACCACATCTGGAAAGATGCACAACTATATAATTGGGCAACCAAATTCCAGAAGACAGTGCAGGACAGGAAAGCCTGGTGTGCTGTTGTCCATGGGGTCTCAAAGATTTGAACATGACTTAGTGACTGAACAACAACTAGGCAATTTTGGGTAGTTATTAATTCATTTACTACACAAACACTGATTCTTTCCATACTATTTTTTAGTAAAATTGATTGTTTCTGGCCCATTGGTCATTGGTAAATGTTTGATCACCTGGCCCCTTGGTTAATGGAAAGGAAGAATGCATAGGAACTTAGAAGTTTTAAATTTCTTAGAGATATTTGGAAAATTATATAATCTAAGTCACATAAGCTAACAATATATGTTTAAGTTGAATTGCAGAGAATTAAAAAGATTGTTAAACATTACATAGCCAAGTGCAAAAACTAGAATAAAAAAGCTACATGGCATTTTAGCTGATACATATTTTTCATAGTCCAAATGCAGTAATACATCTACTGTCTTCAAAGGTTAATATGTGTGTACCCATGAAGGAAAAAAGAATCCTACATGGTTCCAAGTAAAACTCGATCTTTTACTATGCTAAATCCTCCAGTGGAGATTGGATTATTCGTGTGTGGTTTACAGAGGTGGCTATTTCAGGGAAACCTGTCGACTAGTAGGTACTCAGCAGCTTTAGCCACTATAGGGGGTCTTTGTCTTAGTTTAATAGTTTAATTTTAGAAAGTCATGGAAATGCTCCATGAAGAGCAAAACAGCAACAGGAAAAAAAAATAGTTTAACAAGGATGAACTAT
This sequence comes from Ovis aries, assembly GCF_016772045.2. Classification (NCBI taxonomy): domain Eukaryota; kingdom Metazoa; phylum Chordata; class Mammalia; order Artiodactyla; family Bovidae; genus Ovis; species Ovis aries. Next base: position 10,643,345 of record NC_056079.1, read on the forward strand.
GACTAGAGTTGTGGTTTAGGGAATAATACATTAGGTTTGTAATCAATTATGGATGAAATGTCTGGTCCATATTTTTCCACATCATCTACCAGCCGCGCATCCCTCATGCCAGAGCCGATTATGGAAGTAGCACCTCTTCTGTCATAACTGCCTGGACCCAGAAGGATATGATACCTGCAGAACAGCAATTAGCATCAGAAACCAGCCATCCTTAGGCTGTGTTTTCTAGAGTTCATCTAGACAAAAAAATAATCCTCCAATTGAGTCTATATGTGTGCGTGCACACGTACACATGCTGATATTTTTTTGTAGTCTATTGAATTGGAAACCTGACATTTTCTGCTTATGTCTGAAAGCAGAACAAATCAGTCTAGTTAAACCCCTGAAAATAAGAATGTGACATCCCAGTGACACACAGGAAAACAATTAGATCTGAAGTATTTCTTAATGTTGCCAATCCATATTAGCATATATAAATTGGCTGATTACCTAGTGCAAACCTACTGTCGTTGTTATAAAGGTTACTGAAATTTTATGCTCAAACAATCAAGAAAACTTGGTGAAAAAAATAATGGTAACAATAAAAGAATGAACCTTTCCAGAGCTAATTTTATCTCTCAGAATTTTTAACACTGCTTGAGCTAATATTTTCCTTAATGTAATTGATAAGTATCTAAGGTCTTACCCCTAAAATGCAATTTGAATTTATAAAGTAATATAACTTCTTTCCGCTTGTAGGTGACTCAAAGGGAAGACACATATATAATTGAACGATTCAACAATCCTGGTCTATGCATTCACGCAGCATTTGCACATTCTGTGTCTGTGGAAACATTACAGAGACTTACTCCTTGTTGATTCTAAAATATACACCAGAAAATAGCAAAGTTCACGACAACCTTTCTTTGTCATAGCTTTAATACTCGATAGTAAATAAGTGATATTTCATAATCACTCCTTTTTTGTGACAGCTAGATGCATTTGTTACCACTGATAAGGGTAAATATAAAATATGAAAATAGGTGTTGAAAAAATTATAACTGGCAAAACATGACCGTCAAATCATGTGGAACTTCTGTAGACTATTTTGAATAGTCTACAGGTTAGACTAAATGCAAATCCCCACACAGGTGTCGCCTGTGTGTTCTGAAGTCACACCAGCTAACTTTATTCCAAAGCGTCACAGGTGACTTCTGGTTAGGAGTCAGGGAAAAGTTCACGAGTGGAGAGGTTTCTCCTGCACCAGGCTTTTTATTTATAATAGTTGCTGCATGTTCTTCATTTTATCTTCTGCATAAGCCTCCCTTGGAAAAGCTCTAACAACTGGTGCTTCTAATAGCTATTCTAGTACCTTCTCTGGAGGCTCCTCTATGACCATGTGAATACCAAGAAGAAAAAAAAAAAGACCATGTTTTGCTCATCTTTGTGTCTAATCCTGAGCCTGGCATGTCAACATGCGATGGATACTTACATTGTTTATTTAAATCTTTAACAATACGTGCTGTCCTGAATTATTTTTGCTGATAGGAGATTTATCTCTGTCAATGCTACCTGCTCTTCAACATTATTAAAGCACTGGCTGAGCCTAACAGCTCTTAAAAATTCATTCTTTGTATATTGTATTTGAAAATATAGCTCTCACCGAGCATTTCTGCGATAAAAATAACAAATGACTATTTTTCTTTACTGGATTTAATAAGTTAGTATAATCAAAACCCATTAAAACCAGCTTTCCGTAAATCCAAAGAAGGTACTCTTTGACAACTGTTTTCGTATGATGGGCTGAAGTGTCTTTTAACCTTCACTGGCTGTAAGCAGAAACATAATTAGTAGGCACTTGCTATTTTAATCATGAAATGCAAAATAAGTATTTCATTTACAGTTTACTTATTATCCCTCAGTTGTCTTTATGGCACAAGGCATCATGCAGGAATATGGTGAAGTGAAGAAAGTGAAGTCACTCAGTTATGTCTGACTCTTTGCAGCCCCGTGGACTGTAGCCTACCAGGCTCCTTCATCCATGGGATTTTCCGGGCCATTTCCTTCTCCAGGAGATCTTCCCGACGCAGGGATTGAACCCGAGTCTCCCGCATTGTAGGCAGATGCTTTACCGTCTGAGCCACCAGGGAAGTCAGGGATATTGTAGCATAGACTAAATATGAAAACAGGTATGAAGAACTAGCATCCAAATTACCCAGTCTGGGTTTCGTTTGCCACATACGCAGTTTAAATATTAGTTTCTGATGGCTGCTGTAACAAAATAACTTCAATCAATGGCTTAGAACACCTCAGATTTATTTTCTTATAGTTCTCGAGACCACAAGTCCAAGATGATAGGGAGAGCTGATTTTCTCATGGAGACTCCAGGGAAGAATTTATTTCTGTGCCATTTCTAGCATCTATAGGATTGACCAAAAGGCTCCTTCAGGTATTTCCATATGGTGAAACAGAAAAATCCAAATGAACTTTTGGCCACCCCAGAGTTGCTGCCTTTGTTTCTTGGTCCCTGGTCCCACAGCTCCCCTCCCTCTTCTGCTTCCAGTGTTGCTGCTGGCCTGACTCTTGGCTTCCTTGCCTCTGTTACAAGGACCCTTGAGATTATTCTAGACTTCTGGATAGGGACAGCATACTCTTCCTGTCTGAAAACACAAAGTTAAAACATATCTGCAGGGTCTCTGTTACATAAGGAAACCTACCACCAGGTTTCGTGAAGTAGATGATGAACTGGTTTTTTTTTTCTTTTTTCTTTTTTCTTTTTTTATTTTATTTTATTTTTTTTTTAGTTTTTTATTTTTTAAATTTTAAAATCTTTAATTCTTACATGCGTTCCCAAACATGAGCTTTTTTGAAGTGTCATTATTTATTTAGGAAAGATTTCTCCCAAATGAAAGCAATTTAAATACCTCTTCTATTAACCCTTGGCCTATGAGGCCTTCTCAGGGTGGGGAAACCAGGGGTAAAGGAGATAGGTGATACGGGTCTCATTTAGATCTGGAAAATCCATAGCTATTGAGATTGTGCATTTTCATTTGGGATAGAAGGATAAAGTATACTCTAATTAGATCTTTACATAGTTATCTTTGCTCTCACATGTTAAACTCTTTTTGGAACAAATACCTAGATTACTTTAGAAAGTTTTTGTAAGGTCAGACTAAAAATATTGATTGTCAGGTCTTGATTTTGCTTTTCTCCTAAGGCTGCCAGAAGTTGTCATGAACACATATATTTCTTAAAACTGATTTGACTTGAAAGAGAATACAGAATGTAAAACTTATAGCAGTAACTCTTGAAAACCTAAAATTTTTATTTTTCTTGAATGATTTTTTTTGCTTGGTCAATATCAGTAGATTTCTTAATTATTAATGTTTATGTTCAATATATGATTTAATCATCTTTTATATACTTATATTCAAGCTGTTTGAGGATGTGAGTTTTTCTTTCCTTTATGTGCATCCTTTTTTAGTTGATTATTTTCTTTAAGATTGGAAATCATGTCTTTTTAATACTATAATATAAAATCTTCCTCTTAAAAGAATATTTTTCTGAAAATTAAACTCTAGGGTTTGAATCCCAACCCAGGGATTGAACCCAGGTCTCCCACATTGCAGACAGATTCTTTATCAGCTGAGCTACAAGAGAAGTCCAATAATACTGGAGTGGGTAGCCTAGGGGAACTTCCTGAGACAGGAATCCAACCAGGGTCTCCTGCATTGCAGATGGATTCTTCAGTAACTGAGTTATCAGGGAAGCCCTTGAATCAAACAAGGAAGCTTAAAATCCTAAATACCCTGTTCAGTGTGCTGAGTCATGTTCGACTCTTTGCAACTCTGTGGCTTGTAGCCCACCAAGCTCCTCTGTCCATGGAATTCTCCAGGCAACTATCGTCCAGGCAAGAATAATGGAGTGGGTTTCCATGCTCTCCTCCAGGAAATATTCCTAACCCATGGATTGAACCTGTGTCTCTACATCTCCTGCATTGGTAGACAGATTCTTCATCACAAGTACCACCTGGGAAGCTCAGTAACTACACTGTGTGTTTGTTAGTCAGTTATGTCTGACCCTTTGCAACCTCATGGAATGTAGTTCACCAGGCTCCTCTGTCCATGGAATTCTCCAGGCAAGATTCTTTTTCCAGGGGATCTTCCTGACCCAGGGATTGAACCTGGGTCTCTCACATTGCAGGCAGATTCTTTACCATCTGAGCCACCAGGGAAGCCTGATAAATACCCTACTTGTCTTCAACTTCAGAATATAAATAGAAAATATCTTACTGTTTATTTGGTTTATAGATAACTTGAACAGTTTTATAATAGTTCAAAATATTATAGCTTCATTTTATAATCATTTACCTTCCTGATAGTCAAGCTACTTTCTAGAGTGTTTTATGATCTACAGTAAAAACTTTTGGGGGACAAATTCCCCACATGTTCTCAAACTAAGATTTAGTTAACATTATGAATGTTGAAAATACATGTTCCTTTTAATGACTAGTGTCATTAAATATTCAACATTTCTTTCAAAGCTTGAAAGTGTCAAATACACTTTGGGGAATGTTCATGTGATGTGATTATTTTGTGCTAGAAATACAGAAATGGCATTATCAAAGAAAAGTGAGTTTTGAGAAATACCTTGTATTTACCTTAATCAAAATATGAGATGCTTTCCAATTGATTCTTGTAAAAGGTTTCTATGACATTAGCCATGATGGTCATTAATTTATAGCCCAGTGTATATTTGGATCCTTTCCGTTTTTCACAACTAAAGAAATGGCGTTGGCTAGTTTTCTGCTTTATGAGCCTCTGCAAGAACAAATGTGCTCATAAAATGTACATTAAAAGTTCTTCAATTATGTTCCTTCTTCCTTTTGCACCCCAGCCTCTTAATAAGCTTTTTTCAGGTGTTTCTGCTGCATATTCATTTAATTTCTTCAACTTTTCTCATAAGTTTTCATCATGATTTAAATGAAATCCTGTTACAAATTACAGCAGAATTATAACCAAGTTCATTCACTGAGTGCTTATACAAGCTTATTTCATTATATGGGAAGAAAAATAATTTACATTTAATATCTTCACTTTTTTCAGTTTTAAGAAAACCATTGAAATTTCATACATACATTTATATACAGGTATATTTAACAAATATACACAAATATTTTAATCACAAAGGAAGATTCCCAAGATGATCCAATCCAACGCTCTTTTTATACATTCCTCAAGCTAGGTAGTCACATAGCTGAGTGAGATGAGAGCAGGAACAGCACTAAGATTCTGATCTCTTTACTCGAGGTTAAGTCCATCATCTGGTCAATTATCCTGCCTTCTTGACAGCATGTACAGTGAGCAATATAAAGCCTGACTGCACATGATACACCTGGGCTCGGGGCCCCATTGACTCTTTCTGGTACAGAACTTGACACTCCATCCAGTTCCTGCTGCAGCTGTCATCATGACCTGTCACTTGCCTGACACTTTGATAGCATATGCCTCACACAGTATGAGTCCAGGCAGAATGTGATTTTAATTATATGTGTGGGTGTGTGTGTATTGTCTTCTTTATCATTGCTAGATGATGCACAAGTGATGGATACAATAATGAATATGTATCAAGTTGAGTACGGACATAGTCCCTTGTGTCTGTGTGTGTCTTCATGCCTGTTTATTTCTTTTTAAATGTCTGATCATTTCATCATTTGGATTTTGGCTATTGAGCCTGTCTTCTCCCAGTGTTGGAATTTTTTCGTTAGTGTCTTTTTACCTTTGGCCTTCTTGAAGGATTTTGTTCTTTAATATAGTTTGTTTTTTATTCCCCTTGCTTTGTTTCATAATCGTCTTTTCTGACTTTCTTGCTTTATGTTACATATATGAATTTAAAGCTATAGTTTCAATATTTACTTTTTGAGCAACATTTTTTTTTATTTTTATTAAGTAATAAGTGTTCATTGATTCATGAGCACTGCAACTGGAACTAATAATATAGCTCAAGTTTGGTGTATTGTAATATTTGAAATCAACCAGAGATGGGGTTTAAATGTCGTCTGTCACATGGTTACCAATATATGATGCTGAAAAAGTGACTTAGAGTCTTGTAATTCAAGTTTTCTTCTCTATACAGTGGAAATAATAGCAAGTAACTTTAAAAAAATACTGTGGAAATTACTGAGACATTCCTTGATAAGATTCTGGAATGCATAATATCCTTACTGCAGAGTGGCTAATTTTCATTCACTAATTTGAAAATATAATTTATTAAACAAAATGGGAGATGGTCTGAGAAGTCAAATACTGGTTAAAAGGCCCAGGGTAAGTGAAAAATTCTTTAAAAAAAATGATGTAAGCCCCTCTTCCCAAACTTTCCAAAATAATTTGCTTTCCCAGAAACCGTCAATCTTTTCTCAAAGGGAAGAATAGCCTTCTGGACTTGGCCTCATCCATTTAATTAGCATATATCTTACTGGGTCTCAAGTTCTTCTCCATAGATTGTGAAGAGATGCTAAATGTTTATTTGTGAAATTTGTGAGATCGTCAAAAAAAAAAAATAACAACCATCATTCTAGAGCTTTCTGGTTCTCATACTCTGATTGTAAAAATATTGAAAACATTATCATGTTCTATCATGTTGTGTATGTTATTTATTTACTTGTGAATTTGTTTAGGATCCACTTTGCCCCTAATATAAGTTGCATGAGGACAGAGGTATTGCAGAGTTTATCAACCACACTGTCTCCAGTGGCTAGGAAGATGCATAGCATACTATAGATGCTTCATTAGCATATACTGGATGAGTGGGTGCATGGATGCACTTCAAATATTAGATATTCAGCTACAGGGATTTTAAAGACTAGTTTTCAGGCATTAATCTTTCTTCAATAATTTAAGTAAAACAAGATTTTCCAAACACAAAACAATTCTTCAGATTTTGTTTTCAACATATTGTTAGTCATGAGTTTATATATCTTCAATAAAATATGAAGTTTGTTAAATATAAGCAGAGAACTTAGCCCAGCTACTAACTACTGAATAAATATTAAATATTAGTCATCAGTTTTCTAAGAAACTTAAAATCATCAGATCTTGAAATAAAATTTTTCAACTTTTGATAGTCTACAAAAACAAGGAGAATTTTTTTTTTTATCATAGCAAGGTAAATAGCTAAGAACTGTCTCAAATTTCATGTGCGTCTAACATTTGACTCCATGGACAGCTTTGCTTTTAAGATGTGGCAGACGATATTTCAGCTTGGTTATTAAGGATGATTAGGGTTCCTTCTTGTTTTACAAAATACAACATTATAAGAGAATTTTTATAACAATAGCTATCAATAATGATGAGTTTAGATAGATCCATAGTGAGTTCATTAAAATGACTAGAATTGCACTTATCGTCTTGCTATAAATGAGCTACAAATATTCATTCCGAGCTTGAACATGTTACCTTTTAAACTGCCCATTGTACAACACAACAGAAATTAAACTGAAATAATTAATGCTTTAAAAAATGTTAAAACGAGTTACTGCCATCTGTTTTCATCGGGAATGTTAATGTACATGAAATGCATCTTATTATAAAGTAGGAACAGCTGGCAATAGAGTACTAATTTCTTTGACTGTACTTTTTAAATAAAGATTACCTGGACACAATGATTTATTGCAATTGTAGCTAGAGTGGTAATTATACAACCATAAATGTGTTGGAAATAACGGCCTGTAAACAAATTTCCAATTTTATTTGTAGTTATTTTACAGTTTTAATGTATATAATTTAGTTGATGACTTTAAATAAAATTTAAATGGATTAACCTGAAATATATATTTAAAAGTAAAATTCTTCACTCACTCTGAAATCTTTAGAGGAATGATAGTAAATTTAAGCTACAAATAATACTGTGCACGTTTCAAATAGTTTCAGTGATGTTTGAAGTAAAAACTCAATTTTTAAATTCACCAAAGGTATCTTTATGGAACTTACATTTTTGCAATGCATAGTGAATGGGTCATTATGGAAAAATTTGAGAGTACCATTAAAAGTGTGTTCTCTACATTAAAATGAAATAAAATTTCCTACCAACACATTAGATGGTGTTATTTTGCAATTTAATATTAACTACATTAGAGTATAAGATTCTTCAATAACCTTGTTAAAAATAACTAAAATGTGAACATTATTTTTCAATGAAAATATTATTTAATCATTTTAAAAGCTACATCTTTTGACATGTTATAATCATTTTCATTGAGAAAGAGATTTATTGTTCCTTTCATGTCGTTCTCATTAACTTGTATAAGGCATGCTTATATAACTTAACTAAAATGTAACAAGATTCTTCGCCTTTCACAAATGTAATTTACGGAAGAGCGGAAGATAAGCCAGTCCTCAGTATTACACTGAAATGAATCATCGTTGATAACTGCACTTCTTCCTCTCTGCTTAGCTTTTTATCTTTTCTCCTCATAATGTACTTGTGGATGATGAGTAATTTGAAATGGATTCCATTCTAACAATTATACAAACTGCTCCACTCCTATTTCCTGACAAGCTAGATTTAGACTGAAAGGAGTGCAAGAATAGCACAGAATAAGAACTCCTTCTCAAGCAGAGTGTGAATGTTAGGAAAGAACCTGTTTGCTGATGTTGGCTGGATGGTAATTTGGGGAGACGGGAAAAGAATAAAGGCCTTGCAGTATGTGGTGTCCCAGGTTGTGGGCAGAGCCCTCATTCCCATGCAAACGCTGGGAAGGAAAGTAAAATGTCTGTGGAGCAGAGCAGAGTAGCACCCAAACAGTAACTTAGCATCTCATTAATGCTGCTGTTAATATTTTAATTACTCTTGATAATGTTTTTTGTAACTCTTGAAACTACCTTTCTTTTACCGGCGATGAAGTTTGCCAGTTGACTTTGGCAATGAAGACACTGAGCTGGAGGCATCAGAGTGGCGCTTGTAGATTCAGACAGGGCTGCATCAGATTCATCTCTCTTGCTGCTTTGCTTGTGTAATTTCATCTGTGTGTTCACTAAGGATTTATTGACAGACACTGTTCTAGGTGACTTGGATGCAAATATAGTGAAAGAACCTTGTCTATTCAAGTCCAACATGTACAACGTTCATTGCAACCATGCAGTAAGGGCTTTAGTAGTCAACGTGTACGAGAGAGTATGGAAACTCAGCAAGGAGGGCTTTATTGCCTGGAGAGATCAGTCCAGTCCATTTGGACTCCTTTGGGCTTGCAGTGAATGTTCAGCCTTTGCATGAAGGGAGATGTTCTTAGCTGAGTAAACATTTATGGGTAAAGACAGGATGAGAGAGCGTATGGCTTGTTCAGAAATTCGAGTGATTGGAAAGTAACTGACAAAGGAAATGTATTTACTTTTCTATTTCCCTGCTTTTAAATATTTATTTTTTTAAATCTCTTTAATTATTTACCACCTATGCAGTTGATCCATAACTAGCCCTGTTAGTGATTTGGGTATCGTTCATGCATCGTGTGCTGGGAAAGCTGCATCCTTTGACACTGAATTGTACTACCTCAAGGATTTTAAGTTTTCTATGATAGTACTCTACCACTGAAAAAATAGAATAGTTCCTTCCTGTCAGGGATATTAATTGTATAATAAAAAAAGATAGAAATGTTGGGAAAACATTTATGATTAAAATTTGGAAGAATGATCTTTGCATTCTGCTTTTATAAGTAACCTTCGGCAATTAATTTATAGATTTCCTTGTTGCAGAGTTCATTGGGGTAAGCACTAATTTCTAAAGGTGCAGTTTATTTAGTCATGACAAATTTACAAATGATAATCCTGTCAGCAGTTCAGAGGGAAAAAATGGACATCTTGAGAAAAGGCAATTGTGTAATCCTCAGGCTTCCCCAGAAAAATGCTGCCATGATGCCGTGGTAGCAGAGAGCTTCATTTCTAACAGCTTTGATCTTGAATTTGTTACTGCGTGTACAGTAGCAGTGTGATTGGTTGGAGTCATTACGGGCCTGATTCTCTATTGATTTTCCACCCATATTGGGTATATGTTGAAAAATCTAAGGCTGCTTTGAAGTTGCTGGAGAGCCACGTGCAAATGGCATGTTTCTTGCATTGATCACAATGCAGAATTGACTCTTACCATCTGAAAAAAAATACGCAAAATATTCAATCAGAGAAATAAGAGGTATTGTTTATTAAGAAGGTTGTACAGAGAGCTTCAATGTTTTAAGGATGAAGGTATGCTTCCAAAAGAGATATCACATACATAAATAATGACATTTAATACTCAAATGGTTGCCTGTGCTCTCTAGTAGAAACATATTACAGTGATGCTTTGTGTGTTTGTCTTGTTCTTATATGGAAAGTGGAGACTGGAAAGTTTCTGATGGAAGAAGTGAGAGATCTGGAGGTTTAGATACTGGACTTAAGAGCAGAAGATTAGAAACTACAGCCTATAGGCCAAATGTGGTTACTGCTTGTTTCTCTATGGGTTGCAATTTTTTTTTTTTCTTTTATATTCAGTTTAGTTCAGTCGCTCAGTCGTGTTTGACTCTTTGTGACCCCATGAATCACAGCATGCCAGGCCTCCCTGTCCATCACCAACTCCTGGAGTTTACCTGAACTCATGTCCATCGAGTCAGTGATGCCATCCAGCCATCAAATCATCTGTCATCCCCTTCTCCTCCTGCCCCCAATCCCTCCCAGCATCATGGTCTTTTCCAATGAGTCAACTCTTCACATGAGGTGGCCAAAGTATTGGAGTTTCAGCTTCAGCATCAGTCCTTCCAATGAACACCCAGGACTAATCTCCTTTAGGATGGACTGATTAGATCTCCTTGCAGCCCAAGGGACTCTCAGTTTAGAAAGGTTAAAAAATAGTTTGTTACCAGTGCAAATGATTTAAAATTGCCAATTGACATTTCAGTGACCATAGCTAAAATTTTATTGAAACAGACTCACTTCATTTATTCACATGTGATCTGTGGCTGCCTTTGTTTGAAAAGCAGAGATAAGTAGTTGTGACAGACAGTCAAGGCTGAAAATTCTCATATTTATTATATGGTTTTTGACAGAAAGTTTGCTAACCTCTGGGCTTCGCTGATGGCTCAGACAGCAAAGAGTCTTCTTACAAAGCAGGAGACCCGGGTTCAATGCCTGGGTTCAGAAGATCCCCTGGAGAAGGGAGTGACTACCTACTCCAGTATTCTTCCCTGGAGAATGCCATGAACAGAGGATCCTGGTGAGCTACAGTCCAAGGGATCTCAGGGTTGGAAAAGACTGAGTGACTAACCCTTTCACACTTGCCAACCTCTGATTTAAGAATCAAGGGACTGGAATTCCCTACCAATCCAATGGTTAAGACTCTGTGCTCACTGCTGAGCAATCACTAAACATGGGAAATTAAGATCTGACAATCCAGGTGGTCAAAATATATATATATATATATATATATATGTATATATATATATAATATGATGTGATATAATATGATATGATATGATATATATATATATCATGTTAGAATATCATGTAGTTAAAAATAAAGGACTGCACACAATGATACTGAAGAGTATCAAGAGATATCAGAACACCGAGTTACTTGTGTAAATTCCTTGAGGTTTCAGTTAAATTGCAGAGAACAGTATCTGAAAGCCAAGATGGAAGATTTTCTTTCACTTCTCTTCTGTTAAAAACTGAATATATATATATATATATATATTTTTTTTTGAGCCTGAAAGTCCATAGTTGATAGAAACAGGCAGGTACATGCAAGTGGGTGAGCCCAGCATATGGATTTTTCAGTGACTTGGGTGCTTGGGATTCAGCACAAGGAGAAGTCATCTACAGCGAGCAGATGGCCAGCATCAGCAACAGTAAGAAGAGATGGGTAGAGCGGCATGCATCACCTCTCCCCCACTGTTACTATCCAGAAAGTCAAGAAGCATGTACTTCAGAAATCGAGTTGCAATTCACAACTCTGTAGTAGGTGTTATATCCTTTATAGACAGATAAAAATATAAAATAGGTTAAGCTCTAAATAACAGAACTAAATCTTAGGATAACAGATCCACTTTAACTCCAACTGAATTGCAATATGCTTGTCATACTGGGGGGAGGAAAAAACAAAAAACAAAAAACAAGCTAGTTCTCAACACTGAACACAAAATGGAGAGAAAAAAACCCAAAGAAAACCACTGGACAGTGTATAATTTTAGGATCCGCTAACTAAACTCAAATAGATGAATGAGTGAGTGAAAGTTGCTCAGTCGTGTCTGATTCTCTGTGACCCCACGGACTATACAGTCCATGGAATTCTCCAGGCAGAATACTGGAGTGGGTAGCCTTTCCCTCCTCCAGGGGATCTTCCCAACCTAGAATTGAACTCAGGTCTCCAGGCAGGCCAATTCTTTATCAGTTGACCCACAAGGGAAGCCCCAAATAGCTGAGAGTAATGTAAATATGTAAGAATGGTAGTCTCATGGAATCTACTTATTGCATTCAGAATATTCAGTTATATGTAGGTGAGGTGATTGGGGGAAAAAAAAAAAACATTGTAATAGATATAGATAGAACCTTTGTTTTTTCAGAAAACCAAATTATAGTTTTCCTAAGGTTTTCTTCTATGCAAAATATAAATAGAAAATTTACTCTTTCATAGGAAATTTATAGATTCTTAGTCTTTGAAAAATTTTCTAGGGAAGGTATTTATTGGTTCCATTTTACTTTTTCCATAAGCCCTATCCTTCCCTCAATGGACACAGGGAATTGATACAAAAGATCCTCCCAGTTTACTTACAACAGTTTGCCCTGGTAAATGGCACCCCACTATTTAAAAACAAAACAAAACAAAACACTCTTTTCTTCCTCACTTTTCCCATTCAGGATCTACTTAAATACTATTTTCTGATGGCTGGGTGTCCAGTGTAGTTTGCGTTTTTTTGTAATGTGCTCTCCCTCCTTTCTCATCCACGCTCTTCCGTGCTCAAGTATGTCGTGTATTGATGCCTCTCTGTGCCGTCACCGCTGTGCAAGATCTCTCAGCGGGACTTGCCCTGCTTTCTCCTCCAGACCTGAGACTCTGGCACCTTCCTGTTGGTAACCTGGGCTCTTGAGACAGCTGCGTTAGCACCGCTTAGGGCCGCCTGCATTTCCAAGAATGGTCAGCGATACAAAGAAAGCGAATGTGAAAATGTTCAAGAGGTTCCACTTTGGCGAAGTGTTCTTTAAACAAGTGGTGCCCTATCGATCTGGAGAAGGAAATGGCAACCCACTCCAGTATTGTTGCCTAGAAAATCCTATGGACAGAGGAGCATGGTGGGCTACAGCCCACTGGGTCGCAAAGAGTCGGACACGACTGAGCGACTTCACTTTCTTTCACTTTATCATTATCAAATGAAATACCAAGTGAGGGTTTTAAATGGCATGTTTTGAGCATTTCTGTGTTGTTTCATCTTGTCCTTCCATAAAGTTTTGTTCAGCCTGAAACAGATGCAAAGGTATCAGGAAACAGGGATGTTTCCAGCATAATTTTGTAAGGAGGCTTCCTGAAGGTTCTCTGAAAGCACTATGAGAAGAGCAGTTCATGAGCACGCATGACGCTTCTTTCTCTTTTCACTTGTATGTTTTTAAAAGCTAAAAGTAGTCCTCCAGAGACTTCCCTGGTGGTCCAGTGGTTAAGACTTGACTTTCCAATGAAGGGAGTGGGCATGGGTTCAATCCCTGGTCAGCAACTAAGATCCCACATACTGCATGGTGTGGCAAAAAATAAATACACAAATAAAACATTTTTTAAAAAGTAAAAAATAAAAATAAAAGATATTTTCTATTTTTACTTACGGACCTTACTGCTGGCTTCAGGATAGGAGGTACATGCAGTGGATTCTGCTGTTTTTGAAATTATGCATGTAGAACAAGGTCATATTATACAAGCTTGTTCCTTGGGATGTATAATACTGGATTACTAACTATCCATCTTTATGCTTTGGAGAATTAATTTCATTTTATTAATAGTGCTCCTATTTCTATTTGAATTTAATTTATCCTCTTTAAGTTTCTGTTCATGAATTTTCTTTTATGATTAATAGTTTTTACACCTCAGACATGTCTATAAATGTTCCTTTAGTAGGGTTAAATTATTCTGTTAAACCCACTCAATTTTTTTTTTTACCTGAATTTTTTTCACTGTTGATTTTATTAATACCAAATATATTCATTTCATATACATGAATATATTATTCATGTATACATTCCAGGTTAATACCACTTTTCCCCAGTGTTTTAAATATATATATATATATTTTTAATGTAAACTCTCTAAATTTAATTAAACTTTAGATATTTTCAAATGTTTCCAGTGTTTTCTTGCCTTTGCAATTATTGTTGAGAAACCTAGCCAATACAGTGTCTTTCACTTCCAAAGTTCTTACCACTTACGTAATTAACTATCACAGAGATGGCTTAGAGAACATTCTTTACATTGAATGTTTTCATTTACAGTGTGAATTTAGGTCTCAAATCTATGTTGGGGTCAGCTTAGGTTTATCACTTCTCATAGAAGCTTTCTTTGTTTTTTAAAAATTAATTATGGATAGGGCCAACACCAGGTTTCTCGGCATTGGTACTATTAACAGCTGGATGATTTGTTGTGGGTCAGAACTGTCCTGAGCTTAAAAATATTGAGCAGGATCCCTGACTCCTACCCACTAGATACCAATAGCACAGTAGCATCTCCCATTAGTTTTCACAACCAAAAATGTCTGGAGACACTGCCATCTGGCTGTTTGGGGGTGAGGGAAATACGGTCTCAGTGGAAAACCATTGATTAAGACCAAAACCAACATGTTTCCAGGGGCTCTTCTTTGCAAACGATGTGTATGTGTGTACTTTTCCTAATTGACATTTTTCTTTTTGCTCTTTTTTTTTTTGTCATATTGCAAAAAGGAAACCTACCTATTTTGTGTGTATCATGAAAATCTGTTTAAAAGTAACAACATTAAGAAATTCCAATAATTTGCTCTATAGACTCCCAAATAATTAAAAGAGAAAAACCACTGTTTAAGAGATGAAATACTTCAGTAAATTATATCATGGTTTGGAGAAGTATTTATAGAGTATCTATTATGTAACTGGTATTAATATTCTCAGACAAGTTTATAAATTATTAAATACATTGGTATTAATACTACTAATAGTCAATCATATTGTCACTGTTGTAACAGTTAAATGCTTATTAGAACTCTGTAAACAGATATATGTACAGGATGATTGTAAATAAATGAAGAATAAACTCAGCTGCACATCTGAAGACCCTAACCATCTATTATATACCTTCCTAGTAATGCCAGATATACAGAAGCAAAACCAAGTTCCTAAAAAGATGACAGTAATTATGCAAAACCAACATAGGCTTACAGTAAAAAATACTTACCCCTTTATAGTTTAGGTCAAACACAGAAGAATGTGTGAATATATACAGCAGTCAAGCCACAGAGTTAATGAATATGATTTTGGAAACTTTCATTTCAGAATTCCTTTGGACCATAAGATTTCTATAGAGAAGAGTTGAGTCACAGTCTAGATTTTTTACTGAAAACATCTTATGCAATAAAGAGAACTAAATTTGGATTTCTTTGTGTTTGTCTCTATTGTGAATTCTGCCTCCCAGATGCCATTTCCTGCCACTCTGGCTCACAGCCTCCATTTCCTTTGCATAGCTGTCCCCTGCTGGCTGGGTCCCTCACTGACAACACCCAAGTGCCTAAGAGAAGCTGACTACTTCCGGCTACAGGGACGGGGCCTGGAGATGAGACCTGGTCAATTTGCTCAAGAGTGGGCATATCACCTGAAATGGTCCTGTCAGAGTGAAGCTTAGGAATTGTCTACTGTTTGTGGAAGAGACCCTTACGTTGATATTTTGTGATTATGAGAAGAGGGTGTCCCAACAAGGCAGGCAGCACTAAGTGTATTAATTAGGACAGTGTCTGATGATTCAAGTAGCCATTAGCAGAAGGAAGTGTTTCCCAGCCCTTATTTTGGGCTGTGTGAGTGAGCATTGCCTTCCTCCAAGCAAACACCACCCTAGGCTGGAATGACAGTTACTAATATTGTTGTCATTGAAAATCTGTGTATTAGAGAAATAAAGGATTGTTGCTGTTTATTTGCTAAGTCATACCTAACTTTTTGAGTCTCTGTGGACTATAGGTCACCAGGCTCCTCTAGGGACTTAATTTCTTCAAATGTTGCTTTAGGGATACAATGACTTATGACCCTTTGTGCCTGACAGCATGCAGAGGTGAATATGGTTGTGGCATCCTGATAACTTAGGTCGAATCTTTTAATCTATGGTAAAACTTTTCTGACTTATATTGGTGATCGGTACTATGCTGCCCAAGTGCTCAGAAACAAAACCCAATCAGCTCTTGGCTTCTTATCTACACACTGTAATGACTGACGAAGACCTTTTAGTTCAGTTGAATTCAAATGCAGACAAGTTTTCCACATTTAGTCACGAGGAGCAAAGATCTATAATGTTAAGTGGTCTGTTACTCAATGTAAAGTGAAAGTCACTCAGTCGTGTCCGACTCTTCGCAACTAGTCCATGGAATTCTCCAGGCCAGAATACTGGAGTGGGTAGCCTTTCCTTCTCCAGGGGATCGTCCCAATCCAGGGATCAAACCGGGGTCTCCTGCATTGCAGGCAGATTCTTTACCAGCTGAACTATGAAGGAAACCATGCTCAATACAGGAAACTCTTAAAGCCTAATCATGCACCAGTCATAAAATATACTAACTTAAAAGAGTTCATGCCGCGGAGAAGAGTGTGCTTGTGGTCTCAGCTTGATTCTTGCTCCCTCTGCTTACTTCAGTGACTTGTATGATCTCATGCCATCTACCAAGTCTCATGAAGCCTTAGTCTATGCGGAATGAGTTAATCTCATCTCACTTACAATTCTTAACATCATATAATATATACATGCCCAGTAGAGTTTTTTGCACACAGTGGGTGCTTAATACATTTTAGCTGCTCCCAGAAGAAAGCTCAAATGTCCCCTGTTTTTTGCTGGGGATAAAGCATGGAGACCCTTCAAGGATTAAAATGCTAAAACAATTGCGCCAAATTCAGCATGCAGTTCATTTAAGAGAGAGAATCAACAGCCCAGTGCTATTGAGTGACCCCTAATGGTGTCCTCTGGCAATTAGAGAAGATGATCTCTCATATACTTGTAGTATATGTAGCAGTCTCATATACTTTGCTCTTTGAACTTCCTAAATAAAAGTTTAAAATACAGTTACCTATTCAACTTTTTCTTCTTCTCAACAGAAGAAAATTGCATAACAGGGCTTTGTCAAAGAGTCAGCAAAATTACTTTTGGAATTTGTACCTTGTCATGTACGATCCCTTTTCAAGGTACTAAAAAAAAAAAAAAAAAGCCTGAAAAACCTTCTTTTCTCCTATGGCTAAGGCCTGTTGATTACTCTTCTTTATTCACCCACTTTCAATTGTACTTCATTGATAAGTTACTTTTTTTTTTTTAAAGATATTCTTAACATTTAAGTCTATAATATAAGAAAAAACATAGAAGGCAATTTTGAGAATTAGAAATAAGTATTTCCTTTATCCTTAAAGGTTCTACATAATGAATAATGGGATTTCACTTAAGCTAACATTGAGAATAAAATAATTAGGAAAATAACTAGAGATAAGTGAAATGACAGTCCTTTTTCTGCCTTCCATTCTTCTCTCATATTTCAAGCATCCATCTTTTCACATTGCGTATTTCAAAAGCCTGTCAGGTTATGACCACAATTATAATTCTTTTGGTACATATATATATATTTACATATATTTACATGATCATCCTTTTTTATTTTTAATATAAATTTATTTATTTTAATTGGAGGTTAATTACTTTACAATATTGTATTGGAAGGTTTATGGTATATATCCTATACCTAAGATAATTTTGTGCTTAGCCCTCAAGTTACCATTTCAATTACAATGCAAATGGACACATTCGTGCCATTTTATTTAAATGCATTACCTTTCTTTGACTGTTGCATTGCCAAGGTGCTGTTCTCTTTGGTTCATTTTCTGTTGTTTTCAGGAACTAATATTTGCAATTATAGTGAATGAGAAATTGTGATTTGACCTATAGAAACTGGCTTTTTGAATATTCTTTTTCCATTGTTAAACGTTATGAGCAACCTAGATACTATATTCAAAAGCAGAGACATTACTTTGCCGACTAAGGTCCATCTAGTCAAGGGTATGGTTTTTCCTGTGGTCATGCATGGATGTGAGAGTTGGACTGTGAAGAAACCTGAGCACTGAAGAATTGATGCTTTTGAACTGTGGTGTTGGAGAAGGCTCTTGAGAGTCCCTTGGACTGCAAGGAGATCCAACCAGTCCATTCTGAAGGAGATCAACCCTGGGATTTCTTTGGAAGGAATGATGCTAAAGCTGAAGCTCCAGTACTTTGGCCACCTCATGCGAAGAGTTGACTCACTGGAAACGACTCTGATGCTGGGAGGGATTGGGGGCAGGAGGAGAAGGGGACGACAGAGGATGAGATGGCTGGATGGCATTACTGACTCGATGAACGTGAGTCTGAGTGAACTCCGGGAGATAGTGATGAACAGGGAGGCCTGGTGTGCTGCGATTCATGGGGTCGCAAAGAGTCAGACACGACTGAGCGACTGAACTGAACTAAACTGAAATGATGTCATCAGTTTTGTTTCTATCATTTACATTTTTTTCGTTACCTGTACACCATTCCAAGTATGATATATTTTTTGGATTAAAGAGACTCATGGTTCTTTCGTAGTTAGACATGTCAAAAATTTCACACTTGTGATTTTTACATTTTCTGTCACTGAAAGGAGGGGAATACATTTCCTGCAAAATTTATATTTTATTGTCTACCTAATTTTTTCAAGCTGTCTAGTTCAATTCTTCCTTTCCCCCCTCTCATAAATACCATGTACCGTCTAAGCAATCACAATTTAAGGTTGAATGGTGAGGAAATTTCCATAGCTCCATTTCCCCAAGAGATTTTGACATTTAGAAGAATGTATACATTCTCTTGCTTGTGTGATTATGTTTTTCTTTTCTCCTTTATGTGACTTCTACCTTTTAACCCCAAATTGGGGAAACAAGAGGAGTAGGGATGTATAAAGGCTAAAATCTGCCTAAAGTGGCTATTCTAGATGTTACAGTTAATCAGTAGTCAAGCTGGGAGCTGAACTAAAATCAAACTGTGAGCAAGTGTCTCCTCTCACTCTACTAGACAGATTATGGTTTCTACATCTGAATTTTTCTGAAGCAATGAAATAATGATTTGTTACCAGAGATAATAAACTTAATCTGTTAATTACACTAAGAGGCAGTACTATGGATGGCATTGTTTTTTTTGGTGGCAAGTACTCTTGCCACCAAAATATTCAAATTTAATTACATTTTGACAGTGTCTGTGTATTTTCCGTTAGACCTAACCCTAGATGCTAAATGCTTGAAAAGCAATCACTGACTTCTAGAAAGGAGCTTATTATTGAAAGTTGTCTGTTCTAGCATAAACCCTACTTTTTTATTTTGCTTTAATGATTGAGTCATTTAATATCTTCTTGTAGCTCTTTATTGACTTTGTGAAAATAACAGCATTTCTCACCTCTCTAATGTAGGCAATTTAATAAATTATTAATACTTATTGAGTATTTTAAACTACTGCCTTAAACTGTGTACACTAACAGATAATGGTATGTGAGAAAAATGCCTCAAGGGTGACCTCACCTGTGTTATGATGTTGACCCCTGCACAAATCCAGATAATGGCTGATGGCTTTTTCCATGAAATAATTGTTGATATGTTTCTTCAACCCACTGCTTCTAACAGTCTCCTTCCTTTTCAAGGAAACCCAATCGTATGCCTTAGAGGCACTTCGTCATTATCTCTTCTACTTCTTGTGAATAGTCAGTAGGAACATTTCAGGGCTTCTAGAGCTATATTCATTTCCTACTTTCCTCTTAAATTGTTTCAGGCAGTTAAGCAGAAGTAAATAAGTCAGCTAAGTGTTCAGTTTGCATGCATTCAATCAAAAAATGGAATTTTGCACCACTCAAGATTATCCAGGTTGAGTAGGGGGCAATTCAGAGACATGATAGCCAGAGTCGGATTAGTGGAAAAAATGTAGCTATACAGTATGTATACAATGGGACTTTTTGTGTGTGTGAGGCATGATTTATGTTAGTGAAAATGTTGCAATGTTTTCTATATACTTAACCCTTATATAAAACAATGAAAGGACTGAATCAGAAAAGTTTATCTATGTATAGTATATAAAAATACTTTCAAATATGCAAAGAATACCATATAACTATTTAGAGTGAGGTGCTCTTATATGATTCCAGAACTTAACAGATGTTCTCTTAAAAACAAAATACTCTACTCTAGCTGTGATGAGGTTTTTAAGTATGTACACCTGAAACAATCAATCAATCAATCAAACAATCACCTCAAATTCATTAAGTATTTATTGAACTCCCACCATAGGCTGATCACTGTGCTCAGAATTGGGTGTACAAAGATCAATGGAAAGCAATTCTTGTTCTCAAGAAGTAGCCCGCATAGCAATAATAAAAAACAAAGTAGTAAGTGCTGTAAGAGAGTTACTGAAGCACATGAAAATCAGGAAAAGAATCATAAAAATGATGACAGAGATGAATCTTGAAGAATGGGTAGGTTCTTTGTACAACAGTATACATGATATGTTCTGGAAATATCAAGATATTCTACTTGACTTGAGGGAAAATATAGGAAAGAAATAGAGCTGATAAAAATAATGAAGCAGGGAAAAGTAAAAAGACGTTGAATTTCAAGAAACTTGAATGTCATGATAAATTTGGACTTTGGTCTCCTGGGAATGAAGAAACCTACAAGAACTTCAAGCTTTAATGTATGGGTCAGTGATCCTCAGGAGGGCATGCGGAGGACAACATGGCCTCTCAGGAATCATTTGGTAACATTTACAGACATTTCTGGGCTTCCCTGGTGACTCAGTGGTAAATAATCTGCCTGCCAATGCAAGAGATGCGAGTTTGAGCCCTGAGTCAGGAAGATCCCCTGGAGATGGGAATGGCTACCCACTCCAGTATTCTTGCCTGGAAAATTCCATGGAAAGAGGAGCCTGTTGGGCTACATACAGTCTATGGGGTCGCAAAGACTTGAACACAACTTGGCAACTAACCAATAACAACCGACATTTCCCGTTGTCATGGTTGGTGATATTCTAATTAGCATCTAGTGAATAAAGAGGTATGGGGTGCTGTTAAGCACCCTGCAATATGAAGGACAACCTCACAACAAAGAATACCTAGACCACCATAGCAGGATTGCTGAAAAACCCCCGTGTAGCCTGTGGGATGGTTAGAAAGAGTTCTCCATGGTGGACTGCTTTCTTAGGAGACTAATGCTATAGTTCAGATAGAAAACAAAACCAGAGCTAAGAGACTAAAGGAACTTCAGAAGGAGACTCAGTGGATATACTGGTGGCTTGTTGAAGGTAGATGGAGATAGAAACACTGAAAATAACTCTGAAGTTTTCAGACGTGGGTAACTCTGGGAATGACTGTGGATCTAATAAAGTTGGGGATGTTACATGAGTTTAACTTCTAATATATTGAGATTTCAGTTTCTTCAGCTCATCAGAGCTGTATCATAGGTAGTCACAAACTTAAGCGTCAGGAAATTTTTATTTTTTCAAACATTAGATCTTTATTTAATGCTTCAATCTAGGCATATGGACTCATACAACCATCAGTCAGACATAACAGATGCCCACACTGAACTCCACACTCTTCAGTCATAAAGATAGATCAGTGGTGTATATAGATGGTGTTGGCTCTTTTTTCATGAGAAATTAGTTGTTTTTTGAAAATATTAACATGAGGTGATAGTGGTGTAGGAAATAGATAATCTCATTTAGTTCTGATGGGAATATTACCCAGTAAAAGGTATTGAGATGGTAATTTGTCAATGTGTTTAAGATCATCCTAAGTCTCTGCCAAGTTAGTCAAGTTGTAGGAAACAATCAGAGATGAATTAAAACTTCTCAGGGAAAGCAGTTATCACAGCATGGTTGATAAAAGTACATAGTTAAAAGTGATGCGTGTGCCCCCAAAGCTGGTATAGTGTAAGATAAATCATCATAATTTCATAGGAATTAACTCTAAGCAGACATGAGATTCAGTGTAGGGGAATGGCCAGCGGCATGTGGAAATATCCATGACTTAAGGCTAAATGAAAAAAGAAATGCAGTTATTTATGAACATCTTAGGTGAATAGGTACACATTTAAATAAAAATATTTAATATGATTCTTAATATGATATTAAAAGTGACGTGCATATTCTTATTTTCTGTGTTGCATGAAGGGTGATCAGGGTGAATGAGGCAATAACTGGGGAACATAAAAACCTTAATGAAAAACTGTGATGTTTGAACTCCATCCTGGAGATGCCAGAATTCAGTGAGAGATTATAAAAGGAGGTAAATTCACCATATTACATGGTTAATTTTAGAGTGAAGTCTAACACATGGTTCTATGAATACACATATCCTAATAATAGGTATACAGTGGAAGTGACAAATAGATTTAAGGAACTAGATCTGATAGACAGAGTGCCTGATGAACTATTGATGGAGGATCGTGACATTGCATGGGGGACAGGGAGCAATACCATCCCCAAGAAAAAGAAATGCAAAAAAAGCAAAATGATTGTAGGAGACCTTACAAATAGCTGTGAAAAGAAGAGAAGCAAAAAGCAAAGGAGAAAAGAAAAGATATACCCATTTGAATGCAGAGTTCCAAAGAAAAGCAAGGAGAGATAAGAAAGCCTTTGTCAGTGATCAGTGCAAAGAAATAGAGGAAAACAACAGAATGGGAAAGACTAGAAATCTCTTCAAGAAAATTAGAGATACCAAGGGAAAATTTCATGCAAAGATGGGCTCAATAAAGCACAGAAATGGTATGGACCTAACAGAAGCAGAAGATATTAAGAAGTGGCAAGAATACACAGAAACTATACAAAAAAGACCTTCATGACCCAGATAATCACGATGGTGTGATCACTCACCTAGAACCAGACATCCTGGAATGTGAAGTCAAGTGGGCCTTAGGAAGCATCACTATGAACAAAGCTAATGGAGGTGATGCAATCCCAGTTGAGCTATTTAAAATTCTAAAAGATGCTGCTATTAGGTTGTTGCACTCAATATGCCAGAAAATTTGGAAAACTCATCAATGGCCATGTTACTGGAAAAGTCAGTTTTCATTCCAGTCCCGAAGAAAGGCAATACCAAAGAATGCGCAAACTACCGCACAACTGCACTCATCTCACATGCTAGTAATGTTCCAAATTCTACAAACAGGCTTCACCAGTATATGAACCGTGAACTTCCAGATGTTCAAGCTGGTTTAAAAAAAGGCAGAGGAAACAGATCAAATTGCCAACATCTGCTGGATCATCGAAAAAGCAAGAGAGTTCCAGAAAAATAGCTATTTCTGCTTCATTGACTACACTAAAACCTTTGACTGTATGGATCACAGTAAACTGTGGAAAATCCTGAAAGATGGGAATACCAGACCACCTGACCTGCCTCTTGAGAAATCTGTATACAGGTCAGGAAGCACCGGTTAGAACTGGACATGGAACAACAAACTGGTTCCAAATAGGAAAAGGAGTACATCAAGGCTGTATATTGTCACCCTGCTTATTTAACTTCTATGCAGAGTACATCATGAGAAACGCTGGGCTGGAAGAAGCACAAGCTGGAATCAAGATTGCCGGAAGAAATATCAATAACCTCAGATATGCAGATGACACCACCCTTATGGCAGAATGTGAAGAAGAACTAAAGAGCCTCTTGGTGAAAGTGAAAGAGGAGAGTGAAAAAATTGGCTTAAAGTTCAACATTCAGAAAACGAAGATCATGGCATCTGGTCCCATTACTTTATGGCAAATAGATGGGGGAACAGTGGAAACAGTGTCAGACTTTATTTTTTGGGCTCCAAAATCACTGCAGATGGTGACTGCAGCCAAGAAATTTAAAAATGCTTACTGCTTGGAAGGAGAGTTATGACCAACCTAGGCAACACATTGAAAAGCAGAGACATTACTTTGCCAACAAAGGTCCATCTAGTCAAGGCTATGATTTTTTCAGTAGTCATGTATGGATGTGAGAGTGGTTATAAAGAAAGCCGAGTGCAGAAGAATTGATGCTTTTGAACTGTGGTGTTGGAGAAGACTCTTGAGTGTCCCTTGGACTGCAAGGAGATCCAACCAGTCCATTGTAAAGGGGATCAGTCCTGGGTGTTCATTGGAAGGACTGATGTTGAAGCTGAAACTCAAGTACTTTGGCCACCTGATGTGAAGAGCTAACTTATTTGAAAAGACCGTGATGCTGGGAAAGATTGAGGGTGGGAGGAGAAGGGGACATCAGAGGATGAGATGGTTGGATGGCATCACCGACTCAATGGACATGGGTTTGGGTAAACTCTGGGAGTTGGTGATGGACAGGGAGGCCTGGCGTGCTGTAGTCCATGGGACCACTGATCGACTTCACTTTCACTTTTCACTTTTATGTATTGGAGAAGGAAATGGCAACCCACTCCAGTATTCTTGCCTGGAGAATCCCAGGGATGGTGGAGCCTGGTGAGCTGCCGGCTATGGGGTCGCACAGAGTCAGACATGACTGAAGCGACTTAGCAGCAGCAGCTTTCTTTTTAGATCCATACATATTGATTTTTTCCCTCTTTCTACTGAGCTCTAACAAGTTTAAATGAGACAAGTGAAAGTGAAAAGTGAAAGTGTTATTCACTTAGTCATGTCCGACTTTTTGCGACCCCATGGACTGTAGCACACTGGGCTTTTCTGTCCGTAGAATTCTTCAGGCAAGAGTACTGCAGTGGGCAGCCATTTCTCTTCCAGGGGATCTTCCTGTCCCAGGGGATGAACCTGGGTCTCCTGCATTGCTGGCAGATTCTTTACCATTTGAATCACCAGGGAAGCCCAGGGAACAAAGTACACATGTTTTAAAAAGACACAGAAGGAATTAGAAAATAGCAAATCTGTAAAGGGCAATCGGTAGACAGGTACTTGGCAAGGCACAGGGAAATGCTGGAATTGCAACTAGAGTTCTTTTTCGTCCAAAACAGGTTCTCCATGCCTCAAACTTAACTTTAAGTTCTGGAGGAATTTTTATTTATTTATTTATTTAGAATTCACAGAACGCTGAACTTAAATGAATAGTCAACACTTCCTTGCAGTCATGATATTTTCTCTTATATTTACCTTTCCCACACTTTGAGATGACCAGTTGCATCCTTTCTCCTAAAATCCTTGACAAAGCCACCCATCCCTTTCACTCAGGGGTCCACTTTCCTTACACATGGTGGAGAAATGGAAGTTACTGGCCAACACTTTCCCGGTTGTTGACTATTAAATGCAAGCGTACATCTATACCAATCTTTTTACTTTCTTCCTATTAAGAATTATTGAATATTGTGAATCTCTTTCCCCCTTATTCAAGGAATTCTTCCCCTTTGTTCTCCATCTCCTAAATTGTCTTCAAAAGTATATTCTAGATTTTCTGTATCCCCTTTTCCTCTTTGTATTAACCTCTCCATCCTCCCCAAACTGAATTCTTTCCCTAACAATTCACTGAAGCTTTTCTCATCAGGAACAACAGTGAATTTTGCTTTACCCTGAGCTTCCTGATTATATTTGCGTAGATTTTCCAGCAGGTTTCAAAAGTCAGTCACTTGCTCTCCCTTGAAATACATTCATGGAGCCAGGGTATCCTTTAGATTTTGTTGGCTGCTTACGTTAGCATTATTTTCTGCCTTTCCTCTACCCATTCTTTGCAGGCTGAAATTCTGGATTCAGCGTGTTGCTTAACACCTTTCTACCTTTATCTCAAACTGTACTATGTTAGGGGTCATCTACTTTCCCGAGTTTTTAAATACCACCTAATTGTTAATAATTCCTATTTTTTAAGAGCCATCCTAGATGGCTATTCTGATTTTTGGATGTGTATATGCAAGTCAGTTTCCTTGTTTGTTTTATGGACATCTCATATAGTGTCCAAGCCAAAACTGTGAACTATTTTCTCCCTCATCATGCTAAATGGAATCATGCTTTCAGACACTAGTGCAAATCAGTTGCTAAGAAGTTATTGCTGTTCAGCCACTGTTTACTGTTTTTACCAACATCTTAATCTAATGCAGTTAGACTAATGCAGTATGTCTACTTATTGTCTTCCTTATTTGTCTTGTCTTTCTTGATCTCTAGAATATTATTTTCTTATGGCAGGAACATTATTTTGTGCAAAATTGTACATGGGTCACCTCCAAAATCCTGGACACCAGTGAGTTGTAAGGTTGTATATTTTTCTTCCAGTAGACAATTAAGGAGACATTGTGACTTAAATAATTGAATAGGACATACTTAAACATGAGGAGTTACATACTGAATTTGATAATGTTATCTTTAGTAGACCATATGGTTCAGCTATTTTAAACATCTGCCAAATCAGGACCTGAAACCTAGATATCGAAAACTTACAAATATATCAGATTTGAAGTGATTCAGAATACTAGAATAACCTGGGATGCTTTCTTATATGTTAACTATATATTCCTATGTGTTAACTTAAATATTAAATCATATTGCAAATAATTGTATTTTGATAAAAATACAATAAATGTCTGTGAACATGGTACTAATTTTAAAGAATTGTATTCAAAGCAGAAGGAGAGTTTGCTTCCTATTCTTTTGATTTAAATTCAGGTAGCATTGACAGCTCACTTCTCACTTGCAGGGTATCTTCTGGGTAGCAGCTGGGGCTGTGGTTTGCAGGGTCAACTGATGTTCAGATTTCTGTCCCATCACTTTGGAATCTATACTCTACTTTTGTTGCCTTTGAGTGATGCTCACTTCGACTCCTGCATGCCCCACGATACTGCCATCATCTAGCAGTAAATAGCATATGCTGCCTTGTTTAAAATTGTATTTAAACCTGGTTTCTCTCTACACTTTGGATGAACTTAGTTTTGCTCCTAACACTACAGTCTTTGAGTTATGAGAGTTTTAGAGATATAATTTAGATGATGATCATAGTGGTGGTAAAGAATTTGTGATAAAAAAATATCATCATTGATGATAACGATAAAGCAAGAATGTCTTAGAGTCTCTATGCAGAGTAGACCTTGGATATGATGCCATGGGGCTGACTTAAATTAGCACCTACTTAATTAAACAAAGGAAGAGCTAGATGTTTCTTTAATTCATTAAGGATGTATTTTAAAGGGGAGTCAGAGCACATCTGGCTCTCAAATTGTGACTTTCCTCAGTCAATAACCTCATCTCTAATGTACTTATGTGTTAAAATGTGTCACCTTCTATTGGGCTGTGCAAAAATAAAATACTCTTTTATTTCAAGAGAACATTTACTTTCCAATCACAAATTGTGAGTTAAACGTTGGACACTATGACTAAAGTTGTCAATAGTGTACTAAATTTGTGTTCAATGATTATAATATATAGTATCTTTAACTTTTAATTTATGCATATTAATGAGTTTACAATATAGAAAATACATATTTTAATGTCTGTCCATAGGTACACAAATGTGCTTATTCCTTTTTTTGCTAAATAAAATTCCATTATTGCCAACTATTATTTAAAAAGATCATATTTCTCATTTGACTTTTACCTAGCTCAAAATTGTAAGGTAAGCAAAAATAATTAAACATAGATTTCAAGCTGGTATTTAAGAATTGATTCTTCCTTGATATATCACACGTTTTCATCACAGAAATAAATCTATCCATTAATATTTCTTTTAAAAAATTAATTTATTTATTTTAATTGGAGGCTAATTAATTTACAGTATTGTGGTGGGTTTTGCCATACATTGACATGAATCTGCCATGGGTGCGCACGGGTTCCCCATCCTGAACCCCCCTCCCACCTCCCTCCCCATCCCTTCCCTCTGGGTTGTCCCCGTGCACAGGCTTTGAACGCCCTGTTTCATGCATTGAACCTGGACTGGTCATCTATTTCACGTATGGTAATATACATGTTTCAATGCTATTCTCTCAAATCATCCCACCCTCACCTTTTTCCACAGAGTCCAAAAGTTTGTTCTTTATATTTGTATCTCTTTTGCTGTCTCACATATACAGTCATTGTTATCATCTTTCTAAATTCCGTGCATATGCATTAATATACTGTATTGGTGTTTCTCTTTCTGACTTACTCCACTCTGTATAATAAGCTCCAGTTTCATCCACCTCATTAGAATTCATTCAAGTGTGCTCTTTTTAATAGCTGCATAATATTCCATTGTGTATATGTACCACAACTTCCTTATCCGTTCATCCGCCAGTGGATATCTAGGTTACTTCCATGTCCTGGCTATTGTAAACAGTGCTGTGATGAACATTGGGGTACATGTGTCTCTTTCAATTCTGGTTTCCTCGGTGTGTATGCCCAGCGGTGGGATTGCTAGATCATATGGCAGTTGTATTTTCAGTTATTTTATTTTTTTATTTTTTTAATTTTTTTTTTAGTTTTTTTTATTTTTTTTAATTTTAAAATCTTTATTTTAATTTGTTCTCCATAGTGGCTGTACTATTTTACATTCCTACCAACAGTGTAAATGAGTTGCATTTTCTCCACACCCTCTCCAGCATTTATTGTTTGTAGACTTTTTGATAGCAGCCATTCTGACTAGCGTGAGGTGGTACATCGTTGTAGCTTTGATTTGCTTTTCTCTGATAATGAGTGATGTTGAATATCTTTCCATGTGTTTGTTAGCCATCTGTATGTCTTCTATGGAGAAATGTCTGTTTAGTTCTTTGACCCATTTTTTGATTCAGTTGTTTATTTTTCCGGAATTGAGCTGCATGAGCTGCTTGTATATTTTTGAGGTTAATTCTTTGTCAGTTATTTCATTTTCTATTATTTTCTCCCACTCTGACGTCTGTCTTTCACCTTGCTTATAGTTTCGCTCATTGTTTAACAGCTTTTGAGTTTAATTAGGTCCCATTTGTTCATTTTTGCTTCTATTTCCATTACTCTGGGAGGTGGGTCATAGATGATCTTGCTGTATTTTATGTCAGAGAGTGTTTTTCCTATGTTTTCCTCTAAGAGTTTTATAGTTTCTGGTCTTACATTTAGATCTTTAATCCATTTTGAGTTTATTTTTGTGTATGGTGTTAGAAAGCTTTCTGGTTTCATTCTTTTACAGGTGGTTGACCATTCTTCCCAGCACTACTTGTTAAAGATATTATATTTTCTCCATTGTAAATTTTTGCCTCCTTTGTCAAAGATAAGGTGTCCATAGGTGCATGTGTTTATCTCTGGGCTTTTGATTTTGTTCCATTGATCTATATTTCTGTCTTTGTGCCAGTACCATACTGTCTTAATGACTAACTTTGTAATATAATCTCAAGTCAGACAGGTTGATTCTTCAAGTTCCATTCTTCTTTCTCAAGATTGCTTTGACTATTCAAAGCTTTTTGTATCTCCATACAACTTATGAAATTATTTGTTCTAGTTCTGTGAAAAATATTTCTGTTTTTAATAATATATTGAGTAGTAGAATAATTGATATAATAGTATGTTGAATAATTGTGAGCCCTCCACCCAGCTAAGTAACTTCCGTTTACCTGTATGTTCTTTCTGTTTGATTTACCAAATTGTTAAAATAAGTAACTACATCAGGAGAAGTCATATAAACTTTTATGAAATTTTACTTCAGAGACTTCCATATAATCTGAAAATTTAAATTCAAAATAGAAATGATAATTGCACAGAGAAATTAGTAATGGAAAACATTGGAATTTATTTATTTATTTGTAAATCTCAACTGTTATTGTGTCCTGAGTGTACTAGCCAGGACCAGTAGCATTTTCTGTTTACTTCTAATAGAGAGGTATGGGTAATGACAATTACTGTATTAGTTTTACTTGCACGATGAGTAATGTGATTTAATTTGAGGGCTTAGCACATATCGATTTTATAAATTAGCTATTCATTGTTTAGGATGGGCACGTTACATGAAGATTGTGGCTGTATAAAACTCTGAATTACACTCTGACAGTTATTTGAGACTGTTTCATGAGTCTTGATCTTTATCATTTATGGATATCTCTCAATATTAAATATACATAGTCAATTTGACATTGACTTGAGTAACTTAAAATTGTATATTATTTTGAATCAAATAACAGGACAGTCAAACAAAAAATGGCAACAATTATAACCCTTTGTACTCAAAGAGAGAAAAATATGAAAAGTAATGCAATTAACATTTTCACTAAATTTCTACTTTGGCATTAGAATAAGGATAAAATAATATATCACCGATATAATGATAGTCTCATGTTTGAAGAGTTTTCTTTAAATTTTATATATGTGTAACTAAGTTTGAAAAGGATGAAATGAATTGTTCGAGGTCATGTTAGTTATTAGCAAAAGGCCAAGGTGGGAATCATGGTAATCTGTAGTTCAATAGGGTCATGAAGCATTCACATTGGGCAAGAATTTCAAATATCTTCCATCTCAGTCTAAAGGATTAAAAAACTTTTGTCATTTCAGTTTGCTACTTGGACTTCCTAGAATGAAGATTAGTGAGATATAATGAAAATAATGAAGACTTTTGAAATCCAGATAGATCACAGTTTGCGTATCAACTCTGACACTGTGTCCTTGAACAAGTTCCTAAATATCTCTCATCTCAGAGTTCTTGTTTTCTCACCAGTAAAACATATTTTGTACCTCAGAAATAGTCAAAGATATATAACTGAGGCCACTGTCTACAAATTTTTCAATAAATATTAATGCTTTGTTCTCCCAGTATGGTGTTTCCCAGCAGATTATGTTGCTGATCCAACCTGGGGTTTAAATAACAATTTGATCCAGCTATAAAACAATGTATAAAGAAGCTGGATTCAAGTGAAGGCATGACTTGCTTCCAAAATATGTGCAATCAAAACAAGGAGGGAGCTTCCTAGTATCACAAGAACTCATAATAAATAGTGATTTCTATAAATGAACAACAGTGGAATTAGAAAGGGAGGGAGCCGAATGGTACCAGTGGAAGTGGAGCACATGACTAATTCATAATCTCCTTCATTTACCTGGTTCTAAAATGTACAGTTCTTGTGTAAAAAACATTTTGATGCAACTCAATGTTTTTTGGAAGAAAGTTACTCTGTCTTCATAATAAAAAGATATTTATAATACAATTAAAATGATAAAGAATATCTAGAAGTTTTGTGTATTTTACGATGTTGTTATTGTTCAGTCGCTAAGTCATGTCTATCTCTTTGTGACCCTGTGGATGGACTGCAGAAGGCCAGGATCCTCTGTCCTCCATTATATCCTGGAGTTTGTTCAGATTCATGTCCATTGAGTCAGTGATGCTGTCTAACCATCTCATCCTCTGCTGCGCTCTTCTCCTTCCACCTTCAGGCTTTTTCTTAGCATGAGGGTGTTTCCCAATGAATTGGCTCTTTGCATCAGGCAGCCAAAGTATTGGAGCTTCAGCAATAGTCCTTCCAATGAATATTTAAGATATTTTCCCCTATTTGAGGTGGAACCACATCTTATGCTGAGAAGTATGAGAACATAATGTTAATAATGTTGGTAGAATAGAATATTCTACTTTTTTTTTTTTTTGCATTTAAGGCCAATCCATTGAGTATTTTGAAATATCCAATACTTTGAGGTATTTTTAAACTTTTATTTGCAAGTATACTCTTCATTTAACTTTTAAAACACTGCTATATATGAATATTAAAATAATAGCAAGTAGTGAAAGTATGATGATTATAATCTTTCACTCTGTTAACTATTAAAAACAAAATGCCAGCAGTGAGTTTCACTCCTGGTCCTGGTGAGAAGTCTGACACTGAGCACCACCTCAGGAATGGTCATCATCTTCATATACTTCTCCATTGAATGGCCCTGTTTTTCCTGATCTGAATCAGAGTCCACTAGTTTTACTTGGTCCATTTCATCAATCTTTTTTACTTCCTTCTCAGGAGTTTTTCTAGCAGAGAGAGTTTATCAGGGGAGAGAAAGCCATTCTTGGAAAGTTTAACCTCAATTCAGTGATTAGGCAAGCCCTTTTCATATAGTCTATGATAAATTGGCATGCCTTCATTTAGCACACCCTTAATGTCTTTATGCTTGACAATCTGACCTGGATGAGAAGTGATGACTATGGTTTGGTCGTCAAGAGTAGACTGCCTTTTGGAAGCCACACAAAACTTCAGCCAGCTGCAAGTTCGTGCACACAAGATGGTATTCTCCTCCTTAAGTAAAAGTGTGGTCCTTCTGATCTAAAGCAATGATAATATCCTCTGTCTCCAATCCTGGTTCTTGATCTTCTTTACCATGGAATGTTATCTTCTGGCCATCTTTCATGCTTTTGTTAATATGAGATTCTAGAATTTTCTTCTAAATACTAAAATTCTCATTTAACACTAGTGTCACAGTGAAGTCCAGTCTGGAAATATTAATGTCAAAATTAGGGATAAATATAAGGGAGTGACAGTAAACAGTGCCCTTTCACATCTATGCTCAACAATCAGGAAGTTGTCATTGAAGAGTTTAAAAAAAAAGCTATAATCCATAATCTTAATCTTACTACTCTTTTTTTCAAAAACAAAGCATGCCAAAATCTGCTCAAATCTGTAGATAGATAGCCAGGGAAAACTGTTCTGTGTCAGTCTCTTAATCCTTTATTTCAGTTAAACAACATAAAAAAGAATGTCACTTTCAGCATCTGAAGATTCCCAAGAAGGTGAAAGCAAGAAGATGGAAGCATCACCTTTTGAGAAAAATCTATTCCAGAAAAGTTCTTTCATTTTCAAGATTGTCGTTAGACAAACTGCTGAAAATCTGTCTGCCCACATAGTGTTGTCATCTGAAAGAGATGAATAAATTTAATCAGTTCAAGTAATCAGTAGGATGTTTTGTCTACATGGTGAATCCAAATATCTGTGCATTTGAATGTTACTAAAATATCTGGAGAAAAAGTTGAACTTTTACAATTATGACAAGAGTGTCTTTCCATTTGACAAATTTAAGCTGTCCCACTTAAATTTAATTAAAAATCTGTCCTTAGTTCATACTTCTTAGTAGTTTAAAGTTTGTGCATTTTCCCATGTTTAGAATTAATTTTCATATACTTTTACATAGAGCTATTTTAACTAGCTTAATATATTCAGTCAGTAGAGTCACCTCAGATGTTTTAATACATAAACTAAGAAATTTAATTGATCAAGAAATATTCAAATCAAATGATATTGATGTCACACAGTATAAGTCTAGAGTAACTCCCTTCTTGGAACTCTAAGTGAGGAGGAGCTTTTGTCCCTGTATAGTTTAGTATGCCAAGAAATATTTTATAGTTTTTAAAAGATCCTGGAAATGCTGATAAAGTACCAAAATACTTGATCGGGAATAGCCATAAGTTCTATTATGTTTTATGTGCCAGTTAGCTCTTAATGCATTTACATGTCTCAATACATTATTAAATAAATATATTGAAAAAAAAATTAGACCATAGAGATATTCTTGAACAATATGCCAGGTCCAGAATTATTTGGGTTGAGATTTGGATTCTGAATAAATCCCATAAGAGATGGAATGCTCTAGCTCAAGATTTTGTTTTTCCCCCTCATTTTAGAGGGAGATGTGTAATGAATGGCTTCTTTCCCTCAGAAACCTGGTGAACGTCTTGGTTAAATGAGACACTCATTAATATATAGAGAATTTCCATTTACCCTTTGAGAAGCACTTCATTATATACTATTTGGTAAATAGTAAAGCTTGGTAAAGCTGATCTACAATATTTTGGCCACCTGACACAAAAAGGGGACTCACTGGAAAAGACCTTGATGCTGGGGATGATGGACGGCAGGAGGAGAAGGGGCAACAGAGGATGAGATGGTTGGATGGCATCATCGACTCAACGTGAGTTTGAGCAAGCTCCAGGAAATAGTGAAAGACAGGGGGCGTGCTGCCATCCATGAGGCTGCAAAGAGTGGGACATGACTAAAGTGACTAACAATAGCCTCTCATGTCTAAAGGCAGGTTATTATTTTCTAAATGGCAAATAAATCTATATTAAGATTCAAGTCAGAAGGTAACCAACTGTCATGGTTTGCCTGGAATAGAGTGACTTCCTGAGAGGCAGGGATTTCAGTGGGAAGTCTGGGAAATTGCCAGACCAGCAAAGACGTTGGTCACCATATCTGTAAAATAGGTTCATTTTCTGAAGTTATTTTTTTTAAATAATTTGCCAATTGGTTAATAGCTTTAATAATTTTGTTGTTTTTCCTTATAATATCAAGTTTGATCATGTTATCTCTGAATTTTTTAAATTCACTTTACTTAGTAAAATCTTAGAGGGAGACCAATACAGGACAAAGAAGCTACCATTAAAGGATTTCCCTTAAAAAAAAAACCTTTGTGGTTCAGAAGTAAGCCTGGTTTTCATGCCATTGTTAGGTCCATCGGTTATATTCTGTACTTAAGGATAAAAGATTTCCTAATGTCTTCTGTGGAAAAATAGGATTCTTTTTCTTTCTACATAAGTAGCCTTCCAAACCTTCATCCTTGGCTCTTTGAACAAAATAGGAGAGGAAGTTAGAAGGTTTTGCAGGAGCTGCAAGTTGGCTGAACATATCTAAGCTAAGGATACCTTGATTTTAGGACCTCTACTTTTGAATGAATAGATCATCTTTGCTCTCTCTTCTTTTGGTACTTACTGAGTTGGAAATTTTCAGCACACATGATTTCTTGCAGCAGAAAGCAATGTTAGTATAAACAAAAGGGGTATGAATGGAAATCAGTGACATGTGCCTACCATTTTCTAGTCTAGATGACCTACCCTCAATCTTAGTGATTTTGGTATTAAATCTGTCTACACTTCCCATTTACAGGTAGCAGCTTTTACAAAGATTTTTGTTTTTCATTTTCAAAACATCCATAGTAATATATAGATAGCTATGTCTCTGTATACTTACTTCAGACTTATAGGCAGTTCAAAAGAAAAAAAACAACTTTGGGAAAAAAAAGTCATTTTGGTGATAATGATAACTTGCTTGTTCACTTTTTAATTTATTGGAGGCCGAATGAAGTCAAACTTTTGGCCTTTTATCTCTTTGCTTATTGTCTACTCTTGTTCTTTGTCCAGTTTTATTTTGGTGTTAACATTTTTATCTCTCAGAATTTGTATATAGAAGATATTATTAACCCAGTTAGCATACTTGTTGCAAATAATTTTCCAAAAATGTCACTTGACTTTCATTTCATGATTATTGCTTACAAAATATTTAATTATATTTTCAAAGTTATTGATTTTTCCCTTAGTTATTTGTTTTTACTGTCACTTTTCTGCCTAGGGAGGGATGTAGGCATATTTGTTAATCATGTCTTCAGTTCACTGGCAAAGAAATAAAATGAAGTAATTTTTTCAATGTTTTCTTATTTCTCTTGCATTTTCACTTATATGGCTCTAATCGAAGGATAAAACTTTTGAAGGACTGTCAAAATAGGCAAGAAATCAAAATTATTTACTAAATACAAAGTTGACTGCACCCTTCCTGACACCAATACCGAGCTTTTAGGTTTCTCCGGGAAATATACCCTAAGGAGCATATTGTTAATTTTTTTTTCTTTTAAGAGATAAACTGAAGCTTTACGTCATAAAGTACTATTTACCTGACAGATTTAAGTAGATCATTTTAGTCCTTTTCTCCCCTCTCCTTAGAAAGTGGCAGTCACATCATCCTTACCCTTCTTTCTTGTCAAGCATATTTAACAACATGCTCAGAAGCAGATGGACACAAACACTTGAGGTGAAATCAAAAAATGTAAATCATCTCAACTGAGAAATTCAGGTTAGTCATCGCAGAGTATGAATACTTGAATCCAGTCTCTTCCCATCTTTTTATGTTAAAGCTGGGCCACTTAACCTTCTCCCTATAGATTTAGTTTCATTTCACAATTTAATTTCAGGGTTAGGGAGAAGGAAAAAACACAAATTATAGAACTGACAAGAGTGAGAATAAAATAAAAAAGATTGTAAACCATTTATAATGGTTTTCCTGCATACAAAGTTACTTACTGGATGCTTTACATATTCTCATGACAATCCTCAATGATGATAAATTAATTTGCATTATACCCCTTTACAAGTGAAGAATTTGAGGTAAAAATTACCAAAGGGCATAGAATGGCATGTTTTCCAATTGGGGGCAGGAGGAGAAGGGGAAGACAGAGGATGAGATGGCTGGATGGCATCACTGACTCGATGCACTTGAGTTTGGGTGAACTCCAGGAGTTGGTGATGGACAGGGAGGCCTGGCATGCTGCGATTCATGGGGTCACAAAGAGTCGGACATGACTGAGCGACTGAAATGAACTGACATATAATATATTAGTTTTGGGTGTACAACGTGAATTAGATATTGGTATACATTGTAAAGTGATCACCACAATAGGTCTAGGTAACTTAATAATCTGTTACCATACTTCGTTACAAAAATTCTTTGCCTCTCATTTTCTTGAGGAGCTGCTGTACTGATTTCCATAGTGGCTACACTAGTTTATATTCCCACTAACAGTTCACAGGAGTCTCCTTTTCTGAACATTCTCGCAGCACTCATCTTTGGTCTCTTTAGTATTAACTGTTCTAAGAGGTATGAGATGATACCTCATTATAGTCTTGATTTACATTTCTCTGATAGTGATGCTGAGCATCTTTTCTTGTGCCTGTTGACCATCTGTACGTTGTCTTTGGAAAAATGTCTTTCAGTTCTTCTCCCTATTTTTAAATTGGATTTTTTTCCCGACACCGAGATGTGTGGGTTCTTTGTCTATTTTGGTTAACTCCTTCTCAGATATGTGATTTGAAAATAATTTCTCTTATTCAGTAGATTGCCTTTTCATTTTGTTCCTTTGCTGTGCAGAAGCGTTTTAGTTTGACTTTGTACTTGTTTTGCTTTTTATGCTAGACTGAAAAAAAAAAAAATCACCAAGACCAAGGTCAAAAAGGTTACTTCCTATGTCTTCTTCTGGAGTTCTTCGGTTTCAGGGATAGTACTTGAATGTAAATTCGAGTCTCAGGTCTGTTTTGAGTTAACTTTTGTGTAAGTATAGCGGTCCATATTAATTCTTCTGCATGTGGCTGTCCATTATATCAGTGCCAGTTATTGAAGGGTCTGTCCTTTCCTCACTATATATTCTTGGCTCCTTTCTTATAAATTAATCGACCATGTATGTGTGCATTTATTCCTGGTCTCTCATTCTGTTCTATTGACCTATGTGTCTGTTTTCATGCGAATACTTTACTGTTTTATTTACAGATCTTCTGACTCCCAGGCCAACCTTTGAAACACGTGGGAGACACTAACCGTTGTTACTGCCATTGTTGGTGACACCATGTTTCCTTAGTAATAAGACTGATGTCACATACCTGACTCAATGAGTCCCTGCTTCATGCCAGATTAATCTAGAATGATACTGTGCATGTGTGCTAAATCACTTTAGTCGTGTCTGACTCTTTGCGATCCCATGGACTGTATAGCCCATCAGGTTTCTTTGTCCATAGGATTCTGCAGGCAAGAATACTGGAGTGGGTTGCTATGCCCCTCTTCAGGGGAATCTTCCTGTCCCGGGGATTGAACCCACGTCTCTTACATCTCTGCATTGACAATAGGGTTCTTTATCCCTCGTATCACCTGGTAAGCCCCAGAATGATACTATCCTCCCTATATTTCTGTTCAGGAAAGTGTCTAGATTTCCTAAGCACTATCAAAATGTTCTTTGCAACCAAGTCCTCAGTATACATCACTCAGCATCTCTTGTTGCTAATACGCTATTTGCAAACTTAGCCTCCATTGATAAACAGACAACTCTTTGGACATTAAACACTCTACACCTCAGGTTCTCTAGCGCTGAGTTGAGAACTGGCAGAAGAATTAAGAGAAACAGGATCCACAGTGTGCTTAGTACAGTGCTTGTCACATAGTAAATGCTACATAAATGCTTATCAGATTCTTTTAAAGCTCTTTTAAGTTCTTGTTTCATTTATAATCAAGATTTCTCTGTTGCACAGTGCCTGAAGGTTGCATTTGGAATCAGCCTTTAATTCATCTTCTGAATCTTAAATGTGGCTTTTCCAGAGTTTTCCATTTACAAAGAGAACACATAGCCTTTATAAATGGACCTTAGACCCCACTGAGTTCACATATCTTTAATGGAATTGTAAATGATTTTTTTCATTTTTTAAAAACACTTTTATAAAAATGAATAGCTTTGACAGGACTAAAATAGAAAATGTAGAATTAAAAATATTATCCTTTACACTTGGCAAGGGTATATATTGTTTCATAAAACTTTTATGGGATTTGTATGTATTAGGTTGCAATGTACATTGTATATCTTATTCTGGGTCACAGTCATTACAGTTTGAAATAAATGAGTCCGTATTATTAAGTATTTAAATTGTATGTCTAGAGTGGCTTGAGAATCATTGGATTCTATAATCTCACTGTCAAAAGAGACATAATAATCTATATATGTTCACAAAATTCAAAGCAATATTCAGTGAATAGTTTTTTTTTTTTTTTTTTTTTTTTTTTTTAGTTTTTGCTTTAAGAGAACATAAGCTTCTTTCTGTATATTTACCCCTTTTTAAATGTCATATTTGAGATTTGTATGGGCAGGAAGAACTGTAAACTGTGCTCTTAAATATTGGGGATAGAAATCCAACATCCCAAGTACTACATTGTGTAAAACTTTAGCTGATACATACATGGGCTTCCCAGGTAGCTCAGCTGGTAAAGAATCTGCCTGCAGTGCAGGAGGCCCTGGTTTGATCCCTGGATTGGGAAGATCCCCTGGAGACAGGATAGCCTACCACTCCAGTATTCTTGGGCTTCCCTGGTGGCTCAGATGGTAAAGAATCTGCCTGCAATGCAGGAGACCTGGGTTCCATCTCTGGGTTGGGGAGAGCCTCTGGGGAAGGGAACAGCTACCCACTCCGGTATTCTTGCCTGGAGAATCGCATGGACAGAGGAACCTGGTAGACCACAGTTCATGGGTGGTAAAGATTGATTTAGCTCTATAAAATAGGTATTAGAAATCTTTGTTTTAAAAGCAAATTAAGAAAAATCTTTAAATTTACCTAGATTTTCTATGAATTACCTGTTCTTCAGCTAATATATTTGCCAGTTTCTCCTATAGAAGACATATTAATTAAAATTCTGCTTTAAAATGTTAACTTTCATTGTTTTCTTATTTTTCTTTATTTTTAATTCCTTTCCCTTATCTCTCTCCCTCCTTCCTTGCTTCCTTCCTTCTTTATTTTTAGGAGATGGAGTCTTTTTTAGAAAATTGGTATGAATCTTGGCTAGATCCTTGAAATGCAATTGGATCTAAAGGATCATTTTTTAAAAAGATTCGTGTGTGACTGAACATATTCTTTAGGTTTTTTCTAAGTATGGGAGAAACCTCTGTTTTTAGAAATTATGATTTATAGAGAATAAGGAATAAAGTGAAACAATTTTCTGCCTTTGAAAGGGATATAATTCCCATGAATTCCTTTCACAAAGCATAAAAAAAAGATGATTAACCAAGCAAAACAATTGGCCAGTACCTTTATCTAGCTCTCTTGAATTGAAAAAAAATTACTTACAATTTAGCGCTATACTTTTATATGGATAAGTGTCTATTAGGAATTCAAGTACATTCATAAAAATAGTATCTATAAAATCTTAAGATGCTAAAATACTGTTGTCAGATTTTACTGTCTCTGAGAGTCTTGCCATGAAAGGTAAATTAATTTTAGTGACATGTAACTTAGGTATAATATTTTTTGCCCCTCTTAAGTTATGGAGACTGTGCAGTTGTTATCATTGATCTTGCCTAATTGAAACCTCCACTGAGTGTAGACCTTGTTAATCTGTTTTGGTTATAAACCCAGTTAGTCTGGAGGGATTTTACAGACCTTGTTACATTCTTTTCACAGATTTTACTCCTCTCATTTCTTCTCTAGAGACATTTAGTCAATCGATGCTACCAAAAAAAAAAAGAAAACAATGACACTGGGTTTTTGATGCGCCTGGTTTTTTTATATACATGCTTCTCAGCTGCAGGTGAGTTACCTGCAAGTGAATTTCTATCTTGCCTCTGTTATTCCATACTTAACCTGATCCTATCCCTTTGAATATCTTGAATGGCACCTTGGAGAGGCAGTCCCTTGCACATCCATTCAAGAGATTGTTTCCCCTACTCTGATAAAATACTGCAGACAAGTGGGTCCTCCAGACATTACTTTTAATTCTTATTCTTCTTATTTAAATATGAGATATAAATTATGACAGTCTTCTATTATTGAAATAGCTTTACCTATTGTGGCTTTCCAATTAGTATGATTAGGTACCTTGCGCGATGGCTAATATCTAAGCCATATCTGAATTTAGCATTATATTTTAAGTTGGCTTTGAGTGTGGACATTTTGTTGGTAGTCGATTGGCTCATCTTCCTTGGGCAAATTCTGTCAGTCCTCACATAGCAGCATGTGGCCTGAAACCTGGCTTTGTGGAATTCACTATTAAGTGTTGATAAGATAGTTACACAAACAGTCTAATAGAAGGAGGACTGTGATTTGGACAAAAGGGTAGGTACTAAAAGTAACAGAAAACAAAACACCTTCTGTCTTTCTGGTTTTCTTTCAGTCCTTGTCTTTGGCTCTGATACCTGTTTTTGGAAATCAGGGGCCATGTGTGATCATAATTGCAGTGTACCTGGCTTGCCATCCTCATTGTTAGCCTATTTTGGCCTTTATCCAGACTATTTGCATATCCTTATCCCCCAAAGAAATCAGCTTATTCTTTGTGAAGACAGTGCTAGCCATGTGCTCCTACCCTGGTGTTAAGTACAGATCTCATCTCGAGA
Organism: Ovis aries; assembly: GCF_016772045.2. Lineage (NCBI taxonomy): Eukaryota > Metazoa > Chordata > Mammalia > Artiodactyla > Bovidae > Ovis > Ovis aries. The sequence continues at coordinate 10,684,355 of NC_056079.1, forward strand.
AGTCTTGATAGAGTAATTGAGGCCAAAGCTGTTATTGTTAAATCCAGAGTTTACCTTCTTGAGGAAGACAAGTGACTTGTGAGCCTGTGGAATCATAAAGTACAGTTCATTCAATGTCAGCTCTGTCTTCTCCATGAATCCCCTGTGAGTTTCATACTGATTTTGGATATTTGGACACCAGGATATGAGCTAGCCCAGCTGGGTTTGGAGAGCCAGATGCCCTAGATACTTCCATGCCTCTGAAGACACAGCCGCTCATGCGGCAGCCCTGGAGTACCGCCAGCCACTTGTGAGCTATGAAACAGGTGAAGCTCAGGAAAACGTGTTCTCAGAGTGTCAATTTTAAATATATAATAGGCTTATAATAAAAATGATAACAAACCAGCAAATGGAATTGCTTATAGAGCCTTACTATGGCTAGCAGTTCCTCTCATTCTGCTCCTGGTTTATCTTGTACCAATATCAGAGCAAGCTATGAGGTAGAGATTATGGTTGACCCTATCTTTAGCTGGGAAAAAAATAATAATAATAATGGCTCTGAGCAAAGTTAAGTGATCTTCCCCCAAGCTGAGCGGCAAGGAAGTCATGGAGCTAAAATTTAAACCCAGAAAAGGCTAACTCTAGAACCAGTGATCAAAACACTGCACTGGTTTTGAGGATTTGGGGGAACTTTCAACTCCTTTAACAATGGCAGTCACATTTTAAAACATATTTATAAATGCTGTATCAAACATTTTAAAACTATGACAACCGTTTTCCCTTTGAGATGAGTTGATGAAAAAAATTCTTTCAGAATGTTGTTAAGGGAGCAGAGGGTACAACATTAAAAAAAATAAGCAATTCCAACAATTTCATTTGTATTTAGAAATGAGACTCTATTTGATTCTTTTCAGCTCATTACAGTTGAGCTATTGTTTAAAAGAAAATTGTTTAATTTATTCAATATTAAACTTATAGCCTGAATTTTAAAAAATAGTTATTATTGACACCTCTTTGAGAATTCAGTCACTTCAGTCGCTCAATCATGTCCAGCTCTTTGCAACCCCGTGGACTGCAGCACACCAGGCTTCCTTGCTGCTGCTGCTAAGTCAGTTCAGTAGTGTCCAACTCTGTGTGGCCCCGTAGACGGCAGCCACCAGGCTCCACCTTCCCTGGGATTCTCCAGGCAAGAACACTGGGGTGGGTTGCCATTTCCTTCTCCAGTGCATGAAAGTGAAAAGTGAAAGTGAAGTCGCTCAGTTGTGTCTAACTCTTAGCAACTCCATGGACTGCAGCCTACCAGGCTCCTCCACCCATAGGATTTTCCAGGCAAGAGTACTGGAGGGGGGTGCCATTGCCTTCTCCCCAGGCTTCCCTGTCCATCACCAACTCCTGGAGCTCACTCAAACCGAGTTGGTGATGCCATCCATCTCATCCTCTATTGTCCCCTTTGCCTCCCGCCTTCAATCTTTCCCAGCATCAGGGTCTTTTCCAATGAGTCAGTTCTGCGCATCAGGTGGCCAAAGTATTGGAGGTTCAGCTTCAGCATCAGTCCTTCCAATGAACATTCAGGACTGATTTCCTTTAGGGTGAACTGGTTGAATCTCCTTGCAGTCCAAAGGACTCTCAAGAGTCTTCTCCAAAACCACAGTTCAAAAGCATCAATTCTTCAGTGCTCAGCTTTCTTTATAGTCCAACTCTCACATCCATACAAGACTACTGGAAAAACCATAGCCTTGACTAGATGGACCTTTGTTGGCAAAGTAATGTCTCTGCTTTTGAATATGCTGTCTAGGTTGGTCATAGCTTTTCTTCTAAGGAGCAAACGTCTTTTAATTTCATGGCTGCAGTCACCATCTGCAGTGATTTTGGAGCCCCCCAAAATAACGTCTCCCACTTTTTCCATTGTTTCCCCATCTATTTGCCATGAGGTGCTGACTAGAGTCACTTAGGTAATAAAAATATGGCTGGCTCTGCAGTATTCAGGTTTATCTTCTCTTCTGTCAAGTGTAGCAAAGGTGAAGTGAAGCAGTGTTCATGTCACATTTATAATGTTAGCTTTTTTTTTTTTTTTTCCAGCAGAAGTGATTACTGAACACTTACATGTCAGGCACGGTGGCAAGCCCTGGGGAAAACAATGATTATTGGTCACATCCCTTCCAGTCAGTGGAGAGAAGAGACCAGTAAATGAAGCAATAAGCCCTGTATCAAAGCCTGTCCTGCATGTCCTGGGGGGTATATGGCACCTAATACCAGCCCAGGAGAGGCACAAAGGTCATGGGATAGAAAGAATAGAGGAAGCTTCTGTCCGGAGATGTGCTGTGGAAAGCAAGTGGGAGCTAGATGGAGGAGCTGGGTGGCAAAAATCCTAAGCATATAAAAAAGATGATTCATGGGGTATACATTTTCCTTTTCCAAACTATCAAGGAGAAAAGAAGCTGAGAAATCTAAAAAGGGGTGAGCTGGAGCAGATGGCACTTGGCATTGTGTATCTTGATATGTAGTTTTGATCTTGTTCTGTGAAAATGGGATGTATCAAGATTCCATTTGAGAGTCAGGGTGGGCCATAGTCAGATTTGTAATTTGGGATGATCATCTCTGGTGATGGCGATATTGGAGTGGGGAGCCAGAATGGGAAGGAGAATACCAGCTAAGAGTCCGCATGGGTAATAAGAGTGATGCCAGGGGCCTGAGTTGAAATCAAGGCAGGGATGACGTGCTGACAGCTGTTTAATGGGTAGAACTGAAGACTTGGCAGGTAAGTGGATTGGGACTGGGAGACGAAGTGGTAGGAACATGTCTCAAAATTCTCCCAAGAATCCAGTGAGAGTATTTTTAAGTTGTTGCTCTTCTTAGAGACAGGGATAAAGGAGGAAGAACAAGTTGGTGGCTCTTTGGTGGGGCTAGGAATGTAGCATGGTATCCTGGTTTTTGGTTCATGTAGTTAGCCAATGGTTAGGATGCCTTTAGAATTTCCATTGTTGACTTATTGGCCCATTTTAATTACTGTTCTGCTAATGAATCAACTGTTTCCTTGTATACAGAGAAAACAAGTTTACATTAACATTTCAATAAAAATGACATGAACGTAATCTCTGATGTACGTATTCGCTCTTTCCTGAGTATGGAAATATGGTGTGGTGATAGACAGTAGGTCTCAGGTCAAATGCTGCCTGGGTTCAAACCCTGTTTCCAGACTTAAAATTCCTGAGACTTTGGACAAATCACTCAACTTCCTTGTGCTTCAGTTAGTGTATCTTTGCAATGAGGGCTTCCCAGGTGGCACAGTTGTAAAGAACCCACCTGCCAATGCAGGACACACAGGTTCAGTCCCTGGGTCTGAATGATCCCCTGGTAGAGGAAATGGCAGCCCACTCCAGTATTCTTGCCCGGGAAATGCATAGACAGAGGAGCCTGGCAGGCTCAGTCCATGGATTGCAGAGTCAGATACAGCTGAGCATGCACACACATAATGAGGTCAGTAACTCCCACCAGGAATTGTTTTGAGGAACAAATTGCCCAGTGTATATAAGATGTCTGGTACATGGTAATCACAAAAGGTCATTAATTAGCGTCTTTTCTACTTCTGTGCTAAATCTTGTTTTTGGAGCTTTAAACACAAAGTCAAATGGGACATAATTATATTAGGCTGTGATACTTTGTCTTTCATTAACTCACTAATCAGATGTGTTTAACACTAGAAAGTTCATGTCCTTTTCCTTGTAAATAAATTTTAGTTTAGTGACATCCTCTATTTTTAGATTTAAAAAGTAAAAAATGATTTCACTGTTTCCTGGAAAACCATGCTACTCTAATTTAATGGAAAAGGATGTTGAATTGTGAGCAACTTCATCCTGAGTTTGATAGACAAGTTATCGAAAAGGAGAAACTACTTTTTTCATGTAATTTGGAAACAATTTTCTAGAACAATTTGTTTTCTGATTAAAATATTTTTAGTCTATTTTGCTTTGTATCATGAGTTGAAGTGTAAAGTATTTACAACACTGTTAGCCAAATATTTAAACAATATACTTTATGGCAAGATTTTTTTTTTTCTTTTCTTCCTTCACATTTATTTGTGAACTTATATATCCTTAGAGTGTTTCCTGGAAAACTAGGTGAATACAGATATGATTTTCCTCCATTTAGTTTTTTTTTTTTTTTTTTTGATGCTTTTTTTTTTTTTTTTTTTTTTAGTTTTTTATTTTTTAAATTTTAAAATCTTTAATTCTTACATGCATTCCCAAACATGAACCCCCCTCCCACCTCCCTCCCCATAACATCTTTCTGGGTCATCCCCATGCACCAGCCCCAAGCATGCTGCATCCTGCGTCATACATAGACTGGCGATTCAATTCACATGATAATATACATGTTAGAATGTCATTCTCCCAAATCATCCCACCCTCTCCCTCTCCCTCTGAGTCCAAAAGTCCGTTATACCCATCTGTGTCTCTTTCCCTGTCTTGCATACAGGGTCGTCATTGCCATCTTCCTAAATTCCATATATATGTGTTAGTATACTGTATTGGTGTTTTTCTTTCTGGCTTACTTCACTCTGTATAATCGGCTCCAGTTTCATCCATCTCATCAGAACTGATTCAAATGAATTCTTTTAACGGCTGAGTAATACTCCATTGTGTATATGTACCACAGCTTTCTTATCCATTCATCTGCTGATGGACATCTAGGTTGTTTCCATGTCCTGGCTATTATAAACAGTGCTGCGATGAACATTGGGGTACATGTGTCTCTTTCAATTCTGGTTTCCTCGGTGTGTATGCCCAGAAGTGGGATTGCTGGGTCATAAGGTAGTTCTATTTGCAATTTTTAAGGAATCTCCACACTGTTTTCCATAGTGGCTGTACTAGTTTGCATTCCCACCAACAGTGTAGGAGGGTTCCCTTTTCTCCACACCCTCTCCAGCATTTATTGCTTGCAGATTTTTGGATCGCAGCCATTCTGACTGGTGTGAAGTGGTACCTCATTGTGGTTTTGATTTGCATTTCTCTAATAATGAGTGATGTTGAGCATCTTTTCATGTGTTTGTTAGCCATCCGTATGTCTTCTTTGGAGAAATGTCTATTTAGTTCTTTGGCCCATTTTTTGATTGGGTCGTTTATTTTTCTGGAGTTGAGCTGCAGAAGTTGCTTGTATATTTTTGAGATTAGTTGTTTGTCAGTTGCTTCATTTGCTATTATTTTCTCCCATTCCGAAGGCTGTCTTTTCACCTTGCTTATATTTTCCTTTGTTGTGCAGAAGCTTTTAATTTTAATTAGATCCCATTTGTTTATTTTTGCTTTTATTTCCAGAATTCTGGGAGGTGGATCATAGAGGATCCTGCTGTGATTTATGTCTGAGAGTGTTTTGCCTATGTTCTCCTCTAGGAGTTTTATAGTTTCTGATCTTACATTTAGATCTTTAATCCATTTTGAGTTTATTTTTGTGTGCGGTGTTAGAAAGTGATCTAGTTTCATTCTTTTACAAGTGGTTGACCAGTTTTCCCAGCACCATTTGTTAAAGAGATTGTCTTTACTCCATTGTATATTCTTGCCTCCTTTGTCAAAGATAAGGTGTCCATATGTGTGTGGATTTATCTCTGGGCTTTCTATTTTGTTCCATTGATCTATATGTCTGTCTTTGTGCCAGTACCATACTGTCTTGATGACTGTGGCTTTGTAGTAGAGCCTGAAGTCAGGCAAGTTGATTCCTCCAGTTCCATTCTTCTTTCTCAAGATTGCTTTGGCTATTCGAGGTTTTTTGTATTTCCATACAAATCTTGAAATTATTTGTTCTAGTTCTGTGAAAAATGTGGCTGGTAGCTTGATAGGGATTGCATTGAATTTGTAAATTGCTTTGGGTAGTATACTCATTTTCACTATATTGATTCTTCCAATCCATGAACATGGTATATTTCTCCATCTATTAGTGTCCTCTTTGATTTCTTTCATCAGTGTTTTATAGTTTTCTATATATAGGTCTTTAGTTTCTTTAGGTAGATATATTCCTAAGTATTTTATTCTTTTCGTTGCAATGGTGAATGGAATTGTTTCCTTAATTTCTTTTCTACTTTCTCATTATTCGTGTATAGGAATGCAAGGGATTTCTGTGTGTTGATTTTATATCCTGCAACTTTACTATATTCATTGATGAGCTCTAGTAATTTTCTGGTGGAGTCTTTAGGGTTTTCCATGTAGAGGATCATGTCATCTGCAAACAGTGAGAGTTTTACTTCTTCTTTCCAATTTGGATTCCTTTTATTTCTTTTTCTGCTCTGATTGCTGTGGCCAAAACTTCCAGAACTATGTTGAATAGTAGCGGTGAAAGTGGACACCCTTGTCTTGTTCCTGACTTTAGGGAAATGCTTTCAATTTTTCACCATTGAGGATAATGTTTGCTGTGGGTTTGTCATAGATAGCTTTTATTATGTTGAGGTATGTTCCTTCTATTCCTGCTTTCTGGAGAGTTTTTATCATAAATGGATGTTGAATTTTGTCAAAGGCCTTCTCTGCATCTATTGAGATAATCATATGGCTTTTATTTTCAATTTGTTAATGTGGTGAATTACATTGATTGATTTGCGGATATTGAAGAATCCTTGCATCCCTGGGATAAAGCCCACTTGGTCATGGTGTATGATCTTTTTAATGTGTTGTTGGATTCTGATTGCTAGAATTTTGTTGAGGATTTTTGCATCTATGTTCATCAGAGATATTGGCCTGTAGTTTTCTTTTTTGTGACATCTTTGTCAGGTTTTGGTATTAGGGTGATGGTGGCCTCATAGAATGAGTTTGGAAGTTTACCTTCCTCTGCAATTTTCTGGAAGAGTTTGAGTAGGATAGGTGTTAGCTCTTCTCGAAATTTTTGGTAGAATTCAGCTGTGAAGCCATCTGGACCTGGGCTTTTGTTTGCTGGAAGATTTCTGATTACAGTATCAATTTCCGTGCTTGTGATGGGTCTGTTAAGATTTTCGATTTCTTCCTGGTTCAGTTTTGGAAAATTGTACTTTTCTAAGAATTTGTCCATTTCTTCCACGTTGTCCATTTTATTGGCATACAACTGCTGATAGTAGTCTCTTATGATCCTTTGTATTTCTGTGTTGTCTGTTGTGATCTCTCCATTTTCATTTCTAATTTTATTGATTTGATTTTTCTCTCTTTGCTTCTTGATGAGTCTGGCTAATGGTTTGTCAATTTTATTTATCCTTTCAAAGAACCAGCTTTTGGCTTTGTTGATTTTTGCTATGGTCTCTTTTGTTTCTTTTGCATTTATTTCTGCCCTAATTTTTAAGATTTCTTTCCTTCTACTCACTCTGGGGTTCTCCAACTCTTCCTTTTCTAGTTGCTTTAGTTGTAGAGTTAGGTTATTTATTTGACTTTTTCTTGTTTCTTGAGGTATGCCTGTATTGCTATGAACTTTCCTCTTAGCACTGCTTTTATAGTGTCCCACAGGTTTTGGGTTGTTGTGTTTTCATTTTCATTAGTTTCTATGCATATTTTGATTTCTTTTTGATTTCTTCTGTGATTTGTTGGTTATTCAGAAGTGTGTTGTTCAACCTCCATATGTTGGAATTTTTAATAGTTTTTCTCCTGTAATTGAGATCTAATCTTAATGCATTATGGTCAGAAAAGATGCTTGGAATGATTTCGATTTTTTGAATTTATCAAGTTTAGATTTATGGCCCAGGATGTGATCTATCCTGGAGAAGGTTCCATGAGCACTTGAAAAAAGGTGAAATTCATTGTTTTGGGGTGAAATGTCCTATAGATATCAATTAGGTCTAACTGATCTAATGTATCATTTAAAGTTTGCGTTTCTTTGTTAATTTTCTGTTTAGTTGATCTGTCCATAGGTGTGAGTGGGGTATTAAAGTCTCCCACTAGTATTGTGTTATTGTTGATTTCCCCTTTCATACTTGTTAGCATTTGTCTTACATATTGTGGTGCTCCTATATTGGGTGCATATATATTTATAATTGTTATATCTTCTTCTTGGATTGTTCCTTTGATCATTATGTAGTGGCCTTCTTTGTCTCTTTTCACAGCCTTTGTTTTAAAGTCTATTTTATCGGATATGAGTATTGCCACTCCTGCTTTCTTTTGGTCTCTATTTGCGTGGTATATCTTTTCCAGCCCTTCACTTTCAGTCTGTATGTGTCCCTTGTTTTGAGGTGGGTCTCTTGTAAGCAGCATATAGAGGGGTCTTGTTTTTGTATCCATTCGGCCAGTCTTTGTCTTTTGGTTGGGGCGTTCAACCCATTTACGTTTAAGGTAATTATTGATAAGTATGATCCCGTTGCCATTTACTTTATTGTTTTGGGTTCGGGTTTATACACGCTTTCGTGTTTCCTGTCTAGAGGATATCCTTTAGAATTTGTTGGAGAGCTGGTTTGGTGGTGCTGAATTCTCTCAGCTTTTGCTTGTCTGTAAAGCTTTTGATTTCTCCTTCGTATTTGAATGAGATCCTTGCTGGGTACAGTAATCTGGGCTGTAGGTTATTGTCTTTCATCACTTTAAGTATGTCTTGCCATTCCCTCCTGGCCTGAAGAGTTTCTATTGACAGATCAGCTGTTATCCTTATGGGAATCCCCTTGTGTGTTATTTGTTGTTTTCCCTTGCTGCTTTTAATATTTGTTCTTTGTGTTTGATCTTTGTTAATTTGATTAATATGTGTCTTGGGGTGTTTCGCCTTGGGTTTATCCTATTTGGGACTCTCTGTGTTTCTTGGACTTGGGTGATTATTTCCTTCCCCATTTTAGGGAAGTTTTCAACTATTATCTCCTCAAGGATTTTCTCATGATCTTTCTTTCTGTCTTCTTCTTCTGGGACTCCTATAATTCGAATGTTGGAGCGTTTCATATTGTCCTGGAGGTCTCTGAGATTGTCCTCGTTTCTTTTAATTCGTTTTTCTTGTTTCCTCTCTGATTCATTTATTTCTACCATTCTATCTTCTATTTCACTAATCCTATCTTCTGCCTCTGTTATTCTGCTATTTGTTGCCTCCAGAGTGTTTCTGATCTCATTTATTGTGTTATTCATTATATTTTGACTCTTTTTATTTCTTCTAGGTCCTTGTTAAACCTTTCTTGCATCTTCTCAATCCTTGTCTCTAGGCTATTTATCTGTGTTTCCATTTTGATTTCAAGATTTTGGATCATTTTCACTATCAATATTCGGAATTCCTTCTCCGGTAGATTCCCTACTTCTTCCTCTTTTGTTTGATTTGGTGGGCAACTCTCCTGTTCCTTTACCTGCTGAGTATTCCTCTGTCTCTTCATCTTGGTTATATTGCTGCGTTTGGGGTGGCCTTTTTATATTCTGATAATTTGTGGAGTTCTCTTTTTTATGGAGCTTCCTCACTTTGGGTGGGGTTCTATCAGTGGCTTGTCAAGGTTTCCTGGTTAGGGAGGCTTGTGTTGGAGTTTTGGTGGGTGGAGCTGGGTTTCTTCTCTCTGGAGTGCAGTGGAGTGACCCGTAATGGGTTATGAGACATCAAAGGTATTGGGATAATTTTGAGCTGCCTGTATATTGAGGCTCAGGGGAGTGTTCCTGTGTTGCTGGAGAATTTGCGTGGTATGTCTTGTTTTGGAACTTGTTGGTCCTTGGGTGGAGCTTGGTTTCAGTGTAGGTATGAAGGCTTTTGATGAGCTCCTATTGCTTAATGTTCCCTGAATTCAAGAGTTCTCTAATGTTTTCAGGCTTTGGGTTTAAGCTTCCTGCTTCTGGTTTTCAGTTTTATTTTCACAGTAGCCTCTAGACTTCTCCATCTATACAGCACCGATGATAAAACATCTAGGTTAAAGATGAAAAGTTTCTCCACCTTGAGGGACACTCAGAGAGGTTCACTGAGTTACAAGGAGAAGAGAAGATGGAGGGGGTAGTTAGAGGTAACTGGAATGAGATGTGGTGAGATCAAGAGAGGAGAGAGCAAGCTAGCCAGTAGTCACTTCCTTATGTGCGCTCTATAGTCTGGACCACTCAGAGGTATTTACAGAGTTATACGGGGAAGAGGAGAGGGAGGAAGTAGACAGAGGTGACCCGGAGGATAAGAGAGAGGAATGAGTAGGAGAGAGACAAATCCTGCCAGTGACCAGTTCCTTAGGTGTTCTCTACCGTCTGGAACACACAGAGATTCACAGAGTTGGATAGAGAAGAGATGGGGAGAAAAGAGACAGAGGCCACCTGGTGGAGAAAAAGGAGAGGCCAGAGGAGGAGAGAGTGGACAAGCCAGTAGTCTTGCTCTCAGGTAAACTTGGGTAGTGAAGTTTGGGTTTTTAAATGTACAAAATTGACAACAAAGATTAAAAATCTGGAGTAGAGGTTGGATCCTCAAAGATACAATATTAAAGAAAAGCAGAAGGAAAAAGGAAGAAAGAAAAAAAAAGAATTATTAAAAAACAAACAAACAAAAAAAAAAATAAAACAAAACACCAACAACCATCCAAGGAGTATATATGGTGTTTGCCTTAAAAAAAAAAAAAAAAGTCTTTTTTTTTTTTAAAAATAGTAATACTAGGTTATAGAAATAAAAATTAGAGGAGAAATAGAAGATTTAACAATTAAAAAAAAGCTCGGAAAAAAAAATGCAAAAGGCAAAAAAAAAAAAAAAAAGAATGATTTTAAAAATATTAAAAAATTAAAAATATATCTGGCTCTTCTCTGATGTTATGGGTCGTGTCGGCTCAATTCCAAGGTGGTTCCCTCTGTTTAACTTCTTCTGTTTGCTGGTTTTTAGGCTCACTAGTTCAGTCGCGCTGTGGGGAGGGGGGATGCTGCAAACAAATAGCACTGTCGTGTGTACACAGTATCTCTGCCCCTCTTGACCTGTCCTTCCTCGCGGCGCACAAACCGCTCCGGCTCTACGATGCTCAGCCGGGAACCGTCTGGGGCCGGCCCTAGGCTGCGTGCACTTCCCGGGTCCAAGCCGCTCAGGTTCGGCCCTCAGGCAGCCCTCAGAGGCACAAATGCGGCTGGGACTGCGCTTTGTGCCCTTCCCAGGTCCGAGTAGCTCAGGAGTTTGGCGAGCGCAATTGCCGCGGCTTGTCACCTTTTCCGCCGCTGCCGCTCAGCTCTCTGGGTGGACCGCTGGCGCACCCCGTGAGGCAGACTGTGACTGTCCAGCACCCCCAGAAGTCTTAGCAAAGGAGCCTGCTTGCAGTTAGGTAAGTAAAGTCTCTCCGGGTCTGCAATTGCCCCTTTCCAGTCCTTACGGCTCTGGCTGCCTGTCCCCGGCGGGGAATGGTCTGCAGCCGGCTTTTTCCGTTCCGTCCTTTGTTCTGTGCTGGGTCCTGGCGGTGTCTTATGTTCGAGCTTTTCGCGTGGTAGCTATCCCACAGTCTGGTTTGCTAGCCCAAGTTAGATCGTTCTGGTGGAGCGTGGGGCGTTCGTGCCCGATTCTTACAAAGCTCTGCAGCCCGCGCCTCCCGCGCGTCCCTGCCCTGCCCCCACTTCCCAATGGCGGATGCAGGCGTCTGTGCTGCTTTTCCGCTGGGGGAGTTACTGGTGGGCTTGTAATCTCTTGGTTTTAATTATTTATCTATTTTTCCTTCCTGTTATGTTGCCCTCTGTGTTTCCAAGGCTCGCCACAGACTCGGCAGGGAGAGTGTTTCCTGGTGTTTGGAAACCTCTCTTCTTAAAATTCCCTTCCCAGGACGGGCTTCCCTTCCCGGGACGGAGCTCCCTCCCCACCTCCTTTGTCTCCTTTTTCGTCTTTTATATTTTTTCCTACCTGATTTTGAAGACAATGGTCTGCTTTTCTGGTTGCCTGATGTCCTCTGCCAGCCTACAGAAGTTGTTTTGCGGAGTTTGCTCGGCGTTGAAATGTTCTTTTGAGGAATTTGTGAGGGAGAACGTGATCTTCCCGTCCTATTCCTCCGCCATCTTTCCCTCCCTCTCCGAATTCCTCCATTTAGTTTTAAACTTTGTGCTTTTAGAGCTGGTTCCATGAACAAGAATGAGTGAAGCAAGGCAAAGGTGACTCTCCAGAATGGCACAGGAGTTGTTAGAAATAGAAGATTTCTTGTTCTAATGGGTGGAAAACTGTCTTTTCTTCCCAAGGTAAACAATATCACATCCGCAGACCATGGAGAATACAGAATTGAATATGTATTGAAATAATAAATTGGCAGTAGCCATTAATGTTCAGAGCCCTGAGACTTATGCAACCCCTTCCACTGCATTCCAGAGCATCACCTGCTTGTATGGACTCCCATAAAGCATCACTACTTAGTGTGTGCTCAGGGGTACCCGCAGGCTTCTTCAGTCTCCTTTTAGGGTGTTCTTAAGCTCCAAACCACAAACCAAAACAATGCTAAAACACAATTTACCTTCTTCATCCACTAGTGAACAGTGAGTTTTCCAGAGACTACTTGATATGTGATACCACAAAGCAAAAGTTCCTTGAAACAATTCAAAATAATAACATTTTATTCCCTTTTATTAATGTGAATTGTAATGTTGTATTAGTTTCCGGTTTCTTTCAGTGTTAGTTGAAAAGAGTTCATTGAGATTACAAGCAAATCAATATTTAGATCCCATGTTAAAACTAATCCAGCTCAAGAAAGAGAAAATGGATAAGAATTTTTCTACTATTCACCCAAATATTTGTCCCTCCATGAAAATAAAAGTGGAAGATTTTCCATCTCTGATGATCATTTCCAAGTAGCGTAATGTATTAGGTGGATCTAAGTGGAAGAAATTTCAACTGGGAATATACTTTTAACCAGAAGAATCAACAGATTGATTAGAGAATACCCACTAATATCATTTGTCTCTTTTGACTCTAAATACAATGTTAATCATAAATATAAATCATAGTTTGTAGGACATTTAGCCCCGTAGAGTCACACAGGTTCCTTCTCTCAGGTAAGACCCTTTATGGATGTCTGTAATGACTAAGCAGGGACAAAAGCATTTATGTTACATTCCTGAACAGGGGATGCTTGAAAAATTATCTCTGAGGATTAATGTTGTGGCAGCAAAGGGTGGATTGGTGAGGAGAGACCAGAGTCCAAGAAAATAGCTGCAAGCCTCTTAAAGATGTTTGGGGTAGAGAATTCCACGGTTAAAATGGAAAAATTAAAAAAGAGAGAGAGAGAGAAGATGCAAAAGAGAAACTGAAGAAGGAGGACTCAAAAAATGATGCTCTCAAACTAGGTCATATTAGAAGCAGCAGAGTCGCAAGCAAGTCAAAGTTTCTAGACATTACTAGTGAGTCCAGTGGCTGGTAGATTGTGATAAGGAAGACTTGGTACATAGGGGAAAAGAAAGAATTCAGTAGCGAGCAAAAGTTTGCCTTCAAAGCAATACCAACAAGTTAAATGTTTCGTACTAAGTTGTGAATTAAAAAAAAAAAAAAAAAAAAAAAAACTTGGGTAAAAATGAAGCATTGGGCATGAAGTCTCCTGGAGCAGAGGAACAGTGACAAACTCAGTCAAAAGGAGGACTGCCCTGAGCTTGAATGAGTTGGAGGAGAGAGGTGAACCTGGACCACTATTGCAAATTGGGTTGTCTCATCTTTTCAGGCAATCTCTGTGCACCCTGAGGCTGCAGAGCATGGTGCCGGAATCTAGCTGGAGCTTTATGAACTGTCATGTAGGGGGAGAAAAGAGTATACAGGTCTATTAAACCTTGAGGCTATAATTAGAAGCAATCAACACATATTTCAAATGAAGTGTGAGTTGCTCAGTTGTGTCTGAGTCCTTGGAACCCCATGGACTGTACCCCACCAGGTTCCTCTGCCCATGGAATTCTTCAGGCAAGAATACTGGAGTGGGTTGCCATTGCATTCTCCAGGAAATCTTCCCAACCCACAGGTTGAACCCGGGGCTCCGTCATTGCAGGCAGATTCTTTAGCATCTAAGCTTAATCATATATGTCATTATCTTCATTAACTACTTGTGGAACTAACATCACTGCAATGACAGCATGTTTTGACATATAAAAAGTTGTCCATCCGTTACAGAAATAACTAGCACATCTCCTGTTAGGATAGGGGTAAGAATGGCAGCTTCTGACAGTGGGAAATGTACATTATGAGTTTCACTGTTTATTTATTGAAATTGTCTGAGAAGAAAGAGTGACAAGTAGGCTAATAACACACTTAGTGTCAACAGTGGGACGCTAGCACTCTCCTTACATGGCCGCTGTTTAACGATACTATGTATTTATGAGACATTTTAACCTTGGTTGTTTTTAACTGTGAAATACCTAGATCATATTATGTATAAAAAAGTATTGACTGGGAATCAAATTTATGGAGAAAAATATCACCCTTTGGGTTGAAAAATTGACCACTACTAGAATATAATTTCTGAAAATGCAGCCTGAAGGCAATTCACTAGAGGGTAATTTTTCAGTGCAGTAGGCAAGTTTTCACAGGATTCTGACAGCCTTTCTCTCCCTTTCTCTCTTTCCCTTAACCTTTAAGGCATATTTTTGTTCTAAATATGCTTCAACATTATTACTCCTTAAGACATCTTGTTTAATTCATATAGTCATATGACATATGAAGCATAATTAATGCCTAATATCAGAGTCTGGGTTGTTAGTCAAGACTTTTGAATGATTAATTTGCAAAACAATATAAACATATTAAGTCTAATTTAGGTCAGTAATGATAGACACATGTACTATTTTGTGTACAACATCCTAAATAATTTCCCAGCTCCTAGGTTTTTTTTTTTGTTTTGTTTTATTTTTTCCCCTTTCCTGAGGAATTCAAACACTGTCTGACTTTTCTTTTCAAGCACATAACACTGGCTATGCCATCCTGCTCCAGAACCTTCGGTGGTTTCCTACTGTTTGATAAAAGTAGAAAATTCTAAACTGGCAAGTAAGGATCTTCTAATCCAATTCCAGGATGTTGTTGTTCAGTCATGTCCTACTTTTTGTGACCCCGTGAACCGCAGCATACAGGTTTTCCTGCCCTTCACCATCTCCTGGAGTGTGCTCAAACTCATGTCCATTGATTGACTCAGTGATGCCATCCAACCATCTCATCTTCTTCTCCTGCCATCAATCCATCCCAGAATCAGGTTATTTCCTCAGGAGTTGGCTCTTTGCATCAGGTGGCCAAAGTATTGGAGTTTCAGCTTCAGCATCAGTCCTTCCAATGAATATTCAGGGATGATTTCCTTTAGGATTGACTGCTTTGATCTCCTTGCAGTCCAAGGGACTCTCAAGAGTCTTCTCCAACACCACATTTAGAAAGCATCAATTCTTTGGCTCTCAGCCTTCTTTATGGTCCAACAGTCACATTCATACATGATTACTGGAAAAACTGTAGATTTGACTGTATGGACCTTTGTCAAAAAAAAGTAATGTCTCTGCTTTATAATATGCTGTCTAAGTTTGTCATAGCTTTTCTTTCCAGGAGCAAACATCTTTTAATTTCATGGCTGCAGTCACCATCCACAGTGATTTTGGAGCCCAGGATAATAAAGTCTGTCACTGTTTCCATTGTTTCCCCATCTGTTTGCCATGAAGTGATGGGACTGGATGACATAATCTTTGTTTTAGAATGTTGAGTTTTAAACCAGCTTTTTCACTGTCCTCTTTCACCTTAATCAAGAGGCTCTTTAGTTCCTCTTCACTTTCTGTAATAAGGGTGGTATCATCCGCATATCTGAGGTTATTGATTTTGTCCCAGCAATCTTGATTCCAGCTTGTTCTTCATCCAGCCTGGCATTTCGCATGATGTATTCTACATTTAAGTTAAATAAGCAGAGTGACAATATGCAGCCTTGACATACTCCTTTCCCAATTTGGAACCAGTCTGTTATAACATGTCTGTTTCTAATTTTTGCTTCCTGACCTGCATACAGGTTTCTTAGGAGGCAGGTAAGGTGGTCTGGTATTTGCATCTCTTGAAGAATTTTCCACAGCTTGTTATCCACACAGTCAAAGGCTTTGGTATAGTCAATGAAGCAGAAGTAGATGTTTTTCTCGAATCTCTTGGTTTTTTGATGATCCAACGGATGTTGGCAATTTGATCTCTGGTTCCTCTGCCTTTTCTAAATCCAGCTTGAACATCTGAAAGTTCTTGATTCACATACTGTTGAAGCGTAGCTTGAAAAATTTTGAGCATTACCTTGCTAGCATGTGAAATGAGTGTAATTTTGTGGTAGTTTGAACATTTTTTGACATTGCCCTTCTTTGGGACTGGAATGAAAACTGACCTTTGTTGGTCCTCTGGCCACTGCTGAGTTTTCCAAATTTGTTTGCATACTTAGGGCCGCATTTTAACAGCATTATCTTTTAGGATTTGAAATACCTCAGGTGGAATTCCATCAAGTTCTCTAGCTTTTTCGTAGTGATGCTTCCTAACACCCACTTGACTTCACACTCCAGGATGTCTGTCTCTAGGTGAGTGATTACACCATTGTGGTTATCCGGGTCATTAAGATCTTTTTTGTATAGTTCCAGTATGTGTACCAGGAGAAGGCAATGGCACCTCACTCCAGTACTCTTGCCTGGAAAATCCCATGGACGGAGGAGCCTGGTGGGCTGCAGTCCATGGGGTCACTAAGAATTGGACACGACTGAGTGACTTCATTTTCACTTTTCACTTTCATGCATTGGAGAAGGAAATGGCAACCCACTCCAGTATTCTTGCCTGGAGAACCCCAGGGACGGGGGAGCCTGGTGGGCTGCCGTCTCTGGGGTCGCACAGAGTCGGACAAGACTGAAGCAACTTAGCAGCAGCAGCAGCAGTATGTGTACCTGGTTATTCTCCTTACATGGTATACTCGTCACCCCCTCTATGCCTTTGGTCATGGTGAGGATTTTAATACTAGATTTTATAACATAGCAGTAGCCGAAGGTGGCATTTAATAGGCATTTTCCTTAGGAGCAGTTTTTAATATTAAGTAGTGCACAAAGCTTTAAATATTTCAGGCATTCTTTGTAGATTCCTTTAAGGTACATTTGATTTTATGAGTAAAGGGAGTAATAGGAGTTTAAAGAAAAGAGAAAGGGATGGAGGGAAAGAGAAAAATAAACACAGAAAGAAGAGAGAGAAATCTATCTGTTTAGTTGCAAAGTAGTTATGTTACAAATCCAGTCAAATGAGAAGCTCTCCTTAACAGTTATTTTGGACACAGATTTCATTCCACAGTTGGATTTTCTTTTTTTTCCTCTGGGCCATTTAGGCGTAATAACTTATATTGGGATGTTAATTATTAATAGTTTTATATATTAATGATAGGCCTTTGCTATATTAAATTATAAAATCTATTCTATTAATGGTAAAAGTCCATATCTTATGAGGTGGTGTAGATCATCGTAACAACCAATACTTCAAATTAAAAAAAAAAAAAAAAAAAAAAACCTCTTGGAGCTTAGGACTGACCTGGTTCTATTTTATATTCAAATGTTACCTTAAATGTCTTGGTCTTTTCACTATAATCTATATAGATAAGTGTTAGTTGCTCAGTCATGTCCGATTCTTTCTGATCCCATGATTTGTACCCTGCCGGGCTCTTCTGTCCATGGAATTCTCAAGGCAAGAATGCTGGAATGAAAGAAAAAAAAAATGCTAGAATGGGTTGCCAGGGAATCTTTCCCAGGGGAATCTTCCTGACCTAGGGATTGAACTTGAGTCGCCCCTGTATAGGTTAATCTGGTAGCTTTTAGAGATTTGTTTGTGTTTCAGATTAAAACTATTGAGTGCTCCCAATTTTTATATTTTTGGGCACATTCTTTTAGTCTCTCTAAATTTCTTCTCCTGACTCCTAATATCCTTTATAATGATTCTTCTGTCTAGCTGAAAACTTAGGTATTTTTTCTGCCTGTTTGTTTTATGACCTATGCCACGACTTCCTCAGTAGATGACCTTGGATAACTTCCTTACCTGCCTGAGCCTATATATTCTTGTCTGTATAATGGGGATAACAGTAACACTGACTTCAGTGAGGTTATACATGTAGAGAAGCTGATGTGTGCTTAGATTACAGTAAGCACCCAATAATAAGCATGCTGTCAGAAACATGTGAAGCCTGTGTGGGTGAATGTTTAACTGAACATCTTACTGTAGCCCTTGTGTCAATCCTGGATGTCAGATTGGCTGAGAAGAAGAGGTGCAATTTAGTGCTCAACAAGCCTTTTTTCATAGACTCGCTGTAAGTAAGCAGCATGATATTTTAGAATTCAAGCATTTTTGAAACTCCTTTTGAAAGTATGGTTTCTAGGCAGTAAATGGTCCTTTATTCCACTACACGCCACCAGTAAAAAGAGAAAAAAATCATGAAGAAATATTGAGTAATTCCTTGCTAAAAAATCCAATTTTTAATTTATAGAATTAGGCATGAAATAGTTTTATTTTACATTAATTACTAAGTTTGGCTATTTTGTGAAATATTTTGATCAAGCCTCATTTATTTAATTGACTTCACGTCTCTATGTATTCATCAAATCATTCCACAAATACTTATTAAACATATACTATGTGTTTGGCACATTGCTAACTGCTTAGAATACTATGGTAAACAAATAAGGCTCCTTGTCTCAGAGAGCTCGCCATCTCTAAATAACTTCTCAATGTATTTATATCTTGACATTAAAATTGACACTGAACATTTCTTGAAAACCAATTAGGAAAACATCTACACCAAAATTATATTTTTCCTGTACTATGTAATTTTCAAAAACACTACCACTGTGTAACGTATACAGATATATCCAGATAATGTCAATGTGATGAATTAAAAGAAACATTGCCTTTTCTTATTTACAAATTAGGTTTTGAACTGTTTATTTAGGTGCAGTTTAGCATAAAATATCTCTAATTTTCTCATCATTCTGGTAAAACTACTTCAATATTCATCTATATTATGTTTAATGAAAGCATAGCTGGGATTTGACAGGGAGAAACATCGATTTTACATATAAATTCTGGCCATTTATGCACTTACATGGGTTAATTTGCAATCAGACTTGGTAGGAATCAGAATATATGAATAAAATTTTACATAAATGTACAACAAGTGAAAACAGGGCTTCTATTTTTCTTGAATACTGCAGTGAACAACTGAGAAGTGGTATGTATGAACATATACCTGGTCTTTCAAAGATGCAACTTGGTGGGTTTTTGTTTGTTTGTTTGTTTGTGTTTTCCAATGATGTAACAACAGCCCCTAATATATGGAGCAGATTCATGCTTATAATAAGCTTCTAAATATTGTGGGAAAAACCAGAAACAAACTTTGCTTAATATCACATTGTTTAGAAGGTTGGTGGATTGAAGAAGGGATTTTTTTTTTAAGCCACTCATAATTTTGATGTATTTTTCTCAGTTCTAACCCAAAATGTGTTGAATACACAAAAACCATTTTCCAGGGCTGAAGCTTAGGCTTCCAAAACATACAGCTCTCAAATCTGCTTAAGATGTTACTATGCAACCCAGTTTTATTTTTTCATCCATTTGCATTTTTAGATGCGTTTCTCTCCCTCTCCGGTTATTAAAGTTGGCGGCTGCATGGGGTAGATAGTGAGCCCCACTGTATGTCGGTGTCTTCCTGGAAATCACCTGGGGCCGAGAGTTCCGTCTTTCTCACCTTATCGTATCTGGAGCACAGATTTGCTCTGCTCGTCATATTTTGGCATCTGTGAATCACCGTCATGTTGTCATATTCGCAGTTACAAAGTAGCCGATGGGAAAGGAGCCAACTACTTGAGGCACTTTCAATAGGGGGGGGAAAGTCTGATTTCAGCATTATTCATTGGAAATGCTACTTGTGAAAGCATTTACTTCAGTTTCTGAGATGCTGGCAATGACTTTAATAGGCAATGCATAATCTTGCTTTTTAGAAATGCTCCTATGTGCTAGAGAGTAGAGCAACCAGTAATTATTGATAGCTATAGGTAAAATGGCACGTTTAGGAACCCAGAGTGAATACTTATCCGTGACTTATTTACAGTTCATCAATAGTTCCTGCAACTTAAATGGACAATGAATAAGTCATGTCAATAGAGGTTATTTATGAGAATTAATTCTCTTAATCATGTACTAGTCCCTTACCATTTTACCTTTCTTCATAAATTACAATGGGCAAAATTAAAACTAAATTTTAAAATTAAGTGAATTCAGGGTAAATCCTGAAAAATAGTAGCAAATAAATTTGTTAAAGAAAAGATCTAATGTTTTTAAGTGAAGTTAAAATCCATCATAAGTATAGGCAAAAATGCTAAAAATATTTTAAACATTATGTTTTGTTTTAGCTCTATATATTTAGTAACGGTTTCTCAGTAAATTAAGTTCCCATCTCTGTGTACCTATCTATCTGTATATTATTTAAGTTAAGAGGATTCCTTTTGGTAACCTTCATGGAGATAACATGGTGTAAACACACACACACACACACACACACAGAATGACTTTACAACTTTTAACTACATTAAGGTTCTTCCAACTCAACTTAAACTTTGAATTTATGAATCTTCTCAAATGGTCCCCTAGTAATTTTATATACATTTTGCTGTTGTTTGAATGACTGTGGTGACAAGATGGCAGTGCTAAGGCAAATATCCCAAGAAAGCTATTCATTTACAATGGAGTGTATAGATATTTCCTTAAGCAAGCAATTATAAAACTTTTATTCTATGAATTCTATCTGTGGTGGTATACTTTGAAAAATAAATCTCAAAGGACTGTAGTTCAATAATTTTGGAAATTCTACACATTCAAGTTTTACTTAGAGCTTCAGAATGAACATTAGCATTTAAAAGTGTCTGCAGAATCCTTCAATAAAAACACTTTACAAAAACACTTTGAAATATATTTGGCCACCGATTATTTTTTCTCCCTTAAAACACAGTTGTACCCCAGGGAACATATTTTGTTTGGAAAATCTGTCTTAACAGAGAGACTCATGGCTGCCTACAACGATCGAAGTGTTCTTCAAAGCAGAATGGTGAGCTACATACGTATTCTAGAAGAATCAGCTTGTTTAGTCTTTTGGCAATTCTGTTCTAAACCCACATCTTAATCATTCATACCACCACATTATTCAGAACACCACTCCTAACACAGGAATGCTAGTCTTTCCTAGGGATTGTATCCCCAAATCTTCACAGCGGAGTCATCTAAGTTTTCAGTCTTTCTGTGGATGGTATCAGGAGAAGGGAATGGTAACCCACTCCAGGGTTCTTGCCTGGAGAATCCCAGGACAGAGGAGCCTGGTGGGCTGCTGTCTGTGGGGTTGCAGAGTCGGACACGACTGCAGCGACTTAGCAGCAGCAGCAGCGGATGGTACGAGGCCCAGGCCCACATTGATGACGTGTGGGAACATGTTGAAGTTGGGTGGCCTCAGCCTGCAGCGGCTTGAAGCAAGGTTTCCATTCCTGGCCAGAGGTTAAGTGGGATCATGGCAATGAGAACACCAAACCCTAGCCATTAGACCAGTGGTCAGTGACAAGGGCCTGGCCCTTTGTCTTTGCAAAGAAGATTTCCCACAAAGACGGAAAGTCGTGAAACAAGCAAAGTGTTTATTAGGAGGAAAAGAGTACTATGCCTGTGAATAGACACTCCCGCAGACTCAGAGTTGCAGTCTTGTGAATCATTTTTATGGGACATTTCTTCCAGGTTTCCTACTACAGGATGACACTCCCTCCATTTTTGACCTCCAAGGAGGCTTTCTGTGAATGTGTAGTCAGGAAGGTATCCTGGATTTGAGAATGAAAAGTACGTGGTCTTTCCTCTCGTATCTGGGCAGGGCCCAGCCTTGTCTGTCAATTGTCCTGCTATTCTTGTCTAGGAGTATCATTCCACAAGGAATGAATCACCAATTGCTTTACCCTCTGGGGGGTGGGGGCATCTGCTTCCTGCCTCAGTGTGAGCCATTTTGCAGAAATACATGTGTGTTAAATGAAATGATCTTCTGAAATATGACAAATGATTAATGCCTTTAATATGAAAAGAACTTCTACAAGTGAATATGAAATAGATCAAGAGTCTATCAGAAAAATAAGCGAAGTGTGTGAACAGGCAAATTCCAGGGATGAGAATAAAAGTAAGCTTTAACTCTATATAAAAAGAAGTTTGCCTTCAATAGTGGACGTGAAATCCAAATTAGAGCAAAATGAGATCGCATTTTCTTTCACCCATCAGATTGCCATATGGATTCACATCTAGAGCTGGTGAAAGTGTAGGGAAATTGACACTATTAATTTACCAGTGGATTATGAATTATAACTTTATTTAAAGTATAGTCTGTCCGTAGCTATTAAGATTATAAGTGTATCTCTTGATCCAGTATATTTAACTCTGGAGGAAAAAAAGATAGACATTATAAGTTTCTTCCTGGCTGAGCTCTTCAACCTCCCCTCCCTCTTACTTCCCAGCCTTCTGCATCCACCT
This sequence comes from Ovis aries, assembly GCF_016772045.2. NCBI lineage: Eukaryota > Metazoa > Chordata > Mammalia > Artiodactyla > Bovidae > Ovis > Ovis aries. Next base: position 10,706,687 of record NC_056079.1, read on the forward strand.
ATACAGATCCACCTCCTTATCCTGTCCACTGTTAGCTCAAATACCACTGCTGAGTCAGTCAAGGTGGAGCTGAGCATCCAGGTAGCACTGCTTATGGTGAACTTGCAGCCACTGCTGTTGGCCAAGTTCTAGGTACCACTAACTCACCCGGTCACCGTCTCTAGAAGCTGCTTCTCCCACTATCCTTGTGCTGTTTTTTCAGTTGAGATGACTTCCTTTCGCGGTGGATGCAGTCAGGCTTGTTAAATCTCAAAATTTCAGCTTTTTGGAAATGTCGCTCATTCAGTTCATACACACATAGCTACCCCTCCCCCAGTGCACACAGAATTGATACAGTGAATGTGAAAGGGTTTCTGAAAGACGCTGGTCCAGGGTAGTTGGTGGTTTTAGTCGCTAAGTGGTTTCTGAATCTTGCAACCCTGTGGACTGTAGCCTGCCAGGCTCCTCTGTCCTTGGGCTTCTTCAGGCAAGAATACTGGAGTCGGTTGCTCTTTCCTTCTCCAGAGAATCTTCCTGACCCAGGAATCAAACCCAGATCTCCTGCCTTGAAGGAAGATGATTTACTGACAGAGCTATGAGGAATGCCCCGCCCAGGGTAGCAATCCCTGACTACTGTGTCCTTAAAGGCTAGTTGACTGTCCTAGACTCCTTTCAACCTCAGGGTAACTTCCCTCCCAGGAACACTTGGCCTTCTCGATTGGGCCTTGGTCATTAGCGATTTAGGTGACCAAGGATGACCATTGGATGTGTTTGTATAATTCAGATGTGTTCTAATTCCGACAACAGTTAGGAACTCAGGGTCCTCTGGAGCTACCTCCATCTTTTATGCAGATACCTGGGAGGAGCATCGGCACCCAGCCTTAAACACAGCAAAGTACATTGAGGAAGGGCTGACGACCATCTCTCATCAGACCCTTACCCAAGCAGAATATCCTGCTAAAATAACGGAAGATGATGAAAATTCTCACACCGAGGCTGCCTCATGGCGTTTAGACGCCAGTTCTCTTAAGATAAGGATCTGGAAGCAATATTTTCCTGCCCTTGTTTACCTAATCAAGCTCATTCTTATGAACCACATTCTTATGAACTCTCTCCTGCTGGCAAGAATGGCCTCTCCAGGAGTCCAACCCACCACACTCATCAAGTTTAATTTCTGCCTAATTGACTGCCTTGCCAGATCCTCCTCCTCTGTTCAGATTCTGATTTCAGAGTCCCCTGGGGTGAGCCTTCTTCTCCCTCCCCACCTCTTCTCATGAGATCATCCATATTCCCAGTGTCAAACTCAGGCTTTACTTTTATACCTAAATGTGTATCTCTAGCCCAGTGATCATCAACCCAGAGAAATTTTGCTTTCCCGTCATTTGGCAGTGTCTGGAATCATTTTCATCACAACCATGTGAGGGATATACTGTCATCCAGTAGAGAGGGGCAAGAGACAAATGTGCGCTTTGTAGGGTAGTTCACAGCTTAGGACAGAAGCATCTACATTTAGAGAGAATAGTGTGGAGGTTGAAACTCCCTGTTGCTGAGACAAGCTCTGTTCTAGAATCATGTATGCAACATTACCATTACATGTCAGTGTGGTCCACACACTTGATACTGATAAAACAGAAATATTTTCTTCCCCAATTCTGTGTTATTTTTCCTGTTTCAATCCCATCTTGGTAAATGGCAGCATATCCTATTTTGCCTCCCTGAGACCTGGGAGGTAATGGTGCTTTCTCTCTGTCTCATATACAATCTCTCGCACATCAGCAAATCCTGGGAGCTCTATATCCCAGCATCATTCTGGCTCCATCCCTGTGTCTCTATCTCACTTGTAACTGCTGTATCCAACTCCCATCATCTCTTTCTTGGTCACTGCAATAACCTCTTAACTGCTTTCCTGGCTCCCACCCTTGACCCTTGCTAGCAATTGACACAACAACATAAGTTTAAAAATATAAATTGGACCAGTGCCACCCCTCCTTCCAAACCTCAGTGTTGTCCCTTTTGCACTTAAAAAACCACCCTGAAGTCAAAACCTGGTCCTATGCCCATCTTCCTGACCATGCTCAGAAGCCTTCCTACTCAAAGGATTTCTGCTCACAGATTGCAGCAGTTTTATCCCCATCCATGCCTTCCCTGTTGGGCTTCCTTCTTCCTGGAAGTCCTACTGCTGGGTTCCTCCCAGACTGATGGCTGCTTGTCATTCATCCCCATCTTCGATCAAGTGTCACGTCTTCTGGACGTGCTTTCAGTGTTATGCAAAATGCCGTGGCCTCTCCCATCCACTGGCAGTGTGCCATCTGTTCTTGTACAGTATTTAAGCTGCTTCGTTCATTTTTAATATCACTTTTAAATTTAGATATAATTGGAAAGTAACATAGTTCTAGGTATACAACAGAATGATTTGATATTTGTATGTATCGCAAGATGATTACCACAAAAAATCTGATTGACATCCATCCCCATACATCCATCACCATACACTGTTACCATGTTTGCTTAGTAACGAAAAATTTTAAGATTGCTCTCTTAGCCAAATTTCAAATACACAGTTCACTATCATTAACTATCATCACCATGCTATTCCCTCCTCATGGCTGATTTAATTTATAGTTGGAAATTTGTGTCTGTTAACTCCTTTCACCTATCCCCCCACCCCCATCCCCACCAGTAATTAGCAGTGTTCTCTGTATCCATGAGCTTCCTTATTTATTGTAGTGGTGATGGTGGTGGATTTTTGGATTTCAATTACAATTCGTCTTGCTCTGTCTGATTTATTTCACTTAGCATAAGACCCTATCCATGTTGTTGCAAATAGTAGATTTTCTTTCTTTCTCACTCCTGAATTGTATTCCACTGTATATACATACCGCATTTTTCGATCTGTTCATCCATCAGCAGACCCATAGGTCGTTTCCATATCTTGACTGTTAAAAATAATGTTGCAGTGAACACTGGTATATAAATATCTCTTTGCCATAGTCTTTGTTTCCTTCACATATATTCCCAGAAGTGGAACTGCTGGATCGTATGCTTATTCTTGTTTTTTAATTTTTGGAGGAATCTCCATATGGTTTTCCACAGTGGCTGAATCAATTTACATTCCCACCGACAGGGCACAAGGGCTTCCTTTGCTCTACATTCTCGCCAACACTTGTTATTATTTTTTTTTTTTGTCTTTTTATTATTAGCCATTTTGACAGGTGTGAAGTGACATTTCATTTTGGTTTTGATTTGCATTTCTCTGGTCATTTGTACTGCCGAACACCCTTTCATGTAACTGGCCTCCTGTTTGTCTTCTTTGGAAAAAAAAATGTTTATTCAGATCTTATTTTTTAATCAAATATACTTTTTGCTGTTATGGTGTGTGAGTTCTTTTTGTATGTTGGATATTAACATGTTAAGAGATACTACTTGCAAATATTTTCTCTCGTTCAGTGGCTTGACTCTTGATTTTGATGATGGTTTCCTTTGTTGTGCTCTGCTTTTTATTTTGATTCAATCCCACTTGTATATTTTTGCTTCTGTTGCCTTTTGTCATCAAATCCAAAGAATCATTTCCAAGACCTGTGTCAAAGACAGTTCACGATTTCTTCTCAGAGTTTTACGGCTTTAGATTTTGTATTCAAGTCTTGGATCCATTTTGAAGTAATTTTTATGTGTGGTTAGGGGTCTGTATGGAGAAGGTGATGGCAACCCACTCCAGTAGTCTTGCCTGGAAACTCCCATGGATGGAGGAGCCTGGTAGGCTGCAGTCTATGAGGCTGTGAAGAGTCAGACACAACTGAGCGACTTCACTTTCGCTTTTCACTTTCACGCATTGGAGAAGGAAATGGCAACCCACTCCAGTGTTCTTGCCTGGAGAATCCCAGGGACAGGGGAGCCTGGTGGGCTGCCGTCTATGGGGTCGCACAGAGTCGGACACGACTGAAGCGACTTAGCAGCAGCAGCATCAGGGGTCTGTAAGTTAGGGATCTGGTTTTCTTCTTTTGTGTGTAGCTGCCCAGTTTCCTCTTCATCGTTTATTCAGGAGACTATTCTTTTCCCCAGTGTGTATTCTTGCTGCTGCTGCTGCTGCTAAGTCGCTTCAGTTGTGTCCGACTCTGTGCGACCCCATAGACGGCAGCCCACCAGGCTCCCCTGTCCCTGGGATTCTCCAGGCAAGAACACTGGAGTGGGTTGCCATTTCCTTCTCCAATGCATGAAAGTGAAAAGTGAAGGTGAAGTTGCTCAGTCGTGTCTGACTTTTCGCGACCCCATGGACTGCAGCCCACCAGGCTCCTCCGTCCATGGGATTTTCCAGGCAAGAGTGCTGGGGTGCCATTGCCTTCTCCAGTGTATTCTTGGGTCCTTTGTTATTGACAGTGTTCATGTATGCCTAGTTCTGGGTTCTGTTTCATTTCATTGATCTATGTCTGTGTGTATGCCAATGCTATACTGTTTAGATTACTGTAACTTTTTAATATAGTTTGAAATCAGGGAATGTGCTGCCTCCAGCTTTACTCTTTCTTATGACTGATTTTGCTGTTCTGAGCCTTCTATGTTTTGTTCATTCCGTTCCCCTCAGTGCACTCACATAAAGACCCCTGTCTCCTGTGTTGGGTACATTAATTATTGTTTTCATCAATACAAATGATCAGCAATAAAGCATTCACTGTTAGCCTGACAGTAAAAGCTTTATAGAGAGGCCAGAGATCATAGTTCTAAAATTGAGTAAAATATTTCCAAACAGCAATGTGGACCCACGCAAGATGGTATAGCTTGGACATCTTTCCCAAACTTTGCCTGCCTGCCAAAATTAACAATTTCCCTCAGTTCTCTCTTCTGTTGTCATTTTCTCATGGAAATAATCCTCTGTTACCTAACATTGTATTTATTCCTATTTCATTTTCAACTAGATTATGGATTTGCTTAAAGGCAAAGATTCTTTGTATATTTGTATCACTTGCAGCATAGTGTTCCACCTTAAAAAAAAACAAAAACAACAACTCTGAGACTCCTCTGTATAGCCAACATATTTCAGATGTTGTACAAAAAATTTGTGATATGTATTTGGCACTCATATTATTATTACTACTTGATTTTCTGCTGAGTTCAGGGTAATTGAGGCATTATAGTATTTCATATTCAGCAAAGCCTAACTTATATAATAAATATCACTTGGTAACTAATCTACCAAATAGTAGAGCAATAGAGTCACTGAAACTGTTATAAAAGCTAACATATTGAGGGTGAATTATGTGCCCAGCCATATTCTAAATACTTTTAATATGTTAACTCATTTAATCTTCATAAGAGCCCTATGAGATAGTGATTATTTTCCTCTTTTGACATTTGATGAAACAGTGGCAGAGAGAAGTAATTTGCTGAAGGTCACACCATAATGAAGAACTACTAAGTGCCCTTTCAACCTAGGCAGTATGACTCCCAAGTCAATATCTTTAACTCTAACCAGTCACTTTTGATCAAAAATATAATTGACTTTGTACAGGACTGTATACCTTTAAAGTAAAAGAGTTCTTTCCATCTAGATGTGACTTTTTAAATTCTAGAATGGATTTATTACTGTATACACTACACAATTACAGATGTCTCAGCCTTCCACTAATTTTGGTGATAAATAATATTTCTGCTTTCTGATACAATGAAAAATTCTTTTTTTATCCTCTATGAAAATGCAAGACTTTAGTTGAATACAGTAACATATCTCTGCATAGTTGGGTGGGGGAGGGTGGAATGCAGGAAAATAAATCACTCTACCAATGCATCTTGGCAGCATAATCATCTATTTCTAGCAAAGAGCAAAATAGACATTATATGACACACTCTTATTTGAGATAATCTTTTATGTTTTGCGGTTAACAATGCAACTAAATCAATGTGAACAAAGTTTAAGAATAAAAAGATAACCCCAAACCCCTTTAATCATCCTTTCTATCAAAAAGAGTACAGTTGTTATTTACAGCCACAATGAACCATGCTAATTTTCGCAAGAGGCTAGAGAGGCAGCATATTCACTAACAATAGATTTGCATAACAACGATGAAATGCACAAATAAAAATCTCCATTAAAAGCTTGTTAGAGGCCAGCCTGAAAAAGAGAAATTAAAAAAGATTCCGAGGACATCTCTCACTAGGTAGCCAACTCAACTCTAAGAGCCATCTGGTCTCTTTTCATGCTCCATATCCACTGTCCTCACCGACGTAGACATGGACATGGTTTTTGGTCCTCTAATTAGGTGGAATCAATGTGGAATGGTAGGGCCGAGCTGCAAGACCATTTGCATCATTTTTTTGACAAGGTAATTGCCCGTCAGTAATTAGGCTTCAAAAGGATCTCACACCAAGGGAACGAAAACGTTCACCAGAGAGATGACTGCTTTCGTTTACTAAATCTTAACTTCACAGTATATTAGATAAATCACAGGTTGAGACACCATCACTGCCTCGTAGATGAAAAAATGTGGTATTTAGGTGTGCATTTAAAAGTCAGGAGCCAATTCTACAACAGAAACAGAATTTGGAGGAAATAAAATCTTTTCTTTACCAGCTAGTAGCTCTATGCCTTTGAGATAGCATATATGTCTTGGTTTAATTTTGCTCAATTATAAAATTAGAGTGATGTACACCAAAGTGTTGAGCCAAGTCTCCCAAGTTTTTCCTGAACCTCAACAATCTGAAACCTTTAGTCTGTTAACCCATCATCTTCTCTTACCTCTCATTCTTCTTATTTCTTACATGATACACTCAACTTAAAATTGCAGCTATTGTCACTCATGCCAAACCTGGAAAGATATTCTATAAACTTCTGTTCACAGATGGTCAAAACTCTATCAGTTATACCTCTTAAACATTTTGGGAATATGTTGTTTGCTGCTGCTGCTAAATCACTTCAGTCATGCCCGACTCTGTGTGACCCCATAGATGGCAGCCCACCAGGCTCCTCTGTCCCTGGGATTCTCTAGGCAAGAGTACTGGAGTGGGGTGCCATTTCCTTCTCCAAAGCATGCATGCATGCTAAGTCGCTTCAGTCGTGTCCAACGCTATGCGACCCCGTGGACAGCAGCCCACCAGGCTCCTCTGTCCCTGGGATTCTCCAGGCAAGAATACTGGAGTGGGGTGCCGTTTCCTTCTCCATATGTTGCTTAATTCTCCCTTTATTCACTCCCCATTGCCTCTGTCTCTGTGACGTTCTTCACCTTCTCAGTTATGGATTACATAAAAAGTCTCTCAATAGGCCTGTTTCCCTAACTGTAACCAGCCACCATACTGCTAACCTGATTATCAAAGTAAAAAAAATATGATATCAGTCTTCCTTTTTAGAATCCCCTGTATCCTTCAGTTAAACAAGTAGAAAAATCTTAATGGAGCATAAAGATTTGGGCCCTTCATCAGTACTTCCTTTCCCCACTAATTTAGCCAAAGTGATGTACCGATTAAAATTCTCCCCCTTGTCTTTGACTTTGATCTATTCTTTTGCCACTGTGTGATTAAATTCCACTGTCTTCAAGAGTCATAGTTGGACGTCAACCTTCAAAGAAAGGAAAATATATTATCTCACTCACCCCAATAGTGTATCTCACACACACACACACACACACACACACACACACACACAAATTTAACCAGAGTACTGAACGTCTGAAAGAAGAGGCCCATTTCAAGGACCTCAGTGTTCATATAGTCAGCTCTGTAATTACCCATCTCTGTGGAGAGTTTATTTGAAAACTGATGGTCTGAGGGGGACATCTACTGCTCCCAGTTGTGCTCAAAGAGGATTTTGCTTTGGCCTGATTACAAAGAGGGTGGCGAGCTCTGCAGTTCAGTTCAGTCAGTTCAGTCGCTCAGTTGTGTCCGACTCTTTGCGACCCCATGAATCGCAGCACGCCAGGCCTCCCTGTCCATCACCAACTCCTGGAGTTCACTCAGACTCACGTCCATCGAGTCAGTGATGCCATCCAGCCATCTCATCCTCTGTTGTCCCCTTCTCCTCCTGCCCCCAATCCCTCCCAGTATCAAAGTCTTTTCCAATGAGTCAATTCTTCACATGAGGTGGCCAAAGTACTGGAGTTTCAGCTTTAGCATCATTCCTTCCAAAGAACACCCAGGACCGATATCCTTCAGAATGGACTGGTTGGATCTCCTTGCAGTCCAAGGGACTCTCAAGAGTCTTCTCCAACACCACAGTTCAAAAGCATCAATTCTTCGGCGCTCAGCTCTTAGGAGTGTTGAATGGTTTCCTCTCCCCTGTCCTCACATCCAAACCATCATCAGTACATTCGGATGGAGGAGTAAACATCAGCTGCTGCAGCCTGTGGTTGGAAATTAGCTGATAAATGTGAATGTGTTGATGGCGGAGAGAGAAGCTGATAAGAGGCTTGCCCGGAAATGAGCCCAGGTTGCCTGTAAGTGGCAGTGATTTGGGCTGTGGTCCAGCTGCTGAAAATCTTATAAGTTTATCCTACATTGTTCTGATTTACTTAAAAATACTTAGGGGGGTTCTTTTTATGATAGCTGTGTGGTACAAGAAAGGAACAGTGAGGACATTTTCCACCTTATGTAACATAGAATGTGGGCAACCATCAGGCCTTAAGGCTCATCAGCGCCTTCAGTGTTTTCACTTAAAATTGGGCTTCCCTTCTGAGCCTTCACATAAAGCTGATGCTTCCTCCACAGAATGTGTGCCATGTGGGTGGGCTTGCTCAGACCTGCCCTCAATTACATACATGGGCACCTAGCTTTCATTGGTCTGAGAAGTTCCCCCATTTAGATGGTAGACTGAGGTTCACTCTACCTGTAGGGAACCAAGCAGAGCTCAAACTTTCTCTCTGCAGTGTTGAAAAGAGAAAACTGAGCAAAACACAATTGCAGTTTTGCAAAAGAGATCCAGTTTAGGATTCTTGGGAAGAATCTTAGAGAAAAAAAAAAAAGTTTGAAATTTGTAAGTGAAGTCAAGGGTCATAAAGGTGAAAGGACTTTCTCAGCTTTCACACTAGCCAAGATCCTGGCTTGAGACCAGGAAGAGGGTCACTGATGGGAGCAGGGAAACTGGCCAGTATCTGTAATGTCATGAGAAGGTGTTGTGAGAAATTAGAGTAGAGAAAGTCAGAAAGTTTCCGAGCAACAGGCCTTAGAAGCCGGGTCAAGGGTTTTCAGATTCATTCTGAGTGATAATCAAAATATGTAAGTAGTGCTGAAACTTGATTATATCTGTTCCTTCTTAAAAACAAACACAAACAAACAAAAGAAACAGTTCTCTGCCATGTGCATGGATAATGGATCAGGGGTGAGGTTAGGTGTGTGGACAGCAGAGGAGTTATGGAGGCCCCATAACTAGGCGAGTGACAGTCATCGTAAGAGATTGTGGAAATTAATCTATTGTGGTGGTTTTGGGGAACAAAAACTATTTATCTTCAAGGACTTGAAGTTGTTTTGTTGTTGTTGTTGTTGTCCTGAATGTTTCCATTTATATCAAAGCAAAGAGACACCTAGAAGTCATCCCTATGGGCAGGTGGATATTTACATTGTATGATTTAATCCGTTTTGGCCTGAATGGCTGAGAAGGGCATCTTCAGAAAGGGAACATGACCTGACATTTGCAGGGGGCAGTCAAGGGCGATACGAGACAGTGGGGCACCAGGGGTGACAGAGGGTCTTCCGGGAGCACAGCCCAGCCCCACATCCAGCAGCATCATCAGGTCACCTCTCCTTCCATCCCTGAGCGCCTCTTGCCCTGTCTCTAAATCTTATTAGAAAGAGTCCATCTAGGACTAGAGTGAGAAGCGATTTTCCTGTCCTGACAATTTAACACTTAAGTGAACTCAGATGAATTTACACCAGGAGCCACCTCTGTTTGCAAATTAGTATCAAGACATTATCAATTTTGCAAGTCTTTGGCTCTTAACTTGTTTTGAGGATACAGTTAAACTCAGTTAAAATCATATGTTTCAATACCTACAGGCACCTCTCAATATCAAGATTTGTGATACATTTAGGCAGTAGGAGAAAAATGCATCTGTGTAGTCTTACACATGCAAATAGAGTTCATAAGAAAATTACTCTCGATTTTTTTTTTCTTTTTTGCTTCTCAGAAAATGAATTCAGGTCCTGTGGGAAAGAAAGTACCGTCAAAGGAGTTTCTTCTATGGCTATTATTTCTCCTACTATAGCCTAGCCTCTGATTAGGATTAAATGTTATATCGATTCAAGTCAGTATTGTTTCAAGTACGATCTTGGCTGCATATTATGTGGGACCATGACTTTGTTTCATCTCAGTGACAGTTGTCAGGCATTGTAAATAAAAATCTCTCTGACTTTAATGTGTTCCAGTGAAAAGTATATGAGAAATTCAAATAACTAATGCAATCTTTGAGAAGAGTACATCTTATATTAATAACTTTTCTCTGGTATTTTATTTTTATTTAGTAGAAATGAAAGTTGCTCTAACACCTAATCCTTAAAACTTCCAGCATAGACATTAACTCCCATGTGTCGTATTACAGTCACTGAGCAGAAGGGACTGAAATCTACAGCCATGACCTGGATAATATGCCCCGTAATTTCTGTTTTTGCTCTCAAACATGAAATTCATTAGCTTTTGTGCTTTCAGTGCACATGTACTGAACAGAAAGGCATTTAATTATTATAAGCAAGGAGGTGATTTTAATTTTTAGTGAAAAAAGAAGCTAAATGAAATCAGGAAAAGTTTTTAAAGTTGGCCTATAATTGTGCTGCAGATAACAATGAATCATCCTTTATATTATGTACTAGAGACCAATAAATGATATATTTTATTTTAACAGGCAATTTGCTGCCAGAACTGTGCTTTTCCTCTAAAAGGTAAGTGCATTTTAAGAATTATTATATAAAATTATCATGGTTTCTGATTTATAGCTTTGAAGAGCCTATTAATTTTAAAGTCTCATGGTTGACAGCTGTGTTGTTCAAAGGCAAGGATATATAGTATTAATTATCTTAAGCTCCAGATTATTGTTCATGGTGGAGACATTGCATATAAAGGACAGACTGGCACTTTTTTTCTCTTTTAGTAGGAATAATTAATTAACCTGGTGACTGTAAAAGAAATACCTGTTGGAGTAAAATACAAAGAATACAGTTTTAGTTTTGTTAATTTGCTTCACTTCTGGATGGCTTTTGACAATTTTCATGGAAATTACCAGCCAATTGGAGCTTGCCTGCAGTTTTTGCTGCTGATCTTTCTTGATTGGTTGCTTGGTTGACTTAGTCATTTTGAGGGTGAAAAACGGTTGTATCTTCTCGGTAGTATTTAACAATTACACTTTTATTGAATATATAGACTTTTAACATTTTGGTGTAATATATTGGGTTTATTCTAAAGGAAATAAGCCCTGGGTGTTCTTTGGAAGGAATGATGTTGCAGCTGAAACTCCAGTACTTTGGCCACCTCATGCAAAGAGTTGACTCATGGGAAAAGACTCTGATGCTGGGAGGGATTAGGGGCAGGAGGAAAACGGGACGACAGAGGATGAGATGGCTGGATGGCATCACCGACTCGATGGACGTGAGTCTGAGTGAACTCTGGGAGATGGTGATGGACAGGGAGGCCTGGCGCGCTGTGGTTCATGGGGTCGCAAAGAGTCGGACACGACTGAGCAACTGAAATGAACTGGACTGATTGGGTTTAAGTATGGGTTAAATTTTGTTGCTGCTTCAATCTAGTATGTAAATTTTCAAGAATCCTATGAGGTTGAAAAGTAATCTAAATGCTTGAGTATAGCGTATTCTATGTTTACTATGTAACAGGAAGCAACCAGATCATGGTCTTGTGTTTCTGCTTGCCCGTCTTGAAGCATTCGGTCAGTCAGCGAAATCATGACAGGATTATTAACTACCCCAGCTGTAATTACTCTAGCACTATGCCCAGTCTAGTAGGCATAGAGTCTGCTTCTTGATAAAGGTGTGGTCTCTGTCTTCAAATGATGCCCTTCAACACCTTGCATAGCAAACATCGATCTCTATTACCGATCTTGATTCCATGTCTCGTTGTTTCTGTATGTTGGTTGCCGACCATCACATTTTTACCATTACATTTGTGGATGCTGGAAGGAGAGATTCACTCTCTTTGCGCCATTGGGCCCTGATATGGGTTGTAGTAACCAAGTAGCTGTATGTGTCACTAAGTTGTTAAGATGAGTAAATTCATAAATTATCACTCTTTTACCACCTAATAAAGTATTCTTCATATACTTTGTATTTGTGTGTTCTGATGATCTTGGTCTATTAGCCCAATTTATTGTATTAGGACCCTCATGCCAGGTTGTTTAGTAAGCAAAGAAAAGCATTTTGGGGAAAAGTAAAAAACACTGCTGCTTTTCAAAGTGCTGCAACTGTTATGATTGGAGCCCATGAATAAGTGACCAAGAGACATTTTTCTAAAGCGTAGTTCAAATTCTCCCTTCACAGCGAGTGTTAGCTAATAATAGTTTCAACAAAGTCTTGTTAATGTTTAATCTGAACTATATAAATGTGTGATATGTAAGTTACACTCAGTGTTCAGATCACATTGCACAAAAACAACCGAAAGAAGTTAAAGTTTCAAGCATGTTCCAACACCCCACCCCTCACATGCTGTGATGGAAAGAACACGAACTTCGAAGTCGATTAAAATTCATTTGTACACCTAATCCCAGCTCTTACCCCCTGAGCAACCTGAGGTAAACTCCTTAACCTCTCAGAAATAGTTTCACTGTTCTTCAAACTGGATATTATCATACCTACAGTGCAAGCCTGCCGTCAAGATGCCAGAAGGTGACTTGTCAGTTCCTTACTTTCTAAGAATTAATTTATTATGGACAAACTCCTTATTGCTCTATTTGATAAAGCAATAGTTTTACGGTGTGCTTTTTTCTTCTTGTGTCTTTTTGCCTTGGCTCTGCTGACTTGGTAAGATATTGAGATTTATAAACATGAGGGCGTCGTGTCTTGCTCACTGTTTGTAGAGATGTTGTTATATTCTGTTGGTGGTGTCTGTGTGTAGAATCAGGGGATTATTCCCAGGCATTTGCGGGCACAGACAACACTTATTTAATACTAGTTCTTTATATATCTTAAATATTTGTCTTTTCTTTGATGTTCCTACTTAGGGTCCCACATCTGCAGATTCAACCAACTGCAGATCAAAAGTGTTTGGAAAGGAAATTCCAGAAAGCAAGCTTGAATTTAGCTTAGCTCCAGATATCAAGCTTGAATTTAGCTTAGCTCTAGAAAGAGAAGCTTGAATTTTCTGTGCACCGGCAACTATCGATATAGCACGTCCATTAGGTATTAAAAGCAATTTACAAATAATGTAGAGCATATAAGAGGGTGTGCAGTAGGTTATTTGACCTGAGACTTGAGAATTTGTGTGTTCTGGTATCCCAGGAGGCTGTTGATCCAGTTCCCCACTTGGATACCAAGAAACATGTATGCTGAAGCTTGGAACCAGTGCCCTTTTCTTGCTTCTTTTATTCCATTATCTAGAAAAAAAATCTCCTTTGTTGCAATGCTTTCTATTAAAACACTGCTGGGTAATTGGATAGTTAAATAGTTGAAAATGGTTCAATAGCGTTCCTAGGCAATATTTACATTTTAATGAGCTTTGTAATGGTCTAACCTAAATGCAAGGGAGTATGATGACCTCTGTGGCAGTGGGAATCATTTGAGGCCATTAAGTCTTTGCCAGGCAGCCCTATAAACTATAAAAAGTAGGGTTGCTTCCTCTCCGTCCTTACGGTAAAGCTTCTATGTGTGTGCACAATCTCTCATTCACATTCTTTCTTCCCCCTCTCTCACTGCCTGTAAAAAACTTTAAACTGACAGAGATTGATATCCAAGCCTCTTCTGAAAATTGTAAACACATTTTCCTCTGTATCCATTTTAAATATCCTCTGTTCTGTTCGCCAATCCCTTAGGTTTTATTAGTTTCTTCCAAACTTTAAGGCTAATTTCTGTTTTTAATTGTGTTTACTCGTCACAGATTTTCATATACCTTAGCCAAACAGTTCCATTAAGGTTGGAAGGTGTTATCTAGTGTTGCTCATCAGGAAATGAGATGAGGTTGCTTGGCTCATCAGAAGAGCAAAGATGGGTTAATGCTAGGGCTTTTGACATCCAATCCACTCCAGGTAGGCAGACATTATTCTATCATGTAAAAGCAATTTATGTGCTGTTTTTCTTCTACAGATTTATTCATATGTATGGAAATAGGAGGGAAAAAGAAAAGCAGACAAATGTACTGCATGTGGTAATGTGACTGAACTCTTCAATAAGTCAGACTTTCACCAGGCTGCTTGCCAGGATAAACTCAGTGTTGACAGGGTGCTTGATTTTTTGGGGAAAAATAAATAAATAAATTATATATATATATATATATATATATATATATATATATATATATATATATATATAGCAGAAAGCCTAAAATGAAAATACTTTACAAATGATAAATAAGAAATTCATTTTAAAAATAGAGTTCTCTGCTTAAATAATGGAATATGTATATGACATTGCTAAGCTTTTTGACAAAATAGGTCCTGCTTGCTACATTTTGTTGGACACAGTTAACGGATTCTGGCAAGGAAAAAAAAAAAGTGGATTCCCCAGAGAAAATTTTAATGTCATTCCAACTGCATTAGCAATAAAGACTTAAATTATTGACATTTGTTTTCATCTCAAAATTTTATGTGGGTTTATTTTCTGTTATTGCTGAAAAGTGACTGCTGGGTTCCAGTGCTTGCAGAAAATACCTTTTTTTTTCCATCTCAGTTCTTTCATCTGCTTGAGTGTAATGATTTGCTCTACTTGAGCCAAAGCTTACCAACTATATCTGTCATAACATGAATTTTCCCCAGTTGGCCAAATGGATGCTTTATCCGCTTCTTGATTAATTTAAAAAAAAAACTATGTTAATTTTGATAAGTTCAGATAGGTTAAATGATCATGAGAGGATTCTTCTTGAAGTGATTATCCATCCATGCATTTAGTTTATCTCAAATAGGTTGGTAGGACTGTCTGTATATTATGAGGGATTGCAACTATATGAGAAACACTCAAAACTAAAGTTAACCTTTCTGAAAGAAGTTCAATTTTATCATTCATTTTTTTCCTAGAAGACTGAAAAATCTTTTTCTTTACAGTTAGAATGCCCTCTCTTAACACTAACATTGTGTTGGTATACTATTGGTTGTCTCACCCTGTTTGGTGGTCTCTCTTTTATTTTTGATCACTACTGCCAGTCATTTTCAATAGCCATTAAGATGTCTGAAAAACACTGTAGCAAGTTATGAAAGTGAAAGTGAAAGTCACTAAGCCATGTCCAACTCTTTGAGACCCAAAGGGGTATGCAGTGCATGGATTCTCCAGGCCAGAATACTGGAGTGAGTAGCCTTTCCCTTCTCCAGGGGATCTTCCCAACCCAGGGATCGAACCCAGGTCTCATGCATTGTAGGCAGATTCTTTACCAGCTGAGCCACAAGGGAAGCCCAAGAATACTGGAATAGGTAGCCTATCCCTTCTGCAGTGGATCTTCCCAAACCAGGAATAGAACTGGCGTCTCCTACACTGCAAGTGGATTCTTTACCAGCTAAGCTACCAGGGAAGCCCTTGGCACTTCTTTAATTTCTGAATCTACCTCTCTGTTTTTTATACCTTTCAACTGGTGACATATTTTCACTGGCCATTTGATTATTGGCATATATATGAAACCTAACTTTGAATCACTATTTTATGTAAATATTTAAAGTATAAAAGAACCCAAAATTTGTTTGTTTGATTGTTCTTTAATGGGTTTCTCTCTGTGTAGAAAAACCCAAGATTCATTCCTTTTTTTCTATATATTATTATTTGCCTTTATATGTTTATCTTGAAGTATAGGATGGTCTCACTCAATTTTAGAAAAGGATTTAGAGGCATCCCTGGACCACCTATCTGTCCTCAGCATTTCCAGTGATTAATTTTTTTTTCATTTAAACAAGTACTAGCAGTACAGAAACCTCCTACTGACAATAAGTATAGATCCTAAAACTTAAGATTCTAAAATTAAACGAATATAGATAAACTTTTCTTTGGGCAATGAAAAAATGTTTGTCAAAAGAGTACTGCTGTAGCCAGTAGACTGGTGAATTTAAAGGAGGAAAAAAAAAAGAATTTACCATAATTGAATCATACCACCTCTTGAGGTATTTCTGTGTGTTGTGACATTTCTGTGTGTTTTCCTACTTTTTGATGCATCTATTTAGACATAAAAATTTGATTACACCTGTGCAGGCTTATTTCAACCATTTTCTTAGATAGATAAATTTCCATCTACCTTTCTATCCCAAAAGGCACCAAGGCCTCCCTTGCCCTCTGGTTTCTTTTGGTTCAGTGAGTGAGAGATGTCAAAAATGAGAAGGAGAGGAAGAATCAGGTTTTATTCCCCTGGTTCCCTTCTTCCAGGGTTGCCTCCAGCAACCTCAGCCACAGCTCAGCTCCTCTCACAGCTTCCCTAGACAGCTCCCTGGGTTCTAGGAGCTATTTGACAGGGATGCAGAGCTAAGCATTCTCCTGTGCAGCCCTCTGGTTTCTGTGAACAAAACACATCTTTGTAAATAGTCCTTTCTTAAACTCAGAGTTGTCCTAATTTAAGCATACCGTCTGTTTATAGTTGGAACATTGACTCATGCTATACTTTATAAATGATTTTATCACTTGTTTTTATTGGGCTCTACAATATGTCTTGAACATCCTGGCACGCAGTTCAGCATCATTTTTCCACAGTCTGATAATTCTTGGTCCATGCACATCATGAACGGACATTTACTTTGTTTTCAGTGTTTTGTTACTAGAGAGTACGTTAGAATTGACTCCTTGGAAAAGACCCTGATGCTGGGAAAGTTGAAGGTGGGAGGAGAAAGGGGCAACATAGGAAGAGATGGCTGGATGACATCACCGATTCGACAGACATGAGTTTGAGTAAACTCTGGGAGCTGGCGATGGACAGGGGGGCCTGTCGTGCTGCAGTCCATGGGGTTGCAAAGAGTCAGGCACGACTGAAGGACTGAATTGAGAGAGCACCTCTGTAGGGATGTACATGTACATCCAATGTGCCCTTGGGATAAATTTCTGGAAGTGAACTACCAGAAGTACTTTCCAAATATTAATATGTTATTATTGCTTCAGATCTGTAATCAAAGAATGCTCTCTATTGATCATCCTTTGACTGTACCAGCTCCGCACTGCTTCAAGCCATTCAGCAGTCACTTTTAAGTCCTACTGCTTGAGAATGAGACTTCTCATTCTCCAGGCTCTAGGGTTTCCTCCGTGTACAATCTAAGTTTTGTTTACTTAGAAGACCATCAACCCACTCTTCTTAATTAGCAATAGGGGATCTGTTATGGCTGGAAATCAGGTCAGGCAAAGAAGTAGAAGCCTCTGCTACCAGAAGGCTAGTCAGTGTTTGGGAGGGCATTCGGCTAGAAAGTCCTCTATTTACATCTGTCCAGGCTTCACTCATCCCAAACACCAGTTCTTCCCAGTTTGGGACAGAAAGCCTGTGTCTCTTGAAGAAGTAGCAGAGGAGCAGAGAGAACCCAGCAGAAGAACACTCGGGAATAAAGCTGCTGACCATGTTGGAGCATCTACAGGGTGCGTTAACACACAGTGCCCTTTAGCAACTTCATGGTTAAGAGTCCAGTGATTCCCTTTTCTTACCCACCTGCAATAACGTGAGGCTGACCGTCGTGGCCAGTTTTCAATCATATAAATGCCCAACTTTATATTCTCAAGGAACTGAAGCAGTTGAAATAAAATGAAACAGAAATTCAGGCTTTTTTTTCCCTCTTTTTGTTAAATAGAATTATAGATTGCACACAACTCAAGTACTTTATTTGTAGCTATAATAATGACCTAGGTGATACAAATTTTGTCACCAGAGTTATCAGCATGTTTCTACATCTTGGCTAAAAGCCCAGAAAGAATAGATTTACAGACTAAAAATCTGGAGTGTTTTATAAATATTATAAGTATTCTTCTTCCTGAGGAAAATGTGTTTTGGGGGCAGCAACTCTTACAAGGAAAATGCAAAATTTTCGTATATATCATTTTCTCAAATATTTTCTCATCGTTTCTGTGTTCAGTTCAATCACTCAGTCGTGTCCGACTTTTTGTAACCCCATGAATCACAGCACGCCAGGCCTCCCTGTACATCACCAACTCCCAGAATTCACTCAAACTCATGTCGATCAAGTCGGTGATGACATCCAGCCAACTCACCCTCTGTCGTCCCCTTCTCCTCCTGCCCCCAATCCCTCCCAGCATCAGGGTCTTTTCCAATGATCAACTTTTAACATGAGGTGGCCAAAGTATTGGAGTTTCAGCTTTAGCATCATTCCTTCCAAAGAACACGCAGGACTGATCTCCTTCAGAATAGACTGGTTGGATCTCCTTGCAATCCAAGGGACTCTCAAGAGTCTTCTCCAACACCACAGTTCAAAAGCATCAATTCTTTAGTGCTCAGGTTTCTTCACAGTCCAACTCTCACATCCGTATATGACCACTGGAAAAACCATAGCCTTGACTAGACGGACCTTTGTTGGCAAAGTACTATCTCTGCTTTTCAATATGCTGTCTAGGTTGGTCATAACTTTCCTTCCAAGGAGTAAGCGTCTTTTAATTTCATGGCTGCAGTCACCATCTCCAGTGATTTTGGAGCCCCCCAAAATAAAGTCAGCCACTGTTTCTACTGTTTCCCCATCTATTTCCCATGGAGTGATGGGACCAGATGCCATGATCTTCTTTTTCTGAATGTTGAGCTTTAAGCCAACTTTTTCACTCTCCTTTTTCACTTTCATCAAGAGGCTTTTTAGTTCCTCTTCCCTTTCTGCCATAAGGGTGGTATCATCTGCATATCTGAGGTTATTGACATTTCTCCCAGCAATCTTGATTCCAGCTTGGGCTTCTTCCAGCCCAGCATTTCTCATGATGTACTCTGCATATAAGTTAAATAAGCAGGGTGACAATATACAGCCTTGACATACTCCTTTTCCCATTTAGAACCAGTCTGTTGTTTCATGTCCAGTTCTAACTGTTGCTTCCTGACCTGCATATAGGTTTCTCAAGAGGCAGTTCAGGTGGCCTGGTATTCCCATCTCTTTCAGGATTTTCCACAGTTTATTGTGATCCACATAGTCAAAGGCTTTGGCATAGTCAATAAAGCAGAAATAGATGTTTTTCTGGAACTCTCTTGCTTTTTCCATGATCCAGCAGATGTTGGCAATTTGATCTCTGGTTCCTCTGCCTTTTCTAAAACCAGCTTGAACATTAACCAAAAAGAAATCACTGTTCCTGGAAAACAAATAGTAAGCAAATAAAAGCAATAAAAATATCTCTTCTCCTCATGACTTTCAGTGTTTCAGAGATGTTTTTCAAACTTGATCTCCTCAGAAACTACACATCCTCAGAGCTGTTTTCAGAGGTCCCCAGATTCTCAAGCCAGGCTTCAACAGTACATGAACTGAGAACTTCCAGATGTTCAAGTTGGATGTAGAAAAGGCGGAGGAACCAGAGATCAAAATGCCAATATCTGTTGGATCATTGAAAGAGGAAGAGAATTCCCTCCAAAATATCTAATTCTGTTTCATTGACTACGCTAAAGCCTTTGACTATGTGGATCACAACAAACTGGAAATTTCTCTAAGAGATGGGAATATCGGACCACATGACCTGCCTCCTGAGAAACCTGTATGCAGGTCAAGAAGCAACAGTTAGAACGGGACATGGAACAACATACTGTTTCTAAATAGGAAAAGGAGTACGTCAAGGCTGTATATTGTCACCCTGCTTGCTTAACTTATATGCGGAGTACATCATGGGAAATGCTGGGCTGGAGGACGCACAAGCTGGAATCAAGATTGCTGAGAGAAACATCAATAACCTTAAATATGCAGATGACACCACCCTTATGGCAAAAAGTGAAGAGGAACTAAACAGCCTTTTGATGAAGGTGAAAGAGGAGAGTGAAAAAGTTGGCTTAACCTCAACATTCATAAAAGGAAGACCATGGCATCCAGTCCCATCACTTCACGGCAAATAGATGGGGACACAATGGAAACAGTGACAGATTTTATTTTGTTGGGCTCCAAAATCACTGCAGATGGTGATTGCAGCCATGAAACTAAAAGATGCTTGCTCCTTGGAAGGAAAGTTATGACCAGCCTAGACATTACTCTGCTGAAAAAGGACTGACTATTCAAAGCTATGGTTTTTCTAGTAGTCATGTATGGATGTGAGAGTTGGACCATAAAGCTGAACACTGAAGAATCGATGCTTTTGAACTGTGGTGTTGGAGAAGACTCTTGAGAGTCCCTTGGGCTGCAAGGAAATCCAACCAGACCATCCTAAAGGAGATCAGTCCTGAATATTCATTGAAAGGAGTGATGCTGAAGCTGAACCTCCGATATTTTGGCCACCTGATGCAAAGAGCTGACTCATTTGAAAAGACTCTGACGTTGGGAAAGATTGAAGACAGGAGAAGGGGATGACAGAGGATGAGACTGTTGGATGGCATCACTGACTCAATGGACATGAGTTTGAGCAAGCTCCAGGAGTTGGTGTTGGACAGGGAAGCCTGGTGTGCTGCAGTCCATGGGGTCTCAAAGAGTCAGACATGACTGAATGAACTGAACTGAATTTCCTATGAGATGTTTATGAATAAGTATATATCTTTAAAAATATTGATAAGATAATATCAGTGAAATCCTAATTAATCACCTTATAATATTGGCTGCCTTGCTATTTCAAATTGTAATGCCATGATTGATAAGAAGTCACAAAGATGGGGAGGAAAGAAAGACAGAGGAAGATCATTGAAACAATGCATTAATGTTAAAGCCACTTGGTACCCGGAAAGCTTTACTAACCAAAATTTCAGTGTATATTGAATGTAGCAAATTGCTGGGAGAATTGACACATTATTACATGTCAAATAATAGCACAGTCATCTGAAATTTACAAAAATCCCTGTGCTAAAATTCAGCAATGCCATCACTTAGAAGTGCCAGTTTATTTTCAAATAAATGACATTACCTATTATATTGTTTTGTGATAGTATATTAGTCCTGTTATTTTGAATTGTGTAGGCTTTATAGTTTTATTTATGAATAGGTTTTAAAATAATCAGTGTTAATTTTCTGTTTATATGCTGATACATAATATTAAAATGAAAGTAATTTAAGCTAAGATTAGGCATTTTTGTCAAAATTTGCTTCATATGTGACATATTCATTGCAAAATTTTGAGACATACTTAATACTGGTTATCCTCCTAGCACTCAGGATCAGAATTATATCTATTTTTGAAACATGCCTCTGCCTCACCACTAGCTTTTCCATGTATTCAGTTAGCCATTAAGTCTCAAGGTTAAATTGTAGTCTAGCTGCTAAAATTAGCTTAGGAATTTCTGTGGAGAGTGTGGACATTAGTCATGATACACATAAATATTTCTCAGTAAAACATACATCTCACTGAAATGTCTGGAAATGCAGAACTTACTTTACAGAAAGCATTAAGTAACCAAATGAATGTGTGCTATGCTTCACTGTGAATCGCACAGGGATATGGAGGATGATTTAATTTCTAAGCATTTTGAGACTAGGACTTGCTGAGGTGTGAAGAGCTCTTAAATTCATTGTTGAAAGATCTTCTTGAGTATTTCTAGGCCCTTCTTGGGCTCTGGTTTCACTGTGAGATTCAGATATTTTGCAACATTATTCCTTATTAATAAATATCACATGTGATTCTTCATTACTGTATATAGTGCAATATTAGAAGTGGAATGTTAGAAATAAATGTATTTCTAACCATTTTGCCTTCAGTCTGCCAATCTGCTCCATAGCATCTTTCTTGACACTGCTAAAATAATCTCTGCAAAGATTTTTTCACTTGTTTGAAAATCTTCAATATTTTTTATGTCTTACATTGGCATTTAATGCCCCTCTTCCTTAACCTGTCTTTCTAAATGTCAACTTCCTACCCCATACAATGACCCTCTGTTCCAGAAAGACCTGCTCGTGATGCTGCAATGAACCTTACTCATTTCACTCTGTCATCTCAGAATCTTTTTGTGCCCAGCCTCTAACTTTGTTATCCACCTCCGAGCCTCATTTCAGATAGGATACAGATCATCAATCCTTCATTGATTATATTTCTGATATTTGGAAGTGGATTCATATTCATCTAATTAGATAATACATTTGAGGAGAGTGTAAACTTCATTTCTTATGTAGCATGTAGAATGATTTTAGCCTTATCATAACATTCAATAACTTGTGGCTACATTAAGGCCTTAATTTTTATTTTATATTTATTACACTGAAGCTATTTTATACTTAAAGATATATTTATGTTAAATGATATTTATGTACTCTGCAGTAATAGTCTAGAATAATACCTCTCTGATTCCATGGAAAATAAAATAACCACAAAATAAATATTTTGAAAGGAAGTAAGGAGACAGTTGTAAAATCTCTAAGGCGTTCTGGAGTTTCAAATTAGCTACAAAATACCAAAATATGGATGTTCTTTGTATATAAGCAACTCCATTTAAAAATCTGCAAACTGCTTAGCTCCATACCTAATTTACTCAATGCTGAGTTTTACCTTAAGCACGAAATATACAGACATGGAAAAGATATTTTGCCAAAGTTAAAATACCTGACTACATAGATATTAACACAACTAACTTTCTGAGAACTATTTACCCTCAGTACAGAGAATTTATTACTTCCGGGTGTAAATCAGGATAATTTCACACATGTCAAACATAATATATAATAAAATATTGACATACTGTATATTATTCACTTCAAGGGGAAACTGACAACTCCATGAAACTGATTCAGGCCTCACCTCTGTGAATTATCTGAGAATGCAGAAAACATTAGACAAATTCATAAATGTGGTTTAGTTAGTTAGCAAGTCAGCCCAGAATCTTGTGTTTGGTGATGTAGAGGACACTTTTGTGTGAGAACACAGTTGCCCACTATGTCAGCCTCATGACAGAAATTTGTTCCTCTTGCAAGACCACTGCCCAGTTCCAAAGAGCCTTCTATCTGCCTGGTATTGGAGAATAGCAAGACAGATGGTATAATACATATGTGTTCTCAAATATGCTTTATTTCTTTGAGCTGGCAGTTGCAGCTTCTCTTATGATAAAAATACACTTAGAAGCATGGGCCACAGAAGTGTTACTACTCAGTGATAGCAAAACTGAATAAGAATTTTGTTCTGGAAATGGACTAGAATGAAAAATTTGTGCGCAGTTAGTTCAGAAGGTTTTGAAGAACGACAGATTGAAACTTTCAACGACATGATTTCAAGAAAGCTTTTAGGAATTTTTATAATAGCAATTTCAACAGATCATTTAAACAGATGTAAATACACATTCAAAGGGATGTTGACGTTATAATTAGACTTTAGCCCTAGAAAATCTAGAGCATCAATATGATTACAATTTAACTGTACACTAATTAACATATTATTTGACACTTTAGAGACCCTTTTAATTCATTTAGGCAACAAATTGTACAGTCTTAATTTCTTCTTCTTCAGGAGGAAACAAAGATAAAAGTGCTATTTCATTAGGTTCTGACCTCCATAATGGCATCTCTAAACAACTTCCTTATTAGTAAAATATGATAGAAGTGCCTTTAGGGTACAAATGATGAATATTTATTTAAAAACTGGCTTTTGGCCAATTTTTCTGTACCCTGAAGGCATAAATATTGCATACCAGAGTATTTCATTTCCTGGGCACTTAGAAATTTGTTCTCTCCACTTTTGTGGAAGGAACCAGTATCTGCATGACACTTTGGAGAGCTCATTTGTCAAAGGCTCACTTGCAGTTGGAAGCCATAACAGGCATTTCTATTCAATCATGAAATGTTAAATAGGTATAAATTTTGAGTAACCATCTCCAGTAAACAGTTCAAATATAGGGGAGAGAGTGCTAACTAGTTGCCGAGATTTTGAGTAGGTGGTTTTTAAAGGTGAGGGAAGTAGTTAGAATAAAAATAACTTGTATCCCTGAAGTCAGCCTTTGAGACAGTGCAGAAAACTGGCAAGCGGTTGTTTGAGAACATTCTCTGTGTTGTCTGTCTGTTTGCCTGTGGAGAAGGTTTGCCAGACCTCTCAGCATAATCACTATAATTGATGGAACAGGTAAGTTGAATTATGGGTGTTGATGCCACAAATTGCTAAAGGGAACCATTGGCGTTATGTTCGAAACCCTCACATCCTCTTGAAAAAAATGCCGGGGTGGTTTGCATGTAGCAGAATTCTCCTATTACTCATTTTGTCTTCTTTTGACTCAGTTGCACCGAATCGTCTGCAGCATTCACTTCTCTAAACCATTTGTAAGGAGGGAACGGCTTCAGAAATACTAAATTTCATCACGTTCACTTCTCTGCTACGACTCAACATTTACTTTGTATTTAACACTTACTGTGTCTTATGCCTTGTAAATGAAAGTCACTCAGTTGCGTCAGACTCCTTCCGACCCCACAGGCTGTAGCCCACCAGGCTCCTCTGTCCATGGGATTCTCCAGGCAAGCATACTGGAGCGGGTTGCCCTTCTGTTTTTCAGGGGAACTTCCTGACCCAGGGATCAAAGCTGGGTCTCCTGTAATTTGGGCAGATTCTTTACTGTCTGAGCCACCAGGGAAGCCCCTTCGTGCTTTAAGTATTATTATTAAAATGTCATATGCTCATAAAACACTGAAGGAACTGAAGATTTTTTATTTTATTAATTGACTTTTCAGTAAGTATTGTGCATGAGTTGAGACTTCACAAGTCATTTAGATTTTTATTAAATTTGACAAAATTGGTTGTATGAATTCTTTCTTTCTTTGAACTTGAAAAAACACTGAGTGTTTTTAATGACAGCACTCAATCTTCTTGGTATTATAGTTATTTTGGTACAACCATGCCTATTCTATAGTCCCCCAAAGCTAAGCTCTGCACCGACTAACTTGCTTGTTCTTTGTTTTCAAATACAAGGCACATGAGAAAGTGATTATTGCTAAACCAAATTCACAGTCACCAACATAAACCATGGACTTAAATATTTCATAGTAACTTTTAAAATTAACGATATCTCAGCAATGTAGGTAAACATTTCCCAAAAAGCTGGTTCTGTGAATGTGAATAAAGTACGTGCAGTAAATTCAAATATGGGTTTAAAAAAAAAAGAAAAAGATAATTCCTTGTTTTAGAAACAGGAAACTACAAATAAGTAGTAGTGGGGAATGAGGAAAGAGAGAAATCTTTCTGGGGTTCAGGCGCTATTTGATTAAGCTAAGAAAGTTTTCTGCAGGAAAGAGCAACCCAGTAAAGCCCAGGGCCGAGATGGCAGGAAGGCGGTCAGGTTGAAGAAAGTGAAGGCAGACATCGAGAAGCAGAGACGGAGGGTCTGCTGTGTACAGGGTGTGGTGCCATGTGGAGTAGGCGTGCATTTTGAAGATTAGAGAGTGGAGTCATAATCCTTCAGGAAGATAAAATCACAGAGAAAGGCAAGATCTCAGAAAACGAAAAGCATTAGTGGAAAGTACAGTCCGTGCTTGAAATCACTGCGGAGAGAGCAGGATAATAGAATCCTAGGAAGCAAGAGGTTTGTGAGCAATATAGGACATCATGGATGTGAAAACTCCATGTCACCTGCCAAGTGATGTAAGACCATGTGGCTCAGTAGAAAGGAGTCTGTGACTTTCGGCTAGCCCTTTCAAAATGATGTGTGGGTAATACTAGAGATGTTATAGATACAAAAATCAGTTGTATAATATCAGGCTAAGCTCATCTGGGATAACGGGAGCAAAAATCAAGGACTGTTGGTAAGAATTTACATTTTCTTCTCATTAGGCCTTGAAACAGATTTCCTGATAGTCACATTCGCTAGTAACACAAATTCACATTTCAGTCATCATTCTAATTATTTATTTACAATGTTCACACAATGACTTTAGTTATACTATAAATTGTAGTTAGGTATCTCAGCCTGACTATAAAGCTGGTTAGCACTGTATATATAAACCACAGTATACCTGAATATATGGCAAGAGTGGAACTTGGTTAGTAAAAATATTTTAAGAATTATTACCCAATATTCACATAAATGTTTGTAAGTCTATTGCATGTTTTATATTAATATATCATGTGCCTTATTAAGCATTCATAAAAATAGTAAAAATGGATGAGACTAAAAACAGTCATAAGTTAAAATTCTCCTCTGCATACCATCATCCATGGATCATCTGGAACACCAGTATTTGTGGGTTTTCACCTTACTTTAATGCCTTGATTTACCATTGATGACCATCATATAACTGAGGACCGTTATATGATCATATTTATTAGTGAAGTCGCTCAGTCATGTCTGACTCTTCGCAACCCCATGGACTGTAGCCTACCAGGTTCCTCTGTCCATGGTATTTTCCAGGCAAGAATACTGAAGTGGGTTGCCATTTCCTTCTCCAGGAGATCTTCCCAACCCAGGGATTGAACCCTGGTCTCCCACATTGTAGGCAGACGCTTTACCGTCTGAGCCACCAGGGAAGTACCCATGATCATATTGGGTTGGTCAAAAAGTTCGTTTGGATTTTCCCATAAGATATTATAGAAAAACCTGAACAAATTTTTTGGCAAACCCAATGCATAGCCATCATTTGTAGTAACAAATGTTTTGCCATCGAAACATACTCATTTCTTGTTCAAAAGACCTGAAAAAGGTTTCTTTCTGGGGGTGTTTTTCTTTTGGCAAGCGGACACTATTCCTCTAGACATTTCTATTAGCTAAGTGAGGACATAGAGACAACTGCAAGTTTTAGGCAGTTTTGTGGTTTCAGGCAAGCCCTCCAGCATGATGGGGGTGGATGGAGGGCAAAGGAAAACATGAGTGGGGGTCAGTCTCAGCTGAAGCCAGTGGACATTCGAGAAGATCCGCAGTCTGTGTCTGCAAACACCACAGGTAGCCAATTAACCAGTGTATCCAGGACTTATCTCACCTAGCCAAGGCCTTAGTACAATATTTGAACTTGTTCTGTTTAGATTTCTCATTCTCACAGATAAAATCCTTAGTTCTTTTGTTATCCCTCTTTACAAAAGGAGCTTATGAGAACATGCCTACTTTACAGTGTAGTCCAAGTTGTACCATGGCCCAATTTTGTGTATGTTTGATACTGTTCATTTGTCTTCTAATCCATTGCATCTTGGATTAGATGCGATCCAAGTCCTAGCTTGTATATATAACTGAAATATATCTTATACAGTAGTGATTCAAATCATGTGCTTTAAATGGCATTTTCCTGACTGAAAAAAGTGTGTTTATAGATATATATATGTAGATATGTGTGTGTGTGTGTGTGTGTGTATTTAAGCTCTAAGACAGAGCACTGTTTATTTCTAGGTACTCAGTCGTAAAGGATACAATTTAACAATGAATAATATTTTGAGGGATTAATGTAAATCTTGGTGACTATAGTTGATAGCCCTGTATTGTATAATTGAAATTTGCAGAGTGAAATTTACGTGTTCAGTGATGGGTGTGCTATTTAACTAGATGGGAGAAATCCTTTCACAATATATATGCATATCAAATCACATAATCTGTACTTTTGATGTCAATTTACAATTTGATGTCAGTTTTATCTTCATAAAACTGAAAAACTAAAAAAAAAAAAAACTAAAAATTAGGATATTCTTCATAAGTTAGAGAAAGCGCAGTTAGGGTAGCCAGGAAGTGGTAACTGATTAGACCTTTTCATATGGAATATGAAGCTTAGACCTTTTCATATGGAATATGAAACCATAGTTAGTGGTACAAATATGTGCTGTAAGAGTCCATGTAACTGAATGCCAGGGGGTAAACTGTGACCGGAGAACTCAGCTATAGGTATTAAATCTTATGCTGTAGGAAATTAGACTAACCTGGGAGGACTGGCCATTCTATGCAACAAGTTTCAAGTTCAGAAAATAGGATTAATCAGTATTTTTTTCTTTTTCCCCTCAGCAGTGTTATTGATCGCTATCGTCATCATGTCATTCATTATATCCTAAGTATCCTCAGTACTTATTCACATTATTATTGGAAGTTCGTACCTTTTGATGACTTCCTTCCATTCTGCTAATCCACATCGCCTGCTTCTGGCAAGCAAAATCTGATCTCTTTTTCTGTTTTTTTTTTTTTTTTTTTAAGAGTCATCACAGCAGTGAAATCATGCAGTATTTATTTTTATCTGATTTAATTCACTTATTATAGTGCCCTCAAAGTCCAACTGTGTTGCTACAACTGGCAAGATTTCCTTCTCTTTATGATTGAATAATACTCCTTTGTATATGTCACAACCTCTTTATCCATTCACCCATCAATGGACACTCAGGTTAATTCCATGTTTTGGATATTATGGATATTACTTCCCTGAACATGGGGCTGTTTAGATGTCTCTTTAGTATAGTGTTTTTGTTTCCTTTGGACGTATTTTCAGAGGTGGAGTTGCTGGGTCATGTGGTGCTTATGGTTTTAATTTTTTGAGATTCCTCCATACTATTTTTCATAATGGCTATACCAGGTTACAGTCCCACCACCGGTGCACAAGGGTCCCCCTTTCTCCACATCCACACCAGTATTTGTCATCTTCTACCTTGTTTTAACAGCTATTCTAGCAGATGTAGGGAGATAAACAGCCATTCTAACAGGCATAAGGTGATAGATCATTGTGGCTTTAATGTGCATTTCTCTAAAGACTAGTATTACTGATTATCTTTTCATGTACTTTTTGGCCCTTCTTGTATCATCTTTGGGAAAAAAAATCTCTGTTGATTTCCTTTACCTATTTTTATTTGAATGAGTGACTTTCATCTTGAGTTGTATGAGTTCTCTAAATATTTTGTATATTAACCCCTAATCATATAGCTGACTTATAGATATCTTTCTCATTCTTCAAAAGTCCTCCATTTCTCTCTGGGCCAAATTAGAGACATTAAGAGAATTGGGACAATGGGACTGAATATCACGGCAGGGCCCTATTGTGGTGGAGAAGGTGAAGTTACTGAAAATGTCTAGGAGTTGTTTCTCTGGTGTAAACAATGACTATTACATTGCTTCAAATTCCAGCAACAGTAAAACCACTTTGGAGTAGGAATTCCATAATTTTTGCGAATAAGTAATTCCAGGGAAGCTGGCAGGTTGGTTCTTCTGCCAGGGCTGAGATCTCCTCTAGTCAGAGAAAGGAGCTGTTGACTATAGCATCACACTCCTGCTCAGGCAGCACCATCGCTTCCTCCTTTTCTCATTGTGCCCAGAGCAGGTGGCTTTTCCATCACTTTTGTTTTAAACTTTTGATTAGGGCCTTGTGACTAGGAAAAACTGAAAACACTTTAAAAGAGTCTGCTAGAAGACTGTTCAAGAACTGCATGAGGAAATTGCTTCTCCAGATTTCTCCCTGCCCTGTCCTGTGAAACAAAGACCCCAGTAATCCTGCCTCAAACCTCCACCTTCAGACACAATCCCTTCAAAGCACACTGCACACATAAGAAAAAGATCTGTATATGCTCCCGTGTTTCTTTGAACACCCTCCTGCTTGAAGTTTAAATGTAGCTCAAAACCTCATAATTTTCAAACCTGAACTCCCATCAATCTCATGACTTTACTGCTAGAACCAAATGAATCAATAGTAACCACCATGCACCAGCCCCAAGCATGCTGGTGCATGGGGATGACCCAGAAAGATGTTATGGGGAGGGAGGTGGGAGGGGGGTTCATGTTTGGGAATGCATGTAAGAATTAAAGATTTTAAAATTTAAAAAATAAAAAACTAAAAAGAAAAAAAAAATAGTAACCACCAAACCATCCCATGCATCAAACAAGGAACCCTAAGAAACACAATGTATAGTAGAAATAAATGGCAGGCGACGCATGTTTTAGAGCTTATCATCTAATGCCTTAACCATAGTATGCACTCATATAACAATATTACTGTGCTCTAGCAATGAAAGCAGCGGAGTACTAACTTGATTGTTACCAAGCGCACTGATTCTATCACTGTAGTTTCAGGAAACACGCTTCGCCTTCCATCACCAGCTGGGTTTATTTTTTGTACACACTTCAGAGAAGTTGTCTATACTGTTCCAGTGAAAGCATTGTCACACGTGACTAACTAGCCAGGAAAATAAAACAAACGGGGAAAGGGGACCAAAGAATCATGAAATGACAAATGGCCCATTTGGAGTACAACAGATTTGTTGATTTGGGGGATAACTGCCCAAGTCCGAGGTCAGTGGAGGCAGCTGGGAGGAGCTACCCCGCGCCCAAGGCCAGGGGCGGTGGCCAGGAGGAGCAACCCCATGTCCAAGGAGAGATGGCTGTATGGGTGCAGGAGGGCCTAGAGGAGCTATCCCACATTGAAGGTCAGGAAGGGCAGCAGTGAAGAGATACCCCTCATCCAAGGTAAGGAGCAGCAGCTGCGCTTTGCTGGAGCAGCCCTGAAGAGATACCCCACGCCCAAGGTAAGAGAAACCCAAATAAGATGGTAGGTGTTGCAGAGGGCATCAGAGGGCAGACACACTGAAACCATACTCACAGAAAACTAGTCAATCTAATCACACTAGGACCACCGCCTTCTCTAACTCAGTGAAACTAAGCCATGCCTACGGGGCAAGCCAAGACAGGCAGGTCATGGTGGAGAGGTCTGACAGAATGTGGTCCACTGGAGAAGGGAATGGCAAACCACTTCAGTATTCTTGCCTTGTGAACCCCATGAACAGTAGGAAAAGGCAAAATGATAGGATACCAAAGAGGAACTCCCCAGGTCAGTAGGTGCCCAATATGCTAATGGAAATCAGTGGAGAAATAACTCCAGAAAGAAAGAAGGGATGGAGCCAAAGCAAAAACAATACCCAGCTGTGGATGTGACTGGTGATAGAAGCAAGGTCCAATGCTATAAAGAGCAATATTGCATAGGAACCTGGAATGTCAGGTCCATGAATCAAGGCAAATTGGAAGTGGTCAAACAAGAGATGGCAAGAGTGAACGTTGACATTCTAGGAATCAGCAAACTAAAATGGACTGGAATGGATGAATGTAACTCAGATGACCATTATATCTACTACTGCGGGCAGGAATCCCTCAGAAGAAATGGAGTAGCCATCATGGTCAGCAAAAGAGTCCAAAATGCAGTACTTGGATGCAATCTCAAAAACGACAGAATGATCTCTGTTCGTTTTCAAGGCAAACCATTCAATATCTCAGTAATCGAAGTCTATGCCCCAACCAGTAATGCTGAAGAAGCTTAAGTTGAACAGTTCTATGAAGACCTACAAGACCTTTTAGAACTAGCACCCAAAAAAGACGTCCTTTTCATTATAGGGGACTGGAATGCAAAAGTAGGAAGTCAAGAAACACCTGGAGTAACAGGCAAATTTGGCCTTGGAATGCAAAATGAAGCAGGGCAAAGACTAATAGAGTTTTGCCAAGAAAATGCACTAGTCATAGCAAACACCCTCTTCCAACAACACAAGAGAAGACTCTACACATGGACATCACCAGATGGTCAACACCGAAATCAGATTGATTATATTCTTTGCAGCCAAAGATGGAGAAGCTCTATACAGTCAACAAAAACAAGACCAGGAGCTGACTGTGGCTCAGATCATGAACTCCTTACTACCAAATTCAGACTTAAATTGCAGAAAGTAGGGAAAACTGCTAGACCATTCAGGTATGACCTAAATCAAATCCGTTATGATTATACAGTGGAAGTGAGAAATAGATTTAAGGGACTAGATCTGACAGATAGAGTGCCTGATGAACTATTGAATGAGGTTCATGGCATTGTACAGGAGACAGGGATTAAGACCATCCCCATGGAAAAGAAATGCAAAAAAGCAAAATGGCTGTCTGGGGAGGCCTTACAAATAGCTGTGAAAAGAAGAGAGGCAAAAAGCAAAGGAGAAAAGGAAATATATAAGCATCTGAATGCAGAGTTCCAGAGACTAGCAAGAAGAGATAAGAAAAGTCTTCTTCAGTGATCAGTGCAAAGAAATAGAGGAAAAGAACAGAATGGGAAAGACTAGAGATCTCCTCAAGAAAATTAGAGATACCAAGGGAACATTTCATGCAAAGATGGGCTCAATAAAGGACAGAAATGGTCTGGACCTAACAGAAGCAGAAGATATTAAGAAGAGGTGGCAAGAATACACAGAAGAAATGTACAAAAAAGATCTTTATGACCCAGATAATCACAATGGTGTGATCACTCATCTAGAGTCAGACATCCTGGAATGTGAAGTCAAGTGGGCCTTAGAAAGCATTACTACGAACAAAGCTAGTGGAGGTGATGGAATTCCAGTTGAGCTCTTTCAAATCCTGAAAGATGATGCTGTGAAAGTGCTACACTCAATATGCCAGCAAATGTGGAAAACTCAGCAGTGGGCACAGGACTGAAAAGGTCAGTTTTCATTCCAATTCCAAAGAAAGGCAATGCCAAAGAATGCTCAAACTACCGCACAATTGCACTCATCTCACATGCTAGTAAATTAATGCTCAAAATTCTCCAAGCCAGGCTTCAGCAATACGTGAACCATGAGCTCCCTGATCTTCAAGCTGGTTTTAGAAAAGGCAAAGGAACCAGAGATCAAATTGCCAACATCTGCTGGATCATGGAAAAAGCAAGAGAGTTCCAGAAAAACATCTATTTCTGCTTTATTGACTGTGACAAAGCCTTTGACTGTGTGGATCACAACAAACTGTGGAAAATTCTGAAAGAGATAGGAATACCAGACCACCGGACCTGCCTCTTGAGAAATCTGTATGCAGGTCAGGAAGCAACAGTTAGAACTGGACATGGAACAACAGACTGGTTTCAAAAAGGAAAAGGAGTACTTCAAGGCTGTATATTGTCACCCTGCTTATTTAACTTATATGCAGAGTACATCATGAGAAACGCTGGACTGGAAGAAACACAAGCTGAAATCAAGATTGCCGGGAGAAATATCAATCACCTCAGATATGCAGGTGACACCACCCTTATGGCAGAAACTGATGAGGAACTAAAAGCTTCTTGATGAAAGTGAAAGTGGAGAGTGAAAAAATTTGACTTAAAGCTCAACATTCAGAAAATGAAGATCATGACATCTTATCCCATCACTTCATGGGAAATAGATGGGGAAACAGTGGAAACAGTGTCAGACTTTATTTTGGGGGGCTCCAAAATCACTGCAGATGATGACTGCTGCCATGAAACTAAAAGACGCTTACTTCTTGGAAGAAAAGTTATGACCAACCTATATAGCATATTCAAAAGCAGAGACATTACTTTGCCAACTAAGGTCCGTCTAGTCAAGGCTATGGTTTTTCCTGTGGTCATGTATGGATGTGAGAGTTGGACTGTGGAGAAAGCTGAGCACCAAAGAATTGATGCTTTTGAACTGTGGTGTTGGAGAAGACTCTTGAGAGTCCCTTGGACTGCAAGGAGATCCAACCAGTCCATTCTGAAGGAGATCAGCCCTGGGATTTCTTTTGGAAGGAATGATGCTAAAGCTGAAACTCCAGTACTTGGCCACCTCATGCTAAGAGTTGACTCTTTGGAAAAGACTTTGATGCTGGGAGGGATTGGGGGCAGGAGGAGAAGGAGACGACCAAGGATGAGATGACTGGATGGCATCACTGACTCGATGGATGTGAGTCTGAGTGAACTCCAGGAGTTGGTGATGGACAGGGAGGTCTGGCGTGCTGCGATTCATGGGGTCACAAACAGTCGGACACGACTGAGCGACTGAACTGAACTTAACTGTCCAACTCTACCTCAATAATTTGTAAACAAAGAAGATAAGATTTCTCTATCACTTACAATAATTTGTTTTGTTCTTTATATTTGTTTCATTAAGTGTTGCTATTTTCTGCATGAATCTTCAAGGCAACGAATGCCAAGTAGAAATTTTGTCTATATATATCGTAGCCAAATGTCACTATCTTGGAATCAAATAATTTCCCTGTGTAAGTTGGGAAGATAGGATGTTCGGGTCAGGATCAGAGATCTGAGACAGATTTTCTAACAGTAACAGAGAGAGGTCATACACAGCAGCCATGAATTAAAAGATGCTTGCTCCTTGGAAGAAAAGTTATGACCAACCTAGACAGCATATTAAAAAGAAGAGACATTACTTTACCAACAAAGGTCCATCTAGTCAAAGCTATGGTTTTTCTAGTAGCCATGTATGAATGTGAGAGTTGGACTGGGAAGAAAGCTGAGCGCCAAAGAATTGATGGTTTTGAACTGTGGTGTTGGAGAAGACTCTTGAGAGTCCCTTGGACTGCAAGGAAATCCAACCAGTCCATCCTAAAGGAGATCAGTCTTGAATATTCATTGGAAGGACTGATGCTAAAGCTGAAACTCCAAAACTTTGGTCACCTGATGCAAATAACTGACTCATTTGAAAAGATCCTGATGCTGGGAAAGATTGAAGGCAGGAGGAGAAGGGGACGACAGAGAATGAGGTGGTTGGATGTCATCACTGACTCGATGGATATGAGTTTGAGTAAACACTGGATGATACCGACTTGATGGACATGAGTTTGAGTAAACTCCAGATGATGATGGACAGGGTGGCCTGGCATGCTGCAGTCCATGGGGCCACAAAGAGTCGGACCAGACTGAGCAATTGAACTGAACTGAATACAGAGAGGATGTCATGACTGACTGTGGCTGATGGGGTCGGAGCTGGGGGACGGTGCCTTACAGATGGCTACTTCCTCACCCTACACTGATTAGACGTATTTGTTCAATCATCCATTCATGTAGCAATCTCTCCACTGATTGAATAAACACACCCTGAACCCATTATGTGTGCTAAGTATATTGTGAAGACACAATTACCTCATTCAGGAAATTGATATTCACTTCTTTCAACAACCTTCCTCAGTCTGAACTGGGTCAAATGTCTGCTACCTTTCCCATCTTGTTGTAACCCCAATACTTTTTGCAAAATCCTGCCTTTGCCGATGAAAGTGAAATATGCCTTATAACAAAGTTTACATTATATGGTCAATGAAGAATTATAAATTCAGAAAAGATTATTGAATATTCAGAATAATGATTTTATAGAACTCCATGTTTAGAATAAAACTGTCTCTTTGGAGTTTTATTTTCACATAGAAAAAAAAAATCATATCAAACATTGTGAACTACTGTGAGCCTTATAAGCAAAAACATGAGATTAACTTTTCCCCTTAGATACAAGACTATTATGTATTATTTGGCTGGAATAATTAATTTAATTATTTTCTAATGACATTGAGATGTTACCAAAGTAATGCAAAGATATTAAACCCATTTGCCCTCCTCCTGATACCGTGAATGTATCTCTATGGTAACAGATCTTTCACAGTGTCACTGTGAGATGAAGCCAATTAAGATAAATAATGAGAGATCAGTGTACAGTTCACTCTGAGCATAAACTTTTTAGGAAATTGTTGCCATCATTGGGTTGCAAATAAATCACTTCAAAGTATTTGGTAAAATCTGAAGCTTGGAATGATTTTAAACACAAGCCTATTTGTGTTATTCACAGCATTAGAATTTACTCGTGAATAACATTCTATTCAAATCTATATTTTAGAAATGTCAGATCATTTGCAAGGAGTTTTTTTTATCATAGTTATATTTTTTAATGGTACCCAAATTGTTGCAAAAATTGTCAGCTAATATAGAAGGGAAGTTTTTGTAGATTATAAAAAAGGTTATTAAAAAGAATTTTTCATCATTAGGAAATCAAGATACAGGTTTCTTTTATTTCTGCTTAAACATTTTATAATGCATTCCCTCATTCATCAGGAATTTTGTTATTTTTACTCAACATGTGTCATATTATTAGAAATTTGAAGCAAATTTTTTAAAATTTTTGTTTTACTTTCTAGGATCATGTGATTCTAAGGCATTATATTAATATGCATACTAGACTATTTTTACAATGAGACTCAATACAACAACAACGATAACTTAGGGGGAAGTTTTATATATCCTGTCTTGCGTATAGATATCAGTTGCCCTTTTGATCTGTATGTATTTTTCAAATAATTTATTCTTAAGTAATGTATTCATAACTTTTCTTCCAAGTAGAAACGTCTTTTAATTTCATGGCTGCAGTCATCATCTGCAGTGATTTTGGAGCCCCAAAATGAAGTCTACCACTGTTCCTACTGTTCTCCCATCTATTTCCCACGAAATGAAGGGACCAGATGCCATGATCTTCGTTTTCTGAATGTTGAGCTTTAAGCCAACTTTTTCACTCTCCTCTTTCACTTTCATCAAGAGGCGCTTTAGTTCTTCTTTGCTTTCTGCCGTAAGGGTGGTGTCATCTGCATATCTGAGGTTATTGCTATTTTTCCCAGCAGTCTTGATTCCAGTTTGTGCTTCATCCAACCCAGTGTTTCTCATGATGTGCTCTGCATATAAGTTAAATAAGCAGGGTGACAATATATAGCCTTGACATACTCCTTTTCCTATTTGGAATCAGTCTTTTGTTCCATGGCCAGTTATAACTGTTGCT
Source organism: Ovis aries (assembly GCF_016772045.2). Classification (NCBI taxonomy): domain Eukaryota; kingdom Metazoa; phylum Chordata; class Mammalia; order Artiodactyla; family Bovidae; genus Ovis; species Ovis aries. Next base: position 10,743,263 of record NC_056079.1, read on the forward strand.
TCCTGACCTGCATACAGATTTCTCAAGAGGCAGGTCAGGTGGTCTGGTATTCCCATCTCTTAGAGTTTTCCACAGTTTATTGTGATCCACACAGTCAAAGGCTTTGCCGTAGTCAATAAAGCAGAAATACGTGTTTTTCTGGAACTCTCTTGCTTTTTAAATGATCCAACAGATGTTGGCAATTTGACCTCTGGTTCCTCTGCCTTTTCTAAAACCAGCTTGAACATCTGGAAGTTCACAGTTCATGTACTGTTGAAGCCTGGCTTGGAGAATGTTGGACATTACTTTACTAGCGTGTGAGATGAGTGGAATTGTGTGGTAGTTTGAGCAATCTTTGGCATTGCCTTTCTTTGGGATTGGAATGAAACTGACCTTTTCCAGCCCTGTGGCCACTGCTGCATTTTCCAAATTTGCTGGCATATTGAGTGCAGCTCTTTCATAGCATTATCTTTTAGGATTTGAAACAGCGCAACTGGAATTCCATCACCTCCACTAGCTTTGTTTGTAGTGATGCTTCCAAAGCCTACTTTATTTCACATTCCCGGATGTCTGACTCTAGGTGAATGATCATACCATTGTGATTATCGGGGTCATGCAGATGGTGACTGCAGCAATGAAATTGAAAGATGCTTGCTCATTGGAAGAAAAGCTATGACCAACCTAGACAGCGTATTAAAAATCAGAAACATTACTTTGCCACCAAATGTCCATCTAGTCAAATTTATGGTTTTTCCAGTAGTCATGAATGAATGTGAGAGTTGGACTATAAAGAAAGCTGAGTGCCAAATAATTTATGCTTTTGTTCTGTGGTGTTGGGGTCCCTTGGAATGCAAGGAGATGCTACTAGTCCATCCTAGAAGAAATCAGTCCTGAATATTCATTGGAAGGACTGATGCTGAAGCGGAAACTCCAATATTTTGTCTACCTGATGCAAAGAGCTGACTCATTTGAAAAGAACCTGGGGCTGGGAAAGATTGAAGGCAGGAGGAGAAGGGGACAACAGAGGATTAGATGGCTGGATGGCATCACTGACTTGACGGACATGAGTTTGAGTTAACTCTGGAAGTTGATGATGGACAAGGAGGCCTGGTGTGCTGCAGTCCATCAGGTCGCAAAGAGTCGGACATAACTGAGCAACTGAACTGAACTGAATGCATTCACAGATTCCAGAGTCCATGGTAAATTAATAGAAAGAAGGTTAACACATTTCTGACAGGAATTTGCCCCATGTAGAAATCTACTTATGTGCTTATCAATTGAACCAACCAAAGGACATTGAAAAGTGTCTTTAGGGGAAAATGAAATTATACCTTTATCTGAGAAAGAATAAAGGAACTAAAATTAGTCATGTCCAAATTTTTAAAAAAGTTTGTTTTATTGAAGGATAGTTGATTTACAAGGCTGTGTTTATTTGTACAGACAGCATATTAAAAAGTAGAAACATTCAGTTATGTATACACCCATAAGATCTTTTTCATATTCTTTTCCATTATGGTTTTTCAGAGGCTATTGACTATAATTCCCCGTACCATACAGGGACTGTGTGAAACCCAAGTCTGTGTCTCTAACCAGTTTACTAAAAACTGCCTTTTCAATAAAGGAAGCTCCATTCTTTGTATGATTTTATGTATTTCAGATATGTTTTATGTGTTAGATGTAGCTAATATCCTTCTTAGTTTCTTTATCTCTAAAACAAGTCTCCATGGAAAGGTGGCTAAGATCCCTTCTCCCCTGACAAGTTCTATCTGTATAAAGTTATTTTTGCTATGAATCAGTAAACTGAACAGATGCAGAATTCAGTAATTAAAAAGTGTATGAAGTGCTGTAAACATCTCAGGGAGAGACAAAGAGGGGAAGAACTTAGGAAATTAATGACTTATTTGGGTGAATCAAAACAGGCTGAACAGAGCTGCAGCTAAGAGTATACATGAATTTAAAAAAAGTATGATGGTGTTGCTATTCAAAATATGTCTAACATATTAATCTAGTTTTAAAATTGCCTAGTCACTTGGTATTTTAACTTAAAAATTTTTTTTAACTTCTCTGTTCTAAATCTGTGACTTACCTTGGACTTTGTCACAAAATAATAATCTTTATTATCCTTATTTTTCTTATGAACAAAAATTAAAATCGACATTTTATTATAGTATCTATGAAGAGAAGAAATGACAGAATACTTGACACTGTAACACTTTTGTCTATTTTCATTTTATCAGAAAAGATATTTGTAAGAATAAAAAAGAGAGACTTTATTTTCTTGGGCTCTAAAATCACTGCAGATGGTTACTGCAGATGTTTGCTCCTTGGAAGAAAAGCTATGACTAACCTAGACAGCATATTAACAAGTAGAAACATTACTTTGCTGAAGAAGGTCTGACTATTCAAAGCTATGATTTTTCAAGTAGTCATGTGTGGATGTGAGATTTGGACCGTGAAGAAAGCTGACCGCTGAAGAAATGATGCTTTTGAACTGTGGTGTTGGAGAAGACTCTTGAGAGTCCCTTGGACAACAAGGAGTTCAAACCATCAATCCTAAAGAAAATCAGTCCTAAATATTCATTGGAAGGACTGATGCTGAAGCTGAAACTCCAGTGCTTTGGCCACTGATAGGAAGAACTTACTACTCCTTAGAAAAGACCCTGATGCTGGGAAAGATTCAAGGCAGGTGGAGAAAGGGAGAACAGAGGATGAGATGATTGGATGGCATCATCAACTCAATGGACATGAGTTTGAGCAAGCTCTGGCAAATGATGGACAGGGAAGCCTGGCATGCTGCAGTCCATAAAGTCACAGACAGTCTGATGTGAATGAGTGACTGAACTGAACTGAAGATTAAAAAAAGCACCCTATAAACAACTTCCCAAAAATAGTGTGCAGAAAAGTCCTATATCCTTTGGATGTATTTGTTCTTCTAATCCTGCCAAATTTATGTATGTCTGTGTGTGTGTGTGTGTGTTTGTATATACACAGGGGCCTCAGGTGGCATAGAATCTGCCTGCAATGCAGGAGACCTAGGTTCGATCCCTGGTTGGGAAGATCCACTAGAAAAGGGAATGGCTACCCACTCCAGTATTCTTGCTTGGAGAATTTCATAGACAGAGGAGCCCGGTGGGCTTTAGTCCACGGGGTTGCAAAGAATCAGACGTGACTGAGCAACTGACCCTTTCACTTTTTTCTTATATATATGTGTATATATATATATATATATTTATATAATATTCCTATAAGCTTAGGGAATGAAAAAGCAAAGAAATTATACTGACATTTAAATTAACCTTTTAACTTTTTAGAAAATGAAATCAAAATTAATAATTTAATTTCTTGTGACCTACATTTTTAAAGGTAGGAGCAAGGTTTATTGCAGAGTAGTATATGTATATACATATAAATAGGTGTATGTATACATATATATACACACATATGTATATGTGACATATATATGTAACGGTGTGTTTAACTTTGGTTTCTTGTTATATAAAACTAAAAAATAAAATTTTATTTACAAAATCTTCGGAGATAATTGTAAATAATGAAGGGACAAACTTGAGTGAATACAAACACATACTCAAGAATAAAGGAACTTGAGCGATAGGTAGCAGTCTGAGATGATACGTTGCAGTTTTCCTATATCTGTTTCATTTAGCTTAATACTTTTGAGGTCAAGTTGGTATTGAGGGCCTGCTTAGACTTTCCTCATCCTCATATCCAAGAAGTGGGGCAAGAGTTAGGAAAGTACTGTCAGCTTAAAAAAAAAAAAAAGAAAAAAGAAATGTTATCTGGTAAAGGAAGACAGATGATTCCAAAAATCAAAATAACTGTCAACAGAGTTTTTTCTGCCTGAAATAATAATCCTGTGACTCAGATGCCAACTGTACAGAAATAAGTATGAAGTAGCCCCCGCCTTTGGGACCTCACAGACAAATGTGGAAAATGAAGCAGTGAAAAGCTGTGCGAGGAGAAGAGAGAGATAAGAATATCCTATGATTCAACATTTACATCAGAGACTACAGCATTCCTCTTGTGTTTCTTATTTCCAGAATTTTCAGTTAGATGTTTACAGATATTTAGATTTCAAGAAAATTAACACAGTGGTTCTCAGACTTTAATTTACATGAGAATCATCCGGGAGATTTTGGAAAGGCTTCTGTTGTGACCTCCCTGTGCCCCCTACTCACCATCAGCTTTTACTTTTGTTTGTGTTGGAGAAACCTGAGAATTGACATTTCTAAATTCCCCTGTGATGATATTGCTGGTCTGGGGAAAACACTTTGAGAACCATTTCTCTAGAATTTATCTCAAATAAAGATTGTAATAATGCTTGAATAACGTAAACCAGTATCGCAAAAACCCAAACCAAGTAAAGAATGTATTTCTCACAGCACTGCTACATTTAAGGACTTTTTAAATATTATAGTAAGCCAGTAGAATCTACAAATTTCTCATGGTGTTAAAATCCATCATTTCATCACCTTAAAAAAACTACTATCTCATGGCCTTCCTTCTCAAAGCTATAAGTGATTGATTACCATCCCCACTCCTGTGTTTTTTGTGTGTTGGGGATAAATTCTGTGTTATCTTCATTGTTAACATTATATTGCTTTTTGAGATATTAATTATCCATTGTACTTCATACAGGGAAAATAGTGCATACTTAGAGACCAAAAGTAGACTAGTTAAATTTTTTCATGACCCCATTTAAAGAATTTCTAAGTTGAATTTCTATTTCTGGAACATGTTTTTTAATTTCCTACCTTGTTTTCCCTCCAGCGCTAGTCGACCACATAAATCCTTTGACTTTAGCCAAATTGAATACATATCATTTTTTTTTTCTGATGAAAAGCCAAAGAGATTAGTAATCCTTTTGACTTATCCCTGCCTTGCAAACAGCTAAGTGTGTGAAGCATTACACAGGAGTCTACATTCTGACCAGCATTCTTATTAAGCTTTTGACATGTGTTGACTAGGAAAAACACACACACGTGTTTACACATACAGACTCACACATCATGAGAGCTGTGAGTTCAGCTTTATTTGGGGGTTGCTGAGGACCATATCCTGGGAAACAGCCCCTGCGCTCTAAGGAAGGTTGGAGAGAGCTAACAATGCCTATGGTTTTGGTGAACGGGGTGCGTGCCATGAATCACACAACTCTGTAGACGGTTGCTGCAAATCAGGAGGAGCAGATGTCTACGTTGATGATTTTTAGTGCTTCTTTGGATATGAGGTGAAGCAAAAAATTGCATTCATACAATTCTTCTCAAAATATCTATCCAGGGGTCTGTTCTATCAGTTTTTCCTGGATCACAGGGCCTCATTCCTGATCTCTGCCCTGACCTCCTTTTGGGGTGTGTTGGAGGTCAGCAACTCTGGTGGCTAATAACCTAATCCCGTAGAGCCAAACGGTGAGGGACATTCTTTAGTTGGCACATGTGATGTGTGCCTCTATTATGGAGTAAACTCTGTGATAGCTACCGAGAATTCAGAGGAATGCATGATCGTGTTTTTTAGGAACTTGGTAGGAACTGAGGTGTAGACAAGAAAAAAGCAGTATACTCTGAGATGCGAGCACTGTCTTGTAAAGATAAACAGAGAACTGGGGTTGTTCCAGAAAGGCAGGAGTGCTCCACATATGAAATCTGAGAAGGCTACCAACCAGCAGATATCTTCCAGGGGGCTCTTAAAAGTAAATAGGAATATTTGGGGCCAAAAAGGAGAAAGGATCCTCCAGAGAGGTAGGAAAATGATTAAAACTTCATTTAGTGATTGAAAACAATGCCATCCCATCAGTGAACCTAATTTACGGGGTTTGACATAAATGCCAGGATCATAGGCATCAGTAGTATGTGGTTATTTATTTTACCGCTATTACATTTTTGAAAATGAAACAAACTGATAGACGAATGCATCAATATTAAATATTTTGATAAGGTCGTGGTACAGATTTCCTGAAAAATTGAAAGCAAGAGGAAATTTTTCTTCAGTTCAGTTCAGTTCAGTCACTCAGTCATGTCCGACTCTTTGCAACCCCATGAATCGCAGCACACCAGGCCTCCCTGTCCATCACCATCTCCCAGAGTTCACTCAGACTCACGTCCATCGAGTCAGTGATGCCATCCAGCCATCTCACCCTCTGTCGTCCCCTTCCCCTCCTGTCCTCAATCCCTCCCAGCATCAGAGTCTTTTCCAATGAGTCAACTCTTCTCATGAGGTGGCCAAAGTACTGGAGTTTCAGCTTTAGCATCATTCCTTCCAAAGATCCCAGGGTTGATCTCCTTCAGAATGGACTAGTTGGATCTCCTTGCAGTCCAAGGGACTCTCAAGAGTCTTCTCCAACACCACAGTTCAAAAGCATCAATTCTTCGGCGCTCAGCCTTCTTCACAGTCCGACTCTCACATCCATACATGACCACAGGAAAAACCATAGCCTTGACTAGATGGACCTTAGTCGGCCAAGTAATGTTTCTGCTTTTGAATATGCTGTCTAGTTTGGTCATAACTTTTCTTCCAAGGAGTAAGCGTCTTTTAATTTCATGGCTGCAGTCACCATCTGTAGTGATTCTGGAACCCCAAAAAATAAACTCTGACACTGTTTCCACTGTTTCCCCATCTATTTCACATGAAGTGATGGGACCAGATGCCAGAAAACCTTCTTTTTTTGAATGTTGAGCTTTAGGCCAGCTTTTTCACTCGCCTCTTTCATTTTCATTAAGAGGCTTTTTAGTTCCTCTTCACTTTCTGCCATAAGGGTGGAGTTACCTGCATATCTGAGGTTATTGATATTACTCCCAGCAATCTTGATTCCAGCTTGTGTTTCTTCCAGTCCAGTGTTTCTCATGATGTACTCTGCATATAAGTTAAATAGCAGGGTGACAATATACAGCCTTGACGTACTCCTTTTCCTATTTGGAACCAGTCTGTTGTTCCATGTCCAGTTCTAACTGTTGCTTCCTGACCTGCATAGAGATTTCTCGAGAGGCAGGTCAGGTGGTCTGGTATTCACATCTGTTTGAGAATTTTTCACAGTTTATTGTGATCCACACAGTCAAAGGCTGTGGCATAGTCAATAAAGCAGAAATAGATATTATCCTGGAACTCTCTTGCTTTTTCGAGGATCCAGCGGATGTTGGCAGTTTGATCTCTGGTTCCTCTGCCTTTCTAAAACCAGCTTGAACATCAGGGAGTTCACAGTTTACGTATTGCTGAAGCCTGGCTTGGAGAATTTTGAGCATTTCTTTACTAGCATGTGAGATGAGTGCAATTGTGCGGTAGTTTGAACATTCTTTGGCATTGCCTTTCTTTGGGATTGGAAGGAAAACTGACCTTTTCCAGTCCTGTGGCCACTGCTGAGTTTTCCAAATTTGCTGGCATATTGAGTGCAGCATTTTCACAGCATCATCTTTCAGGATTTGAAACAGCTCAATTGGAATTCCTTCACCTCCACTAGCTTTGTTCATAGTGATGCTTTCTAAGGCCCACTTGACTTCACATTGCAAGATGTCTGGTTCTAGATTAGTGATCACATCATCATGACTATCTGGGTCATAAAGATCTTTTTTGTACAGTTCTTCCATGTATTCTTGCCACCTCTTCTTAATATCTTCTGCTTCTGTAAGTCCATATCATTTCTGTCCTTTATCGAGCCCATCTTTGCATGAAATATTCCCTTGGTATCTCTCATTTTCTTGAAGAGATCTCTAGTCTTTCCCATTCTGTTCTTTTCCTCTATTTTTTGCATTGATCGCTGAAAAAGGCTCTCTTATCTCTTCTTGCTATTCTCTGGAACTCTGCATTCAGATGCCTATATCTTTCCTTTTCTCCTTTGCTTTTTGCCTCTCTTCTCTTCACAGCTATTTGTAAGGCCTCCCCAGACAGCCATTTTGCTTTTTTGCATTTCTTTTCCATGGGGATGGTCTTGATCCCTGTCTCCTGCACAATGTCACGAACCTCATTCCATAGTTCATCAGGCACTCTATCTATCAGATCTAGGCCCTTAAATCTATTTCTCACTTCCACTGTATAATCATAAGGGATTTGATTTAGGTCATACCTGAATGGTCTAGCAGTTTTCCCTACTTTCTGCAATTTAAGTCTGAATTTGGTAGTAAGGAGTTCATGATCTGAGCCACAGTCAGCTCCTGGTGTTGTTTTTGTTGACTGTATAAAGCTTCTCCATCTTTGGCTGCAAAGAATATAATCAATCTGATTTCAGTGTTGACCATCTGGTGATGTCCATGTGTAGAGTCTTCTCTTGTGTTGTTGGAAGAGGGTGTTTGCTATGACTAGTGCATTTTCTTGGCAAAACTCTACTAGTCTTTGCCCTGCTTCATTTTGCATTCCAAGGCCAAATTTGCCTGTTACTCCAGGTGTTTCTTGACTTCCTACTTTTGCATTCAGTCCCCTATAATGAAAAGGACATCTTTTTTGGGTGTTAGTTCTACAAGGTCTTGTAGGTCTTCAGAAAACCGTTCAACTTCAGCTTCTTAGCATTACTGGTTGGGGCATAGACTTGGATAACTGTGATATTGAATGGTTTGCCATGGAGACGAACAGAGATCATTCTGTCATTTTTGAGATTGCATCCAAGTACTACATTTCAGACTCTTTTGTTGACCATGATGCCTACTCCATTTCTTCTGAGGGATTCCTGCCCGCAGTAGTAGATATAATGGTCATCTGAGTTACATTCACCCATTCCAGTCCATTTTAGTTTGCTGATTCCTAGAATGTCAACGTTCACCCTTGCCATCTCCTGTTTGACCACTTCCAATTTGCCTTGATTCATGGACCTGACATTCCAGGTTCCTATGCAATATTGCTCTTTACAGCATCGGACCTTTCTTCTATCACCAGTCACATCCACAGCTGGGTATTGTTTTTGCTTTGGCTCCATCCCTTCATTCTTTCTGTCGTTATGTCTCCTCTGATTTCCAGTAGCATATTGGGCACCTAATGACCTGCGGAATTCCTCTTTTGGTGTCCTATCCTATTGCCTTTTCATACTGTTCATGGGGTTCTCAAGGCAAGAATACTGAAGTGGCTTGCCATTCCCTTCTCCAGTGGACCATGTTCTGTCAGACCTCTCCACCATGACCCGCCCATAATAAATCAGAAGTCTCTATAGCAAACAAAAAACTTCAGGTAACTCTTGGAGAACATTCAGGGTTTGAGTGTAGGCTCACGTCTGACACTGGAGAAAGTAGGGTGAAGAGAAACAGCCCCAGATTTGCAAGAAACCAACATAAAATTTATGAATGTTTTCTGACACTAAATTTTCCAGAATATCCTTGCCAATATGTATAAAAGGATGTGTGTATGCGTATATATATATATATATATATATTCCTCATATTCGAATATACATTAAAATAATGGATTGTTTGTTTGGATTTTTGTTTATAAAGAGCTGCCCTCACGATAAATCTTTTGACATTTATAATTTCACATGATGTAATATTTATGATTTTGGCAATGAAGAATGATTTCCACTCCACCTGCTGTTAGTCCTGTGAAAATAAAAATAAATTTATTTCTCTCACAATCCAAATGATAAGCTTTTTCAGATATTTGTTATAAAAAAAATCTTGAATCATAGTAAAGGAAGATTTTGTATATGTTCCCCAAAGTTTTTCAGTGCTTTTCATCTTGGACACCCTGTGACTGACTTACTCTGTTTAAGCAGTGAAGTAAGTCAGCTGGCCAGAGGGCCTGGTTGGTGGAATGTGGCTGCAGAGCAGGCCAGCCTGTGCCTGTCTTGTGCCAGTAAGCCAAGATTGATTCCTGAGCTAAGGCTGATTATTCCTAATCAGAGATAAATATCTATGCTGATTCTTTCGAGTTATCCAGACCACATCTCCTGCATTAACACACAATTAGAAGTTTACTAGCTATTTCTCCTGTAACTCCCTGTCTGTTAAAATGAGGGCCATTTTTTCCTTAATATTTTAATTTTTTTAAATTGTATTTTTGGTTGCACTGAGTCTTTGTTGCTGCGCATTGCTTTCTCTACTTGCTGTGAGTAGGGGCTACTCTTCCTTGAGGGGACAGGCCTCTCATTGTGGTGGCTTCTCTTGTTGCTGAGCACGGGCTGTAGGCATGAGAGCCTTGTGGTTGCAGTATGCAGGCTCATAAGTTGTGCATAGGTTTAGTTGCTGTGTGGCATGTGGGATCTTCCCAGACCAGGGATTGAGCCCGTGTCCCCTGCACTGGCAGATGGATCTTTTATCCATTATGCCACCAGGGAAGTCCCCAAATGATGGCCATTTTAAGTGAAAGAAAATAATTGCTAAAAAATGGAATTTATGTTTGACCATCTTACATTGCTGGTCAAAGGGAATTCTGCCATCTCCCAATCTGCTCTGAAGATGGCAATAAAATCAGCAGGTTATAGTCTCTTCCCAAATGACTTTCTAATTAAGTTTGCATTTTAGATTTACTACCTGTCTCTCCTGCTCTCTGACGGTTTAAAGCCTCCTCCTTATATGTGCTTCCATAGAATCTACATGAGTCAAGAAGTCAGTGATAGCTCCAACTATGAAAAGAGACACCAATTAAGGTGAAGTAGTGCTTATGCTTTGAAGAGTTATGTGTTACGCTGAGGAATAGTTTGGAAGTTCCCTTCATAGTGAGGGAAAAGGATGTACAGTAAATGATTATGTTTCAAAGAGCTCGGCATTCGCAGTAACTGCCAGCGAAACGTGTGTTCTGAGATGAAGAGGATCAACATGAATATTTATCTGTCAGTGTATTCAAGGAGTACATATGCATTCTATGTGAACAAAGGGTTAATTGTTTGAGGAACTTCTCACAAATTTTTTTTTTCATCTAGCCTCGATTCCAAAAAGGAAAGTGAACGTGGGGTGCTTTAAGGCATCATGAAACCAGGAAAGATATGTTAACCTTGAAAGTAGCATCAGGAGACCCTGCGATCCCTTGGGGATGACTCACTGACCGCTCCTCCACTTTCTGCCCTCCTCTGACTCTCTGAAACAGAGAACCTTCTGTTTTATGACTGAGAAGCCAGGGCGAGGGAATCATTTTAAAGCGGTATCCCTTGGAGTGCATACCACTTTGAAAAGTGGGGGTCCTGACTTAACATAGTTAAGCTGTCTTAACCTACTAGGAAAATCTGGCTTAATACACACCGGCACATTCTTACTGCCTGGTTTGCGTTGTTTGTTTGGTGGTCAGGATCTGTTAATGTATTTGAGAGATGCGTAGGGAGTTCCTGGTCTGAATCTGGTGCTGACAGCTGCTGTTTACACACAGATCAACACCTTCACTGGGCACCTCTTCCTGGAGCTTATGGTCTAGTGGTGGTGGTGGTGTTTATTTGCTAAGTTGTATCCAACTCTTTGCAACCCCATGGACTGTAGCCCGCCAGGCTCCTCTGGCTTTGGGACTTCCTAGGCAATAATAATGGAGGGGGCTGCCAATTCCTTCTCCAGGGTATCTTCCCAACCCAGGGAGTGTTAGGAGTCGTCTGAAATGAATAGGTTCAAAATAATGTATCATAAGACACATTGTTCAGTCTGTTTCTGAAAGGAAAATGCGAAAACATTCTAGGAAAATACTTCTCTATAAGAGCGTTGACACATAGTATACTTTCCTTCAGTCCTGTCCGACTCTGTGTGATCCCACAGACTTTCCTTATGTCTCTGGGGAGTTGAGGGTGAAAGGATTTAAACACAAACAGAACATAACCATGCTTCTCTACATAGTGAAGCATGTCTGGGGACTAGGGGGCCATCCTGCGACGGTTTGTAGAGAACATGCTGAGGACCATTCAGGGAGCACTCCTGTGTTCAATTCAGAGCATTTCCTTATAATCCTTTCAGATATTTACTGAGCAACTATTATGTTCCAGACGCTGGCCCTACCAGTGCTGGGAATATCAGACTTTGATACTTTTTAATATCATATTAAAAGTAAAGCATCTCTGGCAACAATTCATTTGGCTAGAAAACCCAAATTATTAAAATAGTCCAATCTCAAGACAGTCTGTTAGTCATGTTGTTTTACCTCAGTTATTGTTTCTTTTTTAAATGGCAACAAACTATAGCATTATTTTTGAGCTCATTTATAATTTACTGGATAAATGGGTTTATGTGCTTAGTCATGTCTGACTCTCTGAGACGCCATGGACTGTAGCCCACCAGGCCCCTCTGTCCATGGGGATTCTCCAGGCAAGAAAACTGGAGTGGGTTGCATGCCCTTTTCCAGTGGATCTTCCCAACCCAGGGATTGAACCCAGGTCTCCTGCACTGCAGGCAGATTCTTGACCATCTGAACCAAAAGGTCAGCTGCATTTTAAGACACCTTAAATTAATAGTATAAATTGAAAGAGACACATGTATGCCATTGTTCATCGCAGCACTGTTTATAATAGCCAGGACATGGAAACAACCTAGACGTCCATCAGCAGACGAATGGATAAGAAAGCTGTGGTACGTATACACAATGGAGTCTTACTCAGCCATTAAAAAGAATACATTTGAATCAGTTCTAATGAGGTGGATGAAACTGGAGCCTATTATACAGAGTGAAGTAAGCCAGAAAGAAAAACACCAATGCAGTATACTAATGCATATATATGGAATTTAGAAAGATGGTAACGATAACCCTGTATGTGAGACAGCAAAAGAGACACAGATGTATAGAAGTCTTTTGGACTCTGTGGGAGAGGGAGAGGGTGGTATGATTTGGGGGAATGGCATTGAAACATGTATAATATCATATAAGAAATGAATCGCCAGTCCAGGTTCTATACAGGATGCCTGGGGCTGGTGCACTGGGATGACCCAGAGGGATGGTACGGGGAGGGAGGTGGGAGGGGGCTTCAGGATGGGGAACACGTGTACACCCATGGCGGATTCTTGTTGATGTGTGGCAGAACCAATACAATATTGTAAAGTAATTAGCCTCCAATTAAAATAAATAAATTTAAATAAATAAGCGGGGTGCCAATAATAAATTGGGATTTGCTGAGTAATTATTAATAATTGTATTAAACAACTATTATTCTAAAGTCCTGACAAAAGCCGAATATCAAACATGTACAGAGACGCACTCAACTCATATGTGTTTCTTACATCCTCAAAAAGTTACAAACACTTGAGTTTAAAATATGGGATGCATTTGGAAACCTTCTTTCTGTCCTTTGAAAACTTTAAACGTTTTCTAAGATACTACTTTGCTTAATTAGAGAGAGGTCATATGTTTATTAAATATAAGTTTAATCCATTCTACTTATGCCTGGTGGCCAAGGTAACATTTTGGAGGATTTAAAATATTGGGCCATCCAAGTTTTTCCATGTTGATTGAAGTCAGAGTTTGGGACTTAGTATACTAAGGAGTGTGTTCCCATCACTTATGCATTTGAAATGTAAAAAGCTTTATTTTGAATGCACTGAGCCATATTAAAAGTAAAATGGAATTTTGTATGCTTCAGATATAGCCAAGGAGATTTGCTCAATGTCATTTTTAATGTTCCCCAATCTGAGGGTGGAATCCCTCAGGTAATGCTGGAAACATTTTGAGCCCTTGTATTTTGAAAACAGGCACTTAATATAAACAACCAAAAATGTTTTTAAGCAAAATATTATATATATATAATACACATATATAGTTATATCCATATATAGGCTTATATCTTTGGTTGTTCAAGAAGTAATACAATATTGAATTATTTTCATTTTTTAAAATATTTTTTCCAAAACAGGAGTGCTAAAAACAAATATCGTAGGCACCATAATTCTCTACTGCCCCAACAAGTAATTCAAAGATACGACAGAATCTTAGTATGATAGTTGTTTTTTTCCTGTTCTGTGCCTTTATTAACAAGAAATATGGGTTGAACTTTGCTGACATCTTTGACTAGTCTTTGGTACTAAATTATTTGTGAGCATACAGAGCTAAATATAGACCACTTTTACTTTTGCTAAAAATTTTACTGTTGTCTTTCTCAAAATGCATGGCAGGGTAGAGGGGAGAATGGATGGGGTGAATGCAGTATTTGCTTGTCAGAAAATGCCCAAGTATCTATTTTGGTGCATCTGAGAGCAGAAATGAAGATTTCCAAGTAAATAAACAAGCTACATGAAAAAACATCAGAACAAAAATGCCACAATTCCCATTAGTGAGAATAACAATAAGAAGAAACAATTACATTCTCTTATAAATTAGCTATATAAATGAAATCTTTATAAGCCAAGTTTGTGTTTAAAAATAGAGATAATAAAGACATGTATATTTATGGTGGTGTTAAAAGATTCCAAGTTACAGCAGACAATCTGTTTATATTTAAGTTGGGGAAAGAGGAGAAATGAAATTCCTCTTTCAGGTTGGGGAAAGAGGAGAAATGAATTTCCTCTTTCAGTTAAATATGCGGTATAGACTTCTGGGCACTTTAATTTATTTTCACATCCAAAGTGTAGGCAGTGTTCACCTATAGGAGATGAAATGTAAAGTGTTCATCAGTTTAAAGCAGATTCTAGTGGATTTGGTTTTAATTGATATATGGTTGATGTAGTATGTTATATAAGCTGCTTGTGTGCTAAGTCACTTCAGTCGTGTCCAACTCTGGCCTGCCAGGATCTCAGTCCATGGGGTCCTGCAGGCAAGAATACTGGAGTGAGTTGCCATTTACTTCTCCAGGGGATTTTCCCAGCCCAGGATTGAACCTGCATCTCATGTCTTCTGCGTTGGCAAGCGGGTTCTCAACCACTAGTGCTACTTGGGAAGCCCATTATATGTCACCTATGTACAACGTGGTGATGCACTTTACAAAGGTTATACTCCACTTACAGTTATTATAAGTTATTGGCTATATTCTGTGTTGTACAGTGTATCTTTGTAGCTTATTTCATCCATAAGAATTTGTACCTCTTACTCGTCTACCCCATCTCTTGCTTCTGGCTGCCTCTCCAGTCTCATTTCTTGCTATTGTCATCTTGACCTCAGTCCAGCCAGCCACAATGCCTGGATTTAGTTTCTCCAAGATTTCATTTCCTGTCTCACACTTTCCGCAGTTGCTTCTATTTGTTTAAGTAGCTCATTTAGATCTCTCTTTGGGTTCAGGTTTCAGTTCTGACTCAGTGGGAAAGCTCTTCCTGTCCTCTCTCTCTAACACCAGCCCTCTCTGGTCTAGCCTGCCACCCAGTATGCTTTATTCTCAGCAGTCACAGCCCTCTGAAATCATCTTGTATTTGTTTTCTGTGTGTTCATTGACTGTCTTGGCCCCATGCACAAGGCAGCTGCTTGAGCACTCGCCTCTCGTCTGCCTAGATTAACCGCTTTGTTCCTAGTGCCTAAAACGTGTTTGTCCCGATAGCTCTAAGTAAGAAACCAAGAAATATTTTAAAATTAGCTGCTGCTGCTAAGTCGCTTCAGTCGTGTTCGACTCTTTGCGACCCCATAGATAGCCTCCTACTAGGCTCCTCTGTCCCTGGGATTCTCCAGGCAAGAACACTGGAGTGGGTTGCCATTTCCTTCTCCAATGCGTGAAAGTGAAAAGTGAAAGTGAAGTCGCTCAGTCGTATCCGACTCTTAGCAACCCCATGGACTGCAGCCTACCAGGCTCCTCCATCCGTGGGATTTTCCAGTTGATCAAATTCATGAGTTGCAAAGTCATCCCTTAAATTTATCAGATAACCTAAGGGAAAAAAGAGTAACTGGCGCCAACGCTGCGCATTTTGAGCTCCTGGTTTTCCCTGGAAACAATTCCAGGCAAAGAATTGATTCTCTGCAGAGAATCAGGGGTATGATTTGCCTCTTCCTGTGACATTTACCCCCATAGCTGTGTACCTTGAAATGTAAGTCTCTACTAGTGAGTAAGTCTGGAGTGAAAGCCCCTTGTGTACATGATGGCTCAGACATTGAAGGTGTGAAACAACAAACGGGATCCGAGTCACAGCCCTGCACTCTGGCCCTGTTTTAATTTACTCTGATGGGAAACTGTATCTGAGCGGCAGGGAAAGTGGGTGTGTTGCCGACAGCTGTTTCCATGCATTGAGCCATCAGATAGTGGGGCTGGCAATGGTGGACAGGAGTAACATAAAACATGCATGTTTTATGCTTGTTGGTCTGTTTGGGCTGAGCAGTTTTTTGTGATTTTAATGATTTTCAGGGTTACTTAGATGCTTTCTGAAAAGTTTACAGTCATCCATCTCATGTCAAAAACTGTATTTAGAGGGATCGGTGACACAGATGACGTAAGCTGCTCGGCACAAGAAGAACTCTCATATTCAGAAATCTTCAGTCTGAGAAGTCATCGTGGGACTTTAAAAGCTTCCAGAAGTGTCACGTTGTATCTGCAGCAGTATTTTAAGCACCGCACCAAGGACGCAGTTGGCTGAAGCCGTGTGAGGCACGTGTTTTAAAAGAGTCCTTGTATTCCTGCAGGTGAATGTTTTAGCCCTTTTGTGAAGGTAATTGCAAGTGTATCTTATTGCATGGACTTGAAGCATCTTAAATAGAGATAGACGAAATCCTTTTTTGGAGCCAGATGATAACTGCTGAGGTGTGAGGAGAAAAGCAGCTCCTCTGCCCCTCATTCCGGTGTCTTTTAACCAACCTCACTTCCCCATGCAGCGTTTCCCCTTAAAATGATGCAGCTTTGCTTCACGAGGGGGAACGTCACTTTATAATGGATTTGAGGCAGCAGCTGTGGGCGAGTGAAAAAGCGGTACTTCAGACCCCAGCAGCTTCACCGCAGCGTCCTCACAAGGGAACTGAAGCATAGTCTTTGCTCTTAAGGTAGTAGCTGGCCGGGCGTTGAGGCAGAAAGCAGACATTCCTCAACAGGGTGGTTTTCCGCCTGCTGACCAAGGAGGCTCCAATTCCCAGTTGTAGAAGACCTAAGACATTGGAAGGTGTGTAAAAGCTAGCTCAGGGGCCTGCGTAAGTACCCGTCGCAAATAAAAATGCCTCTTGGAAGATGTGCATAAAATTCAATAATCTCATAAAAGCCCCTTGAGTTTAGGGTTATATACTTCCTGCCATTCCATCCTGCAACATTTGCCCTATTATGACAGAGTGGTGTTAATCAGGGTACAAATGTAAGTTCGGTTTTTAAATTTTCTTAATTGTCTCCTCCCCTCACCCTGCAAATGGACACTGACCACTGATTGATCCTCAGATGGCATTTTAATTCATATTGATCCATGATCGGATTTTAAAACATGGAGCGTGCCGATTTATTTATTTATTTATTTTTGTCTTTGTTTTTTATTTTTTTTTATTTTCAGTTTTTTATTTTTTTAATTTTAAAATCTTTAATTCTTACATGTGTTCCCAAACATGAACCCCCCCTCCCACCTCCCTCCCCAAAACATCTCTGTGGGTCATCCCCATGCACCAGCCCCAAGCATGCTGTATCCTGCGTCAGACATAGACTGGCGATTCAATTCTTACATGATAGTATACATGTTAGAATGCCATTCTCCCAAATCATCCCACCCTCTCCCTCTCCCTCTGAGTCCAAAAGTCCGTTATACACAGCTGTGTCTTTTTTCCTGTCTTGCATGAGAGTACCGATTTAGACTTCACTTTTTAACCTCATAAAATATATGTTGTTTCATTTTGCGTGTAACAGTTACAACCTTCTTCCCGATATCTAATTTCATGTCTCACCTTTTTAATAAAGAAACCCGCACAGGCTATTTTCACGTCTCCCACCTAAAAGCTGCTTCTAGTGGGCAGCTGACACATGACCACATTGCCTCTCATAGGCATGATTGTGCATTCTTCCACTTCATTGGATTTCTATGATGATTTCCGCTGACACTGCCAGAGAGAAGGTGGCATTTTGAAGTTCTGTTCTGTGAGCCCTTCCAGGTCAACAAGAATTCACTATGTGGTATAATGAGTTTGTTTGGCCTTCATGTTTGTCTCCAGATTCAGCTCAGTTCAGTTCAGCCGCTCAATCGTGTCTGACTCTTTGCGACCCCATGGACAGCAGCATGCCAGGCCTCCCTGTCCATCACCAACTCCCGGAGTTTACCCAAACTCATGTCCATTGAGTTGGTGATGCCATCCAGCCATCTCATCCTTTGTCGTCCCCTTCTCCTCCCACCTCCAATCTTTCCCAGCATCAGGGTCTTTTCAAATGAGTCAGCTCTTCGCATCAGGTCTCTAGCAATCTCTTGGTAATTGCTCGTCATCAGTGACATTCCAGGGTCCCTTTTATCTCCATCTACCAACATAAAGGGAGATGAGGGTAAACGCACTCTTGTCACCCCCCCCTTGGTGTACCCTTAACTACTCAGCCATCAGCACACACTGGTCACCTGACGAGATTGTTTTCTGTGTGAGGCCAAGTTATCATACACTGAGTCCTTATCCCCATCAATCCCAGGTCATTGACATATTCTTCTCTTTGAGGTTGCAAGCGTTTGCTTTGTGATTTTTGGCCGTGGTCTTTGTGACACATGGATTTCTTGAGGGCAAGGAAGGTATCTTCTCATTTTGATATTCCTAGTACTTAGCCCCGACTCTGGCAGGAAAGCAGTGAATGCAGAGCCCTGCTTAGCAATTCTTTACCATGTGCTAGCTTTCTAGTCAATTCTACAAGTCTAAGTCTTTCTGTGGTTCCAGGGAGCTGAGTGCTTTAGGGTCAGATGCACACAGGTATGAAAACAGCTTGCTTACAATGATACTGTTAAGAAAATGAAGCCCGAGATTTCTTTCACATCTAAACGCTAGATGCTTTTACCAAAAAAAAAAAAAAATAATAATAATAATAATAATACTGTTTCTGTTAATAGAGCACTTCAAAGTAAGTACATCAGTAAGAGAAAGTGGATGTTGTCATTGAGTGAAGTACAATATTTCTGCATAATTAAGAAAGAATAATTGAAGGTTGTTCTTTGATTTGGTAGGTCTGATTTGAAGGGAATTTGTACGTTACACAGCTCAAGATGAAAATGAAATAATTTTGCATTTTGGTATTTTCTATTATCTGTTGAAGTGTTTCCTTTCAAAGAATATCTATTTTTATGTACTGTCCCCAAATGTGATCTTTTCAGAAGGAGTGTTATCATCAAATGCATTTTCACAAAGCATAACACATTATGGGATTTGAATGGAGAAGGAAAATACATTTATAAAAGCAATACATAGTAGCTGCAAATTCAAATTTTGTTTTCTGATGTTAAACATGATGAATCTACAAGTCGGATATTTGTCATTAGTAACAATGACTCTTGGTTAAATGTGGCATAAATAAGTGGTTAAAGGCCTCATTACACAACTAAAATTAAGAATATAAGCTTCGTAGAACCCATGTTTTTCCGCCTCAGACAGTGAAACAATTAATGCATGAGTTATGAAACAGGAAAGGAAAAAGGGAAAATTCTATGTGTTGATTAACTACCATACCTTATGCTTAGTATTTTCACGTAATTTTTATCTTCTAAACCTGAAGTTTCTTCTGCGTAGGTTATTTTCATCAAAGGAAGCTGAGGCTCAGGGATTTTAATAACTTACGCAAGATTACAGGTTATAAGTGGCAGAACCAGAATTTGTCTGACACTGTTGTGTCAGTCTTCCCAGTACTTTTTGAGGCTCTGAGCAACTGCTACCTACGAGAATCTCCCCAATCTGAGAAAGGCTGAAATCCTGATTTAAGAGTAGCTTTCATTATAGCTGTTAGAAAGGAGCAAAATGCTCTGTCAGAGGTAGCAAACCTAAATTATAATCAACAGTGATAACTGTGAAACAGGACACTTACTTGTGTGAAAGTATAGCAAAAATAATCAAAGGCTTCAGGCAGACAATAGTCTGGGAAAAGGGCAATGAACACGACCAGTCCCATATACCTGGTGATGTCCAAGGGAGCAGTTTTGGTCCAGGGTTTTACATGTACTAAACAATACGATAGAGGAATAAGACAAGCTACTCTTTAGCCACTCACCCCACTGGCACAGCTGAGAGCACAAGCTCAAGATTTCATGAATCCTTTTGGCTCTGAATTATCAGGACAGTTTTAGAAATGAGGGCCCAAGCTCAGACATAAAAACAAAAACAAAAAAAAAACCTACCCCAAAGCATCCATCTAGTGTGTGTCAGGACTGCGATAAACTTAGCAGTGGTCTAAATGCCAATGAAATGCTTACAACCATATCGCCTTTGCCTCCCTAGGGGTCACTGAGTAACAAGACACAAGAGATATAAGGCAGAGTTGATCTGAATAATGGAAAGTGATGCCTGGTGGGAGGTTTTGAGGGAACAGGAGGAGGGCGCAGGTGAAGGAGCTGGTGTTAGAGACGAGAAGGGGTGCTTCGCTTTCTGAAGTTCCAGGGCACAAGCTGCCCTTGGAGACAGGAAAGGGTGCCCCTGCCTAACCCACGAGGTCGGACCCTCTCCTTCCTGACAGGCAGACCCTTTATTTCTCCTGTGCTTTGTTTGTCTGACCCTGTCACCGCTGTTCCCCTGCTGGAAGCAGTCATCCATTCTGCCTGGTTAACATCAGCTTTCTGTTGTGCTTGATATTTCTATATACCTTGCCCTGAGTGTAGAAAGATGTTGGCTGGTGATTAAAATGCACAAGGGGGGGCAATCATTAAATGAGAACCTTTTCTTTCCATGTGGCATCGTGAGTAAAGGGGAGGTTTCTCATCTAAGAGATCTGAGCCTTCATCTCTAAATTTGTCTACTTGGCAGATTCACTAACCCAAAGATACGCACATTGGCATCTGAGAAGTAGGGTAAGGGCACATCTCCTCTGGTGCAGCTGATTCTGTGTTGCCAGGTGATGTTCTGAAGCTGAATATGGGGAGATGGATGGGACTGGGTGGTCTGTGGCAGAAAGTCCAGGAATGTTACATTGGGTATGAGTCTGTAGACCAGTGTTTCTCAAAATGTGATGGAATCACCCAACCATCTTATAGAAGGCAGACTCTGATTAAGTTTGAGATAACTACCTGAGATTTTGCATTCATCACAAAATTGTGGATAGTGTATGTATGCCTTATCCATTCAGGCAGCTATGAAAATATACTGTAGGTTCAGTGGCGCAAACAGTAATCATTATTTCCCACACTTTTCGAGACTGGAAACTCCAAGATCAAGACCCCAACCAATTCATTGTCTGGTGAGGACCTCCTTCCCAGTTCATGGATAATTGTCTTCTGGCTTTGTCTTTGTGTAGTGGAAGGAGCTGGACAACTCTCTAGGGTCTGTTCTATAAAGGCACTAATCCCATCCACAAGGTCTCCAGACTCATGACCTAATTACCTCCAAGAAATTTCATCTCTTAACACCATCTCATAGGGAGTTACAGTCCCAACATACAAATGGGATTAAGGGGGTGGGAGAGCATAAACATTCAGGCCAAAGGTGCTCTGAGAGCATTTTGATTTTTCAGGCTGTGGAGCATCTTGCTCTGTTGCATTTGCATTAATCATCTATTTCCAGGGCAGAGCCCCCAGGCAGCAGCTTGCACTAATTCTTCCTAAATCATCTGTGTAGACTATGCCACTTGATGCCAACAAATCACCCAGAGCTGATTCCGCACATCTCTTCCCAACCCCACACTCTGTGAGATCAAGGTGGTAGGTTGATGACAGCTGCATTCGGAGTAGTTTCAGCACAGACATCAGTGAGTGCTACCCATCAAAAGACTTTTCTTAGCAGCTCGCTCACTCTCTGTTGCTATTTTATGAATTTATCATGACCCGAATCATGCTAATTCAGAGTATTTTCTTCCAGCATGTTTCATTTTTACAACGTGATATTATTTTATATGTATTTGTAGGATGGAAGCTCCAGGCTGCCCAGGAGGTTATATTTTTTAAGACATCTAGACTCAGAAATAAGCTGAGTGATGCACCCTACTCACATCCTTTAACCTGGGTTGTTCACAATATGGTGTCACCAACAGAACTGCAGTGAATTACGAGGTGTAGAGCAGAATTTTGAAGCTAAAGATAACTTAACACACTTGGGCCTGTGTTTCATAATGTATGTAGTAAGCACATTTATTATCCTCAACAAAGCCTCTGCATAGCCACAATTTTGATATCATTTCAATGGGAAAATGTGTTCTGAACTACGCAGTCCACTTACAAACACACATATGAGCCTGAATTGATTTTGCAAGTTTTGGAAAATTATGTGACCTGGATCAAGGGTTTTTCTTAGATTGCAGTTAAGGTTTGTGCTAATATACCTAAAAATGATAATAAGATTTATAATTTAAAAAAATTAAATTTACAGTTAAAAAAAAGCAAGAAAAAAACCCCTAGTGTGTGTGTGTGTGTGTTTATATAGAGAAGCTGCACAGTAGGGAAAGAAGGGCGGGGGGGTGGGGCGGAATCCCAGCGAGGTGATCACTTGCCAGGTAAGAGAAGCTATGCAGCAAAATCTTGCTGAAACTAGCTTAAAACCAAGTGGCACTGTGGTTGCTATCAAGGGACTGAGGCTCAGCAGTCACAGATGGAGAGCAAAGCAGCATAAATCCCATGAGATTGTATAGGACCTGCTTTGGAATAGAAAAATGAACTTTCCTGAATTTTTATTTCTCTCTCCCTCTGTTTGGGCTCTCGTAATTGTGCTTAGTTAGGTGTAGTAAAATTATTCCAAGACAGGCAACAGAGGGTAGAGGGATGAAAAATGAAGAGGCCCGCTGTTAATTAATAAATGATTTTAACTTTGAAGGTTGGCTATGCATTTAAGATGCACATGCGGGGAAATGGCAAGGCCCTTATAAAATATCCAAAGTGTTAAGCCTTTTCTGAAAGATGGCTTCATTATCATGATTTCTTTATTATTCATCTTTATCAGAAAAGCAAAATAAATTTCAATTTGAACACTATTAATAAGAGATTGAGCAGGAGTTTGAAGTATTCTACCATCTGGCTAAACCATCTGAATGTATATTGAGCTTATAAGCAAAATTCTGTCTATAAATAGCCAGTCACAAGGCTAATTTTTGTGTATAAGTTCCAACAGAGACAGACGTAAACATCATGGAAAATGTCTTAACTGCCTAGCATAAGTAAAAGATACTGCAGATTCAGGATTTGCTGTCAGGGTTTGTTTCTTTATTTTTCTTGTTTTGCAATCACTGTAGTAAAATATATGGTTTTCACAGCATTAGGGATGGTGGCAAACTGAAATAAAATGAAAAGGAGACTGAGTTAGAAGGCGTGGCAGTGTTTAATGCTGAGAGTCATTGACAAGTCACTTAAATTACCCAGACCTTTGGCTCTTAAGGTATAAAGTAAAGATATCTCTATTTGGAGACCTGTAAGGTTCAAAAATCATCCGATATCATCATTATTCTCAGATTTGGAAATGGAAAAATTTTCATGACCGCTGTGGCATCATCTGAGGTTCCCTACAAAGAGCAGTGATGTGTAATCTAACTTTCTTACTGTATCTGGGTCATTCAGAGTGTCTGACTACATAGTATGATATTGATTAGACAGGAGAAAATGACAGGATGGGAACTGAAATAAGTGGCTCATTACAAACCGAAGAGTGATCAGTAAATTATTGAAGCTCCCTCTGTGATGAGGAAACATATGGCAGTCTGAAACTCAGGGCCTAATGTCAGTCATTGTCTGAAGTACCAGGAATATAATTTGAGTATAACATTGGAAACATCTACTCATATGGTATTCTTCAGTAATAAAATGGATGAATAAAATATCAAATTAGAATAGTGGTTTTCAGTCAGAGGTGGGGTATAATTTTGCCCTTTGGGGACATTCAGTGTCACCTAGAAACAGTTTAGTTTATCATGACGAAGAGGGTGGTATAGCATCGGGTGGGTAGAGGACCTGGACGCTGCTAAAGATCCCACAGTCCACAAGAGGACCCCTCACGACAGAGAATTATTCTCCCCAGAATGTCAACAGTGCCAAGGTTGAGAAACTCTGAATTAGGAGAATCTTCTCCAACATCAGTTATCCCGAGCGCTGCTTCAAATGAGGGAACTCTTTTAATGTGGTAGTTTTTTTTTTTTTCTTTTTTTCTTTTTTTTTTTTAAATTTTAAAATCTTTAATTCTTACATGCATTCCCAAACATGAACCCCCCTCCCACCTCCCTCCCCAAAACATCTCTCTGGGTCATCCCCATGCACCAGCCCCAAGCATGCTGCATCCTGCGTCAGACATAGACTGGCGATTCAATTCACATGATAGTATACATGTTAGAATGTCATTCTCCCAAATCATCCCACCCTCTCCCTCTCCCTCTGAGTCCAAAAGTCCGTTATACACATCTGTGTCTCTTTCCCTGTCCTGCATACAGGGTCGTCATTGCCATCTTCCTAAATTCCATATATATGTGTTAGTATACTGTATTGGTGTTTTTCTTTCTGGCTTACTTCACTCTGTATAATCGGCTCCAGTTTCATCCATCTCATCAGAACTGATTCAAATGAATTCTTTTTAATGGCTGAGTAATACTCCATTGTGTATATGTACCACAGCTTTCTTATCCATTCATCTGCTGATGGACATCTAGGTTGTTTCCATGTCCTGGCTATTGTAAACAGTGCTGTGATGAACATTGGGGTACATGTGTCTCTTTCAATTCTGGTTTCCTCGGTGTGTATGCCCAGAAGTGGGATTGCTGGGTCATAAGGTAGTTCTATTTGCAATTTTTTAAGGAATCTCCACACTGTTCTCCATAGTGGCTGTACTAGTTTGCATTCCCACCAACAGTGTAGGAGGGTTCCCTTTTCTCCACACCCTCTCCAGCATTTATTGCTTGCAGATTTTTGGATCGCAGCCATTCTGACTGGTGTGAAGTGGTACCTCATTGTGGTTTTGATTTGCATTTCTCTAATAATGAGTGATGTTGAGCATCTTTTCATGTGTTTGTTAGCCATCCGTATGTCTTCTTTGGAGAAATTTCTGTTTAGTTCTTTGGCCCATTTTTTGATTGGGTCGTTTATTTTTTTGGAATTGAGCTGCAGAAGTTGCTTGTATATTTTTGAGATTAGTTGTTTGTCAGTTGCTTCATTTGCTATTATTTTCTCCCATTCAGAAGGCTGTCTTTTCACCTTGCTTATATTTTCCTTTGTTGTGCAGAAGCTTTTAATTTTAATTAGATCCCATTTGTTTATTTTTGCTTTTATTTCCAGCATTCTGGGAGGTGGATCATAGAGGATCCTGCTGTGATTTATGTCTGAGAGTGTTTTGCCTATGTTCTCCTCTAGGAGTTTTATAGTTTCTGATCTTACATTTAGATCTTTAATCCATTTTGAGTTTATTTTTGTGTGCGGTGTTAGAAAGTGATCTAGTTTCATTCTTTTACAAGTGGTTGACCAGTTTTCCCAGCATCACTTGTTAAAGAGATTGTCTTTACTCCATTGTATATTCTTGCCTCCTTTGTCAAAGATAAGGTGTCCATATGTGTGTGGATTTATCTCTGGGCTTTCTATTTTGTTCCATTGATCTATATGTCTGTCTTTGTGCCAGTACCATACTGTCTTGATGACTGTGGCTTTGTAGTAGAGCCTGAAGTCAGGCAGGTTGATTCCTCCAGTTCCATTCTTCTTTCTCAAGATTGCTTTGGCTATTCGAGGTTTTTTGTATTTCCATACAAATCTTGAAATTATTTGTTCTAGTTCTGTGAAAAATGTGGCTGATAGCTTGATAGGGATTGCATTCAATTTGTAAATTGCTTTGGGTAGTATACTCATTTTCACTATATTGATTCTTCTGATCCATGAACATGGTATATTTCTCCATCTATTAGCGTCCTCTTTGATTTCTTTCATCAGTGTTTTATAATTTTCTATATATAGGTCTTTAGTTTCTTTAGGTAGATATATTCCTAAATATTTTGTTCTTTTCGTTGCAATGGTGAATGGAATTGTTTCCTTAATTTCTTTTCTACTTTCTCATTATTCGTGTATAGGAATGCAAGGGATTTCTGTGTGTTGATTTTATATCCTGCAACTTTACTATATTCATTGATTAGCTCTAGTAATTTTCTGGTGGAGTCTTTAGGGTTTTCCATGTAGAGGATCATGTCATCTGCAAACAGTGAGAGTTTTACTTCTTCTTTTCCAATTTGGATTCCTTTTATTTCTTTTTCTGCTCTGATTGCTGTGGCCAAAACTTCCAGAACTATGTTGAATAGTAGCGGTGAAAGTGGACACCCTTGTCTTGTTCCTGACTTTAGGGGAAATGCTTTCAGTTTTTCACCATTGAGGATAATGTTTGCTGTGGGTTTGTCATACAGGCCAATATCACTGATGAACATAGATGCAAAAATCCTCAACAAAATTCTAGCAATCAGAATCCAACAACACATTAAAAAGATCATACACCATGACCAAGTGGGCTTTATCTCAGGGATGCAAGGATTCTTCAATATCCGCAAATCAATCAATGTAATTCACCACATTAACAAATTGAAGAATAAAAACCATATGATTATCTCAATAGATGCAGAGAAGGCCTTCGACAAAATTCAACATCCATTTATGATAAAAACTCTCCAGAAAGCAGGAATAGAAGGAACATACCTCAACATAATAAAAGCTATCTATGAGGGAACTCTTTTAAATTCCACAAGACAAATGGGGCAACTGACGAGTCATTGACCCATCACACAGGACTCAGAGGTGGAATGACAACTTGGCCCGTCTTCTGGCCCATAGTGCAGTTTCTTGCCTGTAGTTTTTCTGAATGTGGTCGTCAGGGCAGGGGATTAGGGCCACCTGCAATGATCTCACAGAGAAGGCAATGGCACCCCACTCTAGTACTCTTGCCTGGAAAATCCCATGGACGGAGGAGCCTGGTGGGCTGTAGTCCATGGGGTCGCTGAGAGTCGGACACGACTGAGTGACTTCACTTTGACTTTTAACATTCATGCATTGGAGAAGGGAATGGTAACCCACTCCTGTGTTCTTGCCTGGAGAATCCCAGGGACAGGGGAGCCTGGAGGGCTGCCGTCTATGGGGTCACACAGAGTCGGACACGACTGAAGCGACTTAGCGGCAGCAGCAGCAGCAGTGATCTCAAAACAAACCCTTTCTTTGTTCATTCTTCTCCAGCCAGTGCTGCTGAGTTTGAGGAATCTGAATCTAGCAGGGAAGAGGAGCCAGGTATCTGCAATTTTTTTAAAGCCCCCATGAGTGCACGTATGTGTGATCAGTCATGTCCAACTCTTTTCAAATGCATGGACTGTAGCCCACAAGGCTCCTTTGTTCATGGAATCTTCCAAACAAGAATATTGGAGTGGGTTGCCATTTCCTCCCCCAGGAGATCTTCCCATCCCAGAGATGGAAACTGTCCCTTTAATCTCCTCCATTGGCAAGCAGATCCTTTATCACCGCATCACCAGGGAAGTCCTTGAAAGCTCCCATATGATTGTAATTCACATGAACATTAGAGCTACTGTACTTTACCAGACTGAACACTTAATGTGCACCAAGGATTTTTCATGGTCCTGAAAGGATGCAGCAATACATATGCAGAGGAGAATCAGAGATGCAGAGAGGCTTTTATTTATGGTCATGGTTCAAAATAGGAAATAACACTGTAAGCCATGCAGCATCAGTTCAGTTCAGTCGCTCAGTTGTGCCCGACTCTTTGCGACCCCATGAATTGCAGCATGCCAGGCCTCCCTGTCCATTTCCATCTCCCAGGATAGATATTTAAAATGTAAAAATGATTTACAAATAAAGGCTGAGTATTCCTTGGTGGCTCAGTAGTAACGAATCCACGGGCCAATACAGGGTCCATCTCTGGGGTGGGAAGATCCCTGGAGGAGGAAATGGCAACCCACTCCAGTGTTCTTGCTTGAGAAATACCATGGACAGAGGAGGTTGGCGGGCTGCGGTCCGTAGAGTCATAAAGAGTCAGACATGACTTAGTGACTAAACAAAAAAAACAGCAAATTAATGCTGCATCTGCCAAATACATGCTCAAAGTTGAACAGCCTTCAAAGGAGGAACACTGGGCTGGACCAGCTGCTTAGTCGAATAGCATAAAATTCTTATCCTCCCAGAGCCATGGATTTGTTCACTCCTTGGATCATTCCACTTTAGTTAGATGGAAATTAGTCTAACCCTCCATGAGTTTCCTATAACAACCTGTCTCATAAATGCTATCTGCTTTTTGCCACAGAAGTCGGGGAAAGAAAGTATTAGGGCTTCTCCATCATCTTTCTATCCCCTGACAAACCTAAATGATCCCAGGTCAAGGCCACCTAGAATAGTCCTTACCATTCAGTTTATATTTATGTGGGTTTCACTCCACAGTTAACAGAAATCTTCTGAAACTATTAACTCCTTTTGGATTGAGTTGAATACATGGGACTCTTGATCCCCTGTTTTGTTGTCATGAAGCTTATAAAATTAATAAATTTTGAATGTATAAGAGGCGAAAAGAAAACTGGGTGAATCTATTTAGGACAGCCAGTTGTAAACATATTATTTTATAACAGTAATCTTCAATTTTATTCCTTGACCCTTTAATTAAAGTAAAATATTACACCCTCCTGTAGTATTGGTTTTAAGTTAAAAATTAACTTAAATATTGTGACTCAACCAAAGGAAAGTAATGGGGAAAAAGTAGCGCTTTGTTCATGTATTGCTACATGTGCCTCCTAGCCCCTTCCAGAGGCTGTGATGAACTGCACACCTTGAGAATCGCTGAATTAGAACAGCATGGAGAGTAAGAACATTACATGCTGGGCAAGCCAATTATTATTCTCATAATCTCTTTACGTGTTTGCAGATTGTCTTGCTAAGTGAACGGGTGCTGAAAACAAACTGTTTTGTGGTATTTGCTGATGGTATGAACTCTACAGCACAAGACCAAATTTTCTTTCCTGGGAAGCCCTGTTGTTTAGTGTTTGCAGACTCTGGGTTATTCGGATCTTCCAAGAATGCTGATAGCAATGGATGTATTAAGATCAATGTAAAAACTTGAGTGGTAAAGAAATTCAGATGGTCCAAGTTCCTAATAATTACCCCAGGTTTGTATCCAAGGCAACAGCAAGATTTCTTCTGCTTAACCTCATATTATAAAAGAAAAAAAAAGAATCCTACAATTCTCAGGTGGAAATTAAAAGTTTAATATTTAAGTTTAATATTTTAAGTTATGCAAATACCTAGCTGCATTACCCAAATTCCATTACAAAATAGAACTAATAAATATATGGCAGTACAAACTCCAGCAATAAAGTATAAATGTATCCAATAATAGTTAAAGGAAGGCAAAATTATGCTCTTGTTAATTTTAGAGTTCTTTGAAATTTACTTGAAACAGAGTCAATACAAGGTCTAAAGAAAGTCATGTGCCTACTCTTTGTGTCCATGGTTATTTCTCATCTACAAGGTCAGATGCCTTTCGAACACAGTTCTCAACCCTGGATGTACAGGAGAGGAGACTGGGGGGCTTTCATAAAACAAATATAGCACTAGCAAATACCCCAAGATCTTGGCTCTGTTGGTCTGCACTAGAACCTGGACATGAGTATTTTCTTCAAAACTCTTGAGGTGATTATAATGGGCAGCTAAGGTTGAAAGCCACTGGCAAGCAGAAACTTTGACTGGAGTGCTTTACACAGTCATGCAGCTGTTAATGAAATGCAAGATTTTTGCCCTATTAATGATCTGCCAGACATTCAGGAAAAAAAGAAAAAGTCCCTGCTTCAATACTTGTCATCTGTATAGACCAACCTTGAAAAACATTATCTCTTAATTAGATTCTATCTGTACTCCCCCTTCCACATGCAAAAGACAGAGAATAATAAAAGGCAGTGGAGAAGGAGGTCATTCTGGTGACTCAAGATTCAAGGGTTAAAACCGCATAAATCTTTATTGGTGGATCGATATTTTGATAAATGGTCAACGGTATTAATGAAGGGTTTGCAAATAAGGATTCTTTGAAGTAGTTTTTTATCCTGTCTCTTCCAGAATGTGCTATAACGGTATTTTAAGCCATTTTAAGCCCGGTATGCAGTGCTTCAGATGTATTTTTCATGATTCGAGAGTGAAATACATTTTAAATTCAAATACATACAGAATGGAAAACTCCTAGTTTCTCTTATCATCAGTAGGTTGTAAGCAATTTGGAAAATCCAATGGACAAAGCAATCATAACAAGCCTCGAAGGATTTCATGAAGGAGCCCTAGTTTAAAGAACTTAAAAATCTTGTGTGAGCACGCGTATGTGTGTGCGCGCGCGCATGCGTGCATGTGAACAAACGTGATCTATATAAGTCCCGTCACTTTTTTTCCTATTTATATTGCAAACATATTGGTTTATTGTTTATTGTCAGGTTGCTTATTTTTACTATTCTAATGAGAATAATTATTTTTGGTCTAAAGAGAATACTATGGATGCAAAGTACTCAACTCTCAAAGTGTCAGCGGTGTTCGCATGACAGGTAATGAGGCAATTTGGCAGAACATCACAAACTAATTGAGCTCAGCTCACATCAATGAGGCTTGTTCAGCTGAGGCTGCGCCTCCTAAAAAGAACAGTGGAATTAAATGAGACAATGTGACATGTACAATTTTAATTGGAAGCTCTAATTTAAAATATTTAAAAGCATGTTTAAAATAATTTGTGAATCCATACAGATGCTTCCTTCTCCAGCTAATTAAGAATATTCAGTGGGTCATATAAAGTCTGAGTGTCAAAACTATGAATTATTGAAGTCCCTGCGCATATAAGTGTGCTTGCACCTTTAGGCAAGATCAAATTTAGTTTAACAGAGGAAAATGGGAAAGAAACAATCCTCATGACTGCAGAAGGGTAGGTGATTTTTAAAGTGATATTTTTAAAACCATTAAAAGTATTATCGCCCATCTGTTTTGAAATATCTTTATTAATGTTATATTTGAATATATTTTAAAACAAGTCAGCTAGGTAGAATTTGGAATGTAATTTAGAGAGGCTATGGTGCAATGCTATTTTGATTTTTTTTTTTTTTTGGATGCCATTAATCTACTTTTTATTGCTTTTAAGTTGTTCTGTGTCCACATAGCAAACAGTAATTATAAAGACAGCTTTTTAATAACCATGAAATTCTTAGTTTCTAATACTGCTTAAAATCTACAGCCACTGATTGTTTAAAATTCACCGCTGTTCTCGTTTTAAAAGAAAAGAGAGTTTAGGGGAGAAAAGGAAAAATAGTTTTATTGCTAACATAGTCATAATTCAGTAATAAATCACCAGTAAAGAAGAAACTTGTAAAATCTGATACCTGCTAACTGAAAGTGTAATCGCAGTATACTAATGATTTAGACTGACAGGAAAACAACTTTTCTAGAACTATAGCAATGTATCTCCAATTTATTTCAGTAGCCTTAGTGTGATTTCCTAAGGAGAATATAATAAATTTCAATGTTTAGTCACATTTTTTATACATTAGCAAATGATATTGACAGTGAATAATTACAGAGCATGATGTTTTACCATGGTTTTATTTACGTTTTTATTACTATCATAGGTTTCCGAATGTTAACAAATATAATGGATTCATCTTAGGTAGTAGTGAAAACTAGAAATGTTCTTAGGAAAGGGAAGATGTCTCATGAGCTAAGTGGAGAACTCTTAGGAATCTAGGACGTAAAAAGAAAAGCAATACAAGAAGAACTGAGGTGGATGAAGAAAGATTGATGTCAGAGAACGCAAAGCAAAGTCATTTTATTTTAACTGGGGTTTGGAGAAGTGAATTAAGGAGACTGAAACATGCTGGAAGAAACATAGAACCTAATAACATGAAAACAGACTATCTTAAGTGGAACATTTGTCTCAAAGCTGGTGCCTAAGTACTGCAACAACAACTTAGATTATTTTGTACATTATCTATCATCTAGGGTCTTTGTCTTACACAATTGCAGAGAGGAGGCAAACCCAAGGAAATTCCTGTCCTCAGACAAAGGAACATAAGACTGAAATCTTATTAACCGTAACATACATGATGCACACACAGTACGTATACATCAGACATGCGTGCGTGTATCACACATACATGCACCTGCATATGTGTGCAGCTTACATCAGAGATAATACATAGCTCATGCATATACACATATCACGGATACATGACGTCTGAATGCATCAGACGTGGCTAAATACCCTGAAGACACGTACCCGGGCTCCAAATTTTCTAACTCCTTTTCTGGGTCCAAATGGTAACAGAAGATTTCACCCCACTGATTTATTCTCCTTGATATATAAGTATTGGGGCTGTTCTTAAGTAAAACCTTTCTTATTCGACTTAAGAACAGAATTGAAAAACTGGCTCATTTTATTTCTCTATGAAATACAGCCTAATTTTCTTTCAGCCTCCAAAGGAGATGATTAATCTCCACCTAGGTTTTAGCTGGTTTTTCTAGGTAGGCAACATTATGACCAGACAGCATTGCTAGCTTTGTGGTTTTTCTATTAGCACTATGTTTTAAAATTTGCCCAGGCCCACTTAACTTTGCAAACAAAGAGACTAGAACTCAAGAAAACCTATTCTAGATTTAAATATTTATTTTTAGCTCAAATCATTTTCATAAAACTCACAATTCCATTAGGAATTACATTTGTTGATCACCTACACTGTTGCCTTTTCTAAGAACAGCTTAAGAGATGGCCATTTCATTTTGTGAAGTAGCTTCTAGTGTTCTTCAGTAATACTCCATAAATAATTAGTACTGCCTATACCAGGGCTAATTTGAAAATAATTTATACCTAATTAGTAGGCATTACTCCAAGGATTAAGAAGATGTAAATGAACACTGAAAATGAACCCCAAACATGTGGGTCATTGACCTATTAAGTCCTAGCTCCTTGTGAGAAATCTCATGTGATCTCTTAAGACAAAGAAATCGCATCACTATTCTATTACCATAAAAAGTCTTAGAAACTACTTGGCCATCAAACTAATACCTTTGAATACATATATTTTTATGTATACATGTATTGTTATTTTTGTACAAATTTTTCTTTTTTATAGATAGATTTACCTCAAAATACCAATTTTTTTTTAATGAATCAAAGTGATTAAAGGAAGAGAAATAATATATGGAATAATGTGTTTTCGGTAATATATCATAACACACATTCCAGAATATTTCAATATGCTTTAAAGTCTATATGTGCTTTAAAGTCTGACGAGTATTATTCTTCTATATTTTAAAAAGCATGTGGTAATAACTTCAGGGATAAGAGGCGGGGAAAATGTTGTAATCAGGATATTCTGACAAAACCATTTCCTTCTGTAGTTGTACAGAATTAATTAATTAATTTCTTGTTTTCTTTAGAAATAGACAACATTTAACATATAAATACAGGTAATATTATAACTGTATTATCAATAGTATGTTTCCCTTAATGATAACTCTTTGATCACCTATGTTTCATTCTTTGTAATAAGAGAAGTAAGTGTTTAAGTTATATAAAGTAGAAATACCTATAGAAAAATCTCTCATACAATCTGATACTTCTGGAAGCATATATTTTATATTTCTTCCTGGACTCAACATTACCAACTAAATCATATATCCTTCATACCTGACTTTTAAATAGATAATCAACGTTTCAATCTTGTTTGTTAACGTATTTGTAAGTAGAGATTTTGAAAAGCAGATCAGTAAAAATCAAACACCAAAATTTCATTTTCTTTCCCATTAGGATACACATTTTTATGATGTAAGTACATTTTGTTACAACCTTTTATATCCCTGCCAGATATACAAATTGTTTATTTTTGCATTTAAACTACCGGTTTGATTTTTTCCAAACTGGAGACAAATGTGCTATTTTAAATGAACAAATGAGCCTAAATTGACGAGCAGCCAAAAATTCTCAGGAACTTATAGGAAACAAGATGAGATGGCATTTAATCATATGATATACTGGTTAAAGCTGATGTGATTTAGAAATATAATTAAGACATCTTAACTACATCAGCCCCATTTTATCACAGACACTCAAAAACTCGTGGTGCCTAGTTGCAAATTGAAGACAGTATATAAATGTAACCCCAGCTTGGCAAACACTAGCTTTTCCAGCAAAGTCATCTTGTGTTACAGACTATATAGTGTGTCCAGTGAAAGATGATTTGTGTCAGCTAAAACTGTAGCCTGGAGCTACACTTGGTGTGTTATTACTTTAATCTAGTTATTGCAGCCTTGAAGTGTATGTGAGCAAGTCCAGAGAAGAAATATCAAAAGCACAACCTACGCTGATCATTAAGAATTTCTAGGAATAGCAAAGAAAAAGACTCCAGGATATTTCTCGTTTGTTTATTTTTTGAGTATGTTGGCTTTTTATTCAAGAACAGGTGTTATCTAATGTAAGAAAATAGTTAGAGTTTACCATTGTGTAATGTTGCCTTCCATAATTGAGCTTTTGAAAAATTAGTTGAAGATATGCCAGTAAAGTGATAATTATATAGATTGAAAATTTTAAATCAAATATAGCTGTTAACATTAGGACCAGTCTTCTGGACTGTGTTGGCGGTTGCCGATCATAATTTTCTTTACTTTATAAAAATGTGAGTATATGTATAGTTTCAAATAAGTGTAAGAAAAATGTTGTTATAAAATGCCTTAATGACAGAATAGAGTATAAGTAAGCATTCAGTCATCACATTTGAATAGAAACCAAATTCTAAATAGTAATAAGTGGGATTTAAAGATCAGTGTAATCTCACCCATAAATCATTTTTTTTAATTGATGGAAGGAAGCAGATTCAGAATTTTCAGTTATTTTATATCAACATAACATAAAAATATGTTCATTAAACACATAATTATGGATAGAAAAATAAATGAATGGCAAAGTGAATTTTCTATTTGCTCTCTATTTTTGCTCAGTGTTTTTACATTGTTTCCTTTAAAAATTAATTATAATGCTTAAGTTGTTTTAAAATACTTCAGTTGGTTCTTAAACATGGAAAATATTTTGCTATTATGAGAAAAAAATGAAAATAAAAATTACCAAAAGGATAGACCTAATGTAAATGCACAATACATTATGTTTTTTTTTTTTAATAGTTTTTATTTTTTAAATTTTAAAATCTTTAATTCTTACATAGTAAATTCATTGTATTTATATAATTAGATAAATTATTATATTTTATAAGTGAAACATTTTGTATGAGAAACAAGGAATTACCTTACAGGTTAATTTAATCATTTGATCTTTGAACTTTATTTTATTAGTCAGTGACTTTATCATCTATAGATAGTAACTTTATCACATCTTTGGTTTTAGCCTGATTGTTAGTCATATCCATACACATCAATGCTTATGAAACTGTTAAATATAGTAACATGAAAGATTTCATGTTAAATACTAAAAAAATTAACATGATAAAGCTTAAAAAGATGAAAACTAAAATGATATGATACCTAAAAATAATTCCTTTTCACTCTTTTAGAAGCCAAAGAATATTTATATTGTAGATTTTTAAGATGAACTAACAACTTCCAATTCCAATAAAATTTACTTCAAGTATACTAGTCTGAAATGAGTCTCTCTTGTGTCCAATCATACAAGGCTGTAGGATAAGCTATTAAGAAATATAAATATTACATATTATGTATTCACATTTTTGTAATTTGCTTAAATTTATATGTAAATTTTATCTAAATATAGACTATATATATGTAATTTATTTAAATTAAACTGCACATAGATGCCACAAGACACATTGGAGTTAGGAGAAAAATACTTTAAAATTACTTTCTGAGATTGAAAAATATTTAGTGGCAGCAATATCTCTTTTTAAATACCAGACTATTGAATAGTTTGAGAATATTTTTTAAAAAATTGCTTCAGTCTCAGAATAGTGCATCAGAATATCACCTTATGTTGTTTTAAAAGCAATAGGTTATATTTAAAAATCTATTCTAATTTCATCATAGTGCTTATTTTATTATGTACCTATCCTTGAGAAAGTTAATGTAAATAGTATGTTCTATTTGAATGATCCCACATAGTACTTTTTAGTTTTATTGTTATATTTAACATGATGAGTGAATACCAGTTTTCAGTTAGATTAAGAAAAGTAACTTTGCAATAAAAATGTTTATGAGCAATAGAATGACAGAATAATCTTGTACATCACTGCCTACACATTTTTTAGTTAATTTATTCTCACTCCTTCTATTATAATCATCCAAAACAAAATTCTTTTAAACCCTACCTATCACACTCTCCATGAAGGGTTCATTACATGCTTGGCATTCTATTTTTCTATATTTTATTCATAGCAAGAAATCTATGAGGTACTCTAACCGGAGGGGAGACACCTGGTGGGTTTAATTAGATTGCATCTGGAAGTAATTAGGAGCAAAGGATAAAAGTTGACCAGCTGTAATAGTCTAGATGACTTCAATTATTATATTGAGACTGTCCAACAGAAGAGTCCTGACCTTGGGAAAATAGTAAAAAACACAGTGAAAAGTTTTGAGTATAGAAAAGTCCAAATATGAGATCAGAATCTTCACCAATATTTTCCAACCAATGGAGTTCTGCAGTGTTTAAAGTCCATGGAGGGCAAGACCTAGTCTCCTAGTAAATGTTGGGAGAATACTTTTGTGAGGTTGCAAACTGATGGGACAGACTTACCTGGTAGCTCAGTTGGTAAAGAATCCGCCTGCAGTGCAGGAGACCCAGGGTCAATTCCTCGTCGGGAAGATCCACTAGAAAAGGCAGAGGCTACCCACTCCCGTATTTAAGAATCCACCTGCAATGTGGCAGACCTGGGTTGGATCCCTGGGTTGGGAAGATCTCCTGGAGAAATAAAAGGCTACCCACTCCAGTTTTCTGGCCTGGAGAATTCCATGGGCTGTATCCCATGGGGTTGCAAAGAGTCAGACACAACTGAGCAACTTTCACATACTTATGGAAAGTTGGAATGACTTGATGGATGTCTGACAGAAGACCATTTTGAATTGTGTTTTCTTCGCTTTGGCAACTTAAATAAGTACCAAGACCAAGTCAGAATTTGTTGTTGTTGTTTTTCAGTTGCTAAGCCATGCCCAACTCTTTGCGACCCCACGGAAGTCAGAATTTAAAGGGGTTTTATTCACTTTGTAGTCATATAACTTTAATCATACTGAATATATTATTACTGAACTTTGCAGTGGCATATACTGACATCAGGATGTGATATTAATTGTATGTTTGGAAACTTTGAGTGTCAGCTACTGCTGCTGCTGCTGCTGCTGCTGCTGCTAAGTCGCGTCAGTCGTGTCCAATTCTGCACAATCCCATAGACGGCAGCCCACCAGGCTGTGCCGTCCCTGGGACTCTCCAGGTAAGAATACTGGAGTGGGTTGCCATTTCCTTCTCCAGTGCATGAAAGTGAAAAGTGAAAGTGAAGTCGCTCAGTCATTTCTGATTCTTCGTGATCCCATGGACTATAGCCTTCCAGGCTCCTCTGTCTCTGGGATTTTCCAGGCAAGAGTACTGGAGTAGTGGGCCATGGCCTTCTCCTTGGGTGTCAGAGACTGCGTCATAAACGCACTTGTAAAGGTCTACCTAGAGTCTTGACTCTAGTCTGTGGGTATAGCTACTGTTTTCTTCTGTTTCTCAAAAGTGGCAGGCTTGACTCAGATGATTGCCAACATGTAGAACAAAGTGGTATTATTTATTTGACTCTAGATGGGAACACAGAAATCTGAGGAAAAGAAATGAAAAGCAACCATTTCCAAACTATCATTTCCTCAAGAAATGTTTTGGAGATGGAAACCCGGGGTAAATCTTTTGATTTGATCCTGTCAGGCTTCTTTTTAAAACTGCTTCATTTCACATCCCCAATCTGACATGTCCACAGAATCTGCTGGGTTTGTGCACATGTTCAAAAAGGCAAGTTTGTCATAAATTCTAGCTAACTGTCATTATTTCTCAAATTTTGCTTGGAAAAAAAAAGCTTTGATCATCTTCATTGCTAAATTTGGAAAGCATCTTGAAATGGAGATTGACTTGTGTCAAGAAAAGTATTTTAAGTAAAAATTTTGAAATAAAGTATAAGTTCAGTATGAAAATGTTGTATCTGACTGTTTGCAACACCATGGACTGAAGCCTGCCAGGCTCCTCTGTTCATGGGATTCTCCAGGCAAATATACTACAGTGGGTTTCCATTTCCTCCTCCAGGGAATCTTTTTGACCCTGGGATTGAACTTGAGTCTCCAGCATTGCAGGCAGATTCTTTACTCTGTGAGCCACTGGGGAAGCCAAAATTAGGTATATCCTGCTTCTGTTCTGTCACACTGTATCCAGGATATAAGTCCATCAGAAATGGATGCACATTGGAAAGGCAGAGTAGACAATATTCTTCAGGAACTTACAGGGTTAATGCACCACCGAGTTCAGGTCCCTACTTTCAACTGCTGGAGAAAAGCTCATTATTTTAAAAAAAAAATATGACCCCAAAGTTCTGTGTGTGTCTGTGTGTTAGTCGTTCATTTGTGTCCAACTCTTTGCAGCTCCATGAACTTTAGCCTGCCAGGCTCCTCTGTCCATGGAATTCTCCAGGCCAAATGGAATCTTTTTTTTTTTTTTTTACATTCTTGTCATCTACTGCAAGCTTCTTGCAGGAAAGAGGTTCTTAAGTGGTATAATCATGAAGCTAAGAAACGGAAGTTTCTTTTGAGATCATCCTGTAGCTTTTGTTGTTGCTGTTGTTCTGTTTCTTTTCTCTTTATACCTTATATTTGCCAAAGCTGAGACTCAAAGAGGTGCAGTGACTTGTTCAAGGTCACAGAGCTCAGAAGCAAGTGAGAGTCAGGACAGTTGCTTTCCAGCAGAGTGCTTGCTCTTAGCTGAGGGTCCCCCAGCTGCTTGCTCTTTCCTGCTGGAGGCTCTCTTCTTGGAATTATTCCCAAGAATTTTAACTAACATGTCAAAACTATGTACTCCTTTCATTTCAACCATCAGATTTTTGTAGTTTTCTCACAAAGATCTTGTACATATTTTGTTAGATTTATACCTAGGTATCTCATTTTGAGTAGTGCTAATGCAAAGGATTATGTTTTAATTTCAAATTCCACTTGTTCAACGTTGTATCCTATAATCTTGCTATAATTTCTTATTGATTCCAAGAAGCTTTTTGTCAATTTTCTTTCAAATTTTCTGCATAGATGATCATGTCCTATGTGAACAGTGACAGTTGTATGTTTTCCTAATCTGTATACCATTTATTTCTTTACTCTGCTGTATTGCACTAACAAGGATTTTTAGTACAATGATGACAAAGAGTCCTGAGAGGGGAGGCCCCTGTCTTTTTCCTGATCCTAGTGGGAAAGTTTCAAGTTTGATTGAGTTTGCTCTCTTTCTAGTTTCTTAAGGTCTAAATGAAGTTGATTAATCTTTGATCTTTCATATTTTCTAATATATGCATTAAATACCTCATATTTTCCTCTAAGCACACTTTCACTGTATCTCAAAAATTTTGATAAGTTGTGCTTTGATTTTCATTTGGTTCAAAATACTTAAATTTCTCTTGAGGTTCTTTCTTTGACTCATGTGTTATTTAGAAACATGTTATTTAATTTCTACTTATTTTTTAAAGTTTTCCTATCATCGTTATCTTAATTCCATTGCAGTCTGAGAGCAGACATTGTACAATTTCTGTCTTCAGTAGGATTTTCAAAAAGGTTATTAAATAAATATTAGGCAGTGTTTTCTAATAATATAATCCCGTGTTTGCCTTCACATGAAATTAGATTCTGTAGTGTGTAGGAAAATTTTCTGAGACCCAGAAATCAGATGCATTAAAAGTTAAATTTTCTGCAGTGTGAACTTAATTGAGGTACATGTATTGTATTACCTTGCATATTATAGGGTGATTAAAAGCTGGGGAAGTGTTTAGCCACATTTTACTGACATATTAGTCAGTAT
Organism: Ovis aries; assembly: GCF_016772045.2. NCBI lineage: Eukaryota > Metazoa > Chordata > Mammalia > Artiodactyla > Bovidae > Ovis > Ovis aries. The sequence goes on from NC_056079.1 coordinate 10,783,088, forward strand.
CTGGGCTTACGTAAATTTTTAGATGAAAAATGAAAGTGTTCTGAGATCAAGGCAAACCTCCATCATTATGAGAGTGATGAAAACAGGGCTCCTGCAGTGCATATCAATAATACTCTAAGAATATAGAGCAATATTCTAGGTGTCCAGGGTCTCAGTCTGTTGCTCTATTATAGGAGATTTTCCCCATCCTTAAAATATTGGAATGCTTTCACAAGATTATATGTTCATAAAATAAAGTTCTTAAATTATAAATTTAATTTCCTTATTAAATATCTTTTTGTTAGTTTCTGCCCATCACTCAATCTGTCAATATCTTTCTGAGTCCTAATATTCCTATCAAAAACATTAATTGTCATGGTGCTTAAAGACACTTAACTATTAATATTTATATTCTGTGTTTTTTTCTTATAAATAGAAGCATGGTCCTAGATATGGTTGTTCTAGCAATAGCAACAACAAACTGATGAATCCTTCTTTTCTCACCTTCTACTCTTGGAACGTTATTCATATTTACTAAATCACCTGCTTGCTGGCTCACTTAACTTCTTCCCCCTATTAACACATATGTATCATGTTAGAATACTTTCTATGAACTAGTTTTCTTTTTGAAAGAAAATAAAGTCTGTTAGTATTGACCTTCAAATGCTATTAAAATAAATAACGTTAACCCAGAATTATAGTTTATCTGAAATGTTGCACAATATATAAAGTGAAACAAAAATAGGTCACCTTTGAGTTTGTGTTTTGCTAAACAAGCTAGGAAGAAATACTACTATGTTGATTTTAAATTTATGGCTTATAAAATGGCAGATTATCTCAAGCTCTTAAGGATTCTAAGTCAAAAAGGAAACATTTTACTTTCAGAGTAAATATAACTCTGAAGTGACCATATTCTACTATCAAAATGATCTGAATAAATCACCCTAATAAAAACCCTATATTTGAAATGCATACCATAGATAAAAGCATTTTAAGTATTTGTCAGAGCACAGAAGAACACCTACATTATTATGCACGTGGTAAAAATGCTTAGCTAACCAGCAACCCAATGTGATGGCAAATAGCTCCCTCATCTAGCGTCGCTTGTGTCAGTGGCTGCCAGGAAGGCTCTATTGAACAGACTGTGGCTATACCTGGGTTCAAGGAGAGGGTGCCCTGGTCGTTACTCACGGCTTCAGCAGATCCAGGAGAGTGCTGAGATGTGATGTTTAATAGGTGTCTGGGGCTCCATGTAACCGAATTTGGGCCCAGTTTTCTTTGCTTTTGCCTTGCACCTGAACTTCCTGTAGATTTTCCTATCAGCTGGTAGGGAGTCCAGCTGGCTGTGAGTTAAAAACCAAAACCAGAATCCAAACACTTCTCATCACCTTGTGCTATCCTAGACAGAGCATCATCGTCTCTCACCAGGAATGACACAAGACTCTCTGACTTGTCTGTGTGATAAACTGTCTTTGTTCCTCTAAAATCCATTTTCAATACAGCAGTCACATTGATTGCTAAAAAATGATTAGGCCATGGCATTATTAAACCATGTCATTTCTGCACTCCTGTTGGCTCCCATTTCCATTAAACTAAAAGAAGAAGTCCTCATAAGGAAAGATGAGATCCCTCATAATTGGCCAGACCTCACTCCCATCTCAGTTCAGTTCAGTTGATCAGTCATGTCTGATTCTTTGTGACCCCATGGACTGCAGCACGCCAGATTTCCCTGTCCATCACCAACTCCCAGAGCTTACTCAAACTCTTGTCCATCGAATCAGTGATGCCATCCAACCATCTCATCCTCTGTCATCCCTTTCTTCTCCTGCCTTCAGTCTTTCCAAGTATCAGGGTATTTTCTAATGAGTCAGTTCTTTGCATCAGATGGCCAAAGTATTGGAGTTTCAGCTTCAGCATCAATTCAGGACTGATTTCTTTAGGATTAACTGGTTGGATCTCATTGCAGTCCAAGGGACTCTCAAGAGTCTTCTCCAACACCAGAGTTCAAAAGCATCAATTCTTTGCATTAATTTATAATCCAATTATAGTCCAATTTTCACATCCATGCATGACTGCTACTGGAAAAACCATAGCTTTGACTGTATGGAACTTTGCTGGCAAATAACGTTGCTGCTTTTTAATATTCTGTCTAGGTTTGTTATAGCTTTTCTTCCAAGGAGCAAGCGTCTTTTAATTGCATGGCTGCAGTCACAATCTGCAGTGGTGTTGGAGCCCAAGAAAATAAAGTCTGTCACTGTTTCCACTGTTTCCCCATCTATTTGCCATGAAGTGATGGGATAGGATGCCATGATTTTTGTTTTTTGAATATTGAGCTTTAAGCCAGCATTTTCACTGTCCTTCTTTCACTTTCATCAAGAGGCTCTTCAGTTCCTCTTCACTTTCTGCCATAAGGGTGGTGTCATCTGCATATCTGAGGTTACTGATATTTCTCCTGGCAACCTTGATTCCAGTTTGTGCTTTGTCCAGCCAGCATTTTTCATGATGTACTCTGCATATGAGTTAAATGACAATATACAGCCTTGATGTACTTCTTTCCCAATTTTGAACCAGCTCATTGTTCCATGTTTGGTTCTATCTGTTGCTTCTTTACCTATATACAGACTTCTCAGGAGGCAGGTAACGTGGTCTGGTATCCCCATCTCTTTAAGTATTTTCCACTATTTGTTGTGATCCACAGTCAATGGCTTTGGTGTAGTCAACAAAGCAGAGGTAGATGTTTTCTGGAATTCTCTTGCATTTTCTAAGATTCAGGGGATGTTGGCAATCAGTTCTTATTTATTTTGCTGTAAGTGTGCTGGGCTTAAAGACATTGTTCTGGATCTTCCTTCTGCCTAGCAAACTCTTCTCTATTGTATTCATGAAATTAACCCCCATCTTCCTTCCAGCTCTGATTGAATAGCTTTCTTAACAAAGTCTTCCTTAGCAAATCCTATCTAAATTTCAATTTGCTATTTTCCCCCACCGTTACTGATCCTCCTTACTTTGTTCTGTTTTCATCATAATACATCCTACATGCCACATAACCTACTATTTATTGTGTTTATTAAATTTTGTTCATCACCCCCAGCTAGTATTTTCTAATACACCCCCAAAGTCCTTGGTAAATGCTTACAAATCCTAGGCATTCAGAAACTATTTTGCCAAAAATTTATTATTACTGGTAGAAACGTGAAGAGAACAGCACAACATCCTCCGAATGATTAAGGCATTAAACTTTCAAACAGTGCATCAGGTACCAAGTCAAATAGGAGGCAGCTGTAACATCCATGTCTACCTTAGGAAAAGAAGAGATGAAATCTGTGGTGCCAACCACTCTCTACCTCACTAGACTTAGCAGAATTAGTAAAGAATGGGGCTTTTTACCTTGAAACCCATTACCCCATTTTGAACAGTCTCTTTCTTGAAGCACTGAGAAGAAGTGAAAAGATAAAGTACAGAGGTGACCTTAGACTTACATTCAATTCCAATTACATGACCTTCAGCAAGTTGGCTTATCCACCATGAGTCTCTGTTTCCTTGTTTGTAAATGCAATTGATCATCTAATTGTTTTTAACAAAGAAAATGAAAAAGGGCGGGGGGGGGGGGGGGGGGGGCGGAGAAACTAAACCACATAAAGCATAACACCGAATAAAGCAGATAAGTAATTGACAAAAGCTATTCATTATAAGAAAAAAGATTTTCAGATAAGATTCACAGTTTGGAAGGTATTTCATAGTATCTCATTTGATCATTTTAATATTATTGTATGCTATATTTTCCTAAATTTGTTGACTTTAACAGCCTTTGTGCCTCCACAGTAAATTACTGGAGATAACTGAGAATAGATTGAATTAAATTGATACAAAAAAGTATTAAAATTGAAACAGCCTCAACACCTGCCAATGGAGGAGATTTCAAACTTAATAACAAATATAGGCTAAATATGTATATTGTATTTTTCATTTAGAACTGACTTTCCTGGCATCTGAAACAAGGTGGGCTCCATGATTATCAGTTATTTGAAGGGATGTGTCAGTTCTTTTGTTAGAGGACTCCGTGCACCAAAATAAGTTTTAAAGATTTTTAATTGTGTTAGCCTTTATATAAGAAATAGTGCATAGCATTTATAAAAGATTAAAACACCACATTTCAGAAACTGGAGCAGGAATGTATATTAGAAGGTAACTCAAGTAAAGGCATGCCTTACAGGAAACTAAGGTAACAAGGTCTTATTAGCTGTTGAGATATGTTTTAGGCAAAACCAAGGAAATGGTGCAGACCATAATCTTCAAACCATCAGGCTTGCATGTCATTTCTGTTACCCTTGGAGACGGAGTTATGGTTTAGTTATCATGTTAAAAATGGCAAGTGATGCCTGCTATTATAGAAGATGAGTCAGAGCTGTAGCCAAGCCCCTCTTACCCAGGGGGAGTCTTGGAATAAATGTTTTCTGGCTCAGCTTTTTCTCACAGCCAGGTCTATGGCTATTCTTGCGGTCAAACAAATCCATCAAAAATGAAAAGTTGTCACTCAGGCATGATGTTGTAATGAAAACTTACTAGTTTTTGATCACACTTCTCAAAGTGCTTAATGGAATTTTTAATTTCTGTTTAGTCTTTTGAGAGTAAGAATATAATGCAGATCCATATTAACAAAAACAAAATGAGGCATAGTATTAATTATTGTAGGTGTAATGATTTTACATTAGGATAATTATGTGTTCCATTTGTCAAATTATAAAATTAGGATTCTGGTTTATTACTAATCTCTAGAATGAATACTTTGATTTTTTTTAATAGCTCTCATTAAAAGATTTGAAATATGTATTAAAATTTTCTATTTGGTTATTTTAGGGATACAGATTTGAAATATGGGACCTTAAAAGTTTCTGCCTAAGGTCAGAATATGTAAAATTATAGTGGTAGGTAAATTTTAAAACTACATTTTTATCAGAATTTATTATTAGAAGAATATGTTTATAAATATGGAATTAGGAAAAGTCAAGTAATCAATGCTTTACATTTTAACAAATGATATAGACTCTAATGGTTCTGAACATAAATCATTTTGTGTATTTCTTAAACTTTTATTGAATCATTTGCTTTATCGTTAACATTGTTCAGGAAGTATGATGTCTCAGTTATGACTATTGGTTTCTTCTGTATTAATAGGATAAAATTGTCCTATTGACAGTTGTTTCCTATAAATATAGGCAATAAGGCTCCTGAAAAATTATACAGAGTGTTTGCATTTCAGCATTTTTAATCATACATATCAGTGAAAAAATTATAATTAATTTTTAAGTTACTATTTTCCATGTTATCATCTGAGCCACTTATTTTAAATTTATCCATTCAACATATATTTTGTCAATGCCTGCCAGGTACCAAGCACTGTCTTGGGGCACTAGGTCGGGATACTTCAAAAACTGAAAAACTCTTCTTATATGAAACTTTCATTGTAATGGGAAAAGTTAGATAAGAAGTAAGCATAAAAGTAAACAATAAAACTTAGCCGGTAGATAGTGTCACAAGGAAAAGTAGATAAGATATCTGAAAGTAAATGAAGATATAGAAAATATTGGGGATGCATTTTGGAGAAGGCAGTCAGAAACCTCTCTGAGAATGATATGAGTAATGCAGAAAACTAGCTACAGAAAAATCTGGGAAAAAGGTAACTCAGCTGTAAGTTACCTTCTGTGTGAAGTATTCGTGAGAAACCTGTTGCCCAGGCGGTACAAGGAGGGCTCAGGAAGTTACATAGTAGGTTCTATGTGATCCGATCTCTAGGTCTTGGTAACACTGTTTTTTTGGTTTTTTTGTTTTTTTGTTTTTTCATATTGGAGTCAGAAGTCATTATAAGATAGTGGTGGACTCAGTGTTGAGCATGGGAAAGGAAAAGACTAGAGGAGGCTGCCTGTTTATCTGGTGTAAGCCACTGGCTAGATGGGGGTGCCTCTCACTGAGACAGAGAAGTGAAAACAAGAATGGCAAGGTCAGGAATGCTTTAGACACGGTATAGCTGAAGTGCATATTAAATGTCTGAACGGGTATAGTAAAGCATTAATTCAAGACCAGTACCTTTGGAAATACGGTAAGTCAATCAGGGACAGAAAGACTCAATGGTGTGTTTATAAATAGAACCATGCAGTTCTTCACACTACACCTTAATGAATTTTCCAGGCAAGAATGCTGGAAGGGGTACTCACTCCCTTCTCCAGGGGATCTTCCCAACCCAGGGATCAAACCGTGGTCTCCTGCATTACAGGTATATTCTTTACTGCCTGAGCCACCAGGGAAACTCCACCTTAATGAATAAGTGTAAGAATAGTATACATAAAAATAGGCCTCTTACTACTTGGACAGTTTTTTTAAATTTGTGCTATTTTAATTCACATTTTATGATAAAATGTACTGCTATTGATGCATATGCTATATTTCCTAGAAGGTAAAAATCTGGGGTTATTAGTAATTACAAATGTATAGATAATTGATTAATTGATTTAGATGAATGATTAGACCTGCCAGGAATTACAGATTATTAGGAAGCAGTGGGTTATGTGTAGAATTCTTTTCATTTGATTCATTTTAATTCACTTCTACAAGTATATTTGATTGTGTTCTCTTCTTTCTCAGCTCTTCAGATATTTTTCATTCTTTATTTTTTTTTAATTTTTTTTTTACAGCCTTTAATCTCATTTCATCCTGATTAGCTTCTCTTTACCCTTTCCCTCTAACTCACTGACTGACACGCTAAAAACTCACACCGGGCTGTATATGAACGGGGAGTACAAACTTCTCTTATGATACCTGCTTGGCAGGGCGAGGCCAGTGTCCACCCCTAGAGAAATGTGGAAGGACGTGGGCACGTCTTTCTTGTTATTTAAGATAATCAATAATTGCCGTACCCGGTGTCATTTTATTCTTTATAGACTTTCTAGAAGTTCCTCAAGAGCATTCTAGGGGAGTTTGTTGTGAGGACATTCATTTCATTAAAGCAAACACAACAGATGAAGATAGAGTATTCCAGTGAAAGGAATAAATATTTCTTTCCAGTGTTGCCAATACATGCAAATATATCTTGGCTGATATTACTTCAGTATCAAAAGTGGCTATGTTGATAGTATTACCTGAAACAGACAAAGGGAAGAGATAGCCCTGGATATTCTCTCTGAGCAGTGCTGGTCTGACTCTTATAAGTGCTGTTTTACAGCTCTATCGAAATAGAAGTTAACTTACAGATTTTTGTCTGGTAGAGATACAAATGTTTCTAAATGAAACAACCCCAAACATTCCAGTTCATGGCCCTGCTGGACACCATCAAGTTTCATATCGAATCCAGAAATCTTATCTTAATATTGCCTATAAATCTCTAGTTTCTCAAATACTCTTTGGGCCGATTTTCCCATCTTATTAGTTCCATCAATAATCAAGTTGAATGGAACCTGGACCATTTTTCCTCTGAAAGTCATATAAGAGTAATATTTTGCCTGTTTTGAAAAAGTATTACCTTAACTGCAGAGGGACATAGGAAAGTATTTATCCTGCCAAAATATTTTAAAATGCAATATAAAACATCATTATATATTTGCAGAGCATTTGAAAAAATAGCCACCTCCATGTTTTGAGTGGTTACTTCAAAATATTCTTTATGATATAAAATACTTAGTATTTGATAAGACATTTGTTGATAGAAAAAGAGATTGACCGTTTCAAGATGATGTTAATAGCTTCAAAACTGTACAAAATTACAAATGTGTGTTATATTCATATGCTTTATTTTAAAAGTAAGCCTTGTACACATTTTAAATTGTACGAATATTTCATTTCCAAAATTATTTCAAAAGCATGAATGGAAGCATATAATGAAGCAATTGTGTGGCAAACTTCTGTTTCTAGGTAAAGTGTGTAGAGGTTGCTTTGTGAAGAGCACAATCCATGTCCTGAGGCAGCTCTGACATGTTCTGAGAAAGAGAACTGTATTGTGAGGCAGTGTAACATCTATATATTCATTCATAGGAACTGCATTCATTGAAGGTCAAGTACAGGCAAAGGGCTCTGTTAGATCCTGTCAAAAGAATAATGGACTGGAAGAGCATAGCTCCCTTCTACAATCAGCTTATACTTACAGTCTTCATTATTATTATAGCTAGACTTTATATTGAGTACCTGCAATATTCCATGTACCCTACAAGGTACTTTACATTATTTATCACATTTAATTTTATGGATGAGAAAATGAAGACTCAGAGAGGTTAAGTAACTTGAACAAGCTATTAGTTTGTAAATGGCAGATCCATCTTATCCTGAAAACTTGCTCTTTCTAGTACGCTCTCTCCTGGTCTAATAAGGAGAATAACTGTGTGTGAATAAGTATGCGTGGAACTGTAGCACTTCTCATAATATCCTAAGTTGGAAGGCTATGCAAACAGAGGTCCCTGGGAAGTCAGAGAAGAAAGTGATGTTTAGATAGTGCACGCGGCTCCGTCCTTTCCGACTCTTTGCGACTCTATGGGCTATACTCCACCAGGGGCCTCTGTCATGGGATTTTACAGGCAAGGATACTGGAGTGGGTTGTCATTTCCTCCTCCAGAGGATCTTCCTGACCCAGGGATTGAAACGGCATCTACATTTCCTGCATTGGCAAGCAGATTCGTTAGCACTGAGCCACCTGGAAAGCCTTTTTTTTTTTTTGGTAGAAGGATTAGCAAATTTTATCATGCAACTGAGATTTGACATAAACTTAGATAATATATTGAGGTTTAATTTTCTGAGCCAGGGGCAACAGTAATTCATTAGGAGGGGGGAAAAAAGAAAACAGCCAAAAAACTTGCTTTGGAAATGTATGTTGCCTAACTTAATAGCGAGTGTTGGCATGTATTAAAAAGGAAGAGAAAATATGTTGATACTGAATTGTAGAGAGTCCCTACTGTGTGTTAAGGAAACCAGAGACAAAAGGAACTGAGATTATTAGAGTCGGACAGTAGGGGATGCACTCCAGAGCAAAGGAGTCGAAAGCAAGAGGCTTCTACAAACCAGATTTAGATGTAAAAGGAATGGTCAGCTGAAGGAGTCAAGAATAAATCTGAGATTTGGGGTTTAGAAGGCTGGTAAATGGGATACAACTAGGAGAGCAGATTATAAGAAGAACCTGCTGTGTGTCCTTACAGATCTTTGGTCAATGGTACTGATGTCACATTTTATTATATGTGTCTATTTGTGTGTGTCCATTGTGAGTAGCACAAGGACCATGGCTGCGTCCTACTCGTCCTTGTATCCTGGGTGGTGAATGAAGTGTCTGTATCATAGCAAGTCCACTGTTTGTGGACTGGATGAACAGATTATCACAAGGTCAGTGTGAGGCCAGGCAGTTCATGCCCCTAGGATGTTTACATAGATACCTTACTGGAAGCTGAAGTTCAAGACTGGGGTTTAGAACAGAAATAGAACTATAGATAAATATTCTGGGGTCAACTGCATAGAGACTATAGTTGAAGTTCTGAAAGTGTTAGGTGAGAGGTAGGAAGAAGAATGCAGGGAGAATAAAAAAGAAGATATGAAAGGCAAAACCTTTGAACACTTCTATCTCTTATGAATGATATAACAGTGGTAGGAAAAACACACGCACGTGTATATGTATACCCACCCACACACACATATATATGCATATGTAAGTGAAAGTGAAGTCGCTCAGTCATGTCTGACTCTTTGCAACCCCATGGGCTGTAGCCTACCAGGCTTCTCCATCCACAGGATTTCCCAGGCAAGAGTACTGGAGTGGGTTGCCATTCCCTTCCCCAGGGAATCTTCCTGACCCAGGGTTCGAACCCAGGTCTCCCGTATTGCAGGCAGACGCTTTGTCCTTTGAGCTACCAGAGAAGCCCATAGCAGTTCAGACTTCTCCTCTCTCTGTATAGTAATGCCGTAGACTTATCAACAGGAGTTTATCCCTCTCAATTCTGGAGACTGGAAGTCAGAGATCAAGGCACCAGCAGAGTTGATGTCTGCTGAGGGTTCTCCTGGGTTGCAGATGGCTGTGCTCTCTTTGTATCCTCACAGGGTGTAGAGCAGAGGAAGAACCAGTTCTTGTGTCTCTTCTTCTAGGGCATTAATTCCACGCGTGAGGGTGGAGCCCTCATGACCCAGTTTCCTCCCAAAGGCCCCACACCACCATCATTTAGGAGGTCAGAGTTTCAACATATGAATTCACAGGTGGGGGAACAAACATTCAGTCTACAGTGAACACCACAGGATATTTTAGAGAAACTGTTAAGCAGTTGAAAAGAGGATAAGAACAATGAACTCTCATCGAAACCAAGATAGAGTTTCAAATACTACAGCTGTTATGAGCAGTGTAGACTTAAAGAGGGTACTTAGTTTTCATAACTAGAAGGTCATGGCTGACTGCTGAAACACTCCAAAAAATCAAAATGAGAAAAGTTAACAAATAAGTGGGAGTTGATAAAGAAACATACTTTACTGAACTTTCAGTGGTGGAAATCAGACATTTTAAAATGGTGGTACCGTGTGTATTGTTGGTCTGAAGTGAGAAATTATAAGGTTTAATGATAGGTTGATTTTCACCTTCTTCGTTTGATGAGGAAACTGTTTCACCTCATTGATTTTTCTGTGCTAAAAGAGTCATGTTTGCCTGTTCATTAGAGCTTGCTTCATTTCTTTTCAATTTGTTGTTTTCATCAGTTTGGCACTTCTGTGTGTTAAGGCTATGCTTCATAGTGGAATTCTCTTTCATATTTCAGATGTGACATACCCACTCTGAAATATGAAAGAGAATAAAATGCAGAGTCATCATGGAGAGCACAGATGCAAATTTAGTGGAGTAGACGGAATGATTCTTCAGTTTTGCTATATTTATCAGATCCCTTGTAGAACAGTTCTTATGTCAAGATAAGAAATAACAATAAATAATAAGGGAATGAAGCTCTATACCTCAAGTATTTGTACACAGTAAAAAAATTAAGTACCGATCCCTTAGCTGACTCATAGCAAATTTTATTGGGCATGTATATTTGACTTTATTATATAACCATAAAATACCCCAGGAAAAATTAAATGAGCTATTTTTGCACTATTTACTTAGGAAAACTTCTCAGTGAATTCACTGAGAGTTTTACCTGAGAAAACTAAACAGTTGGGTCTTTTTTTTTTTTCTCCCAGAATATTCACAGTAGTACAGAAAGTCGTTTTTCAGTATTGAAGTGGTAGTGTATTTCTGCATGAAAAGTCACCTGTTTTCATCAGCATATTGATGGTGTCTTATTCACAGCTCAACTGCTGTGTAACTTATGGTGTGAGTTACAGCTTCAGTCTATTGTGATTAACTCCACTTAAGGGATCAATGTGTTACGATCAACTAGCTTTATTATTATTATCCAAAGAATTATAGTCAGTATATGATTTTGGCAGGAATATGCCATCAGAAACAAACTGATGTATCAAATGTGCTCATGGGACAGAAATAAAATTTCTTATTCCAATCTAAGAGAAACATTGTGTTGTCCTAACTTAAGTGTGTGATTGGGGACATGTTAAAAATGCTTCTTGCCAATTCTGGGCCATACCTCCATTAACTGGCAGGCAAGGAATTGAGACATAAACTGAACCTGGGCAACACTGGTAATCAATTTAAGTTTCAAGAAACTTTTTGTTAAATTAGAGCATATTGTTTAATTTTTCAGATTTTGTAGTCATGGTTCTGAGAGACTTCAGAAAAATCTCATTTTCTCATGCTATTCGAGGATCAAATTATATCTGTCTTGTTCAACCAGGTGTAGATTTGTTCTCAAAATAAACCATGAGGTGTTATGATCAGTAACCATCCTAAATGTATTTTTTTAATATAGCGTCTCTGTCTATGCATGGGGCCACCGGGGACAGAAATGTAGATAAAAACACTGGATCTTCAGAGATAAATCCACACACCTGTGGACACGTTATCTTTGACAAAGAAGGCAAAAATGTACAATAGAGAAAAGATAGTCTCTTTAACAAGTTGTGCTGGGAAAACTGGTCAACCACTTGTAAAAGAATGAAACTAGAACACTTTCTAGCACCATACACAAAAATAAACTCAAAATGGATTAAAGATCTAAATGTAAGACAAGAAACTATAAAACTCTTAGAGGAAAACATAGGCAGAACACTTTCTGATATAAATCACAATAAGATCCTCTATGACCCACCTCCCAGGGTAATGGAAATAAAAACAAAATTAAACAAATGGAACCTAATTAAACTTAAAAGCTTTTACACAATGAAGGAAACTATAAGCGAGGTGAAAAGGCAGACTTCAGAATGGGAGAAAATAATAGCAAACAAAACAACCGACAAAGGATAAATCTCCAAAATATACAAGCAGCACATGCAGCTCAATACTAGAAAAATAACCAACCCAATCAAAAAGTGGGCCAAAGAACTAAACAGACATTTCTCCAAAGAAGACATGCAGATGGCTAACAAACACATGAAGAGATGCTCAACATCACTCATTATCAAAGAAACACAAATCAAAACCACGATGAGATACCATCTCATGCCAGTCAGAAAGGCTACCATCAAAAAGTCTACAAACACTGCTCGCTTCAGCAGCACATATACTAAAATTGGAACGATACAGAGAAGATTAGCATGGCCCCTGCGCAAGAATGACACGCAAATTTGTGAAGCATTCCATATTTTTAACCAATACAGTATTGTAAAGCAAAATAAAGTAAAAATAAAAATTGAAAAAAAGAAAAGAAAAGAAAAAAGTCTACAAACAATAAATGCTGGAGAGGGTGTTTAGAAAAGGGAACCCTCCTATACTGTTGGTGGGAATGCAAACTTGTACAGCCACTATAGAGAACAGTGTGGAGATTCCTTAAAAAACTGGAAATAGAACAGCCATACGACCCAGCAATCCCACTGCTGGGCATACACACCGAGGAAACCAGAACTGAAAGAGACACGTGTACCCCAATGTTCATTGCATCACTGTTTACAATAGCCAGGACATGGAAGCAACCTAGATGTCCATCAGCAGACAAATGGATAAGGAAGCTGTGGTAAATATACGACATGGAATATTACTCAGCCGTATAAAAGAACACATGAGTCAGTTCTAATGAGGTGGATGAAACTGGAGTACAGTATACCAATACAGTATATTAATGCATATATATGGAATTTAGAAAGACAGTAACGAAGACCCTATATGCAAGAGAGCACATGGATGTAAAGAACAGACTTTGGGACTATGTGGGAGAAGGTGAGGGTGGGATGATTTGAGAGAATAGCATTGAAACATGTCTATTACCAAATGTAAAATAGATGACCAGTGCCAGCTCGGTGCATGAGGCAGGGCACCCAAAGCCGGTGGACTGGGACAACCCAGAGGGATGGGAAGAGGAAGGAGGTGGGAGAGGGGTTCAGGACGGTGGGGTAAATGTGTACCCATGGCTGATTCATGTTAATGTATGCCAAAAACCACCACTATAATAATGAGTTCATCTACATTTGTTTTCAAATTCAGATAGATAATGGAGGTTCAGTTCAGTTCAGTTCAGTTCAGTCACTCAGTCATGTCCAACTCTTTGTGACCCCATGAACTGCAGCATGCCAGGCCTCCCTGTCCATCACCGACTCCCAGAGTTCACTCAAACACATGTCCATCAAGTCGGTGATGACATCCAGCCATCTCATCCTCTGTCGTCCCCTTCTCCACCTGCCCCTAATCCCTCCCAGAATCAGGGTCCTGTCCGATGAGTCAACTCTTCGCATGAGTACACTCACACACAAAAGCCTGAAATTGCAAGTCATAGAGTTGAGAAGCTGATTTTGCAGGACCAATGAAATGATGTTATTAACTACATTGTTCAAAAGGTGAGGCTATGGCCCTCCCAACGGTCATTTCTAATTTCGTGGAAATTTTTTTTTCTATTTCCTTTATACTCCTGCTTTGATCAGATTGTCTGGAAAGGCACTATTAAAGCAGGCTAGTTACCAGGAAAGAAGAGCAGTGGCACCCTTTCAAGGCAATTATAGCCATATTTTGTGTTATATGACTTAAGTCTTCAGGGTATAGAGATGACTTTCTTCAAAATAAATTTTGAGACACAAAATCTCCACTTTAATAAAGCTGAGGGAAGTTTCATGGACAACCTTTCATGTGTTTTATGGAAGTGAGTTGTATATGTAGTTGAAATACCTGAAATACAGGTATATCATAACCATTTATTGATCAGGCAAACTCCCCACACTGTATAAGCACGGATACCTCTTCCTCTTTAGTTGGCAGTTATTTTATGGAGGTGCACTTTGATTTCCTCCTTACCTATTTTATTCATTAATCATTTATTAAAAACCTACAGTGAGACAGTCATTAGCCTTAGTGTTGGATATTCTTACAAGAATGGAATTTGGTACATCCTAGGGGTCACATGCTTATAAAGAGATAATTAGATCTCTGTGTTACATAAAATGGAAGATAAGTGATTCTGGACCTCCAGAGCCTGGGATACCAAAGAAGGATTTTCAGGAGAGGTAGTATTTGCTCTTCGGAGAAGGCAATGGCACCCCACTCCAGCACTCTTGCCTGGAAAATCCCATGGACGGAGGAGCCTGGTGGGCTGCAGTCCATGGGGTCGCGAAGAGTCGGACATGACTGAATGACTTCACTTTCACTTTTCACTTTCATGCATTGGAGAAGGCAATGGCAACCCACTCCAGTACTCTTGCCTGGAGAATCCCAGGGACGGGGGAGCCTGGTGGGCTGCCGTCCATGGGGTCGCACAGAGTTGGACAGGACTAAAGTAACATGGCAGCAGCAGTATTTGCTCTTAAAGACTGATTGGGGATTTAACAGGTACACAGAGAGGAAATAGATATAAGGGCAGAGAAATAGATGATGGGAACAAAATAAAGTATACACAAAAGTAGGAAACGTTAGCTCTATCAAAAGAGTGAAAAGAAAAAAAAAACAAACACAATTTGCGGGGGTCAGGGTAAGCAGGAGATGTGACATAGTTGACAAGCAAGTGAAATCATAAAGTTTCTCCCATGTCACGGTTGGTTGGTTTAACGAAGAGCCTTACTCCTGAGATTGGAAATACTTTGAAATATATTAAAGAAAATGTGCCATGCTTAGAGCTGTATTTAAAAAGACCATCAGAACAGCATGATTCAGGTACCGAGTGGTTCAGTGATGCTAACAACCGACCAGAAATCAGGAAAAAGCATCTGATCAATTTCTGATGTGAAGCTTATTTCATTTTGTTCTTTTTTTTGTGAGGGTGGGGGAGGGGGGTGGGCGGTGGGTGGGGAAGTATTTGACTGTGTCACCAAATAGGGGAAATGATTCTGGAGAGATTATTACAATGGAGATTGGAGTTTTCAGTACCAGTCACATTTTATATATTCCATATTTTATGTGTTAATCGCATTTGTGATTTCTTACTTTGTGACTATTTACTGTTTGTTTCAGCTTGTCTTACCCATTTGTAGCTTGTTGTGTACTTGCTGTAAGCCTTCATAACTCTTTTTGTTAAATAGCATGGAAAACAAATTTTCCTTTCATAAAAACAACTCAACTCATTGTTTATCGTTGGTCGTGGAATTCAGAAATAACTCATAGAAGTCAAGGTCTTCATTTCCTTTCTAGAATTCAGTAAAAGTTAAGGATGGAAAGCAAAATGAATACTAATCTCCTTTTGTTTCTTTTTATCATAATATATATTTCACTGAAATAGTTCATTCATACAATAATTATTCCTTTAAATTTTAAACTCTCTTCTTCATGAATATTGATGAAGATTTATTCAAGCAAATAATTTTAGGAATAGAAATCTCTAGTCAAAATTACCACTTTGCATGATTACTGAAATTTCTATTCTATTACTGTTTATTTTTATCAAGAAAATTCTTGATAAAACACTATTCATTGAAAATAAAGCCCCAGCTGCCCCTGACAGTTAAAACCAATGCGCAGTGTTTTCTTTTTTTTTTTTTTTTGAGGTTTTTTTTTTTTAATTTTTATTTTTACTTTATTTTACTTTACAATACTGTATTGGTTTTGCCGTACATTGACATGAATCCACCATGGGTGTACATGCGTTCCCAAACATGAACCCCCTTCCCACCTCCCTCCCCATAACATCTCTCTGGGTCATCCCCATGCACCAGCCCCAAGCATGCTGTATCCTGCATCTGTTTCTCTTTTTGACATTAACTATGGATATTTTGTATGCTGAAATTGACATGGCCCTGTTTAACCTAACATTGCCCTCTTTTTCCATAGTTCTTGGACTTATTCGAATATTTTGTCTCTATGTGCCTTGGGGAGGGGGAGAATTGAATGAATTGCAAAGATGCATATGGTTCAGTGCCATTGACTAAAACACAGAGTAAGCTTGAGTGAAGTCTAAGAGTGAAGTCAGCTTCATCCCAGGCTCTGAAAAACCTTTGGCCAAACCAGCAGCTGTGTACAGTAGAGGCTAGCAGGAGTGCTTTTGGAGCAGCCAAATAACAAAAAACTTTATTTTTGTATCTTACTGTATTTGTTGAACCTGGCATGCTGCAGTCCATGGGGTTGCAAAGTCTGACATGACTGAGGGAGAACTGAGCTGAACTGATATTTGTTGAAAAGAAAAATTATGTTGCAAGAAATATATTGTCTGTGAGCAATGCAAATGATTTTTTTAATGAACAATATAAAATCTTAATTAGATGATTGATTCCTACAAAGCAATTGATTTCAGGGCAGAAAAAGACTTAGAAAAATAGTAGTGACATTCCTCCAGGGTTTGTTCTGCAGTTATAATACCTCATGTATCAGAAGATATTCAAATTGTATACAGAATTTTAATACCTGAAGTTTTAAATGTCCTGCTTTATATATAAAAGGACAGAATGCAATTTTGGTACAATATTTGGTCTGCTAGATTCAGTAGGAAATATTCCAGGAAGCTTGTAAACAAGTTTTTTTAAATTATGCTTCATAATGTTTATTTAGAATTAGATCACATGTTGCTGAATTCAGTGAAACTAAATAGTGAAATATCTATTTCCTGATTTGAATGTATGGTAGCCTGTTTTCCATGACAGCCTTTTGCCATGATTTTGTAAAAAAACTATTTTGGAGTGATTTATGTCATGAATCGAAAAGTATGGATGGTAGTTTGTAAAATAGTGAAGAGTGAGGTCTTTCCAGTTATAAAGACTTGGATTTAAACCTTGATTGAACCACTTTACTGGTCTACCTTTGGTAATTTACTTAATTCCTCTAAATTTCACTTTATTCTTCTGTGTGAAGGGGTAATAATGTATAGTTCATAGTTTTTTAGGAAGATTGAATAAAGTATTTTCTGTATAGTTATATATTTAGCAAAACTCAATAAATGGTGGCTGCTATCATCATGGTAGGACATGGTGGGCCGCAGTCCAAGGGGTTGCTAAGAGTCGGACATGACTGAGTGGCTTCACTTTCACTTTTCACTTTCATGCATTGGAGAAGGAAATGGCAACCCACTCCAGTGTTCTTGCCTGGAGAATCCCAGGGACGGGGGAGCCTGGTGGGCTGCTGTCTATGGGGTCACACAGAGTCAGACACAACTGAAGCGACTTAGCAGTGGCAGCAGCTATCATCATTAATATCATCATCATAGGTTTGCTGAAAGAGCCATCTTATAAATTTTTTTAATCTTTTTTGGAAAATATTCTTAATTTAATTATTTAATGTAGAATCAAAGTAAAAAGAAGCAGCAAAATTAAATAGTGTAGGAATGATATCAAGGTATGCCCTATAAATCACTGTAGTTAGAAATCCAATTGATGTACTTAGCTAAGCAAGTGCCATGACAGAAGAGTCAGATTAAAAAAAAAAAAAAATCAGATCTTTCTTGTGAAAATTCCAGTGACTGTCATAACAGCCAATTCAATCATGCCTGTATATAAAATATTATTTTCAGAGTAATGTAATTTAATTGCTATTGGAACTGTCTTGACAATATAACTATGCCTGAATCGAGCTGTTTTATTTGCTCTTAAATATTTTCTTTCCTACATGTATAGCAAGATACATGTGGTAAGCACATGCGAAATAAACAACTAGGCTAGTATTTAGACCATTAACAGTAACATGAACTCTTTTTTCCCCTTCCTCACTGAATGTTCCCTCTGTTCAAAAATAAATAGATACCAAAAACAGTTGATAAATATACATGCAAAATTATCTAGAAAAGCATTCATTGGGTATTAGCAAATAAGTTGATAAGCACAACCAGTTTTCACATTTAGAAACAAACTATTTGCAATTACAGAACATGCCGATTTATCTCTTCCTCAAATTGTACTTTCAGTTCTATCTAATTTTAAAGGGGAAACAAAAGCACAGTAAAACAGATGCATATATGTGTATGCAAATTTTGGATGAATTTGCCAATTAAGAAACAAAGATAAGAAAAAGCTGCCCCTTTTCCCCCCTTGGCCAAATTAAAAATATATACATCTTGAATTGCGGGGGGTGCGGGGGAGCTAGTTATGATTGGCAGGAATAATCTTGGTTAAGTTATTAAATAATGAGAGTCATGGTTCCCTACTCATCCTAGCCTTTACTTTCCTACTCCATAACCCACCATAACAAGTGGCAACAGAGCAATTAAAATCAGTGTCAAATTACTTAGAAGACAGCTAAAAATGCCTGCACCTCATCCTGCTGCAGGCAAAGGAGAAAGCTTTATCTTAGAAAAGGGAGCTTTGGTCCACTGAGCAAAGTAGAGTTGAATGAGGAAGACGGAGACCCTGGAGACAGACTGCCTGAGTTTGCAGTTTTGCTCTGCATTGTCTCCTCACCAAAATCTTCAATTTCTTGCCCCAGTTTCATCATCTGTAAAGTGGCTAAAGAGTAGTACGTTTATCATGAAAGTTGCCATAGGATTAAATGGTGTAATCGCATGTACGTACTTAGAATGCTTACTACCTGGCACATAGTAAGTGCTCAGTAAATGTTAGCTGTTAGGATAGTTGAGTCTGTAAGTTCTGATCTTCTGGGATCCAACCAAAATCTCTTGAGCTTGATACTCACTTGGACAATTCCTGACCCAGGAAGGTGAAGCATTCCAGAGGGTGTTCTACACCTGAATGTCATAGATGTTCATTGATCCATCCATGACTGTGGATAGAGGGAAATGTGCTAACTAGCTGGTTGTCTTAAAAGTATTGGCAATACATTAACTGCCTACCTGAAATAGCTACAAGAAAAGGGAAGTGCAGCCGGTTCTCTAAAGAAAAAGTTAGTGTAGGGTTAGGGTTCACTTTTCCTTCTTGAAACTTGGCTAGTCACTGCATAAACCTAAGGAAAACAACTTGCTTCATTCAGCATTTGCTGGATCTGCTTGTTGTGCCTTGCCTATTTATTTATTTTTTAGTACATGAGGTTTTAAAATTTGATCTTCATTTTCACTAGTATATTACCCAGGAAACATCTTTTTCACTGTTACAGCTATCCCTTTTATTTCATTATTGAAAAGGCATTACATTACCATTTTTTTCTGAAACAGTGAGGTTGAGAACTAATGTCATTAAATATCATTTTGAAAAGAAACCTTTCCTGTCTTCAGGCACATTGCTGTAAAAGAAAGAAAGAAGGAGATGATGAGGCAGGGTTTTTCTGGGGCACAATGAGATCGCATTAAAATGACACACAGTTCAAAATGGGAATATAAGATGACTGAAAAGAACTGGGAGGTAGGACATGAAAGATGTTTCTAACCCATTTATGTTCCCAAATGTTCCTGATTGATAGTCCCCCATGAAAACGTAACTCCTTTTTTTCCCCCTCAAACTTAGTCCTCCAGTGGAGAAATCAAGAGCCAATGTTCCAATGATCTTGGCAGATGAAGACAATCTTACTTCTAAAATAGTATTTCCAAACAAACCTCTAGCCTGAAGGAAGATAACATTTTACTAGTTGCCTGCCCTTTATTAGGGAACCAGTTTATGCAAATCCTATGTAGTGACCTCAAGTGGCAGTTTGAAATGCAAAACATTGAGACAGAGAGATTACACTTTGTACTTTGATAAAGCATAACATTTTACCAAGAAAGAACTTGGAAGAGAATTTAAAATGAAATCGTTTCTGATGAGGTTTCTAGCTTTTTTAAAGTTTGTACTGACTTCTTCACCTCGTGCTTTAACATCTGTCGGTATCCAGCCCCATTGAGAATTTTAAAAACAAGTTGTTTTTTTTTTATGCCTCCCTGATACTGTATTTTGTTGTGTTCTGTCCCCCAACATAAAACTCAAAGACAGCTATACATGAACAAAGATAGAAAGCTGAATCCACCTAAGAAACTTCTGCCATACGGAGGAGCAAAACACTGACAGAAACTGCATGAAAGGAGGTGGAGGAACGGTTGTGTTTTGCCTTCCTCATCTCATCCCTCAGGCAGATATTGCTCAGCACCAGGCCAACACTTCTCAGACTGAGCATCCCTCCCTTAGAACAGGAGAGCAGGGCAGAGGACCAGATCCCCCCACCTTCCAGGGAACTGCATGAAGGAACTTCAGTGTCAGTATAGCCAGAGAATATCACAGCTGAGACTTCTTGAGATGCTGAAAGTCAACGTGAAAGTTGCTCAGTTGTGTCCGACTCTTTGCAACCCCATGGACTATACAGTACATGGAATTCTCCAGGCCAGAAAACTGGAGTGGGTAGCCTTTCCCTTCTCCAGGGGATCTTCCCAACCCAGGGTTTGAACCCAGGTCTCCCACATTGCAGGCAGAATCTTTAGCTGCTGAGCCACAAGGGAAGCCCAAGAATACTGGAGTGGGTAACCTATCCCTTCTCCAGGGGATCTTCCCCACCCAGGACTCAAA
This sequence comes from Ovis aries, assembly GCF_016772045.2. NCBI lineage: Eukaryota > Metazoa > Chordata > Mammalia > Artiodactyla > Bovidae > Ovis > Ovis aries. The sequence goes on from NC_056079.1 coordinate 10,803,938, forward strand.
CCGGGGTCTCCTGCATTGCAAGCAGATTCTTTACCAACTGAGCTATCGGGGAAGCCCAAGCCACAAGGAAAAGATCAAGGCTACCAGTATTTTCCACACAGGAGGAGTCACCATGTATCCCAGTGGCCTGTACTGCAGAAAACCGCAGCAGCCTTTGCCTATGAGACCCTCAGTAGCCCTTGTTAACACTGGGGACCCCTCACAGCTTTTATCACTAGGTAACCCCTCATAGACCTGAGCAGAATAGCAAACTTATCTATGTTGGATCCCGATAGCATTTGCCACTGATCAAATCATATCTACAACAACCTCTGTACCCACTGCAGCATCCCTGCACATTACAAAGAAGACAGCAAGCGAAGGAGAAAGAGTATATAAAAAATGCCTAGCAAACAGTTCAGTTAGCAAAATGGCAGTGGTACAGCCTTACCTGCCATATATACTTTAAATATAAGTGAACTAAATTTTCCAGTTAAAAGATATAGAATGGCTGAATAGATTAAAGAAACAATGGTAACCTCTTGCATGCTGCCTACAAAAAAACTAGCTTAAGCTTTAAAGACACACACTGGCCAAAAGTGAAGGAACAGGAAACAATATTCTATGCAAATAGAAATGAAAGAGAGCAGCAGTAGCTACACTTCAATCAGACAAAATAGATTGAGGCAGAAGCTGTAATAAAAGACAAGGTGATTCTATAATGATAAAGAACCCAGTTTATCAAGGCAAAGTAACAGTACATATGCACTTAGCTTTGGAACACCTAAATATACAAAGCAAATTTTAACAGATGAATAAGAGTAAAATAGAATATAATAATAATAAAATACTTCAGTAACCCACTTTCAGCAATGGTTAGATCACCCAGACAGAAAATCGATAATGAAACATTGGACCTAAGCTATACTTTACACCAAATGAAGCTAACAGAATTTTATAGAATATTCTTTCAACAGCAGTGAAATATACATTTTTCTCGAACACAGGAAACATTCTTCAGAATAGAGCATACATTAGGCCATAAGACCTAACAAAAAATCAATCCAAACAGGATTTAAGATTTGAACATAGGACTTGAAATCATACAACTCCGAAAAGAAAACATAGGAGATAAGCTTCTAAACATTGGCCTTGACAATGATTTTTTTTTAGATCTGACACAAAAAATAAATCAACAAAGGCAAAGATAAACAGATGGGACTTCTTGAAACTAGCGAGTTTGTACACAGCAAGAAAAAAACAAGTCAACAAAATGAAAAGTCAGCCTACAGAATTGGGGAAAGTGTTCGTAAGCCATAGAGTTAATATTCAAAATTTATAAAGAACTCATATAACTCAATAGCAAAAAAACCAATCTAAATTAATTTACAAATGAACAAAACACCTGGATAGACATTTTCCAAAGACCTAGAGTCAACAGGTAGACACAAAAGTGCATTTTCATCTTAGTACCTACTGTCATGCCATCTCTAAATCAATTCCTTATTCTCTGGGATAACCGTTAATCACCTACAGTCTTAATTTCTCTTGAACAGTCCACCTACTCTTTTCTGTAAATGTTAGGTTTGTACTCAAAGTGATTTGGGGCTAATAACATTCCTATCAAACTAGTCCTTTTGGGAACTTTATTTTGCTTTGGTTCCATCATCTAATTTTATATCTCTGCATTCACTAAAATTAACAAATAAGGACTTATTTTCCCATCTTAATATTTGAGTCTTAATTCCCTCTAAGATAAGGCATTATCTGAAAGGCATTATGCCTCTAAGATAAGGCATTAGTTTATATCCACTGAGAAATAATAATATGATAAATACATCTACTCATTAATTTATTCATCAAATATTTTCTGAAGATGGCACATCACACTGTGTAAAGACATCAGGAGACGATAGACAAGCACACTTGAAAGTTAAGATAAAATACACAGGTGCAGTATAAGGGCTGCCAACATCAGGTCAAAAATAACTGATATATTGATAGTAAAAAGTGTAACTGGTAACTGTAAAAGTCAATAAAGACATTTTATTACTAAAGGGTATAAACTGGATTTTGAAAATTGTTTATATCTCAAGAAATCCTGGAGATATGATAAGGGCATCCAGACAAGAGAACTACAATTTCAGAGGTTTGGAATAAAATGATCATACTTTCCCTCCAAAGCTTCAAGTTGCCTATGCAGGAGGAGACCGTTTTTGAAGCATGGGTGATAGATGATTATGAACAACACACCAAAGAGAATGGGATTTTTAGATAATATGATGCCATTGCAAGTTTTTCAAATGAATGAAGCTGAAAGTCTTTAATACTGTTGCTTGTGTAATCTGTAACCTAAGTTGGATACACTCAGCTGTCAGCTCCTTCAAGACTGGGACACATTGCTTGTATCTTTGTATTCCGTGAATCACTAAATAATGGCTTAATGAAAGAAAGAATAACAGTAGTGCTTACTTGGATATATTTACAGAGAGTTAGACTAAGAGGTGAGATGTAAGTCAAGGTACCACAGCTCACTACATGGGACTACATCAGAGGAAGAGACAGGTAGTCCTGAAAAATCCTTTGGACAGAGGAACCCGGCATGTTTGGGGGTTTGGATAGATAGTGTTCAAAATTAGGGGTTTGGGTAGACAGTGTTCAAAATTGTACTTTGAAGGAGTCTAGAATGTTTCTCTGGTAATGGAGATCAATCAAAGGGACTGATGTATGAATCAGAAGTCAGATATTTTTAAGAGGTTCTCAGGATTACCTAGCATATGTTCATCAATATTTCTAATATAAAAATCTATGTAAATGATTAGTTAATAGTTCAGAATATATTCATTTATTTTGCAATAACTATTAAGTAACACTAATGGTGGTTTAGCCACTAAGTCATGTCCAACTTTTGCAACCTCATAGACCAAGCCCTCCAGGCTCCTCTGTCCAAGGGGTTTCCTAGAATATTGGATGGGTAGCCATTTCCTTCTCCAGGGGATCTTCCCCACTCAGGGACTGAACCCAAGTTTTCTGTATTAGCAGGTGGGTTCTTTACTACTGAGCCACCAGGGAAGCCCCATATGCTAATGGAGAAATTGAATTTACTGAAGAAACTGAGGTAAAGATCTCATAACTTCCTTTACAATTGCAATGAACACAACAAAGTTAAAAGTTGCATGTAAGAATTTTGTCTACATACCTATGGAAAATTTTGGGAACAGACTTTACCTTGGCAGTGATAAGGTGCGTGTTCATAAAACAGTTCAAATTTTATCTGAAATACTGCTGTATTCTCCAGCTTATTCCTTCCCAAAGATAGTTTTGCTGTTATAGAGTCTAGAGGAATAAATTCTGTGCTAATTATTTGCACAGGCCTTTTTTCCAATTCCCCTCTTGAAGAAATATACATCTACTTACATAGGACCAAATGCATTATTTTAATCAAATTCAAAACATAGCACTTTACTATTGTCCATTGAGCTTTAATGTCTTTGGATGGAATTCACACTTGCCCTCTATACTGGAAAAACATTTCCAAAGAGACTGTGGGAACAACAGTTATTTTCCCATTGTCAGACTGTCTAATAGTGATAGTTTAAAATTAACACTTCTCTAGCTTGACTAGAGACATTAGTCAAACCAAGCGAAAATTACATTTCCCTAAGATGCTGAATCTGCCTCCAACTCACTTTACCTATATTTGCACCTCAGTTATTCTTGAAAATAAAGGTAAAGTTACATGCGTTTCATTTGTGGAAGAAAACCCACTTGATATTTCAGTATTTTACAATACTGTTCTGTAATGGGACCTCTAGACTCTTACCTTTCATTGACTTTCTTTGGAAATCTGATTTTCTCTTATTGTTTTCCTGTAGACAGTGTTAAATTTAAGATGAAAAATATCTACTCAACTTGAAATGGTCACAGTTATCTAGACTCCCTTCTTAGATCATTCTTCTTGAGTTTAAGGCAAACATCTCCCCAAGTGACAAACACTCTTGGAAGGTACTCTTTTCTGTCTCATGAAGCGGTATAAAATTCTGTAAGCTCTCGTATTCTAAAGAGAAAACTTTACTTTCCAGTTTAAAAGTTGGCAGTGTTCTCAAACCAACAGTTAAAAGGAGATCCCATGGTTCAAAACAACATAAATAACTGTAGGTAAAAGGGTAAAATCCTAATTCTCTAAATTCTCAACACCCTCAATGCCTCTAGATTTATCATCTTGAAATAAATCCATTTTTACACATCTCTGTGGATAACAAATGTTCCCTGTGCATGGGAAAAATGTAAATTATAAAGCATCAAGTTATAAAACCAAGAATTAGACACAGCGTGCTTATTTGGAGCTGTCTAATGCTTAAATTATAACCGTGTGTTTTCCAGATCATGCTTTGGTCTGTTTAATCGGTTATCATTCTTGTTTTAGATCTGTATATATTTAAAACATTAATCCAAATTTATTTTGCCATCTTATAAACTGAATGCTTTGTTTTATGGTGCACATAAATGTGTTTTTAGATCCATAGTTTTTCCTTTCCTAAAGTAATAGATTGTTTCCTGAAGTCAAGGAGATAGGAATACATTATGTGTGTGTGTGTCCTGTGTGTGTGTGTGTGTGTGTGTGTGTGTGTGTGTGTGTGTGTGCCTATATATTTTTTTCCATGTCTCACTCTTTGTGAAACACTCAGGACCAACTGTGATAATCTCCATTCCTTTCCTTTTAAGCTTTTTCTAAGATCCAGGCCTCACCTAACTAATTGAATCCTAAGTAAAACTAATCATTCTCTGGGTTTGCTAGATATCCGTATTAGTCTGCTTGGACCACTATAATAAAATACTATAGATTGATGACTTAATCAACAGATGTTTTTTTCTCACAGTTTTAGAAGCTGGGAAGTCCAAAAAGAAGGATCCAGCCAGTCTAATTTCCAATGAAGCTTTCTTCTTGGCTTATAGATAGCTCTCAGAGCTAGGTTCTCATATGGTAGAGAGAGAAGTCTCTTATATCTCGTCTCATAAGAGGATTAATCCCATCATGAAGGCTCTACCTTGTAGACCGAATTACTTCCCAAAGATCCCATTCCCAAATACCATCATCCTGGGGTTAGGGCTTCAATGTATGAATTAGGGGAAACAAAATTTATAGTAATGCCAATTTTTCCAGAATTAGTACAATCTATGTAAATAATTAATGGTACAATGCTACAGGAAAAATTCTTTCATGATCACGGGTTCATTTTAAAATCAATTCATTTACTTAATGGGATTAAAATTCTAACCATTAATAATTTTTGTGTATTGCCACCATCAAATCTAATTTACCATCAGATCCCATTTAACCGAGGCCTTCTCTGGTGGCTCAATGAGTAAAGAATCTGCCTGCAATGCATTAGATGCAGGAGACGCCGGTTCAGTCCCTGGGTTGGGAAGATCCCCTGGAGGAGGGCATGTCAGCCCATTTTACTATTCTTGCCTGGAGAATCCCATGGACAGAGGAGCCTGATGGGCTAACAGTCCATGGGGTCGCAAAGAGACACAAATGAAGCGACTTGGCATGCACGTACCCATTTAAATTTTACCTTCAATATCTTAACACAGTGCTTAATGTAGGCAATTGAGAGATTATATCAAAGGTGGGAGGGATGCCTGTCATAGAATCAACCTTCATTCTCATCTGAAGATTGTCTATACATGTCCCTGGAAATTCATGTATCTGGAAGCTTTATTTATTTTAATCATTAAATTGTCATTTTTCATTCACTTGTATATTTATATAGCAAATATAGTTTGTTATACTTTACATTAAATATATACATATATACTTATACTTTAAATACATTCTAAAAATTATACTACAAATTGAGTATTGGGAATAAAAAAAAATGAGTAAGACCTTGCCCTCAATGGAGTTCTAACCCTAACCCTAACCTCTTAGATGGCAAGTTCATAGACAAATAGTTACAAAACACTAAAACTCTTATATTCTTATTTATATGTGAATTCTACTAGCAATTGTTATTGATCAATATCTTTTATATTTTTTATGTTTAACTTATTTTGCACTTTGACTTAGAGATTTTAAGTTTTTTTCTTTGTGTAACAATGGGTAGACAAAAGAAGATAATGTTAGTATATTACTAGGTGATATAACCCCATATATTGTATATTTCTGACCCTGGGGAGATAAAATTGGCTCTAGAGTAGCATGATAATAGTGCTTCCAATGATGTGTAAAGAAAATTTTTAACTTGTATTAAATAACTGCAAGAGAATGTTGTACTTAAATAAAGATTCTTGTTATTTAACTATTATAGGAAGCCATAAAGACCCAAAGTCAAAGGGCCTGTTATAAGATGTCTGAGGCATTAACTTTCTGAATGTAGGAGATACAAATGGAAGAATAGTTCAGCTCTTTCAGGAGCTAGTCTATGTGAGACATCTAGAAGATCACAATATTTTGACTTCAAAATCTTGCCTTCTATGCTGTTTCGGGGTCACTGTTTTGCTGGGGTCCATCATTTGCTGTAGGATGGGCTGATAGTCCCAAAATATGTGTCTGTGCAGTGTTCCAACCTTCTTGCTGGTTTCTTGAAAGACCTATGCTGATCTATGAAGGAAATGTTAGACTCTCATAAGCACTATTTCCATTAATTTCATGTATTTACTTTGTAAAAGAGAATGTGCCATCCCAGTTTGTCAGAAATGAATGAATAAGTGAATACAAAAACAAGCCAAGTGTATGGCAGTGAAAGTGGGGTGGGTTTTAATGACCCTATGAATATAAGAAAGTATCAAAGACTGTAAGATAAGACAACTTAAACTTGGAAGATTAAGTAAACGCATTGTCAAGAATGTGCAAATAGTAAAGAATTGAGCAGGGTTCCAGTTCTGATTCATCTGACCCCAGATAAGAATAGTTAAGCCAGAGAGAAGAGGGGCATAGGGAAGGGAAAAAATCTGGGTGGGGGAGGAGGGGAGAAGTTGGTGGGAGGAAGGTAGGACCTGGATGGATCGATTTGCCTTGGAATACCCCCTTGATTTCTTTATTACCCCCATGTTTATTCCCCATAGTGGTCTGTCTGTAACACCTCATCTCACAACTAGTACTAAGAAAATCCTTCATGGTTTTAACACCAGGGATCTAAGAATCACTTCTGATGATTCTTGAAAGATCTAAGTATAGAAAACCTTGGTTAAAATAAATGGAGCAGGGAAAATGTCTTGGTTCAAATGACAGGGTGATCTTTACACTTGTTCATACATACTGAAAACATTGTGAGTACAATCAGGTTTGAGTACAACACACAGAAACACACACACATGTATGTACATAATTTAGCTTTGAATTGAATTGTTGAATATTTCAAAATATTTGTGGAAATACTTATATTGAAACAAAATATATGCTGTTATCAGACTGAAAGGTGTTTGGGAAAAATACTAACTAATATATAAATTATCTTCACACCTCCATTGCCTAGTGTAGCACCTGACAAATATGAGTTTTAATATTCGCTGAGCTGAATTATTTTAAGGGTGCTAAACTGACATTTCTTACTTTAGTTTACAAAATCTTAAGCCAGGGATCTTATCTGCTTAAAATACATAAACCAGTAACTCCCTTTCTATTGAATAATTTTAACTGCCAAATTATTTTATGCTCTGAAGTTACATAAGAATTTAATATCCTTTCACTATAGAGTTATCTGTGTAAGTAATTTTCATTCTATTTTACTTTTAGAAACAGATGCTGGGGAGTTTCCACAAATGAGTGCTTTTCTGTGATGACTTGAAGACATATGTGATCTGGTGTGAATGTGTAATTTATTTCAGATTAGGGTAATGTCAGTGCATCGTATTTCTACGTGGTAGCCAGCGATTCCCATTGGTTATTCTAGTAGTTGCTGAGGTTAAAGTGATAATTCAACATTCACTCATGAAATCAAGTATCTTTTTTCTTCCTGCTCCCCATTTGTAAGTGCTGTTTCTGGACACACTGTTTTGCTGATCTAATGAAAAAGACAGTTCTTTCCACTCCTCCCTTAACACTTATCACTGCTGCAGCCAAAGTTTCAGGCCCCATAAGCATTTGCGACTCTGGGAGACTTCCACCCCCACTGTAAGAGCGGCAGGCTGACTGCCATGGTTGATTGCTAGCACTCCGTATCTCTGCCATGTCATATTTGAGTGTGTGCTTTATAGCATTCTGGTGCCTGCTCTGTTTACAGTCATCCCTCAGCTCAGCCAGATGCTTGCTTAGGTATTACACTGTCCCCTCTAGTTCAAATACATGGCTTGCAGAGCTTCTCTGTCAGAGTGCATAAAGCCTATGGGCTGGTAGAGGGGATTTGATATGAGCAGGAGTTGATCATTATGGCTTGTCATTGAGTGTTGAATTTGCTTTAGATATGATCTTGTTTTCTTTTTTTTTTTAATCCAGTAAGCTACATAGAAAGTCGTTGGTAAGTCCTGAATTTACAGTTGTTGGCACAACATGAGACAAATAGCATTTCCTCAAGTGATGGATATAAAAAGAGAAAGTATTGAATGTATTGTGAATAGTATTCAACCCTGGGAGAAGGATGGTAATAGGATAACTCTCTGGGAGGGGAGGGAATCAGATTTTTGCATTTTGGGCTGGAAAGTTCTTTCAGGGAGTAAGTTTAGCTTTGTTTAGCTTTCACTTTGAGGATAACTTTCAGCTGCCACATTAGGATTTCTGGGACTTGTTCAGCTCTGTCCCCACCTCACCTTTCTTCCATCACAGAGTCATTGAGATAGAACATTTAAATTTAGAATGCCAAATTTAGATAAAACGCTCATCGTGTACGATTTCTGTTTGATCTAGAAAGTAATGTCTCACAAACATTAGACTCTGGCCGACTCACCGGAGTAGGCAGTATCTCAAAATCTGCCTGCCATCAGGAGATACAGGAGGTGCAGATTTGATCCCTGAGTCAGGACGGTCCCTCGGAGGAGGAACTATCCACCCACTCCAGTATTCTTGCCTGGAGAATTCCATGGACAGAGGAGCCTGGTGGGCTATAGTCCATGGGGTCACAAAGAGTCGGACACGACTACAGCGACCGAACATGCACTTATTCTAGTTTTCAGACATTTTATCAAATGATACCTAATTTGTTTCTGTGATTGAGGTTAAATCAATTTAAGTATCAGAGTATTAAATTATTTCTAAGAAAAATCTGTTGATACACATGGCTTAATCATTTTTGCCTCATCACTGGTGAAATGGCTGACTCTGCCAAAGGACTATAATTTGTTCACAGTCTAGATTTCATTATCTTGATATTATACTGTTCAGCATAATTTTGATACATTGTCATAAAGTTTGCTGTCTTCATTTCTTCGGGTAAATTAGTAATAAATCAGATGCAATTGTATTTAAAACGACAAACGGGATATTTATGTCATTAAAATGCATTGCATTCCTAAGTAAGAGTACATTATAAGTGTTTAACTTTGTAGTCAGATTTTAGTTGTACAATTAGATGCTTTATCTGCAATACATATTTTTTTCTTTTTTTTTTTTTTCAAAGAATAGTGGGCATTTAAATTTTTTAGGTGAAAAGAGGAAGAAAATTGTGCCTGTGTGAAATATCTGTATCATGTATTTCAGGATCATATGTTCTAATAGGTTAAAAGGGCTAATATTAATATAGCTGAAATATGTCACTAAATGAATTTAGACTGTCAAGTTACTTTTTAAAAGATCTATGAAATTAACTACCTTATGCCCCAGAATCTCTGGATAGTGCATCAGAGAGCTAGTAAGAACTGATCAGGGTCAACTACTATTTAAGATCACCTTACAAATTCTAAAGCAATGTGCCTGCCAATGGAGATTCTAGTTCAAGCTCCATCAGGAGTTCTCATTCAATAACAGGAATAATGTGAAGATAAATGTAGAGTATTATTTAAAATGTTAAAAAATTTAAAAAATTAGCATTTTGCAATCTGTTAATAATCAAAGATGGCTGCTTTAGCTAAGATCTGAAAATGATAGTGGCTTACACATGACAGAGATTTTCTTTCTTTTTTTTTTTTTTTCTGACATGACAGTCCAGGTGGAGGGAGTGTGGTCCTGCTATAGTACCTCTGCAACATGGAGAAGCTGGTCCTTGCCTCCCATGGTTGAGTCATGCTCAACATGCATTTTTAACCTAGTGACTCTGACAAAGCTGATCTAGGTATGCCCTCTAGCCCTCTCCCACGTCTGCTTTGCTAAGCAGAGAGAAGGGGTAGAAGTCACGGCTCTTCCCCTTAAGGGCATGGCTTGGAAATTACACAGTGCTCTGCTGCACCTGCACCTCTGGCCAAGACTTGGTCGTATGCCTGGGCATAGTTGCAGGGGAGCCTGGGAAGTGTAGTCTTTAGATGGCCAGCCACGTGCTCAGCTACAATCCTGGATTCCATTTTTAAGGGAAGGAGGAGAAGAGTGGGTATTGAGGGAATCATAAAGCTTTCTGCCATATAGGCATAATTATTAATAATTATCATAATTTATGGTGGTCTAGAGTAACCTTGAGAAACATTGCTTCTATGTCTATGCTTACACATCTGTCCAAGGTGCTTCTAATTAGTTCCACTATACCTGACTAATTCCTGCTCAGACTTTGGTAGTTCTCTAAGGTAATATTTCCCTAAGAAGCTTTCATAGGCACCTAGGTAATGATCCACAGTAATGGCTTAGGTAATCATTGACTGTATTTCCTTAATAGCCTATACATGTCCATTTGACTGCAGTTAAAATAATGCATTTTGATTATTTCTCCCCATATCTTTGTTCTCCTGTGTTCTAAGAACTTTTAGACAAGGACTGTTCTATTTTTATATTCCTAGACCAGCAGCTGGTATATGATATGTGTTCAGACACTTTTTAAATGAGTATAGTAATGAATAAATAAATGAGGTTAGGTATTCCAGAATATTCAGTTAGATGTAGTGGGATCCCAGGCATAGAACTGTACCTGCCAAAGTCTTTCAGCTGCAGATCCAAAGACCAGTGTCATCTCATTAGTGAGCATGTTTTGTTCTTGATACTTAGTAAAGGATATGCAATATTCTTCCCAAGTGTTCAAATAAAATCAAAGGAAGAGATGACATACTTTCTGCGGCTGAGCACAGAGATATAGTTTTGCACTGCACACCTTAAGGAGGGCCTTTCACAGGGACTGTAAACTTTACAGTGACAATTTGCAAATAGAGTTAGCACTGATCAAGTAAGCACTTTAAACCTTATATAACAAAGCAAATTCCTTAAAGAAGCATTTAAAAATAGGGAATGTTTCATAAAAATTGAAGATACTTTAATTAGACTTTTAAAATACTGAAAGACAAATATATCATTCTGAGGAATAACACATCTATGATAATTAGCGCAATTTATAATTTGGCCTTAGAAAACTATTTAACATTTTTATTGTAAGATTTAGACACATATGAGAAAAGAAAGTTTAATGTTATAGGTCTCAGGTACAAAAACCTAGATCTATGTGTAAGGTTTATAATAAGCTGAGGTATAATAGTAAATTATCTAATCATATATAGTGTATATGAGATGGGCTCGATAAAGGACAGAAATGGTATGGACCTAACAGAACAAGAAGACATTAAGAAGAGGTGGTGAGAATACAGAAGAACTGTACAAAAAAGAGCTTCATGACCCAGATATCACAATAGTGTGATCACTCACCTAGAGCCAGACATCCTGGAATGTGAAGTCAAGTGGGCCTTAGAAAGCATCACTACAAACAAAGCTAGTGGAGGTGATGGAATTCCAGTGGAACTATTTCAAATCCTGAAGGATGATGCTGTGAAAGTGCTACACTCAATATGCTAGCAAATTTGGAAAACTCAGCAGTGGCCACAGGACTGGAAAAGGTCAGTTTTCATTCCAATCCCAAAGAAAGGCAATGCCAAAGGCTCAAACTACCGCACAATTACACTCACACGCTAGTAAAGTAATGCTCAAAATTCTCCAAGTGAGGCTTCAGCAATATGTGAACCGTGAACTCCCTGATGTTCAAGCTGGTTTTAAAAATGGCAGAGGAACCAGAGATCAAATTGCCAACATCTGCTGGATCATCAAAAAAGCAAGAGAGTTCCAGAAAAACATCAATTTCTGCTTTATTGACTATGCCAAAGCCTTTGACTGTGTGGAGCACAATAAACTGTGGAAAATTCTGAAAGAGATGGGAATACAGACCACCTGACCTGCCTCTTGAGAAACCTATATGCAGGTCAGGAAGCAACAGTTAGAACTGGACATGGAACAACAGACTCGTTCCAGATAGGAAAAGGAGTATGTCAAGGCTGTATATTGTCACCCTGCTTATTTAACTTCTATGCAGAGTACCTCATGAGAAATGCTGGGCTGGAAGAAGCACAAGCTAGAATCAAGATTTCTGGGAGAAATATCAATAACCACAGATATGCAGATGACACCACCTTTATGGCAGAAAGGGAAGAGGAGCTAAAAAGCCTCTTGATGAAAGTGAAAGAGGAGAGTGAAAAAGCTGGCTTAAGGCTCAACATTCAGAATACGAAGATCATGGCATCTGGTCCCACCACTTCATGGGAAATAGATGGGGAAACAGTGGAAACAGTGTCAAACTTTATTTTGGGGGGCTCTAAAATCACTGCAGATGGTGATTGAAGCCATGAAATTAAAAGATGCTTACTCCTTGGAAGGAAAGTTATGATCAACCTAGATAGCATATTGCCAGCAAAGGTCCGTCTAGTCAAGGCTATGGTTTTTCCAGTGGTAATCTGTGGGTGTGAGAGTTGGACTGTGAAGAAGGCTGAGAGCTGAAGAATTGATGCTTTTTTTTCTTTCCTCATTTTATTTTTTAATATAAATTCATTTATTTTAATTGGAGGCTAATTACTTTACAATATTGTATTGGTTTTGCCATACATCAACATGAATCTGCCAGGGGTGTACACATATTCCCCATCCTGAACCCCCCTCCCTCCTCCCTCCCCGTACCATCCCTCAGGGTCACCCCAGTGCACCAGCCCCAAGCATCCTGTATCATACATTGAACCTGGACTGGCAATTCATTTCATGTATGATATTACACATGTTTCAATGCCATTCTCCCAAATCATCCCACCCTCTCCCTCTCCCTCAGAGTCCAAAAGACTGTTCTATACATCTGTGTCTCTTTTGCTGTCTTGCATACAGGGTTATCGTTACCATCTTTCTAAATTCCATATATATGCATTAGTATACTGTATTGGTGTTTTTCTTTCTGGCTTACTTCACTCTGTATAATCGGCTCCAGTTTCATCCACCTCATTAGAACTGTTTCAAATGCATTCTTTTTAATGGCTGAGTAATAATTCATTGTGTATATGGACCACAGCTTTCTTATCCATTCTTCTGCTGATGGACATCTAGGTTGCTTCCATGTCCTGGCTATTATAAACAGTGCTGCGATGAACATTGGGGTACACGTGTTTCTTTCAATTCTGGTTTCCTCGGTGTGTATGCCCAGTAGTGGGATTGCTGGATCATAAGGCAGTTCTATTTCCAGTTTTTTAAGGGATCTCCACACTGTTCTCCATAGTGGCTGTACTAGTTTGCATTCCCACCAGCAGTGTAAGAGGTTCCCTTTTCTCCACACCCTCTCCAGCATTTATTACTAGTAGACTTCTGGATCTCAGCCATTCTGACTGGCATGAAATGGTGCATCACTGTGGTTTTGATTTGCATTTCTCTGCGAATGAGTGATGTTGAACATCTTTTCATGTGTTTGTTAGCCACCTGTATGTCATCTTTGGAGAAATGTCCGTTTAGTTCTTTGGCCCATTTTTTTGTTTGGGTCATTTATTTTTCTGAAATTGAGCTGGAGGAGTTGCTTGTATATTTTTGAGATTAGTTGTTTGTCAGTTGCTTCATTTGCTATTATTTTCTCCCATTCTGAAGGCTGTCTTTTCACCTTGCTTATAGTTTCCTTTGTTGTGCAGAAGCTTTTAATTTTTTTTTTTTTCTTTTTTTTTTTTAATTTTTATTTTTTTTATTTTTTTATTTTTTATATTTTTATTTTTTTAAATTTTAAAATCTTTAATTCTTACATGCATTCCCAAACATGAACCCCCCTCCCACCTCCCTCCCCATAACATCTTTCTGGGTCATCCCCATGCACCAGCCCCAAGCATGCTGCATCCTGCGTCAGACATAGACTGGCGATTCAATTCACATGATAGTATACATGTTAGAATGTCATTCTCCCAAATCATCCCACCCTCTCCCTCTCCCTCTGAGTCCAAAAGTCCGTTATACACATCTGTGTCTCTTTCCCTGTCTTGCATACAGGGTCGTCATTGCCATCTTCCTAAATTCCATATATATGTGTTAGTATACTGTATTGGTGTTTTTCTTTCTGGCTTACTTCACTCTGTATAATCGGCTCCAGTTTCATCCATCTCATCAGAACTGATTCAAATGAATTCTTTTTAACTGCTGAGTAATACTCCATTGTGTATATGTACCACAGCTTTCTTATCCATTCATCTGCTGATGGACATCTAGGTTGTTTCCATGTCCTGGCTATTATAAACAGTGCTGCGATGAACATTGGGGTACATGTGTCTCTTTCAATTCTGGTTTCCTCAGTGTGTAGAAGCTTTTAATTTTAATTAGGTCCCATTTGTTTATTTTTTATTTTATTTCCAATATTCTGGGAGGTGGGTCATAGAGGATCCTGCTGTGGTTTATGTCGGAGCATGTTTGCCTATGTTTTCCTCTAGGAGTTTTATAGTTTCTGATCTTACATTTAGATCTTTAATCCATTTTGAGTTTATTTTTGTTTATGGTGTTAGAAAGTGTTCTAGTTTCATTCTTTGGCAAGTGGTTGACCAGTTTTCCTAGCACCACTTGTTAAAGAGATTGTCTTTTCTTCATTGTATACTCCTGCCTCCTTTGTCAAAGATAAGGTGTCCATAGGTGCGTGGATTTATCTCTGGGCTTTCTATTTTGTTCCTTGATCTATATTTCTGTCTTACGAACTGTGGTGTTGGAGAAGACTCTTGAGAGTCCCTTGGACTGAGATCCAACCAGTCCATCCTAAAGGAGATCAGTCCTAGGTGTTCATTGGAAGGACTGATGCTGAAGCTGAAACTCCAATACTTTGGCCACCTCATGCGAAGAGTTGACTCATTGGAAAAGACTCTGATGTTGGGAAGGATTGGGGGCAGGAGGAGAAGGGGACGACAGAGGATGAGGTGACTGGATGGCATCACCAACTCGATGGACATGAGTTTGGGTAAACTCTGGGAGTTGGTGATGGAAACAAGGAGGCCTGGCGTGCTGCAATTCATGGGGTCACAAAGAGTTGGACATGACTGAGCAACTGAACTAATACACATATATACACACACAAATATATAATTATATTACATGTTTATAATTAACCTCTGGAAGGTATTTTACTCACTTCCTCTTATTTTGCTATTAATCAAATTTAGTTATTTTTTTCTCTAGTTGATGTTTGTGAAAATTTTACTAGCATTTGGATTAAATATACATTAAAAAAGGGAAAATCATAATCTTGTTGTGGTTGAGTAGATTTCAATCCTTAATATTGAAAACTTTGTTTTTAAATAAGTTCTTTTTAAAGGTTATCAAAGGAAAAGTATATTTCTCAAAATACAATCATTTGTTATCATCATCTTTCAAACAGATGTGTAATTAGTTGTGACTTTGGTTTTATATAATTACATTTCATCAGATATGGTGCTTGGCATACAGGTCCTTAATACATGGTAACATGTTTAGGTGATGCATTTCTGAGATGAGTGAATATTAAAAGTCTCAATTTAGGAAAATAAAATAACATTCTAAGACAATGCCGTCTAGTAGAACATGATGTAAAAATATCTGTGCAATTCAGTAACCCCCAGTGCATGTTGCTGTTGAACCCTTGTATATGACTAAGATAACTGTGGAATTCAATAATTGATTTAATTTAATAATTTACACTTAAAACCAAGTAGCCATAGACAGCTAGTGGCTACCATTGGCTAATGCAGTTCTAAATGACTCTGGAAAAACTATATGGGAAAGTTATCCATTTTAATGCAGCACAAGAATTCAAAATTTTGCATCTGTGTTTAAAAGCATTATTGAAATTAGTTTAATATTTGTGCTTGGAAGTAGATAATGTGGTTTAATTTTCTAATCCATGTTATTTTATCAAAGAATAAAAACATGCTAAATAATTTTCTGTTTAGTCTTAGAAGCTACAGTAACTTAGGAATTCTATTTAAAAATCTCACCATAATCACCGTGATAAAATAATAGGAGGTACAGACGCATAAGCTGAATGATTTATATATTATACTGATAACTCTGATATATGCTAACATATATAACTCATTATTTTGAAATATCAAATTTGGAAGTGGAACAAGAAGACACTTCAGGATAAGACTTCAAGTAAACAATAGTGTTATTGGTTTATAAAATGCAGTACTTAAATGACAGCTTAGTTGTTAATGGGAAAAAATGTTAGTAAAGTCATGCTGCTTTTAAACTAGAGTCAAAAGTGATTTTTCACTATTGAAATGCCTTATTTTAAATCGATTTAGAAATATCAGATAGATTAGATTAAAATCTAAAGAATTAAATGATGAGCAGATCGCGGCTAGCAACAAACCCAGTAGCATGTCTCGTTGCTTTCTCTGTGATAGAGGTACAATCAGATGAAAAGCAAATGGGAAATGTGCATTAGGTGCCTGGTTTAAGGGGGAAAAAAGAAAAAAGCTGTTTGCAATCAGTTACAGTTGACTGCAACAAAAATTAGTTTCCAGGGATCAAAGGAAATGAACAGCTGACCAGGGCAACCCAAATATCCCATAGTGTGTTAAATATTTATTACTGAGCCACTTTGCCCAACACAATCTGAATCTTGGCATATTTCCACCAAAATAGTCCATCAGTAATTACTTTGGCATGCCATTTTGCATAAGATTTGTAATTAATATCAGTCTATATTATCCTGAACTTTTTTCACTGCAGGAGTCAATCTCACCCCTTTCAAAAACGTGATAAAATGGCCATTTTCTGTTTTGTTTCGAACTCAGGCCATATATTAAACAGAAAGAGGAAAATGCATTGCAATACCCATGAAGGAGACAGCAAAGTTTATAGACTCAATTTATTTGAGGTTTTTCAAGGTCATTGCATTTTTTTTCCCTTCCACTGCTTCATATTATGAGGCTGTAATATGAATAGATCTCCAGGCCAGTACCAGAGTTTTAATGAACTATTAAGGCAGATCCATGATATTCTCTCGTCTTTTAAATGAGTCTCTCTCAAAGTTTAACAGGTTATAAATGGAACTTCTGCAAAATACATCATTTGGTATGGACTCTTTTCTTGATCTTTTGAAATTAACCCCTTTTCTAAATAAGAACAGTAAGGAAATGGCTGCATTAGTTGATGAACTGCCCCACCTACCTTCCTTAAGTTTCAGCAAAATCACAATGTTCAAAGCATCACATTCTTTACAGACTTTAGTTTCAAGGAAGGAATTATTATATTTAATTCAGTTATTTAAAGTTAAATTACACTTTGCCTAAATGAAAAGCAAACTCAACTAGTTGGTCATTCCTATCTCTTGGTGACATTTCCTCTCCAATTTCTCTTTCGAGGCTACCTTTAGCAAAGGATGGCAGTGCAGGAGACCTGAGTTTGATCCCTGGGTCGGGAAGATTCCCTGGAGGAGGGCAGGGCAACCCACTCCAATATTCTTGCCTGGAGAATCCCACGGACAGAGGAGTCTGGTGGGCTGCAGTCCCTGGGGTCGCAAAGAGTCAGACAGGACTGAGCGACGGAGCACACAGCACACATTTAAATGAAGTTTTATTACTGTAGTTTTTTTGTCTGTACTTTTCTCCAAACGTAATTTATGGGAAATTTTGTTTTTTTTAAAAAAAAAAAAAAAAACTTCACATAGGCTTGTTTTAGTTTCTTTTTCAAAATCATGTAGTTAAGCACAACGGAAGATCAATACGCACATAATCGCCCTATTCCTGGTCTCCTTCTAAGTTGCCCCAGGTCCTGTCTGCTTTCTTTGGATATCTGGCTGTTGTATGTATGATCCCTTTCCTTGCCTTTTCCTCCCATTTCTTTTTAATTTATCTTTATTGGGGATAATTGCTTTACAACATTGAGTTGGTTTCTGCTGTACATCAACATGAATCAGCCGTGGGTATACGTTTGCCCACTCCCTCTAGACCCTCCCTCACACCTCCTTTTTCCCCACACCCCTCTAGCTTGTCACAGAGCACTGGCTTTGAGCTCCCTGCATCCAACAACAAATGCCCACTGGCCATCTGTTTTGCATATGGTAATGCATAGGTTTCAATGCTACACTCTCCATTTGTCCCACCCTTTTCTGTCTTCTGAGATGGCACACAGGCTGAGATCAGCTCGCCAAAAGGCAGAGAAATGTTAATGGTGCTCCTGCATTTCTAAATCAGCTACTACCATGTGATGGATGTACATCTTTTGTATCTGGACCAGGCAGTGAACTAGGCACTTATACTTGTTTCTGTTTCATTGAAGTTCAGTAGCAACTTTTGTAGAATGTGTTACTGTCTCCATTGTTCAGTTTAGAAAACTAGGGCTCAGTTCCAAGTCACTTGCTGAAGGCCATACAGTGATTAACGCAGATAGAATGCAAATCCCTCTTTAAACAAGGAAACTGATTCAGCACCTCATACTCTGGCTCTGCGGCTTCCCAAGTGCTGCTGCTGCTAAATCACTTCAGTCGTGTCCAACTCTGTGCGGCCCCATAGATGGCAGCCCAAGTGCTAGTCTTACTTAACTGGCTTCACCACGAGGCACCCTCCTAGAGGCAGACTTTCCCACAATATGGGATGCCGTTAACTGATGCTGTGGGGCCTGTGATCTCCGCCTTCGGCAGGAGACAGGGAGCAGAACAACACTCACACCTGTGCTGCACGCCACCTGACTCACTTGAATGGCCCCCTGTTTCTGGCTTGACCCACGTGTTTCATGATCAGTCCTGAGATCAGAGGCACTTTACAAAGAGTCTTACAATGCAGGACCCCATGCGCTGGGTTTCTACTCTAAGAAGTTTTCATAGTTACAGTAATATCCCCGAAGATATTAGCACTTCTAAGGGCAGCATACGTGACATTACTGGACTCTGCATGTCTAACTCTACTGCCCTTGATGTACAGTCACTATGGCAGGAGCAATTAGTTAATTGAAGAGCTGCTGGGGGTCTCCTTTACCTGGTGACTAGTTAATGCACTAGGGACATCTTTATTAATACTTTTCAACACACCAATTAATAAATTAACCACTATGTCTAACATCAGCTTATTAGGTTATCAGTTGAACTAAAACCCAAACACACGTGATATGCAGGGTAATAAGCTATAATGGCAACCCACTCCAGTATTCTTGCCTGGAGAATCCCATGGACAGAGGAGCCTGGTGGCCTACAGTCCATGGGGTCGCAAAGAGTCAGACACGACTGAGCGACTACACTTACACTTATGGAAATTAAAGTCAAATGAAAAAGTCTGCAGTTTGGAACAGGACCTATAGGTTCATATTCTGGGAAGTACACAACAAATGGCAATCTTAACAACTGAGGCTTTTGGAAATGAGCCAGTATATAAAGAATGAAGGGACAGGTTTCAGTCTGACAGTGATGATAACTAAGTGCAAACTTCCTTTTTTCACAGAGAAGTCAGTTTCTGTTCTTGTGGTGAAGTGTCTTCACTCCATGCATTCATTTTGTCAACAGTCCAACAATGCCTGGTATCAAAGCACTGATGCTAGCGCTTACTGTCTAGTATCTAAAAGCTCATCCCTCAAGGGCTTTATAGTATAAACAGAAAGGAGGAAATGACTCTTCTACAACATATACAAGCAATATACACAATACAGGAGCATGATAAGATATTTAAGGGTCATGTTTTCAAGAGTTAAGACAAAGGTGACAGTTTGGGGAAGTGGACCTATTGTCACCTAGCCGGAGTATATCCTTTTAATTCCAGTAAAGGAAAGCACGATACCAATGACAAGGAAGGAACTGTGAGTTTTGGAAAAAGTAGAATTAGTTAATGCTCACAAAATTTTAAGGCTGGAAGCATTAATCGGCTCTCAGTTATGATGGGTGTTAGGTTCTTTTCCTGCAAATTATTGAGTTGCAGATTTTTTTTTGCAGAGATTGTTTTCATTCTTGGAATTTCATCTGCTTTCCTACAGTCTTTGGAAAGCAGATGAAAGTCCATTTTATTTGGACAATTGAGCGCATATCTGTTTGTCAAGCAACCACTACAAAAACCAAAGAAAAAGAAAAGAAAAGAAATCCAGCAGCTGAATGATTTGGCTTTTCAACATCTGGTACTACTGATTTTGTCTCCCTCTTGCCCCTCCTCCAACACTGACTGACTGATAGTCTTGCCTTTGCATGAAAGCCCATGTGAGTCAGATTTTCCCCTGTGAATTTCATTTACTAGTAATGTCAAGTACAAATCCTTTTTAGGCCATGTTGATGCCCTGTGTAAACCCCTTTAATCGCCTAATTGTTTTTCCAGGGAGAAACAGCTCTAGGAGAAGAATAAAGTTCCTTCAGTGTTCACGACCGTATCCTCCAACCTTCTAGATTAAGAAGCAACAGAAAAACAAAGACTCTAAACTCATTCAGAGAACAAATTTATTATTGGATCTTAACCCCCTTTATTTTATTTCCTGTTTTTCAAAAGAATCTTTATCCTTCTGGACTGAGTGTGATTAATTATGGCATAATACATTAAGATAGCATTTTTCCCCCTGAGTAAGCTATATTTCAGAGAAGCTTTGTGATATATAGATAAGCTTATCTTGACATACGAAATGATTAAGAAACAGACACAACAGAGCTTCTCAGGAAAAATGCTCTCCATGGCTTAACTGTGAGCTTACCAAAATTTGTCAAGAGACAAAACTAAGCCTGCCTTCAAATTCTGTATTTCTTGGCCATTTTCAAGTTGGAGCAGAAAATACTTTATTTTTATAGGCTTTGGTGGAGTTTTCATGAATTTTAATATCTTAGGTACTCTGTTAATAACTGTGTCACAAAGTGCTCTGTCCCTATGGAAAAAATAGACACTGTTTTCATGACATAAAAATTGCCCAATGGTGTTTGCAAAGAACACCAGTTATCCCAGCTTTATTTAACTTATTTATTAATAATAAAAATAAATCAGACATGAAATTATCTAAATCAAGTATGATAAAAAAAATATATGTATTCCAAAATCTAAGGCGGTTAACATTATGAACTAGAAACCAACATTTAGCTTGTAAAAGGCAAAATGAGAGAACTAAAGGAAGCATTGCGACATATTTTGGGAATGAGAGAGTGAATATGCAAATGCTACAAAAGAGTTAGATGATGGCACGTTGCTAGTATGGTAGTAAAAAGGGACATCAGTTCAGTTCAGTTCAGTTCAGTCTCTCAGTCGTGTCCCACTCTTTGCAACCCCATGAATCGCAGCATGCCAGGCCTCCCTGTCCATCACCATCTCCCAGAGTTCATGGTGTGTATATATTCTGATCCAGCAATTCTTGCTCTTGCTGTCTCTGCATCACTTGCAGAGAAATACCTTGTCTAAAAGCCTATAATAGACTGAAGGTGAATCCTTCCACACTTCATGTGTTGAAATCCTAACCTCAGGTGTGATGGCATTTGGAGGGAGTCATCTGGGAGGTGATGAGGTAGTAAGGGTGAAGCCCTCCTGAATGAGATTAGTGCCCTTATAAAGGGACCACAGAGAGCTCTCTCATCTCCACTCTGCCAGGTGAGGACACAATGAGACAATGGTCATTTACAACCCAAAAGAGGGGTCTGACACCATGCTGACACTCTGTTTCAGAGCTGCAGCCTCCAGAGTGTATCAGTTCAGTTCAGTCACTCAGTCGTGTCCAACTCTTTGTGACCCTATGTATCACAGCATGCCAGGCCTCCCTGTCCATCACCAACTCCCGGGGTTCACTCAGACTCATAGCCATCGAGTTAGTGATGCCACCCAGCCATCTCATCCTCTGTCGTCTCCTTCTCCTCCTGCCCCCAATCCCTCCCAGCATCAGAGTCTTTTCCAATGAGTCAACACTTTGCATGAGGCGGCCAAAGTACTGGAGTTTCAGCTTTAGCATTATTCCTTCCAAAGAAATACCAGGGCTGATCTCCTTCAGAATGGACTGGTTGGATCTCCTTGCAGTCCAAGGGACTCTCAAGAGTCTTCTCCAACACCACAGTTCAAAAGCATCAATTCTTCGGTGCTCTGCCTTCTTCACAGTCCAACTCTCACATCCATACATGACCACAGGAAAAACCATAGCCTTGACTAGGCGGACCTTAGTTGGCAAAGTAATGTCTCTGCTTTTGAATATGCTATCTAGGTTGGTCATAACTTTTCTTCCAAGGAGTAAGCATCTTTTAATTTCATGGCTGCAATCACCATCTGCAGTGATTTTGGAACCCCCAAAAATAAAGTTGGACTCTGTTTCCACTGTTTCCCCATCTATTTCCATGAAGTGATGGGACTGGATGCCATGACCTTCATTTTCTGAATATTGAGTTTTAAGCCAATATTTTCACTCTCCTCTTTTACTTTCATCAAGAGGCTTTTTAGTTCCTCTTCACTTTCTGCCATAAGGGTGGTGTCATCTGCATATCTGAGGTTCTTGATATTTCTCCCGGCAATCTTGATTCCAGCTTATGTTTCTTCCAGTCCAGCGTTTCTCATGAGGTACTCTGCATATAAGTTAAATAAGCAGGGTGATAATATACAGCCTTGACGTACTCCTTTTCCTATTTGGAACCAGTCTGTTGGTCCATGTTCAGTTCTAACTGTTGCTTCCTGGCCTACATATACATTTCTCTATATAAGCCACCCAGTTTTGGGGAGTCTGTGATAGCAGCCTAAACAGACTAAGACAGAGCTGTTGTGTGAAATCAGTGTTGGCCCTTCTTCTGCTGGATCCTTTCCCATCCCCTCCTCAGACAGCCAATGTTTAATCCCAGTTTTCACTCAAGGACACTCTTATCTATGTGGGGTCTCATATTCTTCCTACCACCTTTTAATGACTCATTGTTAAAGGGCTTTTGGATCTTGTAAGCCAAGGCTGCTGGTGTCTACTGAAGAGAGAAGACACACCCACTGAAAATGTGGGAAGAAGTACTGAACCAAATGAGGCTTTTTGCCAATATTAGGGTACATGTGGAGTGGTTGCCATTAGCATCACCTCCCCATAACACCATGGCCAAAGGGTTGCTTGAATAAGTAGTGCTTGCACCTGAAAAGTGTCAAGGCATAAAACAGCTGTGAAGACAGGTAGACAGCCTTGGAAAAATCACCATCAAACTAGAATCGTCTGGAAACTGGTCACTCTTTTCAGGATTAGTCCCCTCTGGCCCCATGCTTTATTGTCTCCCCCAGCCCAATGCACTGATTTAATAGGAGAAAAACAATTTAAATAATTTAAATTTCCTGGTGACTTTACAAATTTCTGGATGCCAGGGCAAATCATTTGACCTAGAAATACACTTAGTTGAAAATATGAACAATCCTTGTCATGCTGATTATTTGAATATATGGTTAAAAAGAAATTGTCTAAAATGTACTGATTTGTATTTGCCACAGTATTCTGTAAAATAAATGTATGTAATATATATAAGATATACATATGATGACATGTTCATATGTGTCCTAGTGAAGATTGTTTTTTCAAGGTTAACCTGTCACCTGTGTTTAGTAGTAAGAGTTATTGTTATGCTATAAACATTCAAGGTATTATAATATTTTATGATTTCCTATCAATAGCTAATATAAGCTATTTTCTGTTGAAGAAGTGGACATAAACAGGTCACAGCCTTAATAGAGAGGAAGCAAGTATTTAAAAGTGATTGCCAACAGATACTATTTTTTTTTCTTGTCCTAGCCAAATAGTCATCACACTTAGCCCACCAATTCTTTACACATGAAAAGTAGTCTTATTGATCCAAGGTTCTCACTTCCACCTAAATCCGCAAATTGAACTTTCCGTTCAAAGGGTCAGTTCTGCTTGCTGTCACTTGAAAGAAAACAGACAGACTTGGGTGGATCTGCTGAGAGCACCCCCTTCACCACCCCGCACCAGGCACCTGACCGCATCGCCCAGGCCCGAGGTGCCGCGTCAGGGCCTCTGGGAGGCGCTCTGGCAGACAGGCACTCAAGTCTGTGTCCCTGTGATGTGCTGGGTGGCACGGGTACTTGTAAGGGCAGCTACTAGGACTCCAGAACCCACCATCTTCAGACACCCCTGTTTGTTTGTTGCTTCTTGGTCACTGGTCAGCAATCCTTCATTAGAATATTCTAAACTTTGTCTGACTTCCACTAACTGTTGACTTCTGTGAAGACCTTTCCAATGGATGAAATAAGACTTCAACATTTTGAATACAAAGAGAAGGCATTTTTGGTTTATAAGGCCTTTCCTCCCTGAAGAATGTCTGACTCCCACCAATATAACATCAGTCCTTTCTTTATTCAAATGAAAAAGCTCCACAGAGCAAAGGGTGTAAGACCACAGATGCAACCTCATCTCCCTGTACAGCAGAGCTCCTGGTTTGGCATAAGGCAACAAAACCCCTTTACCCTTCAACCCTTCTTTGTCAAGTGGGATGTCTATTTACGTCATGCCTTACACAACTAAAGGGACACGTCAGTCTGTCTTTCTCTGTGTTGTTTTCGGCATCTGTGACTCTATTTCTGTTTTGTAAATAAGTTCATTTGCACCATTTTTTTTTTTAGATTCCACATATAAGTGATATCATATGACATTTTTTTTCTCTATCTGACTTCACTTAGTATGATAACCTCTATGTCCATCCTTGTTGCTGCAAATGGCATTATTATTTTTTTTTTCTCATCAATTGAGTGGATAGGATTGACAATCATTGTTCTGGGGTAAGTCTTACAATAGGTAATGATCATAGAAAGAGTCTGAGTGTGAGAACAGATTATCCCAGCGTATTGATGGAGTGACCTTGAGAAGTTGGTATGCCATATAATCACATCTCTAATAGAGCCAAAAATGAAATAGCAAAAGTAAGCTGAAAGTGTCTGTTGCTCAGTCATGCCTGACTCTTGGTGACCCCATGGACTGCCTGCCAGGCTTCTTTGTCCATGGAATTCTCCAGGCAAGAATACTGGAGTGGGTAGTCATTCCCTTCTCCATGGGATCTTCTAAACCCAGGGATCAAACCTGGGTTCCCCTCATTGTAGGCTGATTCTTTACCATCTGAGCTACCAGGGAAGCCCAAAAGTAAGCTGAGAGAAATGTAAATAACTTCATGTTTAAGAAATATCACATTACTAGGATGTTTCTGAAAACCTGTCAAATAACAGAGCAGATGCCATAGTCCATGTCACAGGTAGAAGTCAATTTTTATAGGAAAGCCCACTCAGATATGTCTCCCTATTTTTTCTTCTGCAGATGCTAGCATGTATGAATCTTGACATGAGATATCCGTCTGTCTTTCCCTCAATCTGTGCAGCAGGAGCTGTCTGTCTTGCACTACCATTTTATCCCCAAATCCTTGCATGCTGCCTGAAGCAGTATACATTTAATGAGTGAATGGATATTGAGTTAAATATCACTGCAATAGAAATAATACTGATATCTCAAGTTTATTGCTCTGCAAATGCTGTTATTGTGTTCTTGAACAGATGCTATTGTATAAAAGCTTAAAAATTGTTATAAAATTCAAGTAAAGATAGTCATTGATTAAAACAAAACATGAAATTTAGTACTGAAAAATTTTGAAAAATTCAAATATCTCTATTAATTAGACCTATGCCTTTTTACACTTCCTTTGACTTTATAAATGCAAGGGAATATTATAACACCCACACAGAAATAAGTCTTGTTAGGAATGAAATTCAGTATCAGCCTGAAAAAAACCATGCTTCATGTGCCACCATTTGGTGAGATTCTGGAGTTGCAAATAATTATTGCTAATTTTTGCATCAAAATAGAATAGAGATATTCCTATTTATATTATTTAAAATTAGAAATAATGCTGGAGATTTTAAACCATGCCTTAATTATGCATACAAGTATTAACTCTAAATCCATAATTTAAAAATGTCATGAATCAGTTTCTAGTAAGGAGAAGTATAGCAGTTAAGGGAAGTTCATGAAGGACAGGGAAGTCTGGTGTGGGGTCTGTCCATGGGGCCACAGAGTCAGACACAACCTAGGGACTGAGCAACAAGATTTTTGTATACCTGACTGCTAATGGTTGTTTTACATGTTAATTTCTGACCAGTGTAAACAGGGGCAAAGAGATTCCAAGCTGTGGGGTCCCATTTATTTCTTTACTAAGGTTTCAGGACCTAAGAGGCTATGCTTGCTGTTTTGTGTGAGACTTGACCCTAAACTAATGAGACCAGTTTTGCTTGTGTGGTTCCTAAGTTGGCTTTGAAGCTAGTTCCCAAAGAGGACCTCGGATAATGGACTGAACAAGGACAGCATTGTAGGAAACAGTATTTACCTTCCACAGGGACAGCCTCATTGACAGGAGAAGCTGTAATTTAACTAGAGATCACCTTGGTGAAGATGGATTTTCACCAGTAATCATTTTGTGGCCAGATGCCCCAAATTCTGTCTGATTCTGCCACTGGGGTTTTCTTGCTGTGGTGCCCACTTCTCTAGGGCCACATGGGGTCCTCCTGAAGGTGAGAACACTGCCCACCGCAGCCTGGCTCCCTGCGAGTGACAAGGGCTACAGAGAATAAGGTGTTTGAGGAAAACTTGAACTCTGGCTACCCGCTGTGATCTTCTTCCATCAAATTGTCTGGCACTTGGGTCTTTTGGACACAGCTATTGTTAGTAGACTTCAGATTGTGCCCAAGCAAGAGTAGATTCACTTGTGGCTCAACTGGTAAAAAATTCTGCCTGTAATGCAGGAGACCTGGGTTCGATCCCTGGGTTAGGAAGATCCCCTGGAGAAGGGAAAGGCTACCCACTCCAGTATTCTGGCCTAGAGAATTCCAAGGACTGTGTAGTCCATGGTTTCACAGAGAGTCAGATATGACTGAGCTACTTTCACTTTCAAGAGTAGATTGGGAGGATTACGCATTTTGTTCATTTCAGATTTTTCTTTTCGTTCTCTTTTCTAAGTTTGCTGATTCACATTTTCAAAAGAACTGAAAGTCCTATTCTTAGTAGGCATGGTATCTAAAAAGATTTAGAGGAATGCTAAAGTAAGTTCTCTAAAAATCTTTTGAACATAATTTTGAGAAATACCATTTAAAATTAACAGAGTCCCTATTGAATTATTGTGACCTGTATGGAAACAAATAACTTTGATGTGACTGAATAAATCTCTGCAGTTTTTGGATAAAATGCCTTTACCTTAGCTGCGAATTTCAGAGTAATCTTGCAAATGCTATAGTTAAGTTAAAATGCCTTGCAGGTCAGGAAGAATAATCTTGTCTCTTATTACCTGGAAGTCACACCACCTCTTCAGGCCATAGAGATAAGTGTTTGGTGAAAACGGACTCTATGTGAAGTATTTTTACATTTAGATTACTGTATCATGTATTAAAACTGTTTAAAGGTGCCTTAGGCTATTCTTGGGCTTCTCTTGTGTCTCAGCTGTAAAGAATCTACCTGCCAATGCTGGAGACATGGGTTCGATCTCTGGGTCAGGAAGATTCCCTGGAGGAGGAAATGGTAGGCAACCCACTCCAGCAGTACTGCCTGGAAAATCCCATGGACAGAGGAGCCTGACGGGCTACCGTCCCTAGAGTCACAAAGAGTCGGACACAACTGAGCAACTGAGCTTGAGGACAAGTGCACAGGGCTGTACATGAAATTCATTTAAAGAATTCTATTTGAAGTTTGTTGTTTGTAGAGAACATGAAACATGTCAAAGAGAGGGTATGCGATTTCTGAAAACTAAAGCAATAGTCTGTGATTACTTTAAAAATACATATAAGGATCATTCAAAACATTATAACTATTATTTTGTTGTTTATAACATTGATAAATGCTGCTAAATAATTGGTAAGAAGGATTCAAATGCTGGAACAATAGGGCTATGTTTGTTTTCATTTCCACGTGGTTTTGTACCCAGATTTAATGAGAACTTCTGTAACCCAGGTGCACTGTCTCATCCTGTGGGAATGACAGTATCAAACCTCTGAAAAATTCACCTTCGGGAAAAGATGGCATACAGCTTCTGTTGCTGAATACTATATTTTAGGATGAAAATTCTCAGATATATATTGGATAAAATGTTTTTAGTTACAGCTGTTCAGTCAGTAATGGTAGTACAGCAATGAAAAAAGTGAAATCAGGAAAAAAAAATAACTTCATAGGTGGAAATAGCAGAATAAAAGAGTTAAATAACAATAAATTAAAACTAGATTTTGAAATTCTAAGTCACAGAAATTTTTATTTGAAACAAGATTTTCTTTTGATTTTAAACATAATGTTGCTGTTGCTCAGTGTCCCAGTCATATCTGACTCTTTTTTTTTTTGCCTTTATTTTATTTTTATTTTTATTTTTACTTTATTTTACTTTACAATACTGTATAGGTTTTGCCATACATTGACATGAATCCAGCACGGGTGTATATGCGTTCCCAAACATGAACCCTCCTCCCACCTCCCTCCCCATAACATCTCTCTGGGTCCTCACCATGTACCAGCCCCAAGCATGCTGTATCCTGCGTCGGACATAGACTGGTGATTCGATTCTTATATGATTGTATACATGTTACAATGCCATTCTCCCAAATCATCCCACCCTCTCCCTCTCCCTCAGAGTCCAAAAGTCCGTTATGCACAGCTGTGTCTTTTTTGCTGTCTTGCATACAAGGTCGTCATTGCCATCTTTCTAAATTCCATATATATGTGTTTATATGTGTTAGTATACTGTACTGGTTTTTCTCTTTCTGGCTTACTTCACTCTGTATACTCGGCTCCAGTTTCATCCATCTCATCAGAACTGATTCAAATGTATTCTTTTTAATGGCTCAGTAATACTCCATTGTGTATATGTACCACAGCTTTCTTATCCATTCACCTGCTGATGGACATCTAGGTTGTTTCCATGTCCTGGCTATTATAAACAGTATTGCGATGAACATTGGGGTACATGTGTCTCTTTCAATTCTGGTTTCCTCGGTGTGTATCCCCAGCAGTGGGATTGCTGGGTCATAAGGTAGTTCTATTTGCAATTTTTTAAGGAATCTCCACACTGTTCTCCATAGTGTCTGTACTAGTTTGCATTCCCACCAACAGTGTAGGAGGGTTCCCTTTCTCCACACCCTCTCCAGCATTTATTGCTTGCAGATTTTTGGATCGCAGACATTCTGACTGGTATGAAGTGGTACCTCATTGTGGTTTTGATTTGCATTTCTCTAATAATGAGTGATGTTGAGCATCTTTTCATGTGTTTGTTAGCCATCCGTATGTCTTCTTTGGAGAAACGTCTACTCAGTTCTTTACCACCCCATGGACTCACTGTCCCTCACTGTCTCCCAGAGTTTGCCCAAGTTCATGTCCATTGCATTGGTGATGCTGCCCAGCCATCTCATCCTCCGATGCCCACTTCTCCTTCTGCCCTCAATCTTTCCCAGCATCAAGGACTTATCCAATGAGTGGTCTGTTCACATCAGATGACCAAAATACTGGAGCTTCAGCTTCAACATTGGTCCTTCCAGTGAATATTCAGGGTTGATCTCCCTTAATATTCACTGGTTTGATCTCCTTGCTGTCTGAGGGACTTTCAGGAGTCTTCTCCAGCACCGCAGTTCAGAGGGATTAATTTTTTGACGTTCTCCTTCTTTACAGTCCAGCTCTCACATCCATACATGACCACTGGGAAGACCATAGCCTTGACTATATGGACCTCTGTCGGCAGAGTAATGTCTCTGCTTTTCAACACACTATCTAGGTTTGTCATCTTTCCTGCCAAGAAGCAATCGTCTGCTGATTTCATGGCTTTAGTCACCATCTGCAGTGATTTTTGAGCCCAAGAAGAAGAAATCTGTCACTACTTCCGCCTTTTCCCCTTCCATCTTCACGCAGTAATGGGGCCAGATACAGGGCTTGCCTGCAGGCTCAGACAGTAAAGAATCCACCTGGAATGTGGGAAACCTGGGTTTAATCCCTGGGTTGGGAAGATCCCGTGGAGGAGGGCATCGCAACCCACTCCAGCATTCTTGCCTAGAGAATCCCTATGGACAGAAGAGCCTGGAGGGCTACAGTCCGTGGGTTGCAAAGAGTTGGACATGACTGAGCAACGAGGCACAGCACGGCACAGCATTGCCATGACCTTATTTTTTTTTTAATATTTATTCTTAAGCTGGCTCTTTCACTGTCTTCCTTCATCCTCATCAAGAGGCTCTTTAGTTCCTCTTCACTTTCTGCCATTAGAGTGGTATCTGAGGTTGTTGATGTTTCTTCCACCTATCTTGAGTCTAGCTTATAACTCATCCAGCCCGGATTTCTCATGATGTGCTTAGCGTATAAGTTAAACAAACTGTTCAGTTCAGTTCAGTTGTTCAGTCATGTCTGACTCTTTGAGACCCCATGGACTGCAGCACATCAGGCCTTCCTGTCCATCACCAACTCCTGGAGTTTATTCAAAATTATGCCCATTGAGTCATGATGCCATCCGACCAAACAAACAGGATGACAACAAACAGCCCTGCCGTACTCCTTTCTCGATCTTGAATTAATTAGTTGTTCCATAAAGGGTTCTAACTGTTGCTTTTTGACCTGGATACAAGTTTCTCAGGAGACAGGTCAATGGGTCTGGTATTCCCATCTCTCTAAGAGTTTTCTACACTTTGTCATGATCCATACAAAGGCTTTAGCATAGTGATGAAACAGAGACAGATGTTTTCCTGAAATTCCCTTGCTTTCTCTATAATCCAGTGAATGTTGGCAATTTGATCTCTAGTTCCTCTCTAGTTCCTTTCCTAAACCCAGCTTAGGCATCTGGCAGTTTTTAGTTTGCATAATGCTGAAGCCTAGCATTCGAGGTTTTAAGCATGGCCTTACTAGCCTGGGAGATGAGCGTGATTGTCCAATGGTTGGCACATTCTTTGGTACTGCCCCTCCTGGGAATTGGGATGAGAATTGAACTTTGCCAGTCCTGTGGTCACTGCTGGATCTTCCAGATTTGCTGACATAAAGAATGAAAACCTTGATGGCATCATCGTCTAGGGATTTGAATAGTTCTGCTGGAATTTCATTGCATCTACTAGCTTTATTAACAGCAGTGCTTCTTAAGGCCCACTTGACTTTGCACTCTGGAATATCTGATTCTGGGTGGCTGACCACACCATCCTAGTAATCTGGTTCATTAAGATCTTTTTAATACCGTTCTTCCATATATTCTTTGCATCTCTTCTTGATCTCTTTAACATCTACCAGGTCTCTACCTTTTTTATCCTTTATTGTGCCCATCTTTGCCTGAAATGCTCCCTTGACGTCTCCGGGTTTCCTGAAGAGCTCTCTAGTCTCTTTTGTGTTTTCTTCTATTATTAAGTATTGTCCATTGAAGAAGGCCTTCTTGTCTCTTCTAGCTATTTTTTTTTTGAAACCCTATGTTTGATTGGATGTACCTTTCCCTCTCTCCCTTGCTCTTCACGTCTCTTCATAAAAAATAATATTTAATAGTAAATACGATTTTAGACCCACTTTAGCAACACTCTAGACTGTTAGAGAAGTACATTTCAAAGCAGTTTTAAAGCTTGTTAAATTATCAGCTAAATGATGATTACAACAAAGACGTGGTTATTTCAAGAAATCAATGTAAAGGCCCTAATTACATGTGAAACATACTATGAAATGGCTTATATCCAGGCATTGTCCAAACATCAATACACCTACTGTTTATTCTAAATTATTCTGCAGTATCTCTTTGCATCACTGTATTAGTAGCACCAAAAAGTCACTTTTTCTTTTTTGTTCTTCTTCTTTTTTTTTTGGCTGACTTTGCTTCTTTAGAAAGTAGACACCTGGAATAATAAATCACTTGAAAGTGTTCTTTGTGCATTTCCTCTTGTTTTCCTTACAAAGAAATTCTAAGAATTAGCAAAAATTCATATCACCATTTGTTTAAGAGTGGATAGCTATGAATGGTTATTTTTATCATAGAGTCTATCTAAAATTAATGGCATTTGAATGTTTATTGCTGTGCTCTGCTCAGTCAAGTCCAACTCCTTTCGACCTTATGGACTGTATCCCACCAGGATCCTCTGTCCATGGGATTTCCCAGGCAAGTGTACTGGCAAGGGTTGCCATTTCCTTTTCTGGGGGATTTTCCTGACTCAGGGATGGAACCGGTGTCTCCTGTATTGGTAGGTAGATTGTTTACCTCTGGGCCACCTGGGGAGCCCTTGAATGTTTATTAGTAATAATGCTTCATTAATCAACAAGAATCAGTTGAGATGGGAAGTAGGAATTGGCATACACGTGAGGTTTATTTGAGCACTGAAGTGCTAAAAGACACTTTGTGTATTTTAAGGTATTAAAAAAAAAAATAACCTACCCTTATTTTTATGGTAGTTTAGTGAGATGAGGATGGAACAAAGATGAGACAAGCACAACTGACATTTTATAAGGCTTAAAATGGCATTTAAAGTTGCTTGCTAATATAGGTTCAAATGCTTGCCAGGTACTGCTGTGTCAAGAAAAGCACCTGGATTTATTTTGTTCTCATCTTCTTTGGATTAAATTTCAATATTGCAGCTCCAAAGTGCTCAGGACCTAGAAGGTGCCCAACCTAACCCCTGCCATTGCTGCCTTCAGGAACAAGCAACAACCAAACAACAAATCCTCAGTCATTTGACTAGAAGCCACTGTTACTTTTCCTTTTATCGTCGGCCAAGCAGGAGTCAGGGCTTGTACCTGAGGTGTCTTGTAAGCACACAGCAACACGCCACCAGGGATTTGAATCATTTCATGGACTCTCACCTTGTTCTTTCTCCGTTACCCACCATGGAAAAGCATCCCACTGTGGGCTTTTTGTTACCATCCGTAGCTGGGCAGAAAGAGTAACTCAGGCCACAGCTAGTGTAGAAAAAGCAGGTTGAATCTGGTTTACAAATAGATTTGTGTTCCTTTTCTCTCTTTTCCTTCGCTGCCTACAGCTCCCTCCCAGCGCAGCTACTTTTGTTGTTGCTGTTGTTCTTTGATCTTATGCTGTGCCTTAAACCACACTGAAATTGTGAACAGCTCGCGTGAAGAGTTGACTCATTGGAAAAGACCCTCATGCTGGGAGGGATTGGGGGCAGTAGGAGAAGGAGATGACAGAGGATGAGATGGCTGGATGGCATCACCAACTCGATGGACATGAGTTTGAGTGAACTCTGGGAGTTGGTGATAGACAGGAAGGCCTGGCGTGCTGCGATTCATGAGGTCGCAAAGAATTGGACACGACTGAGCGACTGAACTGAACTGAACTGAATAGTGTCAGTTAATTCTGGTATTTGGCCAACTCTCCCACATTGCTGTGATTGTAACAGTGACCCTATGGCCAAAAGACACAAGCAGATAGAGAGGACATTTATGTTAGGGGTGCTTTATAATATGGTCTGCTATCTTGTAGGGATTATTAGTAACACTGTTCAGATCCCATAACTGTGGTCACATCTTTATGGGTATAGTGAAGATTTAAGAAAACTTTTGCAATAATTCCAACCAAAAGCAAAATCCTCTGCTATCTATTCATGTCCTCTAAACTTGTCTGATGATTGATCCAAATTATAATACAGATTTAAGCATACAATATCCAGAGTTCAAGTTTTAAAACTCTCATGAAGTTTTATCTCAACTTAAGAATGTCTAAATCAGATGAAGTATAAAGTGGGAACTATAATTTTCAAAAGATTCAGACTCTTAGATATGTCTGCTTGAAACATCTGCTGTGTGCTCAGTCATGTCTGACTCTTTGCAACCCCGTGGACTTTAGCCCACCAGGCTCCTCTGTTCATAAGATTTTCCAGGCAAGAATACTGGAATGGGTTGCCATTTCCTTCTCCAGACACATCTAGTAAATTGAAATAAAAATTTATTGTTTTTCTTGAATTCTCTCTAGAGCATCCTATCCCTTATAGAGCTGACTACAGATATTCAGGGTACCTGTTTCTAGATGAAACCAGAAGATTATTTGCTTTATCTTTCATAAATATCTTCTCTATTTTCCTGGTAATAGTAATAATTTTTTGAATCTGCATACATTTGGGAAAAACATAATTGTGATAGATGATATTTCTATGGCTTATTTAATTTTTATTTGAACATAAAATCTGTTTTGAGGATGGACCCAGTGCTATCAGTTAGGATTACATGTGTCGTAAGGGCCTCTGCTAATGACATGCAATCTATCTTCTAGTTCAATGAGACTGAGACTCTTCTCCATGGAATTGAAATTAAAACTATTTGTAAGGCATGTAGGCACAATTTCCTTTTCTACTTGAAACTGGAGATTCTTTCAGTGTTTTCGTGCATTGAAGCATTTCTTTTTTATTTTTTCCCCTTCAGCACTGTATCTTTGCCAACACAAAATCAAAGTTGCTTAGGAAGAATAAAGAATATACATAAAATATCAGAATTACCACTCAGAAAACATCTTTTGCCACAGTGTGTGGTAAAGCTTTTCATGTTTGTTTTCTGCTCAGGATATACTGAATGTTGTTCTGACTTCATGCGGATAAGTGCAGAACCATGATTACAGCAAATTTGCCTTTAATCAGCCACGGGTATTTTGGTCCATCTTAGAGAGTGTTTAGTTATCTGATGGAGTTTTATACATTTTATTACTTTAGGAAGCTTATAAAATGGAATGGGGGAGTGTGGAAAGTCTCTGCTGTTTGGCAAATTTACATCATCATTATTATCATTCATTGTTTTGAATGTAACTCACAAGAATAATAAACTCTGCATTTAAAAACCCTTCATTCAATTAAAACTAAATTTTAATAAAATCAAGTGGGGTATCCCCCATTTACTTTTATTTCCATAATCACCTATATCATTCCAAATATTTATTATTCTGTTTATTTCCTAAAGTCCTGTATTAAGCTTTTTCTCAAATTTTTCAGTCATAGTCACACACTAAATAAGACATCGTTTCCACAAATATTGAATGTTGCTTTTAACTTTGATTTTTATAATTTTGCCTTTTTTTTTTCCAGTGCAATCGTTGTAAAGTGCAACCATCTTATAGGTCTAGGATATGTAGAAGAATGATCTTGGATTAAGACCTTAGGGTTATTAAAGGAAAGACTGCTGTCTTAAAACCTATGGATATTTGTATCCAAATTGCTACTGTGATAGTGTTTGAGATTTCAGACTCTTGGTGAGAAAGCCATCATAGAGAGTTTACAGAAAATAACTCTTCTCATCTCTAATTTCATTATTTAAGTATTGGCTCTACTGAATAGAGCACACATAATAACATTGTTTTCATTTATTATGCAGAATCTTTTTTCAAACAAATATGGAGACTGATGCAAAGAGCTAGCCATTCTTCATTGAAGGAAATTAAGGATGAGGCTGATTTAGGGACACAAGAGAATTTTAATTTAATGATAAATACTGTTTTATGTGGGAAGGAGGAAAAAGGCAGGGAGTTTTTTTAAGGAATTGTTTCATTTTACCATTTATCTTATGGTCTTTGTATATTACAATTACAATGACAAGACAAATCATTTCTGAAAAAAATCAAGTAATAGAAAATTTCTTCCTCAGGATAAAAGTACATGATCACTAAGTTGTTCCTTTCTCCTCTCAAAACTGGTAACTGTTCTTCCATTTTAAAACCTTTTTTTATGTATAGTACATCACTCTTTCTCAAAAGTACTACTAAAATTGAATAAATTGTTTTGAATAGCAATCATTATAGAATGCAATTACTATTTTAATTGGGAGCTAAATTTGTTTTAATATTATAAAAATTAGTAAAGATGGGCTTAATTAGAATCATTTGAATAATTTCACTTGGACCTTAAATGTTATTTAATAAAGATCGACGAATGCTATTTAAATGTAAAAATACAGTCATCACTTGGTATCTGCAGGGGATTTATTCCAGTGCTGCCGCCTTGCTCTACCCCTACCCCCAGGACACTAAAATCCTCAGATGCCCAAGTTCCTTTTCCACAGTGCTATAGTGGTTGCATGTAACCGCATTTGTCCTCCCATATTCAGCCACGCTGTGATTGTGCTTCACAGATGTTGCATTGTTTTCAAATTGAAGGTTTGTGGCAACCTTTGGATGTCGGATGATGGTTAGCATTTTTTAACAATAAAGTATCTTTAATTAAGGTATGTACATTTTTTTAGACAT
Organism: Ovis aries; assembly: GCF_016772045.2. Taxonomy (NCBI): domain Eukaryota; kingdom Metazoa; phylum Chordata; class Mammalia; order Artiodactyla; family Bovidae; genus Ovis; species Ovis aries. Next base: position 10,840,327 of record NC_056079.1, read on the forward strand.
GGTGATGGGTTAGTCACTCAGTTGTGTCCTACTCTTTGTGACCCCATGGACTGTAGCCCACCAGGCTCCTCTGTCCATGGGATTTTCCAGGCAAGAACACTGGAGTGAGCTGCCATTTCCTTCTCCAGGGTATCTTCCCAAGCCAGGGATAGAACCCAAGTCTCCTGCATTGTAGGCAGATTCTTTACCAATTGAGCCATACTGACTAGATTACAGTATAGTGTAAGCATAATTTTTGTATCCACCTGGAAACCCAAACACTTGTGTGACTCACTTTAATGAGGTACTCACTTTATTGTGGTGGTCTGGAATCAAATGCACAATATTTCCGAGGTCTGCCTGTATGTTAAATCATTTGTAGATTGCTTATAATGCCTAATACAAGGAAAATGCTGTGTACATAGCTGTCAGCACACAGAGAATTCAGATTTTGCTTTGAAAATCTTTCTGGAATTTTTTGTTTGTTTGTTTAATATATTTTCTTTTTAAAAAAATTTTTAAAATTTATTTTATTGAAGGATAGTTATTTTCAATTTGAGATTGGTTGAATCTGTGAATGTGAACATGCAGATAGAGTAAGCTGTACTGTTTGGTGTTTGAAAGTTTTCCGCTCCTAAGAGAGATCTGTTGATCCTTTTCCGGTGTGCTTGGGCTTTTTTCTCCTTTTCCAGGGCGTCTTAAAGAAGAAAAGAAACATGAAATTAGCGTTCCCAAATTACTATTCCTTTGCATCACGTTAGTCTAAAGGAAGGAAAGTATAACGTTCAGAAATTTAGTAGCTTTCTGATCAACAATATGGAGATAATGAGGTAGAAATGTATGTGAAGACTCTTTATAAGCAACAAAATATTTTAAGAATTTTTATTAAAGTATAGTTTATATTTTTAAAATAGCTGTGTTAATTATTTTAAAGTAGTATTGACAGTATTTGTTATGAGCAGCAGCATACTTGCCTTTTTTAAAGTTGCTTCTTTCCCTAACCATGATATATAATGTAGATATAACAGCAAGAATAAAGGGAACAACATAGAACCACAAGTAATAAATGACAGTCAGTGGAACCATTTCCAAGTCAATAGTCGGTGTAAATTTCAAGATTTAGAAAATAAGGGAAGCCTAGTAATTTTTTGCAGATATATTCTACCACTGTGTCAGTAGCCTCTCCTTTTTATCATCATTATAGAAACACTGTTTAAATATCACATATGCTTTTGTTAAACAGTTGTTTTCTTGTCATTTGCAATCCAGTTAATTATATAAAATTCATAAAGAATTCAAAATTAAATCCAGAATAGTGCATAATTTCTTAGATCAAGAAACAGTGGACTTAGATTTTATTAACAGATTTTTAAAAATCTATAACATTAAATTCTACCTGCTCTCACAATATTGTACTAAAAATTAACATGCTACCATTTACAGTAGCAATTCATCAAGTGTGGCTCATCAGCAAGGCTTATTTGGGACCTTCAATTTCATCTTTTTATAGAAGTCATCCCTTTCCAGGAAATGATTGTATTTTAAACATTTTCACAGTAAACTGACAAAATCACTTGTGAGGTCAAATATTTTTATAACTAGTATTCTTTAAAGAGCAGTCATCAGAATTGACCAAAATGTCCTTGTTAGCAAAACGTTTCAAAAGGAAAAGTACTCCCCTGATTTAAATGTCTCTACTCCTTTAGAATTAACATCATAAATGCTGCCTAAAGCAACAGCAATCACAGACAGAACCTGAGATTTTTCAGTATATTAGGATGTTGAAAATATTTAAGCTGCAAGCAATCTGTTAAACCAAATAAAGGATAGATTTTCAAATGAGAACGGTCTTGGCTGCCAAAAACTGCCAAAGCTGCAGCAAAAAGAAGTTGCTCCTGAGTGTTATGGAGGAGGCCACAGGACAGGGTTGTCCATCCTTGCCTGAATATCAGAATATCAGTTTCTGTCTCCTATCCCTGTGCCTGCCTGGGCTCTTTTTCTGTCTGGATTTGATAGTGTCTATATCTTCATGAGCCCTGTAATCCATCTTCCTCCCATGTGTCAGCAGCCCTCCGTGGAAAACAAATCCCTGACTTTGGGCTTAGAGTGAATCACAGAAGCAAAGTTGTGCACGCGCAAAGGGGATTTGACCTCTGTTTCACCACAGAGACGCTACAATGTCACTGGGCCCGTGAGTGTCACCAAGTCCGCACACAACTTGGAAGGGATGCAGATGGCTCTTTGGGCTGACCTGGTGGCTCACACAGTAAAGAATCCACCTGCAATGCAGGAGACCTGGGTTCAGTCTTTGGATCAGGAAGATCCCCTGGAGAAGGGAAAGGCCCTTCAGAATCATCTTCCTTTCTGTGAAAGCTGCCCCACTCCGTCTCTGGGCTTCTACTCTGCTACTGGGCCCTTCCTATTGCACAGAAGAGTGAGATTGCAAGTGAATGATTCTTTCACAGCAAAGAATACAGACTTCTGTGTTCTTTAAAGGAAATTGTAAAAACATCAGGGAGACAGTGAGAGCTTCCTTAATGCAAAGGGTGGCATATGAATAAGGGATTTTCTATTGTGAAAGAGAATTGCTGTGTTTTTGGTTTTGGTTTTTTGGTTTTAATGTGAGGTGACAAAATTCTCCCCACACCTTTTAAATTATAAAATGTGGTCTTATTTTTTTTTTAATCAATATCTACTCACATGACTGGCTCTATAATTTATTTTCTGAGGCTACTTAATGAGCAGCAGAGGTTGATCATGAATTCAATTTCTGTGTAAGTATATAATTAGATATCTTTTCTCCAGGAGGAAAAAACTTGCATTTGACTTGAATTGTTGGTTGGTTTGAAATCGACACCTACCAAACTCCTATCTCCTTTAATGATTGGAAAAATACATTCCAGAAGAGAGAGATGTTGTATCTTTCTGTTACTGCTTTCTGTGAATTTGGCAGCAAAAGAAGATATCACAGAGACAGCATCTTTTCAACAGATTAATGGAAACATTTAAAAATATGTTGAGTGGCCTTTCTATAGAAGATTGTAGGTTAATATCCTCATCTTCAGGATTTTTTCTCTTTGAATATATGCATGAAAGAGACTTCTAAAACTTTGATGTTACAATACTCATTATATAGCTAAATGTAGAGATGATTGTAGGGAATGATTTTCCAGTTGCTAAAAGGCAAGATTACTAAAAATTATAACATCTTACGTGTATATGGTTTAAATACTGCTTTTGTAGGTCTTGCTGGTTTTGTAAATTTTTTATTCCTTTTTTTTTTAATTTGGGCTTTTATAATCAGACGTGCATGAAAACTAGATTAGCTGTTTTTTTGTGTGTGACATTATTTTATATTAATTGTAGAAAATCAGTAGAGTAAAAGAGTGCAACAAATAACCCTGGGAATATACCATAATTCAAATACCAGCCACTGTTAACACTTCTCAGGGAAAGTTTCTCTGAGAACATATATATGTACTTATATATTGTAAAGAAAGAAAGAAAGGGAAGTCGTTCAGTTGTGTCCGACTCTTTGCAACCCCATGGACTGAAACCCACCAGGCTCCTCCGTCCACGGGATTCTCCAGGCAAGAATACTGGAGTGGGTTGCCATTTCCTTCTCCAGGATATCTTCCCGACCCAGGGACTGAACCTCGGCCTCCCACATTGCAGGCAGGCGCTTTACCATCTGAGCCACCAGGGAAGTCTCTATATTGTAAGGTGGAATCACATAATATACAAGCCATTTTTAACCTCTTTCCACACAACGGTATACTGAATAGTATGACACGAGACCTTTAAATGACAGACCGTATAACAAGGGTCAAGTTCAGCCCCAAAACATCCCGCTGCTTATTCTGTTCTTTCTTTATCCCTCTCTTCCCATCTCTGCTTCGCTCCACTGCCATGTGATTGTTTCTTGCTCCTGTCCCTTCTCTGATACTGAGTGAGCCAATAACCTGTTCTAGAAGAATAGCAGCACAGGCTCCGTTCATTACAAGCCCTAATGTGATGGCTCCGCACACGAAGTGTAAATACTTTCACCTTTTAGTTATGCTTTCACTGAGAAGGGTTGTTGGTAGGTGGTGAGATCTGACAAGTTTCCATGAATGTACATGAGCAGGGTCCAGCTGTGCACTCTCAACAAATGCCCAGGAGTTGGGAAGCGTAGGAAGTGCAGCAGGGGCGATGTGTCCAGACTTGCTGCGGCAGAATTCCTGCTGGTTGACCTTGTGCAAATTACCTAAACTCTCTGGGCTTGGTGTCCTCCTTTGTAAAAGGGGGCTGGCGCTCGCACTTCCTTCATAGATGTTTCTGGGAAGCAGGGAGTTTGCACACACACATGCAGCAGCCCAAAAGAAGCACTCGAGACAGTGTCTGATGTGGAACAGGCAGAACCTGAGCTCTTGGTCAATCGCTGGGAACACTGTTCTCGATCACTGTCTGTGGTAATGATAAAGCAAATGTGTAGTGGATTTTACAGAAGGAAGCTTGATCAGTCAGTGTGAATGCATTACTTTGCTGATGGTAATCGTTAGAAGAAAAATTTAAACAACTCTGTTAATGCTTATCTGGAGTGCCAGAGGGTGACTCAAGGACATATGTTCCTTTATTAAATCTACCTTATTATTTTTATTAATCACACCATTTATGACTAGATACTGCTGCATATCTGAGTAGATATATTCCATTTTGGGGCACATGGAGACTTGCTTCAATCAGTGCATAAAATGTGGAGCCCAGGGCTTACTGCTGATAGAACACCTATGGAGAAGTGGCTACATAACTGATTCAGAAGTCCCTCATTTTATGAAGTTTACCTTCTAGTGGAGTCACATTACCACACGTGACAAACAGAGCACCATCTAGGAGGCGACAAACTCTCCTCTTTGAAACAACATGCATATCCATGTAGTAGTCTGGCAAAAAGAAGCTTCATGAAGGACGCAGGAGTTGACAGTCTCCTTGAAGATGTGAAACATTTGGAGAAACAGGAAAAAGGTCAGAAATAATTCCAGGTAAGGGGGAAACAAGGAGAATAAAGGCGAGACTAAACTATGGAGCAGATGAGCCTGGGTTAGATAGCTGAGAGTTTGCAGAAAGGATGTACAGTGAGTTAGGCAAGGTGCACACCAGGGGGAACGGTGCATATTACATCGATGTCCCTTGTGACATGAGCATTCAGGTGTCCTCGGGGCCACCAGTACTTCAGGCCAGCTGGCAACAAATTCAGGGGTTCCCACGGCCACTGTCAGATGTGATGGTTCACTCGACAGACTCGCAGACTTCACTCAGAGCTGTTATGTGCATGCGAAAGTGAAAGTCGCTCAGTCCTATCCAACTCTTTGCGACACCATGGAATACACTGTCCGTGGAATTCTCCAGGCCAGAATACTGGAGTGGGTAGCCTTTCCCTTCTCCAGGGGATCTTCCCAACCCAGGTCTCCTGCGTTGCAGGTGGGTTCTTTACCAGCTGAGCCACAAGGGGAGCCCAAGAATACTGGAGTGGATGGCCTAACCCTTCTTCAATGGATCTTTCTGACCCAGGAATTGAACCAGGGTCTCCTGCATTGGAGGCGGATTCTTTACCAACTGAGCTATCAGGAAAGATGATATGATGTGCTTGGTCACATTTGTTATAGGGAAAAGACACCAGTAACCACCAATCAAAGAAAGAGATCCAGAGAAGGAGGAACTTGAACACTGAGCTTCCAAAGCTCTTGCTCATGGATCAAGGATGGCATTTTTCCCCTCTGGTCAATGATGTGTGACAGTACATAGACAACACTGCCAGCCAAGAATGCTTAACCCAGCCTCCGGGGCCCTAGAATTTTATGGTGGTTCTAGCACATTGCATACCTGACCAACATTTGGTCTCCAACCCTTCCTGAAAGGCTAGAGCTAATATCTTTAGTATTTAGTTCCTTTGGAGCTTGGAAGTTCTATGGCCTGTCCCAAAGCCTCCATTATTAATCACATCATTCGGCTGCCCTGTGGCCAAACCCCCAAGAAGACAAAGACATTCCTACCAGGCAGGATTTTACCGGTAGTGAGTTATCTCCTCTCAAGACCTGATTGAATGCAAAGACCAGAACACTCCCCAGATTAATTTGATCCTTCCCTCCACAGGATGGCATAGCAGTGTCAGACTGAAGCAGTTACTACTGTGGAAATGCTGCAATTTATTGAAACTGAGACAAACAGATCCAATATTTTAGAAAGTTGATTCCATTGTAACTGTAGCACCTAACACAATGCCTGACAATGTGACTGCTAAATATACTGGCAAAAGAGACTGCTTGAACATAAAGGGATAGCGTTTTTGAAAACATTTCACTTCACTTGTGTATGTTAGGGCTTTAAAAATGTTGGTGTCGGAAAACCTTCATGAAAGTTTGGAAATGACATGGATGCTGTGGGGTAAATGTACAGATGTGCTGAATCTGAGACAGTAATAAATTCACTTGAAAATTTCCTAAAGCAGTTGGATGGTGGACTGAAATCTAGTTAACAGATGGAGAGTAGATATATATTGTTCTTATTGTTTACTTGCTAAGTTGTGTCTGTTGCTGCGACCCCATTGAATGTAGCCCACTTGCCTTCTCTGTCCATGGGGTTTCCCAGGGAGGAAAACTGGAGTGGGTTGCCATTTCCTTCCCCAGGTAATCTTCCCGATCCAGGAATCAAACCCATGTCTCCTACATTGGCAGGTGGATTCTTTACCACTGAGCCACCAAAAAAGTCCTAAGCAATATATTATAATTCTGTGGTTATAGAATTGAGAATCATGAGTGCAAATGGTTCTTTAAAAACATGTTTTTAACATTTTTTTAAACCAGGGATTTAGATTTTTTCCCAGTTATTTACAAACACAAAAGTATATGAAACACATAAGCTGCATATTCCCTGAATGTTTATGTGCTGTCTTCTACATCAAGGATGATAGAAATTAATATTTCTTTATTCTACTCTAAGGGAAGTGGTGGTTGGCTTTCCCATTCTCCATCATTCATCCCCTTTCCACCTCTGTCTTCCAGAGAGGCGGCTGCATAACTCAATCTGAAAATAGGTCAGGGGCTGAGGTCTACCCTGCCGCGCTGGACAGACTTTGTCTCCCTTTTCTTCTGCTCCTACCTCCTTAATGCCAGAATGTAGCCACCCTAGATTCAGGAAGAAAGAAAAAAACTGAGGATACTTTGCAGGCATCATGGAACTAGTGAACCAGCATTAGTTGCTGCCTAATTTTTGGACAACTCGTTATATAGACAATAAATCTCTATATATGCCAGACATTTTATTTGGGTTTACTGATGCAGCTGTATTCTGAATTTAAAAGCTCGCTGACTCAGACCCCTCTTTAGTAAAATGTAGATGATCTTAATAACACCTAACTACTCCTGTGGCTGGGAGGACTGAATTACGTTTATGAAAACGACCTCGCAAATTGTAAAATGCCATACAAATGTTAGTTGTATTGCTCATAAAAATCATGTGTTTCCTTTCTCCACATCCATTTATGAAGCTCAGTGACAATGGCTGAAACAGTAAGTTTGCTGAAGGAGAAAGGAATAGGTCTTAATGAGTTATTAACAGCAGTCCTCTTCCGTGGCCACGCTTTGAAAGAGGACATCTGACTGCTGTGGGGCTGGCTTTTGCTGCTCCACTCCAGAGGAATTCACGACTATATTCTCATTTCTCCCAAGATCATAGCTTCCAGAATTACTATTGGAATTTCTATGAAAGGAGAATAGTGTGTTGATGATGTGACTAAATGAGGGACTTTTTAAAAGAATTATGCAAAAGGTCAAGTCCTTTTAAAAAACAAGATGCTATGCCACAATACACCTAGTGTCTCCACGCCAAACAAAAACACAAATACTTGCATTACAGTCCGAGGAAACTGAAAGTTATCAAGATGGCAAAGCACAGAGTTCATATGCTAACCCGAGGCTGCTATTGAACGAAACAGAGTTCATCCACAGTGTGTTGAAAATGTCTAGGGGTTTACTTTCTTCACACAAAATGTGTAAAACTGTAGCTACCAGTTGTAATCTTTCATTTAACTTTCCTATACTTCCAAGTGCATGGGGATTTGTTCTGAGTGAGTCTCTCTACACCAGCCTTATAAGGCCAAGTGAATACTCAGGTAGGTCACAGCTGGTTGGATTATGTATCTTGCATGACTTTGGACTCCTGAAAGGAGCTCCCTCGCATGCCCTGACCTGGGAAGCTATTCCAAATTTCCTTCTAGGAGGATGCAGATAGGCCCCAGGAGAGCTGTGCCTGCAACCTGCTGCTCACCCGCTTTAGGAATTATAGCACAGGACAGAGACTGGGTTGAGGTGAGTGAGGTACAGACAAAAACAAGCCTCAGTGAGCAAGACGAAAAGTTCAGTGTGATATCTCAAGTGATCGAAAGAAATGGAAAACATCCGTGATGAGCAAAGTACCAAAAATCTTTGCAGTATTTTGAATTTTTAAAATTCACATTAAAATACAATTTATCCTAATTACTAAGTGTGTGTGTGTGTGTGTGTGTGTGTGTGTGTACTATGTTTTAGGTTCAAGACAAGTGCTTTACTTACCCTACCCTAGTTACAGTCCTACTTGAGAAGAAAAATAATTTCTTATGAGAAAAGGCAAATCCTCTCTGTTGCTTTATCATATGGCTCAATGTTCACTAATGGAGTGAGCTTCCTTAAAGTCAATGAGATGGCAAGTCTAATTTATGTTTTCTTTGTAATTATTACCTGGCTTCAGGTAGCTTTACCCACAGATCCAAACAGTCAGACATGAAGTATAGTGATGTAGTGTGAGTATCATAAGCAATATACAGCTTACTCTCTTAAATTCTTCCTGTTAATTATTGCAATGTGCCAGCTTTTGAAATATCTTTCCCAATATCTCAACCCATTATCCTCACAACTGAGGGAAGGAGAGCCCACCATAGTAGATCCTTTTATTAAATGCACATCAACTAATATTTATTCATTGGCTCTTATTCAATACCGCTTTTGTGCATGTAATTTTTAAGTTAACTAGGGATACAGAATTGAATAAGCTGTCAGCAAATTTACGTTCCTTGTGGTGCTGGACAAAATAAGCAAATGAATATTTAATACTGTGAAGAAAGTAAACCAGAGTTAGAGAATAGAGTGATGGGTAAGAGACTTTCTTTTACATCAATCACTTCATCTCTTTTTCCAATGTCATTATATTCTTGATACATGAACAGAATTGTTGGCAGTCTTGCGAAGTTCCAAATTATGACTGAAATGTGATGTTGGTTGTCATATTAATGAGGTTTGCTTAGTAATTTAGTGATCTTCTCCAACATATGAGACTTAAATAATCCGGCTTCATAGTTCTGAAGGGAGCTGGCTGTACATTGCATTATTAATCCACTCAACAACAATCCTCACTGCAAATTAATATTATCATGGATATTAAAGGGCATCTAGCAAGAGTGAAAACTGCCAGTGTTGACTCATTGTCATGTACTGTGACAGTGTCATATCAATGCTATCATGTGCTGTCAGTATTGTCAATTATTGTAATGCCATCATGCATGGCCAATATCAGATAACTAGATATGTTAGTAATCCTTCCAAAGTACATAAGCTTTAGTCTTCAATGCCTAGTATCTTAGTGGCTTGTTCTCTCTTAAGAGGAACAAAGAAGGGACCAACATATAAACATCACTTTCAAATGTTTCATTTTACATTTGGTACACATGCTACTTATGATGAAAGCAAAAGTCACTCAGTCGTGTCCAACTCTTTGAATTCTCCAGGCCAGAATACTGGAGTGGGTAGCCTTTCCCTTCTCCAGGGCATCTTACCAACCCAGGGATTAAACCCAGGTCTCCCACATGTCAGGAGGATTCTTTACCAGCTGAGCCGCAAGGGAAGTCCAAGAATACTGAAGTGGGTAGCCTATCCCTTCTCCAGTAGATCTTCTCAACCCAGGAATCGAACCTGGGTCTCCTGCGTGGCAGGTGGATTCTTTACCCACTGAGCTATCAGGCAAGCCCAATATGGTTCTCTGTCCCTTTAAAATGGTTTTCTGTCTATTTAAAAACCATTTAGTAGGCACTTTCTCTGGACCAGGAAATAAGGGTGAGGGATCAAGGCGGTAACAATACAGACCTCGATTGCTCTCCAGTGGAGTCTATAAGGAAGGAGAGTATGGATTTGAACTGTTGCAGACATTGCAAAGATACAGAAGTAGAGAAGGATGTTTCCTGCATGACTGAAGAAACAGATCTAAGTTTGTGGGTCAAGGCAGGCTTCTTGGGACAAATGATGTTTAACTTGACTAAAGAAGTGATCAAAAAGATGTCAGTGTTTGGGAAGAGAACCTGAGAATATGCATTATGAACTAAATCTATGAGGTAGGCACTTGTTTGTGATGTTTCAGGCAATAAGAATAAAACCAATGGGCTTGAAGTGTTGACGTGAAAGCAGAAAATTGCCTTTTATGTTGGTGAGGTTAGCGGGAGCCCAGTCAGGCAAAGTCTGGCAAGACATATCATTGTTCAGAGCTAAGGGGCAAGAGGAAGTGAATGATGGAGTTAAAAAGGAATGAGGAGACGTGTTTTAAATAAATCCTTCTGACTTATTAAGATGAAAAAGTAAAGATTAAGATTAGAAATGGTTCAGGATGATGAATGAAGTGCCTGGTATAGAAGTCAATGCAAGGAATGGCACACACAAGGCTACACCATTGATACTTGACTTCTGCCAAATGGGTGGAATCCACAGACGCGAAATGAAACAGCTTGCAAGATTCCGCAAATGACTGGATGAGGCTCATGAAAGAAGGCATCAGGATTAAACCCAGATTCCCGAGGAAATGAAAAGAGAGTGATGATCTTAATAAGATTGCTACCTGTGTGCCCGGGAAAGATGAGTAGCATTTTCTACACCCACCTGGGCATCATTTTCTGATTTCTCAGCTTTCGTCACTTCCCAGAATTATTCAGAAAGTCAGTTCAAGTTGGAGGACTAAACAAGGTCTCAACCCAATGGCAATCACTTTGAGGTTTCTCTAATGGGTAATTCATTTAGTTCAGAAATTTCAGCCAAAAACGTGGGTGAGGGAAAGCATTAAGTTCCACTGGAAGGCTTAGAAGTCTGAGGCAGGATACCTGTTGTGTTTGAAAGAAAAACATGGCTCTTATCAAGTTGTAAGCTGTAGCTCTCAAGTTCTCAGCTTCTGGAATGTTCAGTGACTATCAGGCTTCAATATCCTTGTAAGACTTGAAACCCTGCAACTTTGCCTTCTCTTTCCTTCTTTCATGGTGTTTTGTTTTGTTTTGTTTTTTCTATCCTTCTTTAAAGGATGAACACTTAGTATTAATACCAAACATATTCATCTATTCTTTGCAAGCCATTTCTTCCCACTTCCTGATTTTGTGTATTTATATGACTTTCAGTTCTTAAATTTTTAATAGTTTTTTAATTATTCAGTGTGCTATATTTTACTTTTCACTGGAAAAAGAAACTGGATATTTCTCTTTTCCTACTACTGAGGATCTAAAAAAAGTTTAATCCCATAGAAACACCACTAGTTATTCTGAGCTCTTATCTTCTTGTGCTTACACCCCAATCTCCTATATAAACCTCTGCCCTTTTTAATATTTATGACTCTCACTTGCTCATTGTAAGACTATACTCCTCAAATGTATTATCTGTCTATTCCACTGATGGGTATAAAACGATGATCTAAATAGTATATACAGAATGTAAAAAGGGTTTGTCATCTAACTGCTTAAATCATGTGATAGTGCAAATGATAGAAAATTTGTATTAATCAATATTCAATTCAGTGTGTATCTACTTGTTCTCATCTGTCAAGCATATTGGTTCTCAATTGCAGGTCACCTTCCACGCTAAGAAGGTTGACGTGGCATTCAGATCTACTCAGTGAGCCCTCTTTTGGACATCTGTTCATTCTCTGAAAAGAATCGGATCACTTTAATTAGATTCAACATCATAAGTCCTGTCCTAGTGGAATGTGACCCACTTTTCTCAGTCTAGCTCTGTGCTTGTATGTTCTGTCCTCCATCCAGAAGGCTCTAATAGTTAGTCCATGTTCTCAAAAAAAAAAAAAAGGTCAATATGTATAGATTAGATGAGCCATCTCAAATCTGTATGTGATGCTTTCTAGCAATATTGAGCAAACTAATAACCACAGAGAATCAGAAATAATTTTAGAAATTTTATATCTTGACTTTCTTTTGCAAGTTCATAGTCAACCCAGATGAAGCATTTATCCCAGACTTTGAAGCCAAAGGATAATCTAGGCATTCATATCTATAAAAATGTTACCCTTGCCTCCCTCTTTTCCATTTATAAATTAAACAGACTCTGAGGCCACTTCTAGGACTAGCTTTATATATTTCCATGATTTTACTTAGTTCACATATATTTTTTTAATAGGGGAAATCAATAAATTGTGACATCTTCATAACTTTAAAATTTTCTTGATGTGTGTTTTCGCTTCTAAAATTGTTGATTGTTCTTGATAATGGAAAAATGCATACATACAACCAAACTATATATGATATTTTTCATGGCTCAGGTCAAAATTTGCTGGACAGCCTTTCCTGTTTAGTGCCTGCGAATACTGTGTTAATAATACTCATTCAGAAGAATGCTTTTAAGAGTCTGTATCAATACCATAGTATATATCAAACTCTTTCTATAAAAGAAGTAGTTTCACAGACCTGTTAAGGCTAGTATCATACACTAAAATAGGATGTTATCATAATCACTGCATGTTAAAATCTTTCATCACCTCAGTCTTACTTTAATTCATTTCTGGACTGGCTCCTGTCACAGCAGTACATTTATTATGTAGGTGTGTTATTTTATGTATTTGTATATAGAGGTTATTTCATTGCATTGTAGGTAGAGTTATGGATAGTTGGTTTGATTATTTTTAATATACTTTACAATGAAGAGGAAATAGAATATTTTTAAATTTTTAAAATATTTTTATTTATATATCCACTGGCAATTTTTAAAGGTTCTGTGAGTTTCAATATGAATAATATATGATCTGAGTATTTCAACTGGAGAAAATAGGACATATCAAAATAACAGTTCTCTTTTTTAGTCAGGGGAAATTTTGAGATTTATTTTAAAACAAACAGATAAAAAAAAACTCAAACTCAATCCAGTGCCATTCTGACATCAGTGTCTGCAAAAGTCAGGTGACATTTAGTGAGAAAACAGCAAACAAATAGAAACCACCCCTCCCGCTACTGCTGTGTAATCAGGCTGTACTATGTAATGAGGGAAACAATACTATTATTACTTGCTCATGAAGTGTCCACTTTTGATTTCTCCTGTAATTTATCTTCAACTGACCTGATATTGATTTTGTGGGGAAAACTGCATATTCTCCAAGGAGAGTTTTACAGGACTAATCTCAGTTTGTGCTTTAATTTGCCCCCACCCTGCTGCCCCGCCATGGTTTATTCTTCCCAGTGATTTATCTACCTAATAACATTATAGATAAAACCTGGTCTTTCAATTTATTTCTTCAGGAGCTGTTCATGTTTGAGCATGCTTTGCCCTTAATTGCCCGGGGATTTTTAGATAGCCCTGTCTTCAGTGGTCTGAAACAAGTCGCAATGTAAGTAATTAAAGCGCTGAGCAGCAGACGTCTATAAACGGCTGTTTTGCTTCCATGTGTGATATTTAACTAATTGCTCATTGCTGTGAAAACCTTTCACTTCATAGATGTCATGACTTTAAAGTGAATAAACATCGCTTTTGTATGTATTAAAATAGTGTAGTATAATAATGACTACTACAGCTTCCAAGTACTCAGAAACACTATATGCTGTATAGGTTGATTGCAGACGATTGAGATTATCATCCATGCCTTAAAAACCTGTAACAGACATTAGACTTCTACGGAGAAACTATAGGATGTGGTAGGTGAAGTGGGTTAGCTGGATTGAGAGACTTAGACCCTAGTACACTCCTGCCTACTTTTACTTCTATGGTCTTATTGCCGCATCCAGAAAGTTAGGGATTACATTAGATGACTGTAAATAGACTTTTCAACAGAATGTTTCCATGGGAGATAAAACAGGAGATGTGTATGGAGTGAGATGAATGCCTTGTATCATTCAAACATTGTCATCTAGATATGTACTCTGCTATTTGGAAGATATTTTTTGGAAAAAAAAATTAAATAGATGTTTCTTTGGCCCTTAAGTTTTGACACATTGTTAAAACCTTTCCCTGAACTTGAACGTTCAAATGATATTCTTGGCCAGTCTACCAAATGCTGCGTTAGGGAAGACTTTTGCTTGCTGGACCTGTGTTTTTTGAAAAATATACTCAAGAAATGTGATGTATGAACTTGTTCTGAAGTTTACATTAGGCATCATGAACTCTGTACCTGCTATTTATTTTTATCATGGTCCTTTCCCTTGAAATGCCGTCGGCAGCTTTTCTCCTCTCTGCAGTTGAATGCCTGGTAATAATAACATCCCCCAAAATACAACCACAATGAGTAAATAGCAATAGTTCTTTTAACTTTCTCTCAAAGGAAAATTTGATGCCTAGCAAGACATTTTCTTCTTCCTCAGGCATTTAAAAATGACCTGAGTCTACAGACACAATCTGGTATCATCTCTGCCTATAATAGAGATGTCAGTATTAGAAAGTGTGCTTTTCACCAGTTTGCATCTTGAATGGATCACTTGTTGGATGGTTTTATTCCTAGAAGGATGGAAGTTGAGGGCAAGCAAGACAGACTTGAAATATGCTCTCTGGTAGGATCTTTTTTTTTCTTGTTGTGGTTTCCAGCTTGAAAAGAAAAAGAAGGATTTCAGTCGGAAGCTGACTTTATAAAGGAGAGACTGCTTCAAAGCAATAAGAAGTAACAACATTTTTATTCAAAGACTCTTGAAGCTTGTGGATATTTATGCTGAGTTTGCAGAGTTGCTTTTCTGCAGACACTTGAGGTTTTTATCAGGAAGAATCATAAAGCCTTGGCAAAGGAATGCATAGAGGAGAAATAACAGGTCTTATTAGGCCTTTTCAGCCAGCTGGTGTAAAATTCTTTCTTTCTTTTACAAAGGAGACATTCCTTTATAAAATTGCCACGGACCTGGAAGTCGTCCATCTTTATTAGAAGGCTGATTGTTGACACCACTAGGTGGCAGTGGAGTCACGTATTTATGTTTTTTCATGGTTTCTTCCCAACCAGGAGGGCTTTAGGCAGCAGTGTTGTTTCTAAACCCCTCCTGCATCCTGATAATCCTGTCTCCTTCATTCACAGGACAAGCATGTCTGTGCTGAATGACTTAATCTGTGTATCAAACTCTGAAATTTCCACTTACGTTTGCCTTTATTTTTCAAATAAAACATTTCACTATATTTTAAGGACGGTAGTACAAGTTACCATATAGTTGTTTGTTTTTTTTAATGATCAGTAGGAGAATGTTCTTATGAGGATATGAAAAATGAAAAAAAAAAAAAAGAGAGATGACAGTGTTTTAAAAATTCTTCCTAAACAAAAATAAAGCTTTAACTTGTCTGATTATTTTGAAGGATAAATGAGGATATATGATTCCAAATCTCAGAGTATTATCAAGGGCATCAGTGTTTGAATCACTTAATGTATTCATGTAAAATATTTCCTCCATTAGACTTTTTGGGAATAATTATGTTTTAGAGTGGTGCATTTTATACAGTTATACTTTTTGTATGGTTCTGAATAATTTATGTAGATTATTATAAATTCTTTCCTAGAAATATACTAATTTGTTAGCAACTGATATATTCCCACATTCCTTTGCAGAGAAACTTGTAATACCCCATTTCATATATTTTTGGAAGACTTCCATGTTTCAGGCTTTTATCACCTTCTTTGACATATGAAGTACAATTATCTGTAATTCAGAGGGTTTAAAAAAAAAACTCAATAGCATTATTTTCTGCTTCTCATTACTTTTCTTGTCATACTACAATAAAAGAAAATAAAAATCAAGCCCAGAGAGGTATACATCTGACTAAACTCATTTTGCATATGAAAATTCTAAGCTTTATTTATTCAGCTGCTTCTTCCATCTTGGTTTGATTCTTTCTGGAGAAGCTGATCTAAAGAAAACTTGAAAGAACCACTCTTAGTGGAGACCCGAAGAGGAGCTCACATGTACAGCTTCTTATGGAGGAAGGAGCCCACACCTACTTCCTGTCCTCAGTCTCACCCAGAAATTCTCCATATTGAGGGCCATGCCTCACACCACCCTGTCCTGTGAGGTCTGGGAAATGCTGACTCAGAGTAGAAGCCCCCACTGAAGGGGAGAAAGCGTAGGAAAAGGCAGGGGTAAGAGCTGAATGTCATATTTTGTGAGGCTGATGAGAATATATTTAGGAGGACATATGGGTCAATGTTGGAGAAGGCAAAGGCACCCCACTCCAGTACTCTTGCCGGGAAAATCCCATGGACAGAGGAGCCTGATAGGCTGCAGTCCACGGGGTCACTAAGAGTCAGACACGACTGAGCAACTTCACTTTCACTTTTCACTTTCATGCTTTGGAGAAGGAAATGGGAACCCACTCCAGTCTTCTTGCCTGGAGAATCCCAGGGGTGTGGGAGCCTGGTGGGCTGCCGTCTATGGGGTTGCAGAGTCGGACACGACTGAAGCGACTTAGCAGCAGTAGCAGCACGGGTCAATAGTGCCAGACTACCATGGTTTCATAATAATGCGATGAGTGTCTGCAAACAAAACAAAAACTGACCAACCATAGAAAACTTTTACTTACTGACCTTCAAAACATCATCTGCTAGGCTTTATAACTTCTCAGACTTCATTGTTTATCTTATAGGGGTTTTTCCCTGGTTGGTTTTTTTTTTTTTTTCCCAATAGGTGGGAATGATAATATAAGAGGACTGTGTTCAGTTGTCCCATCCAACACTTTGTGACCCCAGGAGCTGTAGCCCGCCAGGCTCCTCTGTTTGTGGGGATCCTCCAGGCAAGGATACTGGAGTGGGTTGCCACCTCCTCCTCCAGGAATAGGAGGAGTGTAGCAAATTCCTATCAAGTGTGTAATTCTAGTAGGTCTCCGCAGGGCATGTGGCTTCATCTGCGCTTCACCGTGCCCACTGGTGGCAAAAGAGATAAAAACCTCAGATGTGTTCTGAAATACCCGCTCTTCGGCTGATGTTCATCCTGACCTGTTTTCATCGTCTTGACCTGGTTACTTTTGAGATAGATTGTATCAGAACATCTTTTGAACTCCTGTGAGCAAGAACATTCATGATTAAACTCATGCATCAGGCTTTAAGCCATGCATGGAGGAGGCAGGCATTTCTTGGAAGGGTAAGTCTCTGATAAAGCATACAGTTCAACATTTTATTAATACAACCGCTATTCCTGGGGAGGCAAGAGACTGGATATGGGACTACCAATCTTCACTCTTGGTGATATTCTTACTGGATTTGTAAGCGTATGACCAAGATAATAGACAAATCAGAATACCTCATTTATCCATAGAGAACAAGTTAGGTCCCAGGGAATCTTGGAGTGCAACATAAAGGAATACATAAATTTCCTTCTGTCTCCATCTTTCATAATTTGAGCTATTTAAATTCAATGCCCAAACAGTTGACTTTCAAGATTTAAATTCCCCAATTGAATGACATGACCACCCTCTTGCTTGTCACATTTTGGCTTTTTCGAAAGACTTCCATTATTTATCTACATTGATTAGATGACCTTTGCCATCTATCTGCCAGCTTTTAAAAGATGTACATCTTCCATAAGTATAATCTGACTGCATTCTCCCCAGGTTAATTAGTATTACTGGTCTCCTGTCCTATATTTATGATGTACTTCCTTTACTTTTGTACCTGCTCTGACTCATTTCAAGACTGTATTATCCTTAGGAGATACAAAGATTAACCTTTATTGCATAACCTTAAGAAAAAACAAATGGTTTTTATGGAACTAGAATTTAAAGCATTTCTTTCAACATCTGCTTGCTCTCATAATGTTGAAACTATTGTGCATATCAACTACTCCACATCAAAACATACATAGACCAATTTGTGAAGAGAATAATGCAACGCAGAGTCAAATGAAATGAGGTTTTTTTTTTTGTATTTTCTCTGGCTTGGAAATAAGGAAAGACTATAACATAGGTTTGAATAGCTTTGATTTTTCTCAGTGCAATACAGGGTTTCACAGCCCTAAAGTTATCTTTTGAACTATCTAAAATTTTTGAGACTTTTTAAGGAAAAATAATACAGGTATATTCACTGTGATATATAATAAGTGCAGTTCGAATACTAAAAGAAAATATACTACAATCCCTTCATGTAGAAAATTGGGAAAACAGTAAGTCAGATCCGTAAGGCTGTTTGGGAAAAGTGTTGACCCATAAATTTTCAAACACTTCTCCAGACACTTCAATAGGATCAGTGACTTCCTGTCATGTTCATGTACGGAGGATCTTCTACAATAATTGTGAAACTTGGGGTTGAAATCCATTTGACATGCATGTGTCTTGGTACTGCATCTTCAGTCTCAAGGATGTGGTACCACAATTTAGTCTCATGGGAATAGCATGTCACTTGAAACAAGGCTATAGTTTTATTTTATTATGTAATGATTACAAAAACTTTGTGAATAACCAAGATCAAAATATTTCTTTTGTTCTTTGTACGTGACACTATTAAACCATCCCTACAGGTACTGCAGCAATACTGCTCCCCACAGAACTTACAAATTCAACTCAAAATCAATTGCAGGCACAGTGAGTAAGATGCTGTATCACAGGTACAATGACTGACTCTTTAAAATGTAAAATGATATGTCCATTTTGCTAAGCTCTAACTTACCATATTAAAAACTTCTAAACAGTAGGTGAAGTTTCTGTTTTAAGACCTAAAAATTTGGTTCTAGAGTCTTAAAATAAAAAATAAAAACTCAAGGCTTTTCCTCTTGAAGAAAAAGGAAAAGCAGAGTTGGTGTTTTATATTTATTTACTAACCTAATTTGTGGCTATGTGTTTGGGCCATGAAGGTAAACATTTTGCAGGAGCTCAAAGGAGAATTAAATTTGTAGGAACTCTTGAGCAGAGTGGACAGACCTAAGTGGGAACAGGTGAGCAAGAAGACAGAGCGTGCAACGTTCAAGTGGAGACATCACTGAACACAGCTCAGAGGAAGGAGCCCACACCGGACAGGCTTATTTACTTGCCAAGATGGCCATGGCCTCGAATGAGGAAGCAGACACTACCTAATAGTCTCCAGGCTGGGTTTCCCCAAACAGATGTAAGCCCTGGGTGGAAAACAGGAAGGCTTTACCTCTGTCCCAACTTGCCCATCTTCTTCAATGTCTATTTTCAGCAGGAGTTTGTTTGATCTCTTCACACTTTCCTTCTTGCTGGTCTTGAGTTTTTTCAAATTTATCATAATTTAACATTACTTATATTTGCTTGCAAATAACTGAACTGAACTAAACTTGCAAAGGACGATTTAACATTACTCATGTTTACTTGGAAAGGACAAGAAAGGGAGGGTTGGTCATGGATCTTAAAGACCACGTGTTTCTGATGTTCAGGCATGAGTTTGAAGTGGTGTCGAGGTAGAGAGGATGTGGCCCAACCTCAGTGAGACTAGGTGACTTGGGAAACATCACAGGGATAGAAGCAAGCCTTCTTGCATCCTCTGCACAAACTGTTTGCAAAGTGGAGGGTGGCTTCTCCGTGTCAGACTGTGCCTGATTCCTCTTTCAGCCACCTGAATCAACTGCCCTGCTCACTCACTGGTGCTCAGATTGTGACAGTTCACTTGGTGTGACCCGAGTAGAGATGGGGGCCAGTCACCAGGGTGGCAGAGCATGTGCTGTACCATGTTGGTGAACTGCACACAGGAGTGCCCGCCGCCCTCTCTAGGCGGTACTCATTTACTCCTCAGATGCCACCCATTATTCAAGCAGCGGCAACGCTGAGAAGTGGCTGGCTGCATGCGTGTGGAGTGGAGGAACAGAGGATGGACCTAGCGCTCCATCAGCTCCACAAGGCCCCCTCCCCACCCCCATTTACAAAAGCAAGCAAACAAAAGTTTAGGTAAAATCAGGTAAAAACTTAGAAGCAACACCCCCGTGACAGTATCTTAAAGACTACTTTAAAGTCTTTAATGTGGAAGCAAAAGCAACTTAACTTTTATGCAGCCATATTTGGAGAGACTTCTATTTCTAAACTTTTGCTGGCATTTTGGGATATGTCATTACATAATGAGCAGTGTTTACTCTCAGTGTTACATGGCAACTTTTTGAGGTCTTGGGGTTAGTTTTTCTAATCATGTTTACTCCAAAGATTTTGGATCATTCTACATATTCTCCCAACTTCTCCATAAAATGGGTGAGGACAATAATGCACCAGAAGTGTGAAGCTAAAGCTTATTTACAGAAATAGATCAAGAACTAGAAAGCACAGTTTAAGTTTCCAGGAAAAGTGTGCTTACTGAAAGTCATGAGAGTAAATGTTTGCTCTTAAAATGAATCCTGACTCAAATAATGAATTGTTTTTGCCCTGATAAGAATCTTTAACATTTACGATTTTTAAATGTTGAGGGCATGGACTTGCTTTGTCTTGTGTTTCTGGATTGCACAGAGCTTTCTGCTAACTCTGAGTTTTTGAACAACTTTCTGGGAATCCATGAAATAGGAAACAGGCCAGGATAAGCAGTCTAAAGGGCCTTCCAGTGGTCAGAGAACATGAAAGTCACTTTAGAACTAAACCACTATTTTAACTTTGGTTCTGATGACTCTTCTATCCGTGTTTGGGAACTTGGTGGCCTGTGTCTCCAATCTCACCTTCTAGTAAAGCACACTGACCTAGACCTAAGAAGCCGTGATGCTTTTTTTCATGGGGCCACGGTGACACTTACCCTATAGCCTAAGAGGAAGAATATTGAGTCAGTCCCCCAAGTATCCTAAGGATTTCAGTAGTGTCCCAAAAATGTACCGCTTCTTTTATGTTCTAGTAATAATCATGTGGCTTGGAAGGTTGACCAGGCATTGTTGTACCATTTTAGTGCAATGAATATTTTCTCTTCAGTGACTACATGGCATAAGCCAAATAGATGAAAGACATAATATATTAACCCGTGTGTTTATTCAGTATTACTTAGTGATCAGAAAGCGCCCAATT
The DNA here is from genome assembly GCF_016772045.2 of Ovis aries. Classification (NCBI taxonomy): domain Eukaryota; kingdom Metazoa; phylum Chordata; class Mammalia; order Artiodactyla; family Bovidae; genus Ovis; species Ovis aries. The sequence goes on from NC_056079.1 coordinate 10,861,500, forward strand.
CTCTCTCAAAGAACCTGGTCAGGTAATAGAATTTTTGCTTTCAAATCTGGTTTTAAATCTTAGAAAGCCAGTTCAATGAAGTTTCTATTACATGCATCATCCTTGTCAAGTGCTAACTTAAATATGTTTCCGCAAGAAATATTATTTCCTCACCCCTGCCCAAGGCTTCCACTGATAACACATCGTCAGCCTAGGATGGAGATTTCAAGGGTGACAAAATGTCATTTACATAATAAATGTTACCCTCTTTTCAGTTTCAGGAATGTCTTATCAATAATTTAGAAAGAATTAATAATATATTTATAATACATGCTAGAAGTAGGATAAAATTATTTATAAATGCTTAATAAATGTTTGATAATGCTTTTGCCATCCATGTTATAAATGATAAATAGGTGACTATAGATACCTTGTTAAAAATTAATGCCCACTGGTTATGGTTATTCTATAATGGCTTGAAAATGTTATTAAAAAAGTGAATTAACCTGATGCTTTCTATAACCAGTTGTGGCAAAATATAAACTTTAAGGTAGTTTGTACAAATTCTTGGGTTATTACAGCTAATCATATTTACTCAGTACTGGTGATTTTCTATGCATAATACCAAGGCCACAAAGATCCAGTTTCTCTTAATCCTAAATTCTAAATCAGTAGTTGTCAAACTTTGATTTATTACATCCTGAGATATTACAGATTTAAGGAAATTACATTTAAATCCTTTACACTCAAATGTGAACTTCAAATTGTACTTTTTAAAATTAATTTTTACTGGAGTATAGTTGATTTACCATGTTATATTACTTTCTGCTGTACAGCAAAGTGAATCAGATATATGTGTATATATATTCTCTCTGTTTTAGATCCTATTCCCATATAGGCCATTACAGAGTGGGAGAATTCACTGTGCTATACAGCAAGTCCTTATTCTGTGCAGTTCAGTTCAGTCGCTCAGTCGTGTCCGACTCTCTGCAACCTCATGAATCGCAGCACGCCAGGCCTCCCTGTCCATCACCAACTCCCAGAGTCTACCCAAACTCATGTCCATCAAGATGGCGATGCCATCCAGCCATCTCATCCTTTGTCATCCCCTTCTCCTCCTGCCCTTAATCTTTCCCGGCATCAGGGTCTTTTTCCAATGAGTCAACTCTTCTCATGAGGTGGCCAAAGTATTGGAGTTTCAGCTTTAGCATCAGTCCTTCCAAAGAAATCCCAGGGCTGATCTCTTTTAGAATGGACCAGTCCAACTCTCACATCCATACATGACCACTGGAAAAACCATAGCCTTGACTAGACGGACCTTTGTTGGCAAAGTAGTGTCTCTGGTTTTGAATATGCTATCTAGGTTGGTCATAGTTTTCCTTCCAAGGAGTAAGCATCTTTTAATTTCATGGCTGTGGTCACCATCTGCAGTGATTTTCTTATTAGTTACCTAATTTATATATAGAAATAGATGGGGAAACAGTGGAAACAGTGTCAGACTTCATTTTGGGGGGCTCCAGAATCACTGCAGATGGTGACTGCAGCCATGAAATTAAGACGCTTACTCCTTGGAAGAAAAGTTATGACCAACCTAGATAGCATATTCAAAAGCAGAGACATTACTTTACCAACTAAGGTCCATCCAGTGAAGGCTATGGTTTTTCCTGTGGTCGTGTATGGATGTGAGAGTTGGACTGTGAAGAAGGCTGAGCACCGAAGAATTGATGCTTTTGAACTGTGGTGTTGGAGAAGACTCTTGAGAGTCCCTTGGACTGCAAGGAGATCCAACCAGTCCATTCTGAAGGAGATCAACCCTAGGATTTCTTTGGAAGGAATGATGCTAAAGCTGAAACTCCAGTACTTTGGCCACCTCATGCGAAGAGTTGACTCATTGGAAAAGACTGTGATGCTGGGAGGGATTGGGGGCAGGAGGAGAAGGGGATGACAGAGGATGAGATGGCTGGATGGCATCACGGACTCGATGGACATGAGTCTGAGTGAACTCCGGCAGGTGGTGATGGACAGGGAGGCCTGGCATGCTGCGATTCATGGGGTCGCAAAGAGTCGGACACGACTGAGCGACTGAACTGAACTGAACTGTAGTGTGTGTATGCCAGTGTCAATCTCCCAATTTGTCCCTCCCCCAGTTATCCCCTTGGTAACTGTTAGTTTGTTTTCTACATCTCTGACTCTACTTCTCTTTTGTAAATAGGTTCATTTGTGCCATTTTTTTAAAATTCCGCATATAAGCAATATCATATGATATTTGTCTTTTTCTGTCTGACTTGCTTCACTCAGTATGACAGTCTCTAGGCCCATCCATGTTGCTGAAAATGACATTATTTTGTTCATTTTTGTGACCGAGTGGTATTCCATTGTATATTTCTACCACATCTTCTTTATCCATTCATCTCTTTATGGACATTTAGATTGCTTCCCTGTCTTAGCTATTGTTAACAGTGCTGTTATGAACATTGAGGGTCATGTGTCTTTTTGAATTACGATTTTCTCTGGATAAATGCCCAGGAGTGGGATTATTGGGCATATATCCAGCATAGTATGAACAGTAGCAGAGGACCTTGGACAAGTAAAAGGACAAGAAAGAGCCTCTGTAATGGCATAGAATGAAAGAAATATTTAAAAAAACAAATCAATTGCACTTTGTGTGAGAAGAAATTTAAGGTTGTAGCATAGGACTGCAGTTTCCTAAGGCGGTTTTTATTTATTTTTACTTTTATTTGCATTTATTTTTTGCGGCATTTATTCCCGGGCCATAAGTTTTTGTTTCTTCTGGGATATCTTTTTCTTCTGTGCCACCTCCTCTTCTGGTTTAGGAACAATCTGTTCTTTTTCCATAAGGATCATGTCAATGTGGCAGGGAGAGCTCATGGAGGGGTTGACCCGACCGTGAGCTCTGTTAAGTGCTGCACCACCTCTTGGGGGCTTTGTTCACCTGGATGTGCTCAATGACCAGAGAATCTACGTCTAAGCCCTTGAGTCCAGCATTACTCTCTGCATTTTTGAGCATGCGTAGTATAAATTCGGCACTCTTCTTGGGCCACCGACCCTGGGTCCTGTGTTTGGCCTGTGTACACCTACCAACTCCACCCTTGTAATGACCAAATGGCACACGTTGCTTCTTTAAAGTGCCATCCTTCAGATACTTGGTGGCTTTCTGAATATGCATACCCTTTATGGCCTGGGCAGTTTCACGAGTATTCTTAAAGTGAACACGAAGATTTGAACCTCTTGATTTGCATGATTTTGTGGGGTTTTCAAGTTGAGTGACTGGTGCACCATTTTTAGGGGTCACATCAGGCTGCTTACCGGAAAAGCCCTAAGGAGGTTTTTAATTTGGAATTGTCACCCAGTCTGCTGGACTCTCACAAAGAAAAGCATGGAGTGATGAGTAAGTGACGAGGGCTCTTAAAGGTTAGAAGCATTAACTCTGGGTAACCACTGGGATTTCAGGTATGGAATAATCCATTTCTCGCACATCCCAGAAAAAGGAGGGGCTGAGTTTCTCCTATACTCTACAAAAAGTATGTACCCACCCCGTACGTCACCCATATCATTTATACATATGTTTGTATATAATGGGCTTCCCTGATGGCTCCCACAGTAAAGCGTCTGCCTGCAATGCGGGAGACCTGGGTTTGATCCCTGGATCAGCAAGATCCCCTGGAGAAGGAAATGGCAACCCACTCCAGCACTCTTGCCTGGAGAATCCCATGGACGGAGGAGCCTGATAGGCTACAGTCCATGGGGTCGCAAAGAGTCGGACACAACTGAGCAACTTCACTTCACTTCACTTGTATATAACATTTTTTGAAACTTATTTCGTATTTGTGAAACCACCCAATAGCCTGCTCCCCAGAGAAGAAGGGTGCTGTGAGGAGCTTCCAGGAAAACACCTCTGTGAATTCCGCATATGCCTACTAGTCCACTGATCTCATGAAATGTGAGAGGCTGGGGCTGCTGGCCTAACACAGGGGGTGTAATGAGGAAAAGCAGTTGCCTCCACCATCTGACCAACAGTACAGGAATTCACGGGGACAAAGTGTGAAACTCTCAAACGGAATGTTGTGGGGTTATTTTTGGTTATTCTGAAAGAAGCTTTTCTCTAGACATATTTTGCCAAAGGACTTTAACATGAAACCGTGGGTGGAGCAGGATTAGCCCCATGGGCGCAGAGTGGGGAGTTTTCCTGCCAAAGCCAGCATCGCATCTCCACAGGCACGCATGCGCCTGTCACCCTGCTGCGTCGGGACAGGGGGGCCACCGCTGATGCTGAGTGCACACCGCACCCATGGGGACACAGCTGCATTAGGTGCTGAGGGAAAACAGTTCAGTAAGGTTTTCCTGTCCACGACTTCATACACGAGGACAGACACACTCAGACTTGGCCCTAGCACACTTATCTTTATTACATTAATAAAAACAGTTCCAAAGTTTAAGAGTTCTACAGAACTCATTCTGCAGAAGATGGCAACAATATAAAATACACGGTGTTCCTGGAGTGAATTTAAAGGACTGCAGCCAGGTAAGGAGGAATAGGCGTCTCTGAGGATGAGAGGCAGCTTTAAGATACTTATGATGAAAGTCAAGGCGTGGCTTGGTAAAGTAAGCACAGTGTTCAGGAAGGGGTGTATCACTTGCAGTGTGTATTATCCCAGGATGTGCAAGAGAGTGAATCGTTTGTGAGAATGAAAGTATGTTTGTTTTATTGGAACAAAAACTGAGATTGAGGATTAAGGGATTTAAGAAATTCAAAACTTGAGTAAAAACTCAGGGATGACCTCACTCTGCTCTGAATTTACCTGTTATGAATCATCCAAGTGATTTATTTCATAGCTAGCAAGCACTGCCCTTCCTTATTATTCAGTTCCGTTCAGTTCAGTTCAGTCTCTCAGTCATGTCTAACTCTTTGCGACCCCATGGACTGCAGCACGCCAGGCTTCCCTGTCCATCACCAACTCCCAGAGTCCACCCAAACCCATGTCCATTGAGTTGGTGATGCCATCCTACCATCTCATCCTCTGGCGTCCCCTTCTCCTCCTGCCCTCAATCTTTCCCAGCATCAGGGTCTTTTCAAAGGAGTCAGTTCTTCGCATCAGGTGGCCAAAGTATTGGAGTTTCAGCTTCAGCATCAGTCCTCATTATTCCTATAGGGCTTTTTTGTCTCCTTAATTAAATCATCAGCTTTTGGGGAGTAAAAAATACCTGCTATCTCATCAACAAGCCCTGAGCTGGGTACCTAACTGGCATCCAAAAATCATTCATGGGTTTCAGGGTTAGTCACAGGGTCACGCACAGTTGGTCACTTTTTTCTGCTTTAGTTCACTCTGCTGGATCCAGTTGCAGTAATTCACTCAGTCAGGTCAGTCTAGGATTGTGGCAGACCATAAAATGGAAATTAAGGGACCGACTTGAGAAATATGGAGAAAATCATCAGTAGAATTTAGTGACACACCGGATAGAGTATGACAGAAACTCAGGTGCCATTTTGGAAAATGCCAACAGCATCGTTGAGGGCAAAATCACCTGAGCATGTGCCTTTATGCAATCAGGCAGTGCCATAAAAGATCTCGTTATCACAGGAGCCTTTTCTCCCCCTCTCCTTCCTGGCGTGCAAATACTGTCAAGCTACATTAGCACCGAAAGGAGTTAGATTGCAGTGACCTTTACTAATCCACCGCATTTATGTTTGTACTTTTCTCGCAATAAATGTAACATTACAATTATTAATGTCAGCATTTTCTTTGGAAACAGTGGTGAACTCATTAAGCACACTGCCAGGTGTTGCCCACCCCAGGTGTGAACCTAGTGGTTAGTGAGATGTAAATAACTCTTTATGGAAAATTTGCAGTCTACGGAATTAGTAACCGCACACAAAGCCAAACTAGTTTCCTGTGATTGGCTTCCTTACACCACTAGCTGCTTTAGTGCAGGTTGAATGAAAGAGTAACAGATGCCCCTCCTTTTAGGATATAAATCAGATTAGCATCTACCTCCTTGCCCTCTGTTTTACAGAGATAGCTGTCAGCCTTTGCACAAAAATGGGGAGAGATCCACAGTGAAGCGTATGTCCGGATGCTTAGTATAATTTCACCCCGTTTCTCTGGGATGCGAGCCCTGTGAGCAGTGATGACGTTTGTCCAACCACTAAGATACTCGTTATTGCCTCAGCATCTCCCGTATCACTTGCTATTTAAGGGAATGGCATCTGGTGGTGGGGGAGAGGCGAACCATACTCTCGGATCCTTACGCGACAGCTGCTGGGCGGCTAGCAGCTGTTTCGAGGTTCCTTTCCTGGTTCAGATGCTGTTTTCCATTTCTCTTTCTGTAATCTCTGAAACAAATGTCAACATGATTAGGAGAGGGAAAAAAAAGAAGCATGTTGAGATCTCAGAGTCCAGATGAGCCAGTCTGTTAGGCTACTGTGACAGCTGTTTGTTACTACCTGATGTCATCTTTAAAGAGGCCAGATCCTTGAACAGGTTGTGAATTCCCACGCGTGACATAATAGCGCTAACGACGGAACCCTGCCCCCTGCCGCCAGCGACGGGTGGCTGCCGTACTAAGTATGTGGGTCTGCAAACTAGATTCGATTAATATAATTTACACTGGATAACTTGTAAAGCAGTCATGTTTCACTATTTCTGTAGCCTGAGTTTTTTTTGCAACATGGAGACTGCTTATTTTTACTTACTTGATGCTGCTGTGGGTACAGGTAGGAAGTAATTATTTTGATGAGATGTTATGTTGCGCAAGTGGGCCACCCAGCTATAAGGTCTTCGGCAAGTGACTTGACCTCCCAGGGAACGCAGGGGTAATAATTTCAGCCTCATAATGCTGCGGTGAGTAATGCATGAGGTACCGTGTAATTATCTATCAATTAATACTGAATATAGCCTGTGTTCATAAATGCTGGTGTCCCACTGTTTTAGTGAAGCAGTAATCTATGCAGTGAAGTGCCTGTTTGGGTTCTTCAGTAAACACGCATTGACTGAGGATGAATTACATGTTGTTGCACTTTCTTGGTTGACCAGTCATCTCCAGTGCCTTCCGTGCCCAGTGCTCTCACCACCAGCAGCACTGTTCCTGGGAAGAGTTCACTGTCAGGGGGAGCCCTTCTGCAGAGCCACACCACTGCCCTGCTGCCACCGCCTCCGCACTTCACCCACAACATCTAGGTAGATTGGTTGAGAGTCCTTTTTTTATACCATTTAGTTTCCTCCTCTGTGTAATATGATTATAATAATTATCACAAAAGCCCTTTGACTTAGCATTGCACTCTCAATATAGTGTGAGTATAAGAAGAGATGAAGGGGCAGTTTGATTAGAATCAACCCCTTGATGGCAAGGACTGTTGTCTTTGCAGCTTGTTAGCCATACCCAGGAAGGCCGGTGCATCTAGCAGGCTTTCAACATAGTCATTGAATGGTGAGATGAAAGAGCCAGAAATTTTTAAGCATAATAGGTAGGATAAGTTTAACTAGGAGCTCTCATTTATAATATTCTGTCCTGTATGCACAATGTATACAGGGCAGATGTTAAATGATTTTGTCATCAATTCAGAAGAAATTAGAGATAGCAGGTTCAGGTTCATCTTGGTATAATTCATTGCAGTTTTCTTAATCAGGTCCTAGAAAGAAGGATACTTTTATTATTATTTGTTTAATTCACAAAATAGCTCTGTATTTGCTATGAGCCATGGTTAGGTCATCTATTCCTCACAGTAACCCCATGAGGGAGTTACTGTAAGTATCCCCACTGTAAACCAGTAGAAATACATGCATAGAAAGCGTAAGCACCTTGACCTCATTCATACATTTGGTTGGCCATGGCGGTCAAGCTCTCCGTTATTGCAACATCCTTCTGAGACCACACACTGCCTGTCTACTTAGTGGATCATTTTATATGGTGGACATGTGAGGGAGAGGAAAAGTAGAGTGAGGAATGAAAATAATAATTTCTAAAGCCATTGTCAAAGGAGGCAGGGAGATGGTGCAGCTGAGAGAAACCAAGAATTGGGGACTTCTTGTAGTGAGTGAACTCTGGGCACAAAATAAGTGTGCTATAATCTAGCCCCTGTCTGCTCTTGCACTCCTGTCATGTAACCTCCTCCATAAACGCAGTGATTTATTCAGAGCTGGCAGTGTCTTCTATTATTAATCTTCTTCTTCCATCTCTGCCCCATCTGCATGCTCACATGCTTTACCCAAAACTGAGCTCAAACTTCACCTTCTCTGGGAAGGAATCCCCTATTTGGGTAACTTTTTTCCCATGTTTCTCTTGCATGTTCTTGAACACTTGATTATAACAAGTGTACTGTGTTGCCTAAAGAGCCTTTGTTTCTGAAAGTGTCATATTGATGAAAAAAATAATTAGCCTTGAAAAAAGAAAAGGCTCTATGTCCTCTGTGGGGGGTGAAGGTATTCTTCCTCCTGACTTAGATTTTGAGACTTTCTAAAATAATTAAGGTTGGGAAGACCTTATAGTTAATTCAGTCTTTCTCCATTCTGTGTTCTATCTAGTTACATTCAAAAGGAAATCAAGATTCTGAGGGGGAAAAATGTATCAAATATATAGAATGAATAAGGGACAGGGTTAGCTCCCCATTGGAAACACTTTAATGAACTATTCTTATCAATAAAAAGCTGACACTTGCCACTTGAAATGTGTCAAGCAGAAGCTGTGCACTTTGCCTGGAAAATTATATTCAAAAACAATAGTAATAGTTGCTAAAACTTCCTGAACAGGTAACTTGTCCAAAATCATGTATCTGCTAAAGTATATATTAAACCCAGCCTAACCCTGTAACTCAAGCTCTTTATCATCTTCACACTGGACCTCTCACTTCTGTGTCTGCTTTTCAATGGGGAAAAAAGGGGGAAATACTTAGTATGAAATTCTGATCAGCATCACAATCCAAAGAAGGACATGATGAAGGTCATAAGTTGGCCTTTTCTCGGGGTAAAGGGGGGCAGAGTGTAACTTGCTTTTGGAAGGGGAACTTACAAAGGAGAGGGCAGGAGTAAAGGTCTTTACCAAGGGAGGGGCTGTGTGAACAGAAAGGGGCAGAAAGGCAGGCCCTGCAACCTGCTGTGCAAAGCTCTGCCAATACTGCTCGAGTCCAGCTCTGTTTTCCTTTACGCACATAGAAAAGACCAAATGAGTGGTTTGTGGGAGGTCTACGCATCCTTATTTTTAGCATTTTATATCCAGGCTATTAAGAGGGAAGCTGAAGTCTTGCATTGTTCGCCACACATATTCAGGTTGTATTATCTGTGCTTTAAACATCACACAAAAGCACTTGTGTAACTAACAGCTGCCTTTCCCCAGTCAAATAAGGGTCACAAGAGGTGGCATGCCTAGAAGAGTTATGCAGTATCTCAGGCCTTTGCTCTTCTAATCCCTGTGTGGAAAAGCCATTAATGCATTTCTTCAGAAGTATTTTCTGTTGTTCTCAGATGAAAGGTAGCATCTCACTGTAGGCATATTGTACTCAGTAATCGCGAAAGTAGGCGATGGAGGTAAGAAGTCAGTTTGGATGGCAGGTCAGCTTACCCCAGCAAGAGTGCCAGTTAACCTGTAAGATGGAGCTGTATGCATTTCATCAAGAGAGTGTAGCGGTTTCTTTTCACAGCGGTTTCTTTTCACGTGAATATATAGTAAAATAGAGGAACTTCTGTTTTAAAGAACAGTTAACCGATGTTCCCTACTTCCAGTACCATTCAAGGCAGAGACATATCCTGAATACATTCTCCACAGTGACATTTGCATGTTTGAGGTTTATTTCCTTCACCACCATCTTGTGTCTAAGTGACAGTGGCGGATTTACAGGAAGCAGTTAGCTCAATTGCCCTTTTTCCTTAAACTCTGAGAAATGTCCTTACAAATCTTTCCCTTCTCTACCAAGTAGAAAGGAATGGGACAGTGAGAAAAAGAGCTCTGCTAGTTCCAGCAGCAGGCTCAACCAGTGCCCACTGGTAATAGATTTTTTATAAACATCTTCATGATGCCACCTATTGCTCACCCTGTGCTTCAGTATTTGAGAAATGGGCAATTATTAGCCGAGCAGACCGAGTTCCAGGACTCTGAATGCACAGGGACTGTGATTTTCCAGCCATTCAAGCCCATATTGTATTGTCCTCAGGAGAAGGGGGCGACAGAGAATTAGATGGTTAGATGGAATCATCGACTCAGTGGACATGAGTTTGAGCAAACTCTGGGAGATGGTGAGGAACAGGGAAGCCTGGAGTGTTGCAGTCCATGGGGTCACAGAGTCAGACACGACTGAGCAACTGAACAACAGTACCCTAAGTTTACCACTGCTTGGATTCGGTATTTACACTTGACTTTTCATGACAAATGAATATGAGACTTTCAATGGTTCCCATTATGCCCACTTTGTCTTTGAGTCTATTCTCCACTTGCCTCTCACAGGGTCACCCACGTGACATCAGATTGTGGTATTTGGGGGTAAAAGGTGAAGGGGGGAAGACTGGATAGAAAGTGATTTGGGTTCAGTGGGAAAGTAGTATTTTTAGAGATGGGAGGCATATGTATACTCTAACTATAGACTGTGAAAACTGAGAAGAAATTATTTAAAGAGGAGATGCATTTTATTTATTATTAAAGAAAAGTTTTGTTGTATTTTTATTTATAATACTTGTTTTCTTGATGAAGCTAGACTAATTATATAACTTAGTTTTTAATAATAAAGGTCAGTATATATCAAAAAGAGCCACTTGATTAGATGTCTTTTATTTATAAGATAATCCTATTAAAATGTCAATTTATATAATCTTTTAATATTTATGCAGAATAATAATTACCATCTATATAATTAATATTGCAAATGATCTTATTTGAAATAAAATAGAACATTAAAAAGAAACAAGTACATAACATTTCATATCTTAGCAAGCTATTATTTTAGCATTTTTAAAACAAATTGTATTAAGCCTTCCAAGAGTGTTCCCCTATCTAAGCAAGATAATCTATAAAAGTAAGATGTTTGCTCAGAATGCTGTCTTTGTTCCTTCAGTCCCTAGGATATTCTTTAGGGCATAATTGGTGCAATGGGTATTTTTTCATTAATAGTATATGATGTATTCTAAAGCATAGAGATGGAATTCGTATTTAAACATGCAGAAAGATAGACTAGTATGTGTGTTGCTTTCCAATTTGTTCTTTTCCAGCACTGCTGCTGCTGCTAAGTCGCTTCAGTCATGTCCAACTCTGTGCAACCTCATAGATGGCAGCCCACCAGGCTCCGCCGACCCTGGGATTCTCCAGGCAAGAACACTGGAGTGGGTTGCCATTTCCTTCTCCAATGCATGGAAGTGAAAAGTGAAAGAGAAGTCGCTTAGTCATGTCCGACTCCTAGCGACCCTGTGGACTGCAGCCTACCAGGCTCTTCCGTCCATGGGGTTTGCCAGGCAAGAGTACTGGAGTGGGGTGCCATTGCCTTCTTCTCTTTTCCAGCACAGCAGGGCACTAATAATAGGGCAGGAAAAGGCTACAGTGACTTCTCACGGTAGTTTCCAACTCTTGTTTTCTACTTACTATAATCCGAGGTGGCAGCACAATTCAAATACAAAGGAATAATTCTGAAACAAAAATGATGTGTCTGTTCCAAACACTTACATGTTTGAAATTGGAGACTTTTATGAACTATTCTTTCTTTTGGCAAACGTTTACTGCACTTGGGCTAATTTTCCTGCAGTAGGTCTTCAGTATGATCACAGACTATGAAGGGCCACGGGAGAATTCTTAGTGGTCCTCAAGGTAATTGTGCGTGAAAGTCACGGCAAAAGAGTGGACCAGCCCGGGTCCCCACTGGTGTTTCTTCCAATTATTATTTTGAGATGAGTCCATTGTATGACCTTAGCCATAACAGGAAACTTCCCTAGTTGCATTCATTCATTTATCACAGCCAGCGACTGCTCTGAGGACATAGTGGCCTCACAGATCTTATATTCTGGTGAGGAACTGTCAAATAAATAAGCTTATGAATATTTAAATAAGATCATTACAAGTTGCCGCTGCTGCCCTGAAGGAAATAAACTCACTGCTCTGAGAGAGGGAAAAAAAAAGAAGATAGATCTAATTTAGATGGTATGTTTAAGGAAAGTGTCAACCAGAAACATGTAGGCGTAGGGATGGTGAGAACAAAACTGTTACATGTGATAATTCTGGATCAGCTTATCTCTCGAGTTTGTTGTAAAATTGGTGGGAGGTCATTATTGTGGAAGAACATTAAAAAAATTGGAAATGAAATATAAATCTACAATTTTGTAAATTTTATAAAGTGTTAGAAAGATGCCTTTCCTTCCCTGATATTCAGAGGGCCATTTGTCTATGACCAACCTTATTTCTCTGGAGAAGGAAATGGCAACTCACTCCAATATTCTCGCCTGGAAAATCCCATGGACAGAGGAGCCTAGTGGGCCTCAGTCCATGGAGTCACAAAAGAGTTGAACATGACTTTTCGACTAAATAACAACAATAAACCTTAGTCCACTGCTAGGATAAGAAAGGAAATTAGACAGAATTTAAGAAGTGACTGCAAATCTAAGAATTTTGTCTAATAAATCAACCTGGCATGATACAATACCACCTTGAAGCCCAGTTCTATTATTCTAGCTGATAGAGTCATTTGGTTGAATGTTGCTTCTTAATATACTAAAATCTATTATAGTATAAACATAAAATTTTTATATTCCTGGATTTTATCATAGAGTTATTTAAAGTTTTTAAAGATTTAATAAACACAGATATAGAAAGCCAAGCAGAAGCACAAAAACATTTTTCTCTAACAGCAGGACCTATTTAATTTAATCTTAGAATACATGATTTATCTTTAAAGAGAGATACTGTTAGGGGAAAAAAAAAGAAAAACATTGTTCATGGCCATATGTTATTGTAAAACAGCATATTTGAATATTTTAAAGACACTAAATTTGGTCCAAATTGAAGTAGGCTTTTTTCTTTTGTTGACAGTATGAAGCATATGCTAGGAATATGAGCCATAATTAAGCAGTAAGACACAACAGGGTGTATGTGTTGTGCTGGGAACAGTCCATGTACTGCGTGTGTAAAGTATGTGGCCAAAAAGAGAGACGCCCACAGCCACCACGGTGGTGGCTGTCATCCAGCCCAACATACGAGCATATGCCTTTCAGCATGCTTTTGCTGTGTGAACATGCTCTTATTATGAATCATGTTACTTTATCCTATAAGAACATTTTCAATCATTATACTTTGGGCGAAAACCAGAAAAATGCAAATCCCATAATGAGACCTCTTCTTTTTCTTGATGTGGAAAGGGTTTGCTTGACAGCATTTCCTATGTGTTTCGGGTTTGCTTCAGTTGGGAATATGGCTTTCGTACTAGTTGGCAAAGTAGACAACAGGAGAGACAGAGGTGGTCTAAACCACCTTTGGGGAAGGTGCTAAGGGAAGTGCTAAGAGCTAAATCTTGAGCACTCGCATGCCGTTGAAAACTGAAGTCATTTGTTTTGCCTTTCCAATTTCAGGAAATAGGTTTGACCCTCTGAAGTTCTTAAATGAGAGAAGCATAAATCTTATTCCAAGGATCCTTTGAGCTTTAAAAAACAAAAACAAAAAAACTTTTTTTTTTTTTTTAAGTAACAAAACAGAGAAAATTTCAAATTCACCAAGTTCTGGTTACATTTAGGATTGTATTTTGAGAAACTAACAAAATGTATGTCGCCTTTTACTCTAATTAACAATGTGGTGTTGCTTTTAAGAGTTGGAAAGGGTCTTAGGCAAATCATTTTTCTTTCAACCATCTTTAAAAATGCACTGTGAGAAGTGAGGCTTTGAAAAGAAGAGGGAAGACTTTTTGAGATGAGACGCTAAGGAACGCCCTGAAGACATAAGGCAACCCTATTCCTCTTGCGGACCAGATGTGTCTAATACACAAGCTCCAACCACGAATGAAGTCACATAGAATAGAGTATATACTCTTTGTAATAAAATTAGATCTAGACTGGGTAGCCATTTTTTAATGACATATGAGTGTTTAATTGGGAATAACCAACATTAAATGAGACACTATTTGTAACCATGTACAGTAATTAAAATGCCAATACCCACTGAAATTGGATGAATAATAACTGACATGACTTGGTCTGAGAAAATTAAAAGAGTTAAAGCTTGAGGTAGAACTTGTTGAATTTGGGGTATCCCTCCTAAAAAGAGAAAGAGAAAAACAGGAAAAGATCCCACTGTAACTGGAAGTTGTATTTCAGTATATTGAATTTTCTAGACTATTTTAACAATGTTTATAATAAAGCCCTTAAAATATTTTCATAGTTAAAATCTTAGGTTTTTGAATTCAAAGTATATCTTATCTGCAACATATGAAATTTACACAGCTAGAAGTAAAGAATACTTCTTTTCTCAAAAAGCTCAAAATTTAGGGAGACAGATAAGACAATTCAAAGGGGGTTGTGATTTAACAAGGAAATAGGTCAACTGCCTTAAGAAACAGATGGGGATTCAAAGGAGGGAACTATTTGTTTCGGAGATGTGAGGCGTGGTCTTCTGGAGGGAGTTTGAGGTAGCGATTCAGGTGTGGATGGGCCATGAATAAGTAGAAGAGAGGTAACTAGGGCCGCATGACTGGATAACTTTAGGTGGAGTGGTTTGCCATGCCCTCTTCCAAAGGGTATCTTTCCAACCCAGGGATCAAACCCAAGTCTCCTGTGTCTCCTGTATTGCAGATGGATTCTTAACCCACTAAGCCACCAGGGAAGTCCGAAGTGACTACACAGTAAATAGTAAGAAGGCCCAGTTTGCCCTAGAAATCAGTGGCTTGGAGTGTAGAATGTTACAGAAGAAAGGCTTTTGTGATCTTTGCTTCTGATCACCTTCTTTTCAGAGGAAAACTCCAGTGACCCCAGAGTTGCGGGTGGCTGAAACATACACAGTTAGAATAAGCCCAGAGCTTAATGCCAATGTGCTGACTTCATTGTCCGCTGATATTTTTGTATGGTGAACTAATTTGAAAGGCATAACAAAGAAGTATTTTATCTTAGCAGCAGTAGAAACCTGTGAAGGATTGTGCATGAGGTGGGTTGAGACAAGCCTTCAAGTAAGATCCCTCAAATGTTGGGTATAGGAAGGATTGAACCCTTGTGTCAGATTGTGTCAATCAGTTCAAAAAACAATTAAATGTATCCATGAAGATCGATGTATAATGGATTACTAAGGAGACACTGAGTATTTGGGGGGTGCATTTTTTGTGTATCATGGAAGATAGTTTCTATGTCTGAAGAATCAAGGAAACAGTCCACCAGAGAATCTTAATTTCCTCAGACTTGGAGAAAACCTCCCCGCATTTATGTACTTCTGTATTCTTTCACAATGTTATGGTCTTGAGAAAAATAATATATGCCTCAAAAGAGATAAATGATCAGATAGAAATGGGGAAATAGAAATATAGGTAGATCGTTTATTCTTAGATATCTTATTACTTTCTTTTTCATTCACTAAAAAATGAAAATTTGTTGTAAGTAGAGGGAATAAAATAGTTAAAAATCATGAAGTATTAGTAACTCAGTCATGTCCAAGTGTTTGTGACCCCTTGGACTGTAGCTCGCCAGACTCCTCCATCCATGGAATTCTCCAGACAAGAATACTAGAGTGGGTAGCCATTCCCTTCTCCAGGAGATCTTCTTGACCCAGGGATTCAACCTGGGTCTCCTGCATTCCAGATGGATTATTTACCATCTGAGCCACTTCATGACTACCTGTCAAACCAAAAGAAAGTCCAGACTATAAGATTTTGAACTTAAAATTAGTATGCTACAACTGACTTAGGAGGAAAACAAAAACTCATGGACAATGGTTTTTTAGAGAAATCCACCTTATCCTGGCAGCGTCCACATCATAATTGTCTTAAATAACACGGCTCTTTGATAAAGATGCTGCTAGAGAAATTGGTGTTTTGGGTGACAGCCTGGGTAGTCAGGCTAATGAACTTCTCTTGGGGGCCAAGGGTATGTTAATTACCTGTCTCTTTGCTCCTCATGGATGAACAGCTTCAGCCTGGGGAAAAGCTGTGTGTATGCCCAGAAATGTGACTCCCTTCCCCTTCTTTGCAGCCTTGTGGTTGGAACTGCTAGGTGTTTCTGCTTAAATACAACACAAGAGGAGGTCTGTATCTTTTACGGGCAGAAAAGTCCATTCATATAGGCAAATAATTAAGGATGCAAACTGAGGTGAAAATAATTTAAGGTGAATAAGGTGAAAAAAAGAAAGCTTCAGGTTTTGTGAAATAGTTCCTTTCAGTGGGGCAGGCAAGTAGGTCTATCATCACTGAAATGTTCCTGTTCCACATTTGCTTTTATTTTGCTATTGGAGACCGGGAAACAAAATATCCCCTGGAAAATAAGGGGAAATTGTTCATTCTTTATTCACCATAATTGAGCCTGAAAATTTCAAGTAACGCTGCTCAGATGGAAAATGCCACAGAAAGCACCATGTGGGTCTAGTTCAAGTAGCAAATGTGAAGCGTTTGTTAAGCAAAATGTACCTTTCAAACACAGCTGAAAACATCAACAGGAAGATAGGAATGGTTCATCACATTTCTTTATCTTTTAAATTTTTTCATATTTGTCTAAGGTTAGCACAGACATTAGAAAACTATTACTTAGATTCATAAACATGAATTTATTTGAAGATTAAAACAATGAATTTTGTAACTATCAAAATTTAAGGACTTTCTTATGATTGCAAAGGTAATTCCATAAACTTCTCTTTTAAAAATGGACCTCAAGTTGATCAAGTTACAAATGGAGGAAAGTTTGGAGGGAACTTGGCTTAGACAGTGAGAGGATGTTCAGATAGTTTGGTAATGATGTGAATAGCTGTATTTATTTGTAGTTACTAGGCTCCTGGGCTTCTGCTGATGCTTCACATGTAGCTTTCAACTGGGCATAGCCTAAATTTAAGGTTATACTTTTTTCATTTTTGCTGAGTCTGGCAATCCCACTCATATGAAAAATAAGAAAATTGAAGTTAAAGAACTCTCCCTAAATCAGAGTTGTTAAGAAATAAGCTGGACCTGGAACCAAGCTCTTTTTTGCTTCAGAGCCTATATTTTAACTTCTGGGCTATAATTTAGCATGTGCTAATGAAACAACCCACAAGTTGAATAAGCAGAAAGACTTGATGACACAAACAATGGGTGGAATTTATCTCATTGACAAGAATTCTCAGATACTGTGAGAATGAAGAAAAATGTCTTTCACTTTTCTTTGAATTTATATTTGACATATTTATTGTCTTTATAGGAGAAGTTTCTCTTCAATTTGATTTGAATAGGCACTGAATAAACACAGCTGTTTAACTTTGGCACAAACAGCAATGTATGTAAAGTTTCTAAAGAGAATGAGCAGAAACTCTTTTCAGAGAAATGGAGAAACAAAAGTAGACTTCTATCAGGTTGGTGTGAAAGTAATTGCAGTTTTTTCATTGATGCCATTTCTCATTTAATACTAGAATACATTCTTAAATATGCTTATATTATTCATCACTTTAAAGCACAATTCTCAGCTTATGGTTTTTTTGCTAGTGACTTATTACTTGTTTGTTTTATATGTATTTTGATTATGGAAATAATATTATACAAAAAGTAAATTTGAGTGATTTTCTTATTCAAGTTGAAAATGGGTCATAAAGCAACAGTGATAACTCACAACATTCACGATGCATTTGGCCCAGGAACTGCTAATGAAGGTACAGTGTAGTAGGGGTTCAAGAAGTTTTGCAAAGTGGATGAAAGTCTTGAAGGGGAGGAACATAGTGGCTGGTCATTGAAAGTTTACAACAACCAATTGAAAGCCAGCATCAAAGCTGATCCTCTTCCAACTACGTGAGAAGTTGCCGAAGAACTCAACACTCACCATTCTACAGTTGTTCAGCATTTGAAGAAAATGGTAAAGGTGAAAAAGTCCGGTAAGTGGGTATCTCAGGAGCTAACCACAAATCAAAAAAAAAAAAAAAAAAGTCATCATTTGGAAATGTTGTCTTCTCTTATTCCGTGCAACAATGAACCATTTCGCAATTGGACTGTGACATGTGATGAAAAGTGGATTTTATGCCACAACCAGTGATGACCAGCTCAGTGGATGAAGTGATAAGAAGCTCCAACGCACGCCCCAAAGCCATACTTACACCAACAAAAGGTCATGGTCACTAAAATTTTCTGAATGCGAGCGGAACAATTACATCTGAGAAGTATACTCCACAAATTGATGAGATGCACCGAAATCTGGAAGCACTGCAGCAGGCATCAGTCGACAGAATGAGCCCAATTCTCCATGACAACACCCAACCGCATGTTGTACAACCTATGCTTCAAAAGATGAATCAATTGTGCCGCAAAGTTTTGCCTCATTTACCATGTTCACCTGACCCCTTGCTAACTGACGACTACTTCTTCAAGTGTCTCAGAAACTTTTTGCAGGGAAAACACTTCCACACCCAGCAGGAGGCAGAAAATGCTTTCCAAGAGTTCATCTAATCCTGAAGCATGAATTTTTTATGCTACAGGAATAAACAAACTTATTTCTCTTTGGCAAAAATGTGTTGAGTATAATTGTTCCTATTCTGATTAATAAAGATGTGTTTGAGCACAGTTATTATGATTTAAAATTCACAGTCCAAAACCACAATCACTCTTCCACCAACCTCATACAAATATTTTAAAGAAAAGAAGCGCCTTCTTACTGTAAATCCCACTAGATTGATTATGTGAAATAAAGTATTACTCATCAATTATTCATTCTGTGCAACAGTGCACCATCATTTTGGAGTTAAAAGAGTGAGGATAAACTATGATTACTGCCCCCATGAAACAAGAGAGAGAGACACACAGGATAGGGCATGAGAGAGCAGAGGGGTAAGACAGTGGCCTCCAGACCATCTGATTCATTTCCTGCTCTATCACTTACCAGCAGTACATCTATCTCTATGATCAATTTTCTCATCTGTCAAATGGGCATAATCATAATACAATCTCCTGTTAGGAAATGCAATTAAAAAAAAATTCAATTCGTGAAAAAATAAGAAAAAACCTCTCCACAAAGGTAGAAGAGAAAGAAAATTTTTCGTTATCAGACAAGCATTACACCAGAGCACATACCTCAGGCAATCCACTAAAGAGATTACAAAGACAGAAATACCCCCCTCCCCTGCCTCCAATATAGCCAAGCAGATACAACTCATTACACACTTCCTCAATCCTGACCATAATCCCTAAATAGGAGGCTGTGATGATGGCACTGTTGGTCAGCCATCATTCAACCCAAATTCATCTGGTCATGGCATTAACTGTATGTATTGGTTCATTGGTTTTCTCTGAAGGAAAAATAAACTTTCCATATTTTTGCAACACGAGATAGCTTCACAGTTTGGAAGAGGGTGCCTTCCAAGCTAGGCTCCTACCCTCCCAGGAAGATGGGGAGACAGTGTGATCATCTTTCTTGATGAATCCATTTCAAAGAGATGGTTCCCGAGTCCTTGAAAAAGATATCCCTGGCTCCCAAAGCTGGAATAAGGCTTATTTAGATTAAAAAAATAAAAAAGTTACATACATCTCAACCAAGGAGTAAAAAAACCTTAGAATTATAAATTTTCTAAGGTAAATGTTCTACAAAAATGAAGAGGGAGGGAGTGAGCTTTTTCTCTTACTTTCCACTGGTAGAATTAAGCCTTTTATTTTAAATTTTCATTTGCCCTCACACTTAAATACAGAAGGTGTTTGGGACAGAGACTCTTTGTTGTTGTTCAATCACTAATTTATGTCTGACTCTCTTAAATGCAATAAAATATTATTGCTATTATCAATTCCACATATTACTGTTGTTCATTCACTGTCATGTCCAACTCTTTGTGACCCCATGAATTGCAGCACGCCAGGCTTCCCTGTCCTTCACTATCTCGTAGAATTTGCTCAGATTTATTTTCATTGAATTGGTGATGCCATCCAACATCTCACCTTTTTTTGCCTTCAATCTTTCCCAGCATCAGGGTCTTTTCCAATGAACCAGCTCTTCGCATCAGGTGGGCAAATATTGGAGCTTCAACCTCAGCATCAGTCCTTCCAATGAATATTCAGGGTTGATTTCCTTTAGGATTGACTGGTTTGATCTCCTTGCAGTCAAAGAACTTTCAAGAGTCTTCAGCAGCATCACAATTTGAAAGCAATCAATTCTTCAGTGCTCAGCTTTCTTTATGGTCCAACTCTCATGTCCATACGTAACGACTGGAAAAACCATAGCTTTGACCATACAGACCTCTTTCAGCAAAGCTCTCTGCTTTTTAATATGCTGTGTAGGTTT
Source organism: Ovis aries (assembly GCF_016772045.2). Classification (NCBI taxonomy): domain Eukaryota; kingdom Metazoa; phylum Chordata; class Mammalia; order Artiodactyla; family Bovidae; genus Ovis; species Ovis aries. The sequence continues at coordinate 10,881,866 of NC_056079.1, forward strand.
GTCATAGCTTTCCTTCCAAGGAGTAAATGTCTTTTAATTTCATGGCTACAGTTACAGTCTGCAGTGATTTTGGAGCCCAAGAAAATAAAATCTGTCACTATTTCTATCTTTCCCCCTTCTATATATATATATATATGGCATGACTGGTCATATAATCAGTTGCTCATGTTTGTCTGTATGATCATTGATATAAATTGAATTGGTGGATAAAAGCCCCCTTAAAGACATGGTTATTGGAGTCATCAGAAAGATGTTAAAAAGCAGAGCTGTAAGTGGGTCATAATTATTGGCTGTTTGAGTGGGGAGAGGGAGATTATACAAGGAGGGTTGCAATTTTCAAACATGAATGAAAACAGTAATATCTACCAGGAGGTTAGAGTCAAAGGAAATAAATAAATGGGTCCGACCTAATAAAAACGACTATGTGCGGGAACAGTTGAGAAATTTGGTGAGAGATATTAATGGGGATCTTTTAATATGGAATTTAGATTTGATGAAAAGAGAAAGCACCATCTAGGAGATGGTAGAAGAGGAGAGTCAAGTGCTAAGTCTTTCTGTGGTATGTGTATAGAAATTTCATGAAAACAAGATTACCAAATTTATCAGTGTGACCACAGTTGGCCCTCCCTATGTACAGGTGTGGCTTCAAATGCACTAAAATACCCTTTTCTTTAAAGAACTTGAGCATCCATGCATTTTGGTACTCATGGGATTCTGGAACCAATCTCCCATGGATTTAGAGAGACAACTGTACAAATCCACATTCTAAAGTCTCCCTCCATTGAAACTTCCTGGTGGTCTGATGGCTGGGACTTGATCCTCCAGTGCAGGGGCATCAGGTCCAATCCCTAGTTAGGGAGCTAAGATCCTACATACCTTGCAGCCAGCCAAAAAACCAAGCATAAAACAGAAAATAAATTCAATAAGGACTTTAAAAATGGTCTACATAAAAAAAAAAAATCTTAAAAAAGTTAAGGTTTTCCTTCCTGATTCCTAGGGTCCCTCACAAAGCTTTTCACATGTTTATGAGCATCTTCTCCTTCTCTAAAACTGGCATGTGAGAAATTAGATCCTGTTGTTGAAATACAGAATAGTGCGATAAGGAGAGGAGAGTACTTATGACGCATACAAGCATTTTATTTGCTTACAACATGAGCTTCAGTCACTTTAAATACAAAAATTGTGTTTTTTCACCTTGCGCTTGCCCTGTTTTGCCTCGCACTTGCCAAGCACTTGCTCCAGTGTTGGTTCTTCATTGTTGCTTGGTTGCTTGAGTCCTGTCCAACTCTTTTGCAACCCCACGTACGGCAGCCCTCCAAGCTCCTCTGTCTATGGGATTCTCCAGGCAAGAATACTGGAGTGGATTGCTGATTCCTTCTCCATGGTTCTTCATAAAAGGTTGTGAAACTGAGCTGTGCAGTTGATGTAATGGTGTAAAAAGCTTGTGAATTTCTTGGGAATTGCTGCTCAGGAAGATGGTCTGGGGAGCCAAGGTGGTTTGGTGAGATTCCCAACCAACAAGGGCAAGTGGAATATGCAGTGGGTTAGAAGAGTTTGGTTATTTGTGTTCCTATGAAAAGAGTGTCAGTGTCGCAGAGTGTGTGTAGAAGCAAAGAAAACTAAGAGTGGCATTAGTATAAAATTAGAATTTCTATGGAATGCTCAGGAGAAGGCCAAAAGAAGGAAGACGTTTGCTTTGAAAAACTATAACCTTCACCCCCTCTCAACTCTCTCTTTGTAATTTAAGGGGGTTTCTCCAGTCACTTTTCCCTGCAAGAATTGTAGGTACCTCATTAAGCTGCCTCTAAATTGTATTGTGTGAATATTTTATGAGGCAATTTTGTTCATCTAATCATCATTTTGAGATTGACTAAAGAGAAGAGAAGGATTGGTTCCTTTCAGATATCTGCACTATTTGTTGTTGTTTTCACAAGTACTTTCCCTTTTCTCTACAGAACTGGATTTTATTATCCTAAGGACATTCATGCTTTATTCAGAATTTCTTCCTATTTGAATTGGCAAATTCAGTACTGGTATTTAACAATGAAGTCTCAGTGGAATATTCCTTTTTTATGTTGTCATTTTTTATTTTTTCTTTCCATCCTAGGCAGAAAAAGTGATGATGCCAAAGTGCCATAGACTCTGGCAAATTATCCATCCTATATAGAAAATTGAGACTCTTAATTTTTTTTTTTTTCCTAAGAATCAGTCTTTCTTGCTAAGAAGAGTGAGAATGAGAATCTTCAGTAAGAGATGTCTGGTCAATATGCAAGGTGGCATTTCTTTTCCAATTTCTAATAACCCTGTATAGCCCTTCAGTTATCTTTGTTTAGGAATAGTGGTATCATTTCATATCTAAAAATCAAAAAGTAAACAAACCAGCAAAAGTCAGAGGCAGCAACTGTATTATCTGGTAATACTAAGAGAAATAAGAAAAAAAAATTTTTTTCTCTTTTTCCAGAAAGAGAATCCCAATACAAAGCAAAATTCCTTCCATTATTAACCATAGGTCGAGTCTAATATTCTAAAGTACCTAACCTTTCTCTGGGAGAGAATTTTTCCTCAATTTGTTTTGTAGTGGACATTTTCCTTGAGATTTATATTATAACATAGTAATTTTAAACTTTTGGTGAGTGGTTTAGCTTCATCAATTGGGGCTTCAAATAAAACTAAGGAAGTAATGGCGCCCTGTACTTAGTTGCCCTGAATTCACCTGGGTTATGTTACCCTCCTGGACCTATGTTTTCAAGGAATTGTTCATAAATTGCAAAATGTGCAGTGGAGGGTAAACAGAAAGAAAGACCTGAATGTATCAAGGACCTGATCATGTTTAGCAAGAAGAGAACACTTTGGGACAACTTGATTAAGTATGTTAAAATATTGAAGGGGTTGTCACTTAAAAGAAATATTCTTTCACTAAATCACATTTGTGTAGTACATATGTGAGCAGCATATGTATGGTTCACAGTAGGCACATTTAGAAAGAGTATACTGAAAAATACTTTTGCATGTATAAAGCTGTAATGCATATACTCAGGAAATAGTGAGTTCTCTATCTTTAGTAGCTGTTAAAACAAAGATATTTTTCCATAGAAAGCTAATAATATTTGAGAAGAGATCACTATGTATAAAATTTTAAATTCATTTTAAACAAAATATAAACAATATACTTTTAATAGTACAACACAAAATATTTGACCATATATATATTTGTTTATAGAGTATTAAAGATATGATTATGTTTTAATAATTCATTCAATACAAACATATATAAGTATTTGTTTGCTAAATTATCTTTTATAATTTTCTCAATATTATGCATGTTGTCTATAATATTATCTTTGTGTGTATGTGTGTGCTCAGTCGTATCGACTCTGAGAACCCGTAGACTGTAACCATCCAGACTGTTTTGTTCATGGAATTCTCCAGGCAGGAATACTGGAGTAGGTTACCATTTCCTCCTCTAGGGGATCTTCCCCGCTCAGGGATCAAAGCCACGTCTCTTGCAGCTCTTTCATTGGCAAGCAGATTTTTTACCACTGTGCCACCTGGGAAGCCCAGTATTATCGTTATTTCAAGTTATAACTTTTTTTTTTCTTTTTAAGGACCTATTTTGTAGCAGATGGCCACATGTAACGTAGTTACTCAACCTCTGCTAAAACTTGGTTTTTCTCACCAGCAAGAATTAAGCTTGATTTGCCTTATTCTTTATGTCTTTTGCCTATGAACATATAGCCTAGGCCAATTTGCTTGTAGTATCATGAGTTTCTAACAAGTTTTGAAGGAAAAATAAAATTAATAGGGTCAGAAATGTCTTAAGGAACATTTGAAAGTATAGTTTTATCTGTTACATATGTTTTTTTGTTGTTGTTTTGTAGCTCATATTTCTGAGGTGTTTCTACATAAAACTAGTGGTCCTTCTATATTTTGCTACATGATGTGATATTTTCATGCTGTTTGCATGGATGTAAACTCAGGATGAAAAGAAAAAAAATACAGAGATCGCAAAATGTGCAGGACAAGATTCCAGTCATTTCATGGTTAGGTAAGTCATTGAGTCTGAGCCTAACAGCTTATCAAATCCCCAACCATGAGGTATGTGGAACCTGGTTGATAGAAACTTCCTGGCTACAAAGTGAAAGAACTTTGTGAAAAGACTGATTTTGGAAAGTCATAAGTCTACTATTGAAGATGTCCTCCCCTAAAATATAATTTTACTCATCCTGATTATTTACTGACTTTACAATATATAGTATACTCTGCCAGATTTTGAGAATCAAAGAGGTATGTGTATCATTTCCTGCCACCAAACAACTTAAAAATCAATTTTATGGTCAATGATATGGAGAGAGATCTGGTTTGAGGGGAGAGGGAGATGGTAAGCTACATTTTATTTGAGCTCTAAAGCAATGGTAATACATACAGGTTTAGAGTCCTAATGGTAGAAAAAGAGTTAAAATCTAAATTTCATATTTGACAGTCTTTTAGGCAGAAGTGGACCATGAAACTAAATGGGGGCCAGCAAAATATAAAGACTCTACCCCTTTCCAGGGCTGACAGGAGGATAGGTGTAGCTTCTGGAGGATGAGAGAACCAAGATCAGGACTGGGTAGATGCAACCCCTTGTTGAAATATTATTGATATAAATAAATCTCTTGAGCAAGTTTACAAAATGCCAGTATACTGAGTAATGTCTTCTGCTGCCTTCCACACTGGCTGTCCCTGTAAAGATATGGCCTGTTTCAGGTCTGTAGAAAAAGCTTCATTGTTCTATTCAGGGATCCTGTTTAGATTACAGATCAGCCCACAGTGGCTGCCTCTGAGTCACGCAGAGGTCCGATGCCATCATCTTCAGAGGATGTTTAAAAAGGCAACTCCTTTCTGAAAAACATACACCTAAACACATGCGTCACTTCCCCATACTATAGAAACCCCAGTGTTCAAATTCTAGAAGAAAATCTGAAAAAACATCCTCACTCAGGCATAAGTGAGCACGTCTGCTTATTTATTAGTGTGACGTGTGTGTTTAAGAGCCCACTAGGTCTAGAAGGAAATGTTACACTTGTTTATGATTTGAGATTTCCCAACACAAAGAGAAAAATGACAGTGTGTTTAGAGGTTTTAAAAGTAATGATATATTCTGATATATATGGATAATCAAAAAATATACAATTACATGTTTATGCAAATATTGAGAAATAAGTTAAGCTAAAATATATGATTAAAAGACATTTTAGAAACTTGATTAATAGCTGTACATAGTAAATTATTAGATATCTTGTGTGGGTATGTGAGATTTAGTAAAAGTTTTTGTGATTTGAGAAAATATTCCTCTTAGGCTTATTTACTTTGTTATACTCATAACTTTATGGCAAAGAACAATAGAAAATAGGGTTTTACATACAGTGAAAATCAATTTTCTAGTAAATAGATGCATTCCAGATTTAGCCATGGGTCTAATCTAATCCCTCATGATAAGGTAAATTTTGCAAAGCTTAATATAGAAAATATCTGCATATCTTTATGTTTTATTTATTTTATTGTTCCTAATCCACAACCTACCCTATTGGAGTTATCAAATTTTTCATTTCAACATTTATGAAAAATCAATAACAGGAACTCAGATAGACAGAATTTAAATTGGTGTCTAGAGAAATTCCTCAATACCCTCCTCCCTCATTATTGAAGAGGCCAGGGTTGTGGTTCCAGAGAGTATCTACCATTTATAGGCCAATTTTCAATGAGGTAATTCGAGTCATAAATCTTAGTGGGAAATGCTATTGTTGAACACTCTTGGTGTTCCTTTAATTGAGAGGGATGGTGGGCCTGTGATGATGCTGTACTAACCCAAGGGCCTTCTTTCTTCCCTGTGTTTGGGTGCACTCAGCTATCAAAACTGCACTGATTTAACACTGGCCATTGCAACTGGGATTTCCAGATGCTAAGTGCTAATGCATGATTTAAAAGTATGCCATTTCCTGGTTCTTTTTGGGTGGCAAAGCTTTTGTCTCCAAGCTACAAACATCAAGGTCACTTGAAGGTGGAACTGAGAAGCAACCACATGATGTAAACTTCTGTGGTTGGGTTCTGCTCCACGAACAGGCCTGTGGTCTCTTGACTTCTACTTGTAGGCTTTGATAACTGTTCCTTTAGAGAATAAAAACAGAAAGTTGCTTAATTTTAGTTGACCCAGTATTTCTAAAAGATTAAACTATATCAACTTAAATAGAATCATTGGTGAGGATAAAGGAAATTTTAGTCGTTTATATTCTTTTAAATGATGGCTATTAATTCCTAGAAACCCCGATACACTATATACATTTTGGGAAGTTAATTTTGTAGTAATAATTTGAGTTGACCAGTTATATTCTTAGTACAATATGTCACATCAAAGTATCCCACAATGCTATTGAATTTTGATGCAAGTCTTCCATTTTTCATGAAGGCATATAATTTTCTTTATGGAAACTCATTATTTGATGCTGCACAATCAAAACTTATGAAAAATAAAAGTGCCACTCCAAGTTCCAAATCGAAGGATCCTTTTTCTTTCCGATGCCAGACCAGTCAGTAAGAATAAGAAATGAAGGATATTTGAGGCTTTCCTTGCTGTATAATTATTTTTGAATTGCATCTTTCTAATGTGTTTATGTGCTTTTCCTGTCACATTAGAAGATATAATACAACTCTAGAAAGACTGGCGGTAAAGAAACATTAAGTACCAGAAATTAATTTCCTCAATGGTTCTTGAAAAATTTCATTAGCCTAGAGGGTTAATTTTACAGTTTTAGTGCAATCATTATTTATCATCTCTTGGTTTACGGGAAAGAATTAGAGTTATTAGCTATTAAATTATCCATGAAAATTTGACACTCTTCTAGACCAAACAAACCCTGGGGCATGCTGATTTTCCCAGTGTGAAACATCTGTGGCTTCAACTAGAAAGAACTTAACATTGTCTAATTAGATTTCCAAGATTTATAAGGTTTAAATACTCTGTTATTAGAAACCTGAGAATTAGCCCAAAAGTTGAAATTCTCACTTAGTAAAGTTTATTTAAATCATCCTTAACAAGAGCAGTATTTTTACCAGAGGAATTGATTTCTAATCTATTCAAATCAACCAACAATTACCTGTGATTACAAGATTGGTCTTAGATAACACGTCTGATATAAATATGCATAAAACTGTTCTAAAAACTTTGAAATGATTTTGACAATGATTAGAAAGTATTGGAGAAATTTTTAAATCTGACATTTTCTCCAAACCATTGAATTACAGATATATTATGTTCTTGCTAAAGATGTTGATAGGTCTCTAATTCTTGATTACCTGAGGAATAAAAGACAGACATTAACTTTAAACTGATTTATTTTACAAACTTCCCATATCTGATTTCTCCATGTATCTTTAACGATAACAAACACTTGAAAGAAATACAGGTCTAGAATAGGGGATTTGTAAAGCTGTTGACTCTCCATTTTATATTCCCCTTGGTATATTCTCCCAAAGAAACCAATAGAATTAACTTTTACATTTTTCCACAGGGGCCACACTGGGATTAAATTACCATTTTGTTTTGCAACAGGGAGAACGGGTACAGAGAAGACCATGTGGGAGGTCCACTCCTAGTTCAGGATACTGAACAAAGGAGCAGAGTATTTTCTGCAAACTGCTACTACCCACCATCTTAACCCTACACTTTCAGTGACTTATCTCATCCAAGCTGGCTCCAGGGGTTATGTTGACAACAGAACCCTGCTGCCTCTGTAAAGGAGGGGTCTCCAAATAACATAACCAGAATCACTACCAAAGAGAACTTGCAGATTTCACCTCAGAGTTGGAACATGTTTATTCCTCCAACCTAGGAAAAATACATTATGACTTATTGTAGTGGATTTCAAGGACTTGTATTTAATTGATTCATCACTGAACTTACAAACTGTCTCAGTTATTTAAAATATATGAAAGGTAAATTCAAGGAAAATTATTCTAGCTGATAATAATCCATGTATATTGCATACCATATGTGAATAAGCCATGCTTATACATATATAGAATTACTATACGTTTAATAATTACATTTAGAAAGGAAGGTGATGTTTCCTTGGCATTAATTTTTGAGTACCATGTAGATTTTTTGGTTTGCATTAAGTTTGGCTTCTCGAGAAGGCAATGGCACCCCACTCCAGTACTCTTAACTGGAAAATCCCATGGACGGAGGAGCTTGGTGGGCTGCAGTCCATGGGGTCGCAAAGAGTCAGACATGACTGAGCGACTTCATTTTCGCTTTTCACTTTCATGCATTGGAGAAGGAAATGGCAATCCACTCCTGTGTTCCTGCCTGGAGAATCCCAGGGACGGGGGAGCCTGGTGGGCTGCCATCTATGGGGTTGCACAGGGTCGGATACAACTGAAGCGACTTAGCCACAGCAGCAGCAATTTTAGTTTAATTGACAAAAATGAAAACAAAGCACAACAAAAATTAGAAAAACCCTATAAAACTTCAATGCTAAAGACATGAATTTAATTAAAGTATTTCAAAACTCTTTTTTAATAATATAAGTATATCAAGAGATTACTTGAACATCAAGAGCAGATCTGGAATTTGTAAGAAAGTAAAGTATTTTTCACATCAACTGGCAACCAACCAATAAATGCTTATTCAGCTATAGGGAATATCAAGAAGTGTATGCTCTTTGACAACTATACTGTAGGAAATTCCAGCCTAGTTGAGAGTGTGGCATGAACAAAGAGTACCATAAAATAAGTATGAAAGGGAAGCAAAGACAGTAACCATGATAAGAACTTTTAAGTGGGAATGACGACTTGTGTGATGAATACATTCATGAAGAAAGCAAGGACATGTTTAGGATTTAATGGGCAATAGCAACCAGAAAGGTCTTCACAGGCAGAGTAAGAGCATTGCAGGAAAAGAAGGAAGAGAGGGGAGACAGGTTGGAAGATGAGAAGCCACCTGATTGAAACTGACTGGTGAGCGGAGCTGCAGTGGAGTTAGTTCTCCAGCAGCTCTCACACTCCTTCCCCTATTGTCAGGATGTGGGTTTCTTGCCCTGACATTTGTGAAGATTAATCCCTATACGAGTCTGTCTATATGAGTCTGCTTAGGATACCATAACAGGATAATACAGACTAGGTGGCTTAAACAAAAGAAATTTATTTCCTCCCAATTTTGGAGGCTGAATGTTCATGGTCAAGGTGCCCACACAGTTGTCTCTAGTGAGTTCTCTCTTCCTGGCCTGCTGACAGCTACCTTCTGACTGTATCCTCACATGGCCTCTTCTGTGTAATGCACGCCCCTGGTGTCTTTTCTCTTATATAAGCTCCAATTCTGTTGGAGGCTCAAATGGTGAAGAATATGCCTATGAAGCAGAAGACACAGGTTTGATCCCTGGATCAGGAAGATTTCCTGGAGAAGGGGTTAGTTACCAACTCCAGTATTCTTGCCTAGAGAAGTCTTTGGACAGAGGAGCCTGGTGGGCTATAGTCCATGGGGTCACAAAGATTCAGACATGACTGAGTGACTAATACTTTCACTTTTTGTCACTTTTCTGTTGGATTGGGACCCCATCCATATGATCTCACTTAACCTTAATTACCTCTTTAAAGTCCATATTGCCAAATACCTTAACATTGAGAGTTACGACTTCAACATATTAATTTGGGTGAGAGGTGGGATAGTGACAAAATTTAGTCTATAACACAGTCTTTGTCACTTTAGCTCCAGTTTCCCTAAATTGGACTAGGATGTGATCTTAGAAGAAGCAGAATATTCTCATAGCCATCTCTGCTAAAGTCTCCCTCCCGTTTCCCCACAGTAGTCCTGATGATACTGCAGAGAATATGAGGAAGGAATAGCTGATCTGTTTGCCAGCAAATTTAGTCATTAAAGGATAAATCTTTGGAAATGTACCCTTCAAAAGAACAGAACTGTTGAAAATGGAACAACTCTCAAGTAAAAACTGATATATTTGAATGAGAGAAGCTGCCAAGAGTTAGAACTGTAACTTTCTTTGTCCTTCAAAAAAAATCGGTCCTTCAGTTTTCCTATGAGATTCCATTGTAAGAAAATTGAACAGCACACATCGACTAAAGGACATCAGCAGTGAAAGGAAAGATGTGTGTATTAGTGTCTTTTGAAAAGCTTCTAGGTTGCTTTAACTTGAACAGCAATAAAATATGACAATTCTATATTCTCCAGATTGGGGAGGCATACCTAGAGAGTATGACCTTCAGTATAGAAAGGAGGCTGAGCACTGAAGAACTGATGCTTTCAGGTTGTAATGCTGAAGAAGACCTTTGAGAGTCCCTTGGACAGCAAGGAGATCAAACCAGTCAATCCTAAGGGAAATCAATCCTGAATATTCATTGAAAAGACTGATACTGATACGGAAACTCCGATACTTTGGCCACCTGATGTGAAAAGCTGATTCATTGGAAAAGACTCTGATGCTGGGAAAGATTGAGGGCAGAAGAAGAAGGGGTCCACAGAGGATGAGATGGTTGTGTTAGGTAGTTAGAATAGGAAAAAGGAGTCCAGAATGGTGGTGGCTAAAAAGACAAGGAAGGGAAAAGCCCACGAAAATAGAACAAAGGATGGTCTGAGGACTGGAGTGAGGACCTCAGGTAAAACAAACAACAGTTCTGGCTAGCTCAATGGACATGAGTTTCAGCAAATTCCAGGAGATAGTCAAGGTCAAGGAAGCCTGGTATGCTGCAGTCCATAGGATGGCAAAGAGTGAGACATTACTTAGTGACTGAACACAGCAACAAATTTGAAATAAAGATCTGTTTGTTATTGATCTGAAAGCTTTCAATCAAGTTTCTCTTTAATAGTTGTAAAAGCCAAAATTTCTTGAAAAGGAAATGAATTTTAGCTTTAACAAAGAAATTTGTAAAAGCCAAAAAACAATAATAATTGTTTTCCAAATATTATCTGAGCGTAACAGGACGTATAATATAATCCTAGATATTAAAATCAATTTTCACATGCACAACTTCAAAGGCTGTATCTATTTCAAATATCATGTGTAAAAAAAGGAATCTGTCATACAATGAACTTTTTAAAAATTCAAGATATGCAGAAATTAATCGAGACTATTCTTTGGATTTGAAACTAACTCCTAATCATACAATAGGGGCACTTATTTCTTTGTCATCTGAATTGATGAAGCTGTTATATGCTAATTTCAGGGTGTCACTAGCAACCATTTTGAGAGTAAAGATTGATTTGAATAACAGTAGGTTTTCCTTGCGGTAAAGTAGAAATACAATTAGAGAAGGAAGCTCGTAATTTATCTCAGCTTTATGTAAAAATATTATCAAAAAGAATAAAAGCAACTAACAAATGCTAAAATATGCCAAGAATTCTTGATTTTCTGTCAGATTTGGACAAAAATTTTCATCAAATTCTCTTTAGTTTGTCTTGTAAATGTTGCTGAAAGTACTGGCATCTTTAAATTTAGCATTAGATGTCATACCTAGAGTAGGTTTAGACCAGATTTTAGGACACATTGTGTAGTTAACTTGCGCACACAGATATTCAGAATTTGGATTGTTGATGAAATGTCACAATTTTCCAGAAACACCAATATTGCCATTATCTACCTGATAAAAAATTTAGACATCTTATAATAGGTATTCTACAGAGTAAAAGCTTATCTTTATGAACTTAGGAAGACTGCTTGAAAGTATTGGAATGTATTTACCTTGCAGTGTATTTCTAGAAATGACATAGTTGTTGAACCTGAGTTCATATAACTGACACACAAAGAGGCCAAATAAACTGAAACATTGGAGTTTGGAGCAGAGAAAGATTTTATTGCAAGAGCCAAGCAAGGAGAACAGGTGACTGTTGCTCAAAAGCTCAAACTCTCTGATGGTTTTTGGGGGCGGGGGGTGGGGGCGGTTATAGGCAAAATTTATGGATAGGGCTACAGGATGTGTGACCTTTCCTTGGTTGATTGATGGAGGTGTAGCAGGGTTGTGTGCCAAGAATCTCAATCATCAGCCTTTTGATTCCAACCACTCTGGAGTCCAGGTGCTTATGCTCAGCTTGATGTTACCTTCTTCCACATAGTGGAGGCTCCAGGTCCTGTGGAAGAACTCAGAACAGATTGCTATGCATCCTCTGAGAAGGAACCAGAACCCTGCCCCAAGTCTGCACTGTTGTTTCCTGACTGCCTCTCCTTCGTTTCTGAATTCCCTCACTCCTTGAATCAGTAATTTTGAATCTGCTCTTTGGAACTCAGGAAAGGTGAAAGGGGCTGAAAGTCTTTTCCCCACAAACAAGAAACAGGGGACATGCAAAGGCTTTTGTAACTGGGAGGGTCTCAGAGGGTCCTGCTCAGTTTCAGTATTATAACATTTGGATAGCATATGAAGTAAGAACTTTCTCTTTAATATTAATAGACTCTGAAAATATTCAGGGCAGAATATTTAGTGACAAAGTGTTTATTTTATGCTTTACCCTGGAATGTTTGTGATTTAGTTAGATTTGTATTTTTAAGGATTGACATGGCACAATATGTAGGGTTTTTTTTAAAATCATATTTTGTATATTAAAAGCCTCAAGTAATTTCTTTTGAGTGGTTTTCCCATTGGGTCACTTCTCATTTTAATGACAGCATTGCTGTAAAACCCTGACATGGGGTTCTTATCTATGTTTATATAACGTATAGGAGAGGGAAAAATCTTCCTTCTGCCATCTTAGATTCCATTTGTTGGACATGTGAATGAAGCTGATAAAAGACAGATTCACAGGAGAAAAGGCTAAAAAGTTTTGCTAATGCTTTGAAGTTATGTTCATGGGGGTTTCAAATAAGTCAAAAACAAAGAGGCAAACTCTGGGACTTACACTGCATTTTAACAAAGAGTAATAAATTATGGGAATTGGATAAAGGAAAGGGCTTTTTAAGCTTCTATCAGTGATAAATTATTGAAAGGTGACTAGAAAATATGTGGGGGAAACTGAAGGTCGATAAAAGTTTGTTTATGCAGACTCATCTTTGTGCCATCTCTCCAATGATAAAGGTTGTTTTCTTTCTAGTACAGGAGAAGGGAATGCCTTCATAACTTAAATTTATACCTTGCCTTTAAGCAGAAAAAGGAAGGGAAGAGAGCTCTTCCTGACTGCGTTTTCTCAGTTACCTTCAGCTCTAAGTAATCCTTATGTGAAAGTGACATATTTTGAGTGATAAATTCTGATCCCCTTCAATTTCATTACATTTACTAGAATGAATGTATGAATAAATGAAGAAAAGAATGGATAATATATGTTTGTTTGCTTGCTTGTTTACACCTCATCTCATTACTAAAAAGCATTTGAGGTGTTTTCAGGTCATTTCAAAAATAAAGCATCTATAGACTTTCACCTTCTAACGAATTAAAGATTCTTGTTTAGAAATGAAGATTCTTTAATTTAGGAAATACTGATGTTTATTATATCTATGTTCTTTACCTCTGTTTCATTTATTCCATTGTATTTGGGGTTTAGTTTACATATACTAAATATAAATTGTTGAGATTCCACACCTATGGGAATAGTTAGGTCTCAGAACCCATAAACCTAGGCAGTTCAGTTTCTGAACATAAGTGGTCTCATCTGTAAAAATTGAGATAATTTTTGATAACACGTGTGGTTCTAGTGGTAAAGAACCCATCTGCCATTGCAGGAGACATAAAGAGATGTGGATGTGATCTCTAGGTTGGAAAGATCCCCTGGAGGAGGACATGGCAGCTCATTCTAGTATTCTTGCCTGGACAATCCCTTGAACAGAGGAGCCTGGCAGGCTACAGTCCATAGGGTTGCAAAGAGTTGGACAGGACTGAATCGACTTAACATGTATGCACATGGCATTTACAGTAGCAATAAATGCAAAATTTTCCTTTGGCAATTCAGGAATCCTTTACAAATTAATGGTTGGATTTTATGGAGTAAATGATTGCTTTACTGTCTTTTTATCATTAATATGACTCAACAAATCATATTCTGTTTGAATTGTCAAACTATCCATTCACATCCACTCACATATCCAAAAAATCTTTAGAATACATATTTACCCCCATGAGATTAAAATATTATTTTCCCCTGATATACTGTACTTGTATTAGAAAGTTTTAAATGGTCTGAATTATCTTATTCCTATGCTAAGCTATTTCAGTTGTTTGAAAGTTTCACAGTGGTTATCATCAAGTTTGAGTTCTACTAACATGCATACTCTTTTAACGTTTGTGTGTTTTAATATTAGGAAGAACTAGCAATGAATCCAAAGAAAAGAACCAGAAGGCAGGTTAAAGTGATATGTGAAAACTACTTTAGAGTATTTGAACTAATTTAAGTCTTGTCTGTACTCTTATTATATCAGAGATAGAAGACTCTGAGTCCATATGTATTATGCAAATTAACAGTAAGTTAATCTAATTTTTTTCTGAATATCCATAGAGCTATACCATAACTTGTTATGAAACAAGTCAGTCTTTTAGAACAGGCACATTAATCTTTTTTTTTTTTCTTACTGAATGCATGACAGCTAATACATAACAACAAAGTGCTTTTAAAGGATGGAAATGATTTTATGTTTATAAAATATGGTTGGGTAACAATGCATTTCAAATTGCAACTTTATGAATTTATTTTGTGTTTCATCAATCTGAATGAATTAATGTACTGTTCATGTGGATCTTGCATATATTTTCATTAATGCTTTAATATTCTATTGAAATACAGCATTGCTTTAAGAAGAAATTAATTAACATTGAACAAGTTTGTTTTTATTTTCCTAAATGGGTCTCCATAAAATTTGGCCATTACAGACTTAATTTTAGCTAGTAAGTGATTAAAATTATTTTGTTGATTTCTTAGACCTTTATTTAACTTTTCTAACATATTATGAATCAAAGAGGGAAGCTATCTGCCATCTCAGAAACACTTCTCACACTATCCTCCCTGATTTCTTGCAGACAATAACAGCATATAATTCTTTTCTGCCCACTGTTTTAAACTTTTTTTTTTCAATTGAATTAGAGTTGATTTACAAGGGTGTGTTAGTTTCAGGTGTATAATACCTCTCTTCCTTTGGTAATCAAAAGTTGTTTTATTTTATTTTTTCTCTGCTTGTGGGTCTATTTTTGTTCTGCAAATAAGTCTTTGTTAGTTTTCATATTGTTTGCCTTTTAAAATATCTTATCAGATCTCCTAGTTATTTTCTTTTACTTCTTTGGGGCTTTATTTATTGATGTTTTCCTAGATATTTAAACAGGAAAGGTAGATCATTGATGTTAAGCTTTTTTTCCCCCGAACTGCTACTGCTAAGTCACTTCAGTCGTGTCCGACTCTGTGCAACCCCATAGACGGCAGCCCACCAGGCTCCCCCGTCCCTGGGATTCTCCAGGCAATAACACTGGAGTGGGTTGCCATTTCCTTCTCCAATACATGAAAGTGAAAAGTGAAAGTGAAGTTGCTCAGTTGTGTCCAACCCTCAGCGACCCCATGGACTGCAGCCTACCAGGCTCCTCCGTCCATGGGATTTTCCAGGCAAGAGTATTGGAGTGGGGTGCCATTGCCTTCACCGTTTTTCCCTAATATAAGCATTTAATGCCATAAATGTCCCTCTGAGAAATGCTTTCAGTTCAGTTCAGTTCAGTTCAGTGGCTCAGTCTTGTCTGACTCTTTGCAACCCCATGGACTGCAGCACGCCAAGCCTCCCTGTCCATCGCCAACTCCTGGAGTTTACTCAAACTCATATCCATTGAGTCGGTGATGCTATATAGCCATCTCACCCTCTGTCATCCCCTTCTCCTCCTGCCTTCAATCTTTCCCAGCATCAGGGTCTTTTCCAATGAGTCAGTTCTTCATATCAGGTGGCCAAATTATTGGAGTTTCAGCTTCAGTATCAGTCCTTCCAATGAATATTCAGGACTGATTTCCTTTAGGATGGACTGGTTGGATCTCCTTGCTGCCCAAGGGACTCTCAAGAGTCTTCTCCAACACCACAGTTCAAAAACGTCAAGTCTTTGGTGCTCAGCCTTCTTTATAGTCCAACTCTCACATCCATAGATGACTACTGGAAAAACCATAGCTTTGACTAGATAGACCTTTGTTGGCAAAGTAATGTCTCTGCTTTTTGGTATGCTATCTAGATTGGTCATAACTTTTCTTGCAAGGAGCAGGGGTTTTTTAATTTCATGGCTGCAGTCACCATCTATGGTGATTTTGGATCAGAAAAAAGTAAAGTCTGTCACTGTTTCCATTTAGCATTTAATCTTTCATTATTATTCAGTTTAAAATGTTTTTAATATATCTAATTGATTCATGTAGTCTAATCTCTAGAATATGATTTGCTCATAGTACAAGAAAGGCAAGACACTCCACGTGGATGAGGTTTAGATAGATAAAGTACTTAAAGCCTTTCTCCTCTACACAATATGACAGTCTTTTCCTGCTAAAAACAGTTCCCCTTGACATGTGTCCTCTATTCAGTATTTAAGCTCATTCTTCTTTAATTCTAGTTTATAGATGTTTTATCTTTTTTAAACATTTTTATATACCTTGCAATTTATTTTCATATTTAGAACCACTGTTTCTATTAGTTCATCTGTGGCCCCAGTCTTCATGCTATCAAATCTGGATTTTGATGTTCCTATATGCCAAATTGTTTATATTAACCTCAGTAATGAATAATGATAGTCTTTTCTATTGCTAATTTAATTTTTCTCTTGATTTCAACAATATATTCTTATCCTTTGATCTTAATTTTAAATACATTTTCTTTTGTCTTCACCATACCTAGATACATGGCAAGTTAAAGTTGAAAACACTATGTTTTAGTCCACCAAAAGAGAGAGAAATTCATGAGAAAACTGAACGCATTGAGAGTTCATGCTGAAGGGACAGTGAGTCAGTATGTTGCTAAGAATCCTGAGATTTAGAGAAAATGGTAGAGTCAATGGATACATTGAGCTACATGGAAATGGCCGGATGGTTCTTTCCTAGAAAATCCATATATACAGATTCAGGAAACAGCACCACGGAAAACCCAGAATGTGCTGTTTGGAAATGGAGGCTCAGTTCAGAAGAGTCTAACTAGACGCTCAGTGCCCAGAGCATAGATGAAACTGGTTAAGGAAATTCTGAGCAGGGAAACTGAAGAGTTAAGTGGGTGCTAGAGTTCAGGCAGCTCCAGAGAATTCAGCCTAAAGCTAAATAGTTAAGGTTGAAACCCTGAGAGACAAATCCTGTAAGGAAACCCAGAGAATATAAATAGCTCCTCTGAAGGTGGGTCAGGGAATAACAGGCAGAAAAGGATCCCAAGTCTTGGAGAGTTGGATACATTTGTAAATGGAAGAAAGTAAAACTGATTGGTCCCAGAATAAATGGGATAAATGTTGTGAAATATGCTAAGATATCTATGCAATGTGATGTCTTATCAATAGTTCTTGAGTGCGCTTTTCTAGGTTCATAATTTCAAAGGCAGTCTTGGATTCCTACGTGTTGTACCTTACCTGTGTAAAAATACCCCACACCATCCCTAAGAGCCTGCTTTACTGTGTCTGACCCTGGAAAGTACAGACATTTATGAGCGCCTCTTCTATTGCTAATATCTCAAATGATTAGAAAATTCTTAACTCTTTTGGTCTCCTATTTGCCTTTCAATGATTATTGCCTGTTGGTTTTAGTTCTACCCATATTTTTATGGGAGCCCTCCATGTGCACATTATTTTTTTTTTTTCTCCATGCCTATTTTCTTTGTCAGGGAAGATGTCTCAGTTTTCATTAACTATTTATGTGACATGATTTTTAGAATCCTCAGCATTTTAATTGCCTTCCTCCTAGAAGTCTTCAGCTGTCAGTTTCCTTAAAATGATTCAGGTGGGGTTTTTAAAATGGCATTTCTCCTTGCATATGGAAGATATTCATACTAAGTGAACAAGAAATGAATATGTGAAGAGGAAAGAGTGCCACAAAACTGGTCTGACTAATGGAAAATATGAACAGTTGACTTATTCTGTGACTAAGATATTACATTTCTGTTTATTCCAACTAAAATTACATTTAGCTTCTATTTATGCCAATTTGTTTTAATATTCACCTTAAAACAGTTTTTGTATCACTGTTTTATGTTATAGTTTGTTAAAATGCATTTGGATCTTTTTCACGTGAACCATATTGAATCTTTTGCTTATATTTATTTTTTAAACCTAAATTTGAACTTGGTAATTACTCCATTTAAATTCCATTTTGTTAGCTTTGGTTTAGTGTACTAAGAAAATAATTTTAAATTTCAATTCTTTTAATGTCATTTCATATTTGTAAAATAAATTAAATTTTTGTGCCTTTTTCTAAGTCATTGATTTAAAATGTTTCCTGGGCTTATATTATACTTTAATTGCAATTTGAGTTTGTTTAGTAAACATTAAATCTTATATAACTTACAATTATCTAATTCCCAGAAAATATCTTTACATTTTCTCTACAAGAATAGAATAGACAACCTCTCACACCCAGCTAAGATCAAAGTAATCTTTGGTGGTCCCTTGATAAACCAACCAGTCAATTATATCTTTACAATGATTGATGTTAGTTGTGTAGCTCTTGGTGGCTCCTAGTGGGTATCATTTTTATTTCATATGTTCAAAGTATTTTTCAACTTTTTTCTCACTGTCCTATGGTTTCTTAGTGATTTTTTTTCAAATTTTATGTATGTAAATAAGGAAAAGATATATTAATCTATGAGGAAAATTGGTTTACCCATTTTTAATCTTTTGCTGCTCCTAATAATCATTATTTAAATATTTCTAGTTACAACTATAAGACCACACCATTTTGGAAGTTGGTTCGTTGAGGCCTAAAATCTTGAGCTCATTTGAGAATATTACAGGAAATATTAGCTAATATTTGGACTAACTAAATAAAGTTAGTCCAAATAACACCTCCTGTTTTCAAGGGCCATTATCCTTTCTAGAAAAATAAAAGAAAAAAAGAGAAAGAGAGAAAGAAACATAAAATAGGTTTATCTTTACACAAATTGTCTTGAACAATTCTATCTCCTGACTATGGCTGGGAGGCATATTGCTAGAGAAGAAAGGAGAGGAAAAGAAATAATTGCCTAAGATTTTAAAGGGAGAATCATTTATTGTTGATGGCTAAAGAAATAAGACTCAGCGGGAGTACACCTTGTTTTGAGAATCAGCCATTTACTTGTGCTTTTCTTTAATAATGTCTTTCCTCTACTTCAAAGGTTAAGCATTGCTGGATAAATAAAATTCTCCCAAAATACTGTCATCTGGCATTTATAACTTTCACAATCTTTCTAAAATTCATGTGCATCAACAAATGGTGAATTTTGTGTTTATTAGTTGAACTTAACATTTCTTTCCAACTTAAACATCTTACAATCATATGTAGCCAGTCCTTAATTAAACTCTCAAGAGCAGCAAGAGCATGGTATCCAAAATTTTTGCTAATCAAAAGAAAATGTAGATAGCTTAAAATGGCAAGAGGAAAAGCAAATTAATATTTAGAGTTTTGTTAGGATAAAGTCTTCGAACCTCACTGTTGGCTCACTTGCCTTAGGGAAGAGCCAAGTGTGGAAAAGTTCTGAGCACAGTGCTAAATACAACTGTACAGCTTCCATTTATTATTTTCCTGCTGTGATTAGATAATTAGTAAGGTACTTTGTGTTTAGGTGACTTTTCATTAGAAAAGCAGTAGAATTAAATTGAAATGGCAAAAAGTACTACTTATTTCTTCTCTTCTTTAATGTGTTGATTTCTCCATGGCAGTCTTCAAGGATGAGCACAGCATGTGAGCTCCCATAATTTCACCTTTATTTCTTATAATTAAATCTAAACAGATATTGAAATCAAGGCTATCTTGTTATTTTAAGGGCATTTCTGATAGTTGTAAATGACCATGATCAATTTTAATAAACTAAAAAGGATACCCATGGTCAGTCATGAATTCAGTATGTAATAGTAAATGCATAATCCCTCAGAAGAAAGAGCAAATCTGCTTATCACTCAGAGGTGACTCTTGATCTCTGTGGCACAAACATACATTTTCATTGAAATTAATTGTGTCAATAAAAGAGTAGCTTTAAATACTCTTTATCTCCTATTAGTCTATATAGAATGGGAGATGGAAAAGAAGTTTATTATTTCCTCTGAGTTTCTGTTTAAAAGAAACTTGCAGTCAAGTTGGAGAGGGATTCATGTTCAGGAGAATGAAGAATGAGAGAAGGAAAAGAGAGCTGAATTTGATGTATAAATAATACGTTAGTAATATTAAGGGAAATGATTAGCAGAAATTAGAGTTGGCACAGAAGAGGTGTTTAATAAGTTTATGTGAATGATTGAATGGATTCATGGTCTATAAAGGAGGATAAGAGAAGATGATTGTCACCAGAAAATAACCATAGAACAAGAATGGCTGAAGGTAAATAAGGATGTGGATGGTTTATTGTGGAGAGTAGTATCCCAGATTTGGAGAAAAATTAAGGACAGTGTTTGTTCAGGGGAGGATGAAGCATACATAAAAGGCAGAATGAGCCCTGTTCTGACCTGGGTCTCAAGGGGGGAATTAGTTACATTACTTAAACTATAATGCTGCAACCAGATTGTGTTGATTTTTGAATGATACTGAATTTTGCTAATATTATTTCTAGTTTGCTTTTCTATTTGAACATAATGTATTCTAGGTCAGAGGAAGGTGAAAGAATATACTAGGATTCTGGTTTTTTTCCTCTCCATTATCTCTTTAAATTATCCCTGCTTTGACATACTAATGAGGTAAAAGTATGTGAAAACACAAGACTGCCCTTACAATACATTTTAGGTGAACATCATGAACATACATTTT
This sequence comes from Ovis aries, assembly GCF_016772045.2. Classification (NCBI taxonomy): domain Eukaryota; kingdom Metazoa; phylum Chordata; class Mammalia; order Artiodactyla; family Bovidae; genus Ovis; species Ovis aries. The sequence goes on from NC_056079.1 coordinate 10,902,744, forward strand.
TTATATCTTTTGTTATTAGAAGCTGACTGCACATTCATGTGGTAAATCAAATTTTACACTTTTCCACCCATATTTTCTGATATTCTAAATAAGCAAGTATTAGAAAACATTTATATAATTTCAAAATATTTAGAATTAAAGCCCATTATTCTTACACAAGAGTAGAAATTGGACTTTTTCTAGTTGTATATTCCCTCTCATAAATCCCTAGAATATCCAATTCTTCAAAGCATGCAAATTTTCCCAGAAATGCAGTAACATATAATTTTAAAATATAAGTGATCCATCTGTCTTCTAAAAATATTCTATATATTCATCTAGAAAATTAGTAAAATAAGTTTTCCATCAAATAAACTGTATAAAATAGTACAATTTTTTTTACTGTTATAACTTGTACAAAAACTTAGGATATTGCAAGTTTTTGTTTTTATTTTTGAAACCACTAAAGACATTGTGTTCATCGTGATTAAAACAAAACAGGATCCTCATATCATTCATCAGCAAATATGTATCGGCTACCTGCTCAGGTAGGAAGCGCTAGGATTTGGTCCAGGCTCACTCTATAGAGTCAAGCAACTCATCACAGATACACCAGCCTTATTATTCAAAGCTATCTCAGTAAGGTTAAAAAATAATAAAATAGAGCTATACAACTAGAACTCTAATATTGCTTGTGTACGCTCAGTTGCTTCAGTAGTGTCAGGCTCTTTTGGGGCTCCATGGATTGCAGCCTGTCAACCTCCTCTTGTCCATGGGATTTCCCAGGGAAGAGTACTGAAGGGGGTTACCATTTCCTTCTCCAGGGGATCTTCTGGACTCAAGGACTGAACTTGTGTCTCCAGCCCTGGCAAGTGAATACTTCACCACTGAGCCACCTGGGAAGCCCACTACTGTTGTTAATGACATTCCTAATAAAATCTACAAATAGATTGAATAGATTTAATTGCATGGTTGCATCCTTCCTGTTAAAGAATACATAACGGAGTGAAAAATCTTGTTGGCCTCGTTCAGTGATTCATGCCTTGGGTATCCAATCTAGTAGATAGAGAGGCACTCCAAAGGGTTGTGGAACTGGAGACGGTTTTATAGAGCAACCTGAGCTGGAAAAAGAAGTGACCCTGACCGTGTGCTATTTGGTGGAAACAGGTCACTTCCCTTCTGTGGAGCAGAGGGAATTCTGGGAAAAACTCAGGTAGCTTGTGCTGATTAGCTGTCCCAGGCCTCTTCTTTCTGGGAAGACAAAGCTTAGAAACTTAATTAAGCTTTGCTGACATGGGGCTTAGCATGAGTGACTTTATCTTGAGCCTAACTCATTTCTTTAACACTCCAAAGAGACACAAAATTCAAAATGATTAAATCAAAAGTTTAAAAAAAAAAAATAATAATACTGGGTTTATAGTCTAGGGAGTTCAAAATAATAGGAGTCCCCATCCTTTTTTGTCACTTTTAATTACTGGCTTCTGCAGTTAAAGTCACGGACTATTTATCAGATAGAACCCTCCCCTGACTCAGTCTCAGCCTTTCCCCTGTCGGGGCTCAGAGCTGGACAAGAACCAGTCTTTGTGTGATTGGGTGGCAGTCTCAGTGTTTGGCGTGCTCTATACCCTCGTGTGTCCAGAACCAGCCTTTTCAATTATTAATAACTTCTGTTTCCCCTTGAAGTCACACTGGAATGAAAGGTGGAGCCTTGGGAATGATACAGCTCAATAAGTTTAATGAGGCCCAGGCCTTCCTTTTCCCGACCCTGTTGGGTCACCTCCCTGTAGATAACGGTGGAAGAGATTCTGCAAGTTCCAAGCCCTGATGAAATGGAGAGCTTCCTGGATGTTAAGGGTTAGGTCTTCTACTTGGGCTTCCCAGGTGACGCAGTGGTAAAGAATCTGCCTGCCGATGCAGGAGGCACAGGGGAGACAATTTCAATCCCTGGGTCTAGAAGATCCCCTGGAGAAGGAAATGGCCACCCACTCCAGTATTCTTGCCTGGGAAATCCCATGGACAGGAGTCTGGCGGGCTACAGTCCATGGGGTTAGAGAGTCAGAGGCGACTGAGCACACTTCTGTTGGTTATTTTCCTTTCTTCCTGGCACACAGTAGTAGTTCAAAGAGCATTAAGCCACTCACTGAGTTATTCAGAAATTCTTCCAATTTGTTTTTCCAGTTCCCTTTTTTTGCAATGTTCTGATATTTGAAGAACCACAGAAATAGAGATCAGAACTAATACTGGCCTCATGAATCCCCCTAAAACTATTGAACAGGACAGAGCAAATTGCGTACTGCACCAATTCAGAGATTATTATTTTCTGGTTTGTTTTTTTTTTTTTTTTTGCTTTCCAAAGTCAAACGTGAATGCTAATTAACAGTGTACTTATGAGCAGTGCCTTAGGGTTATTGCTTTTGGTGAGATAAATGAATAGACATTTTACTGTCAGCTGAATTTTTGAAACTTAAAAGTTTAATTGTATTTCTCAGAATTTTATTTTCTTATAATGGACTTGGACATTTATTTAGCACGCTTGGAAAAAAAACACTATTAAAAATGCCAAAATCAGGCTTTGCTATATTGCAATCCATATGGCCGTTATCTGTACTGTGTTCTGAAAACAGTCTGTGACAGTAATGTAGATATAACGATTTAAGAAGTTATCATTCTAAATGTGTGATGCTGAATAGATGCAGGTATATTAATTAGTGTATATAGTGGATATTGGTAGTCTTTCTGATGGCTAAATTTAGTGGATATAAATATCAATGCTTTTTTGACATGTAAACTTTTGATTATTAATCATATTTGATGATGCCAAAACCAATATGAAATTACCGAGAGGTATTTAAGTAAACCTTGTTTTTCTCAAGAGAAGTGCAAAAATATTTCTAATTTTCATATCTATAAAAACAAAATGCAAAACATACAATATTAAACATATGAATTCAAAATATCAGTATAGATTGTACCACTAAATCAGTTTTCAATTGCACTAATAGCTTTACAGTTTCAAAAAAGAAAATGTTCATAAATGCGATCTTTAATAAGAAATGTCATTCACTTGCTTGGGTTATATTGACAATCTCCATAGGCTAATTCAAAGAAACTAGTTCAGAGGAATATATACACATAAATGGACATCATCAGAGTAGCACACTAACCAATTTAGAGTTTAACTATTTCCTCGAGTTGAATTACTGACTTTTCTTTTGAGGTGAGCAATCTACCCAGTGATAGATAGGATATGTGTGCTCACTTTGTGGCTTAACGATGTAAGGTCCTCAGTTCAAAGAGCTTGGAAGTTCTGGCCCCAGGTTTTGCATCCATATACTCTGCCAATGGTCCAAGCTGTTTGCTGTCACTGTGTCCACTTTCCTATGAGAAAACTTCAATGAACTTTAAGTACAAGAGTGTACAATTAATTTTCCTGAAGATAGTAAATAATAAGCAATCTTAGTTGTCTCTAATATGACATGCCACATCATTCAAGCTCATATTCATTGGACACCTAGTATCTGTCCAGTTCTTGTGGGATCTCAGAATGCACTGGAGAAAGATCTATGGAGTTCACACTCTTGCTTTGTATCATTTTATCATATTTGCATGCAGTTAATTTGCAGAGTATGTTATTGTTTTTATAAAAGTAAGTTATTTTAGAAGCACAAATGAGTTTTATATAAACACAGTGTTTTAAATGGTGACGTTCAGGGAATCTGCTGGCAGTCCACTGGTTAGGACCCCATGTTTCCACTGTAGTGGACACGGGTTCCATCTCTGATGGGGGAACTAAGAGCCTGCAAGTTGTGCAGCTAAAAAAAAAAGGCTTAAAACTAATCCAGAACATAGAAAAAAGGTTTCCCATTTCTTTATTTTAATAAGTGAAGTTCATAAAAGATCACTGAAATCTCAGAAAGGTATAATTTATTCTAATTTTAAGAGATAGCAGAGATAAAGGAATGCCCCAATTATGAAGAAATTTATTCCAGTTTTAAGTCTTAAACAATTCTAAGTTTAAGTACTTGAACAAACTGGTTCTCTTACCAAGAAAATGAGAGGTATAAGCAAATTTTTATTCAAAGATTATTTATCCCCCACACTCTGTATAGACAGCGGCTTTGGAACCGGGAAGCTGGACATAAATGACGTGTAACACTTAGTTTGGGTAAATGAGGAAAGTGGTTTAGAAGTAGAATGCTCATGAATCCCACTTAATAAATTTTTACCTTTGAGAAGAGCTGAATCAGGGGATGAATCTGCCTCGCTGGTAGATTCTCTTATCATTTCTGCTCCCTGTTCCTCTGATCAGGTTATTTTTTTTTTTCTCAGCTAGCACACTGCAACCTTCTTATATTCATGTTCTTGAAGTCCTCTCAGCTATGTATGTGTATGGGGGTGATGAGAACAGAAATACAATAATAAAACTTAGAATATACTCCAAGTGTTACATTAAGGAACATATAAATGCATGAGTCCATTAACCACATGCTTGATTTAAAAGGCCAGAAAGGAAGAGGATGAAGCAATCGGCTGACTTGCCATAAAGGAGAAAGTATTCAGGTCAAATGCAGACATATATTCCAAGCAGAGTAAACAATCAGCCATGGATGTATGTATATGGAAGGGTGACAACAGTAGACACGTTCAGAAAATGATGAAAATCTCATGTAGCATGTGCAGTGGGCAGTAGAGGAAAAAGGGGGATTGCATTCGGAGCAGTTTCAGATTCCACATCTGACATTTTGAGTTTGCACATTTATCCCACCCCCAGTCTCTTGTTATGAGAATATTTTCAATTTTTTTTTTAGCTAGTAATGGTAAAAATGAGTCACAAGTAAGATAATAAAGAAAATTACAATTTCAAAAGCCCTTCCTGACTTTCTTTTTCTTCCCTGGACCTCAGATCCTGAACTTTCTCTGGATTTCAATCTTACCCATCCCAAGTTCCTCCAAGCTTCCGCCACTGTTCTTTTGCATTTCTGATGTTCTACGTGAGTCTGGAGAGAGATCCAGCTGCAAGTTTGGGGGAATGGTTTATCACATGGTTCCCAACCTCCATAGCTGTGTAGCTGGCAGAAACCTACCCTCCACTCCAAATGGTTGGGTATTTGACTGAGAAGCCATGAGGGAAAAACACCCACAAAAGGTTTACATGAATCTACTCTTATTTCCCACCACGTACTCATGAAGCCAAGCTGTTAAATTTTTGTTTATAACAACTATTGACATGCTGTTTTTCTGTCACTTAGTCGTGTCCAACTCTTAGTGACCCTATGGATTGCAGCACACCAGGCTTCCCTGTCCTTCACCATCTTCCAGAGTTTTCTCAAATTCACATCCATTGAGTTGGTGATGCCCTCCGACCATCTCATTCTGTCGTCCCCTTCTCCTCCTGCTCTCACTCTTTCCCAGCATCAGGGTCTTTTCCAATGAGTGAGTTCTTCACATCAGGTGGACCAAGTATTGGAACTTCAGCTTCAGCATCAGTCCTTCCAATGAATATTCAGGACTGATTTCCTTTAGGATGGACTGGTTGGATCTCCTTGCTGCCCAAGGGACTCTCAAGAGTCTTCTCCAGCACCACAGTTCAAAAGCCTCACCACTGTTAATGCTCAGCCTTCTTTATGGTTGAATTCCCACACCCATACATGACTACTGGGAAAGCCATAGCTTTGAATATACAGACCTTTGTCCACAAACTGATGTCTCTGCTTTTAGGTTTGTCATAGGTGCTCTTCCAAGGAGCAAGCATCTTTTATTTTCATGGCTGCAGTCACTGTCCACAGTGATTTTAGGGACCAAGAAAATAAAATGGCACTGTTTCCACTTTTTCCCCATCTATTTGCCATGAAGTGATGGGACCAGATGCCATGATCTTAGTTTTCTGAATGTTGAGTTTTAAGCCAGCTTTTTTACTCTCCTCCTTCAACCTCATGAAGAGCCCCTTTAGTCCCTCTTGGCTTTCTGCCATTACAGAGGTATCATCTGCATATTCTGAGCTTATTGACATTTATCTGGGCAGTCTTGATTCCAGCTTGTGATTCTTCCTGCCTGGCATTTTACATGATGTACTACTCTGCGTTGAAGTTAAATAGGCAGGGTTATAATATACAGACTTGACAAAATCATTTCCCAATAAACAGGTGCATGTATTTAAAATATAAACTCAGTATAATACAGCACTTCTTACTTAGAGAACCTTTTTAACTGATTCACTAGTCTTTTTTTATTTTTTGCAATTTTTTTTAAGTTGAAGTATAGTTGATTCAACTTAAACTTATATTGGGCTTCCCTGGTGGCTCAGATCGTAAAGAATCTGCCTGCAGTGCGGGAGACCGAGGTTTAATCCCTGGGTCAGGAAGATCTCCTGGAGAAGGGAATGGCAAACCATTCTTGCCTGGAAAATTCCATGGACAGAGGAGTCTGGCAGACTACAGTCCATCGGGTTGCAAAGAGTTGGACACGACTGAACAACTAACACTTTCATAACTGCTTTACAGTGTTTTTTTTTTTTTTAAATTACTGCTGCATAGTAAACTGATTCAGTTATTCATATATATGTTCTTTTGTATATTATTTTCCATTATAGTTTATCAAAGTATATTGAATATATTTCTCTGTGCTCTACAGGATGCCCTTGTTTAATGGTTCACTAGTCTTGATGCTAATATTATAATTGTTTTATTTTATTAAAACTATTTAAAACATATCTTCAACTTCCTATTCAGTTTGGTCTTTATTTTAGTGGGTAATGTATAACATTAAAAGGGAAACATTTAAATCTGATTTTTTAGGAAAAGTTTCACATCTGTTCATTCCAGTGTTGCATTTTTTAATGTCCTTTTTATCCAATTAAGGGAAAAAGTGTTTTGAATATAAGGAAAGACTAAAAGCAATGATCTGAAGCACTTTTTGTTTGTTTGGTTCTGAAGCACTTTTTGTTTGGTTGGTTCATAGTAATCACAGAATTTCATCAAGCAAAAATTTCTGAATGACATACTCTGTGTAAAAGTGTGATTCTCTCAAAAGCAAGTTAAAAGTAAGATTTTTGGATATCTCATACCATGTTTTTACTAAATTTTGGAGTTTTTGACATACAGTGTCTGTCCTTTAAAATCGTGGAATAATTCAAGGATAGAAAAAAGAATCAAGAAGTTCAGGTCAACATGAAACTGAAGTATACATATTCCATAACTCTCTTGAGGTATTTAGCATTAATACTAGAATTTTTTTTTTCAGGATGATTGTTTGAATTTCATGGTCTCCTTTAATGGAATAACTGTTCTCATTCATAATAAGAGGCAGGATGTAAGGCATGGAAATTGAGGGGATATGCCTCTTTGTATAATCTTTACTTTCTTTCTAATGTTTATATCAACTAAAAGTATTACTAAAAGCATTACTGCAGTCCTCTAAAAATTCCTTGCACACGTGGTAACATTGTTAGGACTGGCTGCACAAAACAGAAAACAAAAAACCGTGGCTTTGGCACACTGTAAGTTATTTTTCCATGCAAAGGAAGTCCAGAGCTTGGGGGCCTAGTGCTGTTTCATTGGATCCATGAATAAACTGGGCCTCACGTGCCTTGCGTTTTCCTCTTCTCTTGTCCTGGACTGCTGGCATTTCAGCCTAGACACCTGAGTTCCAGGGAGCAAAAGCTAGAAAAGGGAGAAGCAGAAGGTCTATACCTATCCAGGCTTGTTTACAAAAGCCCCCATGAATTCCTTCCCTGCAGCATTCCCTTCTGTACAATGGGTCAGAACATAGAGTCATACATACTAGTTCTATGAGATGCTGAGAAATATGGGCCTTTAGCTAGATATGTTGGAATCTCTCAATAATATAGAGTTTCATTAATTATAAAGAACATAGAGAAGATTTTAGGTAAATGCTAGCCACATATCTCCGTAATTAAAAGTTTAGCTTTGAAGATACTAGGTTACCTAAGTTTAATGCAAGTAGGGAGAGCCCATGCTCTTCTGTATTTCTTCATCTGTTCTTGTAACTCCATGTTTCTTTAATTTTATTTCTATCATTAGCTTATAAATATGTGTCTTTATATTCATATATTTCTGAGATATACATCTTTTAATCAATTTTTCCTGTATCTATATTAATTAGTAAATAGTCCATCATTATACAAATATTTGTTTATGTACTTGTCTCTAAGCTCTCTATAGTGTTTATTTCTGTGTTAAGTTTAAACTATTTTAATCATAAGACCTTTATAGACTTTTGGTGAAGTATGTTTCTCCTTATACATTTTTACAAGTATTTTTTGGCAACTTATTTACTCATCTACGGAAAATTCAAAATTAGCTAATTTTGTTACAAATGATAGTAATGACAATTTTGATTTTGATTGGAATGACATTGAATAGGTAAATTAATTTGAGGATAGTTTCAGATTGTATCTTCCCTTTCAGGAACATGTTATACTTCCTTATTCCATCCCTTTGATGTGTGTGTCCTTCAGTAAACTTTTGTGTGATACTAATATAGATTGTGTACTTTACTTTTATATATATATATATAATATATATATATTAGTTTTTGTTGATGCATTGAGTAGGGTTTTTTGTCATAAATTTAACAAATTGGTTATCATTGGCATGTAAGCTACTAATTTTTGATTATGTAACTTACATCTGTCATATTATAGAACATATATTTGTTAGAATTTTTCAGTTAGTTTTCTCAGATTTTATAAGAAGTTAATCTTATTTTCAGTTTCTAAGATTAATCTATATTTTCTTACACCATTGGATTAGATAGAACTTTCTTTACAGTACTGAAAATAGTGTTAATGATAAACATCTGCAGATTGGTTCTATTTTAATGTTAACTGTTAAGATAAGGTTCAGGTAAATCTTTAATCAGGTTATGGTCATTCCTTGTATTTCTAGCTTCCTAAAATTGAATATATATATATAGTAATATCTATTGAATTTGATCAAATGAATTTTCATCATTAAGAAGACATATGCTTTTTTTCTTTATATAGCACTAAGTTAAATGAGATCTCTTAAAATTGAATAATCTTTTCATTTCTTGGATGGAGTCTCCTGGCTCGTGATGTATCTTTTTTTAGTACTCAGAAAAAAACCTGTTTATTAATATTTTATTCATCTATTTTACAGGAAAATGAGTTTAATTTCCTGTCTTCTTACATTCTTTATTCGTGAAATTTCAATTTTTTAAAGTGCTAATGCTTAAAAAAATAAAAATCACATATATCTTAAACGGATATCTAGAACTAATTGAATACATTTTATTCTTTGATTATTAAGATATTTACTGATATTTAATCTGTACGTTTTCTAAATCAAGGTCTATTAAATTAATTCTTACATAAATATCAGTAAAAATGAGTATAAATATTTTCCTTCTGTAATTCATTAATTCCTATCTGATATAAACATTTTCATTATTAATGTGATTTATATTTTCTATGTTTTTTTGGACCCTTTGTCAAGCAAGCAAGTTATATTTTATGAAATGTTACAAAGAAGTGACTTATTTTACTGATTAATTTCCATTATATTCTTTTAAGTTTACTAATATTACTTTTTATTAATTTCTTCATTCTATATTTTTATTGTATATTTTTTCTTTCTTAAAAAATACTTATGTCATTTTAATATTTTTTGTTTCCCTTATACATATATTTTATGTCACATTTTTCACAAGTACTAGTGTATACATATTCTGTATGCAACATCTCATATATTGTTCATTTCAAAATATATAACAATGTCAGTGGGATTCCCTGGTAGCTCAGCTGGAAAAGAATCTGCCTGCAATGCCGGAGACTCCAGTTCAATTCCTGGGTCAGGAAGATCTGTTGGAGAAGGGTGAGGCTACCCTCCAGTACTCTTGGGCTTCCCTGATAGCTCAGCCAGTAAAGAATCCACCTGCAATGTGAGAGACTTGGGTTTGATTCCTAGTTGGGAAGATCCCCCGGAGAAGGGAAAGGCTATCCGTCCCAGTATTCTGGCCTGGAGAATTCCATGGGGTCACAAAGAGTCAGACATGACTGAGCGACTCTTACTTCAACAGTTTCAATATCTATCTCTTTCTTTTATTTTTTTCTTGTTTTTAATTTTGTTGTATTATTATTATTGCCGGGAGCCAGCATGGACCATCCCACCCATGACAAGGTCATGTGGAAGAGAGCTGTTAAGCAAGGCTTCAGGACTCGAGGGGCTCACTAGACCAGCTCGAGCATCTACCCCAAAACCAGAATCTGTCTGTCTTACTATTTTGTGCCTTTCACCAACTCTCTTGACATTAACAGGGGGCTATCCCTGACCACCTTTCTCTGGAGAAAATCACCTTAGGGCTCTAGCTAATAAGTCTCCTGGACATGAGAGGAATATTTCAAATCAAACCCCCTCTGTTAGCATTCTAGCTTGCTTGGCAAGTTTATCTAGACTCTTGCAGCTATGCATATGCTTGTTCACAGCCTCCCAACTGTGAGAGGCATGGGAAGCCTAAAACATAGAGCCTTTCAAAGAGTTAAAAGTTATTAGAGTAGTGCTGGTGTAGGATTTCATTATTAGGCCAATGCTTGTTGCTAAGTTCCCATATCTCTTAACCACTGTGCACCTGGGAGTACATTAGTTAACATAGTTGGAATGTAAGAACAAGTGTAGCCTAGAAATTAACCACATCAGAACTTTGAGCTAATTGGTTCTTTCTTGTAACTCACTGCACCTTTGCTCCATGAGAAATGTAACTCTGTTTAGCATTTTCTGAGGCTGACATAGATTAGAAATATAAAGAAAAAAACATTTCAAGGGAAAATAAGTTTTCTGTTTGAGCAGCCTTTATCGAAAGAGGGTCATAAAATGTTCACAGGCCTCCAAGGCCAGAAGATAATGTACACAATATTGTTTATGGGAAAGTTATGCAGAAAAAATCCTGGTTTTGATAAAGACAAAACAGATGTAATGTTTGGGCTGACTCTGTATGACTTTGCATCTTTCATTTCCCTTTATGTACATGTTAAGGGATAAAAGTCCCTTTTGAAAATAAAGTAATGGGCCTCGCCCAAAGAAGCTTGGTCACCCTGTGTCTTTTTTTTTTCTTTCTTTCTTTTTCTCTCTTACTCTCTTTTTCAGGCTGATCCCTTGGAGCCTAGAGGCTCTCTGCATTAATATCAGCCTCTTTCTCTCTATTTTCTTATCTACAACATTCTTTCTTTTAGTTCAGTTCAGTTCAGTGGCTCAGTTATGTCCAACTCTTTGTGAGCCCATGAATCACAGCATGCCAGAGCTCCCTGTTCATCACCAACTCCCGGAGATCACTCAGATTCACATCCATCAAGTCAGTGATGCCATCCAGCCATCTCATCCTCTGTGGTCCCCTTCTCCTCCTGCCCCCAGTCCCTCCCAACATCAAAGTCTTTTCCAGTGAGTCAACTCTTCGCATGACGTGACCAAAGTACTGGAGTTTCAGCTTTAGCATCATTCCTTCCAAAGAAATCCCAGGGCTGATCTCCTTCAGAATGGACTGGTTGGATCTCCTTGTAGTCCAAGGGACTCTCAAGAGTCTTCTCCAACACCACAGTTCAAAAGCATCAGTTCTTCAGCGCTCAGCCTTCTTCACACTCCAACTCACACATTCATACATGACTACTGGAAAAACCATAGCACTGGCTAGATGGACATAGTCGGCAAAATAAAGTCTCTGCTTTTGAATATGCGATCTAGGTTGGTCATAACTTTTCTTCCAAGGAGTAAGCGTCTTTTAATTTCATGGCTGCAGTCACCATCTGCAGTGATTTTGGAGCCCAAAAATTAAAGTCTGACAAGGTTTCTAATGTTTCCCCATCTATTTCCCATGAAGTGATGGGACTGGATGTCATGATCTTTTTGTTTTCTGAATGTTGAGCTTTAAACCAACTTTTTCACTCTCCTCTTTCACTTTCATCAAGAGGCTTTTAGTTCCTCTTCACTTTCTGCCATAAGGGTGGTGTCATCTGCATATCTGAGGTTATCAATATTTCTCCCGGCAATCTTGATTCCAGCTTGTGTTTCTTCCAGTCCAGTGTTTCTCATGATGTACTATGCATATAAATTAAATAATCAGGGTCACAATATACAGCCTTGATGTACTCCTTTCCCTATTTGGAACCAGTCTGTTGGTCCATGTCCAATTCTAACTGTTGCTTCCTGACCTGCATATAGGTTTCTCAAGAGGCAGGTCAGGTGTTCTGGTATTCCCATCTCTCTCAGAATTTTCCACAGTTTATTGTGATCCACACAGTCAAAAGCTTTGGCATAGTCAATAAGGCAGAAATAGATGTTTTTCTGGAACCCTCTTGCTTTTCCATGATCCAGCGGATGTTGGCAATTTGATCTCTGGTTCCTCTGCCTTTTCTAAAACCAGCTATCTCTCTCTAAATCATTCACCGTTGTGGTTTCTCCTTCGGGTTCCCCTGGATACTCTGGGGTTGGACCCTGGCATATTATTATTATTATTTTTTACTTTACAGAAGGCAATGGCACCTCACTCCAGTACTTTTGCCTGGAAAATCCCATGGATGGAAGAGCCTGGTTGGCTGCAGTCCATGGGGTCGCTAGAGTCGGGCACGACTAAGTGACTTCACTTTTACTTTTCACTTTCATGCATTGCAGAAGGAAATGGCAACCCACGCCAGTGTTCTTGCCTGGAGAATCCCAGGGACAGGGGAGCCTGGTGGGCTGCCGTCTATGGGGTTGCACAGAGTCGGACACAACTGAAGTGACTTAGCAGCAGCAGCATTGTATTAGTTTTGCCATACATCAACATGAATCCGCCAGGGGTGTACACATGTTCCCAATCTTGAACCCGCCTTCCACCTCCCTCCCCATATTATCCCTCTGGGTCATCCCAGTGCACCAGCCCCAAGCATCCTGTACCCTGCATCGAACCTAGACTGGCGATTCGTTTCTTATATGATATTACACATGTTTCAATGCCATTCTCCCAAATCATCCCACCCTCTCCCTCTCCCACAGAGTCCAAAAGCCTGTTCATTACATGTGTCTCTTTTGCTGTCTTGCATACAGAGTTATCCTTACCATCTTTCTAAATTCCATATATATGCGTTAGTATATTGTATTGGTGTTTTTCTTTCTGGCTTACTTTACTTTGTATAATCCACTCCAGTTTCATCCACCTAATTAGAACTGATTCAAATGTATTCTTTTTCATGGCTGAGTAATACTCCATTGTGTATATGTACCACAGCTTTCTTATCCATTCATCTGCTGATGAACATCTAGATTGCCTCCATGTCCTGGCTATTATAAACTGTGCTGCGATGAACACTGGGGTACATGTGTCTCTTTCAATTCTGGTTTCCTCGGTGTGTATCCCCAGCAGTGGAATTGCTGGGTCATAAGGCAGTCCTATTTCCAGGTTTTTAAGGAATCTCCACACTGTTCTCCATAGTGGCTGTACTAGTTTGCATTCCCACCAATAGTGTAAGAGGGTTCCCTTTTCTCCACACCCTCTCCAGCATTTATTGCTTGTAGACTTTTGGATCGCAGCCATTCTGACTGGTGTGAAATGGTACCTGATAGTGGTTTTGATTTGCATTTCTCTGCTAATGAGAGATGTTGAGCATCTTTTCATGTGTTTGTTAGCCATCTGTATGTCTTCTTTGGAGAACTATCTATTTAGTTCTTTAGCCCATTTTTTGATTGGGTCCTTTATTTTTCTGGAATTGAGCTGCAGGAGTTGCTTGTATATTTTTGAGATTATTTGTTCATCAGTTACTTCATTTGCTATTATTTTCTCCCATTCCAAAGTCTGTCTTTTCACCTTGCTTATAGTTTCCTTTGTTGTGCAGAAGCTTTTAATTTTAATAAGGTCCCATTTGTTTATTTTTGCTTTTATTTCCAGTATTCTATTTCTTGAATATCCCAAATGTCATAAACAAAGCCAGTTATTCTGTTTTTAGTTTGTTTTCCCAAAGTATTAAACTTCATTTTCTGTCTTCTTAATTCTAATTTCCAGTTTAACTGCATTTATGTCAGAGAATATAGCTTTTATGATTTTACTTTTTAAATTTTTTTGAGAATTTTGTTTCTATTCTGACTTACTTCTTGTAAATATTCATGTAGTATTAGAAATAGTAGGTTTTTTTCTTTGTTTTATGCAGAACTTTCTCTCCCTACATGTACATAAAAAATCATATTTTAATTCACAGACTATATCCTGACTTATTTCTTTATCTATTTGCTCTACATTTTTCTGGGCATTGTGTGCTATGTGCAAATTTAGGACTAGAGTTTTTTATATCCCATCTTATATGCCTCATAAATCGCTCTTTATATATCTCAGTACCATTTTGTTATTTAACATGTAAATGTCAGAGCCTGCTGTATCATCTTTGAAAACTGTACTGTATAGTGTAAACAGAAACAAGAAAAACTATTTTCTTGTTTAGTTTTCTGCTACATTAAGTGCTTCCTTGCAAGTTAGCATTAATTAATGCCATGTCATCTTCTGGGATTGTTCAGTTAAAGTTCAGGTATGTGTGTGTGAAGTATATTTAAGATAGAGGACTTTGTCAGATAGCAGTACTAAGAAGTTCAAATTTAAATAAAAGAGCATGCATGATGCTCAGGTGTGATGAAATATCAATATTTCAAACATCAGTAGTGATTTTTATGTAAGTTTCATTCATGGACGAGTGAGATTTCGCTAAAGAAAAGCTGTGATAGCCATAACACATATTAAGTTTATGCTTCTTTTCATGAACATTCAGGTCTAAAATCTCATGATCCAAATATGTATCCATTCATCTCAGTGCACTAAAAAATATAACAAAAGAAAGAAGTAAACTGTTAACATTGCCTTCTGAGAGTCAAGTTATTCTTGGAAACCCCAAGAATGATAATGCATTAGTATGACTACTGAAAATTCAATAAAAGTGTTCTTTCATAAAACATAAATTTTATTTGGGAAGTAGGCATTTTCCTTGTTTAGCAAAGAAAAAGCAATTGCATTCTGGAGAATATTGTTAGTAGCACTTGCTGATGAACTTTTAGTGAGACCCTACGGTCTTAATATTCCATATGAAAGACTGCTGGTAACACAGTTTCCAGAAAATAAAGTTTTATAAGATCAAGATCCATCCTCCTGATTCCCGGATTGCAGTCACTTAGTTTTGCTCAAAATATTTTCTCAAAACTAGCAATAAGGAGTTTTGTTTTCTTCAGGTTATCCTAAAGAACGGAAAATTTGCATTTACTTTGATGCCAGTTTTTCTAGGCGATGATAGATACATTTTTCCCCCAGATAAAATGCCTTCCAGAAAGCTACAGAACTGTGTCTAATAAAAACACATCTCCAGGGTGAAGAGGATACCTGTTGGCTTGATATGCTTTTGAGTATTAGCTTTAAATTTTATGAGATGTCTGCAGTTCTATCCTTTTCTTGATCTCAGAGAAATGAAGAGGCTTTTACAATTGGAAAGTACACATATTGCCCTGGTTGTTGATTTTAACAAACTATGTGATGGTATATGTCACACAGGATTTGAAAAATGTGATGGCTACGTCTTCCCTGGCAGAAGAATATCTTTCAAGCTTAGTAATGTGGAGTGGCATATTGGGTGTTACATACACTGTGCTTTCTTTCCCTCCTTAGACTATTCACATAAACTTTCACCACTCATAGAGGGGATTGCTTTAGGTAACTTACTTTTCAGGGAAGACACTCAACTTTGTGTGTTTTCTAAAGCTTCTTGTACAGTATGTTTCTTCTCTTCATCTGAAAAGGCATATCATCTATTCCTTGACATTTTTGGAATCCCAGTGAATTAATGAGCAAACACAGAAAGGACTCTCATGATGAACAACAGCTCCTGGTACCAGTATTGTATACATACTACAAATATCAGAGCTTAAAATTCTTACCCTATGGTTCACAGACACTTTCTAATCATAGATAATGATTACAGTATAATTTATAATTGATTAAATGTTTATTGCCAATATTTTGCTGTGTATAGTCTTGGATGAACCTATCAGATTGTGGAATTCTTTCTCATTGTCCGTAACCTACTGCTCTCCCCCACTTCCCTGATGACCCAGAGGATAAAGAATCTACCTGCAGTGTGCCTAGTTCATTCCCTGGGCTGGGAAGATCCCCTGGAGGAGGGCATGGCAACCCACTCTGCCTGGAGAATCCCCATGGACAGAGGAGCCTGGTGGGCTACAGTCCATGGGGTTGCAAAGAGTTGGACATGACTAAGTGGCTAAGCACACATATGCACAGTGGTGGCGGGTAGATGATTTTTCTACCCTCTGCCCAGCCACATGGAGAGAAGACAGGAGTTAGGGGACTTGTATACTCCTATTAAACTCTACCTGTGATCTGGACACTTGGACTTGGAGACAGAAGACAGAGAAGCAGAGGTGGATGCAGTGGAAGAGCCTAAGAGGTGGTGTGTGGAGAAATGGAGAAGAACGGGAGCCCCTAAGGAGTTAGTCAGATTAAGAAGGAGGTGGGACAGCAACTGTGCTTGGATGGGCTGTTTGCTCTTAGTGTCATGGAGCTGTTTGACTTGACTTCCTGGGCAAGACTAGAGCCTCTAACTCTCCCTGTTGAGGTCATCCCTAATACTTTCCTTGGTCAAACCCTTGGCATGTTTTCATTCTTGGTCATGACTGCGGTACAGGAATCTTCGGTGAGGCTGAGAATCTGGGGTCCATTTAACCAGGCACAGTGTGACCCCAGGTGCTCTGAAATCACCCCAGTCCCCGAAGACTGTGAAGCTGAGTGTCCTCAACCCCCAGACCAGTCACTTGGGTATCTAAAGCCCTCTCCATCTTTCCCCTTGCTGCTTCCGAAGGCACTTAGAACAACCTTCAAATAGCAGACCACAGAAAAACAAGCCAGGCTGAGAAGATCCTTCCAAACAACTTTTACTTCAGAGTTTAATAAGACAGACCTCTTCCAAGGAGAGGTGCTCAAAGACGGCTTGTGATAGTGTGGGTGCAGGAAGATAAAATTCAGCCAGAAATAAAATAGGATACTTACCAATGAATTATTCTGACAGTCCTCAGCACATCCTCCCACATGCCTTTATAACTTTTTCATGAAATCTCCACGCTAAGGAGAACAATGCAGTATAGTAATAAGGCTAGGTCGTCATTACATTTCAGAAAGTGCATGTGTCTAGTGCTGTGGGATTCCACTGCTGTCCCAAGCTGGGTGCTTTTGCTCTTAAATATCATCCACTTGTGCTTTTTAAACTATGCTAAGTTGCTCCCATAACGGTGTTTTCTCCTTTCCTAGGAGATAAGAAATTGCTGCTAGAACAGGCCAGAATTTCCCTGTGTCTTTACTTTGGTTTTCATAATGAAAACAGCTTCATTTGTTTTGGTTTATATAACTGCTTAAACTCTGAAATTATAAAACTGAAATCAAATTAACAAAATGTAATTAACCTAGTTGAAGCACCTGTAGCTATTTCATGGCCAAAATTATTTGTGCTTATAAAAGCACTTGCAGTTTTATGTGTATACAGATGAGTGTGGCAGGCATATATGTAGACATAATCAGTTCTGCTATAGTGTGACGTGCATTCCTGAAAATCACTATGCTGTGCATAATTGGACAATAAAAACCACAGGGCTTTACCATCTTCATCAGTGACACACTAATAAAGACAGACAGTACCCTATAAAAACAGTAATATTATTTTACCCATGATAAATAGATTTTAAATACATAATTACTACAGTAAGACACACTGTACCTTAAAAAAAAAGTTTTGAGGACTTCTGTGGAGCATTACAAAAGCTGTTGCTCTTCAGTTATAAAATTGTGGAATGAGGGTGATTTGAAATTGAAAGGAAGGTTGTAACACTGGGTGTGCATGGGTATGGGTCATTGTTCTGGGCACCAAACGTGGCAGTTAAGTCATCCTGTATGGCCTTAAATCTCAGTTGCAGATGTTTACCTTTGATTCACAGGTCCTGGGACGCATGTGCTTATAATAGATATGTTATCTTATTAGCATTTTATCAAAATTGAATATTTGATCCAACATTATAGCTGTCTTCTTTATTGCCTGTATTACTGTGAACGTGCTTTTAGGCCCATTTTCCTCAAACCTCCAGCTTCGCTGCCTAGTTTTTGGCTTTGGAAATTGTAGGGATGTTTGAAAGCACTGAAGCAGCAACTCTAAGTGCCAATAGTAGCCCCTTCTGCAGGCTTTGGCTGTGTCTAAATGCATAGAGAGCAATACACTTGTCTCATGCACTTCTTGGCATTTTGAAGCAGGATGTTGAAATACATTTGAGATGCGGAATAAGTTTTTAAAATATGTATAGAGAAGTTCACAAACAAAAGAAATGGAGCAAAGTACAACCCTGTAGAATAGCACATGCATTAAAGTAAGGTAGCTGGTAACGTTCGCAGTGTGTGGGCTTGTGGGCATCTTGTGTATTTCCCGGATTGACTCTTGGGACTTCTGCTCTCATCTAGTGACATTAGTGGGGAAATAGCACATAAGCTCACTCAAAATTTATATTATGCTCCAAATGTCCCCAAATATATCAATCATATGGAAACAAAATTGCTACAAGTATTATAGATGAAATGATAGTGTGTGTATATATATGCATTTTTCCTTAATTTGTAGATGACATTCTAACATTTATCAGCTTCCAGTGGTGTTAAGTTCATAATTCGCTGGATTGCTTTTCTTTCACCAGCTACTTTCTGCTGACAGAAAGCTTGCATTTTTACTTTATTCCTTTTTGGTTGTTGTTCTTTGTATTGATTGATCAGTTCTTGGAATCTAGTAGATGCCTTGCCTTGTCAGTCCTGCCTGGAACTAAGTGAGCTATGTCGACGAGTATTTATTCAGGTCAAAACATTAAGTATTCATTATAGCTTATATTCCATTTATTATCTCTTCTCATCCTGAAATTTACATTACTTAAATATCAAGCCTCTCAAATCCTCCAAATTTCCTCCAGTATTGGATTGTCTTTCACAAACAGTATTCCAAGAAACCCTGGATTCTTTGCGGAGGATGGTATTTAGGTGTGCTCATTGTTTTTGAGATATTGTGACCATGCCCACTCAGTAGTCAGAGCTTAAAAGTGTGTGTGTGTGTGTGTGTGTGTGTGTGTGTGTGTGTGTGTGTGTGTGTGTGTGTGTGTGTGTGTATATAGCAATGTGTATTGCTGGGCATATACTCAGCAAACCGACTTAGCTTTCAGGCCCTTTAGGGTCAACATCCACTGCAGAGAACTCTTTCACATGCATGTCCTTCATGAAGAAACCCACATACAGTGACCGACCATCTCAGGAGTATAAAAGCCTGGGTGCTCTAGCCAAAAGAGGAGGGAGAGTGAATGGTCACATATGCTTCAGAGCGTCCCCTGAGGTTAACCAGATCCCTGGAGAAGTTTGACTTCTCTCTTTGCCCACTTCGTCCCACTCCTCAACACCTTCTATAGTTTTAGATGCCTTATAAATATATTGCAAATATCTCACATATCAAATGCTAACTTAGCATGTGCTTCCAGAGGACCCATATACAGCCAAGTAGGTAGGTAGGTAGATTGGAGATAGAAATGAATTTTATACTTATTTGTAAATATAAATGTCACTCAGCATATGGTGTCTATTTGTGTAGTTCCAATCCGTGTATAAAAGTGCGAATACTCTGTACTTGAGTATAGAGTTCAATAAAGGGCAGTTAAGTTTACTTAGTTGATAGTGGTTTTTCACCATTCTCTGGGCTTCCCTGGTAGCTCAGCTGGTAAAGAATCCGCCTGCCATGCAGGAGACCCTGGTTCAATTCTGGGGTTGGGAGAATCCCTTGGAGAAGTGAAAGGCTTCCCACTCCTGTATTCATGGTCTTCCCTGGTGGCTCAGATGGTAAATAATTTGCCTGCAATGCAGAAGACCTGGGTTTGATCCCTGGCTTGGGAAGATCTCCTGGAGGAGGACACTCCAATACTCTTTCCTGGAGAATCCCATCGACAGAGGAGCCTGGGGGCAGAGGGCCTACAGTCCATGGGGTAACAAAGAATTGGAGAAGGTTGAGCAACTAAGGTCAGCACAGCATGATTCTCTACCCTTGCTGGTTTTTCCCTGCTTATTTTATCAGTTGCAGAAGGGACTTCATTAAAATCTCTAATTATATAATGGATGCATTTCTTTTTCTCTTTGGTATTGACAGTTTTTATTCATGTATTTTGAAGATCTCTTATTGAGTGCATATATATTTAAAAAAATATTTTTACCATTTCTAAATGCCATAGTTTATACCTGTTCTTACTGTTTATCTTGGTGTCTATTAGATCTGATAGTAAAATAAGTACCTTCTATTTAGGGTTGCATGATTTTTTTTTTATCTTTCTTTTACATATAACTTAATTTTTATTTTATATTTAAAGTTTATCTCTTGCACTTGGGTATTTTCTAATTCAGTTTGTTCTCTGTCTTTTATTTGAAACGCTGAGTCCATTAGGGTACTCCCTGGTGGCTCAGACAGAAAAGCATCTGCGTGCAATACCGGAGACCTGGGTTCAATCCCTGGGTTGGGAAGATCCCCTGGAGAAAGGAAATGACAACCCACTCCAGTACTCTTGCCTGGAAAATCCCATGGATGGAGAAGCCTGGTAGGCTACCCTCCATGGGGTTGCAGAGAGTCAGACACGACTGAGCGACTTGACTTTGCTTTTTAGTCCATTTACATTTGCTAGTATTGATAGGGTTTCATTTAAATCTACCATCTTGCTATTTCATCATAATATAATATTTAATAATACAATGATTTAAACAAAAACGTTGCTGACTAGATACAAACCCACTGAACTATAAACTGCTTTTTTTTTTTTTAAATTCCCACAAATAACCCCGAGATTATATATTACTGTGAAAAAGTTGCCCTGGTAGATGAAGTTTAGGCAGTTTTGTTCTAGATTCTATCCTGTCAGCTGATAACAACCTTCCTTTTGAAATGTCAACCATACTGACCATGGCATAATTTTAAATATCAGAATAAGACTAATTGTCAAATAGATAACCAAACTCTTTCAGCCCTCTGTTCATATACTGAGACCATGTAACTTACTTGCCTTCTTGCCAGGTGATACTGTGTGTATGACCTTTGTGATTATCTTGATGCAAATATTAGTGCAAGACTCTTTTCCTGCTATGGACTTAGTCCATGGAATGCTCCAGGCCAGATTACTGCAGTGGGTAGCCTTTCCCTTCTCCAGGGGATCTTCCCAACTCAGGGATCGAACCCATGTCTCCCACACTGCAGGCGGATTTTGTACCAGCTGAGCCACAAGGGAAGCCCAAGAATACTGGAGTGGGCAGCCTATCCCTCCTCCAGGAGATCTTCCCAACCCAGGAATCGAACTGGGATCTCCTGTATTGCAGGCAGATTCTTTACCAACTGAGCTATATTACCATCTAGTGATAAGGCACCAGGGACTAGAGATCTTCTCTTGGGAGAAGAGTGAAAATACAAAGCAGCTGTTTATAGCATAACATCATTACTGGTGTAAAGCATAGCAGATTTCAAAATAGATATTAAACTAGATATCCAATGATAGACTAGACAGTGAAGCTTCAAATTACTGCCCATCGCATAAAAGCAGCAGATACACCTGAATTGACATATCACCGTGTCAATGATTCCTCTGTCTTATCTTCTATGTCAGGTCTCTTTACATATACTGGGGTTTCAGTTTCATGCATTTCTTTCTTCTTTAAATCACAAAGCAATTTCTGAAATACAGTGTATAGATTAAAACAGTTGGATATTTGGTTCTTTGGTTAGGTAGATATGTATGTATGTATGTACCATACACACAGACACACACACACACACACACACGAATAGTACCAAAGTTCTGTCCCAGTGAGAGCTATCTAAAGAAATACCACCATGAAAATGTCACAAAAGCCATTAAGTTTTTATAGAGGTGGCAAGCTAAACTCATTAGCTTTAGGAAAAGGTAAAGAAAGATTAAAAAAAGAATAATTATCTGAGAAATGAAAAGTGAATCAAAGAAGATAAAGTTGTCTTGTCTAGATTGTTGCTCCTCGAATTAATTTTATTGCTTAAGAAAATTTGTATTGTAGCAGTTCTAATTTTTCATATACTTACAGTACCACTCTGCTAGTCTATCCTTTGGAGTAGAAGACTATCATTGTCATTTTGTCAACTACTAAAAGTTTCTATCAGCGTATATGGGCTTCCCTGGTGGTGCAGAGGTTAAAGCGTCTGCAAGTGAACCACTTGATTGATGAAAACTGTCAAAATTGTAAATACTCTTTTAAATATTCCTGTGAATATTTGAAAACAAATTTGATCTTGACAAGGGAAGACAAGAAAGAACATTTTATTTATAAAGTTTTTATACAGAAACGGATATTACTACCTTTTCTTGCTTGACTTGGGATAATCTACCGTTAATAGTTGTCACTGGTTCAGACACCCCGCATCTTAAGAATAATTTTGCAAAGACAGAATGAATAAGTGTCATACTATAAAGTAATATGGTGCTGTAAACGCAACAGCTGATCTTTAGTTTGCCTGTAGACATCTTTTTATTTTGCCGGATATCTGAAGGCGCAAGGGCATCAAAGATGCCGCAGGTTGTTCAGTCTAGCTTTTGCATCACTGGCACTAAAATATAGCTTTCATTTTTAGATAATTCATGTAATTTTTTAACTTAAGAAAAGATGGGAAAGCAACAGTCCAGATTGTTTGACCTTAGATATAGCAGTTGCTACAGTTAAATCCCGTTAAGTGTGTACAGTTTATGAAATGTCTGTAACACAAGTTCTCTCGCAGAGAAAATTCTTATCTTTTAGCCTGTCTCCAGCCTCTGTTTTCCTACCTACCCATTTATCACACATCTTTGAAGCATAGAAAAGAAAGTCCATGACAGTTATTTTTTGCCTGGTTTGCAGCAGTATACTGTTGGTGCACTCTATGGATCTCAAAATTTTATGAGATTTCACAGAATAGCTGAACACAGATTTTATGTTCAAAACATACATGTCAAACATATTTGTGTCTTGAAGAATTATATGTTGATGAGAGTCAGGGAAATCACTGATGGCAGTGTTTTATGTTTGTTTTTTTTTTTTTTTTTTTGATAGAGCTCCTCAAACCAAATTCCAATTCATTTCCGTTTGGTTTCAAAATTACTGTATTCAGTGCTGTTTGTCTTCTCCCAAGACTGAAGCGCAGGAAGAAGTATATTGTCTTAGAATTTTAACCAGTGCTTGAAAAAAGCCAAAACTCAGAACTTGAAAACAAAAGATGATGAGGACACAGGCTTCATCTTTAATTGGAACATGGTCATAGTAGATATAAATTTGAAGGATTTTTAAACTGACATTTATAGGTAGCCATATTTATTTTAAATATCATCTGAGAGTAGTAATAAGCCACTCCTAATAAGGCTGCTCATTCGAGAAGAGAAATGAGACAGACACCTTGCTCAGAGTTCACCTGCAAAGCTGTTTCTTCACTTTCAGTAGCACCATTCACAGCCACTGACTAGTCATTTTTTGTCATCAACAGAGGCCAAGAAAACACAAAGGGCATCATTCTAGACAGAGGGTCTTTTTTCATAAGACACCTTTATTTCCTGGTGAGATACTTCGCTTTTGCCCCTACCATTTCTATATTATTTAACACGGGAAGTCTGAAATCACTCCTTATTGTGGACACTGAATGCAGAGAAAAAGCAGAAGGCAGGATAGTTCACTGAAAATGTGGCTTCCATTCTTGAATCATACTATTTTAATGCTAATTTGGAAAGTATTAACATCGCGGTTTCATCCACAGTATAACATTTCCAGTGAGTAAGTATTCTGAATATTTACTGGGCATTTTTTTAAAAGCAATAAAATGATATTACAAGCTGTCAAGGAAGCACAACAAACTTCACAGAACTGGAATGAGGTTGCCACATGACAAAGTCAGTAGATGAAACAGGTAAAAAGATCCATCAGTTCTAAGACGCAAACCCCAATTACTTTTTAAAAATCAAAGCAGTGCTAGGAGTACATGATTGAATTAGAAAAAGAGATCTAAAGATACTCTTCTCTTATTAACCATGGCACCCATCCGACCCTTTTAAAGCACTGAATATGTTAGATTGAAGTTAATTCTATTTATAAGAAAATAAGACTCTATCTAATTTGATTTTCTCCACAATCTAGTGGTAGAAAGAAATGACTATTGTCATTTTTGAAATAGGAAAACTGAGTTCAGCTGGAGGTTAAAAGAGTTGCCCAAGACCAGACACTGCTGATAAATGCTAAAGACAACATAAAAAACAAATCTCGTGCCTCTCAGTGAATTTCCTTTCTTTTTGCATGCAAAGCCTCACATTTTTGATACTGGCTCTCACAGTTCATAACCACTAAAGCCGAGTTTTCAAAAACTACACGTTTTACAAATACCATCCAAGTAGTCATTGGGGGACTGTAAGTAGACATTAGTGGAAGAACTAGGGATGTAATTTAATTCATTTATACTTTGTGTTTTTCCGCCCCAAACAACCTACCTTAAGAGGTCATCTGGGAATGCTGACTCAGGTTTGGAGGGCATTTAAAATAATGAACTTTGAGCAAATGACTTACTTTTAACCAGCTTATCTTCCTGTTCATTGAGTAAATATTTACAGATAAAGATAAATGCAGAATGAAAGGTTAGATGCATTTCTGTGAATCAGTGTAGCTCCTATTATGTTCTTGGACACTGTACTGATTCCATTTTCTAGCAATTTAATTGATTTCTCTTGGCTTTGAAATTTTCTAGGGAAGTTCCAAAAAAATAAGAACTCAGATCAGTTATCTTTCTGACACATCCAATAATACAGGTCTTAAGTATTTTAAAAGGTTCATGACTGCTCTTTTTGACAGTTTTACAAGCTCTAACTCCCCTGCATGAGGAAAATCCAGTAATTCAGTAATTCTCAAAGTGCAGTCCTTGGACCAGATGAGTTGGCCACATCGAGAAAGCAACTTAGAAATGCAGATTTTTGGTGTCATTTCAGATCTACTCAATCAGAAACTGGATGTGGGTCTCATCAGTTTATTTTAACAAGCCATCCAGATGATTCTGATGCCTGCTAAAGTCTGAGAATCACACTTCACTAAAACAAAGATTATAAATGCAGGGCCATTCTTTCAATTTTATAAGAACACATTGTTAGAGAACCATATTCCTCTTGATTATTGATACACTGAACATCAATAGAAGTAAAAAAACTAGAGTTGTTTGTTCATCACATCTCTTTCTACAAGGACTTAATAGCCACTTGATGGGAAAGATGGTTTTGCATTTCTGCCAATACTGTCTACTCAGCTTAGAAAAGTCCATTTTAAAACAGAGCAATCAAATGTATGGTTTCTGTATAAGACACAAGATCTCTGTACCTTTTCTGCAATGGCCCACAAAGACAACTATATATGTATATGTGTGTGTGTGTATATACATATATATTATATATATGTGTGTATGTGTTTATATCTAAAATATATATACATATATATATTACTGAAAAATCCCTTTTGAATTAAAGAAAGATACAAATTATTAATAATAAAAAGTTTCCTAGAAAATTAAATTTGATCCTTTACTTTATAGCTTTTCTAAAAAAGTAATCATCAGAAAAGTTTGCTTTATATGTTACATATAAACATTTGTATTTGAAATATAAAATTTATATGAAACTATTTTTAAGCTCCTGGAAATAAAATATTAAATATGTTTAAACACCAGATCATTGTGACATATAGCATACTTGTACCTATATGAATAAGAATGCAAGTTATTAATTTATTCAATCTTTGTACTCAGGTATAAATGTTATGCATATAATTTAGGAAATGTGGCTTTAAAGATGTATACCTGAAAAAAGACCATATGTCAGTGGATAATATTTGTCAACTCAGAATGTTAAAAAATATGTATATATCATAGGGTAGTTTAAAGTGATATTTGACTTTTTAAAAAGATAACTACTTTTGTTATTCATTTCAAAACATTTAAGTGGTAGAGAAAAACCCATGAACATCTTTAAGTTTGCCTATTAGACATTTTATCTGTAAAGATGAAAATGGTAAGTGTACTTAAAAGTTACCTTTGGTGTTTTCAAAGAGAGCAGAGGGTTTTACTTTGCATATAGCATATCTTTGCTTCTCATATGCTTCAAAGGATTAAATACCAAAGTCCTCGATTAAAGGCAGCTAGTTTCTCTGATTTTGATATTCGCCTGGATATTTTGATAGAATTTCTTCTCGTGGTCACATCACAAGCCACAAATATAAATGAATTTTCTGCTGCACATCCCCCCCACATACCTTTTTAAAAAGACATGTATAATTTTTTTACCTTGTATTATAGAAAAAGCAAGTATATGAGGTGTATCTTAAGAAATAATTTTTTTGGCTTTTCCCTAAATTTTGCCACTTTCTTATTGGGGAAAAAGATCTTAATGGCAAGATACAAATAAAATCTATTTCTCTACAAAATCTGAAATCATACTGGGACTTTGATTAGTATGTATAAATGGGACTGAAAACCCATTCTGTTACCAAGTTGTGCCTTTTTATTGTTGTTCTGAGTGGGTGTGAATTTCTGCTCTCATAGCATGTTAAGTGGAAGTGGATAAACAGTTACAGCTGGCTGTGAGCCCTGAATGATACTGGTTATAAACCAGAGACACAACTAGATTCAAAGCAATGAGCAAAATATACCCTGAGTTTAGGTTTATCTTCAAATACAAAGAGATTTCAAAGATATTGAGGGTTTAGTTCTAGACCACCACGGTAAAGCAAAGAAAGTAATAAAGTGAACCACACAATTTTATTTTTTGGTTTCTTGGTGCACATAAAAGTTATATTAAAAAATAATTTTTAATTGGAGGATAATTGCTTTGGATATTGTGTTGGCTTCTGCCATACAACAACCTGAATCAGCCACACGTACTCGTGTGTCCCCTCTTCATGAACCTCTCCCCCTAACCCCCACCCATCCCACCCTCTAGGCTGTCACAGAGCACTTAGTTGAGGTCCCTGTGCCCATCAGCAACTTCCCACTGGCCGTCTGTTTTACACGTGAAAGTGCTTGTGAGTCAAAGCCGCTCTCTCAACTCATGTCACCCAGTCCTTCACCCGCTGTGTCCAAATTCTGTTCTCTGTGTCTGTGCCTCTATTCCTGCCCTGCAAATATGTTCATGGGTACCATTTTTCTAGATTCCATATATATATAATGAAAAAAGGAACAAAAAAGTTACACTGTATTGTAGTCTCTTAAGTGTACAGTAGCATTATGTCAAAAATTCCAATTAAAAAAACTGTATTAATTTAAAAATGAGATAAACTCAAGAGGGAGGGCAATATGTGTATACTCATGGTTGATTCACATTGTTGTATGGCAGAAACAAGTACAACATTGTAAAGATTACTCTCTAATTCAAAATTAAAATTAAAAAAATTTAAAAGTCTTTCCTGGAAAAAGCACGTGGACAAATCCTGACTCCATATGGAAAGAGAAGCCATCTTTTTATTAAACACTGCATTTAACAGAAAATACAAAAGAAACTGATTTTTACTCAATTACAAAAATATCAACTAGAAAAAAATACAACAATCATGATATGTTTGTCTAAAACTATATGTATATACATTCATTAAAAAAAATGGACAGACTGTTAAGAGAAATTGATCAATCTATAATTACAGTGGGAAATTTTGCCAGCTTTTTCAGCAACTGATAAATCAGCAGTTAAAGTAAAGAAACAGAACATATAAATAATACAAAGAATGAGTTTATTCTAAATTATATATATGTATATATAGGACACTGCACTATGACTAATCTAGATAGCATATTAAAAAGCAGAGACACCACTTTGCCAACAAAGGTCCCTATAATCAAAGCTATGATTTTTCCAGTAGTCATTTATGAATGTGAGAGTTGGATAATATAAAAGGCTGAATGCTGAAAAATTGATGCTTTTGAATTGTGGTGCTAGAGAAGACTCTTGAGATTCCCTTGGACAGGAAGGAGATCCAACCAATCAGTCCTAAAGGAAATCAGCCCTGATTATTCATTAGAAGGACTGATGCTAAAGCTGAAACTCCAATACTCTGGCCACGTGATTCATTGGAAAAGAACCTGATGCTGGGAAAGATGGAAGGCAGGAGAAGAAGGGGGTGACAGATGGTTAGATAGCCCAACTGACTCAGCGGACATGGATCCAAGCAAACTCCTGGAGACAGTGAAGGACAGAGAAGCCTGGTGTGCTGAAGTCTGTGCAGTCACAAAAAATCAGACGTGACTTAGCAACTGAACAATAACAAGCCTGTCTTCCCCAAATTAGATGGACATACTGGCTCAATCATGTGTGGCTAAAGCAAGAAAACTATGAACCATTCAAAAACCAGGAATAGAGCTCTCATCAGGCACCAGATCTGCCTACGTCTTGATCTTGGACTTCCCAACCTTCAGAGCTCTGAGAAATGAGTCTCTATTGTTTAAGCTACCCTATCTATTTTATGTTGATACAGCAGCCTGAACTGGCCAGAGTGTATCTATTTCTACAACTGGGAATGAAGGAAGTCTTTAGGGAATCTGGGTGTCTTTCTTTTACTGAAGTTTATACAGACAAAATAGGTACATCTTTAAATCACTAAGAACTTTTTATTATTTATCAACATTCAGTAATTTTGAATGAAAGAAATTAAAACAGTAGACAGGGCCTCAAGAGTTAATGCTTTACCATGATTCACTTTTTCTAAAAAAATGGAAAATTTATGGTGACAGATTTTGAAAGAAAATGGATATTCATAGTAATTGTTCTCAATTTATAATAAAGTAACCACTGAGATGGAACATCTGAGCACATTTGCATATGTTGATACAAAATTATGAAGTTCTAATAAAACTTATTCTAAACTAAAGTAAAAAATAAAAATAAAAAAATCCTCCCTGTTCCAAAATCTATACAGTGAATTCTCTTGAAATATTTCTGTATGTTAAGTTTATATATCTTCTACTTAATATATACTATATTTTCTCTCTCTCTCTCTTTTCTTTTTTTTTTTTTTTGAGTTTTAGCTTCACCAATGTATGGCATTTCCATGTGAAAAGGATTTAATTGTTGACATATAACTTGCAGCAGTTATCCAAAGTGGTTTATACATACTAATCAAATCCTATAAGAGGTATTATTATTGTCCTCATTTAACAGGCAGGCTAACTGAGATCCAGTGATGTTACAGGTTACTTGCTTAAGCTCCTGCGACTAAAAACAGTGTGATACTGCCCAAGTGATCAATAAAGAACATGTAAGCCTTCAATACTCTGTGTATTTATAAAGCTACCTGTTACTGGTGTTATAACAGCAATGAGAGACACAGCAACCATTCTAAGTGAAAGCTTATATTCTGGTACTAAAGGCAGATCCTAGAGAGAGCCTGCCTGTTTGCATAAGTAGATTTACAGATAGAATCAACAGGGTTTGTTTTCCTTATTTTTTTTCTTTTGATTTTTATTTTATACTGGGATTTAGTTGATGTACAATGTTATTCTAGCTTCAGGTGTACAGCAAAGTGGTTCAGTGATGCATATACATAGAGTTCATTCCTTTTCAGACTGTTGTCCCATATAGGTTATTACAGAATACTGAGTAGAGTTCCCTGTGCTGTATAGTAAGCCCTTGTTGATTAGCTACATCAGATAGGCATGGAGTGCATGCCGGTTATCCTACACTTTGTAGTATATGTAGGATCATCCAAAACTCCTCGTTTATCACTGTCCCCAACCTTTTCCCTTTGGTAGATGTAACTTTGTTTGGAAAGTCTGTGAGTCTATTTCTGCTTTGTGAATAAATTCATTTTATCATCTATTTTATATTCCATATATGTGTTATCATGATATGTCTTTCATTGTCTGATTTACTTCACTTTCGAAAATCTCTAGGTCCTTCTGTGTTGCTGCAAATCATATTTCTTTTCTGTGGCTGGGTAATATTCTATTGTATATACGTAGCATATGGACTTTATCCACTCCTCTGCCAATTGACATTTAGGTCACTTCCATGTGTCCGCTATTGTAAATAGTGCTGGTGTGAACATCAGGGTCATGTATCTTTTTGAATTATGGTTTTCTCCAGATATATGCCAGGAGTGGGATTGCTGGATCATACAGGAGTTCTAGTTTGAGTTTTTAGGGAACATCCATACTGTTCTCCACGGTGGCTGTATCCATTTACATTCTTACCAACAGTGTAAGAAGATTCCCTTTTCTCCACACATTCTCCAGAATTTACTGTTTGTAGAATTTTGAAGATGGCCATTTTGACCAGTTTATATCTCTCTGAAATAGGGACATTTGGAGCAATTGGAAAGTTGAAATTTCCATTTATGGAGATGGAAAATACTGTAGTAGATGCTGGGGGTGTGAGGGGTAAAGGAGTTGAGTTTTGGTCAAATTTCAGTACTTTTCAGGCATGGGGAAAACTTGATTAAACACTGAGATGAACTAGTTAGGAATTCACTGCAGAAACTATAAATATATATTACTTAACAATAAGTTAATTTTATGACTTTCATTTCAGCTAGGCTATCATTTACAACATAGTAAATATAGAGTGAAAAAAGCACTGGATTCCAGTCAAACAAATTGTGTTTGAATTTTGGCTCTTCCACTTCATTATGTAAAATGTAGGGGAAATCAATTCATATGTTAGAATCGATTCCAGCAAAAGAGATGACTCTACACATGTACATCACCAGATGGTCAGTACCAAAATCAGATTGATTGTATTCTTTGCAGCCAAGGATGGAGAAGCCCTGTACAATCAGCAAAAACAAGACCTGGAGCTGACTGTGGCTCAGACCATGAGCTCCTTATGCAAAATTCAAAGTTAAACTGAAGAAAGTAGAAAAAGCCACTAGGCCATTGATGTATGACCTAAATCAAATCCCTTATGATTTTTACGGTAGAGGTGATGGATAAATTCAAGATATTAATATCTGGTAGAGAGAGTCCCTGAACAACTATGGATGGGCATTTATAAAATTTTATAGGATCCAGTGACCAAAGTCATCCCAAAGAAAAATACATGCAAGAAGGCAAAGTGGTTGTCTGAGGAGGAAAAAAAAGAAAAGCAAAAGTCAAAGGAGAAAGGGAAGGATATGCCCAACTGAATGCAGACTTCCAGACAATAGCAAGGAGAAACAAGAACACCTTCTTAAGTGTGCAATGCAAAGAAATTGAGAAAAACAATAGAATGAAAAGGGCTAAATCTTCAAGAAAATTGGAGATACCAAAGGACTATTTCATGCAAAGGTGGGCACAATAAAGGACAGAAATGTTAAGGATCTCAGGGAAGCATAAAAGATTAAGAAGAGGTGGCAAGAATACACAGAAGCACTATACAAGAAAGGTCTTAATGACCCAAATAACCACAATGGTGTGGTCACTCACATAGAACCAGACATCCTGAAGTCATGAACTCATGTAGAACTTTGAATCCTGAATTGTGAAGTCAAATGGGTTTTAGGAAACATTACTACAAACAAAGCTAGTAGAGGTAATGGAATTCCAGCTGCTCTATTTCAAATCCTATAAGATGATGCTGTTAAAGTGCTGCACTCAATATACCAGAACATTTGGAAAACTCAGCAGTGGCCACAGGACTGGAAAATGTTAGTTTTCATTCCAATTCCAAAGAAGGCCAATGCCAAGCATTGTTTAAACCATGGTGAAATTGTATTCGCTTCAGGCTTGACTTCAGCATCATACAAACCAGTAACTTCCAGATGTTCAGGCTAGATTTAGAAAAGGCAGAGGAACCAGAGATCAAATTGCTAACATCCGTTGGATCATAGAACTAGAAGAGAATTCCAGAAAAACATCTACTTCGGTATTATTGATTACGCTAAATTAGCCTTTGACTCTGTGGATCACAGCAAACTTTGGAAAATTCCTAAAGAGATGGAGATACCATACCACCTTACCTGCCTCCTGAGAAAGCTGTATGCAGGTCAAGAAGCAGCAGTTAGAACCAGACATGGAACAATGGACTGGTTCAAAATTGGGAAAGGAGTACATCAAGGCTGTATATTGACACTCTACTTATTTAACTTTTATGCAATGTACATTATGCAAAATGTCAGGAAGGATGAAGCTTAAGCTGGAATCAAGATTACCAGGGGAAATATCAATAACCTCAGATATGCAGATGATACCACGCTAAAGGCAGAAAGTGAAGAGGAACTAGAGCCTCTTGTTGAAATTAAAAGAGGAGAGTGAAAAGTTGGCTTAAAAGTTAATATTCAGAAAACTAAGCTCATGGCTAAGCATTTTGCATGTAAAATCCTACTGAATCTTTATGACCTGAATCTTTGTAACCTTTTTTCCCAACAACAGGATTGAAGTTTAAAGGAGGTTAAGTTCATAAAGTTAGGAAGTGACTGATCTGTGTTTGGAACGTATCAATCTTTTATTGCAAAGCTATATTCTTTTATGTTCCAGAAAACTTAAATCGGAATGAAACAGTTAGCTGTTTGACATTGATCCAGTCCTTTAATTAAATCCATGCCTAATTGTTCTTAGATCTAAGTCTAATAAAATGGAATAGATACCTGTGATCAAGAATACCTGTAAGTTTGCAGACCTTTGTTAAAACTTTGTATCTACCAATATTACATACAATTAAACCCTGATTTTTAAGCATGAAGATAATAATAAGAACTAATATGTATTTATTTTTGTGAGTCAGAAAAAATGTGAGCAGTTCTTATATGAAGAGAAAGAGGGAGAAAAATAAGTTGTAAAATAAAAAAAGAAATGGGACATTTAGGTTCAGGGGTAGTCCAGAGTTATTTCTGAAAATATTTTGCAGGTGCCACAAACATATCAGCAGTTATAGAATTTGGTGTTCTCATGCCTAATGATGTTTCGTTTCTTTAAATGCACATACTTTTGTCACTTAAGAGGGACATTTCTGGTTACGGAAATAAATTTACTATCTTAAAACGGATGTTAGTTAGAAAGTAGAATTCCTTTTAGAGAACTTCACATTGCTGTCAACTTTTCTAAAGCAAATCTCTCAATTGAAGAGAAACATTTATTTTTTTTCCCTTTGATTTGAATTTTTATTTAATGCTGACATTTATCTTAAAATATTCCACATTTTGGTACATATCAGTTGTAATTCTGGTTTTCCTCTGTGCACTTTGTCTCTCAACAATAATGTTAAACACATTAATAGAACCGTTTATTTATAGGACAGTCCTCATGAATGGGCATTTTTAGCTCTTAGAGGGTGGGGACTATGTTGTGTCAATGGTTTAATCCTCCACATAAAGAGTAAAAATAATCAATGTTTATAGAAAAGAAAAGACAAGGAAAACAGGAAGTTGATAATTGACCTCTAGGTACCATAATAGACTGTTGTTAATCCAAGTTAGTGCACTATCCCAGCCTGTTAAGCATGTTTCATCACAGGTCGTATAAGCCATTAGTGTATCAAGAGAAGTGATCTTCATCAGCAGATGTTTAAGGTCAGTCTGCATGTGCAAGCTAAGTCACTTCAGTTGTGTCCAACTCTTTGTGACCCTATGGACTGCAGCCCACCAGGCTCCTCTGTCCATGGGATTCTCCAGGCAAGAATACTGGAGTGGGTTGCTGTGCCCTCCTCCAGGGGATCTTCCCAACCCAGGGATTGAACCCATATCTCTTATGTCTCCTGCATTGCCAGGTGGGTTCTTTATCACTAGCACCACCTGGGAAGTCAGGTGATACTACTACTGCTACTGCTAAGTCACTTCAGTCGTGTCTGACTCTGTGCGACCGCATAGACGGCAGCCCACCAGGCTCCCTCATTCCTGGGATTCTCCAGGCAAGAACACTGGAGTGGGTGGCCATTTCCTTCTCCAATGCATGAAAGTGAAAAGTGAAAGTGAAGTCGCTCAGTCGTGTCCGACTCTTAGTGACCCCATGGACTGCAGCCCACCAGGCTCCTCCATCCGTGGGATTTTCCAGGCAGGAGTACTGGAGTGGGGTGCCTTTGCCTTCTCCGCAGGTGATGCTAATATGCAAAAACCAGTAAAGCCAGAGTATTTCATACAGGCAAGTGGTCCTCACAGGAAAATGACTTCTCCCTAAACAAGCGGAAGATTTCTCTTTGTCTTGAACTGAGTAGTGATTCATAACTCATGTCATAATGTGAAAATTTCACATTGTCTAGGCGACACTCTCCAGGAAAGTGATTGGAATACCTGTCTCATTCGTTCAGAATGAGTGGATATTTCGCCTTGTTGGAAGTCACTAACCATTTGTTAGATAGGCAGGAACTTTTTCATGTGTTGGTTTCGTAAACAGCAAGGAGACAAAAGGTCCACATTTCCTCAGCAGACATTTAAATATATAACTTGATTACTAAGTCAGTCAACTTATGGGCAATGCCTATTATCTTTATAAATAGATAAGCATATATATGTGTGAGAAACATTGATGTGGAGAATGCTACAATAACAAATCTTATTACAAGAAAGAATTCTGAAATAACTTGCCAGGAGGGTAATGACCTCAATTAAATTTTATGTGAAATAATAATTGGTGATTTTAATAAAGGAACTCAACTGCAAATTGCATATTTGATAATATAATATTTTGGTATTACTTATTTCCCTCTGGCTTGCATTTATATTAAGTAAAAATCTTTGAGATAATCAAGGAAGATTTATAATTTGAAGTGCTCTTTCTTTCAACCTAATCAAATAGATTTTAAATGATTTTAAATTCAAAAGGAGGGAGGGAAGAACACGTCACATCTTCTTGAAGATTAAGAGATATTTATCAGTGAGGGGAATATTGGAATATAAGAATATACAGTGACTATCAAAGTGACACCAATGTAAGACAGGAAAAGTTAAATGCCACAGTATTTAAAAACCCTGGCATGTGATATAAATATGTTTGGTGTGAATCATATGAAAAGCAGTGAGTTAAGTAACACTTTCGGCATGCATGCTGTCTATCCCCATGTTTAGATGTCGTTGTTTGTGCTTAAAGAATTTTTGAGCAAAACATGAGTGGTTGCACATTTTCAGTGTACTTCACACAAAGCACTCCCTTATGTGTGGTTTTGAGTTGAAATAACTTACAATTCAACTCAGAAGGACTTTTGCTTCCATCACTGCAAACAGAAAAGATTTTGTAAAACAGTGCCGAGATACATCATACTAGAGGGTTGCTGTGCACACTTCGATGTTAAACTTAAGTTTAATTTAGAGACAGCAAAACTTGCACCGTGATGTTCATATTATTTAGTCTTTACAATCCGTTGCACTCATTCTTCCATAGCATTACTTGTGTTTTATTCTGGTTCAGGATGAAGCCAACAAGCCCATGGGGCAAGGCCCCCTTTTGTTTTTTATGTGGCGTAGTTGTTTTCCGATGGTGTTCAGTGTTGTTAGCAGCAATAATAATGAAGTGACCTTGGAGTGAAATGAGCAGCTATTAGTAGCAAGCTTGTCTGAGGGTATACAAGACACATGTTAATAGCCTGGTTTAAAAATACTGAACATGATCACACCCACAGTGCCCAGATATAAAATATTTCCAGAGTCACTGACAGTCACCAACCGCTGTATTTCCGTTGTATGCTATCCTTCCGTACTTTGCATCAAATTATATCTTCCTTGCATAGTTCTGGTTTTACCAACTCTATTTTGAGGGACCATAAGGCAATATTGCTCGTCTCATAAGTTCTCTGTGTCACTGAATAGGGTTTCCAAACCTTGAGTGTGTCGGTACAAACAAGTGAAATGAGAAGGGCAGCTGGTTACCTTCTAGAAGGCTTGCGCTGGTAGTTCTCCTCATTGTTGTTCAGTGGCTTAGTTGTGTCTCACTCTTTGTAATCACGTGGATTGCAGCACGCCAGGCTCGACTGTTCACTATCTTCTGGAGTTTGCTCAAACTCATGTCCATTGAGTCAGTGATGGTGTCTAACCATCTCATCCTCTGTTGTCCCCTCCTCCTCCTGCCCTCAAACTTTCCCAGCATCTTTTCCAATGAGTCAGTTCTTCACATCATGTGGCCAAAGTATTGGAGCTTCAGCTTGAACATCAGTCCTTCCGATGAATATTCAGGATTGATTTCCTTTGGGATTTACTGATTGGATCTCCTTGCTGTCCAAGGGACACTCAAGACTCAAGAGTCTTCTTCAGCAGTGGACATACTCTAATATTGTTATCTTCCTTCTTAAGCATGTCAGCAGAAACAAACATAATATTCTATGTATATACTGAGAAATGCAGACATGAGTGAAAATCATTTTTTCTTCTTTATTGTATATTGGATACCATATTTACTAAGAAAGCTTAAGGCTCTGTTAACTTATTTCGTAATCCTATGTTGCTGCTGGTAAATGGAGTTTGTGATCATTTTATAGGAGTCTAGCACAATCACCAGGGAATTTAGTAATCAGCTCACTGCTGAATTCATCTCTCAGAGTTAGAGTGCCTGGGACCTCGGAACCTCCAGGGGGAGCTGGAGGTGTCAGAAGGTCGGTTGAGAGCAACTCAGATTTTTCTCTTGGGAATTCCTTAGGGCATGTACTCCTTAGTTGTAGTAACATTAAGAGAAATACCAGAAAGCCACAGTGTTGTATGCCATTCTGATGAAGGAAAGCTCTGGGCTCCGAGATTCTGTTTCCTTATGTCAGGCAGTGAATGGGCATTCTCGTAATTCACCTGCATGTGGAATTTCAGACACAGTTTCCAAATGCATTGATATTAACAACTAATGCATTGCTTTATTTCCAGAAAGTAACACCTGTGATGGTTTAAAGAGAGGTATCAGATATAATCAGAAGACTTTTAAAAATATAGCTTGTTATATTTTCTTATAACTTGTTATAAAAATATAACTTGTCTTGTGATAAATGAGTTTATCTAGTGAAGAGGGGCTAACATAACACATGTTTATAGTATTGGAACCAGTTCTTAGTGAGACCAAGTAGTGACCTTTCGCCCTCCTCACTGCTCCCCTAAAGCCTGTACGCATGCTATCATCTTACCATATGCCTTAGATATTGTAGAATAAAGCTGTGATAGATGGACTCTTCTAGCACTTCTCAAGATGAATTTAACCAAGGGTGCTCAACTAAGGGCTGCTCTGTCCATTAGAGGAAGATTGACAAGGTCTGAAGACATTTTTGGTTGTCACTGGAGGGATGCTATTGGGTAGAGACTGAGGTTACCTTTAAACATCATACAAAGCACGGGGAAGTTCCCCACTGTAAAGAATTATCTGGTCCTAAATGTTAGCTTGCCTGAGAGTCCCATGGACAGAAGAACCTGGCACGCTATAGTCCATGGGGTTGCAAAGAGTCAGGCTCCACTGAACACTCTACAGAAATGTTAGCAGTGTTGAAGCTGCACAACTCTGCCTAAGACATCTGCGTCCCCTGACTGAGTATATTGTGCTGACTTCACATGGAGGGAAGCAAAGGGCATCAGTCAACTATGCTGCTCTGAGCCAGACTGTGTTCTTCCCATAGCTGCACCGTCCCTGAGTGAATGCTTCCTTAACCAAACATATTTTTCCCTGAATTACTCTCTGATTTGGGTAGTTTACTCTTATTAATTTATAATTGATAGTCACAGTTTTGTGAGTTTTTTTCCCTATGGATGATGATAATGAGTTCCATTTTCTGCCTCATGATTCCTGCCAAGATTCCCCAGGTTTAGCAAAACAAAAACAAACAAACAGAAAAACGTTCATCTAACTAGTGCACTAACTCCTCACTTTTTTCCCTGTTTCATGTTCCCAGTTCATATACCACCATCCAAGTGACTTCACCTTTTGCAGCTGTCAGAATAATCTGTCCAGAAAATGGGCCTCACCTTGTCACTCACCTGCCTGCAAACCTCCTGAACGGTGGCGCCTTGCCATCCTGATGAGAAGCAAGCTGTTCCCTTCAGCAGAGCAGAGCACACCTCTCCCTCCAGCCCCCGCCTCGCTCCGCAGCCCAAGCTCCTGTCCCAGGGTTCCCTCCTCACTGGGTTCCTCCAGTTCTTTACACCAGTCACTTGACTCACCTCAGTGACTGTGTTTCCACCTGCCTCTAGCTTTACACATTTATCCTTTACCTTCGTCAACTCTCATTCCCATGTGGCTCATTTACCACTTCCTCTAGGAAACGTCTCTAATCTTCCCAGGTAGGGTTATTCCTGTAACGGCCTGTCTATTTTTCTATCATTATCCTTCCCAGGTTGTTTTAAAAGCAGACCTTTGTGTGTTCCTCTCAATTCCATGAGGTCATGACCTAACTCCCTAACCAGGAACCCGGAAGATGTCTGTGTCTTAATCATTGTAAAGTGCTCAAGTGAATGAATGAGTGGACTTGTCTCTTCACTGTTGTGAGTGAACTGAATTAATCTGAGTGGACTAGTGAGTCCTGATGGACTCACAGAGTAAGCTTAGAATCATGTACTCTGTAATTTCTGT
The DNA here is from genome assembly GCF_016772045.2 of Ovis aries. NCBI lineage: Eukaryota > Metazoa > Chordata > Mammalia > Artiodactyla > Bovidae > Ovis > Ovis aries. The sequence continues at coordinate 10,941,259 of NC_056079.1, forward strand.
ATGACAATCATTAAAACAAAATTTACCCATTTTTTCCTATTAACCTGTTTGTTTGCTGCTGCTGCTGCTAAGTTACTTTAATCATGTCCAACTCTGTGCGACCCCATAGATGGAAACCCACCAGGCGCCCCCATCCCTGGGATTCTCCAGGCAAGAACACTGGAGTGGGTTGCCATTTCCTTCTCCAATGCATGAAAGTGAAAAGTGAAAGTGAAGTCGCTCAGTCGTGTTTGACTCTTAGCGACCCCATGGACTCCTCTGTCCATGGGATTTTCCAGGCAAGAGTACTGGAGTGGGGTGCCATTGCCTTCTCAGAACCTGTTTGTTTAGATGGATTCAAATTACTAACCATTCAAGGAGGTCTAGGTATTGAAACATACAATCTGAGTACTATTATCCTGTGAATTCCCAATTGCCCTTTGGTCCAAGGCACAGCTGAAGGTAGCAGAAACAAGCAATAACATGTGCAATACCAGTATTGAGCAACTAGCCTAAGTTAGGTGCTATGCTCAGAAATAGAAGGTGTTTTCGCCTAACCTGTAAAATAGAATGATAATTATTCCCAGTTTACATATGGCAACATTTTTAGGAGGAAACCGAGGCATAGAGAGGTTAAATAACCTTTCCCAAATGTAAGAATTGACCAGGTAGTACACAAAGAAGCAGGCATTCAATCCAATCAGGAGCTTTAACTTCTGCTGAGAACAGTCTGGCTGGCCTTCCATATCCAACGCTGGATCCACGGTTGGTTGAATTTGAGGACGTGGGGCCATCAAATACAGAGGGCCAGCCCTACTAGGCCATTTAATGTAAGGGATTGAGCATCCTCAGATTTTGGTGTGGTGGATGGTTCCATACCCAATTCCCCCACAGATACCAAGGGAGACTGTATTTTCTGGCACACCTACATATTGGCAAATTAATACCTAAGCCTTTAATTGAAGCTCAAAGATTAGTTCTAGCTAATTACTCTTTGCATGCATGTCATAAGTTGCTTCCGTTTTGTAGCTGACTCTTTGTAACCCGATGGACCATAGCCTTCCAGGCTCCTCTGTCCATGGTTGCCATGCCTTTTTTAATTGGATTTTCATGACCCAGGGATCAAACCAATGTCTCTTCTATCTCCTGCATTGTCAGGCCAGTCCTTTACCACTAGTGCCACTTGGGAAACGGGAATTACTCCTTGATGATGATTAAATGAGATTATGTGAATAAAAGCACATAGTAAATGGTACACAGTAAAGGTTAACTACTAGAATTATTATTAAGCTTTCAGATTAAAACACTGATCTTTTTGCTTCATTGTTTGTTTGTTTGTTTTTCTTTTTTTCCCCAGAATGTCATTTAGTTTACATCATATAGGATGTAGCATTTCCAGATTGGGTATGTGTGTGTGTGTTTTTTAAAAGATTTATTTATTTATTTGTTTTATTTGGGGGCTGTGGTGGGGTGGGTCTTTGTTGCTATAGGCAGGCTTTCTCTAGTTGAGGAGAGTAGGGGCTTCTATTCATTGTGATGTGTGGGCTTCTCATTGTGGTGGCTTCTCCTGGTCTGGAGTCCAGTCTCTAGACGTGAGAGCTTCAGTGGCTGTGTCGTGTGGGCCCAGTAGCTGTGGCCCGCGGGCTCCATAGCGTTGGCTCAGGAGTTGTGGCACACAGGCTGCACGGCATATGGGATCTTCTTGGACCGTGGATTGAACACGTGTACCCTGCATTACAAGGCAAATATTTCAACCACCAGCCCACCAGGGAAACCCCCCAGATTGGATTCTTTTCATAGCAATATGCCTTTAAGATTCTTTCATGTCTTTTCATGGTTTCATTTCTTTTCAAGGCTAAATAATATTCTGTTGTCTAAATGTACCTCAATTTATTTGTCCATTCATCTATCAAGGGACATCTTCCTTGCTTTCAAGTTTCGGCAATTATGAGTAAAGCTGCAGGTTTGCTTTTTTTTTTTTTTTTCCATAGACATAGGTTTTCAACTCCTTTGAGTGAATACCAGGGAATATAATTGTTGGATCATCTGATAGGAGGATGTTTAGTTTTCTAAGAAACCACCAAACAGCAAACCACAAAGCAAAACACCAGAGCCTTCCAAAGTAGATGAACCATGTTGCGTTCTCACCAGCAACGGCTGACAGTTCCTGCTGTTTCAGATCCTCACCACTGTTGGGTGGTGTCAGGGTTCTGGATTTGGCCATCCTGTTAGGTATGTGGTGGTATTTCATTGCTATTTTAATTTTCATTTTCTTGATGATTTGTGGTATGGAACATCTTATATGCAGATTTTCCATCTGTATATCTTCGATGATGAGGTGTCCATTAAAGTATTTGACTCATTTTTTAATTAGTTTATCTTATTGTTCAGATATAAGAGTCCTGTGAATATTTTGGTAACAGCCCTTTATCAGTTGCATTGTGCTGTGAATGTTTAGTCCTTCATTCGTGTCTGACTCTGTGACCCTGTGAACTGTAGCTGGCCAGGCTCTTCTGTCCATGGTGGTTTCCCAGGCAAGAATACTAGAGTAGCTTGCCATGCCCTTTTCCAGGGAATCTTCCCAACCTAGGAATCAAACCCAGGTCTCCTGCATTGCAGGAGGATTCTTTACCATCTGAGCCACCAGGGAAGCCCAGATGTATTGAATATAAATATTTTCTCCCAGTTTTGTGGTTTGTCTTCTCATTCTCTAGACATTGTCTTTAACAGAGCTGAAGTTTTAATTTTAATGAAATTCTGCTTATTATTTCTTTTGTCAGTTTTGTCTTGATGTTACACCAAAAAGGTCATAGTCAAGGACATCTGGATTTTCTCCTATATTATTTTAAAGGAATTTTCCAGTTTTTTGTGTTTTACATTTAGGTCTATGATCCATTTTGAGTTGTTTTTATGAAGAATGTAATCTGTGTCTAGATAATTTTTTTTGGATATAAATATCCAATTGCTCTAGCACCACTTGTTGAAAAGACTGCCTTTGTCCCTTTGTCAAAAGTCAGTTGACTATATTCATATGCGTATATTTCTGGGCCCTCTATTCTCTCCCAACGTTTCTTAGAAAAATCCATTTTTAATTTTGAAGTCTTTAGAATTTGTCATAGTGTTTTGCTCTTAAAAGGATAAATAGCTTTGCACATCAATTAAGGAAAATAGTATTAAGATAGGTATGATAGAAGTTTAGGTAGTTGAAAAGTATGTCAGTTTGTGGAGTCTCATGTCAAGTGAGTTTTGATAAATTAAGTAATACAGTGGATCTTGAAGGGAAAGTAAAAATTCCATCATTTTTATTTTATTCATTTACCAAAAATTTGCAGAATGCCTCCAAGGGTTAAGTGTTGGATGAATCAGTAAAGATGCACTGTCAGTCAAACAGGCTGAGTCCCTGTCCTCATAAATCTGACATTCATGAACAAGAATCAGTGAATAAGTGATATATGATGTGAGGTATTTGATAAGGACCATGGAGAAAACACTACCAACAACTCACATATATAAATTTGGACATGATGGTGTTTTATAAATGGTGATCTAGAAGTTTCTCTGAGGAGTTAATACTGTGAGAAAAGAGGAATACTGCATACGGGGATGTGCATTCCAGGCAGGGAAACATGCAGATGCCTAAGCCAGGGGACAGGAACATGCTTGATACTGTTGAGGAACAGTGTGGAGATCAGTAAACTATTGTGCAATCATTGAATGGAAGTAAATATGGGAAGTGTAGTCAGAGCCATCACCTGGGGCCAGATCCAGTAAAGTCTTACCTGAGAAAACTGCTGGTGAAAGAGTTATGGAGTCTAAGTTCTCTCTGCCTGCCAGTGAGTTGGAGATGAAGTGTTGAGGCAAGGAATGTTGCAGGAAGGGCCCGAAACTGGGCTCTTGTCTAACACTGGGGAATGAATTGTCCAAGGAGACACATGTGCTGACAAAGCAAGAGATTTTATTGGGAAAAGGCACCCGGGTGGAAAGCAGTCGGGTAAGGGAACCCAGGAGAACTGCTCTGCCATGTGGCTCGCAGTCTGGGGTTTTATGGTGATGGGATTAGTTTCTGGGTGGTCTTTGGCCAATCATTCTAATTCAGAGAGTTTCCTGGTGGTGCACACATTGCTCAGCCAAGATGGATGCCCACGAGAGGGACTCTGGGAAGTGGATGGACACGTGGTGTCTCCTTTTGGCCTTTCCTGAACTCTTCCGGTTGGTGGTGGCTTATTAGTTCCGTATTCCTCATCTCCTGTCATGAAACAACTCATGCAGATGGTTACTATGGTGCCCGGCCAGGGTGGGCGGTTTCGATCAGTGTGCTTCCCCTAACAGGAGTACTTTATTCGGAAACCTGGCAGACCAAGCATATGGCTTCCCTGGTAGTTCAGCAGGTAAAGAAACTTCCTGCAGTGCGGGAGACCTGGGTTTGGTCCCTGGGTTGGGAAGATGCCCTGGAGGAGGGCATGGCAACCCACTCCAGTATTCTTGCCTGAAGAATCCTCATGGACAGAGGAGCCTGCTGGGCTACAGTCCATGGGATTGCAAAAATTGGGCATGACTGAGTGACTAAGGACAGCGCACAGCAATGTCTTAAAATAGCGAACTTGTCTGGGTCCAGATGCCAGGTACCTTGTTGGCTCAGAGGGTAAAGAATCTCCCTGCAATGCAGGAGACCCAGGTTCTATCCCTGGGTGGGGAAGATCCCCTGGAGGAGGAAATGGTGACCCACTCAAGTGTTCTTGCCTGGAGAACTCCATGGACAGAGGAGCCTGGGGTGTTTACAGTCCTTGCGGTCACAGAGAGTCCGACAGGACTCAGTGACTAACACTTTATAGAACAGAGATGGGAAGACGGGAGTGAGGAAACAAAGTAGAAAGGCAAAATAGAGAGGGAAAGATGGTTAGGAAGGAAAGTAAAAGGGGCCATCAGCCTTGCAAGTCATCTCAGAATGGTCAGCCAGTGGAAGGGAAGTGTTAATCTCTTCTTGCCTGAAGCCACTCGCAGGTGGGCAGGGTCAGATTAACTCCCTGTGAACAAAACAAAGGCACTTCAGTTTAACAGTCAGGCAGAGGGGCAGGGTCCTCTGAGGCAGGCCATTATGTATGATCTTAATAACAAAAGCACCTACAAGCAAGTCAAAGAACAGTTCCAATGTGCTGTCAGAAATGGTTCTTCTCTGCCACAAAGAGTGGTTTAAGCAGAAGGAATAAGGTGTAAGAAGACTTGCAAACAGGAATAAGGATGGTTTGAAGATTTTTCAAGCAGTTTTTATAACTTGCAGTATAGGAAAGAAGAAATAACAGTGTGAAGATTTTCAGCAACTTTAGAGGGAGACTCACACAAGGAGTTTGTGTTGGAGTATGACATATCATGGAGAAGGAAATGGCAACCCACTCCGGTATTCTTGTCTGGAGAATCCCAGGGACGGGGAAGCCTGGTGGGCTGCTGTCCATGGGGTCACACAGAGTCGGACATGACTGAAGAGACTTAGCAGCAGCAGCAGCATGAATTATCACATTTGATTTTTAGCAGAATCACTGTTAGCAGAAGGGAAAGGGGCAGTTGAAGAGGGGCAAGCCTGAAAACCAGGAAACCAGCTAGGAGACTATTGTAGTAAAATAAATTCTCAGAATTAGGACAGAAAGGTGACATTAGACGTGTTAAACAGTGTAATTTTCGGATCAGTGAAAGCACAATATAAGGTTCTAACCGGCAAGGACATGAATTTCTTAGAATCAGTATCTTGAGTATAAAAAATAACCAATATCTTTGTGACCCCATGGACTATACAGTCCATGGAATTCTCCAGGCAAGAATACGGCAGTGGGTAGCCTTTCCCTTCTCCAGGGGATCTTCCCAACCTAGGGATCAAACCCAGATCTCCTACATTACAGGCAGATTCTTTACCAGCTGAGCCACAAGGGAAGCCCTTCACTTTCACTTAAAGAAGCTGGTTGTTTTGATTTGAAATGTGTATTATATAAAATAAATAAATAAAGATAGTGAAACCCTTACATAATCAAAAAGAAATATTATAGCTGTAGGAAAATAAAATGTAAGTTTCTGTTGAAATATGCACATTGATACATGAAAAAAATTCTAAAACATTGGAGAAGAGTATAATAGGCAAGATTTCTACCAAAATTGGTTTAAGCTGACAGTAAATGAATGTAATTAAATTTATGTTGTCTTGAAATAGAAGAATTCTGACACTTTAGTAGTCAGTGTTGTTCAAGGTAACAGGGGAAATAGTCTTGGTTAGTTGGATCCAGTGTAATGATAATTAAGACTTTGAAAGAAACCCTGCTGGTCACTATAATTCATCAAATAATTCTACATAGCTTGATGCCATTATCAAGGCCTCTTCCATCCCCTTAGGCAAAGTAAAAACCATTTGGAAACATTTCATGGAAGAGTAACACAAACAATTAAGGTGTAATATGGCTAAATGACAGTTTAAAAACACTTAAAAGTCTTAATTGAAATAAGAATACTTGTACAACTGGCTTGAGGTAGTAGAAGAATTACTTAGATTAATGTGAGTAAAATAAGAGATAATGACATGAAATTAAGTAAATCATGCTGACCCTAAAGTTTGTTAATCATCAAAGATACAAAGGAATGCATTAAAATCACTATTTCTTTCAAGGGTTTAACTGTAAAGATTTACTATTGTCAGGAGAGTGTGTAATTTCCTCTGTTCTCTCCCACTGCAGCAAAAATTTGAAGAGAGGACAGACCAGTAGTATAGCTCAGTTTTATTGGCAAGCAAAGGAAAATACATCCTTGAGACGTGAGGGCAGGCTGACCCAAAAGATTCAAAGAGAAGAGAAACCCCTGGCTCAATTTTAGCTCCTCTTTTTATATGTTTTTTTTTTTTTTTTTTCTCCTCCCCCCAGCCTGCCCTCTGTAGACTGGGATAGGCCGGAGGGCTGTTTTTCCACCTGACGTCCTCACTCTGACCTTCAGGCCTTCCTTAGTTCGATTTTCCCAGGCTTTTCCCTTCTCTGCCTTTTAGCCACCGCCATTTTGGATTCCTTTTTCCTAGTCTAACTACCTGACATTATGAACGTTGGGGGCGGGGGTGGGGGGGGGGGGGGGTGGGGAGCTGGAAATCCTTTAGATTATAAAATAATAGGTATATTTTAACTATTAAAATTGTTCCTTCAAGTGACATATTTTAAATACTAATATTTTCCTTTAGTAGTTCACCAATGTGACAAGTTAAATCATTGGGATGTGAGTTTAAAATGCTCAGGAAACCAAGTTTGGCTAGTAACCTAGAGTCAGAAGTATGCCTTACATCATCCATTTCAAGAGAAAAACAAATCAAAGCAAAACAAGTTACTGAACAGATGGGAAAATAATGAATATTTACATTTTCATTTTTCTAATGTTTTTAATGTTTTTCGTTAATGTAGTCCAGTCTCCTATTTCATTTAGAAGTTGGTATATGAATAACTAGATGAAGAAATGTCAGAGGAAAAAGATTAGTCTGAAGTAGTTCTCATTAGAAACAGTGGATTATGGGTTATGGGTGAGCTGTTTATAATGAACACCAATAGCATTTTGAGCACGAGTAAAAAGTATTTGTGCATGTATATATTTATATGTGTGTGTGTCTCTTTTACTTTTAAACAAGGAGACTGTTAGGTAGCTAGAATAAGAAACAGGAGTCTGGAATGGTGGTGGCTAAAAGACAAGGAAGGGAAAAGCCCGCAAAAATGGAACAAAGGAAGTTCCGAGGACTGGAGTGAGGACCTCAGGTAGGACAAACAGCTCTCCTGGCTGGCCTAGATAGCCCAGTTTACATAGGGCAGGCCCAGGGGGAGGAGAAAACACAAAAAGAGGAGCCAAGGGGCCCGGAGTCTCCCTGTCTCTCCTGCGTGTGCGCGCTACGGCACTCCCCCCCTCTCTTCACTTTGCATCTTTGGATCAGCATTCCCTCACACCTCAAGGATGTATTTTCCTGCTATTTTCTAAATAAATTAGAGCTGTAACATGGAACTGGACCGCTGATCTGTCTAAGAGCTATAACATAGCCTGTTCGAGACCCGAGAGCTATAACGTGTTCTGTCCAGAACCGACAGCAGTAACACCATCAGTCAGAGAGTGATTACAGGGTCCGTCGGAGAGCTGTGACACTCCGAGGACTCTAACGCCCGTCGCTAAAAATTTTGTTGAGACGAGACAGAACCGAGGAGAATATATTTGCCTGACATCTATCCTTGTCTTTTAGCCACCACCATTCTGAACTCCCAGAGAAGGCAATGGCACCCCATTCCAGTACTCTTGCCTGGAAAATCCCATGGATGGAGGAGCCTGGTGGGCTGCAGTCCATGGGGTCGCGAAGAGTTGGACACAACTCAGCGACTTCACTTTCACTTTTCACTTTCATGCATTGGAGAAGGAAATGGCAAACCACTCCAGTGTTCTTGCCTGGAGAATCCCAGGGACGGGGGAGCCTGGTGGGCTGCCATCTATGGGGTTGCACAAAGTCGGACATGACTGAAGTGACTTAGCAGCAGCAGCAGCAGCAGAATTCTGAACTCCTGTTTCCTATTCTAACTACCTAACAGAGACATTGTAAGTATTTATACTTGGTTGATTGTAGACTTACATAGTAAAGAGTTACTATCATCAAACCTGCCTTACTCTCATCATCCTTTACAGAACACCCAGCAGTCAAGCGTTTACCACCTAGGGGTGGAAACAAAACAACAATTTCTCTACACTAAATTTTGAAAACTAGACCAGCAGAAGTGTGAATGTCCCAGACCACAGCTCTGCACATTTGACAATAAGGTTTCTGACCTCTGTACTCCAACCACAGCAAAATATCTAAATTCTTTGTCACCTTTCTTTAAGTGATTGCTAATTTCAAGCCCCTCAGAGGCAGAGTAAAGATACAAAATTCTCTTCTATTTCTCCTAATCTTAAAGATAAATAGGTTTTTTAAAAAAAGATATTTGAGGGAAACCTGAAGAACAACAACAACAAAATGATAGGAACAGTGGTTAGCCACAAAGAAATTGACTCCAGAGAAAGGAAAAATGATAAAAAGAGCAGAAGGTAACATGTCAAGAATTTTAAAGGGTCTGAGATTTTACCCTACTCACCTTCAGTAGTCTGCCATGGTTTTGTAGATGCTGAGACATGATGTTTTGAGTCAGAGATAAAGTACTACTGACAACAATAGCTGTGTACAGAATATTTACTTGTGTGTGTGTGTGTGTGTGTGTGTGTGTGTGTGTGTGTGTGTTTTCCATCAGTTTGTTAAGCCTTTATTCCCAGAGGTTGATGCAAACACTGCCAAGTGGCACCATGCTATACAATGGATTGAGTTACAGGACAGAAACCCTGGTCTTGGGAATTTTCAAAACAGTCAAACAGTCTGCTTGATATTTGCATCAAAGTGAGGAGCTTCCCTAGTGTTTCAGCAGTAAAGAATCCACCTGCCAATGTAGGAGATGCAGGTTTGATCTTGCAGGGATCAAACCTGTATCTCCTGAAAGATCCCCTGTAGAAAGAAATGGCAAGCCACTACAGTATTCTTGCTTGGGAAATCCCATGGACAGAGAAGTCTGGCAGGGTACAGTCCATGGGGTCACAAAGTGTCAGACACAACTTAGCAACTAAACCACCACCAAGTCAATATTATTAAACTGGACAGCAAACAGACCTCCCCTTTGTTCCAAAGGGAGACTATATCTTTCAAAGTTTTTATCTACACATTCTTGAAAAGATAATATGGAGTGAAGGAAGCCCACTTCCATTTACAAGATGTGCAGGAATGTGAAATCCTTTGAAAATTACCCAGAGACATGTGAAAAGTTGGTATATGCACAAAATTCAAAAAGGACACTATCAAAAGTGGACAGTCAGAAAAAAAATGTCTTTTAGAATTTAAAAATAATTGATTTATTTTAAAAATGGTGCAAGTAGCAGGAAATTGAGTTTCCCAGAATATAGCATGATTTTTAAATAAGACAACATGAAAAAAGACAACATGAGGTCAATATGAAACGATAAGATATTTAAGGATCAATCCAATAAACTTAACATTCAAATCATATAACTTCCAGAAAGAAACTCCTGAGATAGCAAAAGAACAGAAATTATCTGAGAAATAATACAAGAAAACTTTTCCAGAGGAAGAAAGATGTAGGACTTCGAATTCTCCCACCAAATTGAGACAATAAAAATGTTCTGGCTGGAATGCATGGTGGTGCAATTTTAGAGTGTAAAGAAAGGTGCAGAATATAATAATATGACAAAGTGCCTGAAAATTTCAGGAAGAAGGAAAGCTATTTAAATAGTTATTCTCCAAATATGAAATAAACATGGTCAGCTTAGAAAAAGGAAGCCACTGAGTTTAAAGAAACATAATGAAACATATCAGAGTGAATGAGAACATGAAAGAAAATAGTGATATGGTCTTTCTCGTGCTAGCAAGAAAAGAGACAATTTTATAACTGTAAAACTAACACATGAATAATAAACATGTAAGTTAATAAAGGTATGCCAGTAATTCATGGTCAAACAGGAGGGAAAACTTATTTTGAATGGCTTTCATAGAAGTGAAGGGAATCCACTTGACCTGTCCCCTTGGAATGGCAGCGAAGTCCTTTTTTTACCATAGAGAAGGACATCTTTCCTTAGCCCCTGACTTGCTGTTGTAGTGTGCTATATTCTCATCATCAAAATGATATCAGTGCTGCTAAGTGGTTTTCAGTATTTCGAGTCAATTTGTAACCAATCATGCGACTGTAAAATATGATACACTGTGAACATTATCAAACATTACAATGTAAAATGAAGGGCAGCTGACACATGTGGGGAAGAGAGGCACAAAGTATGTCTTACAAAGTGTAAGCTTGATTACCTAAGATAAAATTTTAATTGTATTATGAAAAGCCTAACAGTAAACACAAATTGAATTAAAATAGCAACATAAAATGAGTGGGTGGGAGGAAAAATGAAAAGAAAGTCAGCTAATTCTCATATATAATAGCAGATATGTGTGTGTGTCTATATATATACATATATATATGGTGATTAATATTAATGAATCAGAAAATTACCCAGAGATATGGAAGTAACTACCAGAGGAAGTAAAAAGAAAAAATAGTTAAAAGTATTTGCCTCTGGGAAGTAGCACTGGGGATGGGTAAGGATTCAGCGGGACCATTATTTTTCATTATACTTCTGTACAACTATTATTAAAATTCCTATGTGTAACAGTATATTAGCATTGTAAAATTATTCATTCTGTATGAAAATTTTTAAAAGGCAGGCAATCTTAATTATAGTATTTCCCTTATGTGTTGGAATGAGGTCATGCTTTAAAAATCAGAATCATAGAAACTTAGAAAATTATAAACTGTAGTTATATTTTAATTTGAATATAGTTTGACTATATTTTTTGAGAAATAGTGTAATATATTAAGAATTATGTTATTCATGAACTGTATGCTCTTAGTAATCTTAATCCATTTCTTTGGTAGTAATTTAGAATTTATTTTCTAAAATGAACTTTTGGTTCACTTTCTTTTCTCTGGTAATAAGATGTTATTACTGAAGCTATTAATGGATGTAATTTTATAAGTATTTACTGAGAACATAAGCCTGGTTTTACATTTCTACACTGCCTTCAAAAAATGCATACTTATCTTTTTTTTTTTTTTTTCTTGAAACTTTTATTTCTGCCTACTAGTTCCAGCAACTTTTATAATGGGGATCTTCAGACTAATCCAAAGGGCAATTTACACTTAACCTTTTTTAACAGAATTCCCTAAGCAGGATGTCTCAGCAGCTCATTTACAATTCTCACTACAGACAACAGACTACAGCTTGTCTCCAAGATTGGCTTTATGAATTGTAACCACAGGAGCAGACCGTAAGGGTTTTGCACTCATTGCAGCTTGGCAGAGGGATTACACTTCAAGCAGCTTTCCCTGGAGTCCAGTCAAATAGAATCAGGGGTGAGGAAATTACTGACCTTTTGCTACTGAGCTGCCATGAACCTTATGCAAAGGGACCCTTTGCTGAGGAAGAGCAAGAAATAACTTTAGTGTCTTTTTCTGATCTATGAAGAAGTCTCTCTGTCTCTGTTGATTTTTCATAGTCTTTTACTCTGTCTCCTCTCACTCTGTCTGTCTCTCTTTCCCCCTGAGAGACAAACAGATACACAGAAATTATGGGAGGCATTGATAGAACATATTGAGGGGAAATCACAGAGTCTTCTTCAAAAATTCTGAACTGAGTGATAGAATGGTTTGGCATATTCTATGATTATACCCTTCAGTGCATTTCTTCAGAAGCACCCAAATCCTACAGTGGGAAAATTGCTGCCTGTTTCTCAAAGGACTTGGACTCAAAATCAGCTAGAGAAAGCAAATGAATCTATGAGATCTTGAGATAATTACTGGCACATAATAAACATTTAATGGAGGTAGGAGTATGCAACTGGGCATAATCCTTGGAATCACAGTAAAACAAATGTTAATAAAACATGATACCTCAAGGCAGTAGGCCATTAATTCCTATGGATGATTGATGAAGAATATTTTTCAGTGTCAACATTAAAATTTGATCTTAATTTTGAGCCTGTATAGAAATAGAAGGCTGAAATCTAGAACCTTCCTTGTCAGAAAGTTATTTCGCTTGAGAATGCTTTTGCCCTATTTTGCACAACTTCTTAAAATCTTCTGTAAACTGTGAGCAGTTAATACTCTAAATTTTCAAGTAAGAATACTCAAGTTAGACTGCAGCCTCAAATGCAATGTAGAAATTTCTCCTGTTCATTTTTGGAAAAAAGATTCTTTGTAGCCTTATTTATTGGTATATATATATATATATATAAATATATGTATGTACTGTGTATATATACCTGTTGTAGGAAGGGGGACCCCTTCCAGGGCCTGAAACTGGGTTCTTGTCTAACACTCAGAAATGAATTGTCCGAGGAGATACATGTGCTGACAAAGCAAGAGATTTTATTGGGAAAGGGCACCCGGGTGGAGAGCAGTAGGGGAAGGGAACCCAGGAGAACTGCTCTGCCGCGTGGCTCGCAGTCTTGGGTTTTATGGTGATGGGATTAGTTTCCGGGTGGTCTTTGGCCAATCATTCTAATTCAGAGTCTTTCCTGGTGGTGCACGCATCACTCAGCCAAGATGGATGCTAGCGAGAGGGATTCCGGGAAGTGGACGGACACACGGTGTCTCCTTTAGACCTTTCCTGAACTCTTCCGGTTGGTGGTGGCTTATTAGTTCCGTATTCTTTATCGGTATCTCCTGTCATAAAACAACTCATGCAAATGGTTACTATGGTGCCTGGCCAGGGTGGGTGGTTTCAATGAGCTTCCCCTAATATACCTCCTATATATGTATATATATAATATACCTCCTATATAAAACATACTAATGTATATAAATGTTTAAGGTTTCACACCTAGTTTGAATTTTAAAGACATTTTTCTCTATTACTTTGTTCCTCAAGATCAAGGGAGTTTGAAATGTAAAAATAGCTTTTGAATGAGGAGATCACAGAAAAAGCTAATGCGTGTGAATATGTGTCATAGCCATTGACTTCTATACTTAGTAAACATATTTTCAAATTTCAGTATAGAAAATAAATTTCCTTTAAATACTCACTTATAACTTAGAAAATAATTTGTGCAGGTTTAAATGTGTTCCTTGAAGTCAGTGGGGTGAATATCATCATCATTATTATTTTTTTTTTTGAGATATGGGACTTACTACAAGAATGGAGCTATAGAGAACAATAGAAGTACAGTTTCTTTTCCAGAAAATACATTAATAATATGCTCCTTCATGTCTATTAAAACTGTGTAATATTTGTGTCCTAATGTGGCTAACCTGTGGATTTATTTTTCTGTCTGATTTACTTAGTAGGTAGGTAGGTAGGTAGATAGCTAGATTAGATTCAAAAGTAACTGAAGCAATGTCTTACCTAATATTGATTCAGACTTCTTTCATGAGCACTCAATTCCATATATAAATTATTTCAAACTCTTAGATGTTTGAATCCAACACTGTAGATGCTTCCACATATACTGAAGTTTTCAAATTGCTGTTTTCACACAGAAGTGCTTTTTGTCACCTAAGATGATATGTTGAGGCTATCACATGCTTGGAGACCATGGTGCCTCCAAGGTGGCAAATAGCAGGAGGAATTTCATCACCTGCAAGGGAAGGGAATTAGGTAGCAGAGACATCAGGGAACTGAGACTGAGCCCTTTCTTTGTACCTGAGTCCTGCTCCAGGGAACAAACAGTCCAGCCAGGAGTCTCCTGAGTCCAGCACTTGAGGGGAGGCAGGTGCTTGAATTGTGTTCCCTGTTTCCCATTTTCCAGTGAACATCAGTGAAGTTTCTCATCTGCCCCCCCACCCCCGTAAAGGTGCTGCTAACCTTCACCAGCAAAACGTATTGATTATGTAATAATTGCTTTCCTTTAAATATAATAGGGATATCAACTTTTGTATATCAGACATGTATCTCTATTAGGCTTTCAAAGCATTTTCAGAAGTGCTGTACTTAGGAAAGTGATGAGCTGCTCATAAAGCTGTTATTAAATATATTAAATATTAGTAAATATAATATATCTTTAATATATTTAACATATATTAAATATTAGAAGTAATTTTCAGCCCTTAAAACAATATTGGGGGGAACTCATTTGGCATTTGATAATGCCCACATTTGAAGTGATTCAAAAAGTGTTCACATGTATTACCTTGCCTGTTGTAGAAATGACGTAGAGTGATCTGCTAATGGAACAGTTAACCTCATTTTTCTGTTATCAACAAAAAATTTATGCTCAGACTAGAGTGAAAGAGTTTCATTTTACCTCCTACGAAAGGAATGCCAAGCTAACAGGAGCCAAAGTCCCCGGAGATTTTTTTTTTCTTTTTTTAAATGTATGGTTGTGCTGGGTCTTTGTTGGTGTATGGAATTTTCTCTAGTTGCGGCGAATAGGGGCTACTCTATAGTTGCAGTGCAGGGGTCTCTCTGCTGCAGAGCTCCGGCTCCAGGCAGGGGGCCTTTGGTAGCTGCAGCACTGGGGCTCAGTACTTGCAGCTCACGGGCCCTAGAGCACAGGCTCAGTAGGTGTGGCACAGGGGCTTAGTTGCTCCATGATGTGTGGGATCTTCCCAGAAGAATAAGAAGATCACAGAATTAATCCCAGGGATTAAACCCATGTCTCCTGTGCTGGCAGTGGATTCTTTATCATAAGTCAGCAGGGAAGATCCTCAGAAATTCTTATATCAGTCATCTTCTTGGTTTTAAAATAATCACAATTGTAGTTAAAACACCAGTTCCTCTTACCTACAAAGTATATGACGTCACATACCTCAGTTTCCCCAACTCGAACCCACATCCCTTCATACAAAACAGAATCTCTTTCTCCTGTCTATACATCTGTCTGTCCAATACCAACAGGGGGAGGCTATTTGAAGCCCATTTTGAGATATAAAAGTAAGAAAATTATTCTCAGGAATTCTCAGGCACTGTGTAATTTATGCTTTGGAGGAAAATCCCCATGGATGAGTGTGTAGGAAAAGCAGAAATTACCTGGAACAAGTCCCTCAGAAACTTTTCTCATGTTTTAACTACACCACATGAAGCTACCCAGAGACCCTTCACTATATCCTCCCCACTTGTCTGGAACACACTCTCATCTAATCGCCCTCTTTGAAAAGAAACCTTCTTTCTTCTGATAGAGCGGATTTGAGCACTACCTCTATTACTTTCTAACTTTTCACAAAGCTAAACCATCTATGATGCCTTTTCACCCCTAAAACTAATACTAGAAATAAAGCCATAATTAATGAATTTGATGTTTCTTAAAGGATCCCATTTTATATAGAGAAAAGCATATTCATTTTCTGTCTATAATACTGAGGGCCAGAAAGACTGGTACGGTTCAGTTGTCCAAGTGTGAGCGTGGCTGAAGTCTTTCCCAAAATCATCTTTTAAATTCAATTTTAATGGAACACACTGCTAGAGATGTGCCAGGAAAATTGTTCCTTAACATTTGTCTACAGGATCGTGACCCCTAATATCTTTACCAGGCTGATAACTCTGGGCAGCAGAGTCAGCCTGCATTCATGAAATCTCTCAGCAGATGTGCTGCTGGAGGGGAGGGACACTGGTGTTGCTTGGAAACTATCACCAGTCAGTGCTATTAGCTTGTGTATTATTCCAAGTACGTAAACAGAAACTAATGACACCTTTGTTAGCTAATGTGTTTCACCTACAAAGGGGACCATTGCATTCTGAATAGGTTTGGGGAGACAGGGAAAAAAAAACAAAAAAAAAAAACAAAAAACCTGCTATTCTCCCTGATTTCGTACACACCATTTACACAGTCTGGTGAGTTTTGTCTCTGGGAAATCCATCTTATCAGTGTAAGTTACCATAGATCAGTCATTTGCTTCTTGTTTCCCCTCTTTAAGCTGTAGAGATGTCATACTCTGGCCTCCTCTGTGTTTCTTCTTATAAAGGAGACTCTTGATACTAGAGAAATGGATGCCTTTATAAAATGAAGAGCATGGCAAGGGAGGTGGTGGTGGGGATATGCTTTTGTTATTGCAGTACCAAACTTTTTCAAGCACTTAACTAACTTTTGTGATAAAAGACTTCGCTTTTTTTTTTTTCCCCCTTCAAGGCATCTTCCATAGTGCACTTGGATAGTTTCAGTTTGCAGAGGAGTCTTCTGAATGTTCTTATTAATGTTTCAGCTGTTTAAAAGTTTCAGCATTTGCATGTGGATTCTTTACCAACTCAGCTATCAGGGAAGCCCTTAACCTAATTTAATATCGAGTTAAATTGCTTCCCTAAGAGCTGTGTTGAGAGAAGGAAAAAACTCATGGCTAGAGGCCATCCACTAGAAACTTGGCTATGGCAATGGGCTCACAGGTGTTTTGGTAACTTCTTGAGACTTCCACCAACCTTCTGAGTATCTCCTGCATGGTTTTGTCTCCCTGTATAATACAAAGGTCAAAGCTATGGTTTTTCCAGTACTCATGTATGAGTGTAAGAGCTGGACTGTGAAGAAAGCTGAGCACTGAAGAATTGATGCTTTTGAACTGTGGTGCTGGAGAAGATTCTTGAGAGTCCCTTGGACTGCGAGGAGATCCAACCAGTCCATCCTAAAGGAGATCAGTCCAGAGTGTTCATTGGAAGGACGGATGCTAAGCTGAAACTCCAATACTTTGGCCATCTGATGTGAAGAACTGACTCATTGGAAAAGACCCTGATGCTGGGAAAGATTGAAGGTGGGAGGAGAAGGGGATGACAGAGGATGAGATGGCTGGATGGCATGATGGACTCGATGGACATGAGTTTGGGTAAGCTCTGGGAGTTGGTGATGGACAGCGAAGCCTGGCATGCTGCAGTCCATGGCGTCACAAAGAGCTGAACACAACTGAGCGACTAACTGAACTTAACAATAATACAAAGGTACAGAGATAGAGCATTCAGAACACTTCCCTGTCCTTCACTGTCTCCTGGAGTTTGCTCAAACTCATGTCCATTGAGTCGATGATGCCATCCCACCCTCTCATCCTCTGTCGCCCTCTTCCTGTGCTCAGTCTTTCCCAGCATCAGGGTGTCTCTTATTCTAATAGCCTCAAAGTATGTTCTTGTTAGGTGTTGCCAGTTTAATTAACCAAGCTTGTGACAATCTGCCCTCTTTCCCATCAGTGATCTGGTGGGTGCTTTTCTGTTCCTCTTTTTGGAGGGACAACCCTGCGGCATGCGTCTTTCTTCTTGGAGTCTTGCCCTTTAACCATCATGACTTCCTGTCATATGGTTGATATGACTCCATCTGTTTTAGCAACCCTTTCTGGGATTTTTTTAATTTAAATGATTGACTTCTGGTGCCTGAATCATCTGCGAAAGAAGTGATGAATACCTTGGGGCCTGTCCCTTTTCACCCTTTTACTCTCAGTCATAATTACCTGAGGTCCGTGGTGGATTGAGTCTCACTGCAGACAGGCGTTGAGTTGCAGGTAGGAACTGGGAAATTCAGTTCAGCTCTTCTATTTATATGTTGCTCTCATACAAAAGAACTTGCTCAACTTTTCTGCTCCTTTCTCTGGAGAAGATGAAAGCTGGAGGGGCTGGTTATTTCCTACCCTACATCTGGGTTTAGGAAGAGGAGGCATTTCTCATTCCCAGCAATAGGCATGGCTTCCAACCTGTCATTTCCTCCCTTCAGCCCAGAACAGGCAAAACAGTCAGCAGTGGGAGGTAACAGGAATGTGGGCAATCAGAGCAATCGGCCTCATCTGGCCTTGAGTAGGAGAAGCACCATGGCGCCTCATTAAAAGGTCTTCTCTCCTCCGGGTTTCCTCCAATAGTGTAGAGGCAGATTGGCTGGATTCACAAAGCTCTTCTGCTTGTGGCTGGTGTAAACAGATCTTAATCACATGTACCCGTTCACTGTGGCTCTGATAGCTGCCATTTCCAGCGTGGTTGCAGCTGCTCCCAAGGCAGCTACAAAATACCTTCTAACCAAGAACACTGTTGCTTTCCTGCTGTAAGCAACCACAGTGGGCAGGGTAGGGGGTGCGATTCATCAGGTGTACTCTGACATGGTAGCATCAGGGAGGAGACAGCGAGGGCATCTTTCCTAAGATCCCATTACAGCAGGCTGCACCAACTCACAGCAGGAAACAAATTAAAGTCGTTTTTCTGATAATACAGTGAAAGTGGTTTCCAAGTAAAGATCCTATTCAAATTATTGACGATGTTTTCCCTTCTAGGAGTGGAGGTCTTTATCTGCTCACTTAGCTTGGTTTCCTTTTAAATGTCAGTAACAGAAAGTTTTCTTGTTATTTTGCAGACTCTGGCTAGGTGATGGGTTTAGGCAGTTATATGCGTACCCCTGACAGGTAGATCACTCTTCAGGTGTACTTATTGGTTCTTCAGTTACTCTTGTTTCATCTCAAATTATACACACATTTGAAGATTACACTGACAATTTATTGATTTTAACAATTAGTCTTTATAGATGAAGATATAAGATCGTCACTTGGACTCTTGCTTTATTCATTTCTGTTTTCTGAAATGCAGCTTTTCTTTTCTCCTATATGTCAGATATCTATTTCTAACTCAGAAAGTTACCTATGATTCTTTCACTACATAGTTTTGAAATAAAGTCAGGTAAAGCAAACACTTCTCACTCCCGAGAGCTCTTTTTCCCTTCCCTCTTTAAATTAGAATGAAATCCTAACACCAGCACCAAGGTAACAGACATTGCCTTTGATGTCTTTTATTGCTTTAAGCATCTCGCTGGCATTTGACAACACAAAACACAAATAGGAGCCTCGCATGTCCTTTAGATCTATCGCGCATTTGCCCTTTTTGCTAATGGCTTTAATTTTCATTCTTCCAGAAAGTTTTGCTTACTTAAGAGAGTGCAAAGGCTGCAGAGAAAGTAATTTATCTCAGTAAAGCTAACCATGAAAATAAACCAAACGAAAAAGCACCTTAGACACAACGGGCTTACCAGTTACCCCGCCCTCGCCCCTCAAGGGCATAGACTTGAATACTGAGGATCAGTTGCTTTTCACTGGGCCCTGTATGGTTGTTGACATACATGCTAGACACGCAATAGGTGCTTTAGCTCATCCATAGATACAGCGTTGAGCTCTTATATTTAATGCATCTTGTCAGGGTTGATAATTTGTTGGGTGTTTGTGGATTTCCCATGTGCTCTTTAGCTTATACATCATCTTCTATATCTTATATATCATCTCTACCCCATAGGGATGCATTTTTCTGAAACCATAATATTATGTTAAGAGGTGAAATATATCCTATAAGTGATCATTGATTCGGCACCCAGCTGTCTTATAATTCGAGTTCCAGTTCCTCAGAAAGGGGACAAAAACAACAGACATTACTGCTGATTTCAGTTCAGTTCAGTTCAGTCGCTCAGTCGTGTCTGATTTTTTGCGACCCCATGAATCGCAGCACGCCAGGCCTCCCTGTCCATCACCAACTCCCGGAGTTCACTCAGACTCACGTCCATCGAGTCTGTTAGCTAAGTTTAAATGTGTCCATTGTGTTTTAAGAAATCTTAGGTCAAACATTATTTTTATTGTTTGTGATAGTTTTACTTTTCAAAGTAGATGCATTTTATTAAGCTAGTAAAAACCATATGTTAGATGTCATCTAATAGCCTAGGGGAATGACAGGTGGCCGATTCTGGAGTTCACATCTCATTATTCTTTTGCTCCACATTCAAACACGGTAATATCTAAAACTCTCACATGATGGTTGGTCAGTGACCCAATGAAATGAGCTGTTGAAAGCATAATTCCCATTCATAAAAGCTGTGTGTGTAATTCATGATGTGAATTATTACAAATAGTATCCTTGCTGTCAGTGTCAGACAGGAGGCCAGCAGGTAATGGTCTGTGGAGATTTAACTACCCGTATTCACAGAGGTGCGCCTTGTAGGGCAAACAGGAGGCTCAGTAATGGGGAACCTTCAGAATTTGCCATCCCCGTTGCCTCTCTGCCTGTTGTGGGAGCAAGTTGGCTTACATTACAAATCCTAGCTCTGCATTCTTCAGCAGGGATTTTTTTCTCTCATTCTTGTGAAAGTTATATGTTTTTATAAAATAGAGATTTAAACTCATATTTTGTTTACATTAAGTAATAATAGGCTTGCACTTCACCTGCCATATTTATAAATGGAGAGGTGGCTGGAAGTTAGAGCTAATCTATTAATAACAGTTACAATGACCACTAATTCATAGACTACTTGATGCACACTTGGTGCTGTTTACGCTGTAAGTGCCTTTAAGTATGGTTTTAAGTAGCTAATATAATTTTTAAGTATTTCACAACAATTTTATGTGGTCGGTGTTAAACATATTTTACAGAAGAGGAAACTTTGATAGTTAGAATCAATAAAAACCTCATCAGGTCTGAACAAATGAGTTGAAACTAATGAGATAAGTTTTAGCATGAATAAAAGTGATGACCTTGCATAGAAAGTCCTACAATCAAGTTTTGTAAAGGCAACTGCAAGAGCACAGGATTATATACAGTGAACTAATTGTGTACTAAGCTTCCTCACTCTCAGCTGAATTTTCAACCAACAGCCTTCACAAATATTTATCATCCACCATGTACTAGGCATCCTTTGATTGAGGGACTGCCGCAGTAAACTAGTTACACATCATTTCTGCCTTCAAGGATCTAACATCCTAATGGAAGAAAACTGATATTAAACTTGTATGCGAATGTATAAATCAGTTTAACATAGGGATAAGTGGTCTGAATAAATAATAATGGGGCCAGGTCCTAGGATGGCTGGCATATAGCCTGGGGCTGACTGTGGTATGTAGAACGGTCTGAGAAGGATTCTCTGAGAGACAGAGTTTGAGCTCAGATCTGAATGGTGAGGAGATCTGGGGGAAAGCTATGGGGAAAATGTTATCAGAAGTAGAAAAAGCAACAAGTGCATTAGCCATAGATTTAAGAACAAGTCTGAGCTGTTTATAGAAAGGAAAGAAGATAGCTAGAAAATGCTCAGCAAGAGAAAGGGTAAATGAGATAGACCGGAGAAACAGAGTCTAACCCTTCCAAGCACCAAATGAGGGGAGTGGTTGAGTGTGTTCTTTTGGGTGTATGATTAGTATGTGGTCTTCTAATATTTCTGCCTGCCATACGTGGGTCAGTGCCAAAGAAATAGCACAAGTCTGGGACTTAAGAGCCTTTTGCTTTTAGAGAGAACCCTGCTACTAACCAGAGTTGTGTTGCTAGAACAGTGTTTGATCATTTCAGGTTTGCAACTGCAATGTAAAAAATAAAAAAATGAAAAATAAACTAATGTTGCTAAGTTTCTTAAGTCTCACTAAGTTGAAGGAAAAAAAAAAAAAAGAAATCTCAACTCTTTTATGTAGACCATCACAAAGTTTTGGGAGACAGATTTTTTTTTTCCAGTATTTTCTTCAAGCTGTGATACAAAGAGGAATGTCATTTTATGGTCTTTAAGAGGAATGCTATGTTATGCTATGCTAAGTCACTTCAGTCGTGTCTGACTCTGTGCGACCCCATAGACAGCAGCCCGCCAGGCTCCCCCATCCCTGGAATTCTCCAGGCAAGAACACTGCAGTGGGCTGCCATTTCCTTCTCCAATGCATGAAAGTGAAAAGTGAAAGTGAAGTCGCTCAGTCGTGTCTGACTCTTAGCGACCCTATGGACTGCAGCCCACCAGGCTCCTCCATCCATGGGATTTTCCAGGCAAGAGTACTGGAGTGGGGTGCCATTGCCTTCTCCTGGTGACACCTAATTTTACTGGCTTTAATTCAGCAACAGAATTGATGAACAAATGAGCACTAGCCAATAATCCTTTTAAAGGATATTTGCATGTTTATTCTTTATATATATGTATATATAATATATATAAGTTGCCATTACTTAGTTTTTTCTCTAAAGGAGTAACTTCTGAACCAAGTTTTATAATGGCTGTAGGTACACAGTGACTTAGCAGCAGCAGCAGGTACACCTAATTGCATAAAAATACAATTTTAATTTATCTGAATATCTCAGAGCAAATATTATGTATTTTAGAAGTGTATTACAGTAAACCATAAAATTAAAAGATGGAGAATTCCCTGGTGGTCCAATGGTTAGGACACTGCACTTTCACCACTGAGAGCATGGGTTCAATATCCGCTTGGAGAACTAATCCCACAAGTCACCATGTGGCACAACCAAAAAATAAATAAAAGATAAAAATATTTTGATGTAGAATTTCAAATACATTGATTCATTTAATTGCTCTAAAGATATACTTCTGTGTACATACAGTTTACTAAACAAAATAATGTTATCAAAATACCAGGATGTCATTTCTGCTAATATTTCTATATTTCTAATCAAGAATTCATTAGTATACTGAAATAATTTGCAGAATTTTATATAAAGGAACTGATTGCCTCTACTATGCATAAAGATATTTATTTGAAATACTGTTCAGTGCTATGTCCTTTATTACAAATCTTAAATCTACTATGTTTCTTAGGATATTAAAGTAACAATGTCAAATGGGATTGAAACTGAGATAAATTACCTAAGGGCATTTTTGTTTTGTACTTAAATTTTAGTTTGTCATTTATTCTTATTAGCAACCATTAAGCAATTTAATAATTATAAGCTCCATTAACATTTTAATGAGTCTAGTGGCCATTGCTAAGTGTAATTAAATTAGTTTTATTGTATAATAATATTTTGAAGCTGTGATTAACTTGAGTTTTCCTGTGCTTAGAAGAATAAACCTATGGAGAGATTGATATTCACCAAGTATCTTATTAACTTATAAGGTACTGATAAAATAGACATTAATGGAGTCAGGAGAAAAGTATAATTCCCTATTGAGTCTATTCACAAGATAAAACTTTAATCATTTCAGTTAGGAATCAGCTGAGTCCAGAAAGCATAATTTTATTTAAAGGTGTTTTTTGGATAGAGGTAGAGAAAAAGGATGAGGGGAACAGTTTCTTTTGGTAATGTTCTATTCCTCCCCAAGTTTCTGCAGGTATATTCTGGAGGGACAAGATTAGATGAGGTTAGACATACTAATGACTTGGAGTAGGTACGTGTAAATTGTTGTTGAATTATTTGGTACCAAACAAGATACACGTTCATTGATTAACTGGAAACTTCTGTAGAAATGAAAAAGTCATTAAGTCAGTTTATTTAATAAGTATTTACATAACACACATTAAAGGCATTAAAAATGAGAATGGTAATGTTCATTTTACTTATTAGTATTTTTTTTTTCGCTGCAATCCTTAGTTTGAAACCTCTTTCTTGCTATCACTTAAACCTTCTTAGAAATTATTTGACCATATATAAATGGAAGGTCACTATACATTACATATTTGTTGTACTGATCTTTGGTCTTGCTATTATTTGGAGATTTGATCCTTTATGGCTATTGCTGTTAGATACATTCTGAAATGCTCTCAAGAGTAAAATGAGACAGTCTTGTTTTCTGATGAACTGCCTTACATAGAATGCAATTAAGCATTTTACAAGATAGTAATTTGTGTAGCATGTACAACACATGTTTACTTATGGGAATTACATGGATTTGCAGTAATTATTAGATTCTATTGATTGTATTCCATTATGTTAATGTTTCCAAAATAAGCATATCAAGCGATTTTATGCCATGAGTATTATAGAAGCCTAGGGATGTTTCTTCAATGTATTTGGAATGCCACAGAAACATTTTATCATTAAATTTATACTTTTCATTTTATTCTTGTTTTTATATCAAAAAGTATGTGAATATACAAATACAGACTTTTTAAAATAAAGAAATAGGTATGAAAATATAATACTACATTAACATCATGTTTGCCCTATACCAGTGACCAACATTGGAAAATTAACTCAGTCTTTCTTTCTTTCTTTTTTTTAGTGTTCAGTGCTGAACTAGATTCTCTTTTGACTGTACTGACATACTTTGAAAAATTTTAAACTACAGCTCTAATAAATTATTAACAGGCAATCTATTACCCAACAATTTCCTTTACATTTCTTGGGAGAAAAAGCAAAACGAAGCTTATTGTCGTGTAAATATCATCAGCAAAAGAGATTTTTACATTAGTGATGCCCTTTCTATTAAAATTTTTGAGTTTCCAATAGGAGACTTCAGTCAGTGTCATGTTCCAAATAGAGAAAAGGCCACTTTCGCCCTTACTATCTCTGAATCTTGTCTCATCCATTTGCCAGTTCTGTTTCTCTTCCTAAATGTTCTCAGCCATTCCAATGGTTTTAGACACTTCTCAAAATAATGATAATAATGAATTCTGCCCTGAGTCCAATATGTTTATATCTGTCATCTTGTGACCTCCCGTTGGATGTCTCACAGACATTGGTAACTTCTGTTAACTTCCTGTTTTGATTCCCGCTTCCCCAGTTAAATGATCTCACCATCTGGGAAGTTACAAAAACCAGAAATCTTGGTTTCATATCAATTTCTTCCTCCACACTCATCATGGTGTTTCTTGACCATATTCAGTACTTCTTTCAAGTCTAAAATATGTTTTCATGGCGCTGTACTGTCTGAGCCCAAGCCACTCTCATCTCTGGCACGAACAGTGGCCATATCCTCCTGGTTTATTCCTCTGCTTTTGGTCTTCCCTGCTGACGCCCCACTATCTAGTGAACAACCAAAGGTATCACTCAGCTTTTACTATCTTTCTTCTCTAATTAAATCCCCCTTGGTATTTTCCTTTTGCACAGAATAACATATTTGTTCAAACTGTAAAGCTTCTTTCCCTCTAAGTAAAGCTCCAAGGGGTAAGCCTTTTAACATAAGTTTACCACCGAATCCTTAGTGCCTTTGATATCAGGCAAGCAATAAGTATGTAGCTTTGACTCTCTTTCTGCCTTCATAAGACTAGCTTATTTTTATTCTTAAATTTTAACTTTTCGAACAGACTTTCTCTTGTAATCCTGTTCAAGGTAACCTCCCCTCATAGACTATGTAACATTCTCTCACGGTATAGTATTTCATTTTTTCATTAAGGTCACATTCTATAATTGTTTGTTTATTGTCTGTTACCCCGATTACAGCAGATGCCCATGAGGTCAGGGACTGTATCTGTTTTGCTCATCTGAATTTGACAAAAGTAGGTATGCAGCAATATTGTTAAATGAATGATTGTCAGAACTCACATAAAGCCAGGTCTTTCTATATTTGCAGATTTTAAAATTTGTTTCTATTTACTTATTTATTTTTACTTATGTGTATTTGTTTCAATTGGTGAGACATGGAGTTGGGTTTCCACTAAGAACTTCAATGCTTCCTTTGTATCTCTTAATTGTCTTCCTCCAAAAAGTAATTTTAATGATCTTTTAGTATTTTCTAAAGACAAGTTTTTAAATCTCATCCCCTGATGTATTCCCATGAAATCCTCATGTTTTTAAATCCTTTGAGATACTACATTTTTGAGGAGTAATACTAGTAATCAGTAGTTTTTATTTATTGTGTCCTATTATATGCCAATCATTGTATGTGATTTTTTTTAATTTTTATTTTTACTTTATTTTGCTTTATAATACTATACTGGTTTTGCCATACATTGACATGAATCAGCCACGGGTGTACATGAGTTCCCAATCCTGAACCCCCCTCCCACCTCCCACCCCATATCATCTCTCTGGATCATCCCCATGCACCAACCCCAAGCATCCTATATCCTGTATCGAACATAGACTGGCATGTGATTTTTTTAACCTCTAATCTTCAAAAATAGTTTATCTTATATAGTAGTATCATCTTTATTTAGTAAATGAGGAGAAGAGAGTCACAGTTAAATAATTTTCCTAGCTGAATCCTACCAGGAATTGGCAGGCTTTTTACTGAAATCCATATAGGGAGTCCAGACTGTATCTATATAGTAAGTTATAAACTATACTCCCTGAAGAGACAGTGCCCTAATAAGTCATATTAAAAAAAATTGGGCTATTTGATTTTCAAATACTTAAAGTAAAAATACCTGGCATACATGTTTGCTTAAACTACATTGTTTATTAATTATTTACTAAATTTCTTCTTTCAACAAAATTTAGAATTTGAATGTAATGCATAGAAAAATAACAAAAATAAAGTAGTGAGAGAAAAGCATCTTAATCGATTACGTGTTTATGATGTTCTCTGTCACATTTTTTTCTTTTAGTTTGGACACTTTTTTCTTATATGATTTAGGCAAGGTCAAGTATATCAGTAAAAGTTATATATGGCTATTTATTGATTTGTATTTAAGTTAACTTAGAGTAATTATTTAGTAGCTGGAAGAGATACCAATGAAAGCTTTGCCAAGAAGCGTCAGCAGCTTATGCTGCAGCTTCTCCGAAGTACATTCTGTTCATCGCTCATAGCTTTGTTTCTTGGCATTTGTAGTTGGTCACACAGTAGAGCTCAAGGTTAATGCCCAGTAGACAAGTCTGAAGGTACATTCAATACCATCATTATAAGCCCTCTTACTTATAAGACACAGAACAGATGAAAGTTCCACCCTTCCTTTGCCCAGGAGCCCTTAGGAAGATGGAAAAGGATGAATCAGTCCCTTGTTTGCAAAAAGTGTGACATTAATCATCCGACATGGTGAGCCACTAGACAGGTGTCATTTGTTTTTTAAAGTTATGCTATATTGTTTGTGGAGCTGCATAAATCGTCAGGCTCTTTCAAAATAGTCTCCACAGGTACAGCAAGTGGGAAGCGAATCTGTCATTCTTGAAAATGTTAAAGATCAGCAAGTGCAGAGTTACTGTAGAGCTGACCTTCCTGCTTCATTACTGACTGCCAGAGCTATAAGTGGAGAAAAGATTGAGGACTTAAAGACAATAGAGTGAACTTCCTCTCACAGCTTCAAAGGGTCACAGTCATAAACTGCAGCATTTATTTAGGGATTTTTCTTACAGTGTGTTCAGGAACACCAAACAATGCAGTTTTTTGATCTTTTGTGTAAAGGCATATATTGAGATGTCAGTTTCTGAGCAATTTGCTATACAGTGGTACTTCCGTGTTGGAGGAAATTACCATTAATAAATGAAAAGAGAATAAGTTCCAGAGAAGAGAGGGTGACTCAGTAGATCATTATTTGTCTTAATCACCCTGTGATTTCAGGAATGCTCTCAAATAGCCTTGGTTCAAGTCCAGAGCACACAGTTGTCATTTGGGCACAGGTGTTCCAAATATTGTCATGGGGACAGCGTTTCAACCTTTTGTATATCATAGTATTAAATTTGAATGCTCTAAGTCAGTAAGAAGAGAAAGTGAAGGAGGGAATCTCAGAAAGAATAACGCCCTTAAAGGATGTCTGAAGTAGACTGATTCTGAGAAAAGCATGCAAGTGGAACCTGTATATTTACACACCCTTCAGATAGATCTAAATCCTTTTTCATCTTGTGAAAGTACACAAACAATAACTAGAACTCAGTTACCTCATTACAAGATGACAATGGCCAAATCTGTATTTCCATAGAGTCTGGCTACTCATTCATGATAGAATAGTTATCAGTGACAGCCAAAATCATCATCCCTGAAAAATATATATGATATTTTTCTTTCAGGTTCATCGTGTACATTTCAGGCTTTGTTAATCACACTATTATTTATCTTATGGTGCATATGATATCACTATAGCCTATCTCGTTTGGGATAGCAGCCCAAGGAACTCTAAATTGTTTTAAACTCTTCCTTTATCTGTTAACATTTTTTTGGCTGCATGTTACAGAAATTCTGATTCCAGTTGATTCAAGCAATAAAGAGATCTATGTCACATTTACCAGGAAACCCAGTGGTAAAACAGGCCTTAGGGCTGTTTTTATTAAGCTGCCCATTTACGTCATTCATGTGGTTTCCTCTTCTCCTGTTCCCCTACCACTGTGTGTTGTTTTCAGTCAGTCTAATAGCAAGATGGCAGAAGGGCATGCAAATGTTATTTCCAAACACCCCATCATTTAGGGAGATTCAGTTCCGTTCAGTTCAGTCTCTCAGTCCTGTCTGACTCTATAACCCCGTGGACTGCAGCACACCAGGCTTCGCTGTCCATCACCAACTCCCAGAGCTTGCTCAAACTCAGGTCCATCAAGTCAGTGATGCCATCCAACCAGCTCATCCTCTGGTGTTGCCTTCTCCTACCTTCAATCTTTCCCAGCATCAGGGTCTTTTCCAGAGAGTCAATTCTTCACATCAGGTAGCCAAAGTATTGGAGTTTCAGCTTCAGCATCAGTCCTTCCAGTGAGTATTCAGGACTGATTTCCTTTAGGATGGACTGGCTGGATCTCCTGGCAGTCCAAGGGTCTCTCAAGAATCTTCTCCAACACCACAGTTCAAAAGCATCAATTCTTTGGCACTCAGCTTTCTTTATAGTCCAGCTCTCACATCCATACATGACTACTGGAAAAACCATAGCTTTGACTAGAGGGACCCTTCTTGGCAAAGTAATGTCTCTGCTGTTTAATATGCTGTCTAGGAAAAATAGAAAATATTTATTATTGTATGTTTCTCCTGGAAAGGAAGAAATTATTCCTAGAATCCCATAGAAGGTAATATTTTCACATGATATTGACCTTAGTTCCTTCACATATCCATTCTTCAACAAGTAGCTGGCAAGAGGCATAATATTAGTCTTGGAAAAATCAAATGTTACACTGAAGTAAGATTGATGGTCGATTTACCCAGATGCCTTTTGCTCTGTGAGGGAAGAGTGGACATTTAGATAAAAATTCTGAGGTTCTGTTTGAAAGGAAGTGGAAGAGATTGGATAGAGAGAAGGCAGATAATAATGTCTGTTACATAGGTTTAATTTCATTTGCCCATCTCAAAGTGTATACAGAAGAGAAGACAATGCAACCACCAATCATACTTGTCCTTGAAATGCATTTTTGAACTTTTTGGGGGCTACTAATTACCATACTAATTATATTTCCTGTTAATATAACAGTACATTTCTTCATTTTAAATTCTTTTAAATAAATGAACTTATAAGTAGATAATGTCAGCATATAGCACTCTGAGATTAAATACAGGTTAGGGCTTATCCACAAACTGAAACCTGTTTATATGGATGATAGCAAATTGATGCTAATATGTGTGAAATCTATGGTGGTAGACATTAAGCGTATTTTTTATGTGACCAAGGTCTCTCCTTTGCATTGTTTTTAATGTAACTACTGTGTTGCATTGCTCCTCAGAATGGAGTCTATTTGAGAATTCACATGTCAGTCACATCAGGAAGACTTTCTTCAAATTTCATCTTCCTGCCACCCCACCAGCCCCCACCCCAGCTAAGGTCATCGCCTTGTCCTTGGTCAGAAAGCTTTGGGTGTGAAATCCAAGGGATGTGGCAGAGTCTGAGACAGCCAAGGATTCTGAAGACCAGGCTCTAGACCCAGTGGCAGATACTCTGGAGAGTTTGGGGGCTGCCTCCTGTACTGTGCGGTGAAGAGGGCGCCTTGCCACAAACACTCCCAACTCACCTACACAGTCAGGTTCGTGAAGGTAGATAGAAAAGCTTCCTCTTTCAGTCACTTTACAGATGTAAGATAGAAATGGGGGCTGCCTTGATTAGAGCCAGTAACACTGAAGCCACTGCAAGAGGACCAAGAGGTCCAGGGATAGCCCCACTGTTCACAAAGGGTAGAGAAGGCTTGGTTAGGATGAAAGGTTGTTCCCAGAGATTAACAGTGCATTGTGCGGGGGAAGGCTAGGGATGGAGGTTCCAGGAGGAGTGAACCTGCTGGTTTCTTGCTCCCTTGAGAGGATTCCTGTTTCCCAAGATCCCAAGTGCAAAGTACTTTCACCTGCTCAATCTTTTCCAGGGTGCTTGGTGAACTCAGTCTCCATCTTTATCCTCCTCTTGGAGTCCAGTTGCTCTCCCTTCTTCCTCCCTGGCTACCTGGAAGCTATTTTATTTGTTTATTTTTAGCATGCAAAACACTTATTTGATCTCACTCATTACTCTTTTCTCTAAAAACAAAGGAAACAGAAGGTCCTACATTCACTTAACAAATGAAGGAACTGCTATTTCTTGAAATAAAGAGGATTAGAAAACCTGAGAATATCTTCTACAAAACCATAGAAATGCTGAAAACTTGATAACAAATTGTTTCATAACATATCTGAGTTTCTAGGTAGACAGGTGAAATTCTCAAAACCCCATAAGAGGAGGAAGCTGAAAAAGAAAGATGAGAAACGTTGAACTGTGACTGGCCTTAAGGTCCATGGGCCTGTCTCCATAACTAATGCACATATTTTTTCAGAATCTGTAGGGAAAACACACAAGGTCTTGGGCCCTTGCAAGATGGGGTGGAGGGAGTGAGAACTCCAAACGTTATCTGTGACCCGTGGAATTTTAGACTCTCAAAGACTGCACTTGAAAGTAACTTGCTCATCCCCAAAAGGAAAAAGCAAAGAAATGTGTTCACACATTTTTGCACCTAAAGCCCCTGATGACTCACTGCCTTCACCTGAGTTTGGAGTCTGAGTGGACCATACTGGTGTCCAGACACCGAGGCTGGGAGATGCATTGAAGTGGTCCAAGTTAGCACGGCTGGAAGAAGTGGAAGCAACTATTTCTGGAGGCTCATGTGCTCAATCTACATGTGCAAGATACAATAAAATCTAGTGAAACATGAACCAAAAATACAAAATTAGAATTATAAACTAATTATAATCTCACTCTGTATGAGATTCAGAAAAAAAGCAAACAAAGGGGTTGGGGAAAAGAGACTGACTTTGATGTACACAAAATGTTGCTACCCTTATTTTAAACATTTGTGTTAAGAAATCTGGAAAAAAAACATGCTTTGTTTCTATCAAATAATGGAAGAGGAAATTAAGTACCTTTTCCTAATTAGAGAAGAAAATAGATTCCTGTCATAAATGGATATATCTTGAAAAACTCAACAATTCTAATATGTTAGCTTTGTTCTCTTTTGAAATTCCATAAACCGTAGTGGAACTTTTATTTATTGTGACTTTTGTTATTGGCTAAGGTGACATTTGAGACAAGTGTGCATTCTTTTTCATGACAATGTTTTATAAGTAAAGATTCTTGTGTTTTATTTTGATTATTCACATCTCTCTCTTCGTCTAAAATGCTAGGTTCTCTATAGCAGTGTCATGACATTGTTAACTAGTGTGTTTCAGAAAACTTGAAGAGTGTTGAAACACAAGCGTTTCATAGGAACCAACTAAAGCTGATGACACGCCAACATACATCAAACGATATCGGAAAATTTGCGCTTTTCTCAGTACAATGTGTATATGAAGAGGGACGTGAGGAACACCCTTGCGCAGAGGCAGAAAGATGCTTGCTTTTATCACAGTGGAGATTAACGGGTGCCTGAAAGCTCTGTGCAGTTGCAGCCTTAGAGGAATGGTTCAGTAGTCTACCCCTGTTTTCTCAGTTTCCTCTTCTCTGTGTTCCCTGGCACACAGAGTCAGTGGCTTCTTTGCCCAGACGTACTTCTGCGTGCGTGGGGGTGCCTCCAGGTTGTCTTATCGCAGATGCTGATCCGGATAAGTAACTTATGTCACGGATATACGTGCTTCAGGGTTCACAGTCTCGCCCATGGCCCTCATAAGCAAATGAAAATGCGCATTTCAAGGAGCTATTTTACTGTATATGAGCCTGCAATGACAATGAAAATTTGATAGAAAGTTGAAGTCTAACACCAGGCATATTATGCTTTATGGGATTATGAGCTGATTTTTGAACAGGGTAGAGAGACAGAAACAGATTTTTATGATACTCTGCTAGAAAACCCATGTTGAATTTTTCCTGTGAAGACGTACATGAAATATTCACTCACGACATGCTTCAGTTCTCTAATAAGTAGAGCTAACTTCACCAATTCTGTTCTTTAAAATTAATTTAGAAACAAGGTATTTCTATAAAATTATTACAATGGAATATATTCATATTAATATGTAATAAACTCATAGCTTTTTGCATAAGATTTATTTGAAAGATTCGCTTTCATGGCAACGATTTTGCATGTTACATTTTCCAATAACATAGATATACAACACTGAAGATGAAGACATTTTAAATTTACCAGTAACTAGAGAGTTAATTGTGCATTTATTCTTTGGTTCGTTATTTGAAAATCAACCATCCTCACTTATACTACTCCCAGTATATTTTCACATGTTTATTTGGGGGGAGTTTTAGTAGGGGGAAAATGCACATTTAAGTTTCCTCCTGATATATGTATATATGTATTTCATATATATATATGATTTGTAGTGTATATGTATATATATGCTACAAATAAAGCTAGCATTAAACTCTTTGAGAAATAATAATGGTAGATATCAGATTAACTTTTTTGAGATCAAATGTAAGGCTTTTAGTTGATTTTCTGACATGAAAACAGAAATAAGTATTCTGAATAGCTTGAGAAACCACAAAGGGGGAATCTCTGAAATGAAGAGCATCAAGAAATGGCATTTATTCATTATGCAACTTAATTTTATGGTTATTGATAGTGATTTTATCAGAATCGCTCCGCATTTAAAGCTGGCTATCGTCAGAGATGAATGGATGATTTTACTTAATTTGACTCTGGTTTGAAAATGTTTTTTCTCAATTATTTTTTATTCATAAGTATTCTTAGAGAGGAGAAGGCAGTGGCACCCCCCTCCAGTACTCTTGCCTGGGAAATCCCATGGACGGAGAAGCCTCCTAGGCTACAGTCCATGGGGTCGCAAAGAGTCGGACATGACTGAGTGAATTCACTTTCATTTTTCACTTTCATGCATTGGAGAAGGAAATGGCAACCCACTCCAGTGTTCTTGCCTGGAGAATCCCAGGAACAGAGGAGCCTGGTGGGCTGCCGTCTATGGGGTCGCACAGAGTCGGACACGACTGACGTGACTTAGCAGCAGCAGTCTTAGAGAACACACACACACACACACACACACACACATATTTAGTGAACATTCACACATGAGGAAAAGCATAAACAAAGCATAGCCACAAGAAGTGCATGATGG
Organism: Ovis aries; assembly: GCF_016772045.2. Lineage (NCBI taxonomy): Eukaryota > Metazoa > Chordata > Mammalia > Artiodactyla > Bovidae > Ovis > Ovis aries. The sequence goes on from NC_056079.1 coordinate 10,974,809, forward strand.
GCAGCGGCAAGGTGCACACCCTTGCCTGGAAACTTGCTCCTGCCCTCTACTTTATGTCATTTCTGTCCTATTCATTGCTAAACAGCATGACCAATTATTATCTGACCTGGGCCTGCAGGTTGGGGCATAATTGTTGAAGCATGTTATATAGTAAGTGTCATATATTAAAATGTTAAAGGTATACAACCATGTCACTAAGACAAGTAATAAACCAACAAAGAAAGAAAAAGGGAAGAGTCGAAGTTATCCCAAGCCACTTCACGTTTATCTCTTCATCTTGAAAAGAAGAATAGTATTTATCTGGTAGAAACTAATACCATATACTTGATGAGTAATTTAAATGTTTCTTGTTACAGACTGACAATATAATTCTCTTTTAGGTTTATAAAATTTTAGTGTTAAAATTATGCCTGGATGGAGAGGGGAGAGTTGAAGACAAGGCTCAGAATTGCAGCCTTGGTTGGATTTTAGGCCCCTACCTGTGACAAGCAAGCATGGCACCATCCCCATGTTGGTTAGAACAGGTCACAGGCTTCTGCTTCACCTGTCTCAGAGTGCCTTCAACTATCTGGCATTTTCTTTAATCAGAGAAAGCAAATTGTATAAAATGGTTTGATAATGAGGATGAAATTTTACATAATAAATAAATGCAAATAAAGAAATTGACTCCTGGCTCAGATGGAGACACGTTTGCCCTTCCCCATCTTAAGCGTGCCATGGTCCATTAGAGTCATTGCTCTCCCAGAGCCTGAGATACATCTGCTCCCAAAGCATGCCCGGACAGTGGCACAGAGCATGATGGAATAAAATACTCTCCATGCCTTTTCCTGCAAGTTCTTCCTTAGAGAATTTCTTAGAGCAGAAAACAGAAACCCTTCTAAGTAGTATATAGACACTACTTTCTGGCCACTACCTTTTCACCAACTGTCTACCCAGTAGAATTTTTAGACCTCATTTGGAAGCTACAGCTTAGAATACCACACATCAAACAGGCACAGAAGTGATGAGGGTATGTTATGACTCAAGTTATGAAGTTAGTATTCAGTTCAGTTCAGTCACTCAGTAATGTCAGTCTCTTTGTGACCCCATGGACTATAGCACACCAGGCCTGCCTGTCCATCACAAACTGCCAGAGCTTACTCAAACTCATGTCAATTGAGGCAGTGATACCATCCAACCATCTCATCCTGTTATCCCCTTCTCCTCCCACCTTCAAACTTCTCAGCATCAGGGTCTTTTCCAATGAGTCAGTTCTTCGCATCAGGTGGCTAAAGGATTGGAGTTTCAGCTTCAGCATTAGTCCTTCCAATGAATATTCAGAACTGATCTCCTTTAGGATGGACTGGATGGATCTCCTTGCAGTCCAAGGGCCTCTCAAGAGTCTTCTAACATCAAAGCTCAGAAGCATCAATTCTTCAGTGCTCAGTTTCTTTATAGCCTAACTCTCACATGCACACGACTACTGGAAAAAACAAAGCTTTGACTAGGTGGACCTTTGTTGACAAAATAATGTCTCTGCTTTTAAATATGCTGTCTAGGTTGGTCATAGCTTTTCTTCCAAGGAATAAGCATCTTTTAATTTCATGGCTGCAGTCACCATCTGCAGTGATTTTGGAGCCCCCCAAAATAAAGTATTTCACTGTTTCCACTGTTTCCCCATCGATTTCCCATGAAGTGATGGGACCAGATGCCATGATTTTAGTTTTCTGAATGTTGAGCTTTAAGCCAGCTTTTTCACTCTCCTCTTTCACTTTCATCAAGAAGCTTTGTAGTTCCTCTTCCCTTTCTGCCATAAGGGTGGTATCATCTGCATATTTGAGGTTATTGATATTTCTTCCGGCAATCTTGATTCCAGCTTGTGATTCTTCCAGTCCAGTGTTTCTCATGATGTACTCTGCATATAAGTTAAATAAGCAGGGTGACAATATACAGCCTTGATGTACTCCTTTTCCTATTTGGAACCAGTCTGTTGTTCCATGTCCAGTTCTGTTGCTTCTTGACCTGCATATAGGTTTCTCAAGAGGCAGGTCAGGTGGTCTGGCATTCCTATCTCTTTAAGAATTTTCCAGAGTTTATTGTGATCCACATTGTCAAAGGCTTTGGCATAGTCAATAAAGCCAAAGTACATGTTTTTCTTAAATTCTCTTGCTTTTTCAATGATCCAACAGATGTTGGAAATTTGATCTCTGGTTCCTGTGGCTTTTATAAATCCAGCTTGAATATCTGGAAATTTATGGTTCATGTACTATTGAAGCCTGGCTTGGAGAATTTTGAGCATTACTTTACTAGCGTGTGAGATTAGTTCAATTGTGCAGTAGTTTAAACATTCTTTGGCATTGCCTTTCTTTGGGATTGGAATGAACACTGACATTTTCCAGTCCTGTGGCCACTGCTGAGTTTTCCAAATTTGTTGGCATATTGGGTGCAGCACTTTCACAGCATCATCTTTCAGGATTTGAAATAGCTCAACTGGAATTCCATCACCTCCACTAATTTTGTTCATAGTGATGCTTCCTAAGGCCTACTTGACTTCACATTCCAGGATGTCTGGCTGTAGTTGAGTCATCACACCATCGTGGTTATTTGGGTCATGAAGATCTTTTTTATATAGTTCTTCAATGTATTGTTGCCACCTCTTCTTAATATCTTCTGCTTCTGTTAGGTCCATTCCATTTCTATCCTTTATTGTGCCCATACTTGCAATGAAATATTCCCTTGGCATCTCTAATTTTCTTGAAGAGATCTCTAGTCTTTCCCATTCTGTTCTTTTCCTCTATTTCTTTGCATTGATCACTGAGGAAGGCTTTCTCATCTCCCCTTGCTATTCTTTGGAACTCTGCTTTCAAATGGTTACATCTTTCCTTTTCTCCTTTGCCTTTCACTTCTCTTATTTTCACAGCTATTTGTAAGGCCTCCTCACACAACCATTTTGCCTTTTTGAATTTCTTTTTCTTGGAGATGGTCTTGATCACTGCCTCCTGTACAATGTCACGAACCTCTGTCCATAGTTCATCAGGCACTCTATCAGATTGAATCCCTTGAATCTATTTGTCACTTCCACTGTATAATCGTAAGGGATTTGATTTAGGTCATATCTGAGTGGTCTAGTGGTTTTCCCTACTTTCTTCAATTAAAGTTTGAATTTGGCAATAAGGAGTTCATGATCTGAGCCACAGTTGGCTCCCAGTCTTGTTTTTTCTGTCTGTATAGAGCTTCTCCATCTTTGCCTGCAAATAATATAATCAATCTGATTTCGGTGTTGACCATCTGGTGATGTCCATGTGTAGAGTCTTCTCCTGTGTTGTTGAAAGAGGGTGTTTGTTATGACCAGTGTGTTCTCTTGGCAAAACTCTATTAGCCTTTGCCCTGCTTCATTCTATACTCCAAGGCTAAATTTACCTGTTACTCCTGTTAGTATTTGGAGAAGGCAATGGCACCCCACTCCAGTACTTTTGCCTGGAAAATCCCATGGATGGAGGAGCCTGGTAGGCTGCAGTCCATGGGGTCGTGAAGAGTCAGACACGACTGAGTGACTTCACTTTGACTTTTCACTTTCATGCATTGGAGAAGGAAATGGCCACCCACTCCAGTGTTCTTGCCTGGAGAATCCCAGGGATGGGGGAGCCTCATGGGCTGCCGTCTATGGAGTTGCACAGAGTCGGACACGACTGAAGTGGCTTAGCAGCAGCAGCCTGTTAGTATTAGTATTAGGAAGGAACAGAATTGGAAGAACCAACAACACTAGGCTCTCTGAGACAGGCTCCATACCTTCTTTCTGACAATGGATGCATGGCCAACTGTAACCTCTTAAGCAATAAATTCCACTCAGCTTAGTCAACTGACCAGAGAGCAGAAATGAGAGTTTCCTTCTCAGACCAGCAGAACCAAACCAGATCAATGATTGTGGTGAGAGCTCTTTGATCCAGGATTATCAACTGCCCACCCTCCAGCCTACTGTTGGAAAAGAGGATTCTAGCAGTCACAGAAGGGCTGTAAGAATAGAATCCACTCAAACTGTTTATGGTTAAACAATGTGCCAGACTAGAACTTTCTCTGTTCAAAGATCACAGATGCAGGAAATACAAAAGATTTTACACATGGAGTAACGAGAACCCTGGGCAGGTATGCAGGAAAAGGATGTTTTCTGAAAACAATCACTGAAGAGTATAAATAATGAAGCAACTATAATTTTTTAACTTTGTTAAAAAAGTGAAAGTAGTACATTCACATATGAACAAGTGCTATAGTACAGAGAAACTTAGGGAAAGCAAAGGAATTGTCTTCTTCCTTTTATCCCCAGCTTACATCCAGGGGTAAATTCTAAGTTTATCTATTCTTATTACTAGGTTTACCTTAGTGAGACTAGAAATTATACTTAAGCCTCTGTTTCCTGACCTCAATTGGAGACAATTATCTATTGGTCTTCTATTGTAACAGATGGTAATTCGGTTCACCATTATTTTTTGCATCTCTAAACTTGATATTTAGATATTAATCCTATTATGTGCTATTTTGGTTTTAAATGGCATATTTAAAACTTTGCCACCTTTTGCCATACACTTTTAACACTCTCTCTTGATAATCGTATTACTGCCTTTGACCTTTTCTGTGGCGTTTTTTTTCTTTCTAGTGTCCCACTTTGTGACTTTAACACATCCAAGGTTATTTAATGCACATTCTGCCTTATATGTATTGTGTATACGTTTTATTTATACATATATTTTTGTGTATATGATTATTTTTTTATGTGTACAGTCTCTAAATCAATAGTAATTTACATTATTAAGAGTATATTAATATTATCCAATATCAAGTGAAGCTGTGCATTAGGATTAGAGTTTCTTAGTGGTCTAACATGAAGATGTCTTCAACAATGCTTTATCAATATTTGGTATGCTCTATATTTGGACTGTGATATTTTTGTTCCCCCTTTTCCTCTCTTAAACTCCTGAATTGTGAGCAGACATCAAATTAAGATAGTAATTTCTACTATAAGGAAAAGAAAAAATGGTTAGGTAAAAATCAGTGATTGGTAAAAGAATCACTTTAGTTTCTATTTTTTTAATTTGTGTACAGTGGCTAACATTTTCCTAAGTACTTCCTATATGCCAGGCACTGTTGTTTTTAAAATATTAATTTGTTAAATTATGTCTCCATCTGATGGGTCTGGAAACCAAAGAAAGTTAAGTAATTAGTAAGTATATAGCAAGTAAGTGGTAGAACTAAGATCCAAACCCAGACTGGCTCCAGAGCTGTGCTTAAACCATTCCGTTCAGCAGACTCCCTCATGTACAAAAAAATGGCCCTAAACTAGTCTGTGGGTAGGCACAGTGCAGACTTCCTATTTTATGAACTTAGTATGAGATAACCCATATCCTTCTGTATGGATGTTCCTTGGTTATTTTCAGATCCTTAGTTACCTGTACTAAATTGATTCTCATAAGAAATATGCTTTGACCTTTAAAAAAAATGGAGATAAATTTATGCTGATTGATTTCTACTTCCTTACCTAGTTTCTTGTTCATAACCATTTAAAAAAAAATTTATCTGTTATCCAAATTTATTAAAGGGAATTTAAAAAGAGAAATAATCCACATATTTCCCACATATTATATAACCATTCAATCTTTATCTGTAAGTACACCCACACTTTGCATAATTATCATAGCAGTTTTCACTAAGGTTAATCAGTGAACCTTACTGTATGTTGCTACATACTGTACACAGTTCTTTTAATGATTGTAGCATATTTCAGGTTAAAGTGTCATAAGTTACTTGAATATTTTGGTTGCTGTCAGGATTTTTCAATTGGAAAAGTTATAGTAAACATTTTTCTATATATATTTTGACAGTTTCTTACTATTGATCATTTTCCTAAAATAAAGTTCTAGAGTCAGTTAAAGAAATACATTTTTTTTACTACCTTACAGGTATGTACACCAATTTGCAGTTTTTATAAGTTAAATACTTTATACATAAAATGCTAAAGGACTGTATTAGGTAAATTTTCTTTAATTACTATTGGATTAAACACTTTAGTTACATTAGATTAATATTTGTATTTCCTCTCATACAGGATCTAAAGGGAGATGACTTATCTATTGTCTAAGTGACATTCTCATATGTAAATTCTCACTTTAGGATGCAATATATTTTAATTACATTTGTACAAATATTTTATAGATGTTTTCCATTTATTGCTTTTTGCTGTTGTTGCATGGCAAATTTTCCTGCTTTACATGAGTTGATCTTTATAGTTATTTCTTGTAAAGTAAACACCATTTAAATACTATAGACCATTATCTGCTGATTTTCCTTGTTAACTCTACAATCTATTTGACATTTATTGACTTATGGAAGGAATTAAGTATGAAGCTAAAACAGTAGCTACAAATTCCCTTTCTCTATTTTTGTTATTTTTATATTATGATAGTGATGGTTCTATTTTGATATGCACCGATGCAGTGTAGAGAGTCAGATAGTACGTTTCAGAGGAGGAGTCCAGAGTGAAGATTCGGAGTCAGGTACCGTCAGTGTATAGATGCTACTTGGTACCATGGGAGTGGATAAGATGACAAAGGGAGAGGGGAAGAAGAGAGGGACCGCAAATCAAGACTGGGGCCCTCTAGTGTTTAGAGGTAACATGGAGAAAAGTGATTCCACCACTAAAACAAGAAGGCACAGTCAGTGAGAATTTTAAAAGTCCTGTGTGTCCTATGGAGTATCCATTCTAGTATCTTCTCTTTATTATTTATTCACTTATCTTGGTCTTCTTTTTCCTGGTGCTGGTTATCCACATACTTGGTTATGTTTTGATATTTGGGACAGGAAACCATGTCGCTGATGTAGGTGTCTTCCAATACTGTAGAACTGGATACTTTGTCCACCTAAAGGCAATATGGGATACGTAAAGTAAAGACTTAATGAATCAATTACCTTAAGATGGGCTTAAAGTTGTCAAACATCAGGGTTGTGAACTAATAATATATCCAAGAATTTAGAATAATATTTCTTTTATTCCAGTTGCTTCTCTACTTTATAAACCAACTCTCAAACTGTTTAGGTTGTATCTTCAGAAATCCTGCAGAGCTGGAATTTTTAAGTAGCTTCAGAGAGAATATGCATTGATGGGGAAACAAGAACTCAGTATTTTCTATTGTCTGTAAATATTCTGACCAAGATAATTTTTAAAAAGCCATAAATTAAACAGTAAATAAAAATCATGGTGGCAGCTGATTTCATTTGTTGATATATTTGCACTCTTACTGATAACGATGCAATTTAAATTATTTTAGCATTTTGCTTTGATTCTGAAGGTAAGGCAAAGAAAAATACACATGTGAAGAATATCAAGTAATGAGAATTGACTTACTACTGTCAACTTGTCCTATTTTCTTATCAATAGTTGTCATTTCATAGAAAAATACATATGCATTTAAAACAGAATGACAGACTATATAGCAGGGCTTTTAAACACAGTAAATCAATTATAAACTCAGATTAGTACAAACTTAAAGTGCATTTTAAATTTCAATTAATAAGTTGTAAAAAAAAAAAAAAAGTTTATCTTCAAAATAAGAACTGCAAGGGATCAACTCAGGAAAACTTTTCCCAGTCTGATGGCAGCTCTAATCCACACAAGGTAGATGAGAAATAAGCATGTCTCTTCTACACTCATATTTTTTCTAATCACAAAATCCAATGCCCTATTGATATTTTCTTCTTGAATTTAAGCAGTACTGTTATTGTTCTTTAAAGGTAATATTCCTTCCAACTTCACCCAATAGCATATTTGACCCCCACAGGAAAAGAAGGCTTTTCTTTGTGGTTTGTCTGAATTTTTAAAATATTTTTGTGAGGACTCACTGTTATAATTTGTATCATCTAAGAAGGTCAGTTGCATTCTTCTAGGATGTTTTACTCTAGAATGATCAGTTACTTATGATCATCTTATTTTGACACTGTCCAGAAAAACATCTACTGTTACTTTATGGACTATGCCAAAGCCTTTGACTCTGTGGCTCACAACAAACTGTGGAAAACTCTTAAAGAGATGAGAATACCAGACCACCTTACCTGCCTCCTGAGAAATCTGTATGCAGGTCAAGAAGCAACTGTTAGAACTGGACATGGAACAACAGACTGGTTCCAAATCAAGAAAGGAGCACATCGAGGCTGTATATTGTCACCCTGCTTATTTGACTTATATGTAGAGTACATCATGCAAAATGCTGGGCTGGATGAAGCACAAACTGAAATCAAGATTGCCAGGAAAAATATCAATAACCTCAGATATGCAGATGACACCACAATTATGGCAGAAAGAGAAGAACTGAAGAGCCACTTGATGAAAGTGAAAGAGAAGAGTGGAAAAGTTGGCTTAAAGCTCAACATTCAGAAAACTAAGATCATGGCATCTGGTCCCATCACTTCATGGCAAATAGATGGGGAAACAGTGGAAACAGTGAGAGACTTTATGTTTTTGGGCTCCAAAATCACTGCAGATGGTGACTGCAGCCGTAAAATTAAAAGATGTTTGCTCCTTGGAAGAAAAGCGATGAGCAACCTAGATAGTGTATTCAAAAGCAGAGACATTACTTTACCAACAAAGGTCCATCTAGTCAAAGCTATGGTTTTCCAGTCATCATGTATGGGTATAAGAGTTGGACTATAAAGAAAGCTGAGCACCAAAGAATTGATGCTTTTGAACTGTGGTGCTGGAAAGAACTCTTGAGAATCCCTTGGACTGAAAGGAGATCCAACCTGTCTTTTCTAAAGGAAATCAGTCCTGAATATTCATTGGAAGAACTGATGCTGAAGCTGAAACTCCAATACTTTGGTTACCTGATGCAAAGAACTGACTCAATGGAAAAGATCGTGATGCTGGGAAAGATTGAAGGCGGTAGGAGGAGGGGTTGACAGAGGACGAGATGGTTGGATGGCATCACCGACGCAGTGGATGTGAGTTTGAGTAGGCTCTAGGAGTTGGTGATGGACAGGGAGGACTGTTGTGCTGAAGTCCATGGGGTTGCTAAGAGTCAAACATGACTGAGCAACTGAACTGATTAATCTTAAAAAAAAAAAAATACTTGCACGCTTAAAAATTTGAGAAGAAAGAAAATCCTGAAGAGAATACATTTCATGTTAAGTGTTCTTAATCATGAATCATAATTAGCAAATTAAAAAAAACCAAACCACCACACTGTCATAGGTAACCCACAGATCAGCTTCAACTATGCAAATGTTTCTGTTAGATAAAAATGGATTTTTTAAAGATTATACTCCATTTATAATTATTATAAATTATTGGCTATATTCCCTGTGCTGTTCAGTATATCCCTGTAGCTTTTTTATTTTACACATAATAGTCTGCCCCTGTTGATCCCTTTCTCCTGTCTTGTTCCATCCCTTTGTTTTCTCCTCACTTGTAACCGCTAGTTCTTCATATTTGTGAGCCCATTTCTTTTTTCTTATATTTAGTTACTGTTACTTTGTAGATTCCGCCTATAAATGATATCATATAACATATGACTTTATCTGACTTATTTCACTCAGCATATCTTCTAAGTTGATCCATTTGTCTCAAGTGGCAACATTTCATTCTTTTCTTATGGCTGAGAAGTATTCCAGTGTGTGTGTGTGTGCACACACCTATATCACATCTTTATTCATCTGTTGATGGGTACTTTGGTTGTTTCCACATCTTTACGATGGAAAATAATGCCACTATAAACATTGGAGTGCATATATGTTTTCAAATCAGTGTTTTTTTTTCTTCAAACATATATCAAGAGATCCAGTTACTGAATCATGCAGTAGTTCTATTTTTAGAAACCTCTGTACCATCTCCCACAATGGCTACAACAATTTACATTCCTACCAACAGTGCACAAGTGTACCCTTTTCTCCATGCCCTTGCCAACATTTGTTATTTTCATGCTTTTTATGATATATAAAATCGCTTTTAATATCTTGACCCACCATTACATAAAAATCTAGGTTTCTGTCTTCTTCAAATAGAACTGGAAGGAACTGGCAACTTCATTTCTACATGGCAAGAAATCTTCAGAAGGTGAGCTGTGGCAGCCACATCTTCTACAGGCCGATAAGGGCTCTGAAATTCTTCCAATGTGTATAACACTTAAGTCACCTGTGTCAGTCTGATCTCTAGGCATTTAAATTTACCATCTTTACAAATTGTTCCTGGTGCTTCAGAGACCTATGGACCAAAATGATGGCTTATTATTTCCTCTTTGCCATTGAAGAGACCAGGATAGGAAACTGCAAAAACATTCTTCTTTAGAAGAGGAAAGATGGGGAGACACACAATGGTCACTGGTCCAAAGCAGTGATGGAGTCTTTCTGGGCGATCATGGAGAGGTTCTTTTCACCTGATGGCCGGGAAAACTCCCGGATTAGAGGCCAGGCAACCTACTCTAATACTCTTGCCTGGAAAGTCCCACGGATGGAGGAGCCTGGTGGGCTGCAGTCCATGGCGTCGAGAAGAGTTGGACATGACTGAGTGACTTCACTTTCACTTTTCTCTTTCATGCATTGGAGAAGGAAATGGCAACCCACTCCAGTGTTCTTGCCTGGAGAATCCCAGGGACGGGGGAGCCTGGTGGGCTGCTGTCTATGGGGTCGCACAGAGTCGGACACAACTGAAGCGACTTAGCAGCAGTAGCAGCAGCAGCACTGTGGAGGAAATATCTTATGCATTGTTCTCTGTGGCCACTGGGAGTTTCTTCCTTGCTTTTATTCCCCATAGACATACCTACTGGGCACTTGGCTCTCTCCCTGTACTTGCAAACTTTCACAGTCTCCTTCTCCTTCTTCCTAGAGGGCCTACTGATGGGACGAAACTCAGAGTCCAAGCTTGCAGTTTCTGTAGAAACCTACTAGACTTCTCTGCTTTCATTAAGTTCTATATATTAATAACAAACTCAAAGTTCTTTCTCAAATATAATTCTCATGACTGATTTATTTATTTTTGCCTCTCTCAACCCCTCTCCCCCATATTTGGTAGCCAACCTGAGGTTATTGGAGATAACAGACTATCTGGAAGAGTCCACACCCTTAATCTGATTAGTGTCCTTGTCAGGGTCTTAAGGGGCTTTGTCTTTCAAAGCCTTGTTTGTCATCCTTTTTACTGAAAGTGAAAATGTTAGGCACTCAGTCATCTCTGACTCTTTGCAACCCCATGGACTATAGGCCTGCCAGACTCCTCTGTTCATGGTATTCTCCAGGCAAGAATACTGGAGTGGGTTACCATTCTCCCTTCTCCTAGGTATCTTCCCAACCCAGGGATTGAACTCAGGTCTCCTGCGTTGCAAGCCAATTCTTTACTATCTGAGCTACCAGGGAAGCCCATTTCTTACTATCTGAGATCTAAAACAGTTGAGCTTTCCAATCTTAAATGTCTCATATTTCTAGATTCTCTCATGTCTTATACATTTCTGTTTAGAATCCATGCCTTGCAGCTCTTTGCTAAATAAAAGTAAAGCCAACACACCCTACCATTCTAAATTTTTTCTATTCATTTCAGCTAGAGCTTCCTTTACTGTGCCTTTCGGTTTACTGTGGACCGTGGATGTGTAACATTCGCCACTCCGTAGCATGGCCCTGCATCTTTGCAGTTGTCTTCTAGCTCAGCCGTATTCAGCTTTTTTTATCCTCAGGGCACCCTGCCTGTTACATCAAGCAGGCATTGAGGAGATGTACATGTTTTTGTTTTTCAAATGGGTCAGGTCTGTAGGTCCTATACACTAGGTCCTGTCATAATCTGTTGTTGCAAGTTACTGCAAAGGAGAAAGGAAAATATAGTTTAGGCTGTCTTTTCAGGAAGAAGTAACAAGTTTGAAGATCTGTTAGCAGTTGCACCATAGACACTAAATGTCAAGCACTTAAATCACCATGTGTAAGAAAACAGTGGCCATGTTATTTCAATGATATTGATTTCAATTCTTCATTTTTACATTCATCTCTATGAGTACTTAATCCTACATTTGCTGCAGGCATACATATAAGTGGCTAGTTCATGTGAACTTGTTAGATGAGATCAAAGACTCAAGCATGACTTTTATGTAGATTCTCTTTTTCTCATCTATAATTATATGGGATTATAAGGCATCCTTCAATAGTAAGGAGTAATACTGAATGTAGGTGTTTTCGTTTAGTCCCTCATAAATCCTCTTCTCATCAATACTGTATAATTACCTTCTGTTGTAGAAAACATCTGAGTGGATTGACAAGTTGCCCTCAAAATGTACTTTAAATTTACATGAAATATGTAAATATTAGATTGAAAAGTAGACAGGTTTTTGTAGCCCAAGGACATATCTTTTTAGGCTTTTGTTGATGTTTTAAAGAAAACTCTTAGATTTCTTTGAGGCTTAAAATATTCCCTGTTTATGAATAACTTGCCCACTATCATTGTACTATTTGATTGAATGGCATTTTGTCGCGTGTTGTCCTTGATTTGAAATGATCTTTGTGATTTTTTTCCCCTTTTTCTATGCATTTAATTTACATTATCTGGTAAAGAGGGGAAGCTTTGAAAAGCTCAGAAATGCCTTTAGTTTTAGTAAACAAATAGAGACCATTTTTAACACAATGTCAGGGAAGAAAGAAGAAAGAAATGATGGAGAGGTATCATGTTACTTCAGTCCTAGTATAACCACGCTGTGTAAAAGGAAGAAAGGGCTGGCTGAGAGTGCTGTCCTAGGGTTTCTTCTCCTCACCACTTGTTATATAGCTATTAGAGTTAGCTATAGGTTCCCTGCCCGTTTGACGGAGAATGGAAGCCTGGCAGAATGTTCCCACCTCAGGAGGACTCTTGTACATGCCATCTAAGTGGTCAAAATTAAGATTCATCCGTGGGATTGTTTTCACTCTCTTCATCCTGAAATTGGATGACAAGGTGATATCGCAGGTGAGGGATTACTCACAGACTGAATTTTGCTTGTGTTGTTTCCCCCTCCCCACCGCTCATCAGTCACTATGGCAACTCTGTGTGCAGCTGGCCCACCTGTGGCGCCCCCCTCCCCTCTGATACCCTGTTCCTGCCCCCAGCTCACTGCACAGCCACTCCCACGCCTGCCTCCAGGTGTTCAAGACCAGTCCAGTTATGTATGGAAGGACGGCAGGTATTCCTGACTCACAAAGCCCACTTATGTCAAGTATACATTGCAGTTACTCACCTACAAGCCTCTAGTTGTCCCTGCAAACATCCCTCAGGCTGAGTGAAAATGTAGATCATTGACTGTGTGTGCACCTTATTACAGAATCAAACAATTATCAGCTAAGTAACATGTAATAAAATGCTTTATGTCACCCCTGGAATATTCTACACGCTGTCTTAATTTTAATAGAAAGCATATGCCCTACTTTGTGAAGCTTGAAACTCTGCAGTAATTGTACAGTGAATATGCTGATGTGGCAGATAGGTTAAATTACCAGCTGAGCCACCAGGGAAGCCCAAGGATACTGGAGTGTGTAGCCTATCCCTTCTCCAGCGGATCTTCCTGACCCAGGAATCGAACCAGGGTCTCCTGCATTGCAGGTGGATTCTTTACCAACTGAGCTATCAGGGAAGCCCAATTCAGTTACAAGCAAAGTTAAAGAAAGTTATTAAAAATAAATATGTAGAGTTTGCATAAGTGCAACAAACAATAGAAGCAGTTACCTTAAACTGAACCTTGAGTTTATCACTTCTTACTCAACAAAGGTGAATATTTCTTAAAACGAATAGAGGCATGATATCAACACTAGCTGACATTCAAATTTTACGTTCCTACTTGTCAAAAGAGCATTGATTCCCTCTAAGGACAGAGAAGGAGCACACTGTATTTGGACAACTAGGTGGCACTGGTGTGTTATGCTTTCCGTCCTCGAAGAGCGAATTCAGAAATCCTGTCTGTATTCCAGTTCGCTGGTCTAACGTGCACCATATCCTCAGCTGCACATTCGGCAGTAATTGAGGACAGACTCAGGAGGAGATGCTGAGAGTTCCGTCAGTCTTGAGGGAGCACTAACAGCTCTCCAGCCTCCCATTGTCATGTCGTGGCTATGGATCTTGAATTCACTATTCTTTTTTTTTTTTTTTTTGATTTCTAGAAATGTTAACATTCTTCTCATAGAAGGAAGGATTTCAAAAAAAAAAAAAAAAAAGGGTTTTTGGTTTTTTTTTTGAAATATGAGTGCTTAGAGACACCAGAATATTCAAAGGGATTTTGTTGTTTTTCAGTTGCTAAGTCCTGTCCAACTCTCTGTGACCCTATGAACCTCACTATGTTGGGCTTCCCTGTCCTTCACTATCTCCCAGAGTTTGCTCAAACTCAGCTCCATTGAGTTGGTGATGCTATCCAGCCATCAGATCCTCTGTCGCCTACTTCTCCTCCTGCCCTCAGTCTTTCCCAGCATAATTCAAGCAATTGTGTTGCCATCAGAGGAGTAAAAATGAAATTTCAGAGAATACAGGCACAGGGATGCTGTTAGCTGCTTAGACCTTACATAAAGGCAGTGTTTAACTTTTGAATGTGAATGTGTAAAATTAAACAAACACAACACACACTCGTGTGAGTCTTAGTGTATCCAGCACTGATCTCAGTGCTTTGCATATATCTGTTCCCTATTTCCCCACAACAAACTTTCAAGCAGGCATGCTGACTCACCCCAGTAATTTACAGATGAAGTTACTGGGACACGGCGAGGAACAGTAACTTGCCCAAAGCTTGCAGCCGCAGTGGCGAACACCGTTTCAAGTAGAAGAAACATTTTCTAACTTCATTACCATGCTAAATTGCCCTTAAAGGAGCCTTCATCAACACTAATTTAAATGATTGCAGTATGATACAGATACTAAAGTACAAAATTAAACTTGAAAGGGAAATCAGAAGAATTGGACATTTATTTGATATCAACATGATAGCTATAGGATCAATACTTCTACATCATGGAAATACGATGGAATTTAAACTTGCATACGATTTAAATATTTTAGAGAGTGTGAGACACATCAAGATGGATATCAAGGCACCTTTGAACTGGCTTATTTAAAATCTGGATACCCAGAGGGAGCCGGCAATAGTGTCCCCAGATAATGAGGTAGGAATACATTTTTTTTTTAATTTTTACTCTTTCATTTTTATCAATAGGATCTTTGACAAATAGTATTTCATATCTTAAGTATATTTTCTTAAAATAGAAGTATAGGCGTTGAAAAAGTATTTCAACATTCCATGGAAAAATATTTGTTGTACACTTACAGTAAGCCAGGAACTACACCCGAGAAAGCATCAGAAACAAAAAAACTTGACATAGTTTTCTCTTGATACATGATAGGTTACCCAACATTTAATGTCTTAAAGCAATACCTGTTCATTAGCTCATGGCTGTATAGGTCAGAAGTGCTGGGTCCTCCTTACAGGATCTCTTGGGCTAGCCTGTGCTCTTATCTGAAGTATCAGTAAGCCCCATAACATCAGCTTGCTTGCAGAATCCAATTCCTTGTGATTGTAGGGCTGAGGGTTCTTTTTTCTAGTTGCCTCTTGGTTGGGTGTGGTTTTCAACTTCTAGAGGCTGCCTATGTCCTTAGCTCATTGTCCTCACCATTTCCAAAGCCAGAAATACTGTGTCAAATCCTTCCCACACTTTGAATTTCCCTGACTTTTAATTGTTTTTCTTTTCTGCCTTTTAAAGGAGGTGTGATTAGATCAGGCACATTATGGTTAATCTCCATATTTTAAAGACAACAGGTTGGGGGCTTTAATTACAACAGCAACCCCTCTACAAGACCCTGGTTAGAGTTTCATTGCGAACAGAGATCATGAGGAATTATCTTTACATTCTGCCCCACAAATGGCTTATTCCATCAAGGAGCATATTTGGTTTATCTTGCAATTCTTTACAGTGTACATACTTTTCTAATGACAAGGTAGTATTAATTACATGTATAGTAAATCTAGAGATTAAGCAAACCACATTATAGTAATAACCATCAGGAATTAAGTGCACTGGATATGCTGGGCACCTTAAGTACCACTTTCTCCTTTGATCGTCATACAACTCTCTAAGTATCAAGCTGAGTCTCAGAGACTTTCAGTAACTAGCTAACATCAGACAACCAGTAAATGAGAGAAGCCAGACTTCAGGACAAGAACTGTATGAATGTGGCGTCTGTGCTTTTTGTTGCACAGCAGGAAGGAAAAAGGATCTAAGAGTCTTGTCCTTGAGAAGAAAGTTATGCTTCAAGCAGAAAGATTAAATGAAATTTGTTATGCAACATCAATATGATTAATGATTCATTACAGACAGCATACAAGATTTTTATATGTATATACCTGCGACTTTGCGTCCATTTTCCTCTCAACAGTTAAGAAGTTATCTGTAGGTGTGTGTTATGTATATGAAACCAAGATAAATTCAGAGATGATTTGCTGTTGTTCAGTTGCAGTCATGTCCGACCCTTTGCGACCCCATGGAGTGCAGGATGCCAGGCTTGCCTGTCCTTCACCATCTCTTGGTGTTTGCTCAAACTCATGTCCAGGTGATAAAAGCTGCTAAATAATATTTATTGCAATGGGGTTTTATCAAGAATGGAGAAACTTGATGAGGGTCGGAAACATCCCTTGTGGATATGATGACATATTTGTCTACTCTATCCTCGGAGCTACTTAAAGGGTACCATTTTAAATCAGAGTGCTGTATTTATTGCACATTTGAAAAATTAAAGTAGTATCTTGGACAACTGCTAATAAACTTTTGGAGTAACTCCTCTCATGGAAATGTTATTCACTCAGTCGTGTCTGACTCTTTGCAACCCCATGGACTGTAACCCGCCAAGCTCCTCTGTCCACGGACTCCTCCAGGCAAGAAAACTGCAGTGGGTTGCCATTTCCTTCTCCAGGGCATCTTCTCCACCCAGGGATCAAACTCACCTCGGGTCTCCTGAATTGCGGGCAGATTCTTTACTAAACTTTCATAAAGATGGATCAACTTTTCTTATCAAATTTATGAATTCAGTTCAGTTCAGTTCAGTTCAATCGCTCAGTCATGTCCGACTCTTTGCGACCCCATGAATTGCAGCACGCCAGGCCTCCCTGTCCATCACCAACTCCTGGAGTTCACTCAGATTCACGTTCACCGAGTCAGTGATGCCATCCAGCCATCTCATCCTCTGTCATCCCCTTCTCTTCCTGCCCTCAATCCCTCCCAGCATCAAAGTCTTTTCCAATGAGTCAATTCTTCACATGAGGTGGCCAAAGTACTGGAGTTTCAGCTTTAGCATCATTCCTTCCAAAGAAATCCCAGGGCCGATCTCCTTCAGAATGGACTGGTTGGATCTCCTGGCAGTCCAAGGGACTCTCAAGAGTCTTCTCCAACACCACAGTTCAAAAGCATCAATTCTTCAGCCCTCAGCCGTCTTCACAGTCCAACTCTCACATTCATACATGACCACAGGAAAAACCATAGCCTGGACTAGACGGACCTTAGTCGGCAAAGTAATGTCTCTGCTTTTGAATATGCTATCTAAGTTGGTCATAACTTTTCTTCCAAGGAGTAAGCGTCTTTTAATTTCATGACTGCAGTGACCATCTGCAGTGATTTTGGAGCCCCAGAAAATAAAGTCTGACACTGTTTCCACTGTTTCCCATCTATTTCCCATGAAGTGATGGGACCAGATGCCATGATCTTAGTTTTCTGAATGTTGAGCTTTAAGCCAGCTTTTTCACTCTCCTCTTTCACTTTCATCAAGAGGCTTTTTAGTTCCTCTTCACTTTCTGCCATAAGGGTGGTGTCATCTGCATATCTGAGGTTATTGATATTTCTCCTGGCAATCTTGATTCCAGCTTGTGTTTCTTCCAGTCCAGCATTTCTCATGATGTATTCTGCATATAAGTTAAATAAACAGGGTGACAATATATAGCCTTGACGTACTCCTTTTCCTATTTGGACCCAGTCTGTTGTTCCATGTCCAGGATTACAGAACCAAAAATACCGAAAGCAATTTTTAGACTGGTAGTGATAAAACTTACCCCTCAGGTAGAAGCAGTTCTCAAAACTGCTAATGAGGAGACGATTCTAAATGAGATGGTACCTGAATCAGTCCAGTGGGGAATTTAGCGTCTAAGAAAAAAAGGAATATTGGTCAAGCTGTTATGCCTGCTACTAATACTACTATTCTTTATTAAGTAATTATATAGGCTGGTGTGATATTGTGTCTTATAAGGAAAATGTGTTTGGTCATTGAGGTGACCAAATATGCACTGAATATTTTTTTCAAATATGTTTGGTCTTCATTAAGCATTCCTGGCTCTTAGGTCCCCAGACTTTTGGCATTTTCTAAGTGAGGGAGTCTAAAGGTTTCTCTTATAATATGTTAATGAGGTGACTTCTGGAAGGCAATTAAGGATGGGGGCTGGTTACCAGTGGAGGCAGCCAAGTGATTCGAGGATTGAGAACCTTCAGTCCCAGCGAGAGAGCCAGGAAAATGGCCAATGATTTAGTCACTCAAGCCTCCATAAAACCCAGAAGGACAGAGTCCGGAGAGCTTCTGGGTTGGTGAACACACGGAGGTTTGCGGAGGCAGAGCACCTGGAGAGAGCAAGGGTTTCCCACACCCCTTCCCCATACCATGCGTGTGCAGCTCTTTCATCCAGCATCTCCTGAGTTATGCCATTTCATAATTAACCAGTCATCTAGTGAATGAATGGGTTTCCTGAGTTTTCTGAGCTGCTCTAGCAAGTGATTCAAACCAAAGGAGGCGATTGTGGGAACCTCTGATTTGTAGCCAGTTGGTCAGGAGTACACGGAACAGCCTTAGAGATCTTGAGTAGGTGTGGGCAGGTCATCGGAACCTCCAATTTGTAGTCTTTTGGTCAAAAACATAGGAAGCAACCTAGGCTTATGACAGGTGCCTGAAGAGGGGTGGGGAGGCAGTCTTATAGGACTGGACCCTCAACCTGTAAAATCTGACAGTATCTCTGGGTTGAAAGTTAGTTGAAAGTTAAGTCGCTCAGTCGTGTCTGACCCTTAGCAACCCCGTGGACTGTAGCCCACCAGGCTCCTCCGTCCATGGGATTTTCCAGGCAAGAATACTGGAGTGGGTTGCCATTTCCTTCTCCAGGGGATCTTCCTGACCCAGGGATCAAACCCGGGTCTCCCGCATTAGAGGCAGATGCTTTAACCTCTGAGCCACCAGGGAAGCCAATTGTGAGACACAGGTGTCCAGAATGTTGTCCATTGATGTAAGGAAACCCACCACCACCACACACACAGGTGAGAGATTTGAGTCCTGGGGCAACCGTTAAGGTAGTCAAATGGATCTCATGATATTACTTCCAAATCAGTATGGAAATATGGGATCAAAGAACTGTCACTTTCTCAAGCTTCATGCGACTGGGAGGCAAAACTGGACTTTGGGTCCTGCCAGGGTGATCAGGTGCCTGAGTGTTACTGCCTTTTCCCCTAACTGTAGGGACTCCCCACAGTTCCTGTCTGTCCAGAAACATCTGGCTTGCTGATGGCTCTGTGTTGTGTGTATGACTACCTGGCACATGCTTGGTGCCTTGTCACTTTCCGATACTGTCATTAGTTTAAATAAACCCAACCATACGTCCTGCACAGTCATGCATTGGTGACGTCACTGACCCGGGTTAATACTTGATGATGCAAAGTGATTTTTGTGTGTGAAACTGTGCAACCAAAGGAGTGATTTTTGTCCTTAGGAACACAAGGTTCCTGCCTATGTGACTGAGTAATCTAGAATGATTAACAGATCACGCGTCAGACTTGAGACTAGTAGTAGAAAAAGCATGGTGAAATCATCCCCTTGGTCTTAATGATTCCAAATCTACAAATCCACATCTGGGATATAAAAGAAAACATCTTCAGAAAGTATATAAGGTCAGGAGAAATGTTCTCATTAGGGACACAGCAGATGTTACAAACTTGCAGCTCAAATCTCCTAGTAAGCAAGACAAACAAGCGTTGTTGCTACGTAAAGAAATTGATCTCTAATTAGACACAGTTGAAAAAAAATATACTTTATTGCAGAGGGGCTAATTGACCTCTGGTTTAATAAACTCATGATATAAAGTTCTCAGTAAAGAAATCTTGGTATTTTTTTTTCCAAAAATGTTTGCCATCAGCAATCAGAAGTTAGGAAAAAAAGAACTGAACGTCCTTTAAAAGCTCTAGCGATCATGGCTGGCACCAGCTTTCTGGCACCGGCTATGTACCATGGCCTCTAGGAACCTCTCGCTAATTCAGAAAGGTTTTTGAAGATGAATTTTGGTAAATGCAGTCAATTCAAGAGGAGTATC
The DNA here is from genome assembly GCF_016772045.2 of Ovis aries. Classification (NCBI taxonomy): domain Eukaryota; kingdom Metazoa; phylum Chordata; class Mammalia; order Artiodactyla; family Bovidae; genus Ovis; species Ovis aries. Next base: position 10,995,133 of record NC_056079.1, read on the forward strand.
TTGAGGAGACGTGGAGTCCCTGGGGAGAGTGAGCCTATATTAAAGAGGTGCTATTTGCTTCTGCTAGCTGGGTGATAGGGGAAATATTAATTTGGCAGGGAGATAGGAGAAGAAACGAATGAAGCAGTTGGGGAGAGACCATCACTACTGCAAGCCCCTGTCAACTACATTGTCTGTACACATCCTCGTCGTCTACATTTCGTCTGTTGTATAAGAAGTGTTAGCTCGTGGATTTTTGTTATATATTAAAAGTCACTCGTGGATTGTGGCCTAATCAGAGTTTTCAGTCAATTCAGTCGGTCAGTCATGCCCAACTCTTTGCGACCCCATGGACTGCAGCACACCAGGCTTCCCTGTCCATCACTAACTCCCGGAGCTTGCTCAAACTCACGTCCGTCGAGTTGGTGATGCCATCCAACCATTTCATCCTCTGTTGTCCCCTTCTGCTTCTGCCCTCAATCTTTCCCAGCATCAGGGTCTTTTCCAGTGAGTCAATTATTCACATCAAGTGGCCCAAGTATTGGAGTTTCAGCTTCAGCATTTTACTTTAGGATTATTTGAGAATGTTGTCAAGAAAAATTTTGAAAGACACAATCATTGTGGCTTGACAAATGCTTATTTGTTATTCTTTTCTAGAAATTAGAACCAGGGCTCCTTCCATCAAGACATTTTGCTGTCTTCTGGCAAATCTATGAGGACTAAGATATGGCTGGCACCAGACAGAACTGTGCAGTGCACACCAGTGCAGCAGGCCTATCGAGGCTCTTTGTCTACAATCTCTTTTTTGAAATAGTTATTCTATTCCCTTTGCATTAAATATCCTTCAGGCAGATATATTGGAAATCTTTACCTCTAATCCTTATAACATGTCTTAGAGCTTTGCACACTGAACCTGCCTATCTATTATTCTGATATTTTTCAAACTTTAAAAATTGAAGTCATCGTCTCCCAACCTCTAAAATAACTCTTCCTGCTGACTCGCCCTACTAACAGCAGTGCTTTTCCCCATTCACTCAGGTTTCAGGCAAGCATTATCTTTGATTTTTCTCCTTCACTTCCTACATTCAGCACCAGGGTTTATTTTTGTGCACTTTGTGCGGGGCCCAAATCTGAGTAGCATTGGGTATATCAGAAGCAGTGTATATTATATAACCATCATGACAATTTTCTGGCAGATGACAGCACAATTTTTTATGGAGAACAGTTTTTCTCAGTGACCTAGAGGCCTTTATATGCTAGTGCCATTGTTATACGGAGGAAATGAATGGGTTCTAAGAAAGTGGAGGCATCAGGTGTATAGTCCATGCCTCTTATCTTTACTAATAATGCCAAATCCGTGGCTATGAGAGATGATTGTATGATCTAAGTGTGATGAGACTTTTGTATGGTTGAAACACCTATGCAAGCATGGAGAAGAAATTGATTAAGCCTGTAAGGATCAGAGATAAAGGGGAAAAATCACTTAACAATGTGGATTTATTACATATGCGTTAATCACATCTTATAGTATAGAAAACATTGTGAAAAGACATACTGAATCTAGTTCTGATTTTCTGCTTAGCCCTCCCACCTAAAATATTCTGAGATGTTCTCAAGGACTAGAGGACTGCCTGGGACTAAGAGTCATCGAGGAGAGGGTCATTGCCCATCCTCCCAATTTTGCTGAACTAGGTGAATTTTGCAGAAAGTTTGCCAGAGGACAAGCGTGAGACCCATTTTCCTCCTCCAGCGTTTTGAATCAAAATTGTAAACGATGGGAGTTGATTGACACCTATCATCAGATCCGCACACAAGGCTGATGGCACTGAAAATAACATCGCCAGCACTCACAAGACACACAGTGTTTCCCTGCAAGCTGGGAGCTCTCTCCGTGGCATTCACGGGGGAAATTTTATGCTGATTTAGTTCTTTGAGTGGTAGGTGCTGGCATTTGCCGCTCCCTCGCATACAACCCAGATTATTTCCCTTCGCAGGAGCTGACATCACCACATAACGAGTGTGTAAGGACCAGTTCTTTACTCTGTCAGCAAACAGAGTTCTGTGACAAAAGGCTGAGACTATCAGCTGCAGGTAACAAGGTCCTTGGGGTTTCAGACATGAAAAATGGTCATTATTATTTGCATTAACCAACAATATTTGCTGTTTCTCTTGGCTCATTTGTTTATTACTTTACACCTGTTAAAATGATCAAAAGAAGCACCACTTTTCATTTGAGAACAGTGCGGTGTGAATGGGCTTCCCAGGTGGCTCAGTGGAAAAGAATCCACCTGCCAATGCAGGAGATGCCGGTTCAATCCCTGGGTGAGCAGATCCCCTGGAGCACAAAGTGGCAGCCTGCTCCAGTTTTCTTGCCTAGAAAATTCTGTAGACAGAGGAGCCTGGTGGGCTAAAGTTCATGGGGTCACAAAGAGTTGGACATTACTGAGCTCTCTCTCTCACACACACACACACACCCACACACACATACGCAGACACACACCGTGTGAACAGGGCAAGGAGTGTAGAAGAGAACACTGATACCCAGTGAGAGAGAATTCTGGAAGCATAGTTAGTAGTTAAGAACTGCAGAGACTTTTGCCCCCTCCATGAGCTATGACACACTGTCTCTTTAAAAGCAGCACTTTGCATTTCCTTTGAGATAAACTGGGAGGCAACTCCCAGTATGTGAGTCTAAACTTCAGTGTCCTGCCATGATTAACTCCTCCAGCATAGTGGAGTCTTCCAGAATAAACCTACTTCTAAGCCCCCTCCTACTTTGTAGCCACTGCACTCAGCTCTGGGACTTCAGCCAGCACCACCCCCCAAAATAATTCCTACCAAGACCTGAAGATGTAGAAAGTTTGCATTATTGAAGCCAACATTTTGCAATATATATAAGCAAAGCCCTTCCTTCGTGGATCTATATGAGAAACTTTAGTGCGAAATAGTGTCTTTCAGCGCTTCAGCTTCCCTTGGGAACGCCAGAGCTAGAAGAAGCTTGCTATTCTCAGAGAGAAGTACGCAAGAATCGTACTTTAAAACCACCTTATAGATAAAACCATATGAATAATTCCCTGCAACAACAGTCTTTTCATTCTTCTGTAATTGAATAACCTTGAATGGCGTCCAAGGTACACTCTGCCCACCCCTCCACCACTCTCTCCTAGAATGCCTGTCTTAATGTGAGCTGCTTTACCATTTGTTTTTAGTATATGTCTCTTCTGACATAAAATATGCATACTATAAAAGATTTTCAATTAACTTCTAATCTCAATTAACCAGACTCCACTAGATACTTAATAAAGGACAGTTGCATAAAAGTTTAATATATTCATGTTCCCATTTGGATTTGTTAGATCCATATTTACAAAAGGGACTGAACACAACCAGTGTACTTGGTGATTCTGTGAAACACTCCAAAAGAGGCTTTTGTTGAGTTTATTTCTATTGCATGTGGATAATCTACAGTTCATTGTAATCATAAATCTTTCACTCTGAGTTCATATAACTACACACATATAAACACAGCCTAAGTGTTTTTAAAAAAGTTTCTAAAAAAGTTTTCATTTGCCAATCACTTTATTTGATATAAATTAACTAAAATTTCCTTTGTTGCTGATCTGGTTTATAAGACCGAAAGAAACAAAACATGGAATTATTTTCCCATCTTTTTAATGTAGTGTCTAAATAACTGTCATTTTAGAAAACAAAGTGATAGTTAGCTATGATACAGTGTTAGTATAAACCAGATGGAGAAATAGAGTCATAAAATTGATAGTTGTGGACAGGCTATATACTAAGCCATATTTAATCTTCAGTTCACGAATCTGTAATTTATTATCTGATGGGAATATGTCTGGGCTATTGATTTCTATAAGATGAAGACTTTTGGTTTCTCTAATCATGTCCATTAGTTTCCTCCAGACAGATTAATAATTTTTTACAATTGCTGATGGCGATTGCAGGCATTTAATTTTGCTTCTACCCTTGTGTAGCTGCTACTTGGAAGCATATTTGTGTGGTAGTAGATAAAAAGTATTCCTAAGGCAATGAAACAGACTTCATTTGTTATAGTACTTTGTTTACAAAAGCATCATTATGAGCACTTCAAAGTACAAAACAGTTCCACCTATTATTTTTTTTAATTAGAAATTTATGTTAGACTTTAAGACAGTATTGTTACCTAAGGGACTAAAAGCTTATTCAAAAAATTTATCACACAGAGAAGAAGAATGTCTTTATTTTATTTTTACTGGTAAATCTGAACACTGTAAATCTGAACAATGCTTCTTTTGAAGAGAACTTCAGTTATTTTTTAAATCTGTATATAATTTTTTATAGATTATGCAATAGATTTTCTTTTCTTTTTTGTTTTAATTTTTTTTACTGTCTCATTCTGTATGATCTTGAGTGGCTGTTGAATCTGATATGCATTAATTCTTTGGGAACACCTTAAATTTTTCTGCTACAATTATTTTAAATTAGGTATGTCCACTCAGGACTTTCAGTGGCATTTAGTTGCTGAAAGATTGATTAACTATTTTAGGTGAGTTTTTATTGTGGCATGGACCTCTGGAGAGACTTCTATACAGTGTAGATAGAGGATCAGTGCTCATAGTAAAATTGTTTGCAAAATGATTTTCAACTCCAAATATCAGCTCTGATTCAAATGATCATATCATCCAAGCTATTCAGCTTTTGACATATATAAGCAGAAATATTTTTAACTAATGTATAATTGACATATAATATTACTTTCAGATGTACAACATGACTCTATATTTGTAAATATTATAAAATGATGACTATAATAAGTATAGTTAACATCCTTATCATGTAGTTGCAAATATTATTTTTCTTACAAGTTAACTTTTAAATTTAAACTTCTTATGAGAACTGAGCAACTTTTAAATGTGCTATACAGTATTATTAGTCACCATGCTATACATTACGTCTTCATGACTTATTTTATAATGGATGCTCATGTATTTCAACCCTCTTCACTTATTTCCATGCCTCCCTACACCCCTGCCTCAGGAAGCTACTAATCGCTTTTCTGTCCTCTGTGTATACGAGCTCAGTTTTGCTTGTTTAGCTTCGACATGAAAGTGAGATCATACACTATTTGTCTTTCTTTGCCTGATTTATTTCGCTTAGCACAGTCATCTCAGTGTCCATCCATGTTGTCACGAATAGCAAGATTTTCTTCTCTTCATGAATGAATAATATTCCTCTGTGCGGTGTTGTGTGTGTATGTGTATCTTATGTTTTCTTTATCCATTCATCCATCTGTGAACACAGATTGTTCCATGTTTCAGCTAATGTAAATAATGCTACAATGAATGTAAGGGTGCATGTATCTTTTTGTTTTCATTTTGTTGGGATAAATACTCGAAGTGAAATTGCTGGATCACATGGTAATTTTTTTTTTTAATTTTCTGAGGAACCAACAAAATGTTTTCTGCAGTAACTGCACCAATTTCCGTTTCTGCCAACAATGCACAAAAGTGAATGGGAAAGTCACTAAGTTGTGTCCAATTCTCTGTGACCCTATGAACTGGTTTTGATTTGCATTTCTCTTGTTTTTAGTATTTCTGAGTACCTTTTCACGTACCTGTTGGTCATCATTGGAAAATCGTCCATTCAAATCCTCTGCCCTTTTTTAAATTTGATTGCTTGCTTTTCCATGTTGTTGTATGTGTTCTTTATATATTTTCAGTATTAAATTCTTATTAGGTACATAATTTATAAATAGCTTTTCTTATTCTGTAGGCTGCCTTTTTGTTTTGTTGATATCTTCCATTGCAGTGAAGAAGCTTTTTATTTTGATGTTATCCCACATGTTTAATTTTGTTTTTGTTTTTTATGTCAAACTAAAAGAAAAAAAATCGTCATCAAGACCTGTGTCAAGGAGTTCACCACCCGTGTTTTCTCTTAGGAGTTTTATGGTTTTGGTCTTTACATTGAAGTCTTAATCCATTTAGAGTTAATTTATGTGTATGGTTTAAGAAAACGTTCTGGGTTCCTTTTCTTCCATGTGACTGTCCACTTTTCCCAACAGCATTTATTGAAGAGTCTGCCCTATCCTCATTTGTATATTCTTGTCTCCTTTGTAGTAGATTGTGTGCTAAGTGGCTTCAGTTGTGGCCACCCCTTTGTGACTCTATGGACTGCAGCCGGCCAGGTTCCTCTGTCCATGGGATTCCCCAGGCTTAGGTAGTGGAGTGGGTTGCCTTGCTGTCCTCTTGGGAATCTTCCCAACCCTGGGACCAAACTTGCGTCTCTTATGTCTCCTGCACTGGCAGGCTCCTTTTCCCCTACAGCCACCTGGGAAGCCCTGCCGTAGATTGATTGATCGTATATGTAGGTTTCTCTCTGACCTCTTTATTCTGTTCGATTGATCTACTTTTATGCCAATTCAATATTGTTTTGGTCACAGCCAGAACATGGTCAGAAAAGTGTTCAGAAAACAAAGTGGACTGAATATGAGGTGTAAAAACTCCATTAAAATGCGGGTGTCTAGAAGAAGACAGTATCTGAATCTATCATTTTCTCCTTTTGACATTTTGGTTAACAAAATTTGTCTTTCCAGCAGAGTGGCTGAGTGAAAGTCCCCAGGTGTGTGTCAATCCTCTTGTTGAAACTCTGTAATAACAAGTCCAAAAAGAGACCTTCTATTGCATTACAGTTTCTGCTCCGCATCTTCACTGCCACATGCGGAGAATGGCTTTGCTGTTCCTGCCTGGAAAAAAAAAAAAAAAAAGGCAAATTTGCTGGTCCCTCCTTGCAGCCACAATTTGCCACTTTCTGGAGGCACTGCTTGTTGTCTACAGTACAGCAGTAATGACTGGAGCAGAAAGGAGACTAGCTCCTGGAGTCGGCGCTGTGTCCGGCAGCTTCAGGAAAGTCTCAGGCTGCTGCTGCCGAAAAGACAGAAGACTAGGTGTTTTGTGACTGTCACTGGTTTTCGTCTCATGATAACAACCAGAAAAAAGTATAAATGTACAAAGAATGGCAATCTCTCCGTGCCATAAGAAGGTGGGGAGAACGCACTTTGGGGTTAAATGAGAGAGAAACGGCAGCTCTGTGGGCAATGCGGGGAGTTTGGTTTCTTAGAGGAAGTTGTGTCTGAGATATGGCTTTACAAGGTGGTAGATATTTAAAGTAGGAATGAGAGTGGAACTCAGATGGAAAAACATTTCAGGTAAACAGAGAATTGTAAACGAAGGTGAAAATGTAGGAAAATACTGAGTATGTTCAAAAATAACAAATTGTTGTGACTGAAATGCAGATCAGACCTATCTTAGGGAGATTAATTTGATGACAAAATATATCCTGTGAACAAAAGGCTGATCATGCTGCTGTCAGTTAGGAGGATTCTAGAAAATATTGCTGAATGTGCATCTTCAACTGACCGGCACATGCCTTACTCTTAGGGAGAGTTGGAAGGGACTTGTAACCTTAGTAACCGTCACCCCCTGCCAGCATATTTTAATTTCCAGATGTGCGCTTGTGAGTTTGCTGTATCTTTGGCCTTGAGGCATCTATGTCAAGTGACTTAAGTTCCAGGTGAAAGTTAAGGCAGTGAGAACCAACGTGTTTACCAAGAGAGGGGCTACAGAGAACACGGGGACAAAAAGAAGACCCAAGAAATAGGAGACTTAGATCAGAAAGAAATTCACAGAAGTCAACCAACAGAAGCTATGGAAGAAAACTTAGCAGGCCTGATAAGATTTCCAAGAGGAGAAGCCAACATCTTCCCCATGTTTGAATTCCCCAACAGTCCATACACAACTACACCGTGAAACTGTTAAACATACAGAATGATTCCAGCCAAAAATATGCTTAATGAAATGTACTGAAGTATCTAAATTGTTAAAGAGGAAGTATGCATCTTTTTCTTGATAATGAACTTGGCCAAGAAGATTCCCTAGAAAAAGAGATACAGTGTAACAGAGTATATAGGGCTTGGGTTTTGGAGCCAGTAACACTTGATTTGACAGTTGTTCACTACTGTTTGCCTTATGAAATTAGGAAATAAATCACACTTCCCATGATATAGTATAAAGTGCTCATATATTGTAGACGAAGAGAAATTTCAAAGGAGAGTTGCAAGAGCGTTTTTGTAATCTGTGTCTTTATTCTTTCTGAGAAGGATACGCCTCATAACAACCCACGATTATGCTTTTGACCACTTTTTGTTGGAGACAGAATAGACTTATGAGGATCCATTTGGTTCTTTAAACATTGACAGCTCTTTAAACTTGATAACTCATTCAGATAGCTTCATGGCCTCCTCCTCCCATCACTGGCTTTATTTGAACTTCTGCAGAAAATTGAAGGTTAGCTAAGGATGTGTGGTTAAGTTCCTTAGTTTTTCACAGATGGTCTTAGAGATATCACAATATCTAAGAATAAATAGGAAACATTAATTGGAACTGTTCATTTCAATTTTGCATTATGGTGCATTGTTTTAAATTCTTTAATATAAAAATAATTGACAAATAAAATATGTGCACATATACAAATTGAAAAGGGCAAGGAAAAGCATTTTTGTAATGGTGCTTGATTATAATTAAAAATATGTGTGTGAGCAACATAAATGAATATCTACTATAAAATTTATCTCCTACTTATTCCCACTTTTCTATGCTGATGACTATGCACTTTGTGCTTTACACATTCTTTAAAATAGAAACATTATCCAGATTTATTTCTCTGTTGAGAACTCTAAAGACAGAAGGGTTATTTTTCCTATACTCATTCTAGAGAATTGATATTCAGTGGCTAATTTTTTTTCTCCCTTTTATGTGTTAGTGGTAAATACCAAAGATCAAGATGCTGGAGTGTTTACACATGTCCTACCCAGCTCTCAAGTGGTTGAGTGATACTATTGATTTTTAAAATTATACACCAGATACAGTGCTGCAGTATCAGATTTACAAAGTGTTCCATGGGTTTCGACATTGGAGTTGCTGATTATTACTCATTAGGTTAAAGTTTGCTGCTAGGTCTTAGGAACTGTATTGCTGTATTAGTCAGGGTTATCCAGAGAAACAAGGTTGTGTGTGTACGTGTGTGAGAGGAGAGAGAGAGACAGTGGAGGGAGAGAGGAATAAAGACAGAGACTGGTTGATTGACTGATTGATTGATTTTTAAAGATTTGGCCAGGAGGATGTTAAGGCTTGGTAAATCCAAAATCTGCAAGTTATGCCGGCAGGCTGGAGACCCAGGGGAGAGCTGCAGTGTGATTCCAAAGATGGAGTTTTTTCTTGATCAGGGGAGGCCCGTCTTTTTTCAATCAAGGCCCTCAACTAACTCAGCAGTTCCACCCACATCGTGAAGGGTAGCAAGCTTTATCAAGTTCTGATTTAAATGTTGCTCTCATTCACAAAGCATCTCCATAGAAACATCCAAGATAGTGTTGGACCACATATCAGGACAGGATGGCTCAGCCACAATGACACATAACCATTACAGTGGCCGTCTCTCCTATGAAATGTTTCTCTCTTCTTTAGCTCTCACCCATTCTATTTATATCACTGCTGCTCTTTTCTGCTTTCCCAGATATTTGAAGGAATTCTTTTTCCTCCTTAAAGCATTATTATTGCTATAATAATTGCTACCATTCTAAATTATTTTTACAGTGACTACTACTACTGTTATTAATGGAAACTAGTTGCTATACACCTTTAATCAGGTTGGCAGTGAAACACGGGTTTTATTTACACGCTATGCTAAGTTGCTTCAGTCGTGTCTGACTCTGTGCGACCCTATGGACAGCAGCCCACCAGGCTCCTCTGTCCACAGGATTCTCTAGGCAAGAATGCTGGAGTGGGTTGCCATTTCCTTCTCCAACATGTAAATATTTATTTACATATTTGTGTCTAATCCTCAGGGCAAATGAGGAAGATAGTTATAAAAATTCATTTTGTAAATGAGGGACCCGAGAGTCTGAAGGGTTAATGGACCTGCCCAAAGCCTTACTATGGTGAAGTGTCTGAGTCTGGACAGGATCTCATGAATCTTTGCTTTTCCTGTTTACTATGCTTCTTGACTTAAATTTTGTCTCGCATACTGTACTATAGCAATTCACCTGTTATGATTTCATATGACAAGAGGAATTTTAAATGAAAGGAAGACCCATTAAGTAAGACATTAAGTCATTAAGTAAGTCATTAAGTAAGATAATATAAACATGTTTTGAACCTAAAAGCCCCAGTATTGTCAGTTACTGTGAGAGTTTAGGTAAAATTTGCTTGAGTTTTTAAACCAACCCTTTACTTTGGATTATTTTTAGAGTGATCCTAACTAGAGAGAGGAAAATAGAATATACTCATAATTTTCTCTTCTCTCTGTCGCCTCTGTCTCCCCTTCCATGAATCGATTAGAGATGATGTTGGAGAGATCCAGATTTCAATTACTTGGTAAAAATAGTCAAGAGCTAAGCTGAGGAATTTGGATTTGGCTTCACGAGAAACAGACGATGCTACAGATCCTAAGGAAGAAGCATGATACAGTCAAATACACCAGGAATCCTCTATTACTGCCTCACATTCATGAGACGATCTCGCAACACTTTTAACGTTATGATCCACTAACATGTCTCAATGGTGTTTTACATCAGAGTGTTTATATTTGAGTAGTGTTTCTCTATCCTGGTTATATTCCACTGGATGCAGGGACAGTGCCCTCCATGAACAGTTATATTGGCTTTGAAAAATGTCATTACCTTTTGAGATTACAATTTAGAATATCGAAAATAATATGTCAGTCCTATTGGTAGTGGTAGATAAGGAGCAGAACTCAAAACTCAGTCTTTTGTCTGGTCAGATCCGTCTCAGTGGGGAACTGCAGTGGAAACATCATCACATTTTGGTGTCCTGAGTGTGGAATAGAGTTATTGGATGCTGACATCCATAGTCTTTAATTCTGACACAAACTATCTTTATTTAATTTCATTTATAATTTTAAAGGCTCTGAGAGGAATCATGAGTGGCGTTGTCTCTTCCACAGGATAGTTTACATTTTCCTGAATTCTATACATCATTGACGTTTGTCAGTCAGTTCAGTTCAGTTCCTCAATTGTGTCCAACTCTTTGCGATCACATGGACTGAAACATGTCAGGTTCCCCTGTCCATCACCAACTCCCGGAGCTTGCTTAAACTCATGTCCATTGAGTTGGTGATGCCATCCAACCATCTCATCCTCTGTCATCCCCTTCTTCTACTGCCTTCAATTTTTCCTAGCATGTGGGTCCTTTCAAATGAGTCAGTTCTTCACATCAGGTGGCCAAAGTATTGGAGCTTCAGCACCAGCCCTTCCACTGAATATTCAGGACTGGTCTCCTTCAGGATTGACTAGTTGGATCTCCTTGCAGTCCAAGGGACTCTCAAGAGTCTTCTCCAACACCACAGTCCAAAAGCATCAATTCTTTGGCATTCAGCTTTATTTATAGTCCAACTCTCACATCCCTACATGACTACTGAAAAAACCATAGCTTTGACTAGATGGACCTTTGTCAGCAAAGTAATGTCTGCTTTCTAAATATTCTGTCTAGTTTTGCCATAGTTTTTCTTCCAAGGAGCAAGTGTCTTTTAATCTCATGGCTGCAGTCACCATCTGCAGTGATTTTGGAGCCCCCCCCCCCCGAATACAGTCTTTCACTATTTCCATTGTTTCCCCAACTGTTTGCCATGAAGTGATGGGACTGGATGCCATGATCCTTATTTTCTGAATGTTGAGTTTTAAGACAGATTTTTCATTCTCCTCTTTTACTTTCATCAAGAGGGTCTTTAGTTCCTCTAAGCCTTCTGCCATAAGGTGGTATCATCTGTATATCTGAAATTATAGGTATTTCTCCCTGCAGTCTTGATTCCAGCTTGTGCTTCATCCAGTCCAGCATTTCACATGATGTACTCTGCATATAAGTTAAATAAGCCAGGTGATAATATACAGCCTTGTTGTACTTCTTTCCCAACTGGTTCTCAATGGAACTAGTCCGTTGTTTCATGTCCATTTCTAACTGTTGCTTCTTGATATGCATACAGATTTCTCAGAAGGCAGATAAGGTGGTCTGGTATTCCCATCCCTTGAAGAATTTTCCACAGTTTGTTGTGATCCATGCAGTCTAAGGCTTTTGGCATATCAAAAAATCAGATGTTTGTCTGGAACCCTCTTGCTTTTTTGATGATCCAACAGATGTTGACAATTTGATCTCTGGTTCCTGTGCCTTTTCCAAATCCAGTTTGAACATCTTGAAGTTCACAGTTCACGTACTGTTGAAAGCTGGCTTAGAGAATTTTGAGCATCACTTTGCTAACATTTGCGATGAGTGTACTTGTGCAGTAGTTTGAACATGCTTTGTCATTTCCTTTCTTTGGGATTGGAATGAAAACTGACCTTTTCCAGTCCTGTGGCCACTACTGAGTTTTCCAAATTTGCTGGCATATTGAATGCAACACTTTAATAGCATCTTCTTTTAGGATTTGAAATAGCTCAACTTGAATTCCATCACCTTCACTAGCTTTGTTCATAGTGATGCTCCCTAAGTTGCACTTGTATTTGTTTTTTTAAATTTTAAATCAAACCTGTTTGGCTTGGGAGAATTATTCACTTGATTTTGATATGATCATGGTAACCTTTGGGTTATATCCCACATCAAACTGCATGTAGGTTTGTTTAGAAGCATTTTTATTTTAAAATATTTTAGTATCATATTTGTTACAGTTTTTCTTTTCAATTAGTCTATGTGCCACAAAAATTTGAAATTATTCTTCATTAATTTTTCTTTAAGCCATTTATAATAATTTACATCAAATCTCATTGATGACATTTAATAAAAACACCATTTCAATACTGGAAAAGATTTAGTGTATCCTGGTTCTAATTCCAGCTAGTTGCTAGTTGGTTAACTCTGGCAAGCTACTTAATACTTTGTCTTAGTTATTTAACCAGGACTCTGCCTGGGAAACAGTGGATACCCCTTGTTATTTTTATTATATTCTAAGAATTATTTATTTTTCTTTCCAGTAGGAAACTCTGTCTCTGAGAGTTTATCACAGAATCAGAAAAGTCTAAAACTGCCTGCCCTTCAAGAACTTACAATCTTGTAAAGCATTTAAGTCCAGCTTCCCTAATGTGAAAGTGATGTGTTTGAGCAGGAAGTATAATTGGTCTTAATTATGGTCTGAGAAAGGGTGCTAGTTCTTACTATGCACCATAGGGATACAGATGCTGTGCTTAGTCACTGAGTCATGTCCAGGATACAGGTGCTATACTTAGTTGCTCAGTCATGTCTGACTCTTTGCTACCCCTTGGACTGTAGCCCGCCAGGTTTCTCTGTCCATGGGGATTCTCCAGGCAAGGATACTGACTGAAGTGTCTTCCCATGCCTTCCTCCAGGGGATCTTCCCAACCCAGTGACTGAACCCAGGTCACTCACATTGCAGGCAGATTCTTTACCAGCTGAGCAAGCAGAGAAGCCCAAGAATCCTGGAGTGGGTAGCCTATCCCTTCTCCAGGGGATAGTCCCAACCCAGGAATCAAACTGGGGTCTCCTGCATTGCAAGCGGATTCTTTACCAGCTGAGCTACCAGAGAAGCCTAAGGGATATAGGGCAAGGGACTAATCTATGGAGCTCTCTGTTGATATGTCAATGCCACGTCTTAGGGTTTGATTTAATGGAACATTTTGTTCATTTAAAAGGTATATTGGTAAAATTGCTAATGGCATTCAGCAAATCCTAAATTTGTTACAGATTCTGTTTTAAGTATTTTACTTGTATTTTCTCATTTAATTCCCACAATACTATAAATGAGGAACAGTTCCACCTCTGTATCCTGATGATGAGGAAACTGAGGGTGACAAGGTGATATCGTCTAAGTTTATAAACAAGTAGCAGAATAAGAATCCAAACCCTGAGTCTTATTCCAGAATCCATGTAATTAGTGTCTGACCTTCCTACATGTTTCATAGTGATGATTGACATCAGATAGCATCAACCATTGATAGTTCATTTGATTTATTTCCAGATATTCCAAAATCATTTCATTAATATCCTACCATTAATAAGTATTGAGCTTTCTGGATATTTTTTTTATTAAAACACTAATATATCTTTGTCCATTTCCTTATAAACTAAAACAAAATTATTAGAAAATGGTATTTTACATTAATTTGTATTTTTATGTTTTACTTAAATGTGGTACTTACTATTTCAAGTTATCTTCTGCTATACAGGTATCATTGTGAATATTTTGATATCAATAGAATATGTGCTCAGTTGCCTTAGTCATGTCCAACTGTTTGCGACTTTACTGAATGTAGTCCACCAGGCTCCTCTGTCCATATTATATAAAACATTATTATTTTAAATACTTCATATTTTAAAAATTATATTTTATGTGGAAAATAATCTCATTATTTAAAAATCTATTATTAATTAATATGATGTACCCCATTCTTAGTACTTTTTTTAGTGTATGTGACCAAGGTCTACATCTATTTCATTAGAGAAAACAGTGGCTTCTTTAGTACTCTGAAATAGACATCCCCAAATTCTTGTTGCTTTCCATTGCAGTATAATTTTATTTTTAATTTGAATAGTCAATATGAGATATACATTCTTAAGCAATTTTTATATTGTCAAGTTTGTATAGTGTTTCCTTTTGTTATCCATAGATTATAGAAGGAAACATTTTAAAATTGCTAAAATTATATTAATCTAATAAAGTTATCCTATGATTTATAAAAGTTAAAATAATTTTAATGACACATTGTAATTAATTCTTTTTATTGCAATGAATCAGTAAAATTTTATACCATTTTCAGGATTTATTTCTAGAATTGTCAAAATGCTGAACTATATGGATGTAATTTTATGAATAAACAGAAGAAACAGATACTTATTTCTACTTTATGTGGGGAAAATATATAATTCTTAGAATAAAAGTTGAAGTGATGAGAAACATTACTTATCTTTAGATGCACTAGAATATAATAAACCTTTTATTTGATAGATTTTTTTCATACTTCAAAAGAAAATAATTTCTTTATCAAGCAAACCAAGAGTAGAAGTAGCATTGATTTAAAATAACTTCTTAGCCTATTTTTTAGAGTCTTTGTTCTTATTCTTGGCTGGACACTTGCCCATGTGACTTTACATGAAAATTTGATGATGGTTGAGCATCTCACCCGGATCTGTATCCAGCTCCTCAAGCACAAACATAGTCACTCTCAGCTGAACCCTCTTTTTACTTAAATTACAAGATGCTTGTTAAAAATATTTTATCATCCCTTTTGATATCATTTATAAATGGTATATAATATGAAATTCTGAATTTTCCTCAAATACTAATTACATTTTCCTTTGTTCATGTGTGAGCTTCCCTGGAGGCTCAGACAGTAAAGAATCTACCTGCAATGCAGGAGACCTGGGTTTGATCCTAGGTAAGAGAATGGCAGGAGGAGAAGGGGACGACAGATGATGAGGTGGTTGGATGGCATCACCAACTCAATGGGCATGAGTTTGGGTGAACTCCAGGTTGGTCATGGACAGGGAAGCCTGGCGTGCTGCGGTTCATGGGGTCACAAAGAGTCGGACACGACTGAGCAACTGAACTGAAGAGAATGGCAACCCACTCCAGTATTCTTTCCTGGAGAATTCCATGGCCAGAGGAGCCTGGTGGGCTTCAGTCTGTGGGGTCACAAACAGTTGGACAAAGCTGAGTGACTAACACTTTCACTCTTTGTTGTTGTTATATAATTGAAATATATTACCTAAGAATTAACATGGTATAAAACAGAAGAATCAAAAAATGTTAACAAGATAAAATGCACAACCATTTATCATCCCTGAAGAAATTCTTATAGGGGGAAAAAAATCTTTTCTGTTGTTATGTATATTGTACAGATTTGATGAGTGCACTTTCTCAGCTGTTACACGCCATTTCTGTCCATGCCTGCTTTCCATGCTGACTGGATTGGGATCATTCCCTGTTTATTTTCATGTCTTAAGCAACTTAGCATTGGGCAGGCATTCAATAAATGTCATAAGATTTAGGAAAGAAGGTAAGAAGAAAGAAAAAGTTTTTTTGGGAGGAGAGTGGTGAAGGAAAGAGAAAAGAAATGAGAGACAGTGATGTTAAATGAACAGTGAAATACTGCTTACACTCACTGAGATAGTCACTTTATATCAGTCATTTTAAGTAGGAGAAGGTCTGTTTGCTGAGATTTCAACACAGTCCAATATTGATGCTAAGATGAAAATTCAGTGTTTTGAATGAGAAGTAACAGAATAAATTACACACACACCTGTGTGTGTGCATATATATATATCCATGTGCGTGTGTGTTTGTGTTGTTGTTGTTGTTATTGGCTAAGTCGTTTACAACTCTTCACAACCTCACGGCCTATAGTGCACCAGGATCCTCTGTCCATGGGATTTCAAAAGGGAGCTACTATCAAATATAACTACAATCAGTACTAGATGTGTAGACAGGGCAACTTAGCAAAGTCCATTTGTTAAAATTCCTCTCCACGTCCCAATGTCTCCCAGCTAACATTTGTTTACTGACAATTTCCTTTTCTATCTTCAGATCAACTGCCTTTCTCTTCTTTGAAGTCCCAAACTATCACCCTTGACATCCTCCTTTATCTTTAGCTGAAGATGGTTTTAAGATGAACTTTTCAACCGCAGGAGCAAGTTATTGACCTTTCCTCAGTTTCTCTGTGCATGCGCAGCATTAAGTTTTTGTGTGATTTCCTCCTGTTAATCTCTGTCGTGTCAATTTAATTCTTAGGCCAGCCAGAATAATTTAGAAGTGTAGAAGGAAGTTTCTTCCTTCCCAAAGAATTGAAATAGAAGCCCAGAAAGGGATATCAAACCAACTTAATAGTGTATCAGAATATTAACAAAATGGATTAAGTGACAGTGTAACATAGCAAAAGTAGTCAGTTAAAAGGGGAAAGATGTTGAGAGGGGATGGGACCGAAAGAACACATGTGCTGTTATAGAATCAGGGCTGTTTGCCTTATAAGCAGCCCAAGGACCTCTGTGACACAGAGGTTTAGTGGTGAAGGAGCTTATTCACAAGGCAGCCAAGCCAGGAGTCAGAGCATAAGTCTCAGTCTCGCCTCCCCAAAAGCACAGGGGTTTGGGACATTGATGAGACAAGCAGGATGGTCTCAGGTGAGGGGAAAGTTGATGGGAGGCAGGGAAGGGAGTTGGTACTAGACACTCTGGCAGGCGCTTCTGGGTTACATTCTTCTGCACATTGATATTGAAAGTGCTTTGCGTCATGCAGAAGTAGAGTCAACAGGCCAATGGGGTACATGAGCTTAGGCTCAGCTTTGGGGTCCACAGTCAAAGCTGCCCTTAGCCGGCTTGCCCTTGGGGTGGGAGCTCACTCCAGGATTCTGTAAACCAACCGGACTGTGTGGAGCTGAAAAAGTATGCAATTAAAGAGAGGAAAAAAGAAAGGAAAAAGAAAATACACTAAAACCCAAAATGCGCTTAGTCAATGGAGGCAATTTACAAGCAAAGAAGGTTGAACAAGCTGCTCCTGTTTCTGTTTTTCTGTAAGACAAGCCCAAGGATTTCTACCAGTTATGCTTTTCTGCTAAGTCTGCAGGGCATGGTTTCGGAGCCAGGGCTTCTCTACCTTTCTCCACTGCCAGCTTGGTCTGCCATCTGGTGGGGCTTTATTTGCAGCCTGCTCTTTCAAAGTGCCACTCAAACATGCCTGTGCAAAACACGCTGGTGGTGTGGGGAAGGGGTGGGTTCACCTCTCCTGGGGTGCTAAGACCCCATGCCTTCCTCAAAGCCTAAGGTCAATGCTCCTTGCAGATTTATTCTTTTCTTTGCCCCATAAGCCTGTTAAGTTAACTTGTAGACAAATAAGACGGGCCCTCTCCCCTGCTTTTTAAGCTTTCTCTAAACTGGGATGTATTAACCATGATGCTACAGTCCTTTGGGACCAGGTCAGCCTGTGTAAGTGGAAGCAGAGAGGAGGGCTGATCTGTGCAGTGTGGCATGTTTAGCTGCATCTCTGACCTCTACCCAGCTGATCACAGTGGCACCCTCTCCCCTCCACCGCCATCGTGATGCTAAAAATGTGACCAGACGTCATCCAGTATCCCCTGTGGGGAAAAATTGCCTGTGATTGGCAATTTTGAGAATCCCTGCCTTAGGTGAAGTTGGTGCCTATTTCCTCTCTTTATCCAGTAATATACTTTGACTTATTTTTCAGTGAACTTACTGGGCTGCTCCCCCTGATTCATCCTCAGTCTCTCCCTAGTACCCCTTACACACATATAAGAAGAGAATGCAGGGGTAGTTTGTGTGCCAAGTCCAATCAGTCGTGTCTGACTCTGCGATCTTAAGGACTGTAGCCCACCAGGCTCCTCTGCCCATTGGGTTCTCCAGGCAAGAATACTGGAATGAGTTGCCATTTCCTTCTCCAGAGGATCTTCCCCACCCAGGGATCGAACCCACATCTCTTAGGTCTCCTGCACTGGCAGGCAGCTTCTTTACCACTAGTTCCACCTGGGAAGCCCAAGAGTACTTTAAGTCTTCACAATGGGACCAACCAGGAGAAGGCGATGGCACCCCACTGCAGTATTCTTGCCAGGAAAATCCCATGGACAGAGGAGCCTGGTAGGCTGCAGTCCATGGGGTCGCTAAGAGTCAGACATGACTGAGCGACTTCACTTTGACTTTTCACTTTCATGCATTGGAGAAGGAAATGGCAACCTGCTCCAGTGTTCTTGCCTGGAGAATCCCAGGGACGGGGGAGCCTGGTGGGCTGCTGTCTATGGGGTCGCACAGTGTTGGATACGACTGGAGCAACTTAGCAGCAGCAGCAGCAGCATGGGTCCAACCCAGGAGGACTGGCCCAATGACTTTGTCCTCATTAGCATGAAAATATTGTACATGATTTTTAAGCTAATAATGCTGGACATCATGGGCTTCCCTGGTGACTCAGATGGTAAACAAACTGCCTGCGATGCTGGAAACCTGTGTTCAGTCTCTGGGATGGGAAGATCTCCTGGAGAATGGAATGGCTTCCCACTCCAGTATTCTTGCCTGGAGAATTCCATGGAGAGAGGAGCCTGGCGGGCTACAGTCCATGAGGTCGCAAAGAGTTGGATACAACTGAGCAACTAACACTTTAACTTTCATTGCACACCATAAAAAAAAAAAAAAAAAAGACAAACAACAATCCAATAGTGAAAAACCAAACACATGGTCAAAACGTAATTATGTGATATTAAAAACATAGCTGAAAATAATGGAAGGTTTATTCAATATTTTACTGAAATCATATGGGAAATTTTTGGTTAAAAAAATTGACTTATTTTTCCTTTACTGTATTAAACACATGGCTATTTTGAGCAAACCTTACCTCTGAAAATGACTATACAAAGAAAATTGTCAGAATGTGAATTTTTTTTTTCCCCACAATGGGATATTGTAAAGAATGAACATTAAGGATTACGGTCCTAAACCATTCCACAACCCCAGTGGCGCAGAATGGGACTGTGGGATGTATCCACTTTCCTGTAGTCTATTTTAAGCACCCAAGTTTGATGATGAAGAAGCTAATGCAGGTTCCAGTAGTGCCTAACTTACCCTCAGGGAGTGGCTCTTGCTGGGAGAACCTGGCTTATTATGGATTATTTTGTAGCATCAGTCATGCTATGAGATGACAGGACTTTATAAGACAAATATTATGGATCAACCTTCAGAGGCCAGAACCACATGTAGGCAAAGATTCTCATTGGCAGAACAAAACTGAAAGCCCTTAATGAATTCTGTTACCGTGGCAGCATATTGTCAAATCATGCTCTAATAGCAAAAGAGCTGGAAAGCCATACCAAGAAATCAGCATGTCTTTTGGCAAGCTAGAGATCAGAGTTTGGTGTTGAGCTTCCAAACATTCTAAAGGAGAGAATTAACATCAGAGGAGGCCAAAAATCTCTGTGCAAACTCTCCAGGAGTTCGGGTATGAATCCTAGAGCAGCAACGTGAACCCAACTTGGGTTGTTTTTTCTTCTTCTTCTTTTCTTCCCCAGAAGTAATTAGACGTTAGTTGGCTTATTAATGAAGAGAACCCTCAGAGGGTACCAGGGACCACAGTCACATTTTAGGGAACACAGCTGTTTCTGAGTCAGTTCTTGTACTATCAACCTCTGTAATTTAAGATGTGGCAGAATTTTAAGGCAATTAGCATAATATAAAGGTGATGAGATATTTTTGATTGCTTGGGAATGAGCCAGTATTTTATATTTTGTCTTGGGAAGATAAGTACGTTATAATCTGTCTGATTTAATCATGCTGCTCATGTTGTTAATCACCTGACATATTGGAAATTCAGAGATTTAAAAGATAAGTGAAACATTTGGGAGAATGAAGATATACAAGTTGTCTACCAAGTTCCATTTATTTATAGTATTTCTTTGAAGTACCTTTATTTTAGGCCTGTGTGTGCCAACCAGTTTTCCAAGACTTTCCCATGTATGTTGCAAACTTACCTGAAGCAGTGTCTGTTTCTCTCTTTCCTTTATTTTTACTCAAATCTGCTTATCTTCCATTTCCTTTTTATTTCCCAGAAAACTTACAGCTTCCCATGTCTCTCCACCCATTGTTTTTGAAATAAAAGGAAAACACATTGAAATGGAGAAATGATTTCAGACTTTGCTCCTTGAAAATCTAGAGTTTTCAGAGGTGATGTCTGAGCAGCAGTTGGGGAGGGAAAACAGAGAGCAGACAGGGCTCAAGGGCTCTCGTTCCAACTTCAGGTTACACACTGAATCTTATGTACAAGAAAGATTTGCAAAGCACAAACATCTCAACCTTGATAGAACCTACAATGCTGTCAGCTAAAGTAGACCTAGGGTTGAGCATTTGATGAAGGGAAAGTAATCATACTGAATAATAAGAAGCATGTAGGGGTTTCATCTCATTATTACTCTTTCTTTAACCATCTTAAATGAAATCAGTATCTAAAAATCAGGAACTACTTATTTCCTTCCATTTAATACTAGCCTTTACTCTCCAAATAACTGGCAAGATTTAATAGCTTCTGACATTTCAACAGGAGCAAAGCATGTTGTGGTTCAGATAGATTTCTATTCAGTTCAGTTCAGTTCAGTTCAGTTGCTCAGTCGTGTCCAACTCTTTGCAACCACATGAACTGCAGCACGCCAGGCCTCCCTGTCCATCACCAACTCCTGGAGTTTACCCAAACTCATGTCCATTGAGTTGGCAATGCCATCCAACAGTCTCATCCTCTGTCATCCCCTTCTCCTCCCACCCTCAATCTTTCCCAGCATCAGGGTCTTTTCCAATGAGTCAGTTCTTCACATCAGGTGGCCAAAGTACTGGAATTTCAGCTTCAGCACCTTCCAATGAATATTCAGGACTGATCTCCTTTAGGATGGACTGGTTGGATCTCCTTGCTGTCCAAGGGATTCTCAAGAGTCTTCTCCAACACCACAGTTCAAAAGCATCAATTCTTCTGTGCTCAGCTTTCTTTATAGTCCAAATCTCACATTCACACATGACTACTGGAAAAACTATAGCTTTGATTAGACAGACCTTTGTTGGCAAAGTAATGTCTGCTTTTTAGTATGCTGTCTAGGTTGGTCATAACATTTTTTTCAAGGATCAAGTGTCTTAATTTCATGCCTGCAGGCAAAATCTGCAGTGATTTTGGAGCCCCCCAAAAAATTAGCCTGTCACTGTTTCCAGCATTTTTGCATCTATTTGCCATGAAATGATGGGACCAGTTGCCATGAAATTAGTTTTCTGAATGTTGCGCTTTAAGCCACCTTTTTCGCTCTCCTCTTTCACTTTCATCAACAGGCTCTTTAGTTCTTCTTCACTTTCTGCCATAAGGGTGGTGTCATCTGAATATCTGAGGTTATTAATATTTCTCCCGGCAATCTTGATTCCAGCTTGTGCTTCATGCAGTCCAGCATTTCACATAATGTATTCTGCATATAAGTTAAATAAGCAGGATGACAGTATACAGCCTTGACATACTCCTTTCCCGATTTGGAATCAGTCTGTTGTTCCATGTCCAGTTCTGTTGCTCCTTGACCTCGATACAGATTGAGTAGGCTAATTTAAAAAATAGTATGAAAGGGTAAGGATGTAAATATATAGTGAAACAAGGAAGCTAAACATTATTTTAAATGATATCTCTGTTGTCCCAAAGAAAGATTGCATATCTTAATAATTGCTGTGTCTATAAAGATTTCATATAAATAAATGTTATTTTTAATCATAAATATATTTTAACTAGCTATGGCTGTATCATTACCTAAAAATTATTCTTTATTTGTATGCATTATATTATAATTTAGAAATTTAATTTTGAAATGAAAGAGCAAATTTATACCAATATATCTTAGAGATTTGTCCCACATTATTATAAATAGGGTTTTGAATTTATGGGCATGATGTCAAGATGCTCACACTTCCTAGCATAAACATTATAAAGCAAGGAGTTCCTGCATTATTATTTGTATTCAACTTCTGCAAGTTTAACCTCAAGTTAACTGCTGTTGTGTCACTTTTTTTGAATAAGGGATTTGATAGTAAATAATTTATTATTTATATTGTTATTTTCTTGAGGAAATAACTATTTCCCTGAACTATTGTTTAATTTGCCTATATAAATGAAGCCTATTTCTTTTTTACTATAGAATTTTTAATACATTTTGAAAAAAAAAACTTTTTTCTGAATTCAGGTGGTATGATTTCCTTTGTTTAAATTTCAGCATAGTAGAGAAATATGTAAATAATGTTTTAGGTCAATACTGTGTCAGCAGATTTTGATTAATTGGGGGAAAAAGCTTATCAAACAAAATAACACTTCCAATTTTGTATTAAATGTTACCTCTTTACTGTATAAAGCAAAATGCATTTTGGCAAGATAGAGGTTTTAGAACTAACATTGAGCATTCTATGGGGAAAAGATGTTAAAAGTTGACCTGTGTTCTTAGCAGTAACTGGAAAAGGAAAATATATTAAAATGGATAAACAGTTAAAGTGGAAATACATCATTACAATGGAATGATATGTAAGTCTAGACCAAGTTTCAATAGAATATATTTTTAAGTAGTTTTACAGAAATAAACATGCTCTTTTAAGATTAAACATTTATTTTTTTAATGTATTTTCAGATTATTTTATTTGTGATTATGTATGTCTAATTCAAACCATGCTATGGTTCTTTCTGTTTGGTAACATCCAACCATGAAAAGAAAAATTAATATTTAAGAACTAACTCAAAGAAAAAGCTTCTCCGGTAATCTTTGCCCCAGTGAGCTGAGTAATTTTTGTAAATTTTGCTTTTGGCTTGAGTGATTTAGATAATTAGTCAAGTTCTTTCCTTCAGTTGAATATTCAGATACTACTCAACATCAAGCATATTACAAATGATTTATTTTTTCTTCATAAATTCATCAAATATTGAGTGAAACAGTGAACTTGTCCTGTGCATTCTCCTTTATATATAAGTCTAATTGTTCCCAAGTAGTCTCTCTAACCTGAAGAGATCTTTCCTATTGTTATTTTCAACTTTGCTTGACAAATTAAGAAAGATGTGTTCAAAGAGAATTCTGGCTAAGAAGGAATGCATAAGCCTGTCATGAGTATGTAACTCAAATTCACTCAATATAAACCAATGATCAAATTACCTATAAACATTGAGGATGGGTGAGGGACGTTAATACCTTCTTTACTCCAACTAGGGACATTTTTGTTTTCTCTAATTGGAATTTTCTTTCAAAAGATTAATGTGATGCCAAGTCATTTTTAATTTAAGATGTGTATTGAGAAATAATTTTCACTTGGCTTTTGTAGTTTTAATTCATGAATAAAAACAAAATCAAGTGGTAATAGTTATAATAATTTTTATTTATGAACAAAAACAGTCTTATTAGCTATTATAATTTAAACTGTATTATATTTTAAATTAACATATTCTTGTTTTTGTAACTTTAACAGGCAATAACTTCAGGCTCTTGCGGTGGATAAAGATTCTTGCTGCAAGGAAATAACAGTAAGTGCTTATGTAAATGCAATAATTTTTTTAAAAGCTATGATATCTTAATATTTGCTGAAATGCATGAAAAATGTTAATATGATTATTTAACTTTATTATTTTTATAATTTTGATAAACTGTGTTCACTCTAATGATACTTCATGTAGAATTTTAATAGATTAATGCCAAGTCATTTTAATAATGAGGAAACATGACTCATAGCCAAGTCTTTCCATTTTGTCCAGTGTGTTTATGACAGTATCACTATGAAAATTTTACTTGTGCGTATATGACATGGATTATCTCTTTGATTAACTGATTTACCGAGATTATTTCTATGAACAATTTTTTGACGATCGGTTTTTAAATTTTGGATTGTGGGGCATTAGTTTTGCATTCCTAAGTTCTCTCCAAGAAACTCAAATTTGTCTTTTGTAATGATATGTTTTAAATTGTTTCCATGCTAACCTGAGTCACTAACACTTGTATTCATCTCATAAAAAGCAAGAGAGGGACCTCCTTCTCCCCACTGGCATCAAATAGTAACATCTTGGCTCTCCTGCAATGTCATTTTCATACTGGTTTAAATCTGTGTGTTTATTTCAAACATGGACATATGTAACTTTTGTTTTACCTGCCAGCCTGGGTTATCTTGTGCCCTCCTTTACATGAATGTAATTACTTGAGAAATAGCTCTATTCCAAATTGAATAGGGAAATATCAGCTTGCTGCAGGCTCTGTGCACATCCAGGAATTAAAGTAATTTAAGATATGAGGTTTTAAATGGAAACTGTATTTGTAAGAAGAAGACATAATTCATAATTCATTGCCAGAGGTATCCATTCAATGAAACTTTTAGAGGGACATAAATACACTCCAAATTCTGAATTCTTGATTTTCTGAGTAGTTTGGATCCTGGTATCCTCTCCAGTCGGATAGTTTTCTAGTGTGTTGTGAAACCTCGGATTTATCCTGGTTTTCATTTCCTTCCATTTCTTACTGATACTATTTCCTGGGGTCTCTTCTTGACTCTTCTTGACACTGGCTGTTTGCTGGTAATTCTGTCCATTGATCTTCAATTTGACTTGTTATCCTCAGGCAATTGTGTCTTCCTTGAGTATGATGTGTCAAATGTTTGTTTGTTTGTTTTTTAACTTTTTATTTTGTATTGGGATATAGCTGATTAACAATGTTCTGATAGTTTCAGGTGACCAGCAGAGGGACTCAGCCCTACATATACATGTATCCATTCATCCCTAGTGTTGTTTCAATGATACTTATCAGATGCGTGCAAGTCTCTTTCAGAGATCTGCTATATTATATAAGAAATTATTTTCTATCTGGGGGATTCAAATTCACTTGTTTACTAATATAGTTTTAGATAAAGGCTTTGGCAAATAAACTATATTGATCTTTAGAAAGTGTTTGCTGCTACCAGCTCTGCAATAGATTAAATGATTGGTAAAATAACTCAAAGTGTCAATATTTCTCTGTCTTACTGTGGATGAGGGAGAGATGAAAGGAAAAGAAAATGGCTTCTTAAATTAGAAGTGTGAGAATGTTCATTTCCTTATAACCAAAAAATCATCAGTAGTAGAACTGCATATTTTCAAATAATGTTAGAAACCACTTAAAGACTGTTGTCCTTAGTCATTTCTAGTACTTTTTCATCTTTGAGTTATGCTTATATACTTTTTAGGAACAATCAAGTATACATATGTATAAATAAATATATTTATATGTAAATATGCATATATACACAGTCAACAAAATCATATTTTATTACAGTTCCTAAATAGGAAACTTTGGATATGCATACAGAGTTTTATTTATCTTTAGCTCATTATAATTTTTATTTTATCTATAAATCATCAGTATCAGTCTGTTCTTATCTGTCATTTTTTTTAATACATAACAGCTTTTGTGTAGATAGGTGTGTGGGCTCAGACACTGGGGAGAGTGGGAGGAAACATTAAGTTTCTATCTTCTAGTTGTCTATAGGATGTTGGAAAAAACAGAAACATTTGACAATCATTTCAGTTCATTATGGTGGGATTTGTGATCAAATTGGAATATACTGATTGGGAAGTAGAGAGGTGAATACTGTCCACTGGGGGGAGGAGGGTTGCACAGTGTTAGAATTGTGAATTTAGTTTTATCGGGGGCAAAAGGAGGACTATAGCCTGGGAAACAGCATTTCATTTAGCTCTCAGAAACTGCTCCAAAGAGATCGGGAAGAATGATTTTGGTGAAGGGGGAGTACATGCAATCAAGCCCCCCCCTTTTTTTTTGCAAAACTTTTCTGCTAGTCTCATAAAGGTTTTCTGCCAGTCATGAGGAGCAGATGTCACCGTGAAGGATTTTTGTGCTTTTCTAGATATGAGGAGATGCAAGAACTAGGTTCCTAAGATCATCTCCTTAAAATGTCTATCTCAAGACCGCTTCTGCCAATTTTTTCCTAGAAAACAGAATGCCTCATTTCTGATTTCCACTTCTTTCAGAGGGTGTTGAACAGGAGCAGCTGCAGTGGCTCATAATTTGATCCTTTTAGAGGTAGCTGGCAAGCACCGATATGTAGGTGCCAACACTCAGGTCATCCTGGAGGGCTGAGCCAGTGTCTTCTGAAGAAGGTATTTCTTGAACCACAGTGGATATGTGTGTGTGCTCCAAGGAGAGGGCATGGGATAGGGGGCAAGGGGCAAGGATTAGAAGGAAGAGGCCGTAGGAACCATTTCAGACTCTATAAAAAGGGCAGGGATATCTATGCAATATGCAGCAGGATGAAGGAGTCATGAGGAACATTTTTACAGAATGGAAGCTGCAGCGCGGCAGGAAATGGGAGAACTTGAGCATAAAATCACATCTGTGACTGTGCTGAGGAGTTTGCATTTTCTCTCATTTTTAGCCAAAAAAACAAAAGGGAGCCCTGGTGAACTTTATAACAGTGAGGAACTTCAGAGTTATATTTTGGAAATACCAGCAGAGCAGCGATTTTGAAGAAGGGTTAACGGGAGATGGAGAAGAAGCTGTCAAGGCAGAGATAGGAAAACCAGTTAGGAAGCCCTACTAGGAGCTCCAAGAAATAAATGATGACAAACTCACCTAAGGAAGTGGTTTTGTGGGTAGAGCATAGCCTTGAAAACATGAAGCTCTGGGCAGTGGAGACCAGGTTATTTACTTGAGGGTATCTGGCCTGGGTGAAGAAGGAGACCTACATGATGGCTATTGATTGGAGTGGGCTGAGAGAGAAGAGAAGCTAATTTTAAAATAAATAGTTGTGAGAACAGAAAGGTTTAGTTCCGTTTAGGTGCTAGACTCTCTCTCCCTCATTCCCTAGGAGGTACCAGAGGCCTTTATGGAGCCTAGTTCAGAACACAAATAGAACCAGCTGGTTATAATGGTTATGACCACTTGCTCTATCTTCCATATACTGTCCAGTATCAGTTGCATGTGCCTATTAAATTAATTCAGATTATAGATTTATTTCTTTAGTCACATTTATCATATTTCAGCTGTTCAATCGCAAAATATGGTGAACAGTTACCTCTTGGACAATATGTATGTTGCCAAAATCATATTGAACAATGCAGTTCTAGATTTTAAGAGCATTCGTAAAGAATATGGATTTTCAGTCACAAAAGTAAATGCATAGCTAAATATATTTAATGTTTACCTTTTAGAAGTAGAGAGACGTAATTATATTCTTATTCCATAACCAGTTATGTTGGTGAATAACATGTGCATTTTAATAGAATGAGAAAATTTTACATCTTCTGATTTATAATTTGAGGATTTGTTTCTTCTTGTCAGTGAAGGGCATAATCAAAAGGTGTCTGAGTTTTACAGAACTGACAAAAAAGCCCCTAGTAATAAATGAAAGGGATGCTGTAGAACAAGACAGTTTTCTCAACATCTTCTTTTTGCTTTTTCAGAATTTCAATTTCCATCTTTAAATTCATTAATACAATTAATTTGTATTAGTTCTCATTGAAAGATGGTGACATTTGAAATAATAGAATGTTATTAGAGAGCAATTTCCAGGGCTCAATATGTGAAATGTATTTTATTGCTCTTGACTCCTTAAAATGTATGAGACAGAAAAATCTAAAATATCAGCTGTTAATAACAGTGTTGCCAAATGAGGCAATATCTTATTTCTGAAGGAGATACACTTTGATCTTACAGGGAAACAAGTCTGTACTTCACTCTCTTAACTGAAGAAAAGTTTATCCGTGATTTTGTCTAATACAACTTTAACATTTTGAAATGAATTTTAATTCCACTCTTTCAAAAAAAGAGCTTTATGGTTTGGTCTCCTTGACTACACATTTTTCTTCTTCCTGTGCAGCTTAATCCAAGTATTGTTTTTATCATATCACTTTAAAAAATAATGTTTTTAATTTTTTAAAATATTTATTTATTTGCTCACAGTCCTTGAGGGAGTACATTGATCCTGAAGAATACAGCTTTGTCCTTGGCATTCAGAGCTCTTCCAACCTGTGTAAGTCTGCTAGAGCGCACACCCAGTCCCTTAAATTAAGTCACTGTTGCTGCCCTCTCAGCTGTCCTCCACTGGGCCAGGGAATTTTTCCTCCACCTGCCTACCTCATCCTTCTGTTTTTTCTGTCTTAGAACCCTTCACCTTCCTGGCACCTTTACCCAGATAGCTTTCGTCTCCAGTGGCTTAAATTTCACCCAATGTTCCTCACTTTTCACAAAGTTTATTAGTTTGCTCTATCTACATGGTCCCTTCGGACAACTCTTGAGATGAAATGAAATTATTAATAAAGACTTAAGTCTCTTAGTCTTCTCCTCTTGGCTTGCCTGAGGGCAACTGTCTTGTAAGAGACTCTCTTAGTATTTATTGACCAAGAATTCAAGAAACAGGTACCTTAAACTGAATCCTTGCTTGATCAGCTCGCTGATCCACCCCAACTTTAGATACACTATGGATAGAATTAGCAAAATATTGCTGTTCTTTTTCTGTTCAAGAATGCTGAGATAATGAATTTTCTTCTTTGAATCTCTAAAGTGTGCTAAGTTTCATAAAATTTGATACTCTGTATGTTTAAAGATCAGTCAATTCCTTAAATAATATTAACATGTTCGTGCAGTTACCTTTGAAAATAATATGGGTTTTGGTTTGCCAGCCTATAAATATTAAATTATCTGAAGTAACTAATAAGGTTTTGAGAATCTCAGTTACTTTATAAAAAAGCATTTCATTCAGTGAAAATGAGAAACAAGGTGTTTTATCTGCAGTTACTTTTAAACTGGTTTTTCAATTAAAGTTGACTGAAGAGACTTCACAGCTCACATCCGTATCTTGGGAAGGTCAGCTTTTGCGTTTAGAAAGAACTTGAGTAATGTGATACTTACTTAGAGACCTTTATAAACAAAAATATATCCTTTAGCTACATGTTTTGTAGAAGAAATACAGGTGCCTGCAATTCCTAATGACTACTTCAGTGTTTTCTGAAAGTATACCTCGCTGGTGAAATCAACTATCCAGCTATCTCATACAAATAACTTGTTTTATGTGATTTTATTTCCCATGGTCACTTCATATATTAAGTGATCTTCATGGACCGGAGCCAAGGATAGCCAGGGTGTGACGAAGGAGTGACAGAAATCTTTGAAGCGATAAGAGTTTAACAGCCAGGGAATAAAACAACTGTTGGCTATTGAAAAGACTGAGGGATTTCCAAAATAGAAAGAGAGTGGCAGAGATAAACTGTGATTAGATTCAGTTACCTGAAATGTGACCCATGATGCAAATTTAGAAAATTAAACGACTCTAATGTGTATATGCAAAGTTGTGTTGCTGTATTTGCTTACCCTGTTTAAAGCTTGTTAATCACTTGTGTTCCTACCTCAAAAAGACAACTTCTGGTGTAGAAATTAACCTGATTCAATGTTTGTGAGAACTATACAAATTTCATTTTATCTTCATTAATTCGAAGTATAACCTTAAAGTGAAACCACTTTCTCCTCTACCCTCTTCCCCAGGTACTGGTTCTTTTTAAATGCTCATTTGAGAGTTTATTAATATAAGTGCTTCATTTTATTTGAATTAGAGAATTACGTAGTTTTAGTCACTGAGAAGGAGGAAATTTTCCTCTACCCTTCTTTTAAATTCTTCTGGCTGGTTTAAGAGTTAAATTGACATTAGACAGACTACCAGGAGGATATCACACCAAAGTTTAATAACATGTATACATGGGAGTAAGTAACTCACCAAAATGGCTGAAACTCTCACCTTTAATATCATTTTCAGTTGAAGACAAGAGAGAATTTTGTAGGTAGTGGTTCTGGGACACTAAAGGGGAGGAAAGCAATTGATACGAAAATGGAAAAGCAAATGCTGGTGAACAGATGTTTACTGGGCCATGTACAGACCATGGGACACAGACAGGAATTTTAACAAACACACTTTGCTAAGTTCTTCCCTGTTCACACACCTAACTACTCCTGTAGTTATCTGTAATGATAGCTCCCTTCTTGAAAAAGATCCTTTATCTATAATCTTTAGGTATTTACGGAGAAGATCAAACGTTCTTCCTGAGTCTTTTGGGCCTTGCTTGTTTTCAGATCAAAATAATCCACATGCCAAAGAGATATTTGGGGTTTCCAAATTGTGTTCCCCTACAGTGGATTGCACCTGTATAAGCCATGAACACAACAAAATTATAGGCAGGATAAGGCAGAACCTGTGTTTCATTAGAGTGGGCTAGCAAAGTGACAAGAAGCTGATAAAATGAGATATCAGGAATAAACCTTGCTTGGAGCTTCGTCATTGGTCAAAACCAGGAAGTTCTAAGTAGGACAAGTAGGAGGAAAGATGGTCTCTGCTCCTTGGAATAGGAATGGAATGGGAGACAGTGCAGGCGGGCCATCTGCACGGGGTCTGGGGGAGGAGCCAGTCTTCTGGAAACTTTATGGCTTCCCTGCCTTGAGACAGGTTGACTTTGCCTTCAGGCTGTATCCTTGATGGTTTTCTCAATTTTCATGAGTGATATCAGCTAACTGTTGAGGCACATGGCTCTGATTTTAACTGACAGCATAAATCAGTCTTATTCTATATACTTGTTAGGAAAATTTATCTTCTAATCACTACCACCTGTTTGAAGAGGCAAACCCAAACAGGCCAACCCAACAAAATAAATCAACTCTATTCATAGGGACCCATTCCTTTGGGTTAAAAACAAGTGAAACAAAACAACAGCATCAATAAATTATTCTAGACAATCAGAAATCATCCTTTTGTGTATTCTTCTGCTCTCTACTCTCCAATACTCTTTGTGATTTATGCTTTGTTGTGGAAAAATTGTTCCATATGTATTTATGAGAAATAATTTAGTAAAACTAGATTCAGTATTTACTATATAGCTATTTAAGAATAGAGGATTGGAGTCAGACCTATCTGGTTTTAAAGCTGATTCAGTCAGTCAGTCAGTTCAGTCGCTCAGTCGTGTCTGACTCTTTGAGACCCCATCAATCGCAGCACACCAGGCCTCCCTGTCCATCACCAACTCCCGGAGTTCACTCAGATTCATGTTCATCGAGTCAGTGATGCCATCCAGCCATCTCATCCTTGGTCGTCCCCTTCTCCTCCTGCCCCCAATCCCTCCCCAGCATCAGAGTCTTTTCTAATGAGTCAACTCTTCGCATGAGGTGGCCAAAGTACTGGAGCTTCAGCTTTAGCATCATTTCTTCCAAAGAAATCCCAGGGCTGATCTCCTTCAGAATGGACTGGTTGGATCTCCTTGCAGTCCAAGGGACTCTCAACAGTCTTCTCCAACACCACAGTTCAAAAGCGTCAATTCTGTGGTGCCCAGCCTTCTTCACAGTCCAACTCTCACATCCATACATGACCACAGGAAAAACCATAGCCTTGACTAGACGGACCTTAGTCGGCAAAGTAATATCTCTGCTTTTGAAAATGCTATCTAGGTTGGTCATAACTTTTCTTCCAAGGAGTAAGGGTCTTTTAATTTCATGGCTCCAATCAGCATCTGCAGTGATTTTGGAGCCCCCAAAAAATAAAGTCTGACACTGTTTCCACTGTTTCCCCATCTATTTCCCATGAAGTGATGGGACCAGATGCTATAATCTTCGTTTTCTGAATGTTGAGCTTTAGGCCAACTTTTTCACTCTCCTCTTTCACTTTCATCAAGAGGCTTTTGAGTTCCTCTTCACTTTCTGCCATAAGGGTGATGTCATCTGCATATCTGAGGTTATTGATATTTCTTCCGGCAATCTTGATTCCAGCTTGTGTTTCTTCCAGCCCAGTGTTTCTCATGATGTAATCTGCATAGAAGTTAAATAAGCAGGGTGACAATATACAGCCTTGACATACTCCTTTTCCTATTTGGACCCAGTCTGTTGTTCCATGTCCAGTTCTAACTGTTGCTTCCTGACCTACACACAGATTTCTCAAGAGGCAGGTCAGGTGGTCTGGTATTCCCATCTCTTTCAGAATTTTCCAGTTTATTGTGATCCACACAGTCAAAGGCTTTGGCATAGGTCTCTGCTAATTTCTAATAATGCAAACTTGGAAAAAATGAGTAAATACTTAGATCTGCATATCACTTTCATATCAATAATAATCACTTATCTTAGAGGTTAGAAGGGTGGAAATAAAGTTGTGTGTATCAGGCACTTGAGAACCGGTCAGTATACAGCAGTTCATCAACAAAGCATGCATATGGGTGTTTCTGCAGTTATCAGGGGCATCGTTCACCAGAGAGAAACCAGCGTGAGGAAGTCCTCTTGAGTCTCATTCCCAGGAAGGGTGTTGAACTCCTGAGCAGCTATATCTGCTTGTAGTTTCATTGATAGGTCAGCTTCAGCAACTTTATATGATTCCTTTTTTCTTGGCATCTGTGATACACTGAGTCAAACATGTAACTCTCTTAAAGCAACAGTATACAATTCTGGGGTACTAAACTCATACCTGTTCTTATTTCTCCTATATGATTTTTCTTTATATTATATCTAATTATCTATTTGATTATTTAGATTTATATATGATAGATTTTAAATTACTTATTTTAAAAAATATTTTAAATTCTTTATAAATTAGGAGTTGTAGATAAGTACTCATCTTCTGATTTCATGGCTGCAGTTTCTGTCCACAGTGAATTTTGAGCCCAAGAAAAGAAAATCTGTCACCGCTTCTGCTTTTTCCTCTGCTGTTTGCCATGAAGTGATGGGATCAGATGCCATGGTCTTAGATTTTTGAATGTTGAGTTTTAAGTCAGCTTTTTCCTCTGCTCTTTCACCCTCGTCAAGAGGCTCTTTAGTTCCTTGGCATTTTCTGCTATTAGAGTGGTATCATCTGCTTATCTGAAGTTTTTGATATTTCTCCCTAGATGCTAGATATATGATACGCTATATAGTAGAGTATATTGTTTTTTGACCCAAAATGCCGACAAAACTTAGCATGATATAATACAAATATAAAATTACTTAAAGTGGAACAAATAACAGGAGTAAGCACTGTTACATCCTAATTTTTAAAATAATCTTTTAAGCTGCATTTTATTTTGCTGATACACCTCAGTTGTCTTTTGAATTGATGAAAGAAACTTATTTTTTTGAATTGATGAAAGAAACTTATTTCACTGTGTGACTAGTCTCTGAGACTCAATTTCTTTACACTTAAAAATAATACTTGTCTTTGGTACTTTCAAGCTCTATTACTCTAAATTTAAATTAGTCTTGGGCCATACAAAATGTGTTTATGCTTTAATATATCTACTATTTACATATTTTAAAGACAATGGGAATGTTCTTCAAAAATATATGTTTCTGGAAGGTTTTGAAAAATTTAAGTATATAATTAGTTTACACTTAACTACCTTTCCATGAACAAAGTTTGCAGGCATACTGAATCAAGGTGTAGAATATATTGTAAAGAATCTTTACTATTCTCTCATTAGCTTGTGTAATGCTATTTTTAAAAATTGTATTTGAAATAACATTTATACACAAATTTGCTAGAAATGTTTTTTTTTAATTTGTTAAAATAGACATGCAAGGTTACAACTTTAATTGCTGTATTTCAAAATTCATGGGAAATTTAGATTTATTTTTAAATTAAATATTTCATTACTGTCCAGCTTCCAAAAAAGAATATATATTCTAAACTTGGGTGATAATTTTGGGCATTCTTGTTCTAATTATAATATACAAGAGCAAAAATGCAACTAAAAATAACAAATCTGGAATAGCCTGGACAGACATGTGCTTGCAAGTGAAATACTGTTTTCAAAAGAAAGTGTGAAAAAAGGTTTGATGATGCAAATTTGTTAGTAAATTTGGAGTTAGTAAAAATGGAGTAAATTTGTTAGTATTTACTAGTCATGAGCTGTAGTTTTTACAAGAGTACATCAGCACAAGCTCTGTCAGAAAAGAGCTGGAGAAAGTCATAATCAATCTGTTATTTTGCATCACCCAAGAGAGAGGACAGATCTGTAATAGTTTTCTTTACACCAGGTTTAAGACACAAATAAATGTATGTATCATTTTAGTCATAATGGAAACTGACTTTGTGACCTCACGTAATCTTTCAAGGATATTTTCTTCGAAGGCTGGGAAATTGCAATGTTAATGTAGAATGGGTTAAATTTGCCACATTTTTTTAATCCATTTTCAGAAGATGGATTCAGTTATGCTGTTTTACATTCTAATTTAAATTTTTGCTTGACAGTGAGGTCCTGGCATTGGAATGTTTCATACCCTATGTGAAATTTGGCTGTCTTCTCTATCAGCTTGACCTTCTGCTATTCTGTGTATTTACTGGTGGACATCTCATCTCACCTGTTCCTCTTAGTTTAGTAAAGCTATAAATAGGAAGAAGTAGAAAGGTTAGCCAATCAAAATGCAGAATACAGATAAAGGTCAGGATGGTAGGGCATGCAATTCTAATTCCCAATATATATCAGACAATAAAACTCTGACACCTCATTCTTCTGGCAAAAACTGTAATAACAGAATTGAAAATACTGTGCAAATTATTTTTTCTTACAGGACTGTAGAGTTGAAATAGAGTAATAGTATTTGTCCATTTTCATTAAACTTTTAGAATTATACTCTGATGCTTATGAAAAAGGAAGCTATACATGCAGAATAGAAACACAACAAATGTGTATCTGAAAGTTCCAGATTTTTATATATTTTCTCTTTACTCATTTCTGAATTATAGTTTGAATTATATGTAGGCAAAGTAAAGTGTAGATAAGATAATTTATAAAGACTTAGAAATCCAAAATTTGAAATAAATGATGGCAAACACTGTTGATAACTTAATAAGTTAATTGTTCTTTTCACTTAAGTTATAGCGTTTATGCACAGTTGCTGGCATTTGTGTGAAAACTGTGGGATATATGAGTCTGAATAACAGCTTCCCAAAAGATATGCATAACTTGCTGTCTGGAATCTGTGATCATTACCTTATATGGAAATAAAGGAGACTTTGTAGTACTATTAATTAAAGGTACTATTTAATTAAAGTTCTTAGGCTGAGAAGGTTAGCCTAATTGTCCAGGTGTACCTAAATTCCACCAGGTGTGTCCTTATCAAGGAAGGTAGAAGGAGCATTTACAAACATATGGAGAAAAAGGCAGTGTGATCTTGGAGGCAGAGATGGAAGTGATATGGCCATGAGCCAAGGAATGCCAGGAACTGCCAGAAGCTGGAAGAGGCAAGAAATATATTACCCTTTAGCCTCTGAAGGGAGCGTGGCTCCGCCAATACTTTGATCCTGGTCCAGTGAAACTAATTTCAGATTTTTGACCACCAGAGTTATAAAAAACTAGATATATGTTATTTTAAGCCACTAAGTTTCTGGTAATTTGTTAGAGCAACCATGGGAAATTAATACAGAGGACATTTGCAGTAAAAGAGTAAAGCTCTGGGAACATTTTTGCTTAAAGCAATGTTCCTTTAAAGTGAATGAAGAGAGGGATTTATCGGAGTTTATAGGTAAGAGTATGGTCTTGCTAGGTGGCATAGTAGTATAAAACTCCACTGTCAATACAGGAGACACAAGAGACTCAGGTTTGATCCCTGGGTTGGAACAATCCCCTTGAGCAGGAAATGGCAACCCGCTCCAGTATTCTTGCCTGGAAAATCCTATGGACAGAGGAGCCTGAAGGGCTATAGTCCATGGGGCTATAAAGAGTCGGACATGATTGCGTAGGCACCTACCCATGCATTAGAGTCATAACCAATCCAAGCATCAATTCAAACTCAAACATCTCAGCTCATCTTAATATGTAGTAGCTGATCAGATAAGCCAGCTGTTATCTAAGAGTACAGTACCTTAAGGCTCACTAATCAATTTGTATAGAGAAATAAGTCCTGTGTGTGGAATGAAGGGTCCTGGTTGGCTTGTAGAGAGAGCTTCTTGCTTCTTAATTTCTTCAAGTGTTATATAAGGGGAAGAGTGCTATATCAAAAATCTCTTCCAGTAATTCAGGCTATCTATTGTGAAGGAGAGGGGTGACTGAAAAATATCAGAATCTGGGTAACGTTAAGGATGATAAGCCTGTTGGTATACTTTTCTAAGGACAATGAAGAATATGAAACTGGACACCAGGACTATGAAAGTTCAGAACACTAATTATGGGAATAAGAGCAAGATGGGTGGAAAAGTGCCTAAAACACAATTTTACAAGTATTTTTAAAACATGCCCTATCACTCTTCTTGTCCATATGCCTTAGAGGTTATTTAAAACTTGAAATTGAGTGACATTCCTGAGTGTTAAGAGACGGGATCCAGAGTAACCATGGGCAGATTCCAGTCCTTGAGAAAAGGGAAAAAAGGAGTCACTGCAAGGAGAATAAGATAAAGAGACAAGAGACCCAGGAGCCAAACCAGACTATCAGAGCGTCCTGGAAATAGAATCGGGAAAGCATTTCAAGGAGGAGGGGCAGATCACCTGCCCAAAGCTGTTAGATCAAGTAAATAAGAACTGAAAATCCGCCCTTGATTTTAGTAAAAAGGTGGGGAAGGGGGGAATATCCCTCACAATAAACAGTTTCAACAGAGTCATCTGACTGTTGAGTTACTTTGTCATAAAAATAAAATCTTTTCTGAAGTATTTATACAAACTGATTCTATACATTTAATAAATACTCTATGGGGTTAAATACATTTTGTTGGTTGCCCTAACATATATGTGTATATATATACACATGTGTGTATATGTTGTCACGAGAGTGTATGTTCCTTGGTTCTTTGTCTCATCACAACAAAGATTTGGAGCGATGGACATTAAAGCCCTCAGTGCATCATAGCTCTCGGGTCTTGGACAAACCGTGTTATAGCTCTTAGGCAAATCAGTGTTACAGATCTATTTTATTTAGAAGATAGCAGGAGAATCCATCCTCGAAGCGTGAGGGCATCCCAACCCAAAGACTTGGAGAGAAGAGAGTGGAGGAGTGTGTGGGGGAGGGAGGGAGAAAGAGGGAGAGAAAGAGTGCACACGTGGGAGAGAAAGAGAGAGAAAAAGCGCTTTGGCTCCTCCTTTTATATGTTTCCCCCTCCCCCGGGCCTGCCCTGTGCAAACTGGGCTCAGCCAGGAGTGCTGTTTGTTCAACCTGAAGTCTTCCCTCTGGTCCTTGGACCTTCCTTTGACCTTCCTTGTTTTTTAGCCACCGCCATTTTGGACTCCTTTTCCCTATTTTACCTACCTAACAATGCATATACATATGTATAGGTGCATGTGTGTGTGTGTATATATATATACATATATATATATATATGTATGTATGTATATGTAACTCCCAAGTATTTTTATTGCTAAAATCAACACTTAAGAGTAAAAGAGAGAATACAAAGAGGAAGAAAAAAAACCATAGTAACTCCAGATAATTTTTTATGGTAATGAGAATGGTTTTATACAAAGAAAATTTAAAGGAATTAATAATGCTGAAGAGGTGATGGGGGAGAGTTACTGGAGGAAGTCTTGGAGAACAAGGACGAGATTGAAGGTACATGTGTGGAGAGTTGACTATAGATAAGGAAAGACACATCAGCTGTTTAGATATGTTCATTACCAGGAGTTCAGGAAAGAGTGGAGGGAGTTATGGTGATCCTAGAAGCTAAAATATTCAAGGAACAAAGGAGAGGGACCCAAATATTGATGAACGATCCCAACCAAGAGGGTAGAAGTGGAGTTGTGTGGTGGCGTAAGATTCTAAGCTGACATTTTTCAGGAAGAAAGAAGGAAGAATGGTTTTCAAATTTTCAATGAACGAAAGACACACAGCTCCCTTAGAAGCTAGTGATACAAGCCATGCAGCGACGAAGGAGTACTGTACTTACACTGCAACCACAGAGGACTGCCAGGCAAGTGGTGTCTACAGGGAAGAACAGGAGAGGGAAGAGAATGATCAGAGAAGGTGAGGACGGAGCAGGGTATTTTAACAATAATTGACCATGCGTTCCAGAGGGCTCACTGGAAGAGTTTGTGGAGCTGGAGAGTAGTGGTGGACGAGGTTGTCTAGAGAGGATGAACGTGAACCAGGTGACCAGGGCTTACTTTGACCAAGTGAGGAATAGAAGGCAGGATGAGGTCCGTGCTCTTGTGCTAGGGCCATTTGTAGTGGCAAAGCTGTGAGTGATGTGACCAAAAGGAGAGCTGGGGGCCTAACGCAGAGACAGGGTTCTGGGTTCCCACATTTCTTGCTTGGAAAATCTCCCCAAGGGTCATCATGCTCTGAACTTGTAGGACTGCTAACAACCCTATTATCTACCACTAACCTGGGAGTGGAGGCCAACAAAAGATTCATGTGCCTCAAATTTCAGAGGTCCTACTCAGTCCCTATTTATTAAAAAAAAAAAGAGGGTGCAGGAGGGCATTTAAATATGAAGTCATTGAGATACATCCTCATCAATCCTACATTAGGGCCATGAAACTACTAAAGGCAGTCATGACAATGCTGATTCATAGAATACATTTTAAGAGGTTATATATTTATCCAACTCATCAGGGCTGTAGCTAAACCAGTTCAGGCCATTGTATTTCCTTGTGTACTGACTAAATTATCTTCTTTATGGCTAAGACTGCTTAAGAATTAACTTGCATAGTGCATAGGGATACAGCTAAATGTGCAGCTTTTCCCAGTAAGAATAAGAGGCACCTTTAAGATACTCTTTTGAAACACAGGACTTCTATAGAGAAAGTTGTTTTAAAAATCTCTGCTATTTTATCTTTACTATTCCACTTAGAGGGATTCTGTAGTTATCAGAAGATCAGGCAATTAAGTTTTCTCTGGCAGTTCACACTCACATACACATGCTGGCAGCAGATATCACAAGAAATGATAACCCTCAAACACTTGATAGTGCTCTAACTGTTCTTATGCTCCTGTTTACCAGCTTGAGCAGATGAGTGTGAAATGTTTTCTGTAGTTTATGTGAGGGAAGATGAGAGTGTCCAGGGACAGTTGTATACGGGGTTAAAATAGGGTTACCAGGCTCCTCGTATAGCGTAAAAATGGTTCATCCAGTTATAAACATCAAAGTGAGAGACTGTTTTTAAAGATCTTGGCAGATTGTATTCCAAAAAGTGATTTAGGATGAGAAAGTTTGCCAGTCCACGAGGCATGTGACACCCTAGTGCAGCGTCAGAGTCAGACCAGCGTGTCTCCATGGTCCTTTTTCATTATAACATCATCTGCAGCACAGGGGGTAGTCTAGACCAGGAAGCAAGATTATCAGTAATGCCTTTCAGACTAAAGTATCCTGACAACGTAATTAACATTAACCAAGCATTGCATTCTTTAATATATTTTTAAAAATGGGGGCTTGTAAAGTAGCAAGATATCTCTCTCTCTCTCTCTCTTTTTTTTTTTTGAACTTTCATTGGAGTATAGTTGATTTACAACGTTGTGATAATTGCAAGTATATAGCAAAGTGATTCAGTTATACATATGCATATATCCACTCTTTTTTAGATTATTTTCCCATATAGCCCATTACAGAGCATTGAGTAGAGTTGCTGGTGCTGCTATGCAGCAGGCTCTTATTAGTCATCTATTTCATATACAGTAGTGTGTATATGTCAGTCCCAATCTCCCAATTTAGCCCTCCCCCACGGGCTATAAATGGTTTCAATCTGAGGTTATTACAAGACATTGAATATAGGTTCTTGTGCTACACAGTAAATTCCTGATGCTCATCTACTTCATCTATAGTAGTTTGTATCTATTAAACTTCTGGAGCTAGAGCTATAGTGTTTGAATTGACAAGAATTTGGTATGACTCATGTAGACAATGAAGTGAAGAAATGAAGAGCAAATTAGCAAAATTATATTATGAACTGTAAATTCACAATTTTGAGAAATGAATAGAAAAGTAACCACAGAGTAAAAGAATTAGAAGTCTTGCTCAAAATCAATAGTTGAAAAGCCAAATAATAATGAACGCCAGCAAATGGTGACTAAAGTATCTTTGCTAAATCAACAAAATGTTGATCATCTAGAAACACAGAAAACAGTCCCAATAAGGGAAACTGTGATTTTATCATATGTAGACATGCCCTTCCCACAAGCATAAATGGGAAGAATAAGAAAAAGGAAGAGACAGACTCCTGACATTGCTCTCTATAAAATAATGATCACTAAGATAACTAATTTAAAAAATGTATTCTCAAATTACAGAAACCTATAGTGATACCAGACCTCAAAACTATAATGTGCTACATGGATAGTACATTAAATATGCAAACAATGTTTCAGAATATGCATACAGCTATGAATACATTGTAATATTTTCTCTTTCAAAATAAATGCAGTATTACATTTAAACATTACCACTATATTTTCCTATAACTGTCTCAAATATTTGTTAAGGAGACAGAGTGTAAATAAATAATCAAACATATATTTAATTAATATATGTGTATTCTTGCAATTGAGGGATTTGTGTAATAGTATGCCAGTAATGCACTTACTTGCAGTAATGTGCCTATTTAATCCCAAATGGAAAGAAAATATTTTATCACAGCGTAGGTTTGTTGACTTAGGTCCTT
Organism: Ovis aries; assembly: GCF_016772045.2. Taxonomy (NCBI): domain Eukaryota; kingdom Metazoa; phylum Chordata; class Mammalia; order Artiodactyla; family Bovidae; genus Ovis; species Ovis aries. The sequence goes on from NC_056079.1 coordinate 11,036,215, forward strand.
TGTTCCTTATATTGTTTTTTGTGTGACTATAAGGATGAAAGCAAAAACAAAGTTTATTTTTTGTAACTATAGTATAAGCTTTCCAAATCTTTAAAATTTTAATTAAATACATAGTACTTGTAATTTTGTGTCACAATTTTGATAAAATATTTTAGAGATACTATCTATGGAGGATTGATTCTTAAGAGCTAGAAAGAGAAAATGGAGTCTTTCCTAAGTGTATAATTTGAAAAGTGTTGGCATGAGGTTACATTGAATATAGAAAGTGGAATTGAAAGAGCCAAAAAAGGAGAAGTCTGTGGATCTGAGGCAGAGATCCATGGAGGGGTGGATAGATATAGAGAAAAGGATCTGTTGTGAGGATGTAAGAGAAGTCTTCAGGCATAAATAAGGTCAAAGCTAGGTCAAGTCCTAATCTAGGTCTAGCTCACATGTGTTCTGTGTGTTCCATTGGAGACGATTCCCAGTGTCCAAAAGGGGATTTGTACTCAAGTGGGCCAAGCAGAGGAAAGAATCCAATGTAAGATTGTTAATCAGAATGGAGAATCAGTTTCTATACCTGACGATTTAGATAACCGATAAGAGAAAGAGGATATAAAGAAAATGAATGTTCAAGGAGCGCTGTCCACCTGTAGGCACCTCTTCAGACCTTGGAGGGAAAAGTTTGCTTCTTGTTTCTGTGAAGCTATCAACTGCCTTGAACTTCTGTTACTTAGGACTCTGTGCATCCTTTCATGATTTCTCAACATCAATTTCTAATGCAAGAGCAGTGTGGCAGAAATTAAGACAGAGAATAGTTTGCCGCTGTGATGCTAATGAGTCTCTTCCAAGTATCAAGTAGACAAGTAATTTACTGTAAAGAAAAAATCAATTTCTATAGTTACTCAAGTTCCAGTATCTGGACACACTCCCTCCTGTCTTTCTCTCCTTGTGGTGATATTTACTTGTTTGGAAACAGTACATCTGTTTGTTGGATAGGTCTGAAGTGGAGGCTACACCTTGTCAGGGAAATTTTAATAACCACAAAATAAAAATTCACCAAAACATCTGATTTGTGTTATCAAATCACCATAAGACATTTTTACTTTTATGAGTTGAAAAGTTTTAAAAGATGATAAGAAAAAAAAAAAGAGCTACAACTACAACTTAGGATATTCAAATATATCAAAACTATGACTTAAATTCATCTCCAGGAAAAATTAATTTTAATTTGTAGCATAAGCAAGGAATAGATAGATTACTTGTCAATATTCCTTAATAGACAAAGGAAAGCCTAAATGAGAACAAAAATGGAATTGGCAATTCAATAAAAGTGAAAAGTAAGAATGAGCTCTATTTTGAATTGCTGCAATTTTTATTCATTAAAATCACTCAGCTTGATAAGCAAACCTTTTTAAATACCAAGAACAAATTGTTAAAGAACTGTCATTGTACTCTCGCCTAGTTAGATAATGGGTCCCTTTTTGCAAGACTAGAAATAGGCTCCTGGATTTGTGTATCTGATTTTGTGGCTTTTGCAAGTAGTAATGATGGAGGAGCCTGTAATGACAGAGGAGCCTGGCAGGCTACAGTCCATGAGGTCTCAGAGTCAGACATGACTTAGCAACTGAACAACAATGATGACGCAGGATTCCAGGGGTTAACTCTTGAATAGTCTGGCATATTCACAGACTTTTGCAAACCAATCTTGGTGAAGTTTGTTTCATGGAAAGCTGGGTAAAAGAGTATGGATTAACCCTAGGGGGTGAATTGTTCAAACTTCTCTTTTAACTGACAGAGGATCAAACTAGATATCTGTATATAAAGCAGACCCAGGATTTGGCGATTGGATTTTCTGATTCAATGTAACTTCAGATAAAGCAAGCATAACCTTCATGACAGGGCTATTATTTCTCTCTTATCAGTAGTTATATATACCGTTCAATGTGAAGCATCCCTATGACCGCAAAGATGGAACTGGGGACCAAGGGCATTTCTTTAGTTGTTGTGTTCAGTGATGAGGGCTTCCAACTGACCTTTGTTTTCAGTTTTAAATCTAATATGAGTCTGTGTATATGAAAGTTCCTCAGTCATGTCCAACTTTGAGACCCCATAGACTATACAGCCCATGGAATTCTCCAGGCCAGAATACTGGAGTGGCAGCCTTTCCCTTCTCCAGGAGATCTTCCCAACTCAGGCATTGAACCCAGGTCTCCCACATTTCAGGCCGATCCTTTACCAGCTGAGCCACATGAGGAGGCATTATAATTTGCAGACAGACAGGTCTACCGGAGACTTCTAATCTAGATCAAAAAAGAACCTTTGCATCACTATATGTCTTCTCACTTAGTATCACGTTATTTTTTCCTATAATACTCTCCTATTGTCCCCTAAAAATAGCCTTCAAACTTTGTGGTTTAGTTAAAGAAAATGCCCAATATATGCACAAGACAGTAAAGCCTAAATGAGTAAAATGAGGTGTTTTGAGCACATTCATTCATTCACCCACGCATCATAAAGGTCACCCGTTTGTCGCTCACTGTGTTAGATACCATACCATTTGCTGGTGGTGCAAATTGGACCATAAAGAAGGCTGAGCGCTGAAGAATTGGTGCTTTTGAATTATGGTGCTGGAGAAGACTCTTGCCTGGAGAAGAAAATGGCAACCTACCCCAAGATTCTTGCCTGGAGAATCCCATGGACAGAGGAGCCTGGTGGGCTACAGTCCATGGGGTTGCAAAGAGTCAGACACAACTGAGCAACTAAACAACAACAACAAAAGACTCTTGAGAATCCCTTAGACAGTAAGGAGATCAGACCAGTCAATCCTAAATGAAATCAACCCTGAATATTCACAGGAAGGACTGATACTGAAGTTGAAGTTCCAGTAGCTTGGCCACCTGATGCAAAAAGCTGACTCACTGGAAAAGACCCTGATGCTGGGAAAGATTGAGAGCAGGAGGAGAAGGGGGCAACAGAGGATGAGATGGTTGGATGGTGCCACCAACTCAATGGACATGAATCCAAGCAAACTCCAGGAGATAGTGAAGGACAAGGGAGGCTGGCATGCTGCAGTCCATGGGGTTGCTAAGAATTGGACACAACTTAGCAATTCAACAACAACAACAGCAATGAAAAATTAAATAAGTGGCAAATTACCTTCAAAGGGGATCAATGACTTCTGATTACTTTCAAAGGGGATCAATGACTTCCGGTCTATAAATAACATAGTTTCAATCTAGCAAACACCTTTAACTTTAGATCAATCCTCTTTGAGGAAGGAACAACATATATGCCAGGTTAAAGGAAATTAATTATAGAACCCAAAGTGTTTAGGAAAATAATGAATTCAAATTTAGAATTTAGTAGTATGCACAGCATTCAATGTAAAAAGTTTTTTTCCAGTGCTTTTTTATCATTGTTTCTGGGAGAAAACTTCAATTAAATGTTGATATATTGATGGTTTTCAACACATGTTAAAAAGCCTTAGCAGAAGCAAGCTCCTCAAGTAAGGGGAAGGACCAGGAAAAGAAACAACTAAAGGAAACTAAATCCAGAGAGTGTGTATGTGTGTGTGTTTGTGTGTGTGTGTATGCCAGGAGCTTGGGATGGCATGGCTTCCCATGAATTCACCATAAATTCTTACACTTCACATACTTCATGCTCTGTATCCCTATAATTTTATTTATGATACCAGCTATTGGACTCAGAATAATTATCAAACTCCATGATTTTCATAATTTTGTTTTGCTCTGCTTTTCCACTTCCAACTTTATATACAAAAGCATCACACAGATTTTTTTTATCAGACCTTAATTTGAAGTTCAGTTTCTCGACAGTTTTTCCATTTTTCAAAATGCTAATATTATTAAATCATGAAAACTTTGAGAATAAAAGCCCTAGCATTCAAATCAGACATTTGCAAAGAAGACACTTAGCATGTACGGTGTTAAACAAAAGAGTTCAGGGAGGCTTCCCAGATTTTGCAAATAAAAATGTATGTCACATGGTACATGGTTACACTAAAAATTATTCATCACTTATCTATAATTCATATTGAACTGAGCATCCTGTAATTTATGTGGCAACCCCACGTTGTAGACCTAAATGAAATACAAAATCTGGATAAGTAGATTATACATTAACTCTCCTGTCCATAAACAAACTATCAAAAGGAAAGTTACTAATTCATTAATATGAGTTTGTTCTTATAGATTGAATTATATCTGCAGATTAGAGTTGTATTGATAATACATCAAAAAGTCATATACTGAATAATTGCAGCATGAGATTATCTACCTTTAATTGCTTTTAATAACACAAAGGAAGCCAAGGCTTATTCACAGGAAGCTTTGCAATTGAAACTAGAAAAATCATATCACCTGCATGTTTTAAGTAAATAAAATTCAGCCCACATTTTGAAAAATATAATTCTATTATTAGAAAAATAACTGTTAGAAAATAAGCTGGAATGATCATCAGGGGAGAAAATAATTTTTACTATTTTATTCTTTATTTTCTAGTTTCTCTACTTTTAAAAATACTTTTAAAAAATCTAAAGAAAAAGATGAGATTAAAAGGTTGCATGCTAATAGTTATTTATAAGTAACTGGTTATTTAAAACATTTATAAATAACTGGTATACTCCTGGTTTTAATAGCAATAGACAATTAAATATTTTTATCTTTTGAACACTTAATCTTTTAATACTTGAAATCGCTATCCTTTATATACTTTAGAAACTAAATATGAGTCAGTGAAAAAGCAAGGGATCTTGTTGTTTAGAATCCAGTCCTGGACTTAACACTTTCTAGTTGTGTGTCCTTTATATGCTTTGGTTCTTTATCTGCAAAATACAGGCAATGATATTATTTAAATGAAAAGATGGTTTCTTAAGCATTAAATGAGTTAGGGTACAGTGAGTATAAAACCCATGACTTATTATAAGTGCTATGTCAGTGTTAATGTCAGTTACTCTTTTTTTGTGCTTGTACAATGAGATGTGTTGTCTTTACTGTTGTTTTTTTATTCTGTTGAGCTCAGTTCAGCTCAGTCACTCAGTCGTGTCTGACTCTTTGTGACCCCATGAATCGCAGCACGCCAGGCCTCCCTGTCCATCACCAACTCCCGGAGTTCACTCAGATTCATGTCCATCGAGTCCGTGATGCCATCCAGCCATCTCATCCTCTATCATCCCCTTCTCCTCCTGCCCCCAATCCCTCCCAGCATCAGAGTCTTTTCCAATGAGTCAACTCTTCGCATGAGGTGGCCAAAGTATTGGAGTTTCAGCTTTAGCATCATTCCTTCCAAAGAAATCCCAGGGCTGATCTCCTTCAGAATGGACTGGTTGGACCTGCTTGCAGTCCAAGGGACTCTCAAGAATCTTCTCCAACACCACAGTTCAAAAGCATCAATTCTTCAGTGCTCAGCCTTCTTCATAGTCCAACTCTCACATCCATACATGACCACTGGAAAAACCATAGCCTTGACTAGACGGACCTTAGTCAGCAAAGTAATGTCTCTGCTTTTGAATACGCTATCTAGGTTGGTCATAACTTTCCTTCCAAGGAGAAAGCATCTTTTAATTTCATGGCTGAGTCACCATCTGCAGTGATTTTGGAGCCCCCAAAATAAAGTCTGACACTCTTTCCACTGTTTCCCCATCTATTTGCCATGAAGTGATGGGACCGGATGCCATGATCTTTGTTTTCTGAATGTTGAGCTTTAAGCCAACTTTTTCACTCTCCATTTTTACTTTCATCAAGAGGCTTTTGAGTTCCTCTTCACTTTGTGCCATAAGGGTGGTGTCATCTGCATATCTGAGGTTATTGATATTTCTCCCGGCAATCTTGATTCCAGCTTGCGTTTCTTCCAGTCCAGTGTTTCTCATGATGTACTCTGCATATAAGTTAAATAAGCAGGGTGACAATATACAGCCTTGACGTATTCCTTTTCCTATTTGGAACCAGTCTGTTGTTCCATGTCCAGTTCTAACTGTGGCTTCCTGACCTGCATATAGGTTTCTCAAGAGACAGGTCAGGTGGTCTGGTATTCCCATCTCTCTCAGAATTTTCCAGTTTCTTGTGATCCACACAGTCAAAGGCTTTGGCATAGTCAATAAAGCAGAAATAGATGTTTTTCTGGAACTCTCTTGCTTTTTCGATGATCCAGCAGATGTTGGCAATTTGATCTCTGGTTCCTCTGCCTTTTCTAAAACCAGCTTGAACATTAGGAAGTTCACGGTTCACATACTACTGAAGCCTGGCTTGGAGAATTTTGAGCATTACTTTACTAGCGTGTGAGATGAGTGCAATTGTGCGGTAGTTTGAGCATTCTTTGGCATTGCCTTTATTTAGGATTAGAATGAAAACTGATCTTTTTCAGTCCTGTGGTCCCTGCTGAGTTTTCCAAACTTGCTGGCATATTGAGTGTAGCACTTTCACAGCATCATCTTTTAGGATTTGAAATAGTTCAACTGGGATTCTATCACCTCCACTAGGTTTGTTCATAGTGATGCTTTCTAAGGCCCACTTGACTTCACATTCCAGGATGTCTGGCTCTAGATGAGTGATCACAACGTTGTGATTATCTAGGTTGTGAAGATCTTTTTTGTACAGTTATGTGTATTCTTGCCACCTCTTCTTAATATCTTCTGCTTCTGTTAGGTCCGTACCATTTCTGTCCTTTATCGAGCCCATCTTTGCATGAAGTGTTCCCTTGGTATCTCTAATTTTCTTGAAGAGATATCTACTCTTTCACATTCTGCTCTTTTCCACTATTTCTTTGCCTTGATTGCCGAGGTCCAGCCTCAGCAGAGTCCAGGGATATCCTCAGGATGGACGACGTCGGCGAATGAAGAAAGATAGATAAAGAGATAAAGAAAGAGACACGGGGTGACCAAGCTTCTTCAAGCGAGGCCCCTTACTTTATTCTTCTCTGGGATTTTATACCATGAGTTATACATACAGCAAGGTGAAAAATGCAGAGTCAACTCAACATTCCATCAGTAATAACTTTTATCGATATCAGGTTCCTTCCTGCAAAAGTCTTATTTTCTGTACATCATCTTCTATTCCAGAGGCCTGTTGATATTCCATGACCTCCTTTTGATAAAGGTTGGTCAGCCAGAACACCAGCACAATGATTTTCCCTTAAAGTGTTTCTTCTTAAATTCTTAGCCTGCGTCACCCTTAAAGTACAGAGTTACATTTTTATGGAACAAAGATTCAGCTGGTTACAGCAAAGAAAGGGCTTATTAACTCAAAGTCTAATGTTGCTAATGCTAAGGCTATTACTTGCTTCTTCTACATCCTGACTATATGCACTCCCAGGAACACAATGGATAAGGGATGTGAGAATTTGGCAGCAAGCATTGCATAGGCTCAACAATGTTGCAAGAGTCTAGATAAAGCTGCCAAGTTAGCTAGAATGCTAACAGACTGTTTGAAACACTCCTTTCATGCCCAGGAGATTTATCAACTAGAGCCCTAAGTTAACTCTTTTGGTCAGAGACAGCCCCTTGCTAATGTCAGAAGAGCTGGTGAAAGACATAAAATAGTAAGACAGATTCTGGTTCAGGGGTAGATGCTCGAGCAGGTCCAGGGGGTCCGTCGAGTCCTGAGGCCTTGCTCATCAGGACTCTTCCGCATGACCTTGTCATGGATCGGATGGCCCAGGGATTCCCTCGAGTCCTGCATGACCTTGTCATGGGTGGGATCTCCCATGCTGTCTCCCGGCAATTGATCACTGAAGAAGGCTTGCTTATCTCTTCTTGCTATTCTTTGGAACTCTGTATTCAGATGCTTATATCTTTCCTTTTCTCCTTTGTTTTTTGCCTCTCTTCTTTTCACAGCTATTTGTAAGGCCATTTTGCTTTTTTGCATTTCTTTTCCATGGGGATGGTCTTGATCCCTGTCTCCTGTACAATGTCACGAACCTCATTCCATAGTTCATCAGGCACTCTATCTATCAAATCTAGGCCCTTAAATCTGTTTCTCACTTCCACTGTATAATCATAAAGGATTTGATTTATGTCATACCTGAATGGTCTAGCGGTTTTCTCTACTTTTTCAATTTAAGTCTGAATTTGGTAATAAGGAGTTCATGATCTGGCCACAGTCAGCTCCTGGTCTTGTCTTTGCTGACTGTATAGAGCTTCTCCATCTTTGGCTGCAAATAATATAATCAATCTGATTTTGGTGTTGACCATCTGGTGATGTCCATGTATAGAGTCTTCTCTTATGTTGTTGGAAGAGGGTGTTTGCTATGACCAGTGCATTTTCTTTACAAAACTCTATTAGTCTTTGCCCTGCTTCATTCTGCATTCCAAGGCCAAATTTGCCTGTTACTCCAGGTGTTTCTTGACTTCCTACTTTTGCATTCCAGTCCGCTATAATGAAAAGGACATCTTTTTTGGGTGTTAGTTCTAAAAGGTCTTGTAGGTCTTCATCGAACTGTTCAACTTCAGCTTCTTCAGCATTACTGGTTGGGGCATAGACTTTGAATACTGTGATATTGAATGGTTTGCCTTGGAGACGAACAAAAATCATTCTGTCATTTTTGAAATTGCATCCAAGTACTGCATTTCGGACTCTTTTGTTGACCATGATGGCTACTCCATTTCTTCTGAGGGATTTCTGCCCACAGTAGTAGATATAATGGTCATCTGAGTTAAATTCACCTATTCCAGTCCATTTTATTTCACTGATTCCTAGAATGTCGACGTTCACTCTTGCCATCTCTTGTTTGACCACTTCTAATTTGCCTTGATTCATGGACCTGACATTCCAGGTTCCTATGTATATTGCTCTTTATAGCAGCTAGAGGCTGCCTGATTAAGAAAATACTGTGATACCAAAAGTTGCTGCTCAATCACTTTGGAAACAAACTCAGGGAGAATTGTGGTAATGGGAAAGCTCTGGAAAAGACAATAACAACTATGATTTCACAATTCCCTTTGATAGATTCTTAGCAAGTGCCCCAAACAAGTATTTGCAGCAACTTCCTGTTTCTGGTAGATTTGAAATACAAACAGCAGACTGTCTTAGCTCAGGTTATTACAACAAAACACCATAGTCCCAGCGACCTGAACAACAGGTGTTTGTTTCTCTAGTGCTGGAGGTTGGGAACATCATGGCCCAAGCAGATTCAGGCCCTCTTCTTGACTTGCAGATGGCTGCCTTTTTGCTATGTCCTCAGACAGTGGAGAGAGGAAGTTCTGTTATCTCTCCCCGCCCCCACCCTTAAAGTATAACATTCCTATCATGGGGGCTGCACCCTCATGATCTTATCTAAATCTAATTATCTCCAAAGGGCTCCGCCTACTAATACTATCTAATACGGAGAGTTAGGGCTTCAAGGTACAGAGTTTGATGAAACACAGTGAGTCCATAGCACAGACCACTGTGGTTTTGATTTAATGGATTCATACTTATCAGCCTTCTCCACCTATAAGTTGACAGGGCTTGCCATTCTGCAAAAAGTGCAGGACATAAGAGAGCCACTTGTCTTTCATAAAGTCTGTGCTTTGTTTCTTTATTAGAGTGTTACCCTTGGGTTTTTGTTTATCCTTCTGCTGCTGCTGCTCCTAAGTCACTTCAGTCGTATCCGACTCTGTGCGACCCCACAGATGGCAGCCCACCAGGCTCCCCTGTCCCTGGGATTCTCCAGGCAAGAACACTGGAGTGGGTTGCCATTTCCTTCTCCAATGCATGAAAGTGAAAAGTGAAAGTGAAGTTGCTCAGTCGTGTCTGACTCTTAGCAACCCCGTGGACTGCAGCCTACCAGGCTCCTCCGTCCATGGGAGTTTCCAGGCAAGAGTACTAGAGTGGGGTGCTGTTGCTTTGTCCGTATCCTTCCTGACCCCTCCCCGTTGATTTTCTCCTCAAAATTAAAAGTTAGAATAGAAAAATGATACTCTAAAAGCAATCAGGAGCAGTGGCTGCCTGTTATAACTGGATTTGATCCATTGTTACTTCTGTCTCTATTATTGCATCAATATTGCCTCAAACAGATAGCATATGGCAGAGAGAAGAATAACTCATGATTTATATGCAGTCCAGCTGTGTGTATGTGACTCATCCTCATGTGGGGTTAAAAATAAATTCAGGATCAGATTTAAACTTTATAGAGACATATGTTTACCTGTATCTCAGATGTGTTTAATTTCTATTTTTTATCCAAATACACACATTTTTACTTTTGGTAGTTAGAAGATTTGAAGCCTATAATAAGTAGGTAGGAGAAATGACTTTAATTTAGATTGAGAATGAAAAATTGATTATTAAATCCCTCTCATGAATAGGAATATAAAAAATATAATTTGTAACTAAATTCATATGAAAACAAAATATTTATCATTCTTTATAATAACTTAAGTGTAAGTCACTCAGTCATGCCCGATTCTTTGTGACCCCATGGACCATAGCTCACCAAGCTATATAGTCCATGTGGTTGCAAAGAGTTGGCCTGACTGACTGACTAAGCACAGCTTAGTCCATAGGAAAGGCATGGCAACCCTCTTCAGTATTCTGCCAGGCTCCTCTGTCCATGGAATTCTCTAGGCCAGCATACTGGAGTGGGTAGCCATTCTCTTCTCCAGGGCATCTTCCCAATCCCGGGTTTGAATCCAGGTCTCCCTCATTGCAACCCACACCAGTACGCTTGCCTGGAAAATCCCATGGATGGAGGAGCCTGGTAGGCTGCAGTCCACGGGGTCGCACAGAGTCAGACACGACTGAAGCGATTTAGCAGCAGCAGCAGCTCCCTCATTGCAGTTGGATTCTTTACTGTCTGAGCCACCTGGGAAACCCATAATAACTTAAGTGATATAGAATAAAAAGACCAAAATCACATAGGTGAATATCTGTCTATTATGGCATGCTATTTTTGAAATATTAAAAGTAGATGTCATTTAATTTTAGCAGGAAAGATTATTGTTTCTAAGTGACCTCCATAAGAGAATCTGTAGAAGTTCATGAATATATTTTTATAGTTTTACAAAGTGAACCTTAGGTTTAAAGTATATTTTTATCTGAATAATTTTAATGTGTAATGGAATAAAATATTATTTTCTTGGTTTTGGACAAAACTACTTTTTTCTGGTTTAATATGTTTACTATTGAAACTATCCTTTAAATTAAAATATTGCAAAACTAAAAGGATACTGCATTAGGAGTAAATATTCGATAGGAATGTAATTAGATTGAATTTTCACCTTCATTAAGCATGCGGACAAATCAGATGTGGATTTTCATTTCAAAAGTTTATTATAGGGGAAGCACATAAATGTAATTATAAGCTCTCCCATTAATACATCTTTGATTTCTTGCCATTCTGCATACATGTCCAAGTTCACATCTGTACAGGCCATTATCTTGAATTGAATTCCTGCTTTAGGGCATATGGATCAATGTTATATTTGGAAGGCTTTCTGTCATATGCAGGCAAATATCCATGAGAATTACGTCAATGTTTAGTTACCAAAATCTTTGAAAGTTAAGGCAGTTAATGAATTGAGGAACTAGGTATCCTTTCAAATTTACTGATTAAGATTTGTAATTTATTATCAGTCACTTTTAAAATAGATACTGTGCGCTGCCTTACCACAAGACCTAGGTTACAACAGATTCAATAGATAACAACAAGGACATTGCTTTTTTTATATGCAAGGTGCTGTGCTTAGTACCCCATGGACTATATAGCCTGCCAGACTCCTCTGTCCATGGGATTCTCTAGGCAAAAATACTGGAGAGGGTTGCCATGCCTTTCCTCCAGGGGATCTTCCCAGCCCACAGATCGAACCCAGGTCTCCTGCATTGCAGGCAGATTCTTCACCATCTGAGCCACCAGGGAAGCCCGAGAATACTGGAGTGGGTAGCCTATTCCTTCTCTAGGGGATCTTCCTGACCTAGGAATGGAACAGGGGTCTCCCCCATTGCAGGCTGATTCTTTACCAGATGAACCATCAGGGAAGCCCTAAATGAAGGTAACACTGAACATATCCAGATGTATGAATTTTTTCATTGAATATTTTAAAATCAGCATGAGGTAAAATGTGGATATACATTTGGAGTGTACATAAACATGTATATAGTGACTGCATTCTTTAATGATGTACTAACTCTTTTTATTAACTTTCTGTAGGTGGGAAAACAAGAGTGATTAGTGGCAACATAATTAAATAATTTAACTAACATTACACAGTCAACTATTGCTTCTGGTAGATATTTTTTAATTTTTTTAAAAAATTATATAGTTTTTAAATGTTACTTGCCATTTAGTTACTACTAAATATTGGCTATATTCTCGTGTTATATAATATATGCTTGAGTCTGTCTTACACGAGGCCATGACTTTTTAAATAAAGTCTGCCAAATATGTTGATTTCTAAGAAGAATTTCTAAACGTTCTTGAAAAGTGCTGTTTACTTGAGAACAGAAAATGTGTCTTAAGTTTGGCCTCATATAACTTAATAAAATGCCAGAGCACAGGATGGGTGATTAATGAAAGCTTCTTGAAGGAAAATGCCATAGATTTAAAAAACATTTTTCTCAAATGTTGCTTTGAAGCTTCTCTGAGTGTGAGTTCAAGTGATCCATGTTTTGTTCTTATTCTGAAGACTGTTTCCTTCTCAGCAGTGCTTTTAGTACCAATATTTTCTATACATAATAATTGATTAGCAAAATAAATATAGTCACTGCTTACAAAAATTTTATGCTCTGGTCACATTTATCAAATAGGTACTTAATCAAGTGTATTTACAAAATGTTATACGTTCTCTGAAGGAAAATGACAAGGGAGAATAATGCACATATGTCTTGGTACCACCTACATTAAACTTTCAAAAGCAAACCACAAAAAGACTATTTTTATTCACTGATCCTACATATATAAGAATTTTTAAAAAATGAACAGACAACAGAACAAACTTGTCTGGTAATGATGCATGTTAAAGAAAACCAGAGCTTGATAATGAGGGGGCAAGAACAGATTTTTATGCAAGAACCAATGCTGTAGGGGAAAATAGACTTCCTAGAATTGTGCTCAATTCCAGGTACAACAGCAAAGGTGGGGATTTATAGCCAAAGAGAAACATCAAGGGGAATCTGATTAAACTGATATGATAGGATTCTTGTTGAAGGCAGGAGTGACCGGACATCCCCTGAGAGGCAGTGATGGGTGAGAAATATGATCAGATATCCAGAGTAGGGGATTCTGCTTAAACGAACTTAGCAGAAGTTTTACCAAAATGAAGGCCTGCAAATACATACAGGGAAGTCCGAAACTTGAGGCTTAGTTGAGCAGAGGGTGCAGAAGACCTCTTACTAAAGTTTGGTCAAGGAGAGAGTTTTGTCTTACCTACCAGCATTTGGTAAGCCTACTTCTTGAGGAGAAGGGCAGGGGAAGGATAGTAGAGTATGTTATCATGGTTTGAAAATTTGTCTTAAGAGGAAAACTGAAGCAGACATCACAAAATGTTAACTTTTGTTAAATTTAGGTACTAGGTATCTGTTCTATTATTTAGTGAATCTTGGAGGTAGTTTATATCACACAAATTCTTTTTTGAAACAAGAAATATTAATTGAGCTGAAATGTAAAAGGTAGAAATGACTTGGGTGAAGGAGAGCTGATAGTGGGGTTGGATTTGAGAGAGCATGCAGGATAGCATTACTCAGTGCAGTGAAATAAAATTAAGTTATTACAAATAAGACATAGGTGTATTTTAAAGTGTATATCCATGTATATGTGGGTACACAAATATATGTGTCATTTATAAAGTATGCAGTTGTTACTTCTTTCCTAAAACATTTTAATGAATTTCTCTGTTTAAATTATAAAAAAGGCAAATGTTTCCTGAAAATATTTTTAGCACAACAAAACTATATCATTAATGATATGCTATCTAAATTATGGATTGAATATTTTAAGAGCCTTAAGAAGAACAAGTGTTATATTAATTAGAGAAATACCAACTCTAGTTTTACAGATTGAAGCATGAAAATCAAAGCATTACTAGAGTTGTTCTTTATAGTAATATCTTCACATTGATGAGGTTTTGTTCTATAGCCTTCCACTCATGTGTGGAATTAAGTTATTGCCTCTAATTATGAAAGTAATAGAATCATGATTAGAAGATAGTTTCTGAATCAGTAGTTCTCATTCAGCCTTTTATTCTTCACATGAAATTTCTTTCATCTAGAATGTAGGATTTGTTGTTGTATAAAATCCAAGTTTACACAGTTAAAATTTATTTTTAAAACTTTTGATAAATTGGTCTGTAATTGAGAAAAGACCATATTTACTACAGGAGTAGGAGAGTAAGCTTTAAATTATATTTAAGACTGAATTCTCACGTATCCTTTAATTTTATTTTGAATACATTGTTTTTGACCAAATGGCCAGTAACCTGTAGATGTCACTCAAAGATGATTTGTCTTGTAGGAGAGATGGGGAACTTTATTAAAATTGTTACAGATTTTAATGCATAAATTTTAAAAGATAATTAGTTGACATGTTATCAACATACTGTTAATGATTTATAAAGAAAAGTATAGTCCTTTCTTGCCCTATTAACTCGTAATTAGTTAGTTAAATGTACTTACAAATCTCAGCTCAACTCATGTAACTAGTCACCTGAGATTCCAAATAAAACTAAGTTACATACTTCCAAACACAATAAATGACTCCCAACTTATGAGAAAGCTAAACATAGATGCATAGTGACGTAAGATGGTCCCCTGTCCGTGGCCTCCTATGGGATTAAGTGGAGACATGGGACTCAATAGTCATACGCTGCCTCTTGTCTTAACTGCGTGGTATGTTGGCATCTCCTGAGCAGAAGTTGAGCAGCGGCAGCTCTGCTAGTTCGGAGAAGGTGACGGCACCCCACTCCAGTGCTCTTGCCTGGAAAATCCCATGGACGGAGGAGCCTGGTAGGCTGCAGTCCATGGGGTCGCTGAGGGTCGGACAAGATTGAGCGACTTCACTTCACTTTTCACTTTCATGCATTGGAGAAGGCAATGGCAACCCACTCCAGTGTTCTTGCCTGGAGAATCCCAGGGACAGGGGAGCCTGGTGGGCTGCCGTCTCTGGGGTCGCACAGAGTCGGACACGACTGAAGCAACTTAGCAGCAGCAGCAGCAGCAGCAGCTCTGCTATTTACCCCATGACCTGGGGCTCCCCTCTGACCTGGTCAAACCGCATTTCCTCCCCTGACTCACTGCTATCTGGGAAGAGTCCCTGAGAGGCCATGTGTAAATCAGCTAGTTCACCCCATGGTCCAATAGACAGTAGCTGCTCAATGAATGATCTCCCACTTCTCCTTTCCTCTTCCATCTTTGAAGCAGTGCTTACTATAGATTTTCCTCCAAATACTGTAACTGTAGCTTTTAAGTTGTTTTTTTTTTTAAGTTTGTTTGTTTATTTCTGGCAGTGCTGGGTGTTTCATTGCTGTGAGTGGTTCTTTCTCTAGTTGCAGTGAGCCAGGACTCCCCTTTAGTTGTGGTGCATGGGCTGTTCATTGCAGTGGCCCCTCTTGTTGGGGAACAAGAGCTCCGGGGCGTCTAGTTTACAGTAGTTGTGGATACGGGCTCAGTAGTTGCGGCTCCCGGGTTCCATAGCACTGCCTCAGTCGTTTTGACTCAGGGACTTAGTTGTTCCATAGTATGCAGGATTAGGGATCAAACCCATGTTTCCTGCATGGGTGGGCAGATTCTTGATCACTGATCCACCAGGGAAGCCTCTCCTGTTGTTTCTGATCTCACAGAGTTGACAGGAAGAAATAGTTTGAGAAGAACGTATACTATCATCCATGTAACATATATTAAAAATATAAAGTGATGTTGCAATATTTTAAATATCTTGGAAAACAAACTCCCATTGCATCTTCAAAACATACTGCATATCAACTGAGTGAAATCTCTTTTTCTTCATCAACCAGTTTCCAGTGCATCTGTATTGATGGCAAGGGAGTCAATAAATCATAGGAATTCGTGTCTTTGGGACTAGTTATTTTTATTATAAGGAATTGAAGAATATCCTAAACATCAAGAGTATTCTCAATATTATTAGTACTGAGAAGGACAGCAGAAGTTTCCTGGATGAGAGTGGTTGGGAATTATTCATAAGTTACTCAAAGAAGGAAGGGGAATTCAAACAAAAAGAGTGTTAAAACTTAAATATAATCAGTACAATCCAGCAGTCTCCCTTTGAGGTGTTTACCCAAAGGAATTAAAGAAGGGACAGTAATAGATACCAGTGTTCATAGCAGTTTCATAATCGATAGTCTAAAGGTAAAAACCACCCAAACGTTCATTGACAGATGAATGCAGAAGTGAATATGGGCTACACACACTGGAATATTGTTCAGATTTACAGGAATGGGATTCTCTTACATGATACAACACTGATGAACCCTGAAAACATCAGGCCAAGTAAAATAAGACCGAAAAAGATATAGAAAATTCATAGAGACAGAAGTAAAATAAAGGTTAGAAGGGCTGGAGGCAGAGGAGAATAGGGAATTAATAAATGGGCACAGAGTTTCTGTTTGGAATGTTGAAAACAATCTGGAAATGGATAGTGGTGATGGTTGCACAACATTGAATTACACAGTTAAAATGGTTAAATGGCTCATAATCAAACCAAACTAGTTAAGCTGATCATTTAAATGTACCTCATGATGATCTTCAGGACCGTTGTGACTCAAGTATGACGTAGCGGTAGCAGTAGCAGTGATAGTCACTCAGTCTTTTCCCACTCTTTGCAACCCCAAGATCTGTAGCCCATCAGGCTCCTCTGTCCATGGGATTCTCCAGGCAAGAATACTGGATTGCCATTCCCTTCGCCAGAGGATCTTTCTGATCCAGGGATCGAACCCAGGTCTCCTGCATTGTAGGCAAATTCTTTACCATCTGAGCTACAGGGAAGATCAGGATAAGTATGACATAAGACTTTGCCAAATGGCCATGTGGGACGTGGAAGGGTATCCAGCTATGTTTTTTTGAGGTGTTTTCGCATTTTACAAAAGAGAAGTTATTTAAATAGTTGACTCTATTTAAATACATTAGCTTGGAGATCATGCGTATATCACACAGGCAAGGGTTCAACTCCCAGCTCTGTCAACTCATGTGCTCTGTGACCTGGAATGAATTATTTAAGAGTTCTAACTCCAGTTTCCTCATCTGCATAATACAGATAGGACTTACATCAAGGTCGCTGTAAGGATGGAAAGGGGAGAATGCTTGTGAACCAGTTACCATTACACTTGACACCTAGATACTCCTCAGAGAGTGCTTGCAGTTAGCACTGATTTGTGAAGATCTGCGTTCCACGTATCGTTAGCAGTGATGACTAAACCTTCCATCGAAACTGGACTTAAATAACTTGTGAGCGTGTGCACTCAAACTTTCCCCCCCCCCACCCCCACAAAGGACCTTCAAAGGTTCAAAACCATGGCTGTAGACGCTTGTTTTATGCCCTGAGACACAGCAGAGAGCAGTAAAGTCTAAGCTCAGAAATGCTTACAAGGGGAGTTTCTCAAGTGTTGAAGGGTGAAGTTCATGGTGACTGACTGAGGTGTGCATTTCTTCTTAGTCTCTCTCCTGGGTTTAGTAAATGGGCACAGGATTTTGTGCCTTCAAGAGTTCATACTTGAGAAGGTCATAGTACAAGTTACTAGAGTTACAAGATGTGAATTCCTTATCCAATACTTTAGCTAAGTAGTGAATACATTTGAATTTACAAAACTTTTTAGTGCCAAAAAGATAAATAAGGACCTTGAATTCAACTGAATAGGAATGGGGAAAGTTCTTGCATTGCCTAGATAATATGAATTTGAGAATATTATTTGACCTCTTTAGACCTCATCTGTATAAAGAATGAGAACAAAGCAGTGATTTAAAAATGTGTATAAGAGTTGTGAAACTCTTTAATCAAGGAGAAGCTTACAGGGAGGCTGATACATAAAACAGAACTGTGTGTTTCTGCTTGTGACCTACTTTCTTCATTTTTACACTCTCCTTCCCACTCCAGCTCTATGGGGAATTTTTCATGTTTTGGAAAACCCTGAAACTCAAGAAATTTAGAGTAACCATTAGACTCTCCACAATTCTACAAAATATAATTGTTAACTGGCCAAAGTTGCAAATGGTATAAAATATCATTTGAACAGGAATTAGAAATAAACTTAATATCCGTATTATTTTGTGACACAGATGTAGTCTATGTGGAAACACTTTCTTTTAAATTTGAGGTCCATCCTGTCCTCAAACTGCTGCGTCTTAGGTCATTTGGAGCAAGTTCCAAGATACCGTGAGGCCTTAGACCAATCTTTTCTTTAAGTAAGGTTTACGGGGACAAACAATATTAGAGGAGAGGAAAAAGTCATATAATTACACTGAAATGTCTTAGGTGCCTCAGCAAAGAAGCAAGGCCTTCCTATGTCTGAGTTGGCAAAGAGGAGAGGCTCCAAGCTGGGCAAGAACACGATTACTAAGGTGGTTAATGAAACGGCTCTCTGTTACAGTTTTTCTCACTGAAGCACCTGGTGCAGTTATCTTGAATGCAGGCAAGGTTTTGTTTGCTTGCTTGCTTGCTTTTGGCTGTGCTGGCTGTTTGTTGCTGTTTGGGCTTTCTCTCTAGTTGCGATGCAGAGGCTTCATATGTGGTGGCTTCTCTTACTGCAAAGCACACGCTGTAGAGCATGCGCACTTAGGAGCTTGTGGCTCCGGGACTCTGGAGCACGGGCTCAGGAGTGAAGGCTAGTGCTCCACTGCACGTGGCGTTTGCTGGACCAGGGATTGAACCCTTTGTCTCTTGTGATGGCAGGTGGATTCCTTACCACTGAGACACCAGAGAAGCCCAAGGTATTTGTTTTTATATTTATCAAGATGTGTGAAGCCATAAAAATCTTACAATACCACACACCTCACCCTTCATTAAACCCTCAGATAAGTTTGTTGCTTACAAATACTTAAATCTGTTTCTCTTAAAATATATAGTTAAATAAGAAACTTCTTCCCTTTGAGTCCCGAGATACGGCATAGTTTTCTTCTCCTTAATACAAAAAGAGCTTGTCAGATGTAAAAATATCAGGAATGTGATCATGACCACACACTCATTTCACTGATGAAGTTAAGCTTGAGTGAGTGAGTGAAGTCGCTCAGTCGTGTCCGACTCTTTGCGACCCCATGGACTGTAGCCCACCAGGCTCCTCCCTCCATGGGATTCTCCAGGCAAGAGTACTGGAGTGGGCTGCCATTTCCTTCTCCAGGGGATCTTTCCAACCCAGGGATCAAACCCTGGTCTCCCGCATTCCAGGCAAATGCTTTAACCTCTGAGCCACCAGGAAAGCCCAGACATCCACAAAATCAAAATGTTGGAAGCAAGGGGAGAGAAGCCACTCCATTTCAAAGTCTTGATTTATACAGTAATTTGTGTATACAGTCAAGTATTCACATTAACAAATGTTCAGCTTTGGCTTCATTTAGTCTATTTTGCCGACAGTATGCATACTTGTGACAATCTCCCTTTATTAAATTCCCTGTGTCCCCTGCTGTTTACCATCTTTTAAAAAAAAATACAGATGCTTTCTGAATGTAGTCTTCTTGTACCTGGTGTATTTAAGCAATGTTGTATTTTGAACAAGCTTTAAAAGAATTGAACAATTAAATAAATACTGTATTTCACTAAAATCCATGGTAATGAAATTATAATCTATACACTCAGAGATTCTAGACCTTGGGCAAGCTGACAAAACCAATGGGTGGATCCTTTCTGTAAAAATCTACAAATGCATAGAAATCTCACACTTTTGCATATAATTTAAGGATATCCGTAGATCCTAGGTAAAAACCAATATACAGTACATTTCATCATTGATATTGTACATGTTTTTCTTTTTCCAATATTGCCCATTTCCATTGTTTAACATTAAGAAGAATGTTGCAGCCTGCATAGCTCCTATGAAACTATACTTTAAATAACTTTCTTGTTTATGAAATGAATCTGCAGCCATAGACTAATTATTATCATGTCTGCATAATGTGCCTTTTGACCTGTATCTGTCCCTTGTCTTAAACTGTTTCAGAAGATTAAATAGAATGTCTATAAATGCAAGTATGTATCTAACTTTATACGCTATAAATTAGTCATAAAGAATTTTACTTGTGTAGTTTATGCATATTAATGACACGGAGATGTAAAATAACTACTTTTCTGTTGCTGAATCAGACCACTTGGAGAGGTCTGTCCCGGGGAACATGTTGCCTCTACAGGTCATTCGGGGTTCACTGTTATCTGTTGCAGGGCTAAAAGAAAGAGATGCAGAGCTAATTATTTACAGATGAAATTAACTATATGGAAGTCCGCCATAGTTATTCTCATTCTGACCTCAGGTTCTAAACAATTTAAGCAACTATAAATAGGCAAGAGCAGATGGTACCTTCACTTTTTAAAGTTGTAAACATAAAGCAAAGTATTCTTGAGGACTATTGTCTCCCAGAAAGCCATCGCATGCATTGTCAGCATTGGGAAGAAGCCCAGTTCCCGATACATGTGAAGAGTATAAGATCTCTATGAATTGAACCACACCAGCACCTTTAATCTATTTGTAATAAATAACCATAATGCATTTGTCATTAACAACCTGAAGGGAAGTGCGGACAGAGAGAATTAGACCATCTCCATCTGTTTCCTGCAGAACTAAATTTTCTTAAGAATAATCTACCTACATGGATTTAGACATAAAAAGGGAGATACTATGGATGGTGTTGGGCATTTTAATGCCCTTTGGAAAATACTGAGACTATATAAATTAATCAAGCAGTCTTTTTAATTTTCCAGACTCTGATCCCAGATCAGCCTTGTTTTCAGCAGGAATGCATGATAGCCCTTGTTTTATTGCCCTTTTAACCTCAACCATCAAGCCCCATGGCAAAATCTAATGCAAAAATATGGTGACTGTTACTCTTTCTTGCCTTGCAATATGGTATCAATTATATATTGAAATAAATGTCTAAGAGTATTTCAACAAAGCAAAATTAACCAAATGTATATTTTCCCATTATAGGCAAGGGATCATTTGCCTAATTTTGGAAAATTCAAGTATTTTCAGGTCTCTGGAACTGAAAAGAATCAGAACAAGACAGGCCTTAACCTCCTTTCATCAATCTGGATTCATATTAATGCCAGATAAACCTACTGGCTTGCTGGTTTAGGGACAGAATTTTTTTGTTTTGTCTTTTCCCGTTTATTACCCCTTCTTCTTCTTCTTTTTCACATTTCATTTCTTTACATTGCTTACTAGCTTTGCTATTTCCATCATTCCCTAAGCCGCAAAATATTTGCTTGAATAAAATTGCCATAAGTTAGTTGTTACAAGAAAAAAAAATTACACTGCTTAAAACAATAATCAACTCAGAATAACACTCTCTTCATGTCTGTTCACAGCTTCCCTCTTGTCCTTGATTCATTTAACCATGTGAGTTATTGAATGCTGTGCAGGTCTACTCATGATTCCATTTAAAAGTAATTCTGGGCTTACAGTGCCATCAGGGAGGATGGAAATTGCAGTCAGTCTTTAATATTCCATGATCTCTAGTAGACCTGATTCCTCTCACCACCGTAGATTGCTCTTCTGGTCTTGGATTGTTTTGAACTATAAGCTGTTCTGGGCTATTCATAGCTGTTCTGGGCTATTCATAGCTGTTCATAGCTATTGGGCTATGTTCTGGCATCTGGTGGACCCAGAGAAGAGCCAGGAATGATGCTGCAGGAATGCTACCTGCCTCGTAGTCTGTCAGTGGGTCTCCTGGACCCGGAACTCCTTGTGCTATGAAACTCTTCTTAGCACAAATTGGAAAGCCATGTGCGTTAACTCAGAAATCTACTCTGTCAAAGGGGAGACTCATCTAGTTGCTGAAGTATCTTATTAAATGTACATCTGTGTACCTGTGTACTTGGTAGTGCTTGTATAGAACATAGGCCAGAAAAGCATCAGCTCTGCTTCATAAGCATGTTAAGAGAGCAGACACTGGCTACAAATATAAAGATCCATGATTCCAATAAGAAGCCTTCCAAGAGTCCATTTCCACTGTAAACATTGCCATGCAATATGTTTATGTCTTTGAAAGTTTAAATCCCAGTTTCTATGGACAAGAATATTATGGAAACAAGCACATTAAGTTGCTATTCATTCCTCCCAACTAAACACATTCAAAGAGCACAGTACTAGGGTTATGAATATAGTTTCTGAAATCATACAGTAGCAAGTGGAAAAATTCCTCAAATTGGATTGACTAAATCATAAGCTATGACATTCACGTAAACACTTCAAGTTTTTACATGTGCTGTTTGTGAACCTTGCTAATTACCCTCTTGTGTACCCATAATTTGTTTTTGACATGTATGTGCTCAGGATTACTGAAATTTAAATTTGTTCTGTGCACATTTCCAAATGTGTATTTCTGGGAATTTATTACCAGCCAGAGCTGGGCTAGTTTGAACAGAATAGGGAAAATACTGCATGGGGATTTGCTTCAGATTTACAAGTATAGAATTATGACCAGGTTGTCAAGTTTCACATATACATTCATGAAAGAAAATATGCTAAAATTCAATTTTTTTTCAAATTGCTAATGAACAAAATTTATTTCTAATAAATGGCTTTTGGGAGAAGAATGCCTACCTTTTAACACAAAGCTGAAGAATTCCACTGAACTTCTGAATAGCCAAAATATGTAAAGGGAAGAGACCTTAGATAAATCTGACTGTAAAGCCATCATATCATGCAGATCTGGTCAGATAATAAATATATTAAAACTTTAAACATACCCATAGGTATTCAGTTTTCCTGTAGGAAAATTATCAGAGAAAGTAATTTAAAAATCCAATAATGATGTCTTTCTCACCAAAAGTCATCAAATATGAGGTGACTGGTCTTACTTCTGAGATGGATGGGTGGGAAAGTTCATCTGACTTGTTACCTTGTCATCATACGGAATCCGGATTGTCATTTCACAAAGACAAGTTTTTTTTCTCATGTGTAATAATCTCTTGGGAAGAAGATTACTGAATTCTGCAGAAATTCACCAAAGTCACATTTTAAATCTAATTAGAAAAATAACACAAATTGCTGAAAACTTGGAAAATACTACAAACTAAAATACAAGTTGAATGTGAAGCATCTACCAATCTATAAGCAGAGAGAAATATTGTTAAAATATTTTACCTAATACCTTATATTTCTATAGTTTTTGCATGTTTTTTTATACTTAACAGTACACTGTGAACATTTCCATGAGTTAAACCATCATTCTGTTATCCTCCTGTGTTGGTAGGGATAGAGGTGAGGGGCAATTCTCTTTGTTGCCTGAGCTCTAAACATCTGTCATATAAGACAAAGGCGTTGGTAGAATGGAGCCAAAATTCATCTTTAGTATGATGAAGACTAGGTTAGTAGATGCAGTTTATAAATGCCATCAAAGGGCCATCAGTACTGATACTGAAGCCCATGTTTAAACAGCTTATCCTTCCAGGAAAAAATGGTCTTGGTCTGATATAGATCTTCCTCCCTAACACTCCTGTCTGGAAAACTTTAAATACTAGAGGAGTCAAGAAGAGCGAATGCCACCTGCACAGAACTCATTCCCAAGAGGGAAGGGCAGGGTTCTTATTGCCAAGTCACTGATCACAGTCAGCGATTTTCTTTCTGATCACAGTCAGCAATTTTCTTTATGATAAGGAACTGTGACAAGATGAAGAGGAGCCAGGAGTGTCAACCAACTAGCTCATGGAGGGAAATCCTGGGTTGAGAACGAAGACTTTCCCACTCATCTCCACCAAAATATAGTACTGCTTTTAAGAGCCATGCTATATCTTGTTATGTTAAGTATACCATCACTATATGAAAGAATCCTTTCTTGTGGGTTGCTTTGTTTCCAAAATCTCACTCCTAAAAACAGTATTTTGATATATGTTTGTGTCAGTGTTTTGCATTTCCTTATAGCTATTTCTTTAAGATTAATTACTGAGTATATATTTGGTCAATTTCCCTCCAGAAAAGTAGTTAACAATGCAAATACCAATAAGCAGTGTTTGAAATTATCACACTCCTAAGAAATTTCTGGATTCCCAGCAGCCTCAGTATTACAGTGAACAATTTTTTTTTGATCTTTAAGTTTATTAAAAAGAAAAAAAAAGATATGATAAAATTTCTTCACCCATTTCTTTGCTTACTGCTGATATTTAACCGGTTATGTATATTTAATGGCCATTTTCGTGTCTTCTTTTTTAAATTACCTTCTTAGACAATCCCTCTGTGTGTGTGTGTGTGTGTGTGTGTGTGAAGTCACTCAGTCGTGTCTGGCTCTTTACAACTTCATGGACTGTAGCCCACCAGGCTCCTCTGTCCATGGGATTTCCCAGACAAGAACACTGGAGTGGGTTGCCATTTCCTCCTCCAGGGATCTTCCCAACCCAGGGACCAGGCCCATGTCTCTTATGTCATCTTCACTGGCAGATGGATTATTTAACACTGCTCCACCTGGGAAGTCCCTACTTTGTTTAAATAGTTTATATGCTATATTTATTTCCTAGGATTTTCATCTTATAATACAATATGTATAGTAAGGGTTTTATAAGATGTGAAATATTTTATCAAGTGTCCAGTACAAATTCTAGCTGATATTAATGGTTATATTTTTAAGATGCAGTATATTCAGTTTTTATCTTGAGTGTCATTACCTCTATAAGTCTCTAATCAAATTGTTTTTTCCCCCAAATAGATTCCAAACCCATAAAAATAGTGAAGTTGTTAACAAAATAGTCCGTGTTAATTAGCTGCTTGATTAAAATATATGAAAGTATGTTCCACATAAGTGTTTTGCCTCTCTATAGCATTGTAAGAAATACCTCTAGTACCA
The DNA here is from genome assembly GCF_016772045.2 of Ovis aries. Taxonomy (NCBI): domain Eukaryota; kingdom Metazoa; phylum Chordata; class Mammalia; order Artiodactyla; family Bovidae; genus Ovis; species Ovis aries. The sequence goes on from NC_056079.1 coordinate 11,061,117, forward strand.
ATGTTTGGGTCATTTTATCTGATAATGTCTCCCAAGAACTAAAGCCAGTTTCAGTGAATAAAACCTGGGCATTGTGTTCCACTGCCATCACAAAATATTGCCATCTCTTCACCCCAGTCCTTGAACTTTGAGGTGATACAGTTTGTGAGGAGAGTATTTTTGCTTTCTACCTCTTTGTGGAAAAATCTTATTTATGGTTTCCATCAAGCAGAATGCTCTGGCTCTATTTCCTTTCCACATCAAAAATAAATATTTCTCAAAGCAACGCCTATCACTGAATCCCCTTTGGCTACCATGGAAAATGACGTTGCCATATCTATTATATGTGGTCTGGCATGACCTTCCTGAATTAATGTATAGCCTCATTATAGACACTAAACATTGTGTGTCCTCTTTAATTCTCAGTGAGGCACAAATAAATTAACCCCTGACATTTTTCCTAATAGAGAGGAGAGGATGAAAGGAATACACTGAACCTTCTGTCAGCATTCAGTGAGCTATTTTGCTTCAGAAAGGCAAGCAGCTATCCTATAGTAGTTTGTTGTGTGAAAGTTATCCCTGAAAAATAAACTATGCAAATAAATACTAAGGCTGGTACAGTGTTTATCTGTGTGGTCAGACCACTGATGATTCAGTTTCCCAGGAGTCTGAGGGGTAGACTGGGTCTCCGCTGTGGCTTTCCTCTTGGAAGTGTAGGTAATACAGTTATGTTGATGGGAGAGCACCCAAAAGCATACTTCTAGAAAACCCACTTCAGATGAGTGAGTTTGGGAAAAGACAGAAAATACATAGAATGCTGTAAAAAATGTCTGGGTGCCAAACGATTCAGGAATATACAAGTGGAGTGTCTACTATCGCATTCAGAGGTCTTGGCTTTGAAATATTGTCCAGTTCCCTTTTCTCTCTCAGTCACTAGCTAAGCTACCAAGAGGAAAGTAATACTTATCTCTCTGGGGCCTTTGGGGCTTATTCGTTCTTTTAAAAGTGGGAGTTTGGGAGGAAAACCATTAGTCATCGCCCGGGTACTAAAGAGAGGAAACCTCATCCACTAAACAATGGCCATTTGGCTGTTTGCAATGAACCATTCAGTTGGGGATTTTTTGTTGTTGTTTCTTTTAACTGAATGAGGTTATTCATCACTTGATCTCCCCCCAGGGCTGGTTATTTTGGAGCTTACCAAATAAAAAGAAAGAAAGACAGAAAGAAAGCAAAGGGTGGTGGAGAGAGCAATGTTTTCAGTAGCTTCCTAATTATAATGATTTGTGAGTTACTCAACCTGAGTAATATCAAATGTGTGTGCTGTATGAATCACTGTATTAGTTTTGAGATATATTGGGCTCTGTGTAGATGAACTTTGGTCTGGTAAGTGGTGGCTATGCTCTAATGGTTTCCAGTTCAACTTAATATAAGATTACTCTTACTCACAATGGCTTTAGAGAGGTATATAATGGGGCCCCTCTCCTCTGTCTCCGCATTCCAATCACACCACTTTTTCTGTTTCCGAAACACACCAAACTTAAGCCCACCAAGGGCCTCTTCCAGAAAAACATAGCTCTGTATAAATTTGCATGTATGACTTCATGTGTGCGGGGGTAGGAGGGGGAGTCACTCAATCGTGTCTGGCTCTTTGCAACTTCGTGGACTGTAGCCCACCAAGCTCCTCTGTCCATGTGATTTCCCAGGCAAGAATACTGGAGTGGGTTGCCATTTCCTCCTCCAGGGGATCTTCCCAACCCAGGGATCCAACCCATGTCTCTTGTGTCTTCTGTGTTGGCAGATGGATTCTTTAACACTGCTCCACCTGGGAAGTCACTACTTTGTTTAGTTTATATGCTATATTTATTCACTAGGATTTTCATCTTATAATACAATATACATATACATATACATATATATATATATATATATATATATATAGAGAGAGAGAGAGAGAGAGTAAAGGTTTTGTAAGATGTGAAATACTGTATAAAGTTTCCAGTACAAATTCTAGCTTATATTAATGGTTATATTTTTTAAGATACAGTACATTCAGTTTTTCTCTTGAGTGCTTTTACCTCTGCATTTTTAATCAAGTTGATTTTCCGCAAAATAGATTTAGAATCCATAAGAAACCCATAAGACTGTAGCTTGCGAGCCTCCTCTGTCCATGGGATTTCCCAGGCAAGAATCCTGGAGTGGGTTGCCATTTCCTCCACCAGGGGATTTTTGCAACCCAGGGATCGAACTTATGTCTCTTGCACTGGAGATTCTTTACCTCTGCTATGTGGCTCCATGCTGCTGCTGCTGCTGCTAAGTTGCTTCAGTCGTGTCCGACTCTGTGTGACCCCATAGATGGCAGCCCACCAGGGTCCCCCATCCCTGGGATTCTCCAGGCAAGAACACTGGAGTGGGTTGCCATTTCCTTCTCCAATGCATGAAAGTGAAAAGTGAAAGTCAAGTCGCCCAGTCATGCCCAACTGCTAGCGACCCCATGGACTGCAGCCTTCCAGGCTCCTCCATCCCTGGGATATTCCAGGCAAGAGTACTGGAGTGTGGTGCCATTGCCTTCTCCAATGTGGCTCCATATTGTCATACAATTCAAAATTTAATCTTATATTATGGAGAAAAAGCCTTTCTCGATTATTCTAAAGTATAAAATTACCCCCCTCCCAAATACTTTGTACCACTACATTCTCTTTTAGTGTCTTTATAACAACCATTGCTATCATAAATGACTGTGCTTATTGCTATGTGTCCTTGTTCCTGGTCTGTCTCCTTAAATACGGTGTAAGCCTGAGAGCAGGGACCTTTTCTGTCTTGTTTGCCACTTTGTCCAGCAGCTAAAAGAGTGGGTCGTGTATAGGTAGTCCTCAGGACAAAATTGCTGAAGGAACTCATGCTTGTATGGTCTGTACAATGACATAATTTTATTGCCTAGATGCCATCAACTATTTCAACACTGCTGCTGACAAGTTCAAGACACCTCAGACAGCTAAACCCTATTTCTGTAAGTAGACTAAAACGTCCAATCCAAGATTATGGTGGCGTCTTGAGATTCAAGGTTGAATTCCTTCTTTCTTTCAGCAGTTCATATTGAATTGAGTACGTACTCTGTGCTGGACTCTGGAGGCCCAGGAATGAAAAGACAGATATACTCTTTGACTTCATGGCCCAAATTAGTAGCAATGGTGTAACTACACAAGCAAATAGGATGCAGTTTGATTAGTTCAACATGAAAGATAATGTCTTGTATTTTAGAATGATCCCTAGCGAGGGCCTCTAATGCAGTTCAGGAAGAGTGGGTAAGACTTCTTGGAGAAAGTGTCTCTAGTCAGATACTTTGAATGGACAAGGAAGTTAGGGAAAGATGGAGCCAAAGATTAAAAACAAAAATCTTATCTGAGGGAAATGAGAAACAGTGCAGAATGTTAAGTAAAGAATGAGATAGTCAGATTTCTATTTTAGAGATACCATTTAGCCGCTTTATTAAAGCAAATGTACTGAAGCTAGCCTCAAGTAGGTAGTTAGAAACTGTTACTGCCAGTCTGAAACTGTCTCATTAAAGCAGGAGATAGTGGGGTTTGGTCTAGAAAGAGAGGAGAGTACTGTTTCAGAGCCACATTCACTGGTGCTTTGATATTGGCTAGATGTAGACATTTAAAGAGACAACAGAAGATTAATATACCCAGGTTTCTGACTTGCATAATGGAGTGTGCTATCTTCTAGTCTTTGCTTCAGTATATATTTACTAAGCTGTGACTTTGAACTTGCAACTGTATAATTATTGGGAACATAACCATCAATGGACACAAAAAGTTGTAAAGTAAGGAAATAGAAAATTAAAAATATAAGATGAGAAATACTGATATGTGCTGCAGAAGAAAATAAAGCAGGATAAGCGGGATAAGAGTGCTGGAGTGGTCTAGAAGGGAGTCACTGATAAATGGCATTTGAATGGAGACCTGATGGAAGGAGGGAGACAGGCACACAGAGAGGAGGAGAAAAAGAAGATGACCTGGAGCCAAGGCCCTGAAGCTTTTGTGATTGTGGGACAGCACAGTGGATGTCTTGGTGTTGAATCTCAGAGTAATCCAGGGCACAAGCAGTGAAAGACAACACTTTAAAGTAGCTGGGAGCCTGGTCATGGAGAAATATGAGTCTGTGGTTCTGTTATTTAAAATCAGGGTTCTGTTTAATCATCCCCTTTACCACTAGCAACATTTGGAGTAATAATAAGGTTTCTTTGCTTCTTTCAGGTAGAAGCAAGTTTCTCTATATAGACCCAGTCAGTCTGAGTATAATGCTTTTGTGATCTGTAATCACTGGATAATTATTGCCAAGTGTCATCAAAATTGTTTTAAAGATATGTGAATATTAGTATTCTTAATGATAACAGTGTGACCTTTCTTACTTAAAGTAAAAGAAAAATATTATCTGAGTGGATTTATATGGCAGTAGATGAGAGCTTGCCTAGAGCAAAACTGAGAAGCAGAAAGAGATGCTTTGCAAACACGTTTCTTTCCTTTTCTTTCTTCCTTTTTGTCCCACTTGAGGCATCTTCTTCTACTGTTTTCCATAAAAACCACCAACACAGTGCTAAAGGCTTTTCCACCACCTGCCTGTCATCACAGCTCAAATCTACCTGTTCACTTCCTTCACGATATTAATCGTTGCTTTCCAGTGTGTGAAAGCCAGCGGGTCTGATAAATTTGATAAATTCATCTGTAGACTCTTGCTAATGAAAAAGCCTTGCCCCCCCCATCTTCCCTTCTTTGCTGTGTGATGTATGTAATCCATAGTTAGCTATTTCAGTTTACCCTGTGTTTACTATTTTAGGCTGACATTTGACAATTCAAGTGCCACGCGTAACAGCAGAGGAGATAGTTAGGGTAGATGGGGTCCTGCCAGGTCTCATGTGAAAAGCAGAGCGGCTTCAGTGCGCTCTGTCTACTAACAGACTCCATGCTTTCTAGAGATGCCATGCATTTTCACCCTGTTAGTGGAGAACACAGTGAGCTCAAAGGTAACTAGTGGGAGAAGAGACAGAATGATTATACTAGTGAACTAAGGAAACTTAAATTATCAGAACCTCGCCTCTGTGTGAAGTTCCAGAAGCCCTTTTTGTGTCCTAGAAAAGCCCCAAATAGCTTTTCCATAGTTAGCAGTCACTTCAGTAGTGAATAAAGATTTTATTCAGTCTTCCTCAACCAAAAAATCTAAAAATCAGAACCCAACGAAATCCTTAATCTCAGTAAAAATAATATAGTGAGCAAGCTATCATCATTTATATATATATATATATATATATATATATATATATATGTATATCTTTTTGGTGTGGTGTTATTTCAACCATTATTCTTTTTAATGAGAAGTTGGGCTGTTGATGTATTTAATTTAATTCATGTAGTTTTGTGTTTTTATGAGTGTTCCCAAAGGCCTTCAGGCAGTGAGTGCGTTTTTAATAAATTGCATTTGAAATAAATAAATAATAATGGTTCATTACACTGGGACTGATTTTATGGGGGGATTAAAATGGATGAATATTTAACACTATGTTTTGTCATTCTGACATGAATTTTTGTTTTTTATTTTTTTCTCCGTGAAACTGATAATACTGTGAAATGTTACTATTATAAGAATAATTGTGGAATATTTGATTGAGAATAACATTTAAGTAGAAAAATTTTTCTGAGACCATGTATTTTTTCAAATAATTGATGCAATGAAAAATCTAGTACTACTGTGTATATCTGTGCCCACTGTAAGCTTTTTAAAACAAAAAATTGCATTATTTTTTTCTCTCATCAGAAAACCAAGCATACCTATAATACAAGGAGTTATAATCTTAATGAGATTAAATGTAGATGTCCGAATTACCTAAGATTAAAAAGTTAGCCTCAATGTTTACATAGCTGTTCCTGCACCTTGGTGAAGTTTTTCATTCTGTTACAAAACATTATTTGTACTTCCTACATTTTTCCCCTTTGGAGAAAGAATTTTGGCGTAGTTGACTAAAAATTAGGGAGACATAATGCACATTCTAAAGCATTATGATGGGGGTAACTTCAACAAATGCATTCAGTATCTGAATACCGAAGATACTTAAATTGCTTAACAACATTTATACACTGATGAATGCACATTGTGGAAATATTCCTAAAATCGTTTTTCATAGTAGTGAAAAAAAGTTATAACTGTCCACTTAGGATCATTTAAAAAAATTAGCTATAAATTTCAGATGGACCTATCCTTTGGAATAGTCCCCTTTATCACTATTATATACATATGCATGTGTGTGCATGCTATAGAGAGAGTGTATCTATACATATGATGCATTTTTACGGGCATAGTGTAGAACTCACAGTGTTAAATACGAGCAAAATTGAAATGAATTCCTTTCTTGTTCAAAGAAATCAAGTCACGTTTCGGATACAAATGCCCATGCAATGTTAATTTGCTATCTTTATACTACATCCAAGCAAACAATGCATTTCTCATTGTATTAAGTACAGTCATAGTATTCCCAGTGCTTGTGAAATTAGGCCTTGTTATAGAAAATTTTGAAGTTAGTATCCTGCATGTTTTATCAAATTTGAATCCATGAGAGCAGACTCTTCCTTAATGATATATGGAAGTTACTGGAGTTAGCATTCTTGAAAGACTTGTGGGAAGAGACACATTTTTTTCCCCCTTAAGAGCTTTTTTTTTTTTTTGTCCAAATAAATCCATTCAAATTGGACAAAAAACTTTTGCCAATATTTGGGATATTTAGGAATGAAGCCCCACATGCAGAACTCTAACCATTGATCACTGGCTTATAGGACTGTCCTCGGTCTGCAAGGAACTTCTGTTTTACATGGTGAATCTGGACAGGGCATACTACTTAAATTTACTATATTTTTGTTGCTGCTGTTTAGTTGCTAAGTTGTGTCCAACTCTTTGCGACCCCATGGACTGCAGCCCTCCAGGCTCCTCTGTCCATGGGATTTCCCAGACAAGAACACTGGAATGGGTTGTCATTTCCTTCTCCAGGGGATCTTCCTGACCCAGTGATAAAACCCATGTCTCCTTCACTGGCAGGCAGTTTCTTCATCTCTGAGCCACCAGGGAAGAGGTCTTGTACAGCATATTCCCCTCACCTCTGTGGACATAAAGGCCAAATTGTAAAAATTCTTGAATCATACACTGGGCTCTGTAATGTAGGATCTTTACAGTGTAGTACTAGCTAGAGACTGAGTATTCACTATATAATTTCACAGTACTGTGTTGTGCTTAGTTGCTCAGTGGTGTCTGATTCTTTGTGACCCCATGGACTGTATCCCACCAGGGTCCTTTGTCCATGGGGATTCTCCAGGCAAGAATACTGGAGAGGGTTGGCAGGCCCTTCTCTAGGGGATCTTCCCAACCCAGGGATCAAACCCAGGTCTCCAGCATTGCATGGATTCTTTACCATGTGAGCCACCAGCAAAGCCCTATTTCAAAGTACAAATACAATTAAATCTACTCTGAGCTTTGTAGAGCTTGAAGGCAGGGGGCACAGTAAAGGTGAAGAGAGTGAAGGCTGTGGAATCAGATGATCCTGACATGAATCCGTGTCAGAACCCTTTTCTATCATGAACAGACCAGCATTATTTTGCCCCACTGTGCCTCGGTTTTCTCTAATATTAAGTGAAAATATTAGTGTGTATTTTATGGTGGTGATTACAAATATTACAAATTTCGTATATGTAATATGTATTCAGTGTCTGGTCATTTCTTCCTCAGTGCTCTTGAGTGGTAGAGGGATGGGTGTAAAGGTTTATCAAAATTGAATAAATTGGAAAATAAAAGTAACTGAAGTAAACAGACACAGGGAAGTAAAAGTAAAGGGAAGTAAACAGTAAAAGGGAAGACGGCATGATCCTGAGGAACCCTTGGATCCACAAGAAGATCACTTCAAGTCGGAAAGTGTAAGAAAGGTGGGCCATTAATTTTTCCTAAGGTTTTGATGTGGGTCAAACAGGCAGGACCCAATATCCATGATGAGGCTGCTAGTTCTGGGACTAGTGACTCTTTAGAAAAGACTCTGATGCTGGGAAAGATTGAAGACAGGAGAAGAAGGGGATGACAGAGGATGAGATGGTTGGATGGCATCACCGACTCGATGGACATGAGTTTGAGCAAGCTCCGGGAGTTGGTGATGGACAGGGAAGACTGGCGTGCTGCCGTCCCTGGGGCCGCAAAGTGTCAGACACAACTGAGCGACTGAACTGAACTGAACTGAGACAACTGGGGAAGGGCCTGTCTCCTAAGGACACAGGGAGCCCCGCAGATATCCCAGGTTCACAGAGGACAGTGCCAGAAGAGACAGTCACAGTGTAATGAGAACACCTGCCGCCAGAATTAAGTGTAACTATGCAAATACATCACTTAATGCTACACCTAACATAGGCAAACAGTTGTTGTTCAGTCATTAAGTTGTGCCTGACTCTTTGTGACCCCATGGACTGCACCGTGCCAGGCTCCTCCATCCTCCACTATCTCCCAGAGTTTGCTCAAATTCAGATGAACAGAACATATTGGTAATTTACACTGTCATTTGCCTTACAAAGTATAATAGAAAATAGAGCGTGAAAGAAAGTGTGAAACCCAGTGTTTACCTGAATGTGAGCAAATGCTGGAAGACAGTGGAGAACAGAGGAACCTGGTGTGCTCAGTCCATGGGTCGCAAAGTGTCAGACACAACTTAGTAACTGAACAGGAACATTTACCCTACAAAGTATAGGAGAAAATAGAGCATAAAAATATGTAAGAAAGATGAATCCCTCTCCCAGGATTTTTGTAGGACAAGAAAGTGATATCAAGTAAGACTTCCCAGAAAAGATAACAGCTCAGTTGAATTTTTTGAAAACTGATAAATGTCTAGTGAATAAGATGTGTAATCATATCTTGGGCTCAAAAGCAAACTTATAAGTGCCTGCCTCCCTGAGATTTCTGTGATATGATGATGTCTATATACCTTTTCAACCACAGGAGCTCAGTAAATGCTCTTGAATGGATAAGCACACTTCCCTGACTAGGGGAACAGGCTGGACATATCTGTGTCCTCATACTTTCTGAGAACCAGTCGAGTGTTAGGAGTTGCAGCTCTTCTACAGACAAGGAAGGCAGATTGTGTCTGCAGCACCACCGGCAGCTGATTCGCAGGCCGGACGTTCTGTTTCGCTTCCTGGGCATGTGAGCTGCTCACTGTGAGAAGGCTGGCCCCATGTGCAGCCACTTGGGCCCGCAGTGTGGTAGAGGAACAGGAACCTCTGGCTCTTGCTGTATATATACGAGTCAGTCTTCATGATGCCTATAACTTCTGAAGATGGGAAACCATTGATGGCCTTGAAAACTCTATTTCATTATACAGGATATTTTGGAGGAGCATTTCAGATATTAGTGTTTTTATGAGTCACTTTAATACCTGCATTTCCCTTTGTACATTTATGGAGAAACAAGTGTCTCCTTGGATACCATTTATTTTAAATTTTGTCGTATCAGAATGGCCACTTGCCGCACTAGAGAGACTGCCTCTGGCTGTATTCCAGTCATCTGATTTTTTTTCTCAGCTGCTGGACTGTCTATCGATCTGGTCACCTAAGGTGAGGAGAGGAAAAAAAAAAAAAACAACAAGCTCAACAAAAATTGTATTCAAAGCTCCTGTGATCATCTGTTTTTTTCCCTTTTGTGGCAACAGGAGGGCAGTGGAGGGGGGGAAGATATTTCTCTCTCTCACTGGGGAAAATGAGAAAATCACAGCCACACACAACTTATGTAGGTCATGCTACTACTGAAGGTAGAATAAGCCTGTGTCCATGTCCTATAAAAAAGAGAGCAAAATTGGCCCACTCCAACATTTAACCTTTTGTCTATTTCAGAAACACTCTGACTGGAAAAAAAATCTAGCTGTTTATATCCCATAGTCGTATTTGCACCAATGAAAAACCTACATAAAGTAGGCAAATATGCTACTATTCTAATGGCAAACCATTTAGGCAGATGAGGACATGTCTGAAATGGACTGTCAGTTTTGAATAAATCAAAGTTATGAAATGAGGAGGAAAGGGAACACATTAGGTAACTACCTTATGCTTTAGATCCTAAATACTTTTATTGAAATGAATTTTCATTTCCATTGTCATATTTTATTATAATTATAATATGATTATGATTATAATACATAATCTGTATTAGCAAATATCTTGCCAATTTTTAGTGTAAATATGCCGTTTCTCAAGTACTAAATAATAATATATATTCATGAAAAGAATTAGTAAAGCTATTCTTATGGCATTTGGGGCTATATTTTCTTAGTATGAGCCTCTCCCCTCCCTTTTTTCTCTTGCAGTAAGCTGTTTGGGAGAAAATAAGATTATCTTCATCCTTTTCAAATGGCATCTTTAGCGTTCTTGGAGACAGTGGGGTTGAAGGTCACGACAGAAGACAGCGGAGAAATGTGGACGTGAGCAGAAAGCACCACAGGGAAAGCAGGGGAGGCAAAGGGCAGGACATTGGGGTGTCAGGAGGCCCGAGAGCAGACAGGGAAGGGCAGGGGATTCAAGCTGATTGCGACAGAATGTCCAGGGAGCACAGCTGTGAGACGGGGTGGGCCCAAGAGCATGGCAGGGGGGTTGCAGACACCACACCGATGCTCTGACTTAGGGCTGGAGCAAGGATGGCAAGCAGCAGCAACAAGGGGAACTTTTCTTACAAACTCTCCTTTAGCATCAACACGCCCATCTCTCTGACCTAATGATCACAGCTGCCTCCTACTTTACAGGAAAAATGAAGGCCCTCTGGAATCAAGATGCTCCCAACTTCTCCCCCAAACCCTAAGCACCTCTGTCTACCAATTCCTCCTCTTCACCAGTGATCTCTCTGTCATGTACGATTAAACGGGGACTCCTGTCCCCTGTGCGGCCTCTTTCTATAGATCTTATGGTCTCTTCTACTCTACTCTCAACTTCTTCCTCCCCAGCACATCCTATAACTACAGCTCAGAAACCTCAAAAGAAAAAGAGAGAAAAAAGGAAAAGCAAAACTTACAAAGTTTGCTTATATGCCTTTCCACCTTAAGTGATGACCTGTGGCCTTTTCGTCGCCACATAGCCTACAGTGACCACTCTTGGTTGCCCACCTACCATACTGCCCTCTTCCTGCATCCAGATTTTTTCTAATCGAACCTTATTTTTTACTCAGTTCTCCACCAAACCCATCCTCAGATGTGGATTCTGTTGAACAGCTCTTGGATTTTTCCCTTACTGTTATTGGTCCAAGGTAGACGTGTTTCCTGGAAAAGGAAATGGCAACCCGTTATAGTATTCTTTCCATGGACAGAGAAGCCTGGCAGACTACAGTCCATGGGGTCACAAAGAATTGGGCATGGCTGAGAACGCACACACACCCACACACATATGCAGATATGTTTCCCAAGTTTGCCGAAGAAAACTGAAAAGACATGTCTCTTAGCCCATGACAGTGTGTGCACTCCCATCTATCCCTTTCTGGAGTGTAAATAGAGAAACTTGTACATAAAAACCTGTCTTCAAGCCATGGCAGAACCAGTCTTAACGATGAGACCTGCTGAAGATGGCAAGGACCAAAGAGAAATGTTCTGATTACATTGAAAGTCTGACTTCAATGGCCCGGAAGTCTGTGTTACCTTTGAATCCCTGTTATGCATCATCGGTCATGCATCTTACAAAAAGTACTTGGAGTTGGGTTTTGTTGCTCCCATCACAAAGCACGCTAATTTGCATGTAGCTCTCACAGATCACCTTTTCCACTGCTTAGCCAATCCTCTGCCTGCTCCGGCCATAACTCCCAGAGAACTCGCAAAGAAACAGCTCTGACTGTGAACACTAGTGCATTTTTACCAAGCTCCAGAGAGACCAATTTCTTCTTCTTGAATAGAAGAAGGGTGATTCCTTATTAATACTCCTTCCTTCTTGAAATATTACTTGGCACTGGGATTTTTGTCAGTATAGTTCCTGGTTCTTTTCTTAACCTTAAAACCACTGCTTTTCCTAAGCAATTCTGTAGCATGGCACTCCTATCAGAATTCAGATCTGTAAATCGTTGTTTTTTTTTTTTTCCATTTGATATCTCTCCTAGCATGGTTCTCAATAGCTTAAAGTTGCCATGTCCAAAATTGGGTTTGTCATGCCTCCTCTCCTTCTGGGTCTCAGATTTTATCCTTTTGTGTTATCCTTCCCTTGCTAATTATTTTTCCAGCCACTTGGTTTCCTCATGACAGAAACTTGTCATCCCTGATGCCTCTCTTCCTCCCACGCCCAGTGTCCACTAGGTACCCAGGCTAATTAAATGCTTCTCAAGCCATTCCTTTCATCTTCACCCCTCCTATTTCTGCCCAAGATAAAAATCGGTGTCTCTCTTTGCTAGACTGGTACAATCACCTGTAACTAGATTCCAGTCTCTGTTCTTATGCCCTTTGAAACTGTCTTTCATCGTGTTTCCAGCCAGAGTAAATTATATCAGTTAAAGTGTAACCATGCTAGTCCCTCTGAGTCTAAAAATGCCCATTTACAATTGATTTTCTATAGGATAAATAGATGGCCCACAATCCTTGACATTACTTTTGACCAGGGACCAGGCTTCATTTTTGTTCCTCACATTCTTTGTTACCTCCATACTACATATGCCAAAGCATCCACTTTGATGCTTTACATCTATGGATTTCCAAGTTTGCAATACTCGTCCTTATTTCCAATTAATAAACTGTCTCGTATCTAATTTTACTTCTCTGAATTCTTCTTTGAAGACTATTTGATCTCCTCCTTCTTTTAATCAGCCTGCTAATTATAAATCTCTATAGTATGTCTTCTTCTATAGTTGATTTTAAGTTCCTTCAGGAGAGCAGGAGTCTTATTCATCTCTAGGTCTCCCCCATTTTTCAGTAAATAAATGTGAAAAGGTTTAGTTTTCTTCACTATCCTTCTATTAAGCTCAGTAATTCCAAAGTGTTGATCTACAGTATCTTCCAAAAATGAAAATGCTTTTCTTTCACAGACCAATTCAAATCAATATTTACTAGCTGCCTGGAATTCTCTGTTGAGAACAAACTCTCTGTGTTAGAGCTAAGTTCAGCTGGAGGGCATCATGGTCAATTAGAATGAGCTAGGGGAGTCTCTTTTGTTCTAAAGGTTTTACTCTTTAGGTATAGTTAATATTTTCTATAGCCTTACATGTATCTAACAGTGTTAAAGATACAGAATTATATTAAATATTAAAACCAGGAGGGACACAAAATTGTCTTTAATGTAGAATTAGAACAACTTTAGAGATTATCAGTTCATTTTACATGTAAGGAATCTCAGAAACAGCAAGGGGGAAATTGTTTTCCTGTGATGTTAGAGTTAGTTTAGAACCCAGGTTTTCTAATGAGTGATCCAATGTTGTGCTACAGTTGCCTACTACAAAAGAAACCAATGATAATATTGTATTGGAATCCCTGAAACCTTGAACATGAATCATGTTTTCAGAATTGAAACATTATATAGGTACCTCTAAATATAAAGCATTATTCAAGGAGAAGACCTAATTTCTCCACCTTCAAACTTAATGTATATAAATAATATGAGTCACTAGTGACAGTATGATTACTATCTGTGGCAGAGGAGAACAATATCCAATTCACTGGATGTAATTAATAGTGGTTTTAAGACAGGCTCTTCGTTGTGTTTCACCCATAAGAAGTTGTTTGACTGATAGCTGCTCAGTTCTCTTTGCTTGTTTTTCACCTCCATCTAAAATATCTTAACCTCAGAAGCTTGTTATCCTTATAACGTATACAAAATACTCATTAGGTAACTGTAATTATACATATTTACTATTAATCTGATTTTGAGAGACAATTCTTCATGCATTTATCATGTCTTTGCCTGTCCTAACTACCTTTTAAACGTTTCTTCATTTGTTGAAGAGCCAGTAATTTGATACCAAAGTTCTTTTGTAATGGCTTCGGCTTATCCTGGGTCTCTGCTCATCAGTTCCAACCAGTGATCACTTTTCTCTGTTCTGGCCTGTCTTCTTGAGGAAGTTCGTATAGGGAATGGCTTTAGAAGACAGACACACCGTCTTTATCTGGAGCGAAAGTCTGATGGCTTTCCTTCTCCGTGAGCTCAGGGCTCCTCTCCAGTAACAAAGCCCACTCCATAAGCAGGTATCATCCGGCCCTCTGTGTGGGACCCCGTGGTCCACGTGCCGTTACGTTAGCCTCTGCTCCTCTTGTCTCTCTTTGCTGACCTAGAATGTTGTCTTCTGACAGCATCCATTAACACGGTGGCAACACTCACTGACTTCTTGGCTGGCAAGTACGGCCAAGCCTCAGGCCCGTCCCACATTTTGACATCTGAATTCTGTTTATCTTTCTAATATGAATATCATAAGCATTCATTATAATTAGTTTTTTTTTCCTTCATTTGAATGATTTTTTTTTTCCCCCTAGAAAGGTAATCACTGATTGGAATTTTCAGATTATCAAATTGAAGAGCAGAGACCCAGGATAAGCCAGAGCTTTCACAGACTTACTTTGGTATCAAACTATTGCCCCTTGACTGAACGAGGAAATGTTTAGAAGCTGATTGAGCTGTTTTGAATTTTCGTTTCTATGACTGACACTAAGTACTGTGAGAACATATCATTAATGTTTCTGCTATGTGGAGTGTCCTTTAAACACTCTACTCCAGTCTTTACTCCTCTGGGAGCAAAAAGACCTTCTAGCTGTGTGGTAAGCACATTTTCTCTGACATTGTATTCAGTTATCTGAGTCACTGATTAAGAACTTGCTCTGTGGTCCTGGATATACTCCTTATCTTTTTTTAAAATAGATCACAGGCCACACAATGGCAAGTCATATTTTTAAACAAATATGTCTATAATTCTAGCACATTTTAGATAGTTGATAAAGGTTTGGTGAATAATGTGACCAAAAAATACCCTCTGTTACTACAAATGTATCTATCATTATATGCTTCCCCTTAAAAAGGAAACCTAAAATCTTGGAGAATTGGACCAACAAAATCTGTTATTCTATAAGATTGTAATTCCAAAAGTATTCTATAGAAATGTGAATGGATAAAGAATGCAAATAACATTTACATCCTTGAGTTGATTACCTTTGAATGCTTGTTCATCACAAGTGAAAAATCACAACAAATGTCACTATTTAGTAAAATATAGGAGACAATATCTTGATTCTGAACTCAGTTGTACTCTCAAGTTCACTCTCATTGAAACACTGCATGCGAGACTGATTCTGAGACCTTGGGGCAGTAAAGACTTCAGAGACTTCTTGGTGGAAGCTCCATGAAGCTGGAGTTTTATTAACTTAAAAAGTAGACCATGACACTTCCCTGAGGCTGCTCTTTTGGCTATGTTGTAATTATAGCACCTTCATATCTAAAACCAAGAGTTGGAAAGCTCTCATCCATGGTGCTTACAAGTATTTCTCATTGGAAGATAAACATAACCCTAGGCCTTCTTCTAAGAAGCATGTCATGGAATGAGAAATAGATAGCATCTCCTACTTCTGTGTCTGTTGAATGGCAATTTCAGAGTTCAAGATTAGGAGGAAAAGCTGTGTAGCTAAGAAGTTTCTGAATAGGAATCTTCAAGGATTACAAGTAGAATTTTCTGAAATTCATTAGACATGTTAGCAACCCTTTCCTCATCATTCTGTTCCAGAAAATATTGTTCTTAAGAGTTCATATGCCAGAAAAGTTAGGGATTCTAAATTGTTTATAATCTCACTTCACCCACTTTTACCAATTATTATCAAATAAATTTCTTCTATCAAGAAACTTTATAGAACTTACCCAGGTATAATATTATAGCTGATCATTTCTTATTTAAATAATAAATATTGTTATAATCACTGTCATAATTTAAAGTAAATATTCTAGCCTATACTATATGTCTTTGGAGGAGAAGTATGGCAAGTTCTTCCAGAAAATGAAGATTAGAAGAGATACTATTTTTAAATATTTACAGGAGAAAATAATACTATGTGAAGATATTCTGAAAACAGTTACTAAAGGATTTGGGTTCACTAAGATTACCAAAATATATTGAAAATGTTATTTTCTAAATATTTTTTCTCCATGCTGAATGTGATGACTTTACAAAACACTCCTACCCCCAGATTTTTGAAAAGTACTAGTTGTTTGAAAACTGGTGCCTTTTATCCACTAAGGCAATGGGCGTGCAGTAGCCTTATGGACAGTTGATAGCTGGTGATCATAGCTGCTGAAAAATTTACCAGTGTGGAAAAACTGCCAAGTTACCAACCATTAGCAGGCAGACTTGACTTAGTGAACAGTGAAAAACCTCTGAGGCAGAAATGGTCCATTTCTCCATCACTGATTTTCACTGTCCACTGAGTCATGGTTTTAAATTTATTTTCCATTACTTTTCCTTGGTTGTGGGTAGGTTTCCTCATCCATCAGATTCCATGCTGACCTCAATTATCCCCAAATTTTGGAGACCTATGAGGCATTCTCTTGGACTGTGTAAGTTATACATAAAATATACAAATGGACTCTGGCTAACCCTGGAAGAGAAGCTTCCTTGCAACAGTTTCCAGAGGTCAAGATGACATTATGAGGACTGTTTAAAAAGGAAATATTCTTATTTTATGTTCTCAGCTTGGTACATAATTCTCACTGGATTTTTTTTCTCATGGATTTTTCTATGTTCATATTACTGTTCTCACTGATGGAGCATGTAGAACCTTGAGTGACTGTAAACACTGCCCATCATTGATGACCCAGCATAGGAGTAATGCGTCTATAGCAGCTAAGGAAGCGAGGAAAGGAAAAACTGGAACATTTTATTCTGGTTCAGTTCAGTCTCTCAGTCGTGTCTGACTCTGAGACCCCAAGAACCGTAGCACACCAGGCCCCCCTGTCCATCACCAACTCCCGGAGTCCACCCAAACCCATGTCTATCAAGTCGGCGATGCCATCCAACCATCTCATCCTCTGCCGTCCCCTTCTCCTCCTGCCCTCCATCTTTCCCAGCATCAGGGTCATTTCCAATGAGCCAGCTCTTCGAATCAGGTGGACAAAGTATTGGAGTTTCAGCTTCAGCATCAATCCTTCCAATGAACACCCAGGACTAATCTCCTTTAGGATGGACTGGTTGGATCGCCTTGCTGTCCAAGGGACTCTAAAGAGTCTTCTCCAACACCACAGTTCAAAAGCATCAATTCTTCGGTGCTCAGCTTTCTTCACAGTCCAACTCTCACAACCATACATGACCACTGGAAAAACCATAGCCTTGACTAGGTGGACCTTTGTTGTCAAAGTTATTGTGGTACATGGAGTGAAATTGAAAAGGGGTGGTGAAGGATAAGAGACAGAAAAGAAAGGGACTATCATCTTTCACAAGCATCACTACTGGTATTAAATTGGAAGACCTTTATGGTGACATTGCAATGACTAATCTCTACTTTAAGACTGAAAATTCTGATTTTTTTCCTGTATTCTTTTCAGTGGTCACCAAGATGGAGCACAGTGCCAAGAGCATAGTTACTATTAGATCAATAAATATGGAGGTGATCAAGACATCTGTATTTTTAAAGCTTCTGGGAAGTTCCAGTGAGATCCACTATTTTAAGCAATTTAGATGCACAAAGATTTTAGTTCGGTTTTCATCTAGACTTTGCAATCTCCCTTTTCATCTCCTGTTTTTTATATTCTTATCTTTTAGCACCATCTTATAAAATGTATATTTCTATTAACCTTGGGTTGAATCCCAGAATAGGAATTGGCCTGAGGCTTTGTCTCTTGGGTTCTCCTTCTGTCTTCTCTCTCATTTCTTCCTTCAGTGCTTCCAGCCTCAGCACTTCCTCTTTGGTTTGTACTCTGCTGGAACGTTTCTTTCATGCCCTTTCTTGCTTCTGCTCAATAAGGGCAACTTTATCCAGACCTTCTATGTGATGTTAATATATAATAAGTGTATTTTTCACTGGAGATTCATTTTCAAAGAATGGCATGTCCCTAACTCTAGTTCCTGTTCGAGATTTGAAGCCTGCTTTTCTCTCCGTTCTTCTCACCCAGGGGCTTGTGCATTTGGTGAACATGTTCTGCACTGGAGCTGAGGAGAGATGGAGATTCGGCTTTGTCTTCTCAACGATATTAATCCCTCATGCAGTCACCTCTGTTCACTCAACAGTGAAGTCACCAAGTCCTTCTGTGCTTGGTTTTGGCTTTTTCTCTTCCCCTTCACACATATAGCCTGACGTCACAGAGTGTGCTGGGAAACTTTGCTCAATCTCCCCATCTGCTCAAAAAATTTCCTGACTTTTGTAAGGCTACATGCTCATTCCCTAGTCCACATCTCTCCAAATTAGAAAGTTTTAATGAACATTCTTAGGGTTTTATGAATTCATCTATATTGTTCCTACATACTATATTCTGGACTGGGGCTGGGGACAGAGATAGGAGAATTAGTTGGGAGTTATAGTCTAGCATATAAAATCAGATTTTTTTGTGTATTTACTCAACTTTGCTTTGTGCTCTTTACTCCAACCTCTTTGCCTAAAATATGAAGTGTTTACATTTTGAAACATTCTTTCCAGCATAATTTTGTGAATCCTTCAGAAAAGAGATGCTCTTACAAACCCTCAGTTACAAAGTTGAGGGGTCATATGAGGAAGTAGTCAGGGGAAATAGGCAAGTTGGAGTGAAGTCCTCTTAAGGACAAAGGAAATGGGTAAGAGTGGCTTTAAAAATGCTGCGGAGTGAGAGGAAAAGCATCAGTATGGAAACAGCTTGTTAACACTCGATTACAGAGAATTGAAGATGGCATCGGATCCATTGGTACGGGTTTAAGACTTGCTATAATTTGAAGCTCAGAAATAAGATCAAATTACAGAATGAACTTAGACAGTTACCCTTTTCCATTTAGCTCTGCATCAGTAGTCAGGAGTTTTTCATCTCAGCCTCCTACCCTGACTTGTGGTAACTTCAGACACTATGAGACTTAGAGATTTGAAATGTGAAGTAATTGATTTGCACACAAGCATGTGCACACACTCACACACACACCCTTATACTCAAGCACAAGTATTTATTTCTAAAGATACATCTAATTTATTGACAAGCAAGCTCTGATACCCAGTGGCAGCAAGTGAATTCAGGGTCTTGTCTTCCTCGCTTACTGGCTTTATCTCTGCGTCCTTTTCTGTGTCTGGAAAAACATTTGTGTCTGTGACACCCAGGAGTGAGGAAGCTAAAATGGTTTAGAGAAAGTGTTTTTCCAGCTGCAAAGGTATAAATGTAATATGGTTGCAGTGAGTTGTATAGCTTAACAACACACATCACTCAATCCAGTTTTCACTCTAGGTATTGCTGTGTCTCTTCCTCCTGTACAAATAAAAATAGTTGATTTAAGCTTTTCTTCCTATAGTTCCTTTGTCTTTTGTTTCACCAAGTCAACATGGGGCAAAGATCTATAAACATACACAGACATCTAGATTTACAAATCGGAAATGCAGACCTCCACTAAATGAGTAAATGCATAAAGTATATTAGGTTTGTGGGGAAAAATGATTATAAAGGTTACCTGCAATCTTTTATGAGTGGATACAGTAAAACCATGTGTATTTTATGACTCATCATTTCAAGAGTTGCATATATGCTCCGTATTGGATAAAGCTTCAAATTGATGAAATATTTTTATTTATGGAGAATTTTGCATAACATTTTCAATGATGGGTTTATTTCCTTTCCATTAGCTACTATCTCTGATGTAGGAGTTCTCTTAACTAACACTGATTGAGTGACATCTACTGTGCTCAACTCCTGAGAAAGAGATTCTGGAAAACAAAGAAAATAAGCAGTATTTCTACCTTTAGAGAAACTGTATTCTGTTAACTTCTTTTATTGGTATATTACATTATTTGTATCTATTTAGAACCTACTTAGACGTGTCTTGTTATAAGACTTTATATGAATTTTCACTAATGTGAATTTTCAAATACTTAAGAATTTTTATAAAAATCAGCATTTCCATTAAATTATATTTTAATTTTTCCCAATAAAATTGATCAGATAAGTTTAGTAAATTATTTAATGTTTAGGCATTATATTTCTTTCATTTTGCCTTTCTCAGAGATATTGTAGCTGCTTGTGGAATTTTAGTGTTTTCTAATTTAAGTCACATTAGATTTGGCAAAAGCTAAGAAATACCTCTTAAAAAGCAAAGGACATTATTTTCTATCTTTATTGAGTTTAAATTAAGAAAGCAACTACAATTTCTGAAGACTTAAGCCCAATACAGTATAAATTTATTTAACATTCTGTAAATGAACCCTAGGATGGTGAAGAGTATAAACATATATTTTAATAGATTCATGGATCTTTGAGGCAAGTAGAGGGAATAGATATTTTATCTGAGTTCTTATCTTGGCTTTCATGCTTACCTAAATTATTAAATATACAATTTAACATAAACCAGAAAGGCACTTAAAATTATAGAGGCATGCTAATCATGGGGAAAAATACCTTTCAAGGCCAAGACAATAAACACAATATTTGAGAATTGCTTTTTAAAATTTTATGTCACATTTCTTATAACAAGTGTTGTAATAAAGTTTTTATTGCTAAAACTTAATAGAGAATTAGGTCATTCATAAATCTGTTGCAATTAATGTTTCAGGATAAAATAAAAGATCTGTTATTCCTTAATATATACCCAAGGTATAAAATACTTCCTGTGTGAGTCTGTTCCTAATGGCACAATCTTTTATAAATCTATAAACAGCTGTCTCAATAATATTCCAGATTTTTTTCCTAAAAGTTGTATATATTCAAGTTTCATACATTTTTTCTATAATATCACTTAGATAGCTACAGTAGATTTTGTTTTTTGTGTTTGATCAGTGTTTAAGTATGGTATGAATTTCTATTAAAACCTCACTAGACAGTAAAACAGTAACACAGATCGTCTCTCCTTTTCCCATAAACAGAATTTCAGAGATATTAGGCAGGATCAAGCTGATGTTTTTGGATGAATGAATAAATCAGTGAGCAAATGAATGAATGATAAAAAGACATGGATCTACACTCTACAAATGAGAATAATTTACTCTAATGGTGTGGTAGAACATGCATTTACGTTTCAATTGGAATGCCAGTCTTCAACTAGCATATTCTTAAACTTTAAAAGATTATACACCAAACCAGTACTCACACTAGTTTGATAAACTGACGGCAAGGTGCACTGTCCAATACAGTTTTTCTTGAATCAGAATAAATAACACCTAAAGTGTATCAATGGCACCCCACTCCAGTACTCTTGCCTGGAAAATCCCATGGACGGAGGAGCCTGGTAGGCTACAGTCCATGAGGTCGCGAAGAGTCGGACACGACTGAGCGACTTCACTTTCACTTTTCACTTGCATGCATTGGAGAAGGAAATGGCAACCCACTCCAGTGTTCTTGCCTGGAGAATCCCAGGGACGGGGGAGCCTGGTGGGCTGCTGTCTGTGGGGTCGCACAGAGTCAGACATGACTGAAGCGACTTAGTAGCAGCAGCAGCAGCAAAGTGTATCATGATACTGTTTTAAAAAGTTTTTCTGACCCAGATTTTTGATATCCATAAAAAAAGTAAAGTCAGTATCTACATGAGCAGGGTGAATAACTTTCTCTTTATCAGTGACATTTCGCCAGTAGTAGTTTATTTTGTGCATCATGTTTTATCTTGTTAGATTTCTGATTTGAACTATAACATTGCCAAATTTTCAAGTCCGCAGTACCTGTAACTGGAAGGCCACGAGAGGAAAGTATTCTATGGTGTCATGTATACATAAGACAAAAGCCGACTTTGTCTCTAGCTTAGTAAGAAACTGGCCACAAACAGTTTTATGAACTATAAAGATTCATAAGACAAGGACGAGGTTTTCTAAGTCAACATGTTAAATAGAAATAACCAGCAAATTTTCATCTGAAATGTATCATAAGCCAAAGATTTTTTTTTTTTTTTTTTTTTGGTGGCAGATGATGAGTGACTAAGGCATGAACAGCCTAGGAGTGAGAAAGTAAGACAGAAAAGAGAAAGTGTCAAAGGCTGTTATCAAGCCAGCTGTGATTGTGGACAAGTGAAATGTCTGGATGAGGAATTCTGGGAGGCAGAACCCAGCTTGGAGATTCCCTTTAATTGAGCCGAAACAGTTGGAAACTTTTCCACCCACTCTACATGTGTCATTGGCTGAGAGTTCTTCCAGTGCCCATGATGTTCTGGCAGAGCTGGCTTTGCTGAGGCCACCAGAAAAGAACGGCTGGGAGCAGCCTGGCAAGTGCTATCAATCAGCTATCTTGGTCTGTAAGAGGGATTTCTGACAGTTTATGGCCTGGGTTCTAACAGTGCTGGCTGCGTATATCTTTTAAACCTCTGACTGGCTGCACTGCTGCTACAAACACAAGGTCTAGGAAAAAAATGTCATCATGATCTTTCTCCTTTAAGTTAGTTCCCATCATGTTCTCTATTTATGATTTCCTCCTTTTTGGGGCCTGCATTTTATCTTTTAGCAGGATCAGTTAAGGTACATCCCAGTATGAAATGTAAAGGCTTCATAATTTTTTTTTAGGCTTTATAATTTTTGAAGACATAATTTAGATGTCTTACTTACTCTGAAGGCATAGAAGGATGTACCAGTTCAATCATAATTATTTTATGTAAGTTAGCTGAAGCAAATCTGTTATACTTAAAACTTATCAGATTGGAGTTTCTTCTCCATTGAAACATAAGAGCTGCCTCTTTGATTCAGAAAACATTTGATTGAGTGTTGGATAGCCCAGAAAGGGGGATGACACATGATTTAATTCCTCCTCTTGCTAAGTCTAAAATTCAGTTGAAGTGGGGAAAGTCATATTTATTCTACTAAAATGCCATACTGTGTGGTAGGCCCACATGGGTTAGGAAAAATGTACTGTGAAAATCTAGAAATAATAGTTTCTTACTACAGAATCAAAACAAGCTTAATTGAGAAGATAATATTTGGTCTTAATCTCAGAGAAGAGGAAGAAATGAAATATGTACTGGAGGAGAAACTTTCTAAGTGGAGAGGGTGGTGCTGCTGCTGCTGCTGCTGCTGCTGCTGCTGCTGCTCCTGCTAAGTCGCTTCAGTCGTGTCCGACTCTGTGCGACCCCACAAACAGCAGCCCACCAGGCTCCCCCATGCCTGGGATTCTCCAGGCAAGAACACTGGAGTGGGTTGCCATTTCCTTCTCCAATGCATGCAAGTGAAAAGTGAAAGTGAAGTCGCTCAGTCATGTCCGATTCTTAGTGACCCCATGGACTGCAGCCTACCAGGCTCCTCCATCCCTGGGATTTTCCAGGCAAGAGTACTGGAGTGGGGTGCCATTGCCTTCTCCGAAGTGGAGAGGATAGAATAAGCAAAATCATAGAGATATACTTAAGTTGCTGTTAACAGTTAAACCTGATGAATTAACGTTGTTCTTGTGAATTCCTCCTTTCAAATTTGTCATAATATAGTTTTATTGCGGCTTGCTACTGTTAGATTTGTTTGAGAGTTTTTTTTTTTTCTTCTCAAGGGTTTCCTCATGAAATTGATTTAGGCTGAATAAAAATTAAAGAAATAAAATAATGAATAATACCTTTCCAGCAATCAGATTAAAATTATATAGATAGATATCTTGGCATGCCCAAAGAATGCTATATTAAACAGTAGACCTAAATTATAGTCCTAACTAACTGTGTCACAAATTAATTTAACCCTCTGGATTTCACGTTCCTCATGTGGAAAGTTAGAGTGTCTGGCTGTATGTCATGGAAGTTTACTTAATCTCAGAATCTCTGACAGATTAGATAATATTGCCATGTGTATAAAGAAAAAAAATATGAGAATGATCTTACTTACTACAAATCAAAATGTTTGAAATATTTGTCTCAGTGGCATAGACTAAGAAATATAGCACCTTTCAGAAGATATAAAGACATTAACAAGTATTTAGGTAAATAAGCAATAAATATATGAGACTGGGGAGAAATTGTGAATGATATAGTAATCTTTCTTCCTAGTTCACATGTTATTCTTTTCCTACTACAAACTGCTTTCTTTAAATTTGTATTCAATTCAACACTGTTATTTTCTACTTGGAGGGAAAAAATCCTTATATACATACAAAGTTTCTAATGTTGTAATTTTAGGAGTGATATAAGGAAAGTTCTTATGAAATTAAACCTATTATCAAATGTGCCTACACTCACTCAAACAAATATTATTCTCTAGACATTTAATAATATTGTACATAGCATTATAGGATATATGTTTCATACAAATGAAATAAAGATTAAAAATATATAATCAACACTTTACTGAGTAGACCAGAGCTTTAAAAAAGTATATTTTGTTACACATGAAGAAAACAGACCATGAGGATGTGAAAACTATTACTTGAATAGTTTGACAAGAATTCCATATTTGGTCCTTTGTACCTTAAAGATATATAATATTGTTGCATTGCATTAGAGTTGAGAACATGCCAGAGAACCCTAGACTAAAATTTAGTAGAGAGGCATATAAGAAGCATGGCCATTGACCTTGAAAGTCGTGTTTAAGGGATGGAAGGGTACAGTGAAGAGAGAAACCCTGGGCTTAGGAGGAAAGAGTGTCAGTTCCAGCTTACACACTGTCATTACCCACGGGGTGACCTTGCAAACAGAGCCTAACTCCGCTAATTCTCATTAGCTTCAACTGTGAAAGAAGAAATTTGGATGACATCTAAGAATCCATCAGCTTGCACAAGTTATGAGACAGTTTGATATGTCTGAAACAGCTTTGAAGTTACCGGTTACTATCTCTGTACCATATGCCAAGCTCAAAGTTGTTTTCTGTGTGAAGACTTTATTCTTTGATAATGATGACAGTTGGAATCTTGATTTTCATTGTGCAGAAATGTATACCCAACCAGTTGTTTGTAGCAGCTGCTAAGATTTATGCTAGGCTTAGTACCGTTCTTCCGCTGAGAATTCTACTGCTGGTTGTTTATAAGGCACAATTCCACAAAAATCTCATAGTTTTGTGGTTTAATTAAGGAAAAAGTCAGCTGTCTTCCTGGCATAGCTGTTTCATATATTGCTTCTGGTTATATCAAGATTATAATATACCTACTATGTCTTTGGCCCAGCATTTATTGAGCTTTCCTTTTGAACCAGAACTCTGCTCAGCTTTATACAGGCATCATCACATTTCTTCGCCTTCAGCAATACTGCAAGTACTGTATCATTAGTCCTGTTTTATACACAAGAAATGGAGGATGAGAAATGTGAAATAAATTGCCTCTAGTCCCAGGATCTGGTTTTGTCTGTCTCCCAAAGCTCATGATCTCTTGAGGAAAGGACTAAAAGAAGACTCTGATTTTAAGACTGAGACGATCGTGTAATTAAAAATTAGAGGGAGTGCCAGGTTTCACATAGACCATGTTGGTTTCTGTTAACCGTGTTGAAATAAGAGCTGCTGATGGAATGTTTAGGAGAAGAACATTTATGGTAATCAGGAGTAAGATTATGACTACAGAAGCATTCAGTTATAGTTTTCAGACCATCTTTATCTCCAGGATTAAATATATCTAGATAAAATCGGTTGTTGTTTTTGCTCAGTTGCTAAGTCATATCTGACTCTTTGTGACCCCAAGACTGCAGCATGTCAGGCTTCTCTGCCCTTCGCTATCTTCTGGAGTTTGCTCAAACACATGTCTATTGAGTCAGTGAGGCCTAGTGAGTCAGTGATGCCATCCAAACATCTTATCCTCCTCTGCCCCCTTCTCCCCCTGCTCCCAATCTTTCCCAGCATCAGGGTCTTTTCCAGCGAGTCAGCTCTTCACATCACGTGGCCAAAATATTGGAACTTCAGCTTCAGTATCAGTCCTTTGAATGAATGTTTAGGACTGATTTCCTTTAGGACTGACTAATTTGATCTCTTTGCTGTCCAGGGGACTCTCTCAAGAAGTCTTCTCTAAACCACACTTCAAAAGCATCTATACTTCAGTGCTCAGCATTCTTTATGTTCCAACTCTCACATCCATACATGACTACTGGAAAAGTATGGCTGTGACTATTCGTTTCTTTGTCAGCAATGTCTCTACTTTATAAAATGCTGTCTAGGTTTCTCATAAGTTTCTTTCAAGGAGCAAGAGTCTTTTAATTTCATGCCTGCAGTCACCATCCACAGTAATTTTGTAGCCCAAGAAAATAATATATTACTGTTTCTATTGTTTCCCCATCTATTTGCCGTGACGTGATTGGACTGGAAGCCATGATATTAGTTTTATGAATGTTGCTTATAACCCAGCTTTTTCATTCTCCTCTTTCACTTTCATCAAAAGGCTCTTAAGTTCCTCTTCACTTTCTGCCATAAGGGTGGTGCCATCTGCATATCTGAGGTTATTGATATTTCCCCTGGCAATCTTGATGCCAGCTTGTGATTCATCCAGCCTGGCATTTCCCATGATGTACTCTGCATATAAGTTAAATATACAGAGTGACAATATACAGAAGTGACACATTCCTTTCCCAATTTTGAACCATTGTGCATTGTTCCATCTCCAGTTCTAACTGTTGCTTCTCGGCCTGCATACAGGTTTCACAGAAGACAGGTTTCTCAAGTGATCTGGTATTCCCATCTCCTTAAGAGTTTTACGCAGTTTGTTGTGATCCACACAGTCAAGGGCTTCAGTTCAATTCAGTTCAGTTCAGTTGCTCAGTCGTGTCTGACTCTTTGCGACCCCATGAACCACAGCACGCCAGGCCCCCCTGTCCATCACCAACTCCCAGAGTCCACCCAAACCCATGTCCATTGAGTCAGTGATGCCATCCAACCATCTCATCCTCTGTTGTCCCCTTCTCCTCCTCTCCTCAGTCTTTTCCCAGCATCACGATCTTTTCCAATGAATCAGCTCTTCACATCAGGTGGACAAAGTATTGGAGTTTGAGCTTCAACATCAGTCCTTCCAATAAACACCCAGGGCTGATCCCCTTTAGGATGGACTGGTTGGATTGCCTTGCAGTCCAAGGGACTCTCAAGAGTCTTCTCCAACCACAGTTCAAAAGCATCAATTCTTCAGTGCTCAGCTTTCTTCACAGTCCAACTCTCACATCCATACATGACCACTGGAAAAACCATAGCCTTGACTAGATGGACTTTTGTTGGCAAAGGAATGTCTCTGCTTTTGAATATACTATCTAGGTTGGTCATAACCTTCCTTCCAAGGAGTAAGAGTCTTTTAATTTCATGACTGCAATCACCATCTGCAGTGTTTTGGAGCCCCAAAAATAAAGTCAGCCACTGTTTCCACTGTTTCCCCATCTATTTGCAATGAAGTGGTGGGACCAGACACCATGATCTTATTTTTCTGAATGTTGAGCTTTAAGCCAACTTTTTAACTCTCCTCTTTCACTTCATCAAGAGGCTCTTTAGTTCTTCTTCACTTTCTGCCATAAGGGTGGTGTCATCTGCATATCTGAGGTTATTGATATTTCTCTGGGCAATCTTGATTCCAGCTTGTGCTTCTTCCAGCCCAGCTTTTCTCATTATGTACTCTGCATATAAGTTAAATAAGCAGGGTGACAGTATACAGCCTTGACATACTGCTTTTCCTATTTGGAACCAATCTGTTGTTCCACGTCCAGTTCTAACTGTTGCTTCCTGGCCCTAGCATAGTTAATGAAGCGGTAGATGTTCTCTCTGTAATTTCCCTGCTTTTTCAATGATCCAACGAATGTCAGCCCTTTGATCTCTGGTTCCTCTGCCTTTTCTAAATTCAGCTTGTATATCTGGAAGTTCTCCATTCCCCTACTGTTGAAGCCTAGCTTGAAGGATTTTGCGCATTATGTTTGTAACATGTAAAATGAGTACAATTGTATGGTAGTTTGAGCATTCTTTGGCATCACCTTTCTTTGAGATCAGAATGAAAACTGACCTTTTCCAGTCCTGTGGCCACTGCTGAGCTTTCCAAATTTGCTGACAGATATAACCAGTAGGTTTTTAGTAATGACCCTATTCATAAGCATATGCATATATTCTTGCATATATACATATATACACATAAAATTAAGAGTGAGTTACAGCTCTCATCTTACTTTTTATTGGTTGCAAAACTGAATGAAAGTCTATTCTGCC
Organism: Ovis aries; assembly: GCF_016772045.2. Lineage (NCBI taxonomy): Eukaryota > Metazoa > Chordata > Mammalia > Artiodactyla > Bovidae > Ovis > Ovis aries. The sequence continues at coordinate 11,089,288 of NC_056079.1, forward strand.
AAGAGATTTGTTACTCATTTTTAGAGGCTGAAGGTTTTGATTATATCCACAGAGTGAGATAAGTCCTATCACTCAAATATGAACTTTCATTATCTAAAGCTTATATGAGATTGATAAATAAGCTAGCATAATAAATTATTTATATTGACCACTGTCATCCTTACCAGAATGCTCCTATCTGTATTAAAATACACATTTTCAATTTGGGCCAGACAACATGAAGAAAACTTAAAAAAAAAAATCAGATATTTGCTTTCTTAGCATGGTTATGAAGCAAAGAAATGATCCAAATGTTTAGCAAGTTCTATTTCACGTCTACAGTGCAGTAGAATTTTCACCATGTCCTAAGTCCTTAAGTTCATTTGGTAGGACAGACCAGAGGTTTGGAAAGAAAATTGTGAAAGTATTGTATTTCTCACACACCCTTGCATTCAGATCCTGTTTGTCTGCAGACTTCAAAAACAGGGCTATGTTTCCTCATATTCCACTATCTGAAGAGCCCCCTTTGCCTAAGAAGTTTCTGCCCTTTAACCAATCATCTAATTTGTTGGGGGAACAATCTAAACCAGTCTAATTAGGCAACTATAGTCTTAATCATAGTGTAGGTGACAGTATAGCCCAAGACTTTCACAGACATCCACATTGATTCTTGCTTTTTCTTTCTTTTTTTCTGTATGATGGAGCCTAATGTGTCTAACACATTCCTGTTAGTTTCACCATAAATAGAAGCAATAGACATTTTCTTGTTTTCAATTCTTATTCTTTCCTTTTATTCATTCTATCTCTAACTGTATTTTGCAAATTATGATCTAGGCAGTGTGTGGGTGTATGTGTGTGTGTGTGTGTGTGTGTGTGTGTGTGTGTGTGTGTACGCACACAGACGCACACATCCGCATGTGTGTGTGAAGTTTGTTCTGAGAAGATAACTTAGTTTTCCTTATTTCCATGTCTGAAGGAATACTAATAGTCATACCCTTTTCTTAAGCAGAGACTGTTGAGATACTGAGAAAAACTAAGTATTGATACTAAGTCCAATTTATTGGTATATACCAGTACCGATTTATTCTTATTAAATGAGAAGCATGCTTACCTAAAACTTAGGAGAAAACTGATTTGTGCATACCTTTTTTTTTCATATCTTGCTTGTGGGAAAATATTGTAATACATGTTATACTATCATATCTGCAACATTGGAGAAATCATGGGATAAAAGAAAGAAAAATGAATAAATATGTCACAATTGTTAGTTTAAGGAGTCCTTGTAAGTAAAGGACAGATGTGAACACAGCAAAAGAAAATACAATATGGACTGTAATTACTCCTGTAAATAATTCCAGAATAAAAGCAGTTTTAATGCATCAAAAGGGAGAGAGAGCACCCAGTCCAGAATTCTCAGATAAGACCTAATTGATAATAGTATTCATCTTGCTGTTTGAATTCTGTTAAACAAGGTTTTAAAAATTGTAAGAAATAGTGTTTTAACACTTTTCTCTATGTTTAATTGGGTGTGTGTGTGTGTGTGTGTTTGATGATTTGATAATAAGAGCCTGATGTTTGCTTGCATCTAACTCTTTATAAAGAAACAATGTTAAAATAGTTCATGTATATAAGAAATGCATTTCATCATGTTGTTTTACAGTTTTAGCACAATTTCTTTAATTAAATTTTATCTTTATCACTATACATTATTCTTAAATAATTATAAGCATTGCAAAATGAATTTTAAAGGGATAGAATGACAGTTAAATATAAAATATTAATTTTGATATGTGAAATAAGACTGTGATTTCCTGCATAGATTGCTATGATTTTCTCTGTAGCTAAATAAGAGTATTCTTTCCAATCTATTATTCATTTCTTGTCTTCCATCCCTTCAATTTATGAATTATAGGAAGTATCATGAAGAAAATGTATAGCCAGTTTTAGGGGGCTCTAAGGATTTTAGTAATAACCACTTTCTATATAAAATTATCATGCAGGTGGGAAAAAATGATTTCATTTCTATTCATTATTGCATCGTTTTTAAAAAATGTTACTATGCAGGTTGTAGAAATAAGCTATAAAACTTTACAGGTTTGCAATTGTTAAAATGTTTTATTAGGACATAGATTTGGCATGCTGCTTCCATTTCACTTTAGTGACTGATACTCTTTCTTAAAAGAACATTCTATTTCTCTGTGAGTAGTTTCTAGGCATTTCCTAAATGGTTATGGAGGGACATTGCCCCCAGCAGGGAAAAAGGAGAATAGAAATAGAACTCCATTCGAGCAATTCATCTGAAAGGTAATGAATATGTGTATGAGAAACCATACCCATCGATGAGAAGTAATTTTACAAATGTGTAATATCACCAGCTATTGAGTTAGTGCTACTTTAATAATCATCTTCATTTTAGGAAAAAAGTCTTAGAGTAAAATTATTTTACATAGTATTGAAAAATTAAAGTTGATTTAAAATAACTCATTTTTCACATTAATGCCCACAACATCATCAAATTTATAGTAATTAAAAATAATATAACCTTTTTCTAGTTTTGTTACATATCAGACCCAGATATAAACTCATAATCCTGAGATGAAATTAATTTTTGCCCTCTAAATTTATGAAATCAGAAGTAAATGTGCTTATGTGAACATCTTATGAACCATCTCACATCTAAAATATTGATCGATTGCTTTAATTTAAATGTGTGGTTGTATGTTTCCTTAAATACAAATAAATTGTATTGCAAACACAAGAAGAAGTGGCATTTGATGTTTCCTTCTCAATGACATTGTTCTGAAACATTGTACCAGAGCTACAGTGGGCAATTCAAAATTTATGATGCATTGCATAATTTATTGCCACATTTCAGGTTGGCATTTTTTTTAACTTTCAGAAGGGATGAACATTTTAAGGCATTTTCAGATACAGGATTTTAAAGTTATTCTCTTTCTCTCTGGCCTTATTCCTCACCACCGCCCCCACTACCCTCCTGTCTAAAATTGAGAACTTTGGAACATCTCAGTGTCTGTGACGAGATTGAATTTATGTATGGTTGACATTTAAAATAAAATGTTATTGCAGAAAATGTCAGAAAGTGTAGAAGTTAAGTCATCTGTTAGAGGACTTAATATACTTTATAACCTTGTAATTTCTATCAGATTTAAAAGATTTATTCTGTCACAAATAAATGATGTTATCCATAAACTTGAACTTTCTCTTGGAGTAAATAATAGTCACTGAGGAAGAGAAATTGAAAGGTAAAGAATTTAAATAGTCTGTTTAAATACTCTAGGGTAGATAATAGCATACCACTTTTGTTTGAGAATTTTTGAAAGCTCCAATATAGGGACATATTGATGTGTATTTAGAATAATCAAATTATCCACAAATCTTCTAAACATATGAAATCTTTGATGCATGGAAAAATGTGTACTTTTACTGGAAATCCACTTACATTTTCACATGTTGAGTTTCTGCATTGAAAAGGGTCAATTTTAAGTTACTGTCCTAATATCCATCATGGAGGAGCTATCTACTCCTCTCACCCTGTCTGCCCTTGACTCCATGGGGGAGATCAACGAAGAAAGCACATCCTTATTCTCAAGCTACTTACTTAAAAATGTAATTTTAAACACACTCATGAAACAAATTTTTCAAGATTCACAGCAAATCAAAAGTAAATTAGTATAGTACCAATGCCTAAGTGAGAAAGTGATTTGATGCACAAGTAGGATTTAAGTCCATACGCATTGCCAGCAATATCTCTATTTTGTCTTATTTGATGCTATAAATGTCATTTAAGAGGTCTTTCCACGTTTCCTTTGCTTACTGCCTCTCTTGAATGTTTTCCCTCAGATTCCTCTACACAGCAAAGTGGGATTTCGGGCCGTTTGGTCCTGAGGATCTGGGCGCTTTGAGATTTGGAGTACATCATTTTTCTCAGTGTCTTCATTTCCTCAGATGTTGCACTAAAGTTGCTAAAGTTTATTCTAAAAGATGGGAAATGTTATGATTCTCTAAATGGACAGAAAGAGTGTTGACATCCTCCCAGCTGGGAAGAAAAGAATTGATTTTCAACCTTGGCAGGCCAATGAACAAAAGTCCTTGATATGGTTTTGAAAGCATAGAAAAGGCATCCTCGGGCCCAGCCCTGTTGGTCGGTCAGGACCCTGCTGGGCCTTCATTCCCAGCCCCCGGGTTAGTCTTTTGTGACCCTCTGGTTCACAGTGTGGGGACTTCTACTTGTGAGTAAAACCTGGTGTCCTGTGGGTTCACCAGTCAGGGAGGAATGTAATTTCTCTAGAATACTGAGGAGGAAGGAACAAGGACAGACTATTTAAGAGAAAGTGATTTGGCATGAAATGATCCAAGGTATAGAAAGAAAGCAAGAAGAAAGCAAAACTCTTGGAGGAAAGCATCACTGCGGTGAGCGGCATGTCTCAGGGTTTCTCTCTCCCTCCTGCCTGCTCCAGTCATTAACCAGAGAGGAGGCTGTCCTTGTCTCCTCCCCTTAATTTCTCTCTCTCTCGCTCACTCTTTTTTTTAACCACTGTCTTCATTACTCCCAACAAACTCAAAGTCTTCTGTGGTTCTTTTCAGGGTAAAAAGCACATTATATTTTTTAAAAAAAAAATAATAATTATAAACTGTTTTGGCCTCCAGTGAACACCAAAACTGTTACCATCTCATAGGGCACCAACTTTGGCCAAAGGTTAAGAAAAAAGAAAGAAGAGTGAATGTAGGTTTTGTGGGGTCATCATTCAACAAAGGAGTACACTTAATTAAAGGAGAAATTTCCCCTGGCAGTGATACATTTGTGGGGAAGAGAACTTTGCCCCCTCATGAATGAAAAATGTTTGAATTAGAGCACCCCAGCAACCGCCTCTGAAATTTTCAAGTGTCCAAATAAATTTCTAATTATAGAAAGAGTCTCATTAAATAGTGAACATGTATAATTACAGAAAGGTTTTCACTTAATTAGAATCTCATCAGAGCTTCCATCTGCATTGAGATTTTGATAATAGAGGTCAAGCCCTTTTGGGCTTGTTGGGGAAAAGTAGATCAAAGTATGAGGGAGTTAGAGATCCATCAAGAAGTTTTTGGCATAAATAGTTTTTATTGAGTTCAGGAAAAATGAGACGGAGAATAAATGGTCGTAAAATATAAAGGGTAGGTGTCAGCATGATTTACATGAAGGATACCTGCTAAGTGGTTATGCTCTTAGTGCTGCAAATTAAATAGGACCGAGCAGGCACAGTATTGAATTGTGTATATTTCAGGCTGAGAGAAACTGCAGCACTGAAAGAAGACCAAAGTGGTTAAACTCCGTAGCAGCAAAGTTCCTACTTAATGCAAGATTCCATGTATGGAATCACAGTTATCCTGCTGATAGACTTGAAATAGAAATTCTCCAGGAAATCCTAAAACAATTTAATTTGAGAAGAAAGCTTAAACTGAACACTGTACATTTATATTGCAAGTTATTTACAGTAGTGTGTGGATATCTACTTATATCATAAAAATAAGATGGATAGATGATCTGCTCTGATGCTCCCTTGTTTTTGCAGGTACTAGCAGATTTACAGTTCTGAATGGCATCTTCTTTTCTTCAATAGTGTGATTAGATGAATGATTGTTTCTCGGGTGGTTTAATTTAAAGCATTGTGTCTACAAAGGTCAACACATAAAAGTGGATGCTTCCAGAGGAATAAACCCAGGTTGAGTACCAGGAGTTTTCTAGGCAATAGAAATACAATGATGAATACATTACAATTTTTACCTTGAGAAGCTCAAGGACATATATCCAAGTAATTTCAATACAACACTATAAACCATGTAAAATATTGTACAGGATAGTATGGAAACACAGAGTATGAAGACATAGAGGCTTGTCTGTGCCAACTATTACAAAAATGGAGAATTTTGTCACTCATTTAAAAAACTTTTTGTTGAGAGCCAAACCCAAAGTCCCTCTGCTATCAACTGGTGGCAAATAACCCTTCTGTTCATATCGACTTTAATGTTAAGTAATAGAGACCTCATTTGATCATCCAATATGATAAAGTCATTCAGTAGAACTAGCGAAAAAGGCTTAAAATTCTACATTGAATTTTGCATGTTGCAGGCTATTGACTCAAGAGGATAAAATTCTGCTTTGTTGAATTTTAAAGAACTCTGCAAAGGCCTTTAATTATTTATTTCTCATTGTAAAACGTGCTGGTAAAATTTTATTAATTCAAATCAATGTATACTTACTCAGTAAGCAGTTTATTCAAGGCATTGCACTATCTCTGAAGGAAAGCAGAACTTGAAGATGTAGTTTTTACTCTCATGGAATTTAAGATTGGATGGGGAAAATAAGCATATAAACAAGGAATCTTAACACAAAACAAAATGTAGTAAGTGCTAGATCAAGCTACAGGTAATTGACTCTAGTAGAGAAAAAAATGCTTCTTTTTTTCTTTTTTCTTTCCCTCTCCCTGTCCCATAACTTGGTTTAGGTGCCTTCTCTCTAAGCTGTGTCCAGGCAGCACACTTCCGGCTGGCCTCTCTTGTTTCATTTTAATTATCTTCCAGTGTAATCCACTCTTAAGAGGATTACATAACTAACTGTCCAAGACAGGACATTTTTTTTACTTATTTATTTTAATTGGAGGCTAACTACTTTACAATATTGTAGTGGTTTTGCCATACTTTGACATGAATCAGCCATGGGTGTACATGTGTTCCCCATCCTGAACCTCCCTCTCACCTCCCTCCCCATCCTATCCCTCAGGGTTATCCGAGTGCACCAGCCCTGAGCACCCTGTCTCATGCACTGAACCTGGACTGGTGATCTGTTTCACATATGGTAATACACATGTTTCAATGCTATTCTCTCAAATCATCCCACCCATACCTTCTCCCACAGAGTCCAAAAGTCTATTCTTTACATCTGTGTCTCTTTTGCTCTCTTGCATATAAGATCATTGTTACTATCTTTCTAAACTCCATATATATGTATTCAAATACTGTATTGGTGTTTTTATTTCTGGCTTACTTCACTCGATATAATAGGCTCCAGTTTCATCCACCTCATTAGAATGCATGATTCAAATGCATTCTTTTTAATAGATGAGTAATACTCCATTGTGTATATGTACCACAGCTTTCTTATCCATTCGTCTGCTGATGGACATCTAGGTTGCTTCCATGTCCTGGCTATTATAAACAGTGCTGTGATGAACATTGGGGTACACGTGTCTCTTTCAATTCTGGTTTCCTCAGTGTGTATGCCCAGCAGTGGGATTGCTGGGTCATAAGGCAGTTCTATTTCCAGTTATTTAAGGAATCTCCACACTGTTCTCCATAGTGGCTGTAGTAGTTTGTTTTCCCACCGATAGTGTAAGAGGGTTCCCTTTTGTCCACACCCTCTCCAGCATTAATTGTTTGTAGACTTTTTGATACCAGCCATTCTGATTGGCGTGAAATGGTACCTCATTGTGATTTTGATTTGCATTTATCTGATACTGAGTGATGTTGAGCATCTTTTCATGTGTTTGTTAGCCATCTGTGTGTCTTTGGAGAAATGTCTGTTTAGTTCTTTGGCGCATTTTTTGATTCGGTCATTTATTTTTCTGGAATTGAGCTGCAGGAGCTGCTTGTATATTTTTGAGATTCTTTGTCACTTACTTCATTTACTATTATTTTCTCCCATTCTGAAGGCTGTCTTTTCACCTTGCTTATAGTTTCCTTCATTGTGCAAAAGCTTTTAAGTTTAATTAGGTCCCATTTGTTTATTTTTGCTTTTATTTCCATTACTCTGGGAAGTGGCTCATAGAGGATCCTGCTGTGATTTATGTCAGAGAGTGTTTTGCCTATGTTTTCCTCTAAGAGTTTTATAGTTTCTGGTCTTACATTTAGATCTTTAATCCATTTTGAGTTAATTTTTATGTACAGTGTTAGAAAGTGTTCTGGTTTCATTCTTTTACAAGTGGTTGACCAGTTTTCCCAGCACCACTTGTAAAAGAGATTGTCTTTATTCCATTGTATATTCTTGCCTCCTTTGTCAAAGATGAGGTATCCATAGGTGCGTGGATTTATCTTTGGGCTTTCTATTTTGTTCCATTGATCTATTTTTCTGTCTTTGTGCCAGTACCATACTGCAAGACAGGATGTTTTTGAGAATGACAGGAGACAGTTCATAATTATGCTCAAACAGCAAATATGAACCAGGACTGTCTCAGGCAAATCAGTGTGAAAGATTATCCTTTTCATACTCCAATCTAATCCCAAAATGAACATTTAATATGCAATCTAGTGATGCTGCACTCTTACCTAAAATCATGATGTGGGTTTCCATTTACTTCCCTTCATGATGACGAAGGGCATGAAAGTATCTTCATGAACAAATATCTGCTTTTTACTTGAGTAGAATCTCACCCTGTCACCTCTCACCTTCTCACTCAACACCTCATGTATCTCCTGTTTTCTTCTGATTTTCTCACTTGTAATTAGATGTTTGGAAGTTCATTTCAGAGATTAGTAAATTCTTAATGTACTTACTTATAATTCCCCGTAGACTGTAAGGTCTTTTATGGAAGAGGTATAGTCTAGATTTTATTTTTAATCCTAAGTAATGAGCAAAGCCCCCTTTCCAGTGGCACAAGTGGGAAAGAATCTATCCTGTCAATGTAGGAGATGTGAGAGGCATGGGTGGAGGTTTATAACTTTGTACAGGAGGCAGTGATCAAGAAAAATAAATGCAAAAAGGCAAGATGGTTGACTCAGGAGGCCTTACAAATAGCTGATAAAAGAAGAGAAGCAAAGGGAAAGGAGAAAAGAAAATATATACCCTTCTGAATGTAGAGACCCAAACAACAGCACAGAGAGATAAGAAAGCCTTCCTCAGGGAACAATCCAAAGAAACAGAGGAAAACAATAGAATGGGAAAGACTAGAGATTGCATCAAGAAAATTAGAGATACCAAGGAACATTTCATGCAAAGATGGGCACAATAAAGGGCGGAAATGGTAGGGACCTAACAGAAGCAGAAGATATTAAGAAGAGGTGGCAAGAATACACAGACGAACTATACAAAAAGAAATCTTCATGACCCAGATAACCACGATGGTGTGATCACTCACCTAGAGCCAGACATCCTGGAATGTGAAGTCAAGTGGGCCTTAGAAAGCATCACTACAAACAAAGCTAGTGGAGGTGATGGAATTCCAGTTGAGCTATTTCAAATCCTGGAAGATGATGCTGTGAAAGTGCTGCACTCAATATGTCAGCATATTTGGAAAACTCTGCAGTGGCCATAGGATTGGAAAAGGTCAGTTTTCATCCCAACCCCAAAGAAAGGCAACACCAAAGAATATTCAATTACCACATAATTGCACTCAGCTCACATACTAGCAAAGTAATGCTCAAAATTCTCCAAGTGAGGCTTCAATAGTACATGAACCATGAACTTCCAGATGTTCCAAGCTGGATTTAGAAAAGGCACAAGAACCAGAGATCAAATTGCCAACATCCATTGGATCATTGATAAAGCAAGAGAGTTCCAGGGAAAAACCTCTACTTATGCTTTATTGACTATGCCAAAGCCTTTGACTGCATGGATCACAACAAACTGTGGAAAATTCTTCAAAAGATGGGAATACCAGCCCACCTTACCCGCCTCCTGAGAAACCTGTATGCATGTCAAGAAGCAACAGTTAGAACCAGACATAGATCAATGGACTGGTTCAAAATTGGGAAAGGAGTACATCAAGGCTGTATTTTGTCGCCCTGCTTATTTACCTTATATAATGAATACATCATGCAAAATGCCAGGCTGGATGAAGCACAAGCTGGAATCAAGATTGCCGGGAGAAATATCAATAACATCAGATATGCAGATGACACTACCGTTATGGCAGAAAGCAAAGGGGAACTAAAGAGCCTCTTGATGAATGTGAAAGAGGAGAGTGAAAACGCTGGCTTAAAACTCAACATTCAGAAAACTAAGATCATGGCATCCAGTCCCATCAATTCATGGCAAATAGATGGGGAAACAATGGAAACAGTGGCAGACTTTCTTTTCTTGTGCTCCGAAATCACTGCAGATGCTGACTGCAGCCATGAAATTAAAAGACACTTGATCCTTGGAAGAAAACTATGGCCAACCTAGATAGCATACTAAAAAGCAGAGATATTTCACTACCAACAAGGACCCTGCTAGTCAAAGCTATGGTTTTTCCAGTAGTCATGTATGGATCAGAGAAGGCAATGGCAACCCACTCCAGTACTCTTGCCTGGAAAATCCCATGGACAGAGGAGCCTGGAAGGCTGCAGTCCATGGGGTCGCTAAGAGTCGGACATGATTGAGCAACTTCACTTTCACTTTTCACTTTCATGCATTGGAGAAGACAATGGCAACCCACTCCAATGTTGCCTTGAGAATCCCAGGACCGGGGGAGCCTGGTGGGCTGCCGTCTATAGGGTCACACAGAGTCAGACACAACTGAAGTGACTTAGCAGCAGCAGCAGCAGCATGTGTGAATGTGAGAGTTGGACCATAAAGAAAGCTGAGTGCCGAAGAATTGATGCTTGGTATTGAACTGTGGTATTGAAGAAGACTCTTGAGAATCCCTTGGACTGCAAGGATATCTAATTAATCAATCCTAAAGGAAATCAGTCCTGTATATTCATTGGAAGGACTGATGTTGAAGCTAAAACTCCAGTACTTTGGCCACCTGATGTGAAGAACTGGCCCTTTGAAAAAGACCCTTTCTGGAAAAGATTGAAGGCAGGAGGAGGAGGAGATGACAGAGGATGAGATGGTTGGATGGCATCACCATCTCAATGGACATGAGTTTGAGTAAGCTCCATGTGTTGGTGATGGACAGGGAGAACTGTCATGCTGCAGTCCATGGGGTCCCAAATAGTTGGACACAACTAAATAACTGAATGGAACTGGATGAGCAAAGCATTCATTACATTAATGAGTATTTGATTAATATTGTGGACAGAAAAAACAATTGCATAAACACATGTTTTATGATTTAAGAGAGAAAGCTGATATGCAAGGCATCATTGAGATGGTGGTATGTGAGCTGAACTTCAAGGAAGAAAGATCTTCATGGAAAAAAAATGAGTAAAAGAACTTTTCAGAAAACAGAATGATTGAAAGCGTGAGCTATAAGAATGATTTATTATCTGACGGAGAAAGATTTTCAAATTGAAGACAGTTTTGAATACATTTGTAAGATGTATAGGTAGGAATAGAGTTTTTCAGGAAGAAGTTCTGAAATGTAGGGGCCTGTGAATGCAATAGAAGCTGCATTTGGCTCCATTAGAATACTTATATAGGTACAGTTTGAAAAATGGTCTAGAGAGTTCTATGAGTTCATAATGACTTTTCTTTTGATTCTGAAGCCTAGCGATGCTATTATTTTGTAAGCCTGTGCACAATGCAGGGTAAATAGCTAAGAAGGCAGCTATTGGCTTCCCCAGCCTCTGAGCCCCTTCCCTCCTCCTAGCAAGGAGCTCTTTCCCTGAGAACACACCCAGAGGGAACTTCTCACTTCCCTCTGATCATCTCATCCTTCCGCTGTATCACTCTGTATCACTCAGGACTTTCTTAAGCTGAAAGTTCAGAAAACCTGCCTGATGCTTGCTTAAACCAAAAGGAATGTATGCCTCTGTAACTGAAAAGAAATGCCTTAGGTAGTTGGCATTAGAGATTTTAAAAAGTAGCAGAAGTCCGAATTTCTCTCCATTTCTTGGTTCTCCTCTCTTCCATCCTCACCCTCAGAGTAGCCTTCTCTATGCTGTAGACTTTAGCATCCTTTTAGGTGCAGGTCTAGCAGAGTAATGATTCTTTCTGAAGAGCTTCAACTAAAATCTTCAACTTAACTCAGGTTGGCTTTAATTGGGTCACACACCTTTCCCAAGCAAGAGCTGTAGGCAGTTTCACGCAGCTCTCACATGTCAGGAAAAGGACGTGCTCCATCCAAAGGGCCCGTTCTGAGACTATAGTAGAGAAAATGTCCCTAGGCTCCTGGTGGCAGAAGGAACGCTGAGCTTCACCATCTGGAAATATCCACAACAATTTGTCTCCTTTCATTCTCTTTTGCCCAAGTATAAACCAAAGTTTGGAGAAGGCAATGGCACCCCACTCCAGTACTCTTGCCTGGAAAATCCCATAGACGGAGGAGCCTGGTGGGCTGCAGTCCATGGGGTCACTAGGAGTCCGACACAACTGAGCGACTTCACTGTCACTTTTCATTTTCATGCAGTGGAGAAGGAAATGGCAACCCACTCCAGTGTTCTTGCCTGGAGAATCCCAGGGATGAGGGAGCCTGGTGGGCTGCCGTCTATGGGGTCGCACAGAGTCGGACATGACTGACATGACTTAGCAGCAGCAGCAGCAGCAAACCAAAGTTCTCCTGATTAGATATTTTAGTATCTCACCAACTCTTGCCTTCCCAGAACAGTGAGACATCCTGAAAGGCTGTTTTCATTTTTTTCTGTCCACTCTCTGACCAAATGGCAGCTTATCACTAGAGAAGAAATCATTTTTAATTCAGTTTCTAATTTGATTGCTAATCACTGATAAAAATGTAAACCAAGAAAGGTATAATAACCACATGTAAGGATGATGCTAACTGGAGCTTCATAAATGAGTTTCCCTTCCCCTGAGTTCCTCTTTGACGACTTTACCTGGACTTTCTAAGCTATTGTAAGGAAATGGTAACCCACTCCAGTAGTCTTGCCTGGAAAATCGCATGGCTGAAGGAGCCTGGCAGGCAGTCCATAGGGTCACAAAGAGTCGGACATGACTGAGCGACTTCTCTTTCTAAGCTATATCACAAAGGTGTGCTGACTCCTCTAAAATCTCCCGATAGGTCAAAACCTTTGGAATTACCATTTTTGTAGATCAAATGGTCAAATATCAGCAAATTCATAGAACTCAGCATGATATATTATCGTACTCCTGACTCTCAACGGAACTTCTCTGATAATCCCATAAGTGTTTCATATTTCAAATGTTGAAAATTAGATACTATATTCGTTCTAAACCAATTATGCCTACTTTAGTTGGTATGTAGGAGGATGATATTCAAGCCTTTTGGCCACTCAAGCAATTCCAGAGGCAATTCCTCACCACATTTTTTTACCTTTACATATGTTACATTATTTGATGGTGCTGTGATACAAAAAAAAAAAAAAAAAAAAAAAAACAGAAAAAAATAGGCACTATACAAAAACTGATGTTGACATCTGCTGTTGCCCTTCTGCAAAACAGCTGGAGAAATAAATACTGATTTAATAGAAAATAAAGCATTGAGGTGGTTTACAAGACAAACTATATTTAAACATTCTGTGTCAACATATTTTTAAAAACAGAAATATTAAAAATCCACCCTTGGGCGTGATACAGTCATAAATGTGTCCCAGCACAGACACAGATGCAAAAATAAACTTAGGTTTTTCATGGTATAGTATTCCTATATGACTTTATACAAATGTTTGGATCTGTGTTGATACTTAGTGACAAATGGGATAAATCCTTTTAAAATTATCTTTGTGGCATCAATAATCACTTCAATGTATAAAAGTGTAGTCCACATTTGTTTATTATTATATGGTTATTAGTGACAATTAAGTGCATAAAGAGGAGGACAAAGGCAGCTCTATTTTCAAAATCACAGTGTTCCCTGGAGAAATGAGGTCTAAAATGTGGTTTCATGATTATAGAAGGAACAAGTATGCAAAAAGTAAACCATGTCCTGTGTGTGGTACAAAGATTCTTTTCAAACAAAATAATTTTTTTTCAAGTCCAACAGCCTAGTTTTGATAACTTTTGGTTGCCAGTTTAAATATCCTGAGCACATTTACCCAGAAAAATGATTCATTTTTACAATATCTTGGAAGTTAGCTCTATCACTAAAATTAACTACTTCAGAAACAAGCATACACGAGGAAAACCTGGAAAAGATCTCAGGAAATTAGCTGTTTTTTACATCCATAGCAGAAAGATCTACTCTAAAACAGGATAGACAATGACTGTTCACTTACTTGAAAATCACACAAGGTTAAGAATCCAAAATTCTTTCTGGTACCTTGTCTGCTTTCTCGCCATGCTGTGTTAGGAGGATGGTTCTGGAGCTGGACTGAGTTGAGTTTGAATGTGCACTGCAGCACTCTAGCTGTGTGATCATGGGCAAGTTCCTCAGTTTGTAAAATGGAAATGCGATTTCTCCTCCATAAGGTTATAGTGAGCACTCAGTGACATAGCATCTGCCACATACTAGACACTCAGCAACAGAGCCAAATTTGGTTTTTAGGAAATATTTGCAGATTTTATCATGGTCAACCATAGCAACTTCTACTGAAAATTAACTAGTCTCCTTATATTTTTCATTTAATAAAAATCTTCTATGAAAATATTTTCGTTGCATTCTTCACCATTTTTTGTCTCAGTGTTAAAAGCCATTCTACTCTCAGTGCAATTTAATTATGACTTGCTTTTTCTTATTGACCAAATTGATAGCTTAGTAGCAGTTAATTTTTCATTCATTCATTCAGTTAGTCCACTCTAGACCCTCTGGTTGATTTACATAGATGCATGGGAAGTATTCTCATCTCTCTGTAGTTAACTATCCCAGGTACACTTGTATTTAATTTCTATTGTTTATTATTTTTTATTATTTTTATATATTCAGAATGCCAATTCACCAGATTACCTAAAACACTATGCAGTATGTGTTTAAATTTTCTAGTTTCTAGAAACTCAAGAATGTGGATTTTCTGCAAATTTTGTTTGTATTTAGTTGGGTTTCTCTGGAGAAATATGCCAACAGGGGGTATATGGGGGTGTGTATGCATGTGTATATCTGTGCAAAAAGAGAGAGAAATGAAGACGAGACAAAGATGCAATTTTATTTTAAAGGAGTTGGCTCACAATCGTAGAGGCTTGGGAAATGCAAAATCTACAGGGTAGACTGGCAGGCTAGTGACCCAGAGAAGAGCTGCAACTCGAGTCCAAAGACTGTTTGCTGGCAGAATTCCTTCTTGCTCAAGGAGATGAGTCTTTGTTCTACTAAAGTTTTCAAGTGATTAGATGAGGCTGATCCACATTATGAAGGATTATCCACTAACTCAGAGTCCTCTGATTTAAAAGTTGATCTCATCTAAAAAACACGTTCACATAAATATCCAGAATAACATTTGCCCAAGTATCTGGACACAGTTGCACAGCCAAATTGACCCATAAAATTAACTATCACTGTATCCTTCAATAAAAATAATAAATAATTCACATATGTTTATTACTGAACGTGTCCTACCTTACTAATTATGGAAAAGTCCTTCTTGTGTTTATTTACAAAGATAGAGGGACTAGTTTTTTAATTTTTAAATTTGTAGATATAAACCGTTTATATTTAATACATGTTTGTTTCAGAAAAATAATCATTTATTAACTTCAAGTACTTCAGATATAAACTGAGTCTCACGGGCTTCAATTGAGCCAAATGATGTTTTATTTTATTTCAACATTTCCTCAGTGTAACAGCAACTTAATTATATCTCTTGATTTATTTATTCTCTTGTGGATTTTTTGTTAATGTTCAGAAATTATATTGTGAATAAAAAGTATAAAATAGTATGCTATAATTATTGAGACTACTAACAATTATTGAACACATTAAAACTGATTTTGACATTTTATATTCTCACACAGATTTCCATATATTGATATGAAGCTTAAAATAGTTGATTTGGGCCTCTGATAGACCTGGTTTGAAATTTAGTTTTCATTGTTACTTATGGATTTTTAAGTGGCATTTTAAGGAGACTTTTGGCCTTCTCAGCTCAGTTGTATTCAGAGGTCTCTCTTTAGCTATGGAAATGTTTCTAAGGAAGTTTGGCCAAGTCCCTGGCTAAACAATTTACTAAATCATATGGCTCACTACTTTTATTGCTTATCTGGAATAATTGTTGCTTTTATTACAGAAAATTTTTTAAACATGACTTTCTGTGTTTATATCTTTGTATTGATTATTTTAAAGTCCAGAGCCATATGTATGTTCTATATATACAAAGATTACTAACAATATTAAAATGTAAAATATCATTGTAATCAATGCATCTTAAGCTTCTATCAATTACTAAGCATTGTACAAAACTTATGACATAATTTTACTTAATCTTTCATAAAACACTTGAAGAAGAACGTAGATGGTGATGAAATCACATTTAGTATTATTCCTGGCTCATTGTTAAATCCAGGTTTTACTTTTCTGTCTTTATTAATTAACAGTCTGCTTAGAGTTTCTATAACTCTGCACTGCTTAAATCCTTTCATGAACTCAGCTTCTGAAAAAATGCACATTTAAATGAGAATAAGTGTTTTGTCTGCTTTGTTCACTGCTGTATCCTGTTATTTAACCTGAATACTCAAAAAATATTTAATGAATGAGTATTAAAATGCAGTATAAATGAATTTACCTCCGTACACACTAACTGAAAGACAGAGACTGAATTCTATAATTTTCGTATACAGTTATTGAGATAATAAACCTATTTAGCTATATTCCAAGAGATGTTAAAGGTTGCATACAATAGGTTCTCAATAAAGTATAAGTATTATATTCTGACAATAATGTATACTGCATATCTTAGATATTATCTTCAGTAAAAAAAAAATGTTCTGCAATATATGACTAAATGGAAAATGAAAATCTAGGGTGGTAAGGGAGATTTTTCTCTATTAAGTTATAAAAACATTAGTAACAGTATCAGGAATGCAAGAAAATAAAACAGTAATCTGGAAGTAGCAAACACAGGAGATAAAAGATAAGGAGAACATAATTGATGCTTTCCTAAAACTTTTCAAATGTACAGTTGAAAAAAATAGTGAAGAATACACACTTTTGATTCCTCAAATTGAGTATGTATCATGAGAAGATTTTATTATTGTCACTGTCAAGAGAAAAGCTATTTTAAGGCCACAGTGATAATAGCTAAATTATATTTAGCATTTTACAGTTTACAAGCTAATCAGTTGATACAAAATGTTTTCACAGTGATTAGCTACATTTTACAGTTAGACAAAAACATGTAAATTTGCTGATATTTGACTTTTTTGACTGAGAAACCAAAAAAATAAATAAACAATATTTTTATGTCTTTCTAAAATTTCTCAAAGCTTTCGAAAGTTTCGAAAGATCTTGGATCCAAGACTGTCTCATTTACCACTGTGTCTTTAGAAGATAATATATATTATGTATTACTTATTGAAAAAAACTTATTTGAATTTTGTGATAATCATGGGTGAAATAATATACATATTACACTTTCTTTCGCTTTCCTTTGCTTAGTTTGCTTAAGAGGCTATTACACCCTCAACTCCATTCTCACTTAGGCTGAAGTGTGGTTCTTCAATTAATGATGCATGTACACCTGGAAACCTATTGCTGCTGCTGCTGCTGCTGCTAAGTCGCTTCAGTCGTGTCCGACTCTGTGCGACCCCATAGACGGCAGCCCACCAGGCTCCCCCGTCCCTGGGATTCTCCAGGCAAGAACACTGGAGTGTGTTGCCATTTCCTTCTCCAATGCAGGAAAGTGAAAAGTGAAAGTGAAATCACTCAGTCGTGTCCAACCCTCAGTGACCCCATGGACTGCAGCCTACCAGGCTCTTCCATCCATGGGATTTTCCAGGCAAGCTTGGGAAAAAAAAAAAAAAAAGAGCAAGTAAACCTGACTGTTAATAAAATAGAACTCAAGCATCTTCCTAGTTTTTACTTTTTTTTTTTCCTTTCCTGCCAGTTAAATCTTGAAGACCATACCAGAAAGGCATGGATTACTCTGTTTTGTGTGAGGAATGTGCCTCAAAAACAAGTTATATTGGATTAAGTGTGATCTTAGTCACCCAGGCATGAAATGGACACCCTTTCTCTTAGGCAGTCTGGTAAGTTAGAAGTCTTTAAGCAGATCACTGGCCTAGCAACAGATAAGTTCAGCAAGAGGAAAATAAATCTCTCAGATTGAAAGCAATTTTTCTAAAAGAAATGGAATTAAGATAGCAGAATTCAACCAGACTTGTAAACGCAAGATATTACAACAGACACTATGATTGAGGGATGGGAGTTGATATTACATTAATGGGGATTGGGTTTAATCTGTTGCCAGCAGAAGGGGGATTATTTAGTGAAGAGTGCCCTCTGTGTGTGCAGTCTCTGATGTGGTAGCATCAGGCCTGCTCAGAAAACAGTGATATGGTCTAAGGGAAATTCAGACAAATTAGTTTATATTTGCTAAGCATGTTTTATGGAGGAAAATAAATCTACCAATAAAAGACACTCTGTAATTAGTCTCTCTAATGGAAAAGTAGGGTCTGATTAAGAATCTTCTGCTAATGCACTCTAGAATTAGTTATAACCAAATTACTGAAAATGTTCAAAAAGCCCTTCTGTTATTACTCGACTTCCTTTGTCTCATTTGTCATAGGACTTCTGCAACCTTTCCTGCTGAGCAAATGTCCTTTTTGCCGCCTTGCATTTCTGTGTGGGCCTGAATTCCTCTGAGCTTATGCCTGATCACCCAGCAGGCACAATTAAGGGAGTGCATTAGTTCTTCAGTAGATAATGGAAGTTCTTAAAGAGCTTTCTAGAAGAGTCTGTGTGGCATATTTCTATATCTTGAAGTCAACAGGACATACTGTTTTATAACCTGAACAGCTTGAATAATTTGCAAGCAGAGAAATGTATATTTTTTAAAAAATTGAAAGGAGGAAGAAAAAAGCTGTAAGTTGAGTAATACAATTTTATTCAACTCCTTCTGCATGATTATTCATTCTATATATCCAAAAGAAGCAAGTCAATTAGCCAGATAGCAGTAGTGCATGCTTGTTTACATAGTATGAGGGAGGAGCAGCTAACAATGGTTCTCTTCGTATGTACAGCTTAGTATGATCACTTCATCTGGTGAATGACAGTGATAGGCACCAGGATGAAGAAGGTGTCAAGGCTGCATATTAGTGAGGGGGAAAAAGGAATTTGTTAATTCTTTTTCTTACTGTTGATTAATTTCTTAAATATTGGCAAACAACAATTAATTGCAATGATGAGTACAGTTTGAATAAATGGGTTTTAAATGAACAACAAAAAAAGTAAATCTTCATTTATTTAACACCTAGATGCTTGGCAGGGAAATCTTTTAATTGCCAAGCTATAGGATATCATAGAACAATAAAAAAAGTAAATCTTCATTTATTTAACAACTAGATGCTTGGCAGGGAAATATTTTAATTGCCATGCTATAGGGTATCATAGAAAACATGATAAGAGCTCTCTTAATATTTACATGTATATATATATATATTTTTTTTCCATGACTCCTCTACCACAAGACTGCATTGAAATCTTGGAATGAGAGGGGGAGATTTGCACTTTAGCAAGAAACTGCAATGAGGATCCTTTCTTATAATGAAATTTGGAACAGGGGACTATGATCTGTATCTTATCTAGTTACTTGTTTAACTGGAGTAACAAGTGTGGACATGTCTTTACATGCCAAAAGACAGAATTTCTATGTTCCTGACACAAATCTGCTTGATAAGTTAAGGAGCTATTCAAATGAATCAGTGAAACTTTCTTTAGTCCCAACTGACCCTTTTACCTATATTTATTTGTTTGTTTTTACTTTCTCAACATATATTCTTTGAGTTCAATTACTGTACAAAATCCCAAAGATACATAGACAAATGCCACTTGGCCCTTGCCAGTAAGGAACCTGGAGTCTAGTGTCAAAGACATGGGAGTAAACAGAACGTGATGATTTTGTGGTATGGTGGTCATCAACAGACAGCTGTGGGAAAACAGGGGATAGGTCTTGCAGAAATGCTGTGCTGTTGGACTGTACGGGGCATTCAAGGGAAGGAGGAAGCGGGATAAAGCTGTGTCCGGCAGTGCAGGTTAAGAGCAAGGTCATTAAGAGCCTGGCATTTCATGCTAATGATTGTATATTTTATCTGATGAGCAAAAGGGCAACCTGGGAACTTTTTAAAGAAGAGAGTGAAATATTTAGATCTGATCTTAGAAAGATCGCTTGAGTGGGTGTGTGGAACATTGGTCGGAGGGCTTAAAACTAGAAACACTTCCTATGTGCCATCACTTACCTGGATAATTTGTATCTATCAGAGTGAATAGATCACATTTGAGGATGCCTACATATCTGCAGGATATAGATTTTTCAAATGAAGTTTGTTAGAATATCTTTAAATATACATTGTCTAAAATTATGTGACTCAAGTGCCTATATTCCTGGTGATTGGTCTGAAAAACAAATCTAGAATTTTTCTCCAAAATGTCATATATGTTTACATCCATAACATTTTTCAGTGAAGGTCCAGAAATCAGCAATTCATTGAGGTTCTATTCTCTGGTTTTATTCTTTTGTCGTAACAGAGATCAAGCAATCTAGAATAAGACTTAAAATGAGACCAGAGTTAGGTACATTGCCTGTGTTTTCAAGTGCCCATATTGTTTCTTTGAAATAAGTAAGATAAATTCTGCATTTAGCTCAGATTGTTCAAAATAAGTAAAATTGCTAGACTCCCCATCAGGAGAATTGGGTTTTGGACCATTCATGGACAGCGACAAGCTGTGTAACTTTGAACATTTCCCAGATCGTCTTGAGCTTTAGTTACTTCAGTGCTAAAAACAAAAATCCCTCCTGCAAATGAAAGTATAAAAGTTATATTTAGTCCTTTAATGCTAATGGAGTCTATGAAGTTAAGTATGCTTATAGATACTATCTGCAAGCATGGTGTTTAGTTATCTCAGATCAGAAATAGACACGTGTGCTGTTGGCCAGGGTTTTCAATTACACATTCCACTTGGAATGGAAATTTCTTTCAATTTTAAGTAAAATGTTAGGGATAAAAATACTAGCACCATCTTTTCTGAACGTATGTCCAATATTTGGGTTCATGTACAGGTCATAAAGCACTTATTTTATTTATCTTTGGCAGAAAGTGTCCCATGTGGGAGTTGTCTGAGCCATGTGAAACCCCAGTTGCACATACAGCAAAATAAATTTTCATATAATTTTATTATAAAAATATAATTTGGATGGTACCCTGAAAGTCCACATTTTCTTGCCCAAATCATCCTAATATTTAGTTTCCTTATTAAAATAGGAAAATGTATATGTGGTTTGCATAGATGTTTGTGACTGAATGGTGGGCTGCTGTTCATACGTCATGACTACTGCTTGATAGACCCTCTTTGAGCAAGAAAAAGGTTACTCTGTGGTATAAAATATTTCAAAACTATGATTGCTGTAAGAACCTGAAAACATGCCATCAATTTTTCAAATTTAATTTTGGCATTTCCCCCAAGTCCTTGATCAAGGGATGTAGATTATACTGGAATACTCTATTGCTAGATTATACTGGAATACTCTTTTGAAAGCATTTTAAGGTGATATGATGGCATGACTAGATTGCTAGATTATACTGGAATACTCTTTTGAAAGCATTTTAAGGTGATATGATGGCATGACTAACAATTTCTGTATATCTTGTATTTTATATATATAAGTAACATGGAAAGGAAAATATCTGTCATTTAATTGCCTCCAAAATTCCAACTCAATCTGATTAAAACAACAAATTGGAAGGTATTGTGCAGGCAAAAATAATCAACAAAAATTACGTACATGCGCTTACCCATACACACAAGATATATCAATTTAAAATTTTTCTACATGTTATAGTTTGTGTGATTGCTAAAAATTTTCTAAATAATAGGTAAACAATAAAACCTACCTCCAAATTTACCTATAATCCCACCATGCATACCACACTCTTTAACGTGCATCTTTTATGTTCTTTTCTAGTTCATCAAACTTACATATACACATACACATTTTAAACATCAAATACAGACCTTGTGCTTTTCATAGTATCGGCCCTATGCTATGCATGTTATTTACAACCTGCTTGTGTTTATTTACCAATATATTTCCAAGTCAGTGCATGTTCCGGTGCTTCAATGTGTTAAATAGTCTCACAGATTTCCATTATCTGGGATCACTGTATTTAACTTAAGCGGTACTCTGCTATTAATGCATTCACTTATATTCACTCTATTTCTGACATTATTTTTATCCCATGCTTCCATGAATATATATGTAGTTAGATCTTTGTACATGATCATAATTTCCTTGGAATAAAATCCTAAGGGAACATAATATCTATCTGCATTATACAATAGGGTGATTGTTTTGCTGGTTTACATGCTCATCAGAAACCCTCACGCTGCTGAGAATGAGTATTATCTTCAGTGGCTTGTCCCAGACTATATTTGGGGGATGCTTCATGTATAACAGACATTAATAACTGACCTCGAATAAAACAGGGAAATGGCTGATAAAGTTTGTGAACTATTTCATACTGAGTCTATGTACATGAATTCCCGTCCCTTCTTGCCCATTTAAGGATATTCCTCTAGCACGTCTCTTGCTTCTCAATGGCATAATCAGTCAGATGGATCTTTTCCATCAGATGATAAATATGTTATTTTATTTTGATCTTAAAAAAAATTAGAAATGCTAAACCTATTATCCTTACTTCTACATCCAGGTACACTTGCCTCTTTATGATCAAATTCTTCAAGAGTGGTCCATTAGAGAAGTTTCCATTTCTTCTCCTTTCCTTCTCTCTTGAGCTCATTCCAACCCATTTTTTTGCCCCTACCGCCTGACTTATATACTCGATCAAGATCATCACTAGCAGCCATATTGTTCAGTCATTCTAATTCAAGTCAGAGCAGCTTTGCCAGAGCTATTCATTCCCTGCTTCTTGAAATGTTTTCATTTGGCTTCCAGGTTACAACTTCCTATGGTTTCCTTTTACTATACTAGCCACTCTTTCTCAGAATTCTTTGCTGGTTTCTCTCAGCTTCCTGTCTCCTGAATAAGTGATGGGCTCAGGCTCTGTTCAGGGAGCACTTCTCTCTCCTCATGCATTCGCTCCAGTCTCTTGGTTTTAAACGGTGCCCATATGTTTATACTTCTCTGACCCAAGGCTCTTGCCTTAATTCTAGACTTTCATACCCTAATGGACATCCCACCCTTGCATGTCTAAAACATGTAACTTTGCCACAACTTGCTCCCTAAGAATCTCCCTTATCTCAATAAGTTACAGCTTCATTCTTCTGCTTCCTCAGCCAGCAGTCTTGGAATCAGCCTCCATTTCTCTTTCTGTTGTCCTCCTTTAGGATCCCTCACAATATTCTTTCACTGTACAAAACATGTACCCAAAGTCTCACCAGTGCTTACCCTGTCCACTGCTACAGCACGTGTGTTAGGCCACTACCGTCTGTCTAGCAAGTTATTGCAACAGTCTTCCATACGGTTTCCCTGCATCCATTTGCCTCTGTTGACTGTAGTCATTCCTGGATGACGGGTGCATTTCCTTGAAGGAAAGCACCAAGCTGAAGCCATGAAGACAAACCTCATACTGAGAAACACAGAGGTAATGACAGTGACTGAGTGAGGTGGAGGACTAGGCAAGAGTGAATTATTTTGTAGTACGTTAAAGTATGTACGGAGAAGGCAATGGCACCCCACTCCAATACTTTTGCCTGGAAAATCCCATGGACGGAGGAGCCTGGTAGGCTGCAGTCCATGGGGTCGCTAGAGTCAGACACGACTGAGCAGCTTTACTTTCACTTTTCACTTTCATGCATTGGAGAAGGAAATGGCAACCCACTCCAGTGTTCTTACCTGGAGAATCCCAGGGACAGGGGAGCCTGGTGGGCTGCCATCTATGGGGTCGCACAGAGTCAGACATGACTGAAGCGACTTAGCAGCAGCAGCAGCAAAGTATGTTTTCACTTGTTGAAAAAATATTTTAATACTTATTATTCATGCTCTTATATTAATACATTAATGCAACCCATGTGCTTGGCTGTATTAGTGAACATAAGAGACAAAAATTGCTGCTTGTATGTAGCTTATATTCTAGTAGAGGAGGAGAAAACAACAAAGAAATAAGATAGATTTTATATTAAGTGGTGAGAAGTACTATAGAGATATATTAAACAATAGAAAGGAATTGGTAATATTTGAATAACACTGGGAGAAAATGAGAGACAGGGCCACGTGGACATCTAAGGGAGGAGTTTTCAAGGTAACAGTGGCAGCTTTGGTGAGACCAGTGTGGCTAGGGTTTAGAAGGAATGAGGGGCAGACAGTGTAGTGTCTGAGTGAGATCTGAACCCACTGGAGAGTTTAAAAGGGAGAATAAAATGAATTAAATCACATTTGACCAGAAATTGCACTGGCTCTGCCATTGGAAATGGGCTTCCCTGGTAGCTCAGATGGGAAAGAGTCCATCTGCAGTGGAGGAGACCTAGGTTCAATCGCTGAGTTGGGAAGATCCCCTGGAGACGGACATGGCAACCCACTCCAGTATCCTTGCCTGGGAAATCCCCATGGACAGAGGAGCCTGGCTGGCTATAGTCCACGGGGTCTCAATGAGTCAGACACAACTGAGTGACTAAGCACATCCATCCCATTGGAAATATCAATAGAAGGAACAGGGAAACCACAGATCTCAGCTGGTTAGAACTGCACATCAAAGGGCACTCATCTGCTGCCACACTGGCAAGGGCTGACAAATAGAAACCTTTACCATTCTCTATTTATAAAAAAAATTTTCATCATCTGGAAACACTGCTTTCACTGAGGACTTATTTCTATTTTTTGTTTGCTTGCTTTATCCAGCATGCCTATTAAATAAGAAATTAATCATAAAATTGCCACATACTATGGAAGAAGCATTTCTGCTTCTAAATCCAGAAGCCAATGGATGAAACTAACAAGCTCCCTAAGACTTGGGACTATCCATTTCTGGAAATAGCGTATGCATCTATCCTTCTCCCAGTTCAGTTCAGTTCAGTTGCTCAGGCATGTCCGACTCTTTGAGACCCCTTGGCCTCCCTGTCCATCACCAACTCCCAGAGCTTACTCAAACTCAGTCGGTGATGCCATCCAACCATCTCACCCTCTGTCATCCTCATCTCCTCCCACCTTCAGTCTTTCCCAGCATCAGAGTCTTTTCAAATGAGTCAGTTCTTTGCATCAGGTGGCCAAAAGATTGGAGAATACTCTTGAGAGTCCCTTGGACTGCAAGGAGATCCAACCAGCCCATCCTAAAGGAAAACAGTCCTGAATATTCACTGGAAGGACTGATGCTGAAGCTTAAACTCCAGTCGTTCTCCCAGAGCACACAGCATATGGACTGGTATAGAAGTCGTGTTTAACAACTGACCTGCATATTCTTCACATCCTAATTAAGGACAGTGGAATTAGAGAGTTCCAAGTAGAAGTGGCCTTCTTCCATGTTTAGTTAATAATGCAGGGTGGCATCAATTAAAAATGGACATTTAATTTCCAAGTATGTGTTTAAGTATCTTTGATATTCATTTCTCATTTTGATATTCATTTCTTATTTAAATGCCTTATTTTCTGCAATCGCCCTCTGAATTTTTTTCAGTCTTCCAACTTTATTAAGGCTTTCAATGGATAAGTCTAAGATCTCTCTTGGTAAATGTCACATTGCCCTTGAAAAATATGTAGATTATTTTCAAATATCTTTTGATATTGATTTCTAACATAATTCCACAGTGATGAGAGAACAGACTCTGTATGATTTCAATACCTTTAAACAATGAAATTTGCGCATCTTGTTTTATATCCCTAGATATGTTCCAGTGTCTCCTAGTTTATAGTTTATGGGAACTTGAATAGAATTTATATCCTACTGTTGTGTGAAAATTGTGTATATCTTAATTATTTTGAATTGATTCATGGTGTTTTCAGGTCTACTATATCCTTCTCCTTCCCTGTATATACATTCTGTTAATTTTTGAGAGTTTGCTATTAAAACTCCAAGTAAAAATCTTAATTTCTTGGCTTATAATACAAAAAAAATTGTAATATGTAGTAGAATTATATGTAACCTTGTTCTATATTTTCCAAGTCTCCTGTAAATGTGTTATCATACTTTTGTAATAAAAAAAATTTTTTAAAGGAAAAAGTAGTTCAGGGTAGAACTTGCACTCAGACAGTCTCTACTTCAATAGTGAACCCTGTAAGGGCCAGGGTGCAGCCCACTGAGATGGAAGCCTGGCTCTTTGGTAAACAGTGGGTAGAAGGTTCCTTCCAGGTGCCTTTTATCTATTCACACAGGGGCCACTGCCTTAAGAGAAGCTCACAAAGTTTCAGACAGGAAAAGACACAGTGTAAATCACAACTTAACTGGAGATGTGTTCACATTAAAACATCATTGCAAAAATATACCATGTTTATTTGAGTTATTTCTCCTCTTGGCACAAGGTACATGGAAACAGTTATTAATAGAGGATTCATTACTGTAGAAAGTCTAACATAGATGTCAGACTTTTTGTTTAAAGATACTTAATAGTGGGCACTTGTGCTGTTGGCCACTAGCAAGGTGATAGAAAGGTTTCTTAGTAGGTCATAGGAACTATAAACATGTGAGTCCTGGATCCAGAGAAGGATCTAAATAGGCAGGTATTGGATTGATTCTGCTCCTAGTCATATATCACCCTTTGTTTTGATAGCCAACAAATCCATTAACTTATGTGAATTGAGGCAGTTAAGTTATAATTGCATTCTTTATTAGATTTCTTTGTCTAGATTCAAATGAGAATGACTGTATGGGGACTCTCTTCTCCCACTAAAATGTAATTTCCGGTAGTTCTCTATCCCAGCTCTTAGCAGAGTTCCTGGCTCATAAAAGGTATTTAGTAATATTTAAATTGTGCACCATGCTATAAATAAATGACTGAGGTAGTATTTTAAAATCATTTGCTTATGGACTAACCAGTGAATTGCTTATGTTGTCATGATGAATCAACTCAATCCTGGTAGCAGCATTGTTCCAAAGAATAAGTTGATTACCTCAGCTCCAAAAAAAAACACTCAGTCTGTAGGCTCTTCATCAGTAGGTTCATAACAAATATATTTTCTCTGGGAACCTTGGTAAGCAAATAAATGGAAGTATGTGAAAAATTCAAAATTATGGTTTAGAATGAGGAATTGTTTCTTAAATTGTACAGGATGGAAGCATTTCTTTTCCAACAATCTTGACTAAATTAAGGTACTTATGAGTTAAAGTTTAGATTTATCATACTTTGTATTATCATCCTTGACAGAGAGTAGATATAGAAGAAAAATCAGCCTATTAAAAGCTCAGAATTTATTGTTTTCCAAATTTTCACAGAAAAATATAGATATTGAAAGAGATATTTATTATCAGCAGTATTAGAAGTGTGTAGAATTGTTTATGAAAATATCTGTAAGGCATTGTGCATGGTATTTTGATTATTTTCCTTTTGTTAATTGAATAAACTTGCAACTTTAAGTTTTTATTTTATCATAAATGAGGACATCATTTTTCATTTGTTTTCTTTTCTTTTGGGAATCAACATAATACAGAAAATGCTCTATGGAGATTTATAGAATAAACTTACAGCTCTGTTGAAGTACCATTTATTTCAAATTAAAAACTACTCACAAGTGGCAAAAAAAAAAAAAGTTAACTGCATAATATAAATTTGCATCAAGAAAAATATATTCCCCTATAGGGTTTTAAAAAGAGGAAGTCTTTTTAAAGGTAATGTGATAGAGTGGTATTCCAGAGAAATTTAATCAGAAGTCTCATTATATTTATATAGAATTTAAAAGAAAATGAAAGGGTTACATGGTAGGTGAACATATTATTTACAACAAATCCCAGATTAGTTTAGGGAAAAAAAATACTTATTCCCAATAAACCCTCTAGCTATTCTTTGCCCCCAGGTAGCAACATTTATTGGAGAAGAACATGATTTTCTTAAAACTTTTTCAATTAATTTCTTTGTGTTAAGCTATGACATTATAATTTAAACCTTGCAGTTAATATATTCCCAACTATTTGATTCCTTGGAGGCTCTATGTAAAATGAAAGATTTAAAATTGGTCAGATAACCTGAATTATTTAGCTTGGAAATGAAAAAAAAATCTTAGAAGGTTAGAATATGTCTTTCTTTCAAAAATGTTTCTGTGGTAAATCATAACATAAATATACGTACAACATTTAGAACAGCTGCTGTTTTTCAGAAATTATACTTTTTTAGATTCATGTCAAAATGCTATATAGTAGTTAAAAGTCCAGGCTCTGGAGTTAATTGTCATCTAATTCAAGTCATTCCATCTAAGACAATGTATCAACTTCTCTATGTTGAAACCACCCTTAGAAGGTTATTGAGAAAATAAAATGACTGCAGTGAGATGCTTAAATCTATTCCTAGCACATAATAAGAAATCAGTTAAGTGTTGACCAGTATTTTGAGAACTTACCAGTGTTAAGTGACACATAGGTATGCATATCATGAGCTTATGATGGGCTGAATCAAAATCTTTCATTCTTTCACTGATTCATCCAGTAAATGATTAGTGAATGAGTGTCTGCTGCTGCTGCTGCTGCTGCTGCTGCTAAGTTGCATCAGTCATATCAGACTCTGTGCAACCCCATAGATGGCAGCCCACCAGGCTCCCCCATCCCTGGGACTCTCCAGGCAAGAACACTGGAGTGGGTTGCCATTTCCTTCTCCAATGCATGAAAGTGAAAAGTGAAAGTGAAGTTGCTCAGTCGTGTCTGACTCTTCACGACCCCATGGACTGTAGCCTACCGGGCTCCTCTGTCCATGGGATTTCCCAGGCAAGAGTACTGGAGTGAGGTGCCATTGCCTTCTCCAGAATGAGTGTCTACTCTGTATCAAAGATGAGACTACAGGTGTGATAAGATGAAGCCAGGAGACAGGTAGGTGAGATGATATAAGGATGATGTCAATCTAGTGAAATAAGAATTCAGCCTGAGGTTTGTATCATAGGATGAGAGGAGGAATGTTTCTACCATCTCAAGGAAAATGTCAAAAAGGAGATATACATGTAATGAATCTTAAAAAAAAAAAAAAAGTAGCAATTTGCCAGGTCAACCAGAGGGAGCTAAGTGAAGGATGAGAATCAGGTGCCAGAAGGAAGCATCTTGAGGGAACTTGGGACTTGCAGCCATCAACAGGCCACGTAATGGACTAGAGCATGTGGGAACGGAGCGGGAAAAGGCTCTGAGAAGGGAGCTGGAATAACCCTGGGTTGGAAGCTTGAGAGTGTTAACCTAATCCTTTAGGTGCTATGGAGTTCATGGACAAGTTCATGTAAGCAACTGAGTTGTTAAAATCTATGTTTATAAATCTGATCAGCACAGTGTGAAGATTGGTTTTAAAGGAAAAGAGAGGAGAGCCAGAGGGAGCCAATTAGAAGTCAGTGTTTCAGGCTACACAATCATTCATTAAAAACCTATTCTAAGTGGGAGGAAGATATGCAGGTTATTTACTAAATTTTAAATACTATTTTAGGTCCCTTCCAAGTATTGATTCATTTACTTCTCACCAGCATCTTGTGGTTTTGGTGTGATTATGTCCAATTATACTAATCAGGCAAAACTGAGACTTGGAGAAGATAAAGATCTCAATGGAGATGGTATGTATACCAGCATAGATGGCATATGGCTTTGAATCATAATCTGGATCCAAGTCCTTTGCTTCTTTTACTGTATTATTGTTCTTCCTGTAGTAGAGATAAAGAACCAAAAATGAGCCTGAGAGATATTAGAAGCTGGATTTCATAAGACTTGTTGGAGGCCTCCAGTGTGTGATTATGTGGTCCACAATTATAAAAGACATCTGTAAAGTTAGCTTACAGATAAATTAAAATCATCATAAAGATGTGTACAATTGAAGGGAGAATAAACAAGTGAGAAAGTTGAAAATATCAATATTTAAAGTTGGGGTGAAACAGTCCAGTAAAAGAGATGAAACACACAAAGCAGGGCAGCCACGGTGTCATGGAATCCAAGAAGCAAACATTACAAAAGGAAAGATGTAGCCAGTCCTGTCACATATACTACCAGGTTCACTATCATAAAGGATAGAAAATGCCCAGAAAGCGCGAGCATCTGAGGCATAACTGAGCTCCTCAAGGACAGGTGGTTCCAGTAGATGTTGAACAAGATGTGGATGAGGGAGACCTTCAGCTGGATTCTTCTTCAAGCCCCATGACTCAGGATGTGTGCTTGAGAGACTTAGGTTGAACACAGAAGGGGATGCTTTATTAGTTTTTTGTCTGGGATATAATATATTTTTGTTTTAAAGAAAGTTGTAGAAAAATTCTAAGTTTCTTTAGGGAGGTAATAATTATGAGAGTTGAGAATTGCTACCATCTCCTCATAGCTCAGTCAATAAATCATTCGCCTGCAAGTCAGGAGACCTGGCTTTGATCCCTGGGTCAGAAAGATCCCTTGGAGAAGGAAATGGCAACCCACTCCAGTATTCTTGCCTGGAGAATCCCATGGACAGAGGAGCCTGGTGGGCTACAGTCCGTGGGGTTGCAAGAGTCGGACATGACTTAGCAACTGAAACCAAAAAACCAAACCATTTGTTAGCTCTTTGTATCTCCATCTCCTCCTTGGAAAATGGAGATGAGAGTATCTATTTAGTCATATTCTAGGGCTAAGTCAGTTAAAGCACTTAATGTGTTCAGCATAATGGTTGGCCAAGACATTTAATCCATGTTAGCTCTTCTTTCTCTCTTCCTTATTATGGTTGCTGTATTCCAGAATATTTATTTTAAATAGATCTTCCTTTATACTCATAATGAATATTTAATTAGTCAGAAGAGAAAATAAATATGTCTACATTTAAGATAAGAACTTTACTCTGGTAGATATATTCTCTAGCCTGGGTGACTTGACTGATTAACAAATTAGTCACTAAGTGAAGAAGATTTGAATTTATGTGTGGATAAAAATAACATGCTCACTGAAACCGAATGGACCATTTTTTAAATTCTAAGACTGACTCTAATTATTTGCACTTAGGTGGATTACTGCATTGTATTTTACAATTTGCATTATCATCTTATTACCATACGACCACTGCCACGGAGGGAAAATGTATTTCATGTGACTCATAAGGAACAGTTGGGAAAAAGTTGCCCTTCATTTGCAAATCTCGGTTGATCCTTTGCAACAGTTACCGAAGTAAAGCTGAAGAATCAAAGTGATGTATAAAGATCATACAAACTATATACAGAAGCGTCTGTGCTTTCTTTCCTCTACTAGAGAAAAAATGCATTGTTATTTCAGAATTGTGATGAGAATGGGGAACGGGGAATATACCATTGCAACATCCTGGCAACAGTATTTATAAATAGAATGGAAATTATATGGCAAATTACTCATTTTCAAAAACTGAATTATCCATCAGTGAATGATCCAGCATTTAATAAGTTCCTCCTGTGTTTAACACCTGCCAATACCCTATTTTACGAATGAGCTGCAGACCACACCAGTGCAGAATGAAAGAAAGAAATACCGTATTGGAATTAAGATCTTTGAAATTCCCAAGGTATAGTATTTGATGCCTTAGAGGATTCCCAAATCCAAGAATATCCCAATAGCAATTTAGACATCCTGCCTTAAAATAAAGTATAACTGGGCACTTTCTGGGACTCCCCCTTGGAATCTGAATGAATCACTTGTTGGGAGTGACCGGAAGAGTGTACCTAAGCTCACTGGTAAGATTTCAGGCTGTGAGGTAGGCTTAGTCTTAAGAAAATAAAGGTGTCTACACACTGCATAACACTAATTAAATCTGTGTAAAATTACAAACTGTGTCATTTTGATTTTCAGGGTTAATCTCAACCAATTGTAGCGATTGTTAAAGCTGAGATTCATATTTTTTTAATTGAGATATTAAATGCATGGTAAAAAAGAAAACAAATAAGTGAAATGTGTGAGCAACATCGCCTTGTGTTTGGGAAGCCAGCCACAGAAAACATGGGACTAGCCCTCATAATTAATGCAAGGGCCATCCAATTCTGATTTCGACCAATTTGGTCCATCGGGTGCATTGAGTTGTTCCAGGAATGAAGGCAACATTCTGCCCTCCTCCTTTGTCAAATGAAATTAAGAAAATGTACAGAATTCCCTTAGTTTATTTTTTTTTCTATACTATTTCCTTAAGCCCTTGGCACTGACTCCCACTTGCCTGCTAGCAAAAGCTAGCAGATGATAAAATGAATGAACAAGTAGCAAATGAATATTAACAGAAAACTCAGAAACAGTCAAACAGCTTGTTTTGTGTGTGTGGACATGTGTGTTAGTGGTTGTGATTCTATATTGGATACATACGATAAAATCATACTTTCCTGCTCCTGAGCTTTATGACGGACTTAAAGGTATCAATATGTCCTGGTGTTTCACAAAAGGGGATGGTGTTTACAACCACCAGCACAATCGGTAGCTTCAGCCCCATCTGAGGGAGCTTAGGAGCAGGGACATCAGGAAGGGAACAAGACGCAGACGTCCAGCGTGAATCGGGGTATCGGCACGGACATCTGTGTGGTATGTATAAGGAGATGGGCAGCAATGAGACAACAGTACAGGATTATCAAGGGCAAGAATAGCCATTCTGCTTCTGCTACTTGATACAGGCTTTATTGTTTAAAGAGAAAATGGAATTTCTATAGAATATCCATTTCAAACAATGGAGAGGAGATCTCCTCCTATTTTCCAGTTTTTAATGTCTCCAAAGATATTCCTTATCTTTCTGTTTAGTTCTGTGGGGTTTTTTTCCCAGAAATTTAATTTGCAACTATCCAGGTGCTGGAGTAAATGGATGGAATGTTGTTTACTTTTGTTGGCACTGATGGTCAGCTGCTCTGTGTCGGGGGAAATCATGTTGCTTTTCAGAAGCCCATGGTATAAACTTATGACTTTGCCTCTTTGCATTTTCCTTTTTGCCCCTTAGGGTAACCTTAAAGCCAGATGTTAGATACTGGATTGGGGCAATCGATTTTCTTTGATGAGGGAGTGAGGCAGGGTACTTTGTGAGGCAGAGAAAAAGAGGGAAGATTATCTTTGTTGTTGATTTTTTCTCAAGCTGAGAGACTACTACATTTCTAGTAAATTATCTGTCTGTTATTTTCAAGGAATCTTTATCAGGGACACTTTCTGAAAATTGTATTTTCCTTTCTGTTATCAAACGTCTCTCATGTCCATCTTGTTTCCCCTTCTCGTTGTCATTCACTCAGTGTTTTTAGATTTTTCCATGTCAGTTTTCCTCAACTGCATGCCAACTCATAAACCTCTTGAACTCGGATAACGAGACTCTTTGGTTTGCTCTCATTTCTCCTGTGTCGGATACACAGTAGACAGAAAAGAGTGTGTCTTGAGCAGGTATAAGAATGAATGAATGAATCAGATGATTCAGAATGGTGTTATAAAGATATAACAGCTTGTTACTTATGAACTTTCTTCCTGAAGTCTTGTACATGTTTCAATGGCACATCCAAGATTTTGGAGAGAAAAACTGTTTTTCTATTTCTAGTGTCTATTACATGCCTGACAACACATACTATACTGTCAGAGAATGCTTGTAGAATGTTCAGGTATATGCATATGAACTTTAATATAAAAAATATTAATAGGAAAGGGACTTACTGAACTCAGAGTAAGGAGCTGTGGTATCCAAGTTCTAGTTTTGCCACTGAAATTCACTCAGTATTCTGGATAAATCACTTTCTCTCTTGGCCTTAGTTTTGTCATTGGAAAAAATTGGGGTAATGGAAGAATAGAAATAGAACTTGGTGGGCTACAATTTATGGGGTTGCAAAAGAGTTGGATATGACTGAGCGACTAAAACAATGAGAAGAATGGATAAGGCAGACTCTCTCTCGAGCCCGTCACCACCTGACATGTTTCGTTCCTATTCCTCAGTCTTGAGTGCAAAGGTCATACAAGTTTAGACATTAGATGAGAAAGTAGAAAGAGAAGGCGGGGACATGTAACACAGCTAGGAAGCCACTGAGTTTCTCCTGACATATTTCAGAGTCAGCCTCGAAAACCATCGGGGTCTGCGTAAGTGCATTAAGTCGCCCACCTTGAGCACAGAAGCAGTAGGCAGAATGGGAAGAGGATGGTGGCCTTTGTTTTCATCAGGCTTTTGTTTGCGTCCAAATCCCCAGATTGATTGTGTGACCTTGACTCACAGGTTTTCTGTGCTTCTGTTTAGTCAGCTGTAAAATGGGGCTAAATACCTATCTTCGGGGTTGTTTAAAAAGTGCATGAATTACATGTATTCTAGGTATAGTTCCTTGATGAATAGCAAGTGCTCAATGAATCATAGTTATGACTATTATAGAACTAAAATTAGTGAGGCTGAGGCAATAAATCTGTCTCAATATATCAAGTATCACTAAAAATACAGAATGAGAAGGGGAGAAAAAATGATTAACCCTGTTAACCACCCAAGAAATAAGAGTTCTATTTCCAACCCTCTAATAAAAGGCCAATTTTCAAGCTTTTGATTCAAAAATTATTTTTATTCTGACATGGCTCTCCTCTCAGTTATGAACCCAGCTCAAAAATAATGATTGTACAGTGAATATGCCTAATGATCCTGCATGTGTATAAGCAGAATTTAGGCAAACATGGATTTACATTAAGTAAAAATATATCAGTCTGTCCAAGTGTAGACAAGCAGTGCAAATTTAACACAGCTCCTTGTCCTATTAAAATATACATGGAAATGTTATAGACTCTCTCTAATAGGTATTTACTATGTAGCATAGTGTGAAATATCCTGAGCTGTAAACATCATGAGAGAGATGTTCCAGAATAATATTGCTAATAATTTTCAGTTGCTAAAATGAGTCGTCATCAAAAGAACTTAGCACCTTAAGATCTTTGCTGCATAATTGAAAAAGATGATCGTGGCCAGCCCTATTTTGTACTGTTCCAACCATAAGTTATTCTCAAAATATTTACTTAGAGTCTAAACACCATCATAAATTAGACCATTTGCTCCTTTTCACCCCTCAGCATGGTCCCCCATTTGCAACATTCTAGAGGAATGTATGTGAAGTAAACCAAAGTGGCTTATCTCTTCTGCAAAGTCTATTTATTTCTTTTTTCATTCTGCAACAACTGAATATTTTCACAAGGAATCATTTTTTTTTTTTTTACAATTGTGGGCAGGTATTATTTTTTCTCTTTATTTAAATAATTTTGGTTTTAGGATTAAAATCATGACATAATCTCCAGAAAATTATAAATTTATGACTGTGTTCCACAAATTGTTTTCCAGAAGACTACTTCCTTTGAGTGACTATCTGTGAAAAAAATTTAAAACTAAATAAAAGGAAAATTTTATTTCATATATTATTTTTTCCTAAAATAGATCTAATAAACAAAAACAATTTTTTTTGCTATTTTACTACCTATAAAACCAGTGACAATTTTTTTTTCCTATGAATGTTTCTCATGTTTAAAAACCAAGCTTCTGTTACTGCTCCTATACAAGATTTTAACTTCACCCCCTTGGACTTTATAATAACTGCTTATTGGTCACCCCATGCTTGGCATCCTGTTCCATTTCTTCCCCCAATACTGATGTGAGAGTTGTGGTTTCTAAAGTAAATCTGGCCACGTTCCTTCCTGGTGAACACTTACAAAATCCATCTTCCTGTGTTGGTACCTGAGTGTTCTTACCAAGGAAGCTCAATTCGCCTTCCAAGCCACCTCTGGTCTGTCTGCTTCATGACTTAGGTCTGTTCACACCAATCACTTTCCACTGGACACACAGACGTTTTCTTAAACAGCTTCCTGATTTTTGATCAATTATTTTCTCTGTCTAGAGCCCTCCTCCCCTGGCCCCTCTCCATGCGGACTCGCTTACGTGTCACCTCCTGCAGGAAGCACTCCGTCCTCTGGTAGGCGGGGACTGTGACTCCTTTTGCTTTTCCCACAACATTTATTTTCAACTCTCATAGCACCTGCCACAGCATATTGTTTAAAAAGTCCTATTTCTTCGTCATCTCTGTAAATACCTTCCTACACTGTGATGGCCTCAGAAACAGTGTTCCTTACGCATTGTGGTCTCTCATGTATGTGCCTGACTGGGGTCTAACACTACAGACCCTCCATATGGAATACATGAGCAAATAAAAGCTTGTTGGGATGGCTGATTAACTGACAAATGTTAACACCTACTTAAAAAGGGGATAAAAAACCATTCTGTGCATTTTTAATATGAATTTGCTTAATTGAGTAACTGCTGGTTAAAGCAATTTACATAAAGCTCATAATCTTTATAAATATTTGCTTTTATTACAATACTTACACAATTACTACACACGTGCTCAGCCTCTTCAGTCATGTCTGACTTTTTGCGACCCTATGAACTGTAGCCTGCCAGGTTCCTCTGTCCAGGGTATTCTCCAGGCAAGAATACTGGAGTGGGTTGCCATGCCCTTCTCCAGGGAATCTTCACAACCCAGGAACCAAACTCACGTCTCCTGCGTCTCCTGCATTGCCGGTGAGTTCTTTACCCACTGAGATACCGATTATTGAATTGTTAAAGAAGGATGATGCAGCAGGTAGCAAGTAGGACAGGAGAGGAGGTAAGTCATTTCTGGACGTGTAAGTGCTGATGTGATGCCCACTTGAAGTCTCAGCTGCCCTTGATTCTTTCTACTTGGTTTCCATTCCACTGAGCTCTCAGTTGCCAGAGCTGCATAGCTGTTTACCTATCATCCTGTGTCTACCTCCATTTCCACTTACAGGATTGTTATTGTTTTCTTTGCATGTAATAATTAGTATTTCTGTTTACCATTCTAGAGGTGGGTGTGTGTATGTGTGTGTGTGTATGTGTGTGTGTGTGTGTGTGTGTTTGACACATGTATGATGTACATCTCTTAGTCTGTTTTTGCTGTCTTAATAAAATATCACAAAATGGATGGTTTAAACAACACAAATATATTTTTCAACAGTTTTGGAAACTAAGTCCAAGATCAGGGAGCTAGCAAGGTTGGTGTCTCATGAGAGCTCTCCTTTGGGTTGCAAGGAGCCACCCTCTTGGGGTGTGCTCACATGACCTCTTTATGAGTATAGAGAGAAAAAAGAGAGGGAAAGGACTTTCTGGTGTTTTTTTTAGAAGGAGACTTA
Organism: Ovis aries; assembly: GCF_016772045.2. NCBI lineage: Eukaryota > Metazoa > Chordata > Mammalia > Artiodactyla > Bovidae > Ovis > Ovis aries. The sequence goes on from NC_056079.1 coordinate 11,126,387, forward strand.
TGCTACTGGATTAGGGCCCCATCTTTATGACCTCAGTTAACCTTGAAATGATTTTGTTATTCTAAATACAGTCACACGGGAGGCTAGGGCTTCAACATGCGAACTGCTGTGGTGTGTGTGTGTGGAGGGGCGGGAGTGTCATTCATTCCACAGCAGCACACTGTCTTAGAACTTGCTGAATAGAAGCCCTAATACCATAAAACTTCAATTACCGTGTGGAATAGAGGACTAGGATACACATATTTTTGCAAGTAGAATTTTCAAGGAAGTTGTGAGTGTAGTCTTACTGAGTTTTCTATGCATAACCCTCTTTCTTCATTAAGGTGACTGTATAATTTTTTCTTCTAAAATTAGAAGCAGCATCTCTTTGCACAATTCATCTTTGTCAGACTTCTGCTTCTGCTCAAATGCATTGTAGCCACTTTGATTAATTCTGGGGCTTGATGTTCAGAGTTTCACTTTGATGAAACATAGAATCATTTCATATAAAATGTGCAGGCATTTCTTGTATTTATTATGACAATGAGCTTTAAAATTTTCTTTTCTTCTGCCATTCTAAATATCTATTCAAGAAATGGACTTATTTGTGGTATTTTGCCTCGTTGTCATTTTATGTCATCTGATAATTAAATGAAATATGAATTTGCTTCCTTTGTAGATTTTCATAAGCTTAAATCTATCTCATTAGTCATAATTTGTGGAATTTTCAAGTTCCATTGTGCAAAGTCCTAGGGTTACATTATTTCAGAAAGGCACTTTCTTTATGCTTCTTTGAAGGTGGAGAAGCAATTGCATGGTATCTCTGAGAATTCTGACTAGTGGCTTAGTATCCTCATACTGACTCAGACTGCCTTGTGAAAAAATAAAGATGTATATCTCAAACTTGATACATTACTCATATTGTAATAAATAGGAGGATATATATTGTAAAAAAGACGGGTAATACACTATACTTTCTTTCATTTCATTCAAGATTGAATTGTTACTTTTTTGTTGTTGATCAGTTGCTTAGTCGTGTCCAACTCTTTGTGACCCCATGAATTGCAGCACACCAAGCTTCCCTGTCCTTTACTATCTCCCAGAGCTTACTCAAACTCATGTCCTTTGAGTTGGTGATGCCATCCAAGCATCTCATCCTCTGTTGCCCCCTTCTCCTGTTGTCTTCAATCTTTCCCAGCATTAGGGTCTTTTCCAATGAGTCAGTCCTTCACACCAGGTAGCCAAAATATTGGAGTTTCACCTTCAGCATCAGTCATTCCAATGAATATTCAGGACTGATTTCCTTTAGGATTGACTGGTTTGATCTCCTTGCAGTCCACGGGACTCTCAAGCTCTCAAAAAGTCTTCTCCAGCACCACAATTTGAGAGCATTAATTCTTTGGCACTCAGCCTTCTTTCACAGCCATACATGACTACTGGAATAACCATAGCTTTGACTATACAGGCCTTTGTCAGCCAAGTGATGGCTCTGGTTTTTAACACACTGTCTAGGTTTGTCATAGCTTTTCATGGCTGCAGTCCCCATCCGCAGTGATTTTGGAGCCCAAGAAAATAAAATCTGTCACTATTTAGTAGATCCTGAACTTGTCAAAGTACCACAATCTGATAAAAACACGAAACTCAGCCTCTGTCTTCTGATTTTTACAAACAGCCATATAGCTTTTGGTATGGAGTACCATGGCCATAGAGCTCTGGACCGTAAGGATCATTTACTACAGCTTAGTGATACAGATTGGTTATAAGCAAGTCACAGAATTGACCTGCACTGTCGAATGTCATTTAGATTTAATACAATGTGTACATTTAATCCATTTTAAGTAAAAACACTTCATTTATATGATTTGAACAGAAAGGGGAAAGGAGATTATGAAATATCTAATTAAAGAAAATAATTTCAAATGTTGAATTATGTTCGATTAATTGGTTATACATATTCTTAGTTTTAGACGTGTTTTTCTTCATAAATCTATATTAGAGCTTCCAACTTGGTAAACTGTCAGTCACAAGAAGTTAAGGAGTATAATACACATTAAGTGAAGAGGAAATGTAATTTTTATTTTGTTTCAGTAGCAAAAAGATTTCTTGAATTTATGTAGGTTTCATAGACTAGATTTTTGAAAAGTTAACATTTGCTTTAAAAACACTGTATGTATATAAAAAGAACAGGTTGCTGCATAACTGGATGAAAAATACTGGGTAATATTTTTAAATTATTTGATTATTGTTAATATGTAGATCTATTAAGTGATGCTCATTTGATTTTCAACATTAGAATTAAAATTAAATCCTAAGTATGCCATCCATTAGAAATAAATATATATTTCAGGATATAGCAAAAACGCAGCATGATTATGGTAGTAATAGTCTAATAACAAGTTTTTATATTGTGTCTTTTTACTCTTCATGTATTTTTTAAACCCAATAATGTGCTACTTTGTAAGTTAGGAAAATGATGTATCTATATATGTCAGGTATGATAACATGAATCAAGTCTCAGAAAATAAAAGAGGCATTTAAAAAAATCATTCTTCTCTTCCCTAAGCTCACAAGAAAGAGAGAGACACTGAGACAGAGATTTGTATTTTTACTCTAAATACATTCTTACTATTCCTTTTTACCTTTGTGAATTGATGAGCCAGATAAGTGTCTTATAAATACAAAGGTGGAGAAACATATCCTCACGTGGGGATAACTGAGTGAAGCATATGGTGGCGTGATGGAATGTGTTTGGAATAATCTGGAATTGAATAGGCTTGGAGACAATGTGTTGTTTCAGGCATTGTCGCTGTACTGGGCTGGTGTCACTGGGTCTTCTGGGTCTGAGGTAGGATTATGTGGGTGGATATGCCAGTCAGAAGGCAGATTCTTTCATTCACTTTTGCTGTGCAGTCGTATTTTAGATGAACTGTTTCTTTCATAGGTACTTGTATGTCTTGGGACATTTATCTGATTTTGATCATTAATATTATCTGTTGTATGGATCCTTGGACCACCATCCTCTTACAGTTTTGGTTTAAGAATCTAAGATTTTTGCTTTTCTTATCTCTGCTAAAGTAGAAGTCTTATGATTGGGTATTTTTTTTTATTTTTGGTCACCTCTTCATTTCAAAATAAAGTACCTCAGTCTCAAATTGCTATCTTATCAATCAAAACCATTTTGAGAGGACATAAGGACTGACAAAAATAACATTTTATACTATCAAGCTTGTGGAAAACAAAGGATTTTCATTTCTAAATTCTTACCTTTGATTTATTTCAATCAATCCTATATTAAATTAACCCCAGGTATATATTTTTTAAGTAAAATTAAAGCTGGACTAAAATTACCCTAAAATGAAAAATTCTATAATGTTAGACATTTTAAAATTTGTGATAATCACTAGTAAGGTTACATATATAAATATGTCCATATTATATATACTTATATATATATAAATTATCTTTTCAATGTCTTCTCTTATTTTAAGTACAGTAGCTAAGAAAATATTATTCTTGAGACCCTGCTGGAGTTCTCTGAGATCAAAACTAAATCTCCTTGAAATGTCAGAAACTAGAAATGTTTGGAACTATAGGCCAGAAATTTTCTAATATTGAATGGCTCTTTCATTTTGTAGATCAACTGTGTTGTCTTATTCCTTTTTTTTTTTTTAATCATCAATTTTGCTGCTGTTTCTATCCAAGGGATTTGGTCTAAGTATCATATCATCCTTTGAAACTGACTTAATATTTTCTTGCTGAAAATAAATTGCAATCTACTTGATTTTTTTATATGATGAAAAAAAGAGACATCAGGTTTACAATTTTTGGTGTCAATTATTGAGGATAGCAACATCTGTCTCCATCCCACCCCCCCAACCATATATCCTTCCCTTAATTCTTTTTTTTTTTTTTAGTTTTTTATTTTTAAATTTTAAAATCTTTAATTCTTACATGCATTCCCAAACATGAACCCCCTCCCACCTCCTCCCCATAACATCTTTCTGGGTCATCCCCATGCACCAGCCCCAAGCATGCTGCATCCTGCGTCAGACATAGACTGGCGATTCAATTCACATGATAGTATACATGTTAGAATGTCATTCTCCCAAATCATCCCACCCTCTCCCTCTCCCTCTGTGTCCAAAAGTCCGTTATACACATCTGTGTCTCTTTCCCTGTCTTGCATACAAGGTCGTCATTGCCATCTTCCTAAATTCCATATATATGTGTTAGTATACTGTATTGGTGTTTTTCTGGCTTACTTCACTCTGTATAATCGGCTCCAGTTTCATCCATCTCATCAGAACTGATTCAAATGAATTCTTTTTAACGGCTGAGTAATACTCCATTGTGTATATGTACCACAGCTTTCTTATCCATTCATCTGCTGATGGACATCTAGGTTGTTTCCATGTCCTGGCTATTATAAACAGTGCTGCAATGAACATTGGGGTACATGTGTCTCTTTCAATTCTGGTTTCTCGGTGTGTATGCCCAGCAGTGGGATTGCTGGGTCATAAGGTAGTTCTATTTGCAATTTTTTAAGGAATCTCCACACTGTTCTCCATAGTGGCTGTACTAGTTTGCATTCCCACCAACAGTGTAGGAGGGTTCCTTTCTCCACACCCTCTCCAGCATTTATTGCTTGCAGATTTTTGGATCGCAGCCATTCTGACTGGTGTGAAGTGGTACCTCATTGTGGTTTTGATTTGCATTTCTCTAATAATGAGTGATGTTGAGCATCTTTTCATGTGTTTGTTAGCCATCCGTATGTCTTCTTTGGAGAAATGTCTATTTAGTTCTTTGGCCCATTTTTGATTGGGTCGTTTATTTTTCTGGAGTTGAGCTGCAGAAGTTGCTTGTATATTTTTGAGATTAGTTGTTTGTCAGTTGCTTCATTTGCTATTATTTTCTCCCATTCAGATGGCTGTCTTTTCACCTTACTTATATTTTCCTTTGTTGTGCAGAAGCTTTTAATTTTAATTAGATCCCATTTGTTTATTTTTGCTTTTATTTCCAGCATTCTGGGAGGTGGATCATAGAGGATCCTGCTATGATTTATGTCTGAGAGTGTTTTGCCTATGTTCTCCTCTAGGAGTTTTATAGTTTCTGATCTTACATTTAGATCTTTAATCCATTTTGAGTTTATTTTTGTGTGCGGTGTTAGAAAGTGATCTAGTTTCATTCTTTTACAAGTGGTTGACCAGTTTTCCCAGCACCACTTGTTAAAGAGATTGTCTTTACTCCATTGTATATTCTTGCCTCCTTTGTCAAAGATAAGGTGTCCATATGTGTGTGGATTTATCTCTGGGCTTTCTATTTTGTTCCATTGATCTATATGTCTGTCTTTGTGCCAGTACCATACTGTCTTGATGACTGTGGCTTTGTAGTAGAGTCTGAAGTCAGGCAAGTTGATTCCTCCAGTTCCATTCTTCTTTCTCAAGATTGCTTTGGCTATTCGAGGTTTTTGTATTTCCATACAAAGCTTGAAATTATTTGTTCTAGTTCTGTGAAAAATGTGGCTGGTAGCTTGATAGGGATTGCATTGAATTTGTAAATTCCTCAAACTCTTCCAGAAAATTGCAGAGGAAGGTAAACTTCCAAACTCATTCTATGAGGCCACCATCACCCTAATACCAAAACCTGACAAAGATGTCACAAAAAAAGAAAACTACAGGCCAATATCTCTGATGAACATAGATGCAAAAATCCTCAACAAAATTCTAGCAATCAGAATCCAACAACACATTAAAAAGATCATACACCATGACCAAGTGGGCTTTATCCCAGGGATGCAAGGATTCTTCAATATCCGCAAATCAATCAATGTAATTCACCACATTAACAAATTGAAAAATAAAAACCATATGATTATCTCAATAGATGCAGAGAAGGCCTTTGACAAAATTCAACATCCATTTATGATAAAAACTCTCCAGAAAGCAGGAATAGAAGGAACATACCTCAACATAATAAAAGCTATCTATGACAAACCCACAGCAAACATTATCCTCAATGGTGAAAAATTGAAAGCATTTCCTAAAGTCAGGAACAAGACAAGGGTGCCCACTTTCACCGCTACTATTCAACATAGTTCTGGAAGTTTTGGCCACAGCAATCAGAGCAGAAAAAGAAATAAAAGGAATCCAAATTGGAAAAGAAGAAGTAAAACTCTCACTGTTTGCAGATGACATGATCCTCTACATGGAAAACCCTAAAGACTCCACCAGAAAATTACTAGAGCTCATCAATGAATATAGTAAAGTTGCAGGATATAAAATCAACACACAGAAATCCCTTGCATTCCTATACACGAATAATGAGAAAGTAGAAAAAGAAATTAAGGAAACAATTCCATTCACCATTGCAACGAAAAGAATAAAATACTTAGGAATATATCTACCTAAAGAAACTAAAGACCTATATATAGAAAACTATAAAACACTGATGAAAGAAATCAAAGAGGACACTAATAGATGGAGAAATATACCATGTTCATGGATTGGAAGAATCAATATAGTGAAAATGAGTATACTACCCAAAGCAATTTACAAATTCAATGCAATCCCTATCAAGCTACCCTTAATTCTTATTACAAGCTATTTTCTGTCTTAAGATTTCCTTAGATGTGGTTCAAAGTCATATTTTATAGCTAAAGTTTTTCATAGCTAGGTAAAAACTTGATGACTAGGGAGAAAGAACCTGGGATATTTTAGCTGAAAGAAGAGAAGGGAAATAATTTTTTTCATGATAATAAAAGGATTGAGAATTGTGGTTTTTTAATATTTATTTATTTGGCTGCTTAGGATCTTAGTTATGGCATTTGGGATCTTTATTTGTGGCATGTGGGATCTAGTTTCCTGACCAGGGATCAAACCCCACTTCCCCTGCATTGGCAACACAGAGTCTTAGCCACTGGACCACCAGGGAAGTCCTGAGAACTGGTTTTTAAGGGTAAAATTTAAGAATTATTTGTAAAATAATCAGGTTCACCTATTTTGCCTCAAAATAGAAGAATAACCTTACAGTACAAAGCATTTAGATAGATACAAAAAAGACCCATTTTATATATATATATATATGAGTACATATAAATGAAAATTCTTTGAGATTATTGAAAAGTAGGACTGTCTTAGGAGATCAGACACTGAGTGCACACATTCAATGGCTAGGCACATTAGGCAAAAAAAAAAAAAAAAAAAAACAGAAAGAAAGAAATATATGATCCCTTTCCTCAAGAACACAAGACTAATAAGAGAGATTATATCTAAAAACCTAACAATGTTTAAGGTAGACTCCTCAAAAAAAAAAAAAAAAAGGAGTCCGAGGTAATAATAGAATCACTGTGTTAGACGAAAGAGCTTTAATAGTTCCTAATGGCTAAAATAATCTATAAAGGCAAACGTACTGTTAGATTTAAAGAACAGAGAGGTTCTTGCTCATTTAAAGAGGAGCTGTTTCTGCATTGAGTGAACAGACTTTCGTTAAATCGAAGAAAGAAAATAGAGAAAATATCCAGAATGAGAAGTTGTGGGAAATGTTGAGAATGGGTAGAATAAACAAATAAACTGTCTTACTGGAGCAGAGAATGTAGGGCTTGCCTTTTATTTTTTAGTGGCCTCCCAGACTTGCTAAAGTTTTTACATTATTCCCTAGATCAGAGTGTTTCCTTTCAAAGCAAATAGCAGAACCAAAATAAGAAAACAGATTGTACAGTGTAAGTTTTTATGTTCAAGTTTTATTGGGAAAAACTAAGTAAATTAAATATGTGTGTGTGCGCGCGTGCGCGCGCGCGCGCGTGCATGCATACTCGGTCACGCGCACGCATACTCGGTCACTCAGTACTACATGGCTCCTCAGAATTCTCTCTAGGTGAACAGTAAATCCTTAAGAAAAGAGTCATTATACAAACTTAAAAAAAAAATGTGACCATAGAACCCTTATTATCTTTTTGTTTTCCTACAAAGCACCTATCACAACTAACCAAGATGAGGAATTTGTACTTTGAATTTGTTCTCATCAAAATGGTAGCTGTAAGTTACACGTTGCTCTTAAAATTTAAATTGAACTTTTAGTTTTTCAGTCACAGTAGCTGCATTCCAAGTGCAGAATAACCATATGCATCCGGTAGGTAAGGTATTGAATGATACAGATATTGAATATTTCCATCACTGTAGAAAGTTCTATTGGACAACAGTTCTTTATAAAGATTATTATTGCTATTTCTTATTAATTTATTATCATTATTCCTTAATTAAGGTGTTGAATTAAGAAATCTCCATCTGTGGGCATTGTTCAGAAGGAAGTTCCTTGTACAGGAAATACTTAAGGCAGTGTTATAATTCAGGTATAATTCAGATAAGGAGATTGAAAACACTCTAAAGGTCATAAATGTATATATAATATTCAATTAAAGTGTGTAAATGATATAAAGATATGTTATAAACCCTATCTTCAAGGCATGTGTTTTAGGAAAAAAAGACTGCTTTGTGTATAAGTAGTGACCCTGACCCGGTGGCTCAGACAGTAAAGAATCAGCCTGCAATGTGGGAGACCTAGGTTTGATCCCTGGGTTGGAAAGATCCCCTGGAAGAGGGGACAGCTGGTGGCTCAGTGGTAAAGAATCTGCCTACAGTTCAGGAGACATAAGAGATATGGGTTCGATCCCTGGGTCAGGAAGATCTTTTGAGGAGAGTATGACAACCCATTACAGTGTTCTTGGGCTTCCCTTGTGGCACAGTTGGTAAAGAATCCTCCTGCAATACAGGAGACCTGAGTTCAATCCTTGGGTTGGGAAGATCCCCCTGGAGAAGGAGATGGCACCCACTCCAGTATTCTGGCCTGGAGAATCCGATGGACTGTATAGTCCATAGGGTCAAAAAGAGTCGGACACGTCTGAGCAACTTTCACTTCACTTCACTTCACCCACTCCAGTATTCTTGCCTGGAGAATTCCATGGACAGAGGAGCCTGGCAGGCTATAGTCCAAGGAGACAAAAAGAGTCGGACACAGCTGAGCGACTGTCACACACAGTGAATATAAAATACACCTTCCAAAAAGTCAAAACCAATTGAGTATCAAAACAGGAACAATTCATTGTAAGGGAATCAAGGACACGGAGCTTTACTCTGTAAGTGGGTGCTCAGATAATTGGTAAAATGACTGTAAAGTTGACAAGAGACTGGTAATAAATAATTTCAATATATTTTTTAAGAACTTTAACAAGAGCTCAAAGCGCCTTTCAACTTTCTGCTTGTGTGATATTTTAAACTTTCTGTGTACATGTGGTTAATATCATAACTCAGTCCATTTAATTATGAACTTTAAAGTCTTTACAAACTACTGTTTCTGAAGAATTTTATTTTTCTCAAACTCCCACTAAGCTATTTGCTTTCAATTTGTGAGTGATAAATTGGAAATTTTGTCTGAACTGTTAAACTGATGCATGAGCAATTAAATGAAAAGAAGAAGCTTTAAATTTAATACTTAGAAAAATGTAATAGTCAGATCATTGAATAGATGTCATGGTACTCATTTATCCAACTGCAACTGTGACATTTTATGAAGTCCCCCAAAAAGCTATTGAGAGTAATATTGAATAGATGAATCTGTAATTTTCTCAAGTAAACATTCATATTAAAAAAAATTGTTTAATAATGAAGGTTAATTTTCATTAAAATTTAAGGATATACAAGAATATTTTATTATTCTAAAGCAATTGTTCACTGTAATTGATTGGATTATTATATTCCTTAGATTTTAGATAGCTTAAGAATAAATTTGATTTTTAAGAAATATGATGAGCTGGACATCTTTTTGAAACTCTCTGCAAAAATAAATTGTGAAAACTGCCAGCTAGATAATAATAAAAATTTCATCAAATGTTAAATATTCAACATTATTATTAAGGACATAATTGAGACAGAGATTTTTTCATTGGGTCCTTTAAGAAAAAGACTAAAATACTCAAATTTTACCACTAGGAGTTTTCATCTAAATCAGAGAAGAGATTCACTGACATGAATGTGTGGTGTGGGGTATATTTGTGTGTGGTGGTGGGGTATATAAAAATCAGAGTAGGTTAAAGACATGTAATCTGAAAAAAGAAACATACTTGGTATTGTAAAAATGTCTGTAATAAAAACTGGAAAACACAATTAATCAAAATTTCCTTGTCAGAGAAAAAGCAGAGTGGGGGATGGAAATGGGGGAGGTTATCCCCACTCCCAGAAGGTGTGTCCTTTTCAGAAGCAGGATTACGTTAGAAATGGTGGAGAATCATCAACATAAATCAACCAGTATCAGGATAAACAGTTTATACTCAGCAGTAGGTGATAAATAGCAAATATATTTACAACATGGAATCTGTGTTATAATGACCTAACAAATGTTAGTTGGAATAAATTTTTACCTAAATAAGAATGTGGAATTTGTATCTCAGCTCTTTTCCTAACTCAGGCAAATCTCTGAATTTAAAATTCCTACATTTCCTCACTTGAAAAAGAGGAAACTGGATTAAATCTCTAAATTCCCTCTAGCTTTTAAGGTTCCACAATTACAAGTCAGTAAATAAAGCCACAATTCTTTTCCCTGTGTCTAAAATAATACCACTTTAAAATTATTAAAGGAAAAATTAGTATCCTTTCAAACATAAATCTAATCAGTTGGAGCAGTTGAAGGAGTTGGAATATCCATCCTGACTACTCTCCTAATTGTAACAGATTGCTATTTAAATGATACATTATTTTAAGAAATGTAGAAATTCTTTCACAATAGTATTCATTATGTGTAACACAGTGTTTGTTTATTTCTCCCTCAGTGAGAGTTGAGTGAGGAAGAGGGTAAGGAAATAAAGTACTTTAAAGGTTCAGATCATCCCTAGGGCTCAGACATTTTACGCTGGCACTGGGCCCACAGAGCACTTAGCACAAAACAATTTTGAAGGCACTATCATGATATTATTTGACACTGGATCTGAGGGAGTTGAGGCAGTTGATCATAGCAGTTTCTATAACTGCTGCTAAGTCGTTTCAGTCATGTCCGACCCTGTGCAACCCCATAGACTGCAGCCCACCAGGCTCCCCTGTCCCTGGGATTCTCCAGGCAAGAACACTGGAGTGGGTTGCCATTTCCTGCTCCAATGCATGAAAGTGAAAAGTGAAAGTGAAGTCGCTCAGTCGTGTCCGACTCTTAGCGACCCCTTGAACTACAGCCTACCAGGCTCCTCCATCCATGGGATTTTCCAGGCAAGAGTACTGGAGTGAGTTGCCAGTTTCTAAAACAGTATACATAAAATAGACAAACTTTAGCAATAAAAGTTTGCTAGGATATTTGATGGTGTGAGAAATATAGAATGTTATAGTCAATGAAGCATAACTGAATACATGTAAAATATGGAGTAGACAGAAGCTTTGCTGTCCACCTCTAGTTGTATAAAAGATAATGCCAACATTATTGTCCTCAGATTTTTAAGTTTCCATATTTGTGACCCAGTTGTGAAAACATAAAAAATAAAATAAACCTGAAAGTATAAAAGATGATGCCAGAATCATTGTCCCCAGATCCTCTGTTTCCATGTTTGTGAGCCGGTTGTATGTAGTGACAAAGTAATTAGAAATTAGGATAAAGAACCATTATTTTCACATCACAGAGAGAAATTTCTCTGTTCCTCTTATATGTATGCACATTTACCATCTACTAATATTTATTATGCCCATACTATCTTTGTATCTTTCACAATTAATAGAAGGACCAATGTCCTTTCTGCTTTGAATCATATCTACTCTTGCTTTCTTATTCAATTCACCCAACAATTTTCATTCTCCCCCAAATATTTAATATTTCCCTTTCAAATGGATCATTCTAATCTGCATAAAAACACATCTTGACATTGTGCTATAATTTTAGAAGTTTTATTGTCTAATGTCATTTCCTTGAAGTTGTCATTTATTGATCACCTCCTGTGTGTTTGGGGCTTTTCTTGGCAACTAGAAAGCGTCTATAAAGAAAACAAAGATGCTTGCCTTCAGAAAACTAACATTCTGATGAATTCTGAATTATAGAGAACTAAAAACCTAAAAAAAAAAAACAAAACAAAACTATCTTCTCAGAATTCCTTCCATTGGGGTGGTGTTTGTCTGAGTTCTGCCATTCACAAATGATGAAATGTGGGGTTGAGGTTTTTGTTTTTTCCTCCCTTCTGTTTTGTGTTGCCTTTCTTCCTTCTTCCAATATATAACACAAGCCCTTAGCTGAAGTTACAGCAGCCCCTCTTGAACATGGTGATAGGAGCCACACACGAGGGATGATGGTGCTGGTGAGAGTTGCCTTCATGACCTTCCCTCGGAGTTGTATGGATTTGGGCTGCCAGCTTCTGGTATTGCTATTTAGCTATTATTTGCTCTTCCTCTTATTCAAGCCAAATATATTCATGCCAGATTTAGTCCTCAAAGTATGTCTTAAAATTAAAACAAAAAAAAACTTTTAAGAACAAAAAAAATCTATAATATGTTGGGGGAGATATTGTACTCATTTTATGAATTAATTTGTAGCCAGTGGACATTTTACCGTCTTAAATATTTTCATCCATAATCATGGCTTCTTCTCCCATTTGCTGAGATCTCTCTTTGTGTCTCTCAATATAAGCTTATAATAATTATATAAACACAATACCATTTTTTTAGATTTATTACCTATTACTTTAAAGGTTTGTGCTGTTTTAATTAGAATTAGTAAAATAACACTACTTAATTTGGTATTGCTGCTATAGAAGAATGTTGCTGGGGTTTTTTTGTTTTTGCTTTTGCTTTAATTTATCTGGCATCCAGAATACTTATTTGTCTTTGTTTATCTTATTTATAGATTATCATTATTTATATGCAAATAATCATCACTGAAAATTATTAACAGTATTTTAAAATTTCTTCTGTCCACCTTCCATACCCATATTTTTTTTTTCCAGTCTTCTTGCATTGACTGGTCCTTTCATTGTAATGTTGAGTAGGAAGTTATGATGTAACAGTAGAACTTCTAATAATTTACTATTTGAATGATGTTTTACAGAATTTTAGTGGAAACCCATCAGAACTAATAAAATTAAGTGCAATTCCTAGTTTGACTCTTGTATATTATAAAAATATATGTGACCAGATGCTGAGTTTTCTTCTTTGTTTGACTACACATTTTGAGATAGTATGTTTTTCCTCCACTTACTATTCAGCACTTTGGTAGATCATGGTAAAAGATTCTCTAGTGTTAACTCATCCTTGTAGTTCCATTGTGGACCCTATTTGATCATGGGGCACTTTTTATGTTTGGTTATAGTTTTTAATATAGTATTTAACATTTTTGCATGTATGTTGATGCACACATTTTTATTTTTATAATGTTCATTAATGACGTTTTCTGCAGAAATCAACTGGTCTCATAAAAAGATATTCTCTGTGTATGCTTCTACAACAACTGAGTGATTGGTCCCTTGAAGCCTTGATGAAATCTATGACAACATTTCTGAAAATTTCACTGCTAAGTTTTCAAATTAATTGCTGTAAAGTCCTTCTGAGTATTTTTTTATGATTTGTTTCTTTAGTTATAGTCATTTTCTATTATTAAAACTTTTATTAGCATCCTGTTTTCTTGATCAGTCTTGTTAGAAGTTTGTCCATTTTATTAGCTTTAAAAAAAATCAATTGATGGTTTTGTCTATCTTTTACAATGAGTTTATATTTTATTTTACTTTTTTGCATCTATTTTAAATTTTCTTCATTTAACTTTCAATGTTTTTCCTCGTTTGTAACTTTTCTAACCTCTTGAAGTGAATGCTTTTCTCTTAAATGTCTAGTCTAATTTTATTTTCTAACATTGAATTTTATAAATTTTTATCTAATTCCACTTTAGGTATATTACAAATTTTGGTGGGTAGTGCTTTAAAGTATTTGATACTAAATGGTTAATTATTTCCATGTTTTATATGATCTATGAATTACTATAATTGTGCCTCATACTTGAAAATCTGTGGGATATATTAGCTGTCTCCTTGTGTTGTTTTGTCACATTACGTGGCCTATACGCTGTGACTTCACTGGCTTTTTGTCAGGGTCATTTAAACATATTTACCCATTTTTCATTTGAAGTTAATATGCATTCACTTTTTGGCATACATTCTAATAAATGTCTCTTGCATGCAGCTTACATATGGTGTTCAAGTCTCCCACCGTCTTACTAATTGTGCTGTAAATAATCTTACCGTCTGCGTAGAAGGTTTCCGGTTTCTTTGACTCACTCCAAGCCTCTTCTCTACTTCCTTGTGCCAGCGAGTTGTTCTTTAGTCTGTATGGGTGCAAAAGCATCTGAAAACCTGAGTTCTCACTCTGTGTGTGTGTGTGTGTTGGTGATTGTTGTTATACCAAGTGTTTGTACACTAAGTGTTTGTACCAGAAGAGGATTTTTGGCAGTAGTCGGTTTTCCATTTTATAATACAAAGATAATATTTTTATGATCTCTACCAATAGTGCAATTCCACTTTGTTCAGCTTTCAGTAGACTACCCAATACAGAGAGGAGAAATTATTTTAAAACCTATGTGACCTGGCCCCTGCCTACCACTCTGACTTTATTTTGGACCACTTTCTTTGCTATTACAGAGACACTGACTTTCTGTTTCAGGAACACAATTGGGTTGTTCCTATCAACAATCATTTGCACCGATGTTTCCTTATGCCTGAAATGGACTTTTCCAGTCTTCTCAGCTTTGAAAAATTAAGTCATGAGGGCCTCACCTCCAATGTTATAGAGCAGAGCCAGCTACAATTTTGGGAGGCACAGTGAAAAATTGGTACTCTATTCAAAAGGCAATAAACAAATATGATTGAAGACACTAAAATGTAAAGCTTACTCTTTTCTTCCACAGTCCCTCTCTCAATTTGAAATGGTGTGTTTTTTTACATTTTATTTAATAATATTCTAAAATTAAATTTTAAATTATTAGCATAAGTTTTTACATGCATCTTTTTATTGTGCAATGCCAACTTTAAAATGCAAATATGAGAGAATTTAATCCTATTCAGAACCACCAAAAGTGCACACTTGTAGCTCCTGTTATGTGTGTTGTTCTGACGGCAACAGTGGAAGTGTTGCAGAAAAGCAGCTCATTTGGGCACTCCTGCCCATGTTTATATCTTAAGTTTTTAGTTGAATTTGTTGTTGTTGCGGTAAAATATTGACACCAAATGACTCACAATCTCCTTCTTGAAAAACAGATTTCAAATGATGCCAGGTACATGAACAAATTGGAGAACTGAGTCTTGATTTAGAATTTGTGTGGTCCTCTTTTCTCAATAGACATGGGGTGACTATAGCTTGGGCCAGGCTGGTCACTTTTCCTTTTGCACGTTGTACCTAATATTGTGTTCTATCAAGGATACAGGAAGACACTGAGTCTGTTACCTAAAGATATGCCCAAGTCAGCTGCCCAAGTCAATTCAAGGAACTAGACTGAAATTGGAGCTGAAATATGTTTGGATTGGTAAGATTGGAAATCCAAGAGTAAAAGCAATGAAAAAGGGCAAAGAAAGTGGTTAGGAGAATTCTGTAGTTCAGGAAGTGATAGCTTGTAGATGCAGTTTATATAGTCCCAGGGTGACCTTAAGTGATTTGGATGGCTATACCTGCAGGTGTTACAAAGGGAAACGTGGTTAGCTGTGAATTTCCTGAGATCAAGGAGATGGTTATAGAAAATCTCAGACACTCCTCATCTACCTAGGAACAAACATCCCCTGGGAAATAAATGACTCATTGAACCAGTTACAGTTCTTCCTCACTGGCTACCAGATACAAGCAAAACAGCCTATATTTATCTTCATAATTTATAACAATTGGACATTCTTTTTAGACTTCTCATACTTAGGAACGATCTCCCTGGGATTTTTTTTTTTCTTTTAGGAATACTGCAGTTACATCATTAATATTAAAGTGAAAGTGGAGTCGCTCAGTCGTGTCTGACTCTTTGCGACCCCATGGACTGTAGCCCACCAGGCTCCTCTGTCCATGGGATTTTCCAGGCAAGAATACTGGAGTGGGCTGCCATTTCCTTCTCCAGGGAATATTAAAGTGAGCACTCACAAATAATATCAATTCTCAAAAGTCTTCTAAGTGACTATGAATGTGTGTCAAAGAACGTAATTTTCTCCCTTTGCAGTTTTCTGATGAAAGTGCATATTCAAAAGGATATTGTTTATTATTTCAAGTTCTATCAGAGTGCTCTGCTGTGAACCTCAATAAATATGAATTCTTCATAGTGATACTTTTAACTCATAGAAAATTTGAGAAGAATCTAATAAAGATATATATATACATTCAGATTTACATATTTTTGCAATATAATACTTTAATATACTATGACTCATAATGGTTTTACTATGAACATAGTCACTACTAGAATATTTCTAGATCCCTGATAAAGTGGTTGTTCAAGTGTGCAGTTGGCGCAGCCAACCTAAGGAATATGATATAAACCCTGTCCCATGATTTCTTAACTCCTTCTCTGTAACTCCCACATTTCAGGTTTTTACCAGCCTGTCTCTCCTTCACATTTTATTTCCAATGAAAGTGAAAGTTATATCGCTCAGTAGTGTCCGACTCTCTGCAACCCCATGGACTGTAGCCTACCAGGCTCCTCCATCCGTGGGATTTTCCAGGCAAGAGTACTGGAGTGGGTTGCCATTGCCTATTCCAGGGGATCCTCCAGACCCAGGAATCAAACCCAGGTTTCCCGTGTTGTAGGCAGACACTTTATCATCGGAGCCACCAAGGAAGTCCATTACTTCCATTTCTACCCCAATAAACTTAGTCAGCTTCTTAATTAAAAAAAAAAGAAAATCCTTCACTTTATTCTATAACTCTTTCCCCACATTCTCCACGCTGCTGTTCTCAGCAGACTAACCTGAGCCACACATTTGCGCTGCCCACTGTTTCCATAACCTATAGACTTTCTTTGCCCTTGACCACTATGTTGAACTCCGCCCACAAAGGTCATCCATGACAGCCACATCTCTAAGTCCTTTGGCCTTTGGCAGCCTTGATTGTTCTCATCCTTGCTCACATTTGACCCTTTGGATGAGCCTTCCTGCAGTAGCTCTTTCCTTTGTCGAATTTAAGGATGATGCTACTTTTTCTAGTTTTCTTCCTACTTATATTGACAACGCTCTGTCTCCTTAATTATACATGTTTCTTCTTTCTACCGACCCAGTGTGGACTATTCCCAGAATTAAAATCTCAACTTCTTTCTTTGCCTTTTCTGTCCTCTCCTTGTAGTTCTCACCTGCTCTTAGGACTCCTTTATTTGCATCAGACTTCCAAATGTTTACATCTGGAGAATATCACTCTCCAGATGTCTGGTTCTGCATTTCCAAAAGCTTATGTTCTCTACTTTCAAAATAACTTCACTACCTGTCACTTTGCAATAGATGATCAGTCTCCTCAATTCATATTCTTCTGTTTAATTTTTTTATGCTGTCATTCATTTTGAGTTCCATAATCAGATTACTGCTCTTAAAAATGATTTAAATTATGTCAGTCTGTTAATCATAAATGTTCAGTGGTTCCCCATAGCTTGAAATATAAAATCCTTAACTTGACTTAGACATTTTATAGTCTCACCTACATGTACCTTTATCACCTTATCTTCAAGTACTTAGCTTCACTGATAATTTAAGTTTTTCCAAAGCACTTCTGGTACTATATAAACCTGGACATACTTTGTTGATATCTACAGTGAGTTAAATTCAAATGTAATACCTTCATCAAGATGAATTATTTTTCTTCTATAGCTTGTTGCCTGCAAAGAATAAGCCCATGAGTTGCACAGTAGAAATTAATTGTGATTTTGTAAATTTCATAGCTATCCTCTACTGTCAGGTTGTTCAAAGTCAAATTTAAGACCTTCCTGTTCCTCTCTCATTTTTATTGTCCTACGCTTATTTAATGTTTACTAAAATAAGAAATAGTATATTATACTTGTGTGTAATTCTTGGGCTATCATTTTATAAATTGACATTTACTCATAGAGTAAGAATTTTAGGGATTACTAAACTTTGCCCAAGAAATTCCATTTTCTCTGCTGGGATGTAAAAGAAATTACAAAGTCCTTTTGTGCCAAAAGCAAACAGAGCCAAAGCTATTCACAGCTATTAAAAGAGAAAACAAAAAATTCCCAGGAAGCACAAGAATGGGTTCCTTTGTAGTCTGTCTACAGAAGCCAGCTGGTCAGAAAAAATATTTAGAAGTCTAGAGCCAGTATCTCTATTATAAACAATTACTTCCCAATTAGTACATTGATGTGTGCCATGCTGAGCTTTTTAAAAAGAATGTCTATGTTTTAAACCTTTCTACTCAAATTGCAGTATGGTAATAAAAGTAGGTAGTAGAATATTAAGACTTTTTTTTATTTACAAAATTCAATTTGGAATGAAAAATCATCCATTCTCAGATAATGACTAGAAAACTTAATGTGTACAGGCTCAGAAAATAGTTCTACTCATCTGAAAGCAGCAGTAGTTGTTTGCAAGGAAATACAAAAAGCATGTACCTTGCTTGCCAGTAAGACATTTATGAGACAGATGAAAGTATTGTTCTGAATTTTGCTCAATGCACCAATTAAATAAAGGAAGGAGAAAACTTGACAATTAAAAAAATGTATATACTAAGAATATCAGTATCATAATTCAATATGTTTTATAAATGTTAGAGACCTAATGAATTTGATTAAAGCAGTTTAATTAAGGTAGAGTCTGCTGCGTTGCAACCCCCTTCCAGACAAAATAGCTCAGTGAACAGGTAGTAAGTCCCCAGTGAACTGTGAATATCAAAGTCGGGGAATATTCTTCATTTTAATGAGCTGCATTTTCTGAGCCCAGACCTCTCCCCTGACAGGGTGACTGCAGGAGGCACAAATGAAAGTAGTTGTTTCCCTTTGAGATTTCTGGCTACTAAATGCTATGAATGCCAGAAATTAAAATAGTGGCTCTGCAGTTCTTTATGTCTGCTCTGTCTTGCACTTGCCCTTGGGCTGGAAACTATTGTTAAAGAAAAGACCCAACAATTAAGAATATTATTTCTGTATTTAAAAAAATGATTCCTCCTTCTCTGCATTTTAAGGCATTTGCGATATCATAACCCATTTCCTTTATAAAAGTTATATTTTCATTAAAAAATAGCCAGAAAGATGTTATGGGGAGGGAGGTGGGAGGGGGGTTCATGTTTGGGAATGCATGTAAGAATTAAAGATTTTAAAATTTAAAAAATAATAAAAAATAATAAAAAAAAGAAAAAAAAATAGCCCCATATAAATACAAATATATAAATCAAATATAGTGTCCTTCCACTAACCAAAAATTAGATTCATTATATGAATACTCTTTACAACCTCAGAGCAAAAACTGTACCTATTTCACTGTTTAGAAAATTCACATGACATGATGGATTGCCATTTTCTGAATAGATGCTATTAAATAAAGTTGAAATAGATACATTCAATATTATTTTATAATATTTTTTCATTTTCTTTAAATAAGAGTGTGGTAATCAGAAATGAAGTGTAAACATTCTGGCAGTTATTTTAAAATTATTATCCATAGTGTTAAGAACATGGAAACCTGTTATTCAGTCATGTGACAACTGTTAGTACTTGACTCTTTGAATAATCATCTAGAAGCAAGTAATACTGTATATAAAACACCACCAAGAAATTGTTGGTTGGCACAGAAAGGAAACCTTGAGTAATTACACTTGATTTCAATAAACATGTCATGAAAGTTGGAAGGAAAACTAAACACAATTTCAAAGAAGTACATTCCACAAGAAATAAGCATAATTACCTCAGTTAGCTAAAAGCTCATCTAGGTCTTCTGGATTTGTTCCAAAATACATGTAACTGTCCAGGCCCAGGACTGCAGCTCATTGCAACCATGTCAAACACACACACACTGATTTATAGCTTCTAACATTTATAGGTACTAAAGTTGATTGAAGTGTCTTCAGAATCCTTGACTTGAACTGATTTTCTATACAAAAGATTGTCTTACTTGGAAATCTACATGATCTTCATTGTAGTCTACTTTAGCAGAAAAAAAAAAAAAATCCTAACATTCTCTATATATGCGTAAATCTCTCAACTCACTACTGTGTGAAAAGTCAGTGTGTTGCTATTGTGATTTTGGACTAACCATGTCAAATTTTGCTTGAATTATCTAGTATCTTTTTTTTTTTTCCTCCCATGGTTTTATAGCCTAATTTTATACTTTTTTGTCTCTCTTGTTTTCTAAAATCCAAAGTCTGGGCAGGTAATCACAGATTCATATACTCTCTGCTCATCTAGGCTGCCAGAGTTTCATGATCACAGATAGAGTTTCATGTTGTCAGATGAGGGCTGACACCTTAAGACATTATTGTCTCCTCTCCGCTATTGACTGTGTCTCCATGTCACTCAGGAATCTCGGGTATTTGATTGGATATTAAAGCAATACCCACAAAGGTAAAAGTAGGTCACAGTCTTACTTGAAAGGTCCAGTCTAACCTCTCTCTTGAAATTCTCATTCATTATAAAAATATTTGAATTTATTCAGCTACGTATAGTTTGGTTGTGCATGACCAGGGTTAATTTGCTCGTTATCTCTCTGTGTATCTCTCTCTGTGTATCTTCTCTATGTGAGAAGATCTTTGGCTTTTTAATATGTTCAGCCTAAAAGTATTTTTCTGAAAGATGTGTCTTAAATAAGAAGTCCTGGTTTGATGGTAATAGCAGTGCTGAAATACCTACAATTTTTTTTGTTGCAGACATCCTTATTTATAATCAAGACATGTAGATCTGTTCCTGATATGTATTACATATTATATTGTAAATTTAAAGAGATTTTTTTCTATTGTTCATTAGTGCTTTCAAGGAGGAAGAGTCTAGCATTAGCTGTTCCCAGGAATAATATAGGACTTAGCGAATTGCTACTATAAATACCATTAGGGCACTCAGCTGTACTTTCCATTTAGGGTATGGTGATTGAACAGTAGTTATAGTGATTTGTGTTCTAAGTGTATAAAACTCTTCTCTTTTTTTATTCCTTGTAATTTTATTTTATTTTTTTTGTATTAATTTTTAATTTATTCATTAGCATTTCAAAAAATAAGTATCAAGACACATGTTTATTTTACTTGTCATTAATTTTAAGTCTGTATATAAGGTTTAGATAGCTCACTGTTTTAATTTGTTCAAGCAAGCAAAAAATATTAAACCACATGAAGAATTGTGGGGTAAGTAGTTCTGAAGTACTACCCAAGAAGAGGGAAATTAATCAGCACTGATGGTAACTTAGAATAACCAGGTAGAGTAGGATAGAAGAGTAACTCACCAATGTGGTAACATGATAGCTCAGTAAGTAGAGTGAGGTATTAATAACAATATTAATAATTATAATACAATTGAACTATTTCAAAGATATGAAATAGCAAGTATCCTAATAAGGGTAGTAACAGAGACTCATTCTTTTATTTTGTAGGACATAAACTACCTATCAGTTATATACTTTTATTAACTGCTAGCTTAAATAAAATACTAATAAGGAATATATAAGGTAAGCATAGCTCAATAATACCCAATTAGAAAACAGCTTACTTACTACATCATGCAAAACTGGGCAGGACATCAATCTCAAAAATTAGAATCTAATGAATGATAGTGATGTAAATATATGTAAATATAACAGGTAAATATTCTTATAAAAAATCTATTAACCAGTTTGGCTTTTGATCACTTTGATTAACAACCAGGTCCACTTTCCTAAGAAAGAGATGATGGGTGGTTAAGATTGGCAACCTTATTAGCTGTCTTATTTTCTTTTTCATCTTTTTTTTCTGAGTCAGCTGAGACTACTAAAATCAAAGGTCTACTGACAGTCCAACTGCCAACCACAGTAAGACAACACTGAGTGGGAATAACAGGGAAAATTATAATTATAAAACCCAATAAAAGCCATGCAATAGTAGTGTTTATAAACCCTCTTTATTTAAGTTTAGTGATCAATTTATAATCCTTGCAATAGCTATAAAGTTTCCCCTCCATTTAAAGCTACTAAGAGACTGTTAAGATTGGGTTAGAATATTTTATGAAATATTTAAAATGCCATTTCATTTGGATCCTGACTGGTACTGCCTAGAGGTGAAAAGGTTCCTTAAAGGAATTATGTTGCAGGAGGTATTTAGGGAAATCTGTTGTGTCAAAACAACATAGAAACTCAAAAAGAACTCAAACATTTGATGATAATGCAAAGTTTAAACATCTACCATTAAAACAAAATCAATAGAAAAGAAATCTACACAAACACCTTGCAGGACCACAATAGTTTAAAACCGTATAGTATCTCCTTGTAATTTTAAAAGAGGTATTTCACTAAAATGTACAGGAGTTTTAAACAATAATATAGTTTATTTTGTATGTTGCTTCACACAAAATAGGTGTTCAACATACATCTTTAAATAAATGCATAATTGCTTTGAATAAAAAACATGCCTGTGTTAGATATTGCTCAGACATTAAAAACAGTTAAACCTCTAAAGTGAAATAGTTTATTCTTCTGTGCTCACATATCCCAAATTGTTTGCTAAATTTATTTTTTCAAGAAGGAATCCAAAATAAAATATTTGTGATCTGTCTTATTGTGATTTCTTTTTAAGAAAGTCTTATTAAGTAAACTTACTATCTTACTTATATGTGATTTTCAGCTACTTTTCAAGCATAGTTCTTTTAGATATTTGCTTATATCTATGTTTGCTTCCTTCTTTTTTCTGTCTTTATTTTTCTGTATGTCATTTTTTTTCAGAAAAAATACCAAATATTTATTACTTTTCTCCCACTTAAAATGACTGAACTTGTGGTAGTTCCTTAAAGAATCAAAACAGGTATTATTTGATGATCTTGCAAGCTATCTTTCTATTTTTTTTCAGTGACTTATTTTCTTTTCTGAGATTACATATTGTTATAGATTATAATTGCACAAGTCATACAGCCTGATTCAAACCAACAAACAATAGTCATATTAGAAGCTGAGATTTGATTTATAAAGAGCTTTTCCTATAAGTGCATAGCTTTTGTACAGTCACACTATTGAAAATCTGTATATCATCTCTAGAAAAATGTAATAATACAGAACAGAAACAAAACACCAAAAAATAAACACAAATCACTTTGGTATCTTATTATCAAATATATTTCTAGTATCTAATGAAGATTTACAATAATACATTTTATATGTGGTAGCAATATAAAAGAATTTGTAAGGTAACGTAGCTTTGATGGTTCAGAGTAACCAGTTCTTCTGGATTTGAACTGCAGCTCTACCAATTATTTATTATATGACACTATTCAAGTTGATATTAATTATTATTCTCAGCTTTTTCATCTATGAGATGAGAATAAAAATACCTAATTCATAAAGCTATTATAGGAATTAAATAAAAAATATAATATAAAATGCTCAGCATGTGGCCTCGCATGTGGTTACCATTTAATTAATATAAGCTATATTATATTCATTGAATTACACACAACTGAGTTCTTTTCTATTTAAATTTTAATTTCTATTTCATGAAAAATAGTTGAAATAGTCTCCCAAATGAGGTGAATAATAGAAAAAACAAGAGGATTCCAGAGGGAAAAGAAAACTACTTCTGCTTCATTGACTATGCTAAAGCCTTTGACTACGTGGGTCACAACAAACTATAGAAAATTCTTAAAGAGATGGGAATACCGGATCACCTCACCTGTCTCCTGAGAAATCTGTATGCAGGGCAAGAAGCAATAGTTAGAACCAGGCATGGAATAATGGACTGGTTCCAAATTAGGGAAGGAATACATCAAGACTGTATATTATCACACTGCTTATTTAACTTATATGCAGAGTACATCATGAGAAATGCCAGGCTAGGTGAAGCATAAGATGGAATCAAGATTCCTGGGAGAAATATCAATAATCTCAGATGTGCAGATGACACTACCCTTATGGCAGAAAGTGAAGAGGAACTAAAGAGCCTCTTGATGAAAGTGAAAGAGGAGAGTGAAAAAGCTGGCTTAAAACTCAGCTTTCAAAAAATGAAGATCTTTGTATCTGGCCCCATCACTTCATGGCAAATAGATGGATGAGGAAACAATAGAAAGTGGCAGAGTTTATTTTCTAGGGCTCCAAAACCACTGCAAGTGGTGACTACAGCCATGAAATTAAAAGACATTTGCTCCTTGGAAGAAAAGCTGTAACAAATCTAGATACCATGGTAAAAAACAGAGACAACACTTTGCCGACAAAGGTCTATCTAGTCAAGCCATGGTTTTTCCAGTAATCCTGTGTAGATGTGAGAGTTGGACCATGAAGAAAGCTGAGTGTTGAAGAATTGATACTTTTGAAGAGTGGTGTTGGAGAAGACTCTTGAGAGTCCTTGGACTGCAAGGAGATCCAGCCAGTCCATCCTAAAGGAGATCAGTCCTGAATATTCATTGAAAGGACTGATGCTGAAGCTGAAATTCCAATACTTTGGCCACCTGATGCGAAGAACTGACTCATTAGAAAAGACGCTGCCGCTGGGAAAGATTGAAAGCAGGAGAAGGGGGCGACAGAGGATGAGATGGTTGGATGGCATCACCAACTTGATGGACGTGAGTTTGAGCAAGCTCCGGGAGTTGGTGATGGACAGGGAAGCCTGGCGTGCTGCAGTCCATGGGACCGCAAAGAGTTAGACATGACTGAGTGACTGAACTGGACTGAGTTCCCCAAACTATAAAATATAAAAATACTAGTGTCTGATATTGAAAGTATTATGAATTTTAACCCATTATTTATATGAAGGGGAACTATACAGCATTGTTATTTATTTTGATGGCGGATTTTTAATGTATCTCATTGATAAATTGCCAGTAGTAAGACCAAGCAGATTTACTCTACCATTCTTCTCTCAGGATCCAGGCACGCCCTCACATAGACAGCAAAGCACTGCATCAACAGTAATCTGTAATAATCATCGCATAGGACAGACTGTAGGTTTGGGAGCATCTTCCTGGTGTTAAGGATCTCAGCTTGTAGATATATCCTGAGGACTAGGATCTCATCCTGTGTTTCACTCATGTTCTTGAGGAGCTTCAGCAGGGTATTGGGCTTCTCTGTTTTCAAATATTTAATTATGAAATAAGGAGTAATAATATCTTCTTTACTAACCTTGCAGAATGGCTGAGTGTGTGAGAACAGATTGTCTTGACACTGAGTCTGTTCTAGATTAATCAGAACCTCAAGAATTAAAGACAGCAAGCAAAAGTGAAAATCTAGCATACAGATGACCAACATCACCTCTCCAGGACTATTGTTCACTTTCTTTCACTGGAGAATGACTGGAATATGGTGTCAAGAAGCCAGTTTAGATCCTATGGGCTGAGAGTTTTACCTGAGGTAGGAGACAGTGTAGCAAGTCAGGACGATGGACCAGGGGCTGTGGAAGCATGGAGCAGGGCAGTTTGCAAGGGCAAGGGGCTGTCTAAGGAACAATACAAAAGGAGAAATGCAGAATTTGGATATAACAGAACTGGGACTTTTTCCCCATTTCTGTAATTCTGATTTGCCAATCAGAATTTTGAGGTGATTTATTTAAAAGATCACGAAAACAAAATGTTAGAAAAGCAGAGAACAGGAAATGGAAAAGGGAAGAAAGTTGATTTGTTTGTTTGGTGTTCTTTTTAAAGTTTCATAAAGACAAGGGAAATATTCTAAAGTTATTTCAAAAGAAAACTTTTTCTTCACGTATGAGATGGATTGAGGGAGTAAATGCAACTCAATAGGCTATAGAGAAGCGTACTGCCTTAGATTATTACTCTAAGAACATGTCAAGAGATATTTAAATTTAAAAAGTGCATCTGGGTCTGTGTGTGTATGTGTGTGCACATGTGCGTGAGAGAGAGAGAGAGAAAGAGAGTCTTCGTCCTTCAGAAATGACAAAAGCTTTGCAACAAGCTAACCTTGGAAGGGACGCTAGTCATTAACTTAATTAGAATTGACCTATAAGAATATGTTGCCTTTAATTCAATCACCTTAAAATAAGTAACTTCAAAGCAATGGAAAAATAAGAAAAATAAGATTGACTGTAGAGGCAACACCAAAAGGAAAACACACACACACACACACACACACATACACAACTAGACGTATAAAGAAGGGTGTCATTCTATTTAGCAAGCCAAGGATAAGTTTACTTCTTTTCCTCAGCATCACAGTGAATGTGGAAAATTCAGTAATCTCATTTGTATTTTTTTTTCATATTTTAACACTTTCAGATAAAATCAGAATGTAAGTTTCTGATTTTACATAGTGTCACATTCAATTAAAATAAAACTGGCAAAGTCAGAATGAGGATAGCCAGTGCGAGTCAAAGAAGGGATCTGGCTGGCATCGAAGTCTGCTGTGCTATATGTGTGAGTCCACAATCCATTTAAATTAAAAAAAAAAAAAACCATGTTGGAAGGAACATTGTTTTAGATGTGGAGAAAAAGGGTACAGCACTGCTTCCTGAGAAAAGAGAATCACGGCTCGCCTTCGTAAGGAAAAAGATTCATACCTATGCAAACTGGTGAAACACGTGGCTCAATAAAAGTGAGGAAAGCACTGCTGGAGTAGTCATGAATTTAAAATAAAGGGGAGAAGAGACGGGAAAAGGCAATCACACCTGCCATTATGAAGGCAGGGGTGTCTCCAGGGGAGGAAGAACAGTGGATGCCTTGAATGAAGGCTTCAGACCGTGGATGGCAAGTCATGCTAACAGTTCAGAGAGCAAGGAACCATGAGGAGGCGTGGGGCGAGTAGGGTTTAGGCAAGAAAACAGCGAGGTTAAAAAAAAACTACACACTTGAAAGAAAAGAAAATGAGGAAACAGTAACTCAGAAAACACAGGTTTATCTGAAATTTATAGAAGACAAGGGGAAGGTGGATGGGGAAAAGTTGAGAAGTTATTGGAGGAGATGATAAAGGAAGAAAATAACCCAGGGTGGCCAGGAAAAACGTCTGAGAAAAAATAAGCAAATAAATAGGAAAGAGAGAGTGACACAGAACCCAAGATTAGGGGAAGAGTTGGAATGTATAGAATCAAAGTGGGGGAAAGGAGAGCCACTTTTAAAAACTCTCAGAAGGATACGTACATTTGGGAAGACAGAACTTAAGACAGCAGAATGCCAATGGCATGCAGAGGAGGGTTTGTGGGCTCAAAGCGAGGACTCCAGTTAAAGGAGGAAGAAGCACATGATTAGATAGCCAAAAACAGCCTTTAAAAAGTGTCCCATGTGAATGATTTTTCTCTTTTTTTTTTTTTTTTGAAGAAAAGGACATCGACTGCTGATAGCCAGAGACTTCTGAGTTCTGCCTGAGGGTTGCTGTTTAAAAGGAATTCATGTCTGCCGGCACAATGGAAAAACAAAAGGTTGATGATGATATTTTTAAAAAGTTAGAGGGTTCTCATGATAAGATTTGTGTTCAGGAACCTTCCGTCAAAGGCTGGCAAGGTGCCATAAGGACAGATACCTCTAACTGACTGGGGTACTTAAGAGAAGTCACAAACTTGAAGCAGAAGGGAGCTGGCAAGGATGCTTTTCACAGATGGGACTAGAATCACGCTTTACGATGAGGCAGAAAAACCGTGTGCCTCATATGAAATGTGGGGAGCTGGTGTTTCCTCACTGCCTTCAGTCAGCACATAATAAAAAGGAGATGTGATATTGGAGATGAGGTTTAAGTTAGCTCACTTCGCTCAGACCCCATAAGTTTTGTTGTTACATTGGTTCAAGCATGTGAAAATCAGAGCAAGAAGAAAAAGTGCCCTGAAACATGAAGGTACAAATTCCATCAGAAGTCTTTCTATACGGCCAGGAACCCTCCCTCCTATGGTGACCGAATGAAAATGCCTAGGCTATAGACAAGACAAAGCCCAGAGTGACTACTGTTTAGATGTCTGACCTTGGATAAGTTATTCAATCTCTGAGATGCTTTATCTGTAAAGAATATATGAAAACACTTTTCAATGCCATTTCTCTTGCAAAGATTTAGAAATCATGCACATAGTATAAACTTTCTGTTAAAAGTGTTTTTCTATCAATTTTGTTCTCAGTATTTAGTTTTATTATGTAAGTTTTAAAATCAATCGAGTGATATCACATCTGAGGTGTCTCCCATATGGCTGGGGTTGTGGGTGTGTGGTGTGGCGTGTTGGTGTGTATGTGTGTGTTTTGGGAAATTAGGTGAAAAAAAGGACCATTTTCCTAATATTAAAAAAAAAAACAAACAACCCATTAACCATTGCTAAAACACTGAGATTGAAATCCCCATTGGGTATAGTTCTGTCTGGAAACTTCTGGCTTTTTCCTCAGGAAAAACCATTATATTGGTAATGAAAAAGCCAAAGTACCATTTCCTTTGGGAATTAAATTTGTTTAGCTTTCTAAAGCTGCTAATCCAGTGCCAATAGGTGTCTAAATGTGGACTGAGTTCTTTTCTGAGGACAAAAGAAAATTTTGGCAGCTGGAACTGCAAGCCCAAAGCTCGCCTCCCATACATGGTGGAGAGTTTTAGTGACAAGGCCAGCCACTCCACTTGCAGGCTTGGCTCCCAGAGACCCTGGCGCAGTGTCAGAATGAACCCATCTTCACTGATTCTGAGGTCTTCCAATTGTCATATGCTTTGGCTAGATAAAATTTAATTCTCTAAATGAAAGCCTGCTGGGTGTGTTCATTTTTTTTATAGCATCGTAGCAACAGTAGATCAGAGTTCTACGAGAGCAAAACAGTCTCCTTTTGCTCATTGTTGTATTCCCAACACATAATAACACCCTGTTTCAGTCTCTAACAAAGAGTGAATGATCAATAAATATTGATAAGTATTGACTGACTGAGTAAATAACACAGAGAAACATGACCTCTTCTGCCCTATAATGAATGACTAGAAAAAGATATTGCTTATTTAGCACTGCTTGCGTTGAAGAACCCATGTACGATCTTGGATGTGCAGTATGTATGTATTCCTTTATGCTCTAATAATTTAGCACAAATTAAATCCAGAGACCATCAGATCAGTTCAATTCAGTTC
Source organism: Ovis aries (assembly GCF_016772045.2). Lineage (NCBI taxonomy): Eukaryota > Metazoa > Chordata > Mammalia > Artiodactyla > Bovidae > Ovis > Ovis aries. The sequence continues at coordinate 11,155,509 of NC_056079.1, forward strand.
AGTTGCTCAGTCATGTCTGACTCTTTGTGGCCCCATGAACCACAGCAAGCCAGGCCTCCCTGTCCATCACCAACTCCCAGAGTCTACCCAAACCCATGTCCATTGAGTTGATGATGCCATCCAGCCATCTCAGACTCTGTCGTCCCCTTCTCTTCCTGCCCTCAATCTTTCCCAGCAACAAGGTCTTTTCAAATCAGTCAGCTCTTCGCATCAGGTGGCCAAAGTATTGGAGTTTGAGCTTCAGCATCAGTCCTTCCAATGAATACCCAGGACTGGTCTCCTTTAGGATGGACTGGTTGGATCTCCTTGCAGTTCAAGGGAAAGACCATCAAGCCAGTCTTAAAACTGTAATTCTCAAACTTTATATGTATAATAATCACAGGAAAAAAACTAGTTTAAAAGGACAATTCTCAAGAGATTCATCTAGTAGTTCTGAGGGAAAACCCAGAAATCTACACTTAGAAAAGTTTTCAGGAAGCAGAATTGACTTCTTACCATGCTCCATAAATGACACCCAGATTAATTATCAAAATAGTTATCAAAGGGACTTCCCTGGTGGTGTTTAAGACCAGGGAATGTTTCCAATGTAAGGAGCATGGGTTCAATCCCTGGTAGGGGGTCTAAGAACCCACATTCCTCGAGGCATGGTCGAAAAAATAGCTATTAAAATTCATTGATAAAGAGAGCAGGATAGCAAATTGCTTTTGTGTCTTGTTCCATCCAAACAAATAACACATATTTCTTTGTTTTTTATAAATTTGTTCTCGGAGTTTTTGGCTGGCAAAATTTTTGTTTTGATGTTTTTCAGCTGACGTGGGTTTTCATTGTCAGCCTGTGCACAAGCAAATTATTAAGCCATCTTTAGAAAGTACTCTTCATCACAGGCTAGAGACTCTTCAGGGGATGTGCACTGTCTGCATATAAAACTTAATTTAGTAGCTCACAGACTTACGTCTTGAACTAAAGGGTTTTGTGGTAGTTGTGATAATATTTAATAGCTCATGAAATCATCTTTCCATCTCTTGCCTCTCCTCATGGACTAAATGAACACACAACAGGTACTATTCCTGCTATGATACTCTTCCAGGCATAGCACTCTTGGTTACACAAACCCAAAATGCAGTGATATTTTGAAATACCTGGGAATGTTGTTCCTGCAACAGGATAGCCGTCATTAAGGAGGAAGGCCTTGTGCAGCCACTGACTGTGCAATTGCTTGTCTGTGTTGGCCAGGCACTCTTCACAGGCCCTGTACCCTTGCACGTATGTTCCTAGACAACACAGCACCTCCCAGACTGCAGCGGGGTAACTTGTCCAAGGCAAGCACTGTTACAGAGGGGTGCTGTGTGTGAGCACCTTTCCTTTCCTTTCCCTCAGCATAGTAAATGTAAGATGGGTGGGGACAAGAAAGAATGAAAGAGAGTGGACAGCCCAAAATATAAAGGTGAAACATAAGAGCCAAGAAAGTCTTCAATGAAGCCTTCAATGGCTTCGGTGAAGTAAGCAACTCTAAGACACTTCTGACGGGACCAGTGGTCAGCTGCTGCCCTCCGCACAGCCCGCTAGTCCTGAACGTGTCCTTCAAACTGCTTTAGGGGGCAAAATCTGTTACCGAATAGTGAAAATTCTAAGGCATCTAAAGTAGTGAGGTTATTATTGGTATGCTCTTTAAGAAAACAAGAGCATACATTTTGTCATTAAGAACATTTTTTAAATGATGATTAAAATCAGGGTATTGTATCGTCTAACTTTGCCCATTAAGTGTGGTCACTTTTCCCTAAATTTAAAATATAACAATTCCAAATATCATCTGACACATTGAAAAATTAGACACTGTATAAGTTACATAAGAAAGCTACTTTATGAAGAGGGAGCAATAAAGGTCTTGTGCAGCATATCCCTTTCATCTCTGTGGATATAAAGACCAAATTATAGAAAAGTTCTTTCTAGAATCCTGACAGTATTGGGCTCTGTCATTCAGGGTCTCCATAGCATAACACTAGCTAGAGACTGTGTAGAGAGGGCACTGTCTGCCCCAGACTCTCAGTTATGAAACATGGTCTCCACACTGAATTCAGCTCCAATGGTAATGCATAATCTCTATAGTAATTATTTTGCATTTCATGGACCACTAAGCTGAGTATCAAATTCTGATTTCTAAAATATTCATTTTCGTGCTTTCATTTCCTTAAGACAAACCATGATCACTTTCTTCTCTTCATTTCTGAAATGAGACTGAGACATGTAATGATTATAACAGGGGGTTGGAAATGTGAACTAAAGAGAACATTAAAATTGACTTTCAGTTTAATTCTAAGAAGAAGAGTGGTCATTGTCAATATGGTCAGTCTTAGAACACAATTGTTTGAAGTAATTTTTGTCATCCTTTTCACTATATACTTTTCCTCTTTTTACTGATGCCACACTTTTCTTCAGTAGGCTTACTGCTAGATGCTGGATAAGTTTATAAAACTTATAAGTAAATATGCTTTCCCGTGAACACAGCATCTCAAAAGATAGTGTTTCATGGGAGAATGTTGAGGTAGACCTAGGGGATGAAGGGCATGCTTAGACATCTCCTTGCCTAATGCATAACTTTGTAGTAACAGCAAGTGTCATCATGAAGAAAACACTTGTCCAGCTTCTGTTCTGTGTTCAATAATATTCTGCACAGTTTCACAGTATTTAATTTTATCCTCCTAGCGATACTTCAGAGTGAATATTTATGACCTGTTATTTGTGGACATGCAGAGATTTTGAGGGATAATGCTCCCAGTCCCAGAGCACTGTTGGGATGTAGCTCAGAATCTGTTTGATTCTAAACTGTTCTTTTCAAGATGATCTGATCAGGAAAGCATCTGTAATCTTTCTGATCCTTCTGCCAGCAGACCTAGTCATGTCCATAGATTCCAATATTGGGGCCATTGTTTTTTCCTTCTTCTCATGATCACTGCAGCATACAAATGGTTACACTTTTTAAATTTTTTTTAAATTTATTATTGGTATGGGCTAAGTTGTGTCCTCTAAAAATTCACATGTTGGACTTCTAACTTCCAGTGCTTCAAAATATGATGTTTTGTGGAGACAATCAAGTTAAAACAGGGGCCTTAATTACCATGGGCCTTAATTCAAGGTTACTCCTCTCCTTATAAAGAAGTTTGAACACAGATTCGGTACAGAAGGACAACCAGAAGGATTCTGACCAGGTGAAGACATGGGAAGATGTCACCTGCAAGCCAAGGAAAGAGGTCTCAGAAGAAGCCAAACCTGCCTCCACCTTGATCTAGGCACTCCATTCTCCAGAATTTTCCAACAATACATTTTTGTGTCTAAGCCATTCTGTCTGCAGAACTGTGTTACCGTAGCCCTAGCTGGCTAGTACAGTCATCATCTCTCAAATCCATATCCCTGCCATGCTCACTAACACTTCTTGTTCATTTGGCCTCATTTCAATGACTACATAGCACTGAGAAGCAAGCACCCTTCCTGCGCTACTCATTATGATTGAGCGATGCTCTGGACACAGTCCAGTTCCAGTTCCAGCTCAACTCTGGGCCCTGCTGGCTTAGTGACCTCAGAGATGGCCCCCGTTTCTCTTTTCATGTCTAAACCAGTGCCCTTGTCCAATGATTCTTTTTACCTCACTGCTACATCTTAAAACACTTATTTACAATGTTTGTTACAACTTGCAGCCGTTGCGTGCATGCTCAGTCGCTCAGTTGTGCCCCACTCTTTGCAACGCCATGGACTGTAGCCCACAAGGCTCCTCCATCCATGGGATTCTCCAGGCAAGAATACTGGAGTGGGTTGCCATTTCCTCCTCCAGGGGATCTTCCCAACCCAGAGATCAAACCTATATCGTCTGTGTCTCCTGCACTGCAGGCAGATTCTTTACCCACTGAGCCACCTGGGAAACCCAAAATTAAATGATTGGAAATAAAAAAAAAAAACCATTCATTTTCTCATCTATCTGCCTTTGGCTTTGTGGGGCTCCCTTTTATTGTCACCTATCAGAATTCTGTTCAGAACCCAGCTATTGGTCTCCTCTTCCATGAACTCAATTTTCCCGACTACATGTTTCCTCTCCCTCCACTGAACTTCCTGCATCCTTTGGGTCGCACATACACACACTTGCATTTTAATGTTCACATATGTCTATGGCAAAACAAGATTACCAGCTCTTTTATGTTATAAGGTATATGTTATATATACTGGTGTTCTTTACTGTCTAATGCTTTGAGGGTTATATTAATTTCCTAGGGCTGCTGTAACAAAATGCCCCAGATAGGGTACTTACAGAAAGTTATTCCCTCACCGTCCTGGAGGCTCAGGATCAAGGTATTGGCTAGTTTGTCTTTTCTTGAGGCCCTTCTGTGGCTTGCAGAGGCCATCTTTCCACTGTGTCCTAATATCGCCTTGGCTCTGTGCACAGAAATGCGTCTCTTCCTCTCCTTATAAGGCCATGTTATATTGGATTAGGTCCCCTGCCTTAAGACCTTATTTAACCTTAATTCCCACTTCCCTGGTGGTCCAGTGGCTACAACTCTGTGCTCCCAATGTAGGGAGCCCAGGTTTGATCCCTGGGCAGGGAACTAGATCCCACAGGCCACAACTGTTTAGCTTCCCTGGTGGCTCAGACAGTAAAGAATCTGCCCACAATGTGGGACATCCAGGTTTGATCCCTGGGTCGAGCAGATCCCCTGGGAAGGGAAATGGCAACCCACTCCAGAATTCTTGCCTGGGGAATCCCATGGACAGAGGAGCCTGGCGGGCTACAGTGCATGGGGTTGCAGAGTCAAACATGACCGGGCGACCTAACACACATGCCACTTTAAAGGCCTTGTTTTTAAATATACTCACACTGGGAGTGAGCACTTTAGCATATGCACTGTACAGAAGGGACAGAATTCAATCCATAACAGTCACAGAACGTATTTGAGAATATCTGTTCATTTTAATGCTGATCAGTTGTAGGGTATGGTGTGCTGGTACCTGTTTAGCGACCAGTTCTGGGAGTCGCTCTGACTTGCAGTCTTTTCTTTTTGCAAGTACAGCCACCATGCTGGAATGTAGACTGTCAATATGCTGGCTAGCTTGCAGTTTTTGCAGACAACCCAGTGATCAATTTTGAATCGATCTAGTATCTTTCAGGTCTGGTGGTTAAAAAAAAAAGGGGCTGGAGGGAAAGTGGTATGAAGATTTTTCGTTTTGTTTTGTTTTTTACTTCTTTGTTCTTCCACAACATGGAGCCTCAAACTCAGAAATCAGACTGTGTTGGGGGGAAAAAAGTTCCATTACTTACAAATGTAAGTCTGAAGACAACAATTCAGACTTACTACAGGAGCTGCTTTTCAGATGATGCTTATCTTTGCCTGAGTGCCCAGTAAGTTGATAACTGAATAAAGAAAAACTTCACAAGGTGACCTTTGAATGGACAGCACATTAAATTAAGTCATTAAAAATTGAATCCCCAGTAGGCAGCTTAATCATTATAATTAAACCAAGTAGTTTAAGTAAAGTCTAGCCCAATCAGTAATGCTGCTTTCAAATGCTTTATGTATTTTGATAAGTTGTTCATTAGGAAAAATTTCTATTTAGTACAAGTAAAAGGAATGTACCTCTCAAAGAAGAACATTCTATTATTTTCTAAACACTTCCCTCTCTAATATGCGATATATATTCAGACATTACTGAGAAAAATAATGTGGTACTGTACATAATGTTTTGTGTAATTATTGATCCAGAAATACACTCTATAATAGTTTGGCGTGGCTTGAATGCCTTGACCAATGTGAGAGCGATAGAAAGGTTATTAATTACTGCAGACACCGCTGAAACCATGCATAGGGACATGACGCTTTGTGCAGACATCACTGACCCAGAGAGTCCTGTTGTGATAATCTAGTGTCTCCTAAATGGTTTAATCAATACAATCCAGAGTATAAAGGTTATCAATTACTGCAGGCACTATTGAGGAGACTTCTGTTTACAGTGCTTCTAATATAAACATTGTATGTATTGGTCAGCCACTCTCACCTGCAGGACCCACTCCAGTAGTGATATACCAGACTCCAGCTGCTTGTCTTCAGCCAGCTGGACTTCACAGCTCTCTAGATGCTTTTACTCATAAGAATATCATGGTTTCTGCCAAATACTGACCCTGCAGTAGGACTTCTTTAGTTACAAAGAACAGTTATTTTTAGCTCTTCAAATGTAAGTGTAAAGGTTATGATCTGTTCATTGAAGTCCTTCATTTACAGCATGACAGCATTTTTTAATGTTTGAAAACACTTCATAAGTAAATGCTGCCATTATATTAAGTGATTGGGGGTTGTAAATATATTTTTAATTATAAATGTTTTATAAACATACGTTAAATGTGTATCTACATCATAATTCAGGGGTGAGTTTTGAAGCAGTGTTTACTTTCTAAAAAGGAGTTTAAAATGACTTCACATTAGTAAGCATATAGTGTAACTGTCAAGATGTTTTTGTTTCTCAAAATTTTCAGTCTGATTGAAGAACTTGAAAATATGATACATAGAGTTAGAGTTACTCTAGATGGGATTAAGTCAATATTCTTTGATTTTGTGGATCATCTGACCTCAGCCTTTCCCTGGAACCTGGCATGACTCAGAGAATTATTATTGTTCAGTCACTAAGTCATGATCATGTCTGACTCTTTGCAGCCCCACGGATTGTAACACGGCAGGCTTCCCTCTCCTTCACTATCTCTCGGAGTTTGCTCAAATGCATGTCCATTGAGTCAGTGATGTCATCCAACCATCTCGTCCTCTGCCGCCCTCTTCTCTCACTTTACTATTATTGTGTAAAGTCCCTATTGTCTAACTTTAATCATCACTTTGTGCATGTGAGCACATACACACACACATACACACTCTGCCTCTGTGTTCTTCAAAGCTGGAAAGGAAAGCGCAGTATATATCATGGACAATGAAGGTCAGGTCAGTTCAGTTCAGTCCAGTCACTCAGTTGTGTCCGACTCCTTGCGACCCCATGAATCGCAGCACACCAGGCCTCCCTATCCATCACCAACTCCCGGAGTTCACTCAGACTCGCATCCATCGAGTCCGTGATGCCATCCAGCCATCTCATCCTCTGTTGTCCCCTTCTTCTCCTGCCCCCAATCCCTCCCAGCATCAAAGTCTTTTCCAATGAGTCAACCCTTCGCATGAGGTGGCCAAAGTACTAGAGTTTCAGCTTTAGCATCATTCCTTCCAAAGAAATCCCAGGGCTGATCTCCTTCAGAATGGACTGGTTGGATCTCCTTGCAGTCCGAGGGACTCCCAAGAGTCTTCTCCAACACCACAGTTCAAACGCATCAATTCTTCAGTGCTCAGCTTTCTTTATAGTCCAACTCTCACATCCATACATGACCACTGTAAAAATCATAGCCTTAACTAGATGGACCTTTGTTGGCAAAGTAATGTCTCTGCTTTTTAATGTGCTGTCTAAGTTGGTCATAACTTTCCTTCCAAGGAGTAAGCGTCTTTTAATTTCATATATAGACATACAAAAACTTTAAATCCTTCATGGAAACACTCTAGCTGTCTTCTAAAACTGTTGGGATCAAGGGACCGTGTTTTGGAGTTTATGGTTGAAAGAATGAGTATTTTATTGTATACTTTTTTTTTTAATAAAAAGAAGTCATTAGCCTAATTGCCTTTTTAATTCACTATTTTCTCTGTCCCCCCTTTCCATCTTCCTGTCCTTTCTCTCTCTCCTTTTCTACCTTCCACCATTTCTTATTCAGCTTGCTAGAATCTATTGTCTCTAACTCTCTTACACTGTACTTCTGATATAACTTACTTTTTATTGTCCTCGTGACATTCATGTTCCTCAACCAGGAAAACATTTTATGAATTAAGTCTTCGATACTTGACTCATCACTCTTTGAAACTTGGGCGTCATTGAATATGATATAGAATATTCAGTAAGTTTTATAACAAGTAATGAATGTTTTGTTCAGTTTCTTCAGTATGATCCTCTTTAATATTAACAGAGTAAAAGAAGGCACAATCAATTGTAATAACTTACAAAGAATAAGACTTATGCTATAACTATATAAACTAAACAGTGATAGATATGCTGAACTTTTCTGTGATGTAGGAGACTGTCTGGACTATAAAATCTGGTTTACATCTTTTTAGAAAGTGACTTCAGTAGCATAATTTCAGTTCTCTCATTGATAATATAAGTGGAATGGAAACAGTAATAGGGTGGTGGATTTTCTAATAACCCTTCTACCTAAGATGATGAGTGTGAGCAAATCGTACCTTGTGGTAAATCAAAAGAGCTGACTCATTAGGAAAGATCCTGTTGCTGGGAAAGATTGAAAGCAAAAGGAGAAGGGGGTGGCAGGAGATGAGAAGGTTAGAGCGCATCAGTGACTCAGTGGATGGGAATTTGAGAAAACTGCAGGGGATAGCAGAGGACAGGGAAGCCTGGCACGCTGCACTCCATAGGGTTGCAAAGAGTCAGACACAACTTAGCAACTGAACAAAAACAAAATCATAATAAATGTTGGCTTTTTAAATGATTATCGTTGAGGTTTTATTATCTGAGAGCAAAAAAAATGTGCATTTTTCATTTTCTTCTTTTACTTGAGGTAGCAAGCCTTTGTAACAGAACTATCTAGATCTTGATTCACAGAGTTTATTTTTGTCTAACTTATAGTGGAAATAAAATCTGCTTTTCTAGCTCTTGTTGAATTTGTAAATGTAATTAGGTAAGTTTTATGAAGAGCTAACACATTCAACAAAATCAAACATTAATTGAATAAAGAAATAAGATAATATAGGCAGTTCATTCCAGTTTGTAAGTGTCTGACTTCTTAAAGATCGAATTCACATTTTAAAATACCACTCAAAATCCGAAATGTAGAAGCGAATACTGTCGAAGTGGCCAGGCACTGATTTCTAAGGTGATCTATAGTGTAAAGATGTTGCTTCTGTTTACTATGAGTCTGGTCATATTTCCAGGTGAGATTGCTTATTTTCTCTGTAAGAGGAAAATTACACTGAGTTTCTGCTGCTATGTGTACTCAAGATCTTTTGTTGTTGGAAAATGTTCTCCTTTATTCCTTGTAAGATCCAGTTTATTATATAAATGCTCAGCAGTAGTTCCCTCAGAAATATTCTTTATAAAAATATGAAAAGTACATTTTGGGATTTATATTAATAAAGTGTCTTTGAATGTAATTTTAGAATTCCTAACATTAAGACATCTGTTTATCACTAAGAGGTAGAATTTATTCACTTCAAGAAGCCTTTGTTAGAAGACCCATATAGTCAGCATTCAATACATACATGATCAACATTTATGTATTTTTCTTGTTTTCTTTTTCATTGGCTATGCTCAGCAAATCCATACAACGATGCCTTTGATCATATCTCTATATTCTCTGTCCCTATTAGAAGCCAGTTTTCACTGTTCTCTTTTATCTCTAAACATAGATCCTATTATTTTTCTTTCTTTACCAGTCTTTCCTTACAAAATCAGCACTTTTCTCACATATGCTTCCATTATATTGTAAAGAAGAAAAAAAAAAAAACTGTAGCCAGGATAAGGTAAATTGGTAGCATTAACAAAACATTCCTCAGTGTGCTATGTGAGGGTCCACGTTATTGGTGCAGTGACAGGGGTTCTCATCTTGTTCTACACCCCAGAGAGCTCCCACCGACATCTGAGGACAGTTAGCTCTCACACGTGCTCTGTACCCTGCTTCATTCTTCCTTTAAATATAGGTCAACACCATCCCATAGCTCTCATGGCAACTGAGTGTTTTGATGTTATGTGATTTCTGCAGTATTTTTTTGTGGAATCTTTGTATATGCAGGCATGTACTGAGAAATATTTTCTCCTCCTTTTTCCACCATGGCTATAAAGGGTTCAACTAAGGGAGAAAGCATCTGGCTTTGGCCCCATATAGGTGTGATGAAAATTAGCCTCTTTTCAGGATGATTTACTAGATAGGGTTTATTTTACACACGAGCTCTGTTGATCTGTCCTAGGTGTTAAGTGTGAATTACTGAATCTATAATATCCAGCATAAGACCAAAATATCATAAAGTTTCTTAATGAATGTTAATTAAGTTTGAACTACACCATAATGATGAGAGACACATGAAAAGGAACGATCTTGGCAAACCATCGTCTTCACCCTTCTGTCTCAGTTTCAGATGATGTATTTAGTGGGAAGCCATTGTTTTGAGGAAAAGGGGTAGAGAAGGAGGAATCCTTGTAACAAAATGCTTCTGTTTAAGCTAGAGTGTTTAAATGCACATACAATGATGGATATTTTAATCTTATAATGATTCTTAGGATATTCTAAAATGTTTCATCCATTACATGCTGGAGAAACTCATGTGTAAGTCCTTGCAAAGAGATAGGAAACAAAGAATTGAGTTCTTCGTTAAATAAAAGATTACAATTATGGCCAAAATGAAATTTCAGATTAAATAAGTACTTAAAATTCTTAAAAAAAAAAAAAACAAACAATTTTGGTGTCAGAATTTCTAGGTTTAAATCCTCTTACATTTCCATGTTATTTCCTCACAAGCAAATCACTGAAATATGTCTCAATTTCTTCATCAGTGAAATAGGAATCATGAAAACACCTGCTTGAGAAAGTTTTGCTAGAGCTAAATATATTTGCTTGGCCAAAACGTTCATCTGGGTTTATTCTGTACTTTGAATGAGCTCTTTTTGCCAATCCAGGATAAGATTTGAACTTAAGAAATAGTGACACATGAATGGCCCAACACATATCCACTTGGAATGTTGGGGTGGAGACAGGTAAATTCCACAATAAACACTTACCCAAGTCTTTGGACTAAATCACATAGGTGGTAAAGTTTTACAAGTCCTACCTGGCAGTTTGTTGTGTGTCTCACAACTAGCATAACACAAATCTGCTGATTTCTTCAGCAGAGTTTTAGTCAACGCAAATGCTTTTTCATTACTTGTCTGTGGCCTGAGTGTCCCTATCTTGTTGGAGGTCTTGCCATTTGAGTCAATCATATTTTCAGTCTTAAAATTACCTTTAAAAAAAAAAAATTCCCATCCATTCTTAGTTGATCATAGGAAATCTGATCCTCCTGATTTTATGATCTTGCCTCCGTAGGAAGAAAGCAGATAAATATTTTGTTATTTCCAGTTGCATTAAATGTGCTGTCACAAAACGTCATTCTCTTGGTCAGGTAACTAGATAGGAGACTGACATTTTTTAGCGCACTGGAATGCTATGATGTTTAACTAGCAAAGTCCATCAGGCTGACACAGGATTGGATAGACCTAGTTGTTTGAACAGCTGATAGATGACTGTGATAAACTTTGCCTCAGTGATTGTACCTCTATATCTAATGCACTGGGGAGAGATGCTGTCCATCAAGGCATTCTGGAGCACATGTCAGAGTGACCCCTGTGATTGCTTCTTTAACCCTTTTCAGACACAACATTTGATGTGCATATTATAGCACGTCACACATCCTTGTCAAAATAGCACTGATCTTTAATTTTTTATAGAGTGATAAATATTTTAAAAAGTCAGGATTCTTTCTTCCTTCTCTCATTCTCCAGAGCATTTGTTTCTCATGCTTTGCAATATTTGTATATAAAGGTGTACAGTGGTTAGAATCTACTTATACTTTTGCATAATAATAAAGATATTTGCATGGGCCTTTTTCTAATAACCGTAGCTATAGAAACTCACATTGAATAATGCTCCTGGAACAGGGTGAAGGGCAAAACTATGTGGAGGAGCCCCTAGAGTTCCTTCTATTGATCAATTACTGTTCATGTGCTAAAAAGTGGAAAGGGGAGAAGAAGAAGATTGCGATCATCTGAATTTTATGTATAATTGTGAAATGTCTCTCTTCTTTGTCATTGTCTTTATTGCTTGGAACACAAAATAAACAGTATTCTAATGGTGCAAGCAAGAAATCCTCTTTCTTAGCAACATGGAAACTTACATTACCATATGTAAAATAGATAGCCAAGGGGAATTTGCTCTGTGGCTCAGGAAACTCAAACAGGGGCTCTCAATCAACATAGAGAGGTGGATAGGGGAGGGCGATGGGAGTTTCAAAAGGGACGGGATAAAAAAAAAAAAAGAAATCCTCTTTCTTAAGTTTTCCCTCTTCCACTCCAACATGGAAAGCAGAATTCAGAAAGAAAAAAGTGTGGGACACAGACAAATTGTATTACCTTTGAATTACTGGATGTGGTAGGAAGTATCTACTTCCCATTATCTAGTTCAAAATAGGTCTTCTCAGAAAATTGTTATTGAGAATTTAATATGTATAAGACTCCAATGGTTGTAGAATCTGTAAGCTTTGTGGGAAATAGAAGGCGTGGTTCTGTATTCCAATGGATTTATAATAATATAATGATAATTATTATTAGAACAGATAAGCGTTCTCTTACTTTTATTAGAATATTATTATTCTTAGAACACATGTGGAGACGGCAATGGCAACCCACTCCAGTACTCTTGCCTGGAAAATCCCATGGATGGAGGAGCCTGGTAGGCTGCAGTCCATGGGGTCACTGGGAGTTGGACACGACTGAGCAACTTCACTTTCACTTTTCACTTTCATGCATTGGAGAAGGAAATGGCAACCCACTCCAGTGTTCTTGCCTGGAGAATCCCAGGGAAGCGGGAGCCTGATGGGCTGCTGTCTATGGGGTCACACAGAATCGGACACGACTGAAGCAACTTAGCAGTAGCAGTAGAACACGAGTCTGTGGATAGTTCAAACAGAGTTTCATGCTCACGTTAAAGTTGATAAGAGAAAGAAGCAGTGTTTGAGACAGCCAGTGATGAAATGCTAAAACCACAAAGCAGGGAAGTATACATAACAAATTATGCATGCTAAAATTTATTTCTTTTAATGTGAATACTCTAGGTATATAAAACACAAAATGTATGCTAACCCAGTGTTTGAAGGATTTTTATCATTGCCAATAAGGACCATAGATTCTTTTTTACCCTAGTTATATCTGTACCCTTATGTATCAGTGAATTCCATGAGGGAGATTACAGTTCTGTTGCAGAAAGGGGGACCCCTTCTAGGGCCTTAACTGGGTTCTTGTCTAACACTCGGAAATGAATTGTCTGAAGAGACACATGTGCTGACAAAGCAAGAGATTTTATTGGGAAAGGGCACCCGGGTGGAGAGCAGTAGGGGAAGGGAACCCAGGAGAACTGCTCTGCCACATGGCTCGCAGTCTCAGGTTTTATGGTGATGGGATTTGTTTCTGGGTTGTCTTTGGCCAATCATTCTAATTCAGAGTCTTTCCTGGTGGCGCATGCATCACTCAGCCAAGATGGATGCTAGCAAGAGGGATTCTGGGAAGTGGACGGACACGTGGTGTCTCCTTTAGACCTTTCCCGAACTCTTCCGATTGGTGGTGGCTTATTAGTTCTGTATTCCTTACCAGGATCTCCTGTCGTAAAACAACTCATGCGAATGGTTACTAAAGGGCCTGCCCAGGGTGGGTGGTTTCAGTCAGTGTGCTTCCCCTAACAGTTCCATTCAAAGTCTGAAAGGCTAATATGTCAAAAGCTGATGTGCTATCTGAAATGTGGATGTTCATATTTACTTTGAGTCCAGTAAATGCAAGATGATACTGCCAATCATTGGACTCTGGTGGGCTTTCATGTCTGTTGACAATTCGTTGTCCCTATTTCTCTAAACTTAGCACAGCCATGTGCCCCCAAAATAAAAAGGACTGAAGGGATTATGGGGGAAAATATTTGGGATTTGAGCCAGTGCACAAAGGTCATTTACTAAAAAAGTGAGCTTGAAGATTGTGAGGAAAGAGGGAAATTACTAAAGATGACATCTTGGTTTTGGTATCAGTTAGTCTTCATAGATAAGATTAAACTTCTAAGAGGTAAGCCCAGGAATTTAAGAGCATATAATTTATATTAATATAAACTCTCTGTCTTGTCACAATATGCTTCTTATTTAGTTATTTACTATCTGAAAATATGTTGAGTTTCAATTCTGCCTTAGGCATTACCTGTTATACCTCACGCCCCTGTAACTCGAATCTGAGTTGTTAAGGTTCTTAGATATCTCCCATCCTCTGAGGTCTCTCTGTCTTTTACTATTTGAATAAAAATGTCCGAGCACTGCATATAGAGTGGGGAACCCAGTGCCTCCCATTTCCCCATTCATCCTACCTTATCCAGTCCTGGACCCTGCCTCTGGTCCCTTGTTCAGAGGATCACTAACACAGGACATTTCGAGTGTTTTGTTATGGTGGGAAGATATTGCACCAAATCAAAATTCAGAAACTACTTAAAATTCAGATGTTTGATGTCAGAGTTCTCTCATTTACACTATTCTGCCAACCATCCCTTCATCCCAGTGACAGATGATTCCTTCTTGACTCCAGCCTTGAATCTACCTAACTCTTCCTGCCTCTCCCGCTTCCCAAGTCCATGGTGCTTCTCTCTAGAGCTCTGCTTGGAAACTCATGATGCTTCTGCTTCATTTTGCAGAACAATTTTTTTTGTCTCTTAGCCATCCAGGCTATGCTCAGAAAGGCTTCTTTTGTAAACCAAATGGCTCATACAGAGTCACCTACTCACTTTCCTTAAAAAATAAACCAAAAATATATCTGTCCCTCCCCTCTGTTACCAAATAGCTTTCTTTTCTCTTTTTCCATGGGTCTTTCCTCCAGCTGAAAACCCAGTACCTCCCCTGGGGCCAAGCCGTTCCTTTCTTATTCTCTTTTCCTGGCCCGGAGGCTCCCAACAAGCTTTCATCACCTCTTGCTTGCTACCTACACCTACTGACTAGCTGCAGAATAAGGCAGTGTCTCCCTACTTTCAGAAGGCTAGTGAAATAGATACTTTTCATTTATTTTGAAGGACTGCTGACAATAGGAATATACTGACAGATAGGGTCTAACACATATAAGTTATAAGAGAAAATTGCTAATACTAACTATTATTCTTCTGGTGGAAAAATTTAAAAAAAAATTCTGTCTCTCAAACAAAGCCAGTTCTATATATGTTGGGTTGGCCAAAAAGTTTGTTCATACTTTCCATAAGATGTTATGGAAAAACTCAATTGATCTTTTTGGCCAAACTCAACCTATAGACTTTTGGAATAGGTTGCCAATTTTATGAAACTTTTTAACAAATCAAGCTTTGGATTTTTGAGTCATTCATTTAATTTTTATTTTATTTTTATTAACTCTGTTCACATCACAGTATTCCTTTCTACTTCCTTTAGACTTGGGGTTCTTTTTGAGTCCCCTATTTTGGACACTTCATTTAACACTCAGCTTTCCTTTTTTTTTTCAATTAATCATTTAACACTGCAAATTTTTTTCCACATACTCTCTTAATCTAGATGCCACTTGTTTTGATTCATTATCAGTCAGTCATGATTTCTAAATGTCTTTGTGATTATTCGCTAGACCCATGAGTCTATACTCAATTGTTTGTTTACTATGATTTTTTAAAAATTATTGATTTCTTTCTTAAATTAGTATTCAATATAGTCTGTATGAAATTTATATTTTGAAATTTGGGAATGCTTCTTATATGGCTGAAGACAAATGCTTCTTATATGGCCTAAAACTATGTTGTGGAGAGAACTTTTTTTTTCCCTACCCATTTTGGACATTGCTTTCATAAAATGCAGTGAATTGAAAAATAAATGTCACTGGAAAAAGAAAAAAACTTTAAAAATGGTTACAGCCCAAACAATTAACATTAGGATCCAAAGGAAAAAGCTACATGCAGATAAAATAGCTTCAGTGAGTAACAGTCGTTCAGTCTTGTCTGACTCTTTCCTACCCCATGGACTGTAGCCTGTCAGGCTCCTCTGTCCATGGAATTCTCCAGGCAAGAATGTTAGAGTAGGTTGCCATTTCCTTCTCCAGGGAAAATAGCTTCAGGCCATTGCCCAATTTTGATCTTTAAAATGTTATCTTTAATATAATTGTGTTCTCAATATCTATGAGACCTAAAAAACATCTTGGATTCCAAACTTCTCTGTGTAGAAGACTTTCAGGATGCTAATGAAATGGTAACAGGAGAATTTCCATATGAGTGGAAGAGTCCTCAGTGAATTGAACACTTAGAAACAACATAGGTGTAGAGGTAATTATGGCAGTTAACACTCCCAGTGCCACTCAGGGCACCTTTACTGCTGGGTTTATGGTTCAACTTCCCAAACAATTTGAAACGAAGTGTGTTTACTTAAGGTTTTACTGGATGCTTTCTTGTTCTGCTAACTACTCTAGGGAAATGGTGACTATAGTGGACCTCCTCACCAATACCAGTGATGTTTGTTGTGGCAGCTGAAATACTGGGATGTGAAATGTTCCATGGTGATTCCTGCAAACGACATCATAAATGTCATGTTCCAACAAAAACACAGTACCTAGCACTTAATGAACTACTGAATAACGAATTATTTTCTTCAGCTTTTATATGCCTTATTGAAAATTATTTAGAAAGTAAATATATTACATTCTTGTGCTATTGTAAATCGGTCTTCCCAGGTGGTGCTAGTAGTAGAGAATCCACCTACAATGCAGGAGACCTGGGTTCGATCCCTGGGTGGGGAGGATCCCCTGGAGAAGGAAAAGGCAACCCACTCCAGTGTTCTTGCCTGGAGGATTCCATGGACAGAGGAGCCTGGAGGGCTACAGTCCATGGGGTCGCAAAGGGTCGAACACAATTAAAGTGACTTAACACACACACTCTTGCCCATCAGTGATATTATGAATGTATTTCCTTATGTTGTCTTTACTAGAATGTATTTTTCCAGTCTTGTGACACTAGCTGATAGTGCCATATATGGCCCTCAGATTATTTACTTAAAACTATTAAAGCTTACTTGGGAAAAATGCATTGTTTTAACATAAATAGGAAACGCATATTTCTAAAATTGTTCATTCACCAGGAAAAAACTGTAAATACAGTTACAAAGCAAGGCAACGGAACTCATTTTCTTAGTTTTATAAAAGAACCACATTTTTGGTCTGTGAAGCTTAGAAAACACAGGTTACCCAGATTAAAATAGGTATTATTTTTTTTAAATTTTTCCTTCTAATAATAAATATAATTACTGTTAACTGTTTGAAAAATTATTAATTTGAAAAATTAAGATGATCTATAATCAACCATTTTTATAAAGGAGGATTAGAACTAATTATCTTATGGGCTTCCCTGGTGGCTCAGTGGTAAAGAATCTGCCTGCCAGTGCAGGAGATGCAGGTTCAATTCCTGGGTCTGAAGGATGCCCTAGAAAAGCAAATGGCAACCCACTCCAATATTCTTGCCTGGGAAATCCCATGAACAAGGGAGCCTGACAGACTACAGCCCATGGGGTTGCAAAAGAGTCAGATATGAGTTAGCAGCTAAATAACACCAACCTAATATATTTCCATCTAATATATTTCCTTCCAGTCTTTTTTTCAATTATTTTAAGTGAAATAAGAGCTTATTTTGCATTTTATTTATAATGTATTTATAAAAACAAATATGAGAACTGAATAAATTACTGAAATAATCCTCTGTTAATTTTAGAGAATTTTTATGTATTTCATAGTGTTAAAATTTAATCATCTTCTAATTCTTTGTAACTGTGCCATCTACTAACCATCTCTATTGATTTCTAAACAAATAAGCATGTTCATGACCACAAGTCACATTTTATTCTATAATTGTTCTTCCTTTTTCAGACCATTTCTTCCCCTATTCTCACTAGAGACTGAGGGCAAAGTTGCTCTTCTATTGACAGGATTCTGGTTTTGGACTCTGCAATGATTCACTTGGGTTGTGGAATTATTTCCCTTGAAAAGCGACAGGGGAGTGCTAAGATGGCAAAGTAATAATTACTTCCTTCGGCAGCAATAGTTTAGGGAAAAGCTCCAAGACATATGGGCTGAATATTTAGCAGACAGTGATAATGGTGAGGTCACAGATTCGACTCTGTGGGACGCCAGCGAAGCACTATTGCGGGGAAAATTGATTGAAATCTTTGCCCAAAAGAAAAGGGAAAGGCAACTACAAATACCAGAGTTAGGGACTCAAATGAGGAGCCTCCAAAAGGAGCATATTAAGAAGGGTAAGGCTAAAACTAATTGATTTAGAAAATGCCAAGGGGAAACTTAATAGGATTCTAAATGAGAGAATGGAGTATCTAATAAAGCTCAATAAGAGCAAGTTTTCCTCCCATGGCAATAAAGCAGATACTATCTTGGCCTGCGAACTTAGAGGGAGAACGCAATTGAGACTAATTAGGGAAATTATGGGACAAAAAGGGGCCCCACTATAAACCCCATGAAACAAGAACCAGCATTATTCTTTATTATTCTTTCACAGACACATATGGCATTAAACTGTGTGTGTTATTTTAAAGTTTCTAGACCCAGTTGATTGCCATAAAATGTAATTGACTTCATTGAATGTGCTGTTTCTATTTCTGTGTCTTCATGTGACTCTGTGAACATAATAGAGGGTTTGGGACACAATGTGAAAAGTAATGCAATAATGTGCAAAGACCACTAGACTAGTAATCAGAAGACCTTTTGTCTAGTAGCAGTGGTGTTAGTTGCTCGGTTGTGTCCAGCTCTTTTCTACCCCATGGACTGTTACATGCCAAATTTTCCAGGCAAGAATACTGAAGAGGTTGCTATTTCCTTCTCCAGGGAATCTTCCCGACCCAGAGATCAAACCCAGGTCCCCTGCATGGCAGCCAGATTCTTCGCTCTTTGAGCCACCAGGGAAACAGAAGACCTTTTGTCTAATGTTGTTAAACAATTTTCCCGAGTTCCTACATAAAAGTGAAAGCTCCTGAATCTTCTCCATCTGAGTTTGACAAACGTAGTTATTATGTTATCCTTTCAAAGCTATCAAAGATAGAGAGTAAAGCAATGCATGTATCAGAACTGTCAGAGACCCTTTAGCCAAAGAAGAAATGAGAAAAGAAAAGAAAAAAAGAAAATAATAATAAAATGATTAAACCTTTTCACTTAAGATGACCTGCTAAGTGTCACAGGGTAGCTGATGAACTGTTATCCCCATAAATATTTATAGGGAAAAAATCCCCAAATGCATCATCTTTGGAAGAACTGTTTATATATACCTACATATATGTATTTTAACAAGAGTGTACTTACACTTTTATATTTTTAAATTAAAAATATTACTGTGAGCAATTAGAATACCTTGTCTTTAAATATTTTCCCAATATCAAAAGCATTCTTAGTGTTTAATAGATTTTTAAAATATAATTTTGCTTGTTTTAACTGGTGAAAAAAAGGGAAATACTATTTTTTATTTTCTAACTCAATTTGATATCAGAGAGTGAAACTGATGCATAATACATTTATTTATAAGTTGATTTTTGTCTACTTAGCTGAAAGAATTGATACTAAAATAGACTCACTTAAATAAACTATGCTATTATATATTCTGTATCATTCAGTTCAGTTACTCAATCATGTCTGACTCTGTGCGACCCCATGAATCGCAGCACGCCAGGCCTCCCTGTCCATCATCAACTCCCGGAGTTCACTCAAACTCGCGTCCATCGTGTCAGTGATGCCATCCAGCCATCTCATCCTCTGTCATCCCCTTTTCCTCCTGCCCCCAATCCCTCCCAGCATCAGAGTCTTCTCCAATGAGTCAACTCTTCGCATGAGGTGGCCAAAGTATTGGAGTTTCAGCTTTAGCATCATTCCTTCCAAAGAAATCCTAGGACTGATCTCCTTCATAATGGATTGGTTGGATCTCCTTGCAGCCCAAGGGACTCTCAAGAGTCTTCTCCAACACCACAGTTCAAAAGCATCAGTTCTTTGGTACTCAGCTTTCTTCATAGTCCAACTCTCACATCCATACATGACCACTGGAAAAACCATAGCCTTTACTAGGCGGACCTTTGTTGGCAAAGTAATGTCTCTGCTTTTCAATGTGCTATCTAGGTTGGTCACACTTTTCTTCCAAGGAGTAAGCGTCTTTTAATTTCATGGCTGCAGTCACCATCTGCAGTGATTTTGGAGCCCCCAAAAATAAAGTTTGACACTATTTCCACTGTTTCCCCATCTATTTCCCATGAAGTGATGGGACCAGATGCCATGATCTTCATTTTCTGAATGTTGAGCTTTAGGCCAACTTTTTCACTCTCCATTTTCACTTTCATCAAGAGGCTTTTCGTTCCTCTTCACTTTCTGCCATAAGGGTGGGTCATCTGCATATCTGAGGTTATTAATATTTCTCCCGGCAATCTTGATTCCAGCTTGTGCTTCTTCCAGTCCAGCATTTCTCATGATGTACTCTGCATAGAAGTTAAATAAGCAGGGTGACAATATACAGCCTTGACGTACTCCTTTTCCTATTTGGAACCAGTCTGTTGTTCCATGTCCAGTTCTAACTGTTGCTTCCTGACCTGCATACAGATTTCTCAAGGGGCAGATCAGGTGGTCTAGTATTCCCATCTCTCTCAGAATTTTCCACAGTTTATTGTGATCCACACAGTCAAAGGCTTTGGTATAGTCAATAAAGCAGAAATAGATGTTTTTTCTGGAACTCTCTTGCTTTTTCCATGATCCAGAGGATGTTGGCAATCTGATCTCTGGTTCCTCTGTGTTTTCTAAAACTAGCTTGAACATCTGGAAGTTCACAGTTCATGTATTGCTGAAGCCCAGCTTGGAGAATTTTGAGCATTACTTTACTAGCGTGTGAGATGAGTGCAATTGTGGGGTAGTTTGAGCATTCTTTTGCATTGCCTTTCTTTGAGATTGGAATGAAAACTGACTTTTTCCAGTCCTGTGGCCACTGCTGAGTTTTCCAAATTTGCTGACGTATTGAATGCAGCACTTTCACAGCATCATCTTTGAGGATTTGAAATAGCTCCACTGGAATTCCATCACCTTCACTAGCTTTGTTCGTAGTGATGCTTTCTAAGGCCCACTTGACTTCACATTCCAGGATGTCTGGCTCTAGATGAGTGATCATACCATCGTGATTATCTTGGTCATGAAAATCTTTTTTGTACAGTTCTTCTGTGTATTCTTGCGACTTATTCTTAATATCTTCTGCTTCTTTTAGGTTGATACCATTTCTGTCCTTTATCGAGCCCATCTTTGCATGAAATGTTCCCTTGGTATCTCTAATTTTCTTGAAGAGATCTCTAGTCTTTCCCATTCTGCTCTTTTCCACTATTTCTTTGCATTGATCTCTGAGGAAGGCTTTCTTATCTCTTCTTGCTATTCTTTGGAACTCTGCATTCTGATGCTTATATCTTTCCTTTTCTCCTTTGCTTTTCACCTCTCTTTTTTTCACAGCTATTTGTAAGGCCTCCCCAGACAGCCATTTTGCTTTTTTGCATTTCTTTTCCATGGGGATGGTTTGATCCCTGTCTTCTGTACAATGTCACGAACCTCATTCCATAGTTCATCAGGCACTCTATCTATCAGATCTAGTCCCTTAAATCTATTTCTCACTTCCACTGTATAATCGTAAGGGCTTTCATTTACCCCTGATTTTAGACACTCAGGTGGCTAAAACCACAAAATAATTTTGCTTATCAGATTATTTTAAAGATTTAAAATAATTAATAAAATCAAGGACTTAAATATGAAAAAAAGTTATATATGCTGCTGCTGCTGCTAAGTCGCTTCAGTCATGTCTGACTCTATGCGACCCTATAGACAGCAGCCCATCAGGCTCCCCCATCCCTGGGATTCTCCAGGCAAGAACACTGGGGTGGGTTGCCATTTCATTCTCCAATGCATGAAAGTGAAAAGTGAAACTGAAGTCGGTCAGTCGTTTCCAACTCTTCGCGACCCCATGGACTGCAGCCTACCAGGCTCCTCCCTCCACAGGATTTTCCAGGCAAGAGTACTGGAGTGGGGTGCCATCACCTTCTCTGATATATACATATATATATACATACATATATATATATATATATATATATGTATAGCATACCCTTAAAAAGTATGATTTCATATATTTCCCAGAATAAATCCAAGCAAAAATGTTAATGGAGAATACTCACTGTAGAATTGAGGAACTTGAATGAAGCTTGCTATGAGCAGATTTTGTTTGTGCACTATTTAGTGAATTCTGCTATTATAAAATACCTATAAAACCTGCAAAAGTTATCAATTCTATTAGAATGTGTGATGACATTGAAGTGAATCTTTCTTTCTCAGTACTTTTTAGTGACAGTCAATATTGTTGAAAAGAGGCACTCTCAACAGATCCTAAGCATGGAGCCTGCCCCTTTAATGTCCCTTGACTCATCTACTACTGTTTTTGTCATTAAACTAAATAGTATCAAATGGCCCACTGATTTTTTTTTCCTTTCCTCCAAAGATCCCATGTCCCTTCTCTCTAGCGTAAACAGCTTTGCCCACTAGCACACTAGGAAAGGTTGAAACAAAAAAGTAATATAATAGAATGCACAGGCATATTGTCTTTGATTGTTTGTGGCAATATCATTAAAAAGAGGAAGGGGATTTGGTTTCCTAGGTCATTGTCTGTTGAGCTGTAGAGATCCACCCTCACCTGTTATGAATGTATGATTTCAAGTAGCAAGATCTGTAGAAAAGTTCACAATATATAGATACCACAACTGAGCAGCATTAGACTAAAATACGAAAGGATGGTAAAGTTAGGTGTAAGTGCTTTGTAGGATGACAGAGCAGGTACAAACACAAGCAAATTAAGAAATTGGGGTTGTATTCCAAGAAGAGTGCACACGAAAAGAGATAGCCTGATAAATTTCCTCTAGTCTTTTTTATTTTTTCATTTTGTATTGGAATATAGCCGATTTTCAATGTTGTGATAATTTCAGGTGGACAGTGAAGGGACACAGCCATCCATATACATGTATCCACTCTCCCCAAAACTCCCCTCCCATCCAGACTGGCTGCCACATAACACTGAGCAGAGTTCCCTGTGCTTTGCAGTAGGTCCTTGTTTATCCGTTTTAAATATAGCAGTGTGTACAGATGACCGTTAAGTTCCTTCTCTAAGTCTGTGAGTTTCTTTTTGCTTTGTAAGTTCATTCGTATCATTACTTTTTAGATTCCCACATGTAAGAGATGTCATACCACGTTTCTCCTTCTCTGTTTGACTTTACTCACTTTGACGATTTCTAGGTCCATCCACCTCTGGTCTTTGTGGAAGAGGTTCGTGACAAAGCTGAAAGTATATACCTATCTCCCATTTAAATGATGGGAGAAAGAAAGACTTATAGTCTTGGGAAAAGGAAATTGTGCATAAAAGCACTAAAAGAAAATAAAAGACAATGTGAACATTAAAGCATGAATAGTAATTTTATGCAAAATGTGAAATGATCTATAAAATCTTGCAAACAGAATCATTAACTTGCACTTCTTTAAGTTGCTTAAACAACTATGTTGGGTAATAAGTAGTGGGTTTTTTTGGTTTAATTCAGTTCAGTCACTTAATCAACTTTGACTCTTTGCGACCCCCATGGACTGCAGCATGCCAGTCTTCCCTCTTCTTCAACAATTCCAAGAGCTTGCTCAGACTCACGTCCATAGAGTCAGTGATGCCATCCAAACATCTCACTCTCTGTTTCCTTTAGTCGTCTTTTAAAAGATTTTAAATCATTTTAATTGGAAAAATTAATGTTTTACTTCTGATATAGTGGAGTGAATTAATGGAAGTAAATTTTTAAAACATATTTTAGATATCTTTATATTCATGTCAGAATATTTTATAATCTTTCAGTGAATTTTCAAGTATTTGTAGAGTTTTCAATGTGATTTTTTTTTAAGGATGAAATCATGCTATGTAATTCTAAATTGCTGTCATGTAATTTTATACATTTGTACATTCTTATCTCATATTTATTTCATTCACTGGATATATTGGTTGGAAATAAGAAACACAACCATGCCAACAATAAAAAGTTTGAAGTTTAGTGACTAAATTTAGTGAATTTAGTTAGATTGTTGCTGTACCGGACACATGATGAAAATAGCAATTAAAGCTTAACCAAAAAAAAAAAAAAAGAAAAAAAATCTCAAAATATCAGAGAACTGTTGGCTTTTGTCATATTAACAGACTGAACTAGAGGATTAAAAAAAAAAAAAAAGTTAATGCAGTCTATTATTAAATTTTGACCCAGGGAGTTTTTACTTTCTTTAATGTTTTAATGTTGGAGATGTAAAATCCAATTTACATCAAACCTTTAGATAATGACATGTATATTAATACATGATTCTGACAAAGACTTCTGTACCCTTTCTACAAAAAAGCACAATCATATATCAAAGAACTGTCAACCACTGGGACAGCTCTTTGTTTTAACAGAGATCTACAAAGGCTCACACATTCTTTGGGCAAAAAAGTGAGTGACGATCAAAGAACTTTGCAGGGGAGCTTCCGATATATAGGAGCAATCTCTATATTTATCCGATTTCAGTTATTCTGTGAGTAATAGGTACAAGATGGAATCCTTTTTGACAAAATATCAGTGTGAATTATGTACTGAATTTTCAAGTGATTTAGTAAAATTGGATAAATAGCCATGTTTATTTTTCGTCAGTACTGTGCAGTTTGGTTTAAGTAGTGCTTAACTCTTTGTAGTCTTTATTCTTACACTGATTTAACAAAGTCTTCCAGCACCTATTGTGCGTGCTCCAGTCACAGCTCTGGCCTGTAGTCTCCAGCTTTCAAATTGAGATGAGAAAATTACCAGGAGTAAATCTTTTGAAGAATGGAGCGTACCACGTCTTCCCACTTTCCTCAGATTCCATCTTCACACGCAGTGAAATCTTGAAGATGGAATCGGAGGGAAATGGTAAGAATTTCTGGGTATTAGTTGAAAATTACTTTCCTCTAAGGAGCCCTGTCTCCGCTGGTTATTTCTTCACATTAGAAAGACAGTAAGACTGCGTGTCCGACAATAGCAGAAGTGGGAAGCAATTCACTGGATAAGATGGATATTTTTAACAAGACAACGGGCAGCTCTCTGCCTTAAAGATTTAGAGGGAACGAGAGACAAACTCCAAAGAGATAGAACACTTTTTGACCGAACACCTTCCTCCCTGAACCTCCCATTTCCCTCCCCTGCCCCTCAGTGAAAAGTGCTGCGGTTCATTCACCCGAGTGCCCTAAGCGGAGACCTGAGCCTTATCCTCCACTTGCCCACACATGGTATTCCAAGTCACCACCATCACTTCCTCCCGCCCCTCCACCAGCTCAGAACCAGGTACCATTACCTGACCCTGGGTCCTGTGACAGCATCAAGTCCCTATTGCTTTGACTGAAGCCCCACCAGCCCCAGTCCATCTGATTTGCACGCACTTTGATTCAGCCATAGGAAACTATTTGCAGTGCACGAACACATTTTCATTTCTCTTACATGGGAATCTTGCCCTGCCTAGAGAAGCTTTCCATTCATAGCTACCTGCTGCTGCTGCTGCTAAGTCACTTCAGTCGTGTCCGACTCTGTGCAACCCTATAGACAGCAGCCCACCAGGCTCCTCTGTCCTTGGGATTCTCCAGGCAAGAACACTGGAGTGGGTTGCCATTGCCTTCTCTAGCCATAGCTACCTACACGTTGCCAAAGAGGGAAAATCTAAACCCACTCTTTTGTTAAAATCTTCACTTCAATGTTGCTTCTGATACATTCTCAAAACAAAGCATGGTTAGTTGCCCTCCCTGTAGGCTCCATAAAACTCTGATTAGCTTGTTGTTGTAGCACTGAACTTAGGTTTGTTTTTTTTGTTTTTTTTTTTTGCCTGCCCAATCTGTTTTTTCCTCCCTCTGTCTCCACTCCGTCTTTGAAGGAAGGGATTGTTAATTACTGCATTTTCAGCATTCAGACTATTTTCAAAATATAGAATTAACTTGGAGAAGGAAATGGCAATCCACTCCAGTACTATTGCCTGGAGAATCCCATGGACAGAGGAGCCTAGCAGGCTACAGTCCATGGGGTCACAGAGAGTCGGATACAACTGAGTGACTTCACTTTTTGGTAAGGTAGGATTTGGCGACAAGAGGAAGAAGACAATGAGAAGAACCAAAGTCAAATAAGGATAACTTGGCAGTGATACAGGGGAGGGAAGATACAGGGGAGCTCTTGAGTAATACTGGTATTAATTGAAGCAAGCTGGACCATATATGAACTATATAGAAATAATTCTGTCTGACTTGGTAACTGGGGACCCAGTGAGAGACAATATGTAACTCCAAGTTTCCTTTCTTAGAACATTATAGAAATGATTCTTAACCCACCATTGTGGGACATTTTGGGCAAGAAAGTTATATAGGAAATAAGTTCTAAAATTCTAAAACAAGCATAGTGTATTGACATCATTGTTTAATTATTGGCCCAATTGATGTATAAGATGAAGTGGTAATTTGTGGGTAATCTGAGACCATATTAAATCTTGAAGATAAGTATTTCTTCTTCAAGTACCTTTTAAGAAAATTCACTGGGTGTGTTTGATCACCCAATATAACAACAGTGACACACAGCTAATAGGCAAGAATATATCCACTACTCAAAGTCCTCTGTTTTGTCCCTGACCCCTTTAAGGCCAGAGTTTTCAACTTAATAGCTGCATCAGCAAAAATATGCAAATCTCTCTTATCTATTTTGTGTGAGATAAGAATAAGCCAGTCTAACAATCCTGCCACCTGTCTGTATAGGTTTAAGAAGATTCTTCTAGAACCTGCTTATAGGTAATGATGGCATAGTTTATGGTGTCCATTTAAAATAAGAATATTCAATAAAACTTCGATCCCCAAGGCAGATACACTGCTCTGTCCACTAACAAGGTGGATTTCTATCATGCTCTAGTTCCTACTGAAGCTGGATTACTCGATCTGCCCTACCCTCTCCTTGCCTTTGAATTAAGCAGAAATTGACTCTCATTTTTTAAGTTCTTTCTGCACCTCACTAGGGAGTTAGTAGGCTTTCTTTTAATAAGTAATAATGAAGTAATAATCTTTTCATAGTAATAATGAAAAATTAAAAGATGTGCTTAAAATAAGATTCAACCAATCTCTAATTTTTGTTTTTGCTTTTTTCTTAAAGGTGGTATAATGCTTATCTTACAAGATTTCACTTTCCCTTCCCAAAAACAGCTTTCAAGAAAAAGTGATTTATGTCAACATTTTAGACAGAAATCTTTTCCTCCCCTAAGATTTTGATAAATGCAATATCTGGTATATTTCCTACATTATAATACTTAATATTTAAAATAACACACTTGATATAAGATAATTTGACCTTAAAATTCATGGAGCATGCTCTTCTTCTTTAAATATTGTATTCTCAAAGGCAGATACACTGCTCTGTCCACTAACAAGGTGGATTTCTATCATGCTCTAGTTCCTTTTGAAGCTGGATTACTCGATCTACCCTACCCTCTCCTTTCTAGCTTGAACTTATACTCAGAACTGAGAGAAATGGTTGTATGTGTGATAACAGTTAAATTAAACCATAATGGTAATAGCTAAGTTACTTCAATTCTACATATTGATCAAAACTCATAAAAATCTTTATATTAGAACATCTGTAAACATGAGAGCAAATGATTATCAGAAACTAAGTGGGATGCTGATAATAAGCTGTAATTTAGGGCAAAATTGATTATGTATTTTATACCATAATAAATGTATCATGTAAGAGTCACCTTCATCACATGCCTAGTTATACATATTAGTCAAGTTTTGTATGTAACAGAACTTGACTTCTTTTTTTAATATTTATTCTTAATTGATTGATGGTTGCTTTACAATACTGGTTTGATTTCTATAATCAGTTCAGTTCAGTTCAGTCGCTCAGTCATGTCCGACTCTTTGCGACCTCATGAATCGCAGCATGCCAGGCCTCCGTGTCCATCACCAACTCCCAGAGTTCACTCAGATTCAAGTTCATCGAGTCCGTGATGCCATCCAGCCATCTCATCCTCTGTCGTCCCCTTCTCCTCCTGCCCCCAATCCCTCCCAGCATCAGAGTCTTTTCCAATGAGTCAGCTCTTCGCATGAGGTGGCCAAAGTACTGGAGTTTCAGCTTTAGCATCACTCCTTCCAAAGAAATCCCAGGGCTGATATCCTTTAGAATGGACTGGTTGGATCTCCTTGCAGTCCAAGGGATTCTCAAGAGTCTTCTCCAACACCACAGTTCAAAAGCATCAATTCTTCGGTGCTCAGCTTTCTTCACAGTCCAACTCTCACATCCATACATGATCACTGGAAAACCATAGCCTTGACTAGACAGACCTTAGTTGGCAAAGTAATATCTCTGCTTTTGAATATGCTATCTAGGTTGGTCACAGCTTTTCTTCCAAGGAGTAAGTGTCTTTTAATTTCATGGCTGCAGTTACCATCTACAGTGATTTTGGAGCCCCCCAAAATAAAGTCCGACCCTATTTCCACTGTTTCCCCATCTATTTTCCCATGAAGTGATGGGACCGGATACCATGATCTTCGTTTTCTGAATGTTGAGCTTTAAGCCAACTTTTTCACTCTCCACTTTCACTTTCATCAAGAGGATTTTTAGTTCCTCATCACTTTCTGCCATAAGAGTGGTGTCATCTGCATATCTGAGGTTATTGATATTTCTCCCAGCAATCTTGACTCCAGCTTGTGTTTCTTCCAGTCCAGCGTTTCTCACGATGTACTCTGCATATAAGTTAAATAAGCAGGGTGACAATATACAGCCTTGACGTATACAGCCTTGACTGGTTCCTATTTGGAACCAGTCTGTTGTTCCATGTCCAGTTCTAACTGTTGCTTCCTGACCTGCATACAGATTTCTCAAGAGGCAGGTCAGGTGGTCTGGTATTCCCATCTCTCTCAGAATTTTCCACAGTTTATTGTGATCCACACAGTCAAAGGCTTTGGCATAGTCAATAAAACAGAAATAGATGTTTTTCTGGAACTCTCTTGCTTTTCCCATGATCCAGAGGATGTTGGCAATCTGATCTCTGGTTCCTCTGCCTTTTCTAAAACCAGCTTGAACATCTGGAAGTTCACGGTTCATGTATTGTTGAAGCCTCACTTGGAGAATTTTGAGCATTACTTTACTAG
The DNA here is from genome assembly GCF_016772045.2 of Ovis aries. Lineage (NCBI taxonomy): Eukaryota > Metazoa > Chordata > Mammalia > Artiodactyla > Bovidae > Ovis > Ovis aries. The sequence goes on from NC_056079.1 coordinate 11,184,592, forward strand.
TGTGTGAGATGAGTGCAATTGTGGGATAGTTTGAGCATTCTTTGGCATTGCCTTTCTTTGGGATTGGAATGAAAACTGACCTTTTCCAGTCCTGTGGCCGCTGCTGAGTTTTCCAAATTTGCTGGCATATTGAGTGCAGCACTTTCATAGCATCATCTTTGAGGATTTGAAATAGCTCAACTGGAATTCCATCACCTCCACTAGCTTTGCTCGTAGTGATGCTTTCTAAGGCCCACTTGACTTCACATTCCAGGATGTCTGGCTCTAGATGACTGATCACACCATCGTGATTTTCTGGGTCATGAAATCTTTTTTGCACAATTCTTCTGTGTATTCTTGCCACCTCTTCTTAATATCTTCTGCTTCTGTTAGGTCCAGACCATTCCTGCCCCTTATCGAGCCCATCTTTGCCTGAAATATTCCCTTGTTATCTCTAATTTTCTTGAAGAGATCTCTAGTCTTTCCCATTCTGCTCTTTTCCTCTATTTCTTTGCACTGATCTCTGAGGAAGGCTCTCTTATCTCTTCTTGCTGTTCTCTGGAACTCTGCATTCAGATGCTTATATCTTTCCTTTTCTCCTTTGCTTTTCGCTTCTCTTCTTTTCACAGCTATTTGTAAGCCCTCCCCAGACAGCCATTTTGCTTTTTTGCATTTCTTTTCCATGGGGATGGTCTTGATCCGTGTCTCCTGTACAATGTCATGAACCTCATTCAATAGTTCATCAGGCACTCTATCTATCAGATCTAGGCCCTTAAATCTATTTCTCATTTCCACTGTATAATCATAAGGGATTTGATTTAGGTCATACTTGAATGGTCTAGTGGTTTTCCCTACTTTCTTCAATTTAGGTCTGAATTTGGCAATAAGGAGTTCATGATCTGAGCCACAGTCAGCTCTGGGCTTGTTTTTGTTGACTGTATAGAGCTTCTCCATCATTGGCTGCAAAGACTATAATCAATCTGATTTCGGTGTTGACCATCTGGTGATGTCCATGTGTCGAGTCTTCTCTTGTGTTGTTGGAAGAGGGTGTTTGCTATGAAACAGTACGTTTTCTTGGCAAAACTCTTAGTCTTTGCCTTGCTTCATTCCGTATTCCAAGGCCAAATTTGTCTGTTACTCCAGGTGTTTCTTGACTTCCTACTTTTGCATTCCAGTTATTAACCATAGGTATACATATGTCTCTTTCTTCCTTACTCTCCCTCCCACCCCCTGCCCATTCCCACCCTCTAGGTATTACGGATCCCCAGTCTGGGTTTCCTGAGTCATGTAGTGAATTCCCATTGGCTGTCTATTTACATATGTTAGCCTATATGCTTCCATGCTGCTCTTCCCATTTTCTCTCCCTCTTCTCCTGCACCCTTGTCCGTAAGCCTGTTTTCTATATCTGTGTCTCCATTGCTGCTCTGAAAATGGGATCAGTACCATCCTTCTGCCTTCTCTGGTGGCTCAGAAGGTAAAGCGTCTGCCTGCAATGCAGGAGACCTCGGGTTTGATCCCTGGGTTGGGAAGATCCCCTGGAGAAGGAAATGGCAACCCACTCCAGTACTCTTGCCTGTAAAATTCCATGGACTGAGGAGCCTGGAGGGCTACAGTCCGTGGGGTCGCAAAGAGTCGGACATGACTGAGCGACTCTAGATTCCATATATATGCATTAACACACTGTATTTGTGAACCTAGAGCCTATTATGCAGAGTGAAGTAATTCAGGCAGAGAGAACTTGATTTTAACCAGAGAATCCAGAGAGTAGAAAATGATCTTGCATTCTGATTCTATGAAATTCTAGAAAGGAAAAGAAATTAGGAAGGAAATAGTCTTAGTTGGAATGAGTGTATCTATAAACAACAGCTGAGAGGAGTGAATTTATTTTTATCTCTAAGGGGTTTATTTGCACTTTGCATTGTTGAGAACACTTCCACTGATCCCTTGCAATCTAACTGGCTACATGGTCCTTTTTGGCACTAGTATTTTCTTTCAGGATTCTAAGCTAAATAAAATATCAAGGCCATCTTGGACTTCTTCGAGAATATTTTGGTCTTTTAAAAAGTACAACTCAGTAATTTCTGCGGAAAACAAATTAACAAACAAAACAAGGTTCCATTTATTTCGAGTTAGTTCTCAGGACTGGGAGGGAAACAAAACTTTGGTTCAGCTACAAATTATATTATTTTCAGATTGCAGCAAATTAGAGCCACTTGTTATGGGTTTTAATCCACAGTTCAGATTTGGCATTTACACACACGAGGATGTTTTGGAGACAAATTCTGATGGTGATTTTAAAGAATATTTCCAGGTCTTTACTGAACATTTTCGAATATAAATGGACTGTGCTAATGTGTTTGACTAAGAGTTACGATTGGAATCATTCTGAGATCCATTCTGCTGCTGCGCAAGTAGATAGAGCTTAGGTGTCTTTATGTTCCACTAAATATTGCTAGTAAACTTCCTTGTGTTATTAACATATCATAAAATAATATTTGCTTTTGAGTCCACTCTATTCAAGAAACATAAAAACTGCACTACTTCAGATTTAATTGACCACAGGCTTAGTCTGCACTGATAAAAATCTGAATTATAGAGGAGTTTAAAAGAAATGCTGCTTTTTCACTCTACTGTAGGTCCCTAATAGATGATTAAAGGAAATGGATATAAATAATTTGTTGTGAGCTCTGCTGTAATAATGTCCTTGGGTGTGTGCCATGAAACTACCTTATAAATAAGGTCGTTATAAAATAAGGTCCTTTTGGTGACTTAGAAATTAAATGTTTGGACTAGTGTCCAAGACAAATATGTCCCATTTCCTGTCTCTAGTTAACAGAATTACTGTCGTGTTTCCCTGATATTTGGCATCTGAAATTTCTCTTTCTTTTACACAAATCTTTCAAACACATCTTGTTCAGTTTCTTAAGCCTTTTCCTCCCAGATGGTGAACACATTTATTTCAACCTAGATCTGACACAATGATCACAAATATTAAAATGTGTGTTATCTAAATTAATAATGTTATACTGTGCAACCTGGGCTTCCCAGGGGGCCGCTAATAGTAAAGAACCTGCCTGCCAATGCAGGAGACATAAAAGACACAAGTTTGATTCCTGGGTCAGGAAGGTTACCTGAACGAGAATATAGTGACCCGCTCCAGTGTTCTTGCCTGGAGAGTCTCATGGACAGAGGAGCCTGGCAGGCTATGGTCCATAGGATCGCAAAAGAGTCAGACACAACTGAAGTGACTTTATTTGAGCACACGGCTAGCACAGTACTTTATTTAAGCCCCCCAAATAAAAAAAAAAAAAAGTGAAGCCAACTATAGAGTCCGGATCCCTTCTTCACAAAGAGAAGTGCCAGACGCAGAATCTCCCCAGCTCCCCAGTCAGACTCGAAGCTCTGGTTTCAGCTCACCTTCAGATCCAAAGCTCAGAACCTACTGGTGACACCTACGTGTCACCAAAGAAAGGGAACGTGAAGCAGGAAAGATGAGATTTGTCTTTGAAGTCACTTTCTTGTACTCCAATGCTAAAGGTCCTAAATATTGAAAAATTCCTGTTGTGGTTGAACTGTACATTCTTGGTGCATTTTATGCCAAAGAGCATCACTGCTCTGCTAAAGCGTCGAACATGCTCACTCCAAATTTGCTGTGACTTGCTCTCATCAGGTTTAAGCACATAATCTGAAGATGGGACATTTCAGTCACCTGCTTTATATAAACTTTCTGAGAGTCAGTAAGGGACAGTCTCGCTTTTCCTCTTACCCATAAGAAGTTGAGAAATTTTTTTTTTTTTTTTGCTTCAGTTTTTGCAGCTCCGACATGGTGTTCTTTGAAACACAACTTATCACTTATACTCCTGTGAGGGAGCAAAGATGTGATAAGATAAAAGAAATGAAGCTTGGAGTTATCTTTCTAATCCTCATACCTGGGATTACTTTCAAAGAGTGTTTGCTCTTATCTCAGCAGAAATTCTTCTTCCCTTGGACTACAACAGTTCTGGTAAAGTGTTTTAGAAAACATGGTATACTGTTTGTGAAGATAACAAAAAGTATCCATCTTTTGAGAGTCTCTTACATAGAATAATATATCAAATATATTTATTTATTCTCTTAGCCTGTTCTGGACCCCTGCTCCTTTCCCAAAGACAAAGTGTCTTGGAAGAACAAAGAAATTTTTCTTCTCTTTGCTCAAAAGATTGTCTGAGGTGGGCTTTCATCACAATTTTCAGAGTCCAATCCAGGCTTTATTTTCTGTGTCCATAAGTGATTGCCAGTCAAGTGTGATTGTCTCATAAAAAAGGCCATCAGTTGATCACTTATCCCATTAAGCACATGTTTAAGCTTATCTTGCCTTAAGGTATTATATAGAAAGAAATGAACACATAGGTTATCTGCAGCCTAAATATTTCAGACAAAAGTCAGCTCTACCATGAAGGAAAGTGATATCCAAAGTGACCGAAGTGATATGCTCATTTACTGCTCTTAAAAGGAAGAAGGTTTGATATAAATACCATACTACTCCAAGTAGCAATAGAGGGGAAAAAAAAAAAAAAAAAACACAGTTAAAACAAACAAACAGTATTTCCTCAAAAACAAGCAATCAGAAGCAAAGTTATTAAGAGTTTCAAGGACAGAGCATGTGTATGTTTTAGTGCTGAAAAGAATAAAAAAAAAATTCTCATAGCCAGAGCACAGTTCTGTTGTAATCAACAGAAGGACACATGTAGGAAGTTAGAGTGGGGTTTTCATTTCTGGGAATGCATGTTTTGTTATTTTTAGGAGATTTTAAACTTAATATCATGTATATATACAAAAATCAGAATTCTTGCAAAAAAATTTTTTTTCAAGTTTAAATTTGTGCTGTGCTAAGTCGCTTCAGTTGCATCTGCTTCTTTATGACCCAGTGGACTGTTGCTCGCCAGGTTCCTCTGTCCATGGGATTCTGCAGGCAAGAATACTGCAGTGGGTTGCCATGTCCTCCTCCAGGGGATCTTCCCATCCCAGGGATCAAACCCATCTCTTAAGCCTCCTGCATTGGCAGGTAGATCCTTTACTTCTAGCGCCACAGGGAAGCCCAAGTTCAAACCTGCATTCTTCCAAGTTGCATAACCATTGCTAGATTTGATTGAAAGCTTTGGAGAAACTAAGAATCAAACATCAAATAAAGTCTTCCCCTAGTCTTCCCAGGTTTCTATAGAAAAATTAAAGGAAAAATATTGCTTATGTCCATTAGAAATAATTAGAAGACCATCCCATCTTCTGAGGGGTTGATTTGTTTCTTATGAGTTAAATATATCTTTATTTTTTACGTTAAGAGATATCTGAAATGCCTGTGCTAGTAATTTAAATTATATTTTATTTTGAATGAAGCCTAATATTTAACTTGCTGCATCACAACCAAACACAACTGATTCTGTCCAATATAATTTACAGATATTAATGTGCTTGCTACTACTTTGCTTAGGCTTCTTTTTACTACCTTATCAGTGCTGATTTCACATTAATTGATATTTTGCCAAAAATTTTCCCTCAACATTTATGTAGATCTTGAGCCAAGAATATAAAAATGCTTCTAAACTCCAAATGCTTTCCTTTATAGAACTTTCGGGAAAGTGCATTACTCAAATTATATATAGGGAGAAATATGCATAGGAATTTACTTTATTCTTCTTTACAAATTTAAGATGAACCAAATTACCTTAAATATGGCTTACAGAAAAGTAGAGGGGGGAGAAAAACAACACAAATGTGAATTACCTAAGATGTGTTACTTTCCGTTCAGTAAATAGTAAGTAGTTCTTCCTGCTGAGTACTATACAGCCTGCCATAGACAGAAGGAAAAAAGAATAAGATGACCCTTGACCTTTAAGAGTTAATTGAATAGCTGCAAATCGATAAGGAAAAGACACACGCACAAGCTATCTACAAACGAAAGGAAATGTTCCTCAAAATGAGCTGCTAAGGTAGCAAGTGCTTGAAAAAGTAGAACAGGATCTGTTAAACCTGGGCCTTGTCAGTCCAGGCCTGGAAAATGTGAACTGGCCTTGAAATGATGGATGACGTGGGCAGGAAGGAACGTGAGGAAAGCCATTCGTGGCCAGGAGGGTTCTGTGGGGCAGATGCTGCGATGAACTTCTATTCCAGATGTGCGTTAAAAATGAATGACAGGTGGGCAGCTCAGGACTGGGCAGGGAGAGAAACTGAGCTAGGACATGGTGGCAAAGCCTCTCCCAGCTCAGCAGGAAGACTGGGGCCAGCCAGCCTTCCCCATAAGAGAATCCTGAATTGGCCAAAGTGGGCCTTTCAGCCTTTTCTTGATTGGTCTTCAGGAGTGCGAGAGCTTGCCTTTGGCCTTGGTGGTCTTTGGAAACTGAAGCTGATGGATCCTGAAGTTGCTGAGACCCAAGGGTGTGTGTCGACAATCTTACCCTCAGCTGAGTACGCAGTCCTTACCTACAGGGAGATGGGGACTGTTCACCTCCACATCTGCTAACCTTTCCTTGTATGAGAAAGAGCACAAGCGAACGCTGCAGGGGAGAATCAGCAAGATGGTGTTTGAGGGTGGGAGTCCCTAGTAAGGACCTCCTGGAGGTGAGGGTCACTGCTGCTGCTGCGGAAGAGATAGGAGGGCATCGTGGGAGGAGCTCGAGTGCCTGCCTGAGAATCTTGTCTTCAGGAGGGAAGCCATGTGAAATGAACAAGAGTGTGCTGCTTTTTCTTTCTAAAGGCAGCACTTGAGAAAGATGCCAGGTATTCCTTTAGTCTCTGTGTCTGTTAGGGGAAAGTGGGGAGATGGGGGAAACAAGATGATTATTCTCTTGAAAATGATTCTTGGGTTTAGATATTAAAGGTAGAATCTTAAGAGCAAAATCATCCCAAATCAGCAAAATACTTCACCAACATGTTCCTTGAACAAATGCGTTTGTGCGAAAGAGGCCATCAACTAAACATTATTAAAAACAATTAATGTTCATGTCTGGTGTGCATCCTATCATTGGCACATTCTTATCTGTTCAATTAATCTGTCCATTTTCCTTTTTCTGAATATCCACTAAGTTCCAAAGGTGAATGAAATGGGCTCCCCGTTGTGAATAGCTCACGATGTAATCATGGAGACAAAACCCAAAAGCAGATAACTTGTATGTATGTATGTGTCTGTCACTCAGTCATGTCCAACTCTTTGTGACCTCATAGGCTTTAGCCTGCCAAGCTTCTCTGTCCATGGAATTTTCCAGGCAAGAATTCTGGAGTGGGTTACCATTCCCTTCTCCAGGGCATCTTCCCAACCCACGGATCAAACTCAGGTCTCTTGCATTGCAGGGAAGATTCTTTACCTTCTGAGATACCTGGGAAGCCCAAGAGAACTTGTAACAGAGTATTCTCAGCCCTGGAGAGAAGCAAGGAGAAGATGCTGGGAATCCACAGAGAAGAATGGGAACCCTTTCCTTGGACGTAGCTGACAGCTTTTGGTTCCATGATAAAGTGATGAGGAAACATTGAAAGCAGATTATATTTTTATAATCTGCATTTATATTTTATAAAGCAGCATTTATATTTTAGAAAGGTTATCTGGTGACTGTTAGAATGTAGAACAAAGCCTGGTGAGACTGGAAGTAGAAAATCAATTAGGGAAGGTATTACAAGAGCTTTGATGGTAAAAGCTGGGAAAGATGAAAGTATGATTAATTGAGCACTTACTATACACCCAGCTCTGTTCTAAATTATATATATGTGTGTGTGTATACTCACATATGCATATACATGTATATTTATATGCAACTAAATTTTCACAACAAAGCTTAAACAAGTGAATGATAGGTTATTTGCATTTTGTCTATAATTATGCCAATTCACTGTTGATTTATAACATTGGCAAGTTCAGGCAATTAGGAACTGTGATGGATTGACATTTGTAAATGTAGCAATTTTAATATTATTAAAGAATGAAATGTTGTCATTTGTGACAAATTGGATGGACCTAGAGGGTATTAAGATAAGTGTTGTAAGTCAGACAGGGAAAGAGATATACCGAATAATTTCACTTATGTGTGGAGTCTAAAAAAACAAAACAAATGAACAAACATAAAATAGAAATAGTTACAGATACAGAGAACAAACAGGCGGTTGACAGAGAGGAGGGGATGGAGGGAGAAAATAAGTAGGGGAGGGAGATTAAGAGGTACAAGCTTCTAGTTGCAAAGTAAATGGGTCAGAGTATGAAATGCACATTGTGGGGAATATAGCCAATAATTTTGTAGCATTTTGGTATGGTGACAGATGGTAACTAGACTTAGGATGGTGATCATTTTGAAATGTGTAGAAATATTGAATCACTGTGTTGTGTGAGAAAAACTAACATAGTATTGTAGGTCAATTACACATCACAAACAAAGTCATAGGAAAAGAGATCAAGATCTGTGGTTAACAGAGAAAGAGGGTGAGGGGAGGGGGAATGAAATTCACAGACGTCCAGTTATATGATAAATAAATGCTAGGAATGCGGTATGCAATATGATAAATAAAATTAACATTGCAGTCTGTTATATATGAAAGTTGTAAAGAGAGTAAGTTCTAGGAGTTCTAATCACAGGGAAAAATTACTTTTTTTCCTGTTTCTCTAATTGTGTATGCATATCAGATGATAGGTATTCACTGAACATATTGTGGTAATCATTTCATGATGTGAGTCAAATCACCGTTACTCACCTTAAACTTATACAGTACCATACATCCATTAAAACAAAACAAAACTGGAAGAAAAAACTTGAGTATAGCAATTTAAAATAGTAATGAGAAATGATTCCTTATATAATGATATTAACTTGACCAAGCAAATCCTTTAAATCATACAATATTTAAAAAAAAAATTAAGTGAGCCTTTTTGAAGGCTATGGATCACTAAGACAGTTGATCAGGAAGTTCTTTAAGAAGTACAAATTAATTGTCTTGTTTCTTTCACTGTGCATGCGTGCTAAGTCATTTCAGTCATGTCCGACTCTTTGTGACCCTATGGACTATAACCCGCCAAGCTCCTTTGTCTATGGGATTCTCCAGGTATGAATACTGGAGTGGGTTGTCAAGCACTTCTCCAGGGGATCTTCCGTCCCAGGGATCGAACTGGTGTCTCATGTGTCATGCATCAGCTGGTGGGTTCTTTACCATTAGCACTACCTGGAAAGTCCTTTTCTCACTGTACTTCTGTTTTGGGCAGCATTTAATTTAGCTGTAAAAACCATTTGCTGCATATCTGCATGTATATACTCCAAAAATTTGAGGAAAGATACAAAGAAGATAGAAAGATCCAAGACCATAGCATCCCGTCCACCTCAATATGCTTGAACAGTAATATATGGAATGTTAATATACTTACTTACAGAAGGAAAAAATAGCCTAGGAAAAATAGCCTTAATGTATGGATAACCACTGACATAGTAACAACCAATGTCTGGCTTGCTCTGTGAGAGAGTGTGTGTGTGTGTGTTCAGTCTTGACTGAAAGCCTTAGAAGAAGGAGATTCAAGGGAAGGAAGGATAAAAGAAAGAACACAAAATGCATTAGCATTTATAGAGAATCTAAACATATATTGTAATACCCATTCACTTCTCACGCCTCACTTACCCCTTCATTGCGTTTGCCCCTAATGATACTGATGTATGTATCTGTGTTTGTGTGCAGCCATGCATGCATGTACTGTTAGTTCATTTATAGTATGTATGTATATTTGCTGTTCCTCTTACGCTCTTCCGCTGATTAGAAAGTCAACTCCTGGAGGCTGAGTTTTTCCATGTTCCAGACTGTCTTCCTGTGTTGAAAACAGTATGTGGCACATGCTAGATAATCAGTATTGATTAGATGCTGAGAGAATGAGATACCCATATTATCTCATTTTATTTTCAGGGAAAGGAGCAGTCTTTTTCTTCCTTATATCTAATTACACTGAGGTTCAGAGAAGTTGAATTGCTTGCTCTAGATCTCTAAACTATGGAGCTAGTTTTTGAAACCGAGTTCGAAAGCCCACATTCTTCATGTTCTAAAGCAATGCCTTCTAAGATGTTAAACAATCATGCCCCATTGGACTTTTCTTAAAATGGCTTGATTTTGTGTGATAATGAAACATCCAGTGGGGTGATGGTGTGCCAGCTGAAAAATCTTTAAAGATAAATTTATGGTTTATAGCATCTTTATTTTTTAAAAAAATCTCTCAAAAGTTATCTGGAAATACGCACCTTCAATTTTGTGACAAGTAATAATGAAAATAAATTTAAAAGTTGTAATTTAATAAGTATACCTACACCAAACTTTTTGTCATATTTAGAATAATCATAGAAAACATACTGAGTTTTGAATTGCATAAAGTCAATGTTATTTATTACCATTTTTGTGATAAAACATAATCAACTGGTAAGAAAAAGAGACCAGAGGATTTTTTTTATGTTCATTGTTTTTAACATCCTGAGCAAGTCAGTTTATTAATTATCCCTTTCCATGACTAGCACCAAAATGAAAATACTTGACTGGTATCTCTTGGGTGTTAGAGAACAAACAAGACTCCTATGAATTGAACAGAGGCTGATGAATTAAGTTATGAACTCTTTTGAAAATCACAAAAGACAGATGCCCAAATGTACCTGTTTATAATCACCTTATGTTTTACCAAACTTCTGGTTTGGTAGTAATCGCATGAGATGAATGGATCTTAAGGCCACTGGTCAGTATAGTAAAATGGTCCTGGAGAATCAATAGGATGAATCATGGTTAATTTATTTTTCACATATAACCATGAATTGAATTTCTGAAAGCTGTATTTCTATATTTACTTATATTTCCCCCAACTTGTTGGAATCATTCCAATTTAATAGTGATCAGGATACTCATAATTTTTAAATTAATTCCATAGTTGTTAGTAGGGCTGCTGTTTGATTAAAATGAACCAGAAGAGATAAAGCTGTGTCGTGAATGTGCACAATTGAAAGGCTTCATGTCTGCTTCCTCGTTGTTCTAATAAAAGAAAAGATATATCCTCATTTACATGATGTCTAATGCCTCACAAGTACGTGCACATAGTCACTAAAGAATATTGGATTCCATTAGTTTATATTATGCAACTGTCTTGCTGCATATTATTTTTTATCATTATCCATTAATTCTGATAGAGTTTCTCTGCCTTTATTAAAGATTTAGTATTTCCGTTTCACTGAAAGTATCTTGGTTACGTGGGCTTGTGTGTATACACACACATACGCATATGTAACTTTTACATCTTCTCCTTCTTCCCTGCCTGTGTTCTTCCTCTCTTGCTCCTTATCAGATGACAATTGCATCTAGGATTTCTCCTTAGAATATTTTTCAAATTTACAAAGTGTCATTGGTATTTGCCATGCCTGATTCTGAATTCCATTAACATCTGTAACCTAAGCTATGTTGTATATTAAGCATGTTTCTACCTGTCTACATTTATAAGTCTATAACAAAACAATTTTATTTGAAACCATTTTTACACTTTCTACTAAATATGTTTAGCTCAGAAATTCCTTTTTTAATGACACTTGCAAGTCGGACCCAGTTTTGCTCCAAAAAACTGGGTTTATTGCATTTCCTACCTAATTTCTGCTAACATTTTCAACAAAGAGATATCCGCCTCCCTCCTTCACATGGTTAAGAATATTGGAATCTCCATGAATCTTTTTGTTGTTGCTGCTGCTTTATTTCAACTAATGCATAATCTGCTAACAATACTTGGCCATTTGAAACATCACAGAAATTGATATCATGCAAATTCCCTCACTTAAATTTTAGTCTGTGGTACCAATCCAGTAGATTTAAGGCAACACACACACACACACACACACACACACACACACACACTACACACGGTATTGTACTTGATCCCCTATCCCGTATCTCAGAGACCAGATCATTTGATATTTTACCTCTTTGGGACTCAGTTTTTTCATTTGTAACATGTTGATAATAAAAACTACCCACTTTATTAAATTATGAGCACTTAATAAAGTAAATATGGAAAACAACTAATATCAAGCCTGACCTGTGTCTAATATTAGTCCTTACTGTTTTTCTGCATGATTGCTGGGATCTTTAACTTTTCAGAAAAAAAGTATTTTTTCACCAAGAAATAATAGTTTGGCATTCAACTTATTTGTAAAAATTCAGATTATTCTGCTTGGTTGAAAGAATAAATGGTAATTTTTATTTCCTGGAATCATCATGAATGATGTCAGAGGTATGAGTTTCTATTACAGTAAATGATGCTAATTATTTATATTTTTCACACCTTACCAACTTCCTTTCCCAAGTCAAAAAGAATATATATATATTCCAAAAGTGATAGTATTATATGCTCTAATTTGTAACTGCGATATCTGTGCTTCCATTTGACCATCATAACTAGGAAGGGGCGTTATATGGTTGGAGTTCCCCAGGTGATGCTAGTGTTAAAGAACCTGCTTGCCAATGCAGGAGATGTGAGAGACACAGGCTCGATCCCTGGGTCGGGAAGATCCCCTGGAGGAGGGCCTGGCCACCTACTCCAGTATTCTTGCCTGGAGAATCCCATGGACAGAGGAGACTGGCTGGCTACAGTCTTTAGGGTTGCAAAGAGCTGGACACAAGTAAAGCGACTTAGCGCAGCACAGCACATTATGTGGTTAGAGGCAGGGGAAAAGTGAAAGTGAATGTGTTAGTCACTCACTTGTGTCCAACTCTTTGCAGCCCCATGGACTGTAGCTCGCTAGGGTTCTCCGTCCATGGCATTTTCCAGGCAAGAATACTGGAGTGGGTTGCCATTTCCTTCTCCAGGGGTAGAGGTAGTGGAGGTATCCAAAAAAAAAAGTTGACTCCGAATTGCTGATCTGCCCATGCTGCAGATGTAAAAGATCGGAAAAACAAAATGATACAGTGTGTTACCTCTCCCTCAAGTCCTAAAGGAGCTCACCCTTCCTGGATCAGGTATCAGATGCAATGGTGTGTCTTTCCCCCCATGCCTCTCTCGTTTTCTTTAAGCACAACAATATATGCCTTAGGTCCAGGGGAGGATGCCTTTCCTCAAGCTGGCAGCCTGCATAGCTGTTGACTCCAATACATTTCTACACCTATTTTAGGGAGAGAATTCTGTGCATTTCTGAGATGTATGTGTAGTTTCAATATTCCTTTCAAGATCAATCTCCGAGTTTACAAGAGGCTGGTCTCTGAGCTATCGGATGGGGAATCAGGTACCATATCCTGCACATGTGTGTGTGTTCTTGAACCTATTGCATTGTTCCTACAGAACTAAAATTCAGATGTAACTCACTGAATGAGTTAAGTGTCAGAAATTATCAACGTTTTCTATACCTTTTTGATTATTAGTCATTTCCCTATGGTGGTATATCTCACAGTGACTTTTATTTATTATAGTATTTTACTATATGTTTTATTTTTTTACGTTTATTTAGGAAAACAAAAAGTGAAGTTACTTTACATAGCAATTCCCAATCCAGATTTAAAAATGACATCAATTTCTTTTTTCCCCTCTCTCCTTAAAGACTAAAATCAGATAGCAGATTTATCATTTCAGAAAATTTTCTGTTTTGGATTGACTTTGGACTGAATTGCTTAGTAGCATGATTCTGGGAGCCACGACTACCCAAGTAACAGACTAATTGATAGATTAACATTGCCGCAACGTAAGTGCAAAATAAATATAGCAGCTGTGGGAGACAAAGTCAGCTTAGATTTGATAGGCCTCTAAACTTACGGCAGTGCAACCACTTCCCCTAAAAATTTTATGCCTGAAACCACCAAGAATCACCCTGCTCTTTCAAAGCCTGCCTCCGACAGTTTTTCTGTCTAGTTTCATTCATTTAGCCACAATAACCTTCACTCCGCTTCAAGGCTGCCCCGAGGCGTCCTATATCCAGCTTGTGTCAGGGTGTCTTGATGCGCTTCTAAGCATGAAGTCTTGCAGTTTCCTGGAAGCTTGGCAAAGACAGCCGCAGGTTATTAGATGAAACGGACCGCAATACCTATAGTAAGTGTTCAAATTCCATCCCTTCTCCAAAAGCGTGTGTGCCCTAGGCAAGAACCCAATTTGCTCCCCCTAGGGCCAGCTTTGAACAAGTCCTCTTTTCCCTCCATGCTTGAATTGGAATGTTGTTGGCACCACAGAATCTGCAATAACATTGCATCTCTTGAGAGATCATATGCCGTTATTAAAAACAACTACAATCTATATATAACTACTGTTAAGTCAGTCAGATTTCTCCTTTAAATAAAATCATCGTATGGGACGGAGGCGGAATTCAAAGTTTCATTTTGCCCACATTTAAGTGAGTTATGTGAAGGGGAGTAAAGAGGTTACACATTTAGACTTAATTCTGTATTTCTAGCCAGCACAGTTACATTGGAAAAATGTAAGCACTAGGTTTCAGAACTATCTGCAATTCAAGATGCTCTGTAAAACGTGTTCTCTTTAATGAGCTCTGCATTCCACCCACTGTTGAACTATACATCAGCTGCATGCCCCTTCCTTTCAACATTCAAACTGTTTAGCTCCCACTAATAGGTACATTAAAAAGAATCTTCCTACAAATATGAACGAAGACATCATAGCTATGTGCATTTCTGCCTATGCTCACACTTTTTAAAAAGCTCCTAAGAGAAATCTTTGCAACGATAAACTGTAACCCTTTTTGCGCAATATTTGCTAATGGAGAAAGACATGAAGTGTGTGTGTGTGTATGTTTTTTTTTTTTTTTCTGTACAGAAATACAGCATCAAGATGCTATTGAGTAGGGAAAAAGCAGGGGGAGCTGGAATAACCACTATATGGTAATGGACATAGGGTATTAATAAACTGTTTCACTTCCTGCATGCCTTTGAATGTTTCTGTTGAAAAAGAATGAAAATAATCTTTAATTTTTTTAATTTAATCATGGTGCTGTAACAGTGCTTTGAAAACAGTGATGTCTATTGTTAGAGAGTGCTTTGAAGAAAGTTTGAAACACTACAAAGATACTTTAAATTAACAGTAATCTTAAGAATTTTAAAGGCTTTTTTTTATTACCTTGTGTTTCAAATGATTTTCAATCTCTTTATTTAAAAGAGTGTTACCTCTTTACTAAAAAGGAGAAAGGTATTTGAACTCCAGAGTAAAATCTACCTATTTTTTTTTTCTATTAAGAAAGAAAGAAAAAGAGAAGAGGAGGAGAGAAAGAAAATCATTCTCTTAAAGAGACGCTTTTTAAAAAGCTCTCTAATTGTATTCCTGAGACAGAATTCTAAAATGGTCTTGCTTTATATTATTTTTAACATAATTACAAAAATACATCTCTCTAAATAGGTTTAATTATGAGCAATCCTGGAAAAGCCCTATGAATTTTGTGTTCCCTTCTAGGTTATATGTCTTGAGAAAAGAATTATTTAGCTGAATGCTAATACTCATAGCTAATAACAGAAAAACCACTATATACACACATACATACATACATGTATATATGTATATATATGGTTTGCTTCAGATGTCAAGCTTGAAAGGAGTGCCTGAACATTCTTATCTTTTCTAGATTAGTAGAGTACTTTACCTATAATTGTCCACACAGTATGTTGCTTAACTTTTGAGGGCAATAAGCAGAGAAAAAATATTCTATATTTTCTGGGTAATAGTAAATATCTTTTTATCCAGATGATCACAAAATTATATATTGATAGATAATTCATATATAATATGAACAGAGAATCATGTTGACTCTTTTTCATGTGGAAATACTGATACTTATACATCATGTCTCTTTTAAAAAAAAAAATTTTCCTTTTGCTGTTCTAAATAGATTCATGCATACTCATTCTCTTTCTCTCTCTCACATATACACATACTCTTTCACATAAATTTTCTCTATTGTAGAACGTATTGGTTTAGATAAATGCTTCACAAAAATGACAGCATTAAAGATAATTTTTAAGATTCTTAGTGCCATGAAACTATCTAGATTTTACTTCCATAAAACCATTCAAATTTTACATAATGGGAACAAAATATATAAATTAAACCAGTCTATGTGCTTATTACTAAAATGTTATATTTTTTTCCTCTTTATTTTAGCACATTGATGTGTGATACTCTCTTCTGGACTTTGTATGTTTTTAGATAGGGTTTACATTATTTGTTTTATTTTGAATTTTGCAACTTGAAGGTCTTTTACAGGATTGTGTATATGAGACAACTATAAATGTTAATAAATCTGCCAGTAATATGCTTCCCTGGTGGCTCAGACAGTATAGAGTCTTCCTGCAACACAGGAGACCCGGGTTTGATCCCTGGGTTGGGAAGATCTTCTGGAGAGGGAAATGGCAACCCACTCTAGTATTCTTGCCTGGAAAATCCCATGGACAAAGGAGCCTGGTAAGCTATAGTCTACAGGGTCACAAAGAGTTGGATACAAACAAGCAACTAACATTTTCAGTTTCAATATGCATATTGAGCTTATTACATATATGGTAGAAATTTAGTTCTCTTAGATTTTAAAACAAATCCAGATTTAGTGATTAACAGTAAATTTCTTTGGAATTTATATCTGTGTACATGTATTTATATACAATACATATATAGTCATATTGTTAGTCTCATGAAAAAATTGACAGTTGTTATACAAGTAACTTATGAAGCATATAAGCTAATCATTTCCCTTCATTATGCATAAATTGGCTGTGCAATTTTGCTATGTAAACATAACCTTCAGTGTAATCTTATAGCCTTTCAAATGGTTTCTGCACTCAAAAAGAAAGTCTTGAATTATATTGTATATGTTACCAATATTGGCTTCCCTGCAAGGTTGAGCAAACAGAACATAAAATGAAAACATCTGCAGAAAGTGATCCCAGTATGAAATATTGCCATAACATTTCATTCGAATCAAAATTACTGTTTACTTTCAATATTAAGACCTGTAGTAGGTAAGACTGCTGGCTGAAAATTGAAAGCTAATCTATGGAAAATTGTGGTCAAGAGATGTGTTGTCTACATTGGAACATTTGTTAAATAAATAATGAAACATAAGAATGAAACCAAACCCTTCCAGAAACCCTTGGATTTTATTTATACCTTGGTGCCCAGACCAGAGAGCTCCTACTCTCATATGCTGATTTGACTGTCCCTGCCTTAGCTGATACCCACCAACAAGCGAGTCATTGTTTTTAAAGAGCTTGGAGATGCCTTTAGCGGGAAAGTTGATTTTATATCACCCAACTCTGTGTGTTTTGTGAAGTACTACTCATTCGGCTTTTTGAATTCCTTTTATTTCACAACAAAACTACTTTAAATCCTGTTCCAATTCCCACTGCAATTTGATGAATTACCTTCTCAGGATTACATTATAAATGTGTTGTAAAGGGCTACTGCCAGAGACTGAGGTGTTCTGAAATAACAAATAGGTACATTTGAGAAGCTGTACATCTAAACGGCTTGAGGTCTTAGTGTTCCATGGAGTGGTTCCTCAGATCATCTGCTCTATTAATGTCAGGCAGAGTAATTTTACTATTAATACAAAGCACAGTGCTTTGCCACTGGAGAAGAATTCCACCTTGAGTGTATGATGGACCCATCATCTAAGCAAACCACAGAATTCAGTGAAGCCTGGTTTGTGATTAAAGGCAGTGAGACGTGGCTTCTAACAATGTGAGACGAGGTGAACTGCAGAGCTATGGAACTTCATTAGTTCATAACTATTTCTTTCAAGGACATAAAGATTCACTCTCTGTGGCAGATTCACAAGCGAATAAATGTAGAGCAAATAGTTTCCCTCTGAGATTCAGACTCGTCAAGGTTTGCTTTATGTTCCCGATTACCTCTATTCGTTGTTTTTTCCTGATACACACATTTAAATGGAATCTAAAGTATTAAAATTACAGGATTGTCCCTCGCCACAAGACCTCAG